>NC_012872.2:51265694-52515694 GCF_000003195.3 Sorghum bicolor | reverse complement strand
TGGTTTGACTATGCAAATGGTCACTGTTAGGCTTAATCTCTTATAATTTGGTCGGTTCTGTTACAGAAGAGAAGAGGGAATCTGAATTCCTCATCGACATAAGGCATCCATGCTCGTTGCTCCCGAGAGAGGCCGTTGTAAAAGGTCTGGAAGAATCTGCCGATCTGGTTCATATTTGCTTCGGTCCTGGGAAGAACTATGATAGCTTCGCCGAAGTTCAGAGGCGAACGAGTTGCCGATTCATCCTCTGCCAACTCATAGTCTTTGGCGATGTCTCGCGGGAATTGTTGAGCAAAGAAGTCCCACTGTAAACACTTATGCATGTGGGCGTTTAGTCACATGTTAATAATCCACCAGGGACCTCCTAGATTGCCGATGGACTCGCCAAGCAGGAGTTTCTCAGTCACTTGATGAAGAAGATGGTAAACAGAGCCTAGAAGATATCGGCCAAGAGGGAATCTAGAACCATTGGCCAGTTGCTCGGTAGCTGCGACGTAAACGCTAGTCGGCCCTACCGATCGGCCATAGAAGATGAATTTGTCTAGCCACATATCCAGGAAGATAGCATGCTCTCTCTGACTGACCGATCCAGTTTGTTGATATTTTTGAACTTATCTTGTCCAACCGCCAATGTTATGGGTATCTACCTTGTAACCCGATTTTCTATTGAAAAGCCTCCCATCATCGGCAGTAGAGATGTCTAAACCCGTAAGCATGAGTACATCGGCAAGACTGGGAGAAGCTAGGCCATGGCCAAACATGAAAGCATTAAAAGTAAATGACCAGAAATAAGCAGCTGCTATCATCATCGACTCATTTTTCTCCATATCGGCAATGTACAGCCTGATGCACTGATCGAATTTGCGTTTGGCCCAGTATACTTCATTGGTCCCACTAACTCTCAAAAACTAGTTCTTCCATCCCTTAGTGGTTTTTGGCCAGGATCGGAAGGTGTTTTTCCACAGATCTAGGGAAAAGTTCTCAGCTCTAAACGAGATTTTGTTGGTTTCTGCGTTTATTATATGAGTTGGATCCGGGTTGCCCATCGGGCCTAGGCACTGGATATCCGGTTGGAATAACTATTTTCTTGCTCAGTTCCTAAGTTTGGGAGATCAAAGAAATGGAAGAAAAGAAAAGAAAAATACTAAATATATGAACTTGCAAGAAGTAAAAGAGACTGTAGCAAAAAAGGGTGAAGATGAGATTAACCTCAGGAACATTGAAGTTAATGGCCATCTTTTCCGAGCAAGAGGAAGATGAGGCTAGGAGCTTGAAGATTCTACTATAGAGAGTCTTTGTCGATCGAAATTGTGTGTCTGCTCGTCGAGGTCGCCACCGGAGGAGACAGGTTTTGGAGACAAAAAATGGCGAGGTGGAAGATGAGTGCTTGGGAAGGATGTATTTATAGGTTGAGAAGAGTAAGGGCATTTCCGTCTTATCTCTCTGCTGCATCCGTAAAATTCGAGGTTATTCAGATGGATATGGTAACTGTTCGCACGACAATCAAGGGATTGTGCAGGTGATTTGATGGCAAGTAATCATGATTTTGAGGATATTTCACTATGCACAATATTTTAATAAACCATCGGCAGTGTATCTTGGTATCGAGTCTTTGCCGATGAGCGGTTTTCCCTATGAATTGGCATTGATCGGGGCACAGGTGGTTGAGAGATGTGTGATGGTTACTGAGATGTGAAAATCAAGGCTTGGTTTGTCTAGATTTGGTAACAAATTTTTGTCAAAAAGAAGATAATTACGTGAAGATAATTATGATCTGGAGTAAATTTCAGAGCATTAATGATTTTATACTCCAAAATTGGGGGGCATGTGTTGACACTATTTTTGGAATGGGTCAAGTCAGTTGAGACAGACCGATCGGTAATAGGAAAGTTATTGTATTACTGTGGAAGGGTGTCGATGAGAATCAGTCGATAAAGATAGTGTCGATGACAGGGGATGATCGGTAGAAAGATTATGCTGGTTCAGGGATAGTACAAGGTCGAAAGTGATGTCTGCTGGTTGTTGCCGATAAGCCTTATGGTTGTCGATGCCGATGGAGATGGGCATGAAGACTGCTGCTAGAAGGGCATGTATATGCCGATGGGGCAGAAGCCGATGAGGACTTGAGGCAGGAGCCGATAAAGACTTATCGTAATTAGGGCAGACATAGGAATAGGTAGTTATTGTTTCTTTTTTCTATAGTTGTTCGAGTATGCCTTACATGTCAGAGTCTTGTTTACCTTAATTGAGTCCTAGTCATATTTGGTTGTAACTCTTTAGGCTAGGGTATAAATATAGACCCAGCAGCAATGCAATAACAAATCCATCAATATCAAATACAAGTTTACTTCTACTTTTACATCTACTTTTCGACGACTTCATCAATTAGCATACTTTTTCTCTTTTACAGGTTCTCAAGGATTCGACGGGTTACACTCGGCGGTTCTCGAGTTCCGCGTGAGTACCTCTTGGTCGTGACATGCGGGCGCATCGCTGTTGTCGAGACCAAAGTATTCGAGTTATCACCTTTGTCGATTAATTGGTCAAATCAATTGGCACGCCTTGATATCAAAATTGGGTATTAGCCCTTTGTGTTTGTAGATCTATTTTTGCATCAACAAGCCTATTTGAAAATTCTACAAACTCACTAGAGCAAGAGGTTAGTAAAAAAACAAAGTGAAGCTTTTTGCTCTAGCTCTAATGGGGTTTTTGCAAGCCACCTAACCAATAATTTCTAGTTGCTATAAACACTAGGCACACAAGAACTATGTCTCTACTTACACTAGAGAGCTACCTAAAGTTTCTATACAAGTAAGTAAGCTACTCTAGTTTGCGGGAATGTAAAAGAGAGGATTTCATCTTTATACTGTTGATATTTGGTAACGCAATCAGGAATTAATCCGCAAGCGTACGGACATCGGTGAGCACTTCATTCGGGATGTTATCTAGAGTATCGTATTTATATTTTTACCACTAGGAGAAATCGTGCATCTGACTAACCAAATCTATTACTACTAACCTTTAGGCTACAACCACTATGATTCGATGTGAGTGATGTATAGAGAAGACTTCAACTGCACCCTCGTTCTAACCTTGGTAAGGAGGATCTACTGTTCTGTTGGGGAGGCTCACGGAATCTAGACACCACAAAGGATGTTCGACCCGCATCTAGAAACCCTATCGATCCTACTAACGGGATTATGGGCTACAAAGGTAACTCAGAAATGTCATGTTCCTCGCTACTACCACGGTCCGGCTAGACAGGGGATATCTATGAGTATCCTAGCCCAAACACCACGTTTATGCTAGAGATGATTACTCTAAACTCTACACGAAGAGATCAAAGTAAACTCATAAACCAAAGAACAATAAAACAAAGAACTTACTAGAATTTAGAAGTCGAAATACTGAAGAATCCTCGGAGCAAGCCTCGGGTTAAGAGTCTTGATCCCGCAGGTACAACCTCGGAGTAGACACCGATAGGCCGGGCTTCCTCCGATATCACCTCCACTCTATCTCTCTCAGTCTAGTAGAACTAATTCTACTCTCACATTGGATGCTAAGCCCTATGAGGTTGGAACCCTAAAGGAACCTCTCTCTCTGAATCCTCTCTGGAAAATATGCTAATGAATAATGGGGATTGATTTCTCCAGGGGTCAGGGGCCCTGCTTATATAGCCCTCTCAAATGAATCTGGGCCATCGGATCAAACAGACCTTGATTGAACGGTTTTCCTTGATCCTCAAAGGTGGTGGAGCATAATCCATGAGACTCGTGCTGATTGGCCAGCAGAGGAGGGCGGGCGCCCAGGGGGGTTAGGCGGGCGCCCTGCCTGTGGGCCCGCTCAGCCTCCCGCTCATTCGTGTGGCTTCTGGAACCTTCTAGGACGAGGAAAATTGGCGCACAAGTTAATATCTCTACGTAATCCCGACGTGTGGGCCTTTCTTCCATATTTCTTGATAACCCCCTGCAGAAATAGATAAACAGCAAAACTCATGGAATTTTGTCAAATCAAACCCTAATTCTAGGTGTTGCTTGTATATTGGTCCTTTTCCTTATTTATTTCATGATTAAAATTGATACTTAAGAACCGTCAACAAACACCCCCATACTTAGGCTTTTACTCGTCCTCGAGAAAAGGATGGTCTAGAAAAATATCTGGGGTTAAAACATTGTAAAGCATTCTTTTTATACCTGCAGGGTGTTATAAAAATCCACTATGTACCGTAGTCAGGGAAATATATGGTCAAAAGTAGAGATCATTTCTTCTTCTCAATCCTCTCACTTGGAGTTTTTGTATATTTTTGAAAAGAAATTTAGCATACCTTTATCCTCATAGGTTCTCTCAGATCGCTCATTTATCTTTTGTATATCTCACTGAGGCTGTTTTAATTTGCAGAAATTCTCAAGCATTCTTTCCTTGCATTTATTGCCTAATCAAAACGGATCCGAGGAGAGAAATGTCATACTCTTAGATCAAAGACTTTCGAAATTAAAAACTTATCAACTCTTACTGGCATATTGCTTATTAGAGGGACCATGGGCTATCATTTTCCCTCTCTTTTCTTTTTTTCAGGTGGATACCGAGGTACCCCTAATTCTACTACCGGACACTTGTCCATTTTTTCTGCGAGGTTGTCGAGCACTTGCTCCTTTTTATTTCCTCGAAATATTCATATTTTTGCATAGCTCATGCCTCTAACACAATAATACTTCGGAAGAGTGAATCTTTCTGAATAAATGTCTTGATCTTAGGAGCATGATAAATCTCTCAACAAAGGTCTAACTCATTTTGAACAAACTCAATACAAAGCAGATAGCTTTTATAGTTTATATTTTCAGGTTTAGCAGATAAAACATGAGGATGGTAGCTAGAATTTTTTTGAAGATTTTGAAATAAATTCTCCAAGCAACAACGATATCAAGAATAAGGTACTCATACTCTACCATCTCACATTCCATAGTGACTTAAGTAACATAGGGTTTTTAAATGATTTTTAATAATTGCAAGTTTTCAGGAAATATCACAGAGTGAGATTGATCATGATTAGAAATATTTTAAATTAATTCATTTTTTACTAGAGACAATATTCTGCATGAACCAAGATATATGTGTATATGTAAAACATGCAGAGTACGTACCTGAATCGTGGAGTGGTGTAGTCAGAGTGTGTTAGGCATGTCGCGGGATCTCTCCCATACTTGTTTTCTGCTTTCTTGCATAAAAATAAAGTAGAGACACACAAGACATAATAATAATAATCTTTATTAATCTCGAGGCATTTATTACAACTGACTAAAAATGAACTGAGTCTAATAACAGATCTAAGCCGAATCTAATTGAAACTAATGATGAATAACTAAGATACACTGCCTCAAAATCTAATCTAAATAACTTAACGGCGCTCTAACTCCCTAATCTTCTTATTAGCACTAGCGAGATCACGATTAAGACCTAGTATAATAGTGTTCTGGTTAGAGAGCTGCCTATTGATGTAGTTAACCGAGGACTGAGCTCTATAATGACCTCTAGCCTACAAACGTCCTCATCTACATCTGCTATAGTCTTGCGGCACTTAGGAGGTGTCTCGAGAGCGTTGAGGACGTGCTTCGGGGCTTTCTTTGGAGGGATGAAGCGGACTTTGGCTACTCTAAGCCCCTCGAAGTAAGGCCTCTCCTCCTCTGTGGTGTAGCGGACGCTACTGATCTCACCGCTCTGGTTGGTCTTGACTCCGATGACCCGCTCATTGGGTCTGGGCGGCAGGATCCTCGTGTCGGCTGGCACCTTGACGATGACCTCCTTCTTGGCTAACGGCCCCTTGAGAAGTAGGGGCTGCGGCGGCGTGGTGAGAACTGGTTGGGCATAGTAGGATTGGGTGGAGCTACGCTGGCATGATGGCATGGCTGCTAGCTATCGCTCTGTGTTGGCCGGGACGAGAGCGCAGGCATCGTGGTCTTCCTTGGGCTTCTTATTGAGGTCGTAGCGGATGACTTCCCAATCGTCGTGGAACTCGTCGGCCATTAGAGCAGAGAGGGACTAAGCAAGCTCTAATTGAGGAAGGAGAGAAGGCTTGAATGAATTGGTGTTGAAAGCTGACGTCAGGGGTCTGTTTATATAGGGGTCAAAAAGTGCCTCTAGGGTTTGCTCGGGCTACTCCCGCCGCCATGCGTGCGTAACAAACCATCCACGTGATTATTGGGATAACCATAGATGAGTTTATCGCGACGGAGGAGACCGGGGCCGAGGGGAGACAGGGGTTGGGCGCCCGCCCTCATCATCAGGGCGCCGCCCTGTGCCTGGCTCCTCTGTGGGCCTGCCTCCTCAAACATGCTTCTAGATGCAAAATTTATTCCGAAAAATATATACGTGGTCCAAAAACGTCAGATTAAAAAGGTCGGGCTCTAATTCTCCATGGGAAGGTAAAAATGGATCACGTCTATTTCTTCTAATTCTTTATTAGGCTCTAAAAATAATTTAAGACGTTGACCATTTACCTTGAATAGCGTACCTTTGTTATTTTGAAGTGTGATAGCTTCGTGGGATGATGAATTGATTACCTTGAATGGTCCTTCCCATTTACTCTGGAGTTTTCCATGCCCACCCTGGAATTAAAAAGTAATACCTTATCTCCGGGTGCGAACTCCTTCTTCTTGATCCTCTTGTCATGCCACCTTTTGACTCTTTCTTTGTAGATCTTCGAATTGTGATATGCTTTCTCTTGTCATTCTTCCAATTCTGATAGTTGCATTCTTCTATGATCTCCAGCGACATCTAGGTCCATATTCCATCTCCTTATGGCCCAGTGTGCTTTGAACTCTAGTTCAACAGGTAGGTGGCAAGTCTTCTCGTACACCAACTGGTATGGGGACATTCCAATTGGGGTCTTGTATGCTGTCCGATATGCCCATAGTGCATCAGGTAACTTGTCCTTCCATGTCGTTCCCATCTCATTGACTATCTTCTGAAGAATATTCTTGATTTGCTTATTGGAAGTCTCTGCTTGGCCACTTGTCTGAGGATGATAGGGGGTAGCGACGTTGTGATGGATTCCATGTTTTGATAGATAGTGTTTGAAGCGTTTGTCGATGAAGTGTGCTCCTCCATCACTTATCACTACTCTGGGGACTCCAAATCTTGGAAATATAATTTCTTCAAACATCCTCTTTGAACTAATGTTGTCGGCGTGTTTGCAAGGTAGTGCCTCTACCCACTTGGAGACGTAGTCAACTACCACCAAGATGAACTCACACTTCTTTGATGGGGGAAATGGACCCATGTAGTCTATTCCCTAGACATCAAAGAGCTCAATCTAAAGGTTGTTGGTGAGTGGCATGGCATCTCTTGTGTTTATGTTTCCGTGCCTTTGACATGGCCCACATCTTCTGATATATTGTTTCGTGTCTTCATACATTGTAGGCCAGTAGAATCCACACTGCCACATCTATGAATGTGTACGGAATGCTCCATAATGACCTCCATATGGTGATGAATGACATTTGTCGATGATCTTCCATCCTTCCTCGGTGGTCACACATCTCTTAAGTAAGCCATCAGAGCATACTCAGAAGAGGTATGGCTCATCCCATATATGTGAACGACTTTCTTGAATAAGCTTCTTCTTGTTCGCTCTTGGTGGTACATACCCTGAAACCATAAAATTAACAATATCTGCATATCAGGGGTCAGACCTGTTAATCCCGTAGAGCATGTCGTCCCGGAGTGAATCATTAATGGGGGTTTCCTGTGGATTCTTAAAATGCATTCTAGACAAGTGATCAGCAACAGAATTTTCTACTCCCTTTTTATCTTTTATTTCTAAGTCAAATTCTTGAAGTAATAAGATCCATCTAATTAGGCGAGGCTTAGCATCTTTTTTAGTGAACAGATACTTTAGTGCGGCATGATAAGTATAACAATTATTTTAGCTCCAACCAAATAAGATCTAAATTTATCAATGGCAAAGACAATGGCCAGAAGCTCTTTTTCAGTGGTTGCATAATTAAGTTGAGCTCCTGTCAAAGTTTTACTGGCATAAGCAATTGCATGATGCTTCTTATTTTTAGTTTGTCCCACAACTGTCCCCACAGCATAATCACTAGCATCACACATAATTTCAAAAGGCAACGACCAATCAGGGGGTTGAATGATTGGTGCAGAGATGAGTGCATTCTTTAATAAATTGAAAGATGTTGGGCATGCATCATCAAATTCGAAAGGAGCATCCTTGGCTAGCAAAAGAGTAAGGGGTCTAGCAATAAATGAAAAATCTTTTATGAATCTGCGATAAAAACCAGCATGGCCAAGAAAGCTTCGAATTCCTTTTATATTCACAGGTGGAGGTAGTTGTTCAATTACTTCAATTTTAGCTTTGTCTACCTCAATACCTCTTTTAGACATTAGGTGTCCCAGCACTATTCCTTCCCTAACCATAAAATGACATTTTTCCCAATTAAGGACTAAGTGCTTTTCTTCACATCTTTGCAAAACTTGTCTAAGTTTTCAAGACAACTATCAAAAGTGTTTCCATATACAGAGAAATCATCCATAAAACTTCCATAATCACTTCAATCATATCAGAAAATATAAACATCATGCATCTTTGAAAAGAAGCTGGTGCATTACATAACCCAAAAGACATTCTACGGTAAGCATAAGTTCCGTATGGGCATGTAAAAGTGGTTTTGCTTTGATCATCGGGATGGATCGGGATCTGGTGATACCCTGAATATCCATCTAAGAAACAGAAGAATGAATGGTTCGCTAATCGCTCTAGCATCTCATCTATGAAAGGTAAAGGAAAATGATCTTTTTTCGTGTGTTTGTTTAGTTTCCTATAGTCTATGCACATCCGCCACCCTGTGACGGTGCGTTGCGGAATTAGCTCGTTCTTTTCATTCATAACGACAGTCATGCCTCCCTTTTTAGGCACAACTTGAACTGGGCTCACCCACTGACTCTGCAGTATAGGATATATAATCCCTGCATGCAGCAACTTTATAACTTCCTTTTTAACTACCTCTCTCATCGCGTTGTTAAGTCTATGTTGGGGCACTCGAGAAGGTGAAATAGAAGGATCTGTCAGAATACGATGAGTACAAATCATAGGACTGATTCCTGTAAGATCTTGGAGTGAGTACCCAAAAACTAAGTGATGTTTCTCAAGAATGGTTATCAATCGCAGAGTTTGCTCCTGAGTGAGTTTATCACTAATGATCACAGGAAACTCTGGATTATTGTTTAGGAAAGCATAGGTAAGACCGGGTGGTAAAGTTTTAAGCTCTATGGGAGGTCTAGGTGTTTCTGCAAACTCATCTAAGGGTTCAGGTTCAGAAGGTTCAGCTTCTTCTTCTAAGTCTGACTCATTTAAAAGCTCTAGAGATGCAGTCTTTACCTCTTCCATAGGATCGGGCAAAAGATATGACTCGGTCTTATTATTTAAGGAGTGAGAATTCGTTATTGGAAATTTAAAATCTTTTCCAAAAGAAATGTGTAGCTTTCCAGTTTGACCTTCATAAAGGAGTCTTCTAAAAGGTTGTCCTATCAACAGGTTGAAGTCCCATGTATCAAAGATATAGAAGTTCAAATGAACCATGGAGCCTTCTACCATAAAGGGTAGGACATTAATAATTCCAACACTGGGGACTAATCATCCCGAAGATTCCTTTATGACCTTTGTTGTGGGGGTTAATACTAGGTTTCCAAATAATTTAAGTGCAAAAGCTTCAGACATGATATTGATCCCCACAACAGGATTATAGAGAGCATCAAATTGATCAGAATCATAAGCACAGCGTATAGTTATAGGAGGTGTGTCCAAACGGATCACATCAGAGGAAAGCTCTGACTCCTCCAACCATTCGCTACTCATGACTGAGATAAGCTCTCTCAATTGATGTTCACTTGGCAAACAAATGCTAAAATGGCCGTTTTGGGGTCTGTCTATAGAATGGTAGTTTCAAATGTTTCCAAAATCGGCAAAAAGATCAGATTCTATATCCAGCATGAAATCAGGTGGTGGAATTTCTTCCTTTTGTGGCTCAGAACTTGGGATAGCTAAAGTAGATGGAGAATTTGGCAGCGTGTCTACTTCGGCTTCGTGGGTTTCATCATGAAGGGTATTATCCATCTCAGCTTCTAGGATTCTATCTAGGATCGCTCTAGCGTCATCAGTAGGGATGCGAAAGAAAGAACCTCTAGACATTGTATGTAGCATTTGTTTATGATCTTTCTGAAGACCTCAAAAAAAGTGAAATAAAAGGACAGGGTCTTCAAGATTAAGGTTTGGACCAGATTCTAAAAGGTCAAAAAAACATTTCCAGGATTTTTCCAAAGTTTTATTATTTTTTTGTTTAAAAGAAAGGACTTCGAGTCAAAGGTCGCCGATACGGTCGAGGGAATAAAAATCTAGACAAAAGTTGGCTCGTAAAACTCCCCATTCACCTCATTGTTGACTTACCTTCTGACTATACCATCGTCTAGCTTCTCCCCTTAAAGAAAAAGGAAAAAGCTTCCAACGTAAAGTTTTATCAGAAATGCCTTCAATGTGAAGACAATCGCATGTTTGCTCAAAATCTCTAATATGAAGGTAAGGGTTCTCGTCTTCCTTTCCTGAAAAAGATAGGTTTTGAATCATGGCAATCAACCTGGAACTTAACTTATACTGGGATGTTTGGATAGGCTGTGATGACTCCCATGGTAAAAGGTCAGTTACTGAAGGTGTTGCAGATTCATGGATTGATTTAGAATTTTGGTTTTCCGTAAGGTAAAAATAAAGAAAAATAATAATATATATAAAAGATAAGTAAAAGGATAAAAGTATAGATACAAGCTAGTAGTAAGACTCAAGGTTATCTCAGCAAACCGTCTTTCTCCCCGGCAACGGCTCCAGAAATGCTTGTTGATAGTTGGTAACGCAATCAGAAAGTAATCCGCAAGCGCACAGATATCGGTGAGCACTTCACCCGGAATGTTATCCAGAGTATCGTATTTATATTTTTACCACTAGGAGAAAGTGTGCATCTGACTAACCAAATCAATTACTACTAACCGTTAGGCTACAACCACTATGATTCGATGTGAGTGATGTATAGAGAAGACTTCAACTGCACCCTCGTTCTAACCTTGGTAAGGATGATCTACTGTTCTATTGGGGAGGCTCATGGAATCTAGACACCACAAAGGATGTTCGACCCGCACCTAGAAACCCTATCGATCCTGCTAACGGGATTATGGGCTACAAAGGTAACTCGGAAATGTCACGTTCCTCGCTACTACCACGGTCCGGCTAGACAGGGGATATCTATGAGTATCCTAGCCCAAACACCACGTTTACGCTAGAGATGATTACTCTAAACTCTACATGAAGAGATCAAAGTAAACTCATAAACCAAAGAACAATAAAACAAAGAACTTACTAGAATTTAGAAGTCAAAATACTAAAGAATCCTAGGAGCAAGCCTCGGGTTAAGAGACTTGATCCCGCAGGTACAACCTCGGAGTAGACACCGACAGGCCGGGCTTCCTCCGATCTACACCTCCACTCTATCTCTCTCAGTCTAGTAGAACTAATTCTACTCTCACATTGGATGCTAAGCCCTATGAGGTTGGAACCCTAAAGGAACCTCTCTCTCTGAATCCTCTCTGGAAAATATGCTAATGAATAATGGGGATTGATTTCTCCAGGGGTCAGGGGCCCTACTTATATAGCCCTCTCAAATGAATCTGGGCCGTCAGATCAAAACAACCTTGATTGAATGGTTTTCCTTGATCCTCAAAGGCGGTGGAGCATAATCCGTGAGACTCATGCTGATTGGCCAGCAGAGGAGGGCGGGCGCCTAGGGGGGTTGGGCGGGCGCCCTGCCTGTGGGCCCGTTCGGCCTCCCGCTCATTCGTGTGGCTTCTGGAACCTTCTAGGCCGAGGAAAATTGGCACACAAGTTAATATCTCTATGTAATCCCGACGTGTGGGCCTTTCTTCCATATTTCCTGATAACCCCCTGCAGAAATAGATAAACAGCAAAACTCGTGGAATTCTATCAGATCAAACCCTAATTCTAGGTGTTGCTTGTATATTGGTCCTTTTCCTTATTTATTTCATGATTAAAAGTGATAATTAAGAACCATCAACATATACGACCATGTAGAGGGGATGAACCAATCACAATAATATGAAATACAATCACTGAGAGAAATCATATAAACAATCACAATGGAGACACACAATTTTCTCTTGAGGTTCACGTGCTTACTGTTGACGGTCCTTAAGTACCAAATATAATCATCAAATAAATAAAGAAAAGGATCCAAATGCAACCAACACCTAGACTTAGGGTTTTATCTGACAGAATTCCACGAGTTTTGGTGTTTGTCTATTTCTACAGGGGGTTATCAGGAAATACGGAAAAAAGGCCCACATGTCGGGATTACATAGAGATATCAACGCACCGCACAATTTTCTACCATCTAGAAGACTCCAGAAGCCACAGGAAGAAAGCAGAGGCCGAAAGGGGCCAGGCCCAGGGCGCTCGCCCTGAGGACCTGGGCGCCCGCCACCCTCTGGACTCCGACGGTGTTCCACCGACCTAAAGGATCAAGGATAACGTAGTACCACATCGCCTACCGACCCAAAAACGCATAGAGGAGGAGGACTATATAAGGAGACCTCCCTGGCCCCTGGAGGAGACAAGAAGTTATCATAGAGTTGAGGGGTGCCCTCGAAGGAAAACCTCTTCTCTAAATAAAATTTCTTTTTAGGCTTAGCAACCAATGTAAGTAGAAATAGATCTTCTAGTTTCTACTAGATTAAGAGAGATAGAGTGGAGGTGTAGATCGGAGGAAGGTCGGCCTGTCGGTGTCTACTCCGAGTTGTACCTGCGGGATCAAGTCTTCTAACCCGAGGCTTGCTCCTAAGATTCTTCAGTAATCCGACTTCTAATTCTAGTAAGATCTTGTTTTATTGTTCTTTGGTTTATGAGTTTACTTTAATCCTCTTCCGGTTGAGTATTAGAGTAATCATTGCTAGCGTAAACGTGGTGTTTAGGCTAGGGTACTCATAGATATCCACTGACTAGCTGGACCGTGGTAGTAGCGAGGAACGTGACATTTCTGAGTTACCTTTGTATCCCATATCTTGTTAGCAGGACGGGTAGGGTTTATAGGTGCGGGTCGAACATCCTTTGTGGTGTCTAGATTCTGTAAGCTTCCCCAATAGAACAGTAGATCATCCTTACCAAGGTTAGAACGAGACTACGGTTGGAGTCTTCTCTATACATCACTCACATCGAGAAACATTCTTTGTAGCCTAAAGGGATAGTAGCAATAGATTTGGTTAGTCAGACGCACTCTTTCTCCCAGTGGTAAAAATATAAATACGATAACTCTAGATAACCTCCCGGGTGAAATGCTCACCGATATCCGTGCGCTTGCGGATCATTTTCTAATTGCGTTACCAAATATCAACAAGCATTTCTGGCGCTGTTGCTGGGGAGAAAGATGGTTTGCTGAGATAACTTTGAGTCTTGCTATTATCTTGTATTATACTTTTATACTTTTATTCTTTTATCTTTTTACTTTTATCTTTATGGATAACTTAAATTTCATACCTATTATTGAATTCTTTGCACCTTCGGAGACCAGTCATAGACCATGGGAGTCAACAAGTCCTGCCCCTAATTATGATCTGTGTCCCAAGTTGATTGCAATAGGTCAAAACCAACCCTTTTCTATAGCTGAGGTCCTATCTTTTAATCAAGAAGATAATGCACTTTTAGCTACACCTAGGGAATCTTTTAATTTTTCTATAAATTCTGGTTTAAACCTAGCCCAACAAGACCATGTTTTTTCTCGATATTTTTACATTGGTCTTAATCATATACCCTTTGGTAGAGTCTTTCTTTCTTTATCTATCAGTAAAGAAAGGTATGTCTTCATTCGTGGACATCCTTCTTGTACTAGTCTTCATAGAAAAATCTTAGAGATAGAGAAGGAATCATCTCCCAGACAAGGAAAGGAAGTTTCAATAGCCAATTTCCAAACATTTCAATCCCATGATTCGGCTGTCCATCCCATCCTTGAGCCTAATAATTTCTACTATGCTCTTTCTTTTGAACCTCCCGATAAGCCTATGAATTTCTCTAGACATCCCGTTCATAAGAGTCACCAAGACCACAAGGAGGATCGAGAAGAGCAACATCAATGGCTAGAGGGCATTAAAAATCCATGTGCTATCATCACATTTGAGATCTCCAACCCTCTCTTTCTTTCTATTTATAACAACTTTAAAAGAGCGGTTGTCGATGCATATGTCTATAATAAATATTGCAGATCTCGTTGAGTTAGGTCAGCGTTGGAGGGGAAACCACTTCGCCAACATAATTTGATGGTTTCCCAAGGATAAGCTTAGCGTCCTTAAACAAGCACTTATCAGATCATAACATGAATTTGCAACATTGCCTCGTGTATTGAGCATATTGAGATAATTGTAGAAATATTCCTTCGGGCCACTAACCTTTCCAGGATTGGAGCAAGAAGATCGGATGAATGACAAGCACAAGGTATGTCCAACCAACCATCATACAACATTGAATTAAATTCATCCAAACTTGAATTTCGCAAAATTCAAGCTTGGGGAGTACTTTACATAAAAACATCCTTTGCCATGTTGCTATGTTGGTTGTCCCTACCTTTGAGACATGCTCAATTTGTTAAGTACTAATCACACTACTTCATCTCTACTTGAGTAGATCTCTATAAATGCCATCATGCTACCTTTGTTTATCCTAGTAAGTGTTGGTTTGGAAGTACTCGACATACTTCCATTGGCATTTAAATTAAGCATGGTACTTAGGTTAAATAGCCTTCCTTAATCTGATTAGACATGGAGTCTAGTTTGGTTACTGAACTAAAAACTGCTTGAGTAGGCATTGGTATATTTTGTCGGACTAACCCCTGCAGGAAAACTTTCAATATTAACCTGGGAAGTCCTGAGCTACAAGCTCATTGGAGATAAAGGAGACACATGAAATTTAACGACTTGCACAAGGAAGACATGTTAGCTCATTCATCATAAAGAGATGATCCATGGAGGGTGCCACAAACACGATGCACAACCGCTAAGAAAGGAAAGCTTCCACAAGGTGATACTATACCATCACTCTTCAAGTAAGGTAACATCTTAAGGTACGTGACTATCGCTTTTATAAGCTTCTCCTTGCTTCTGGCATTCACATAAATAAAGAGACAAACATGTATGATTTATAACTCTAAATTAACCAACCTAATTAATTCAACATGTTTAGCTCTTTAATCTTTGTTCTTAGTACTACCTTCGTGATCCCACACTCCTAATCATATAAGCTAATATGTTGCACATTCAATCTTTGGAAGATATAAACAAAACATAAATATAGATAGATTATCTTTCCATTAGGTTGAGTCATCTGATCTGACAAATGCTACACTCATGATCCATCAACTTTGTCTTGCTCACTATGCTTAAGGTTAGAGAAGAACAAATACACTTTTGGTTCTGTTGGTGTTTTCCACCAACAGGGCCCATACACTTGATCTCTGCCTTGTCTCTATGAGCAGGAACACTTCGAGCATAATATGAAGGAGTTTTACAACTCCCAGACTCCACCAAGTGAAGAACCAGGATCTACGAGCACAAACACACTGGAGATACTGGACACTCAGGCAATCACTGCCCTGAGATGCTTGAGGACGTGAACTACATCAACAACAATAACAACTATTACTACAACCGTCCTCAACAAAATCAAGGTTGGAATCAACAGAGGCCTAATTACTCAGAGAGGTGATCCAGGACGCCCCGTCATCCCGATCTCCATCGGCATGGTGGACTTCCCAGAAGCACTCTGCGAATTTGGCCCTAGCGTCAACATTATGCCCAGGGTTGCAGATCGGACACTCAGTTTCCCAAAGGAAATATTGAAGAACCTATGCGTCCAAGTTGGTACCTTGTACGCTCTAGCAGACTTCGTGGTGATAGAGACTGGTACTGAGGAGAGGGCACCCATCATCTTAGGGAGGCCATTCCTAAACACCAGAGCTGTCATCTACATTAATGCTGCCAAGATCAGTTTCTACATCAAGGGGAAGAAGGAGACTTTCCTTCAAGAACAAGACTACACAAATTTCAGAGCAATCCAGACACGAACCAAGGAAGAAGACCAACAGGAGGAACAGGAACAAGCAAATGTGGACCGAGTCAGCTAAGATGGTCACTACAGTTCAAAGAGGTCAAGATCGTCGACTCAAGTCGCCTTTTCTGATCAAGAAGGACGACCCTGGTGTTCCAAGCATCGAGTGCACAATCAACGGATACTCTTTTCAAAAGACACTCTACGACATCGGATCTAACGACAACATAATGGCCGCAGTCACTTATCAGCTCCTGCATGGAACCATGCTCCTACAACCAAGATACATTCAGCTCCAGACGATTTTCAGGTCATTGACATGGGAGAAGACGAGTACGATCCACCCATCATCCTTGGAAGACCATTCCTCAACACTATCAAAGCCATTATCTATATTGGAACCGGAGAAGTCCACATGAACTTCTCCTTTGAGAAGGTACGCCACTACTTTAATGATTCTAACTATATAGTTGAAGATTCTAAGCAGGTCAGGACAAAAAGAAGACGGCGCAACCGCAACCAGAGGAGGCAAATCATCAAGAACGGATGGGTAGACTACGAAGGAGAAGTGATAAGGTCTGAAGACATATAGCTTGAACAGAACTGTCCTGAGGAGACCGTAGCACCGAGTCAGGTGTGGAGAGAGAAGATAGTTACACACGAAGAGGAGGCGCCGCCGGAACCACCGACTACGCCATCCAGGAATCCCAGAATGACTGAGAAAACGGAGAGTCCTGTTCGGATGACTTAAAAATACCGAACGACTTGCCAAGAGGTAAACTTGGTAGTTATCCTTTTCCATTCAATAGTTTGCTTAGTTAATCAGGTTCATGCTATCTTGAAAAGAAAATAAAAATGTTAAAAAAATAGTAAGCCCCATGTAAGTATGCTCATGGCATAAAACCCATAAGTACATTCACTGTGGTGGCATAAAAATAAAATAAATAAGTTTTCATCTTACAATAAAAATATAAAAATAATAAGTGCATGATCCTGCTAAATAAGTAATATTTATTGAGGAGGCTCAACATGATAAAGGCTAGATATTTATGCTAACACTTAACCAGTTCCACAAAGCTTTGTTGTCTATTTGAGCTCCACAGGATTCAAGGATCAAAAAAGACTATCAGACGGAGGACATCCTAATCGTTGCCAGGGTGCTACCGACTTTCAAATACACCTCCGTCACTTGCTAGCTACATCAGAAGAAATTATGTCAAAATCCAGCTTGGGGGAGAGCACCCCCATTTATCCAGCTAAGTGTTCTACTCATATTTATACTTTACTCAAATAATAAAAAGATGCATAATCATAAAAACCCAAATAAAGATTTTATGCTTATATATATATATCTTTGCTTAGTTTGCTAAATAAATAAATAAATAAAGTTTGCTATGAACCCTTATGATAAGCTCTCACATGGAAATGATGAATAGTTGCTCTGCCATGACTAGTTCTTAAAATTGAAATCTCTCTCAAGTTTAGGCATGACTGTTATGAAGTAAGATTTGCTCTAAACCTGAACTTGTGGGAAGAGTACTTGATCTAAAGTCTAAGTCATTAACGGATATGATATGGGAAGGTTGAGCTGCTGTTTATCTATTCCTAGAGATGCTAGAATTCTGGAGAATTTTATCTTTGAGAAATCTTTAAAATAACACATGATGAGTTCCTGTATGATGAGAGTTTAAAATCCTACCACAGCCATATATACATGCTTATTGGACTTTGAGCCACACATTTACTTTTTACTGCTTATGAGCATTGAGTGTGGTCAAGCTGTGTAGACCCTTAGGAGCTTGTCATGTGGTTAAAATCAAGATTCACTTGCACGTTCACTCATATATGCTACTTCTACTCCGGAAGTACGCATCCACATACATCCACTCATTTCCATCTCTAGATTCACCCAAAATTATTCTACTCCTAATCCGGGAGAGAATAGCCAAAAATATTTTCCTATCCCTGTTATTCCCAGTGAAATAAATGCTCGAGTTATCTTGGTTACTACCACTTGCTATATTATTTCAGGAGATGAGTGCTCTGAAAAAAAAGAGAGAGAAAAAAAGAAAAAAAAATACGAGGAAATAAAAAGGGGCAAGTGCCCGGAACCTCGAAGAAAAGAAAAAGTCAGACGAGAGGTAAAAATGGACAAGTGTCCGACAGTAGAATTAGGGGTACAAAGCTACCCACCTGAGAGAGAAAAAAAGAAAATAGCATCTCATTCTCCTCAAAAAGCTTCAAAGTGCAAGAAAGGTATGTATCCCCTCAAAAGAGCAAAAGTAGAATTAGACTTTCACCATTATTATCACTATCATCACCATACATCATTCATTCGCCACACATGCACATCTTGATTTGACTTATTGACTTGTTTCTCTGGATCCATAGTTTGACTATGCAATAAATGTCTTGTAAGTATGTACTAGCTGTCTCCCACCTATGAGCTCTAGATATCAAAACTTTATTAGAGTAGGGTGAGAGAGAAGGCAATATCACTATGCATTATACCAAAAATACCACATACTTTGAGAGAAGGCATATACCATTATTGTCTTGGTAAAGATCCAGAAATACCACAAAAGAGAGATTTGAGAGAATCATATAAGGAATCTCTGAGTTTTATTTGAAAATCTGCAAAAACTCCAGAGCTATAGCTGATCAAGAATAAGAGACATGGCGCTTGACTTGACCGTTCTATCTTTTAACTGCTCAAGACACAGGTGACGGTTACAAGCCCCATGGTGAAAGGTAAAATGAGTAAGTTTTAAGTCTTAACAGTTTACCCTAACTCAGAGATGAGATCTTACTTTTAAGGCATGAAACCACTGCAGAAACTTAGGGTTTTATCTGACAGAATTCCACGAGTTTTGGTGTTTGTCTATTTCTGCAGGGGGTTATCAGGAAATATGGAAAAAGGCCCACATGTCGGGATTACATAGAGATATCAACGCACCGCGCAATTTTCTACCATCTAGAAGACTCTAGAAGCCATGGGAAGAAACAGAGGCCGAAAGGGGCCAGGCCTAGGGCGCCCGCCCTGAGGACCTGGGTGCCCGCCCCCCTCTGGACTCTGTTGGGGACTCTCTTCGCACACGATGTTCCACCGACCTAAAGGATCAAGGATAACGTAGTACCACATCGCCTACCGACCCAAAAACGCATAGAGGAGGAGGACTATATAAGGAGACCTCCCTAGCCCCTGGAGGAGACAAGAAGTTATCATAGAGTTGAGGGGTGCCCTCGAAGGAAAACCTCTTCTCTAAATAAAATTTCTTTTTAGGCTTAGCAACCAATGTAAGTAGAAATAGATCTTCTAGTTTCTACTAGATTAAGAGAGATAGAGTGGAGGTGTAGATCGGAGGAAGGTCGGCCTGTCGGTGTCTACTCCGAGTTGTACCTGCGGGATCAAGTCTTCTAACCCGAGGCTTGCTCCTAAGATTCTTCAGTAATCCGACTTCTAATTCTAGTAAGATCTTGTTTTATTGTTCTTTGGTTTATGAGTTTACTTTAATCCTCTTCCGGTTGAGTATTAGAGTAATCATTGCTAGCGTAAACATGGTGTTTGGGCTAGGGTACTCATAGATATCCCCTGACTAGCTGGACTGTGGTAGTAGCGAGGAACGTGACATTTCTGAGTTACCTTTGTATCCCATATCTTGTTAGCAGGACGGGTAGGGTTTATAGGTGCGGGTCGAACATCCTTTGTGGTGTCTAGATTCCGTAAGCTTCCCCAATAGAACAGTAGATCATCCTTACCAAGGTTAGAACGAGACTACGGTTGCAGTCTTCTCTATACATCACTCACATCGAGAAACATTCTTTGTAGCCTAAAGGGATAGTAGCAATAGATTTGGTTAGTCAGATGCACTCTTTCTCCCAGTGGTAAAAATATAAATACGATAACTCTGGATAACCTCCCAGGTGAAATGCTCACCGATATCTGTGCGCTTGCGGATCATTTTCTAATTGCGTTACCAAATATCAACACTTACCGACATGCTACGTCCCCATTGTGTCGACCAACACTTGGTGGTTTGTCGGGTAAGAGGTGTAGCATGAACCTCATCCTCACTAGGACACCACAAAAACCCATCCACAAGTGAGGTAGCTCAGTGACACAAGCAATCCACTAAAGTTACCTTTCAACTCTTCGCCTGGGAAGATACAAGACCCCTCACAATCACCGGGAGATGGCCACAAACAATCACCACCTCATACCAATGCTCCTCCGCTCCTCCAAGCCGTCTAGGTGGTGGCAATCACCAAGAGTAACAAAAAACCGCAGCCAAATCGATCCCCAAGTGCCACTAGATACAATCACTCAAGCAAATGCACTTGGAATCACTCCCAATCTCACAAAGATGGTTAATCTATGGAGGAGATGAGTGGGAGGTGTTTGCTTAGGCTCAAAAAAGTGTCAAGTATGCTAAAATGCCAAGAGGGTGAGCCCCAAGCCGGCCAACAACTATTTATAAGCCCCCTCAACAAATAGAGCCATTGGGATCTAGAGGCTTGCCCGATAGGGGGCGTCAGACGCTCTAATGGTTAGCCATCGAATGTTAGAGCCGAGCATCCGACACTCAGATGACAACCACGTGTCACGCTTTTGAATCTCACGTGTCGATCTCTAACGATCACTTAAATGTTCGAGTTCATAGGTTTAAAGTGTTAGACACGTTAGGTGCTACGCACTGGATGTGCCCCTCAGCACCGAACGCTACTTAGGGAGCTCTGCAAAAAGAACGAGCGTCGGACACATCCGACAGGTCCTCACCAGACTCTCCCTGGCGTCCAACGCACTCTGTGTTGACATTTCTAACGGCGTAACTAGAAGTAGAGAAAAACCCTAATCCTAACAATGGTGCCAGAAATGTTCGAGACCCCGCTTAGTTGCTTATGCTAAGTTGTCATCCCTAACACAATGCAAGAAGTGTGGTAGTACTTATGATCATAGCACTCTTAAAAGATGAATAAAGGTTATCCACAAGCGCATAGATAAAATACTCCTATTCTAGCATTTCACCTAGGAAAGTTCCAGGTATCGTTATTTATAACTCTACCATTGGAAAGGCAGGTGAAGGTATAAAGAATAAAAGCCGTAACTTATACTTGTGATAAGAGTTCCACTAGATCTACTCAAACAGGAATCAACCAAACTATAAATAAAGATAATTAATAATAACCAAGATATTCGACAAGGCAATCCCACAGTGCATGTTCCTACCTGGGCATGACTCTAGGAAGAACTAGAAACTAAAGACCGACTCCTAAGGTTATTCTAGGTCATTGAGCTACCCTAATTAGTGCAATTACATCTAGCAATCATAGTTAGACTTAACCTATATTCATATTAAGGAACGGTCGTAAGAGGGGGTCAGAAACAGAGTAAGATATTCCCCTCCCGACCAGGCTCTACTAGGCCTATATTCGAGGGGTAGACTACAGAGGACTCAATGAAGCTATAATAGTCACCCTCACGATCTACCACACGGCCTAGAACATAGGGTGCATTCGCAGATAGATGATGTCTAAGCACCACACCTACACAACATCTACCACTCACTCCTGGGCTTTCGGGGTAAGCGTTATACGAACATGAGTATAAACCTAAAGCTAATCTAACTATGCTAGACATATAATCAAAGTAGGCAATGAACATTACAATTATGAATAAATGATTATCCCAAGTCACATCAAATATTCGACTCAAAAACAAACTAGAACAAAAACTAGACAGATTACTAGAACAAGAACAAGAACATGACGAACTAGACAAGAACATGATGAACTAGATAATGAATTAGACAACTAGAAGTTGAATTAGACAACTAGAAAAACCTAATGAAAAACTAGAAGACAAATAGATAAACAATGTTGAATACAAGAGAGAAGTACAAGGCTTGTACCTAGCCTCCTCGTGACTAGATCTGGAAACCAAGCGTTGCTTGACTCCTCTAATTTCTATTCTATGCTCTAGCTATGCCCTATTTGGTGAAACTCTTGGGTGCCCTAAGTCGATGACTGATGAACTGAATGATTTGTTGGTGAATGCCTCAAGGGGGTCTGCCCCTTCTTTTATAGTCTCGTAGGGTGCACCGCAGCCCTCGAATCAAAATGACTCGAACAAGGGCCAGGATGCGTCGAAGAGTTGGATTGGAGGCTGTCCCACGGAGGAGGGGGCACAGCCAGGTGGGCCTAGGGCGATCGGCCTACATGTGGGGCCGACCGGCCCCACCTAGCGGCCTCTCCACTCCCTCTTGGCTCCGGTGCCTTCTCGTGTCTTCTAGATTCTTCCCACCGACTTTTGTGTGATTCCGACTTGATCTTGTTAGGTCTCCTTGATCCCTACTCCTCCTCGGATTCTTCTGCTTTAGTCCCTGAATATCCAGAATTACACCAGAGCTGTAGAATTTATTAGGTTGGTCCCTGTAGCTCTCTTGTGGTGATGGTTCCGAAGTATTCTAGAGCATTCCAATCGTGTCGAATGGGGACTCCATTGTTGGGACTCTGATTAGGGCAAATGATATGTCCATTTCGATTGTCTCAACGAGTTCTTCGCATTGGTGTGCTCTGTTTCATCATTTGAGGTACTTTTATGTGGAAAGATATGCATAACGTGCAAAATAAGTAGGAGCAACACAACTTGTGGAACTTGTTAGGATAAAACCCTACAACTATGCATTAACAACTATTTTTTTGTTATATGGTGCATGAATTGATGGTATAATGTTAACGTTAAGGAGCATCAACACTCTACAGAAGCTGCTCACTCACGCGATTGCTCACATCAACAGTGCATAGACCGCATCCGACGCTCAATCATCGGATGCTCTAATGCACACTTCTCCCTAGCGCTGCTCAGCCACTATACATCAGACACTGGGAAAGCGTCCGATGCTTTAGCTGCCACCGTCCGATGGGTGTTTCTCCAGTGAAAAAACACTTCCGCGATTTCTCTAAATTTTTCATCGGCGCAATAGAAAATAATCATTTCATTTTCTCAAAAATGTCGAATCTCGCCGAGCTTGGGTGTTTTCTAGTGAAAAAACACTCAATTACGCCGGTGAAAAATTTGGAGAAGTCGTGGGAGTGTTTTTTCACTGGAAAAACACCCAAGCTCTGCCTCGCAAGCTCGGCGGGAGAAAGAGAGGAACCTAAACCCCTCTCTGCCCTTCAAACTCCGCCTCCTTCTCAAAGTGAGCGAACACCACCACGTGTGTACCAACATGTGCAAGTGTCTTAGTATTTTCTCAAATATTTTCTTCGAAGGAGTTTAGTTAACTCAGTAGGTTCTAAATGCATGCACATGAACAATGTCACCTAGTGGCACTCGATAACCGCTTAGCCAAAGAATTCTTCTCTTTATAGTACGACTATCTATCCTAAGTGTGAATACACCCTCTATGATGTCTTGATCATCAAAACCAAAACTCTAAGCAATACCTTTGCCTTGTTCTCCATAGGGTTTTATTTTTCTCTTTCTTCTTTTTTCAAGTTGAGCACTTGATCATCTTGTGGTCATCACCATCCTTATCATGATCATCTCTTGCTCTATCACTTAGCATGTACCAACCTCATCTAATCCACACACTTAACATAAAGGTTAATACTTTAGGTTTCATCAATTATCCAAAACGAAACTAGGACTTTCACCACCCCACTAGCAATTGGAGATAGTGTTTTTATTTTCTTGCACATTGTCTTTGACAATAGAAAGCAACTCATAGAGTATGTGGGCACAGCCTGGCAACGACTTCAAAAGCACCTCCCAACTAGTGCTGCTAACAGGGGCGGGCCCAGGCCTAGGGCCAGTAGGGCCACGGCCCTAGTCGTGGCCTACAAATTCTAGGAGTAGTTCTTCAGTTATGGCCCAAAAAAGCTTTGGCCCAAGAAAGAAGCCTGTTAAGTAAAAGACTAGGGCAGACAAGAAGAGAAATCAATCAGGCCAGCACCCGCCCCCTGCACGCCGCCCCGCAGCCCCTGCACGCCGCCGCACGCCCCGGCCTCGCACAGTCACGCGCCCTCGCGGTCGCCGGTCACGGGCTCGCAGGCTCCGGCGTCCCTCCTCACCTCCTCTCCTCGCTGCCTCCTCGAGGCCCTCAACCGCGACCTGACCAAGGCCGACCGACGAATGCGTGCTCGTCCAAACGCGCTTGTAGCTCGGCGAGCCCCTCGCGGCCAGGGGCAGGGCCCCTCAGCTCTCGGAACCTCGGACCTCCAGGTCCGCCTGTCCTGCCGAAGCCGATGCGTCCGCCCAAGCGCCCCCTATCCACAGTGGAGCAGAAGGTATGTATTCTTTTAATTTTTTAGTAGTTCAGTTCTTTTTTTATTTATTTCAACTGGCAACTACTAATTGTGAAATTTTGATTCCAATTAGATGAAGAGGACAAGTACTATTGTATCGCATTTCTCTTGAGTTGGTGAACAAGAACAACGAATGCAACAAATCTTCACTAGACAATAGGTATTTATTTTTTAATGTTCATTGATATTTCATGGCTATTGTATCGTACTATTAATTATTTAGTTTGAGAATTTATCTAAATTTGCAAACTTTGCTTGAGAGTTTTTTTTGTGATATACGTGTGTGTATATATATGGTCCTATAAACTATACCGTAGGTTGTAGCTTTTGGATTTTGACCACCAAGATTTGGCCCTAGTCTTGGTCAATTCCTGGGTCCGCCACTGGCTGCTAACTTCCCTTCCAATACCTCCCAGTCGTTGTCAGAGGCTAAGCCTGTTCATTTGAGTTTATCTGCCGAATCTATCAGTCATTCAACAGTATCAGTGAATAATACTTTGCTATGATTTTTGTGCCAAGTAAGCAGGCTCAAATCCAATACCTACAGCATGAGCCATGGTTGAGTGGATCTAGCGGCCTAGTAGGAGCCCAAGCCATCATCGAGTTGATTCGATAGCCCTAGGGAAGAAAAATGGAAATGAATATCTGAATTAACTTATATTTATGTCTAATAAAACTCATAATATGGATATCTATATTATTGATTATTTTTTAATTTAGTTTTTTTAATTATTTTTAACACTTTATTTATTTATTAACTGATGTAAATTATTTTATATAATTTATAATTTCATGATAAAATTATACAACCAATGATTGCATAATTGATATATTTAATCAGAAATATATATTGATAACTTTATTATTTTTTATGAAACTATCCTTATATATATGCATACTTTAATCTCTCTACTTATGTAATAATAATTTTATAATTACAAAACTCCTAACAAAGCAAAATGACTACTTATTGCCTACCATTTTGAATTTCTTCACTTGATTTATTATTTTATTAAATATTATTATCCATTATACTTTAGTTCAGTTGGAGATCAGTAGAGGTGTACTTTGATTTCATTTTATTTTGGTCGTTGATGAACTTAGTAGTAAAACTCTATTCATGTAAGTTAAATTTAATAATACGTGCTTTAAGTTAAATTAAGTAAGTATCTGAATCCGAGACATTCGTTCTGTATTTGAATTCAAATTCAAATAAAACTATAGTAAAAGATAATATCCAAATCCGATTCTATACAAATTTAATCTGTTCAGCCATGATGCCAAAGTTGCGAACCTAGGCCTTGTTTACTTACAAAATTTTTTGCAAAATGTGAATAGTAGCACTTTCGTTTGTATTTGACAAATATTGTCTAATTATAGACTAACTAGGCTCAAAAGATTCGTCTCGTCAATTCCGACCAAACTGTGTAATTAGTTTTTATTTTCATCTATATTTAATACTCCATGCATACGTCTAAAGATTCGATGTGACGGGGAATCTGAAAAGTTTTGCAAAATTTTTGGGAACTAAACAAGGCCCTAGGCAACGCTCAACGACCATCCAACCTGGCCACAGCATGCGACCATCGCATCATGCGTCACACTCTGAATTTGTGATAAAAAGACAAATTCCTTACCTACAATCAAACAAAGACATTAGATTCGAATCACTCTCTAACCAATTCAATCCTTTTCAAAATCCATAATGGAATCTTAATTGATCGAATCACTTTCAGTTCTTAGGATCCAAGAACCGGCCTGCTATTTCCACTTGCTCCTTGGCTCTTGCCAATCCCATCGATCTCTAGTCTAGTCTCTAGAACGGCGATCCAGAAGATTTTGTACCTGAAACCACACACACACACACACACACACACACACACACACACACACACACACACATATATATATATATATATATACAGCACAAATAATAATAATAATAATAATAATAATAATAAAATAATACAATATATATTGGTGGCCAATAAACAGTTGCTCTCAACCTTTCGTTCCGTGGCCCGTCGTCTTTGTTGGCCCCCTGCCACGACCGCGTCGCGCGCTCGCGCCCTTCACGCCCTGCGCTGCGCTTGCCTCGTCGCGGCCACGTCCACCTACCTGTCCCTCTCTTTCTCTCTCTGACCCATCACCACCCCCTTTCCCAAGATCCGAGCCGCGGCCATGACCTGATCATCCGTCTCCAAGTAGGAGTACCTCGCAGGAGCAGATTGCAAGGAGCCACTGCTGCGAGTTCCTTGGCGATGGTGACCGTCGCGGCGGGGAGGCGGGCCGGGGCGGCAGGCGGCGTCGGTGGCCGCCGGCGCTCGGGCTGCGGCGGCGCGGGGCAGGCAGCACAGCAGAACAGTCCCCTGCAGCAGAAGCTACTGGCGGTCGCCGTCGCCGCGCGCTTCGCTGAGGCCGGGCCGCCGCCGTCCACGGAGGCCTCCGGCGCCGGCGCCGGCGGATGCTGCGTCGAGCTCCTCGATTGCCTCCTCGGGGCTCTCAACGTCAGCGTGGCCACTGTGACCCCGGCGCCCGCGCAGTACGGGTGGGCCGTGCGCGAGATCCGCCCCCGCGGCGAGGGGTCCGCCGAGGACCGCCACGCCGACGCTCCCTCGGGCCGCATCGCGGGCAACGGCGCATCCGCCAACGCCGCCGCGTCGCTCTACACCATGCAGGGCAGGAAGGGTGTCAATCAGGACGCCATGGTGGTCTGGGAGGTAACCCTCATCAGCATTTCATTTCTCATGTCCATCCAGCAAATAATTGGACTTTTTCCCCCATTTTCCCGATTGCTTCATCTCTGTTCTGCCGAGCTCATCTCCGTGATGTGAAACTCGTTTCGCGGATGCTCTAGAAGCATGTTCCGATACAACGGCGAAAGCGAAACATTTTTTCATGGTCTGCTGAGCTCTGCTTTGGCCAGATGTGATGTTAACGTGCAAAAGGAGAACTGTCGTCTCGCCTTTTTGTGATTTTTAAATAGGAGTTCTTAATAGGTATGCTTGAGCTGGCATAGACAGCAAAAGATTTAAACTTTGACCCAGGGCATACATGTGTCATCTCCTCCTAGAATGCCTGCCTGGACCTCCCTTCATCTGGACTAGAATACCACTTCGATTCGTCTCCTCTTGCTTGCTTCACATGGATTGCCATTGGATACTGCCGGTATAGTGTGTTTTACCCTGCACTAGTTTAATCAGAGCTTAATAATTGCTCTCCTGATGGAGAAACCTGGACGTAGGGAAGGGCTCCACATGATTCTCATCCTTATCCTTGAGTTTCCACATATGGACGATCTTATCTGTTTCATATACTCCTGGAGTTGAACAGTTGATACCTTCCATTTCCATTTGTTTATGTTCTTCTTATAAAGTTATTTTGGTACTATCCGCCGACATAAGGCATTCTTGTCTCTTTAGATTTAGGTCTTGTTACTTCACAGTTTACTGATGTTGGCTATCTATCTGTAGACGCCACATAAGTTGTTCTTATCTCTTTCTATCTAGGTTTCGTTATCATCTTCCTCACAGATCACTGAAGCTTAAATTACTAAATCTGTTGTTTGTTGTTGTGGAGCTTACCACATCAACCATAGCATCCTAATGATTCAGCTGGTAAAATAACACAGCTCATTGCATACATTGCCATTTGGAAATCGTTGTCCATTGAGGGAAACAAGTGTTATTATTGTAATACATCTTCACTCTCTACCCCCTGCTTTAATGACGTGAAAGTGGTTAACTGATTTTAGCATGCCATATTCATGGATTTCTAGTTAGCTTTTTTTTCTTCTTAAACTTAGCAGTTAGCACTTTCTTGGTGTGTATGTGCGATGGCTATGGAGGGACTATCTAGGCTTCTTAATTACTACTCCCTCCATCCCAAATTGTAAGTCATTCCAAGAATCTTGGAGAGTCAAACTTTTTTAAGTTTGACCAAATTTATTTGATAAAATAATAATTATTATGATACCAACTAAATATCATTAGATTCTTTCTTAATTATATTTTCATACTATACTCACTTTACGTTACAAATCTTAATATTTCTCTTTATAATTTTAGTCAAACGTGAAAATGCTTTGACTATCCAAGATTGTTGGAATGACTTACAATTTGGGATGGAGGGAGTACTTGATTATAAAGTACAAACAAAATGATTTTCCAGTTTCTGTTTCCCCCATTAAGTATATACTTTGAAACATGTATCATGTAGTTGGTTCCAAGAATAATGCTTGTTTTCTACTTGCAGAATTTTGGTTCAAAAGATGATACCGTTTTTTGTGGAGTTTTTGATGGCCATGGACCAAACGGCCATTTGGTTGCCAAGAGGGTCAGAGATCTTCTCCCTGTAAAGCTGAGTGCAAATTTAGGAAAGGGTGAATGCAAAGAGATTTCTACTAGCAATGTCAAGAGTGGTACTACTAAAAGAGTTGCAACCGAACACAGGGTTCAAGATACTGATGCTTCCACTGGAAATGAAGAGAATGGCGAGTACCCAGAATTTTTCACAGCACTGAGAGCTTCATTCTTGAAGGCGTTTTATGTTATGGACAGGGATCTGAAAGCACATAGAAATATTGATTGTGCATTCAGTGGTACAACAGCAGTCACAGTAATCAAGCAGGTAGAACTACTATTGTGTTTGTCAAAAAATAGTTTTCTTGTATGATGCTCCATGATGTCCTTTTGTTACTATAAGCTGCAGTTAGTTTTTAATTCATCCCGTTTATCTTGCTTTTTCTACAGGGACAAAATCTTATAATTGGCAATTTGGGAGATTCGAGAGCTGTCTTGGGCACAAGAGATGAACATAATCATCTAGTTGCTCTTCAGCTGACAGTGGACCTCAAACCTAGTATCCCAAGTATGTTTCGTCTTCATGTATTGTTCTATTCTAGAAGTCTAATATATGATGATAGATTTTTGCTTTGTTCTTTGCTGTTTATTGCTATGCAGTTCGTAACTAATGGTTCCTGCATCTATATAGTATTCTATTCTATGCTATTATAAGCCATCCGTGGATTGGCCCTCTAACTTTACAAGAATTTTCAATTCTAAAAAGTGGATTTGAGTTTTTATAGTTTTGTAACAAGTGTAGTAACTAATTCAGTGAGACTCCTGAAATAGGTGCATGTATCTAGGATTTTTAGGAAACTATTTCATGACAAGCATATGAAAGGAGATTTATGAAAGAAAATTAATGCAAGTTAATGTTTGTTGTTAAATTGATCCATATCCTTTTGGCCATTTTAATGAGTAATGACCTTCTCGTGCATTAAATCTTAAAATCACCTTTTGGGGCTTTGAGGGTCAGGATGTATAAACTTAGTTAGAGGTCTAAGTGCCCTTTTAGTTCATATTAACTAAAGACCTCCTTGCAAGATCAGTATCCAAAAATAATCATTGTATGGCTTATGTCTTCTACCTCCGTATTGACTTATGTAAATCATGATAGTGTAAACTTTGCCACTATGATACTTCTATACATTTTTTGGAATGTCAATATTTTACATTGCCTAAAATCGCAGCATAGTTTTCTGAATAAGGAAAGCTGCAAGTTCTTCAAAATTACTGCTTCCATGAAGTGTTGTTGGTTCTAGCTACTCCTGTACTTCCTCTGAAGTTGTTAGGCCCTCATAATTTTTTTCTCTCTCATATAAATATAGAGAAGTAGACCATGCTTTTATAACCATCCCACTCAGACTGTTAATGTGCTTGCACTTTATCTTCCGCAAAGGAACATTTCTAAAAACAGTGTTCATGAAACTTCTTGCATTGATGTGTTAATAAGAGATGGGTATATGTTACATAGAGCTTGTGTTCGATGGTGAACTGAAAGAGCATGTCAACTGGCTGTTTCCTTCTTTTGTTGTGTAACTTTGTTTGCATGAAATAACTTTGGTGTTATGATTTGTAGATATTACCGAAAATAAGAAAAAAATGAATCATTTACAGGTGAAGCAGCACGAATCAGGCAACGAAGGGGCAGAGTATTTTCTCTTCCAGATGAACCAGACGTTGCTCGTGTGTGGCTTCCAACTTTCAACTCGCCAGGGTTGGCCATGGCAAGATCATTTGGAGACTTCTGTCTGAAGAATTATGGAATAATTTCTATGCCTGATGTTTCCTACCACCGCATCACAGATAAGGATGAATTCGTTGTGTTGGCAACTGATGGGGTGAGCAGAGTAACTCAAACGTCTTGGTTGCTTAATACTACTCCCTCTGTCCACAAATAAATACACATCTCATTTTCCGAGGAGTCAAATATTTTTAAGTTTAACCAATACAAAAATATACTAATATTTATCATATATTCATATGTAATATGTATTATTAGATTGAGCATGAAATATACTTTCATAATATACTTATTTGCATATACAAATATTGATATTATTTGATATATTTTTAGTCAAACTTAAAAAAGTTTGACTCATCAGGAAGCGAGATGTGCATTTATTTGTGGACGGAGGGAGTACTTGTTAACAGCCAGGGAGATTTTCGCTATATGATCATCTGGGCCTCTTTGTTTTGTAGGTGTGGGATGTGCTTTCCAATGCCGAAGTTGTTAGCATCATCAGCAGTGCTCCTTCACAGGCCTCAGCAGCTCGGTTTCTTGTTGAATCAGCTCAACGGGCATGGAGAACACGGTACCCAACATCAAAAACTGATGACTGTGCTGTTGTCTGCCTCTTCCTGAATACAGAAGCAGCAAGTGCATCCTCCAGTTCTGTAACCAAAGTTTGGTGAAGAACAGAGAAGTGAGCAGCGGTAAGCACTCATTGGCTGTTAAATCAAGCACCGGGGTTCCTGCAAATCTTGTTACTGCCAAATATGAGTGGTCTTTTCTTGATGGTTCCTCTGGGTGTGTTACACTGCCAACTCTACCAAAGCCCACTTCAGTTGCGACAGATAGCTCAGAAGATTGAGCTTGCCTGCCAATTGAGATGGGATAATTTTTGCTGGAGATTTGTTCGCCTTTGTTTGCAACCTTGCATGCATCAGATTTGTTGTGACGTGAAGATAGTGCCAGTTTCATTGGCGAATTGAGTGGAAGTTATTGCGTGCTGGAATTGATAGGTGTGCAGGTTTTGTTCTTTTTGTAAAGTATTCTATCAGTTTAGTGAGATCAGTTGGTAGTAATGGGAATTGTAATAATACTGTGCCTATTATTGATGGATGGGGTGATCAGATCCATGCATAGGATGAAGTTTCTCCCTTGTTTTGTAATGTAAATAATTGTTTTGGTTTCTGCAGATCTAAGAAGTTTTCTTTTGTAATATGAAAGACTTTTGCTATTTATCTGTTGACAGATATTTTTTGGTATTAAGTCTGTCAGATTTCTATACATTTGATTTGTGCTTTAGGGTTTGTGCTACAAGTGTCTACTGGGTGGCATTTATATTAAAAAAAATCTAATACATTTAACCACGTAAAATCTGTCGACAGAACACTCCCAATAAATAATTGTTTTGGTTTTTTAGATGTGTTATGTTATAGTTTTGCTTTCCAATTAAATTCAGTAGCTCCATTGATGCGGCGACAAACCATTCCATAGTAGCTCCTCTGTACGTCCTGTATTATGATGGTTTGGGGCTTATATATAGTGTGTGGTATGTTGATTTTTTTTAGTACCATCTGGCAACTATACGCTCTAAATAACCAAAGTTGTATGATGAAATTTCGAGAGATCATATTTACCGCATACCAAGAAATGGGGTAGTTATGGACTGATTGGTTAGATTGCAAAGAAGTTTTGACTTTTGAAAGGCAGAAACAAATGTTGATCATATGATGGTTAACAGGCGATTGGAAAGGAGAATAACGGGAGCAAATTTTGCAAACTACAACTAGTGCCTTTTCTTATTTAATAAGGAAAACTGCAACTGATTGGCCAAGCTATCGCAAAATTGTGTGCTCTAAGATGCATTGCAGAAGTGCAATATTTTTTCTCAAGGCCATGTTTGAACCAGCTAAAACAAGCTGCACGCTATAAAAAACTTAAACTGGTCCAAATAGCCCAGCTTATAATACATTTTATAGCCAGGAACTATTTAACCATCAGATTATATAAAAAAACTAGCATTAGCTGATTCTGTTTAGCTATTGCGTTTATAAAAGTTTCGCCGATCCAAATAGAGCTTTAGTGTCAATTACTCTGTAGCAGGTTGCGACATTAGTCCAAACAGGTTGCGAGCATAGACGATCTGAAATCATTACGAAGATTACAAATCGTAGAGTCCTATTACTCAGACACCGATGCTGATGCTGATTTATTCAGCTAAAGTGGCTAATGCTGATTTGTTGTAAGAGAAAAAACATTGCTAGCTAGCAGTAAAATTGTGGCTAATAAGTTTAAGCGAACCCATTAATCCGCCTTGTGTTCGATCAGCTACAATCCATTGCCTGAAGGCTAGTTTTTGCCCCTCGAGCATTCATTTCTTTCCACACTTGCCAGGATATCTGTGTGAAGGGAGGTTGTGTTCGGGGCTCATACCAGAATACTCTCAACTTAACCCCGTGTCCGTAAGCTAGCCAGCTACTAGGTAGGTGATTGATTGTTTTCAACTTCTTGGTCACACAGATGGCAGCAGAGGGCTCTGGTGTCGAGTCCATAGCAGCTACTTTGTTTATGAATAAACCTGAAGAGTGTACTATACTAAATTACTGATAGGGTCACAATGTCTTGTAAAACAAAAACTGACCTGAATCTATGTGAGAACATGAGGCAATTGCCACCTCCAAGGCGCGCGGGGAGGTGTGCGGTTGCCGAGGCAGCGTCGCGGTGAGCCTTTGTTTCTCCATCCTTCTTGCTCAAGCCGGCCTTGAACCCTCCGAAATGTTAGCTCACCAAATGGTTGCCGGCTCGCGGTTGCGGTTGCAATTTTATAGGGAGTGGTAGCCTGGCAGGTCATTCTCTTGGGCGACGTACGCTTTTCCTTGTCGAAATGGTAATATCGGCTCAGTAGACGGATTTTTGAATAAACCTGCATGTGCTAGTAGGCTGTTCGAGTCTTTGACAACAGCTGACACCGATCTCAATTTCACTAAACCCTATGATGAAAGGCTCTCCCCGAGCTAGGCTTCCATTGGTTTTTGGAGTTTTCATGCTCGCGCGCAAAGTTGAACTCCCAAAAAGCTGGACGTAGGATTGAGAAGTAGGTTTTTCATTCTCACGAAAATTAAAAAGACTATACCACTTGAAATGATGGACATATTACACTACAAATGTGTCTATGTGTTACTACAATTTTGCAATCCATTGCAATCCATGAAAACCAGTGGACAGCGGCTAGAAACAGATGCATTGTAGCTGCCGCAGGAAAGTCTTACCGTGTATTTGGTTGGAAGGTTGGGACCAACCCGGATGGGTTCGACCCGCTTTTGGGGTGTTTGGATGGGGGTTGAGGAAGGGACGGGTTGAACCCCAAAGGAATACTCGCTGATTATACGGGTTGGGCTCGTCCGCCAGATTTCGACAGACGGAGCCGCTCCTGCCGGGTTGAGTGGGACCTGCGCGGGGACCACGAACAGCGTTTGTTCCCTAGTTGCGCCCGAAGTCTTGCCGCCACGCGCACGAGCACTGCCCGGCCCCCTCCGCCCAGCCGCGCGCGAGGGAGGGAGGGAGGCGAGGCCGCCTCCGCGCGCACGAGCACCGCCATGCCCCGCTCTGGCCTCCTCCGCCACGCCCCGCTCCGAAGTCCCGAGCGCGAGAGGGCCGTGCGGCCGCCTCCGCCTGGCCACGCGCGAGGGAGGGAGGGAGACGAGGCTGCCTCCGCGCGCCCTCGCCGCCACGCCCCGCTTCGGTCTCTGCCGCCACGCCCCGCTCCGGTCTCCTGCAGCGCGAGAGGGTCGCGGCCGCCTCCGCCTGGCCGCGCGCACGAGCACCCCCTCCCCCCTGCCTCCGCACGCACGAGGGAGGTGGGTCTTCACCGGAGCAGAGGGAGGTGGGTCTCTACCGCGCGCCTCATCGGAGCAGAGGGAGGTGGGTCTTCACGCGCGCCAGGAGAAGGTTGAAGAAGATAAAGGTGGTGGGTGGAAGAAGATAAGGTAGAGAAAAAATTAAAAAAAAGAAATAGGTGAGAGATTGACATGTGGGGTCCACTGGTGTCAAGTGGGATCCTCACTAACGGTGTTATCATGACATCCAACCCATATTTCCAAATCCTTCAACCAAACACTGGACGAGTTGACTCCAACCCAAAAATCAGAGATGCAACCAAACACTGGATGGGTTGGCTCCGTCCCCAAAAACTGGATTGGATCCAACCCAACCCACCCAACCCCCAACCAAACACACGGTTAGAGTTTCAGACCTTTTGACCCTGTTTTGAGTGACAATAAGCAAGATTTCAATAACCGATAGTTCTTGCCGCCCTTTAAAAAAGTAGCTCCCCATGCCAATCCACGTTCCTAGTCCTAGTTGTGTTATGGTCAAAAGAATAAGCTCGAAAGTAGTGTGTGGAAAGCCTACACAAATTATTACATTGAATAATTGGTTCATATTGAACAGCAGGACGCAATGCTAGATGTTATTATCAAAATGCGTCGACAACGTCCAGGTTTGATTAATTAACAAGGTCAAAGTGTCAGATCATGTAATAAGAATAAAGAAATAGCACAAATAAAAGTTGTGCTAGCATGCGCAAGACGTCACAAATCAAACTCTTGGAGCTGCAATACTAATACCTGCAAAGCCCATAATACCAATACACGTGGAACGTTATTTGAACGAAAATCAATCATATTATGCTCATTTTCTTCCTAAGGTGACATTTTGTTGCTGGTTTTTTACTATGCAAAACCATGACAAAATTACTGTTAACAATCACACAGTGATTTGAACAAATAATAAGCACACAATGAAATTATTTTCAAACTCATCTTCATTTTCATTAATTTCGCAAGCAAGCTAACTAAGACCATTCAATATGCATAACCTCATGTCTCATTTATCGTTCACAAATATACTTGTCTTCACATGGTGCAATGATATTTCATGACACATACACTATCCTATCAACAATTCCGTTTGCATTTTTGTCTTCTACATGAGCTAGATTGACTTCATGATCTTCCAACACAACATCACATAATTTAGCTTTCATTTCAGCACATTGTGGGATACAATCAAGTTTGTCTTCTTGTTAAACCTTTGATACACTTTAAATCATACGATAATTCACATCTCCAAGTGTAGGTAGTATAATTAAATCCTTGTTCAACACTTAACAAAATTGTTAGACCTTTAACTATGGTTGTCATTTAACCAAACAAAATCCACTAAGGGTTAAATGCACTTATTATAACATATTTTTGTGTGTTTGAGATGTTCTGTGGACCTTACATTGTTTTGCTTTGTTTTGTTTTGTTTTGTTTTGTTTTGTCTTAGTGTGATATACTAGATACGTTGAGCCTATTCGCTTGAGCTTATCTATCAAATATGTCAGCTATTTAGTAGTGTTTTACTCTCATAACAAATCAGTGAACAGTACTTTTAACCATGACTTTTTAGACAAGCGAACAAACTCAACTTTTACAGGTCTGAAGGACTTGATGCTAGTCAGCTAGTATGCTTCCTCTAAGGATATGGCTTAGTTTTTATTTGATAAATGTGCAACCATGAAGTAACTAAGCTTAAAAGATTCGTCTCGTGATTTAAAGACAAACTGTGCAGCTTTTATTTTTATCTATATTTAATGTTCCATGCATGTGCCGCAAGATTCACGGGGAATCTTGAAAAGTTTTTGGTTTTTGGGGGCGCTTGTCTAGTTTTGATTTTTTTTGGTTTTGGGTACTGTAATACTTTTGTTTTTATTTAGCAATTATTATCCAATTATGGACTAACTAGGCTCAAAAGATCCATCTCGCGATTTACAAGTAAACTGTACAATTAGTTTTTGTTTTCGATTATATTTACTACTTCATGCATGTGCCGCAAGATTCGATATGACGGGGAATCTTTTTTTTTGTTTTTGGGGTAAACTTTCCCAAAAAGTTTTGCAAATTTTTTCAGCCGTCGCATTGAATTTTGCGGCATATGCATAGAGCATTAAATAAAAATAAAAAAACTAATTGCATAATTTAACTGTAATATGTGAGACAAATTTTTTTTAGCCTAGTTAGTTTATGATTAGATAAGATTGGTCAAATGCAAATGAAAATATTACCATGTCCATTTTATAAAATTTGTTGGAACTAAACAAGACCGGCCTAAGCCACAAGTTGGTTTTTCTTGTTGCCGTCATCTAGTGCACTTTTGATCACATGATCTTTGCGCACGGAGGATGGGCGGTGGTGGCCCCCACAGCCAGCTCCGCGACGGCCGCGACATCCTGGCCTCAAAAGCAGCTCCGAGCTCTCCAGCTTGTCCAGGACGGTGCGACTCCCCAGCGACAGCGTATGCTTCCTGTGCCACACAATACACCGGACCGGAGGGGCAGTTTCGTCATCGTCGCGAGAAAACACCAGCGCAGCACGCAGCACGGCAGCGGCCGCTGCTGGTGGCCGAAAGGCTGCCGTCCAAGCAAGGGACGGGAAAAAAATATTATTGTCTGCTATGTCTTGGTCCCTGATCATAAAATTTGTAGGCGGGCAAATATACCACCCTACAGAGACTCGTCTCCTTACACGCTCTATTTCCCTTACATGTATGCACATGCTACAACATTTGTTTGGAACTCTAATAAAGACCATTTTGTACCGATAATTGTACTAGATGCCACCTTCGTAGCGGTTTCAAATCTCACCTCATTGATTCATTTGGTACATATTTGATACCGCTTCTTCTCTCTAAAAACTGCCAATTTCATTTTGTAGAGTATTTTACAAGCACCAATTTATAGGAGGACCTAAATGTAGTAATGGAGTATAAAATATTGGACGTGTCTATATAACACTTAGCATGTTATAGTTTTTTCTAACTAATTATAAAAGAACATATTTTTTATGTACCTTCTTCTTTGCCCACAAGCCACCGCTTGCGGCGATCTCTTTTTTCCTTCCTCCTCCTACCGTCGCCATGGCTATGGGTGCCCCACCCTAACTTGGTCTAGCCGCCTCCTACGTTGTCGAGATTCTAATAGCCACCCTCCTATCATCTTCATCATCTGGTCGGCTTGTCTCGCCTGAGACCCTTCTAAACTCGTCAGATTTAGAGAAGAAGAAGGAAGGAGGGAGGAAGACTGGGGCCTTGTTTAGTTTCCTAAAAATTTTGCAAAATTTTTCAGATTCCCCGTCATATCGAATCTTTAAATATAGATAAAAATAAAAACTAATTGCACAGTTTGGTTGAAATTGACGAGACGAATCTTTTGAGCCTAGTTAGTCCATAATTAGATAATATTTGTTAAATACAAACGAAAGTGTTACTATTCATATTTTGCAAAAATTTTTGGAAGTAAACAAGGCCTGGAAGAGGAAGTGAAGAGAAGGGGAAAAAAAAAATCTAGTGTTCGATTGCTGTAGCCATTGAAAATCAGCAGAACTATAGGTCCTTGAGGCAAAAGTGCAGCTATTTAAATGCCTTTTCCCGTCCGGAAACTGCGCATTTCAGGACCAGAGCAGAATTCTTCGATTCTTTCAAACCACAAGAAAACAAAGCAGCACGTAATTACCATTTCTGCCCTCCGTCCCCTCTCCCCACCCCCCTCTCCAACTCCGTCGTCGCGACCGGCCGCGCCGTCATCGCCGGCGGCAACCAGCACGTGCGGTGGACCAGTCGCGAAGCAACCGCGCGGAAGAGAAGGGTAAAAAAATAGGACTGGTGGAAGTCGAGTCGACAAGCAACAGCAAGCAGCAGCTTGCGGGGTTGGTGGGGCAACCGAGCAGAGATAGTCCAATTCGCCGCCTCGCCGGCTACTGACCTCGCCGGCGGCGGGGTCCCCTCTGTTGGAGCCGACGGATCCGTTGTCCCCTCTGATCCGAACCTGATCCGCCCATGGTACTGTTCCGGATCCTTTGCTTGTTTAGCCCTTTGCTTTCCCAACTAGCTTGTGTGCTGGGCATGCTTCGCTTCGCCTGGCTGCTGATCGAATCATGTTTCGCTGGGATTCGCGACTCTGTATTGGTTCAGAATTCAGATGGCTTAATTGATATGCGAGTTGCTGCTTGCGCATTTGGAAGCCTTAGTCAATGATAAAATTTTCAACCCTAGCCGTATAAGATTTCTTGCACAGCATGCTCTGCTCTCGCCTCTCGGTACAGTACTTACAGCTTTTAGAAGGAGCTTCGCTGCTATTTTTGGAGTTCGCTAACTTCCTGTGTGTGTGCCGATTTAAGAGGAAGCCCCCATCCCCCCCCCCCCCCCCCCTCTTTTTTTTTTTGTCTTATTTGGAACTTGAATAGACAGCATGATTAGATTTCTTGTACAGTGTGGTGTGTTCACGCAGAGTACTGGTATTCTTACTTCACTTAATAGATGAAAGCATCATGTTGATGATGGAAAGCCTAGCTTTTGTTTGCAGTAATGTCATGAATGCAGAATAACATATATATTAAGAAGATTATATTCAGGCTACCCCTCTGATTTATGACCTAGTGCGAAAGAAACCTTAGTTTGAGTTTGGATGAGCTTCTTCAAGTTTGCTAGCAGTGATGTTAGGGCTGGAAATAGAACTACATTTCATTGGTCAGTATGCTCATTTCTTGTTGGTTGTGTATGGAAGACATTCTATATCAAGTAGGCGACCAAGGATGTTTCTTACTAAAGATCTAACTAGAGTTGTTGTAGAAAACATTGATGCTTTGATGAGCCAGTAGTAAGGACTAAATTAGTTATTGATGGTTTCATGAATGAACTTGCTATAAATTTTATGCCAGGATATTTTAAAATTTTAACACCAGGAATCTTGTTCTTGTGGTTTAAAGTTGCATATTTGAATAACTCAAATTGCATTTTTCCTATTCCTTTACTGGTTTGTAATCTTACTGATCTCTCAAGTTTATTGATTCATACTTAATGCATAGTTGCCTCAATAATATATCATTTACATTTAGTATGCTGTTCGTATTTGTATTACCTACCTGCTATCCATGTATCGAAGTGCTTAGCAATCTGCATACCGTCTGTAGAGTAAACCGTTTCTTTGGGGCCCTTATAAGTCATAAGAGACCCTTGCAATTGTACTGAAAATTGCAGTTCTTTGGATATACCTGGCAGTGCACCTAATCATTGTGCTAGTTGTAACATATTTCTATTGTACTTCAGAATTTGGTTAAGTGCTGAGATACATAATTGATGCATAAATGGGAAGTGCAAATTTCCATTCTTATTTTCATGCATGGCTGGGTAACATATTGCATAAGTAGGGTTCAAATCAATCGTCACAGAGGAACTACAGAATTTATTTCTTATATATCACTATAAAAGATAACATCTAGCCTCCTCATCTGTTTGGGGATAAAGAAAACAAATAATTTTTCTATGAAATTTTGTTGCGTCCCAAAGTTTATTTTGTTAGGCCTAGGACATGTTTTATTGGTAGTAAGTCTGCTCTGGCTATTTGCCAGATGCCTAAGGGGTTGTGTTGCTTACCTTGTTGTAACTTCATTCCGCTGGAAGTTGGATTCTCCATCTTCTTCCCCTCTTTTCCTCTGAATGATGTTCTGAAACAAATTGGTTTCACTTTTTGTCCAAAATCTCATCCTATGTACCTTGGAGGCCTGGTAAACATGTTCACCAGGTTCAAAGCCTGACTCATTGTGTCCTTAGAATACTGTTTCTTAAATAATTTCAGTCACAGTATCACACACTCAATAAGTCACATCTATAATAATTCAACAAAATGTGTTGAGTTCATGAACATAGTGATATGAGAAGCAAGGGAGGGAGAGGTAGATGATGCTTTAAACATAACCTTAGCTCTGTTTTCCTTGACATTTCATTGATTATTGCACTATTTTTCTCACAGGGAACTCCAGTTAATATCATCGTTGGTTCTCATGTTTGGGTGGAAGACCCAAATCTAGCTTGGATAGATGGGGAGGTTGTTAGCATAAAAAACAATGAAGTACATGTGCAGACATCGAGTGGGAAAAAGGTACCGTTTGCTGTTTCTTCTCATGTGTTCTGCATAAGGTCTCCATCTTGCTATTAATATGAATTCAAATTATGTTGGTGTTATTCTTGAAAGCAGGGACGAAGCTAGAAAAAAATTTAGGGGGGGCTGAACAAAAATTCTACATCGACTTAGCTCTACTATTATCCCTCGTAATAAAAAAATATATTAGTTTAAAGTAGTCTTAGATTAAAAATATAGACCAATAATGAAATTCACAAAATATATCTAAAAAATAAAGTTCTCAGCCCACCCTACTTTATAAATTTATGTCTAAAATTAGAAGAAAAACACTAGAAATTTCACTAGGCCAGCAGCGGTAGGGGGGGCTGGAGCCCCCCTAGCCCCACCGCTGGCTTCGTGCCTGCTTGAAAGGAAGTTCTACAGTTCTGTTCCAGTATTTTATATCAACTGGACTCAGGATATAGGCTGTATCTTTTTGACAGAAAATGGATTCTGAAAGTAATGCTTTTGCACAGGTTACCACAGACAGGTCAAAAGTTTTTCCCAAGGATATGGAAGCTCCACCAGGAGGAGTTGATGATATGACAAGACTTTCATACTTACATGAACCTGGTGTTCTACAGAATCTTGCTACCCGCTATGAACTGAATGAAATATATGTGAGCTTGTTACCCTTTCTGCCTTAAAAAATCTTACACCAAATAAATTGCATAAGTTGCTCATGATAACAATTCATTTGCACTCTCAGACTTACACAGGCAGCATTTTGATTGCTGTAAATCCATTTCAAAGATTGCCACATCTTTATGATACCCACATGATGGAACAGTACAAGGGTGCAGACTTTGGGGAATTGAGTCCCCATGTCTTTGCTATCGCGGATACTGCTTACAGGTACATTCTTGTTGTACAAATACTCTATTTATATATATGGCAACATGCCATTCATGCACTAATTTACATAACTGCATTACTCTGGCGCAACCTGTCAATGTGAACCAGGGCAATGATAAATGAAGGGAAAAGCAACTCTATATTGGTCAGTGGTGAAAGTGGTGCTGGGAAGACTGAGACAACGAAGATGCTTATGAGATATCTAGCGCACTTAGGTGGGCGGTCTGGAGTAGAAGGACGTACAGTGGAACAACAAGTTTTAGAGGCAAGACCATTTAACCTCATTTATTTATCTGCTTGCTATATGCATCATTTAGATGGAAAACATATGTATTGGTTGATTGCCTTATATTTCTACCATACATAATTTCAGTCCAACCCAGTTCTTGAAGCTTTCGGTAATGCTAAAACTGTGCGAAACAACAACTCAAGGTAAGTATTTGATTGGTTGCTCTCTCTGTTTCTCCCCTTTGGATACCATCAAATGGTTGTTTGACGTTCCCATTTGTTTTCAATTTCCGGTAAAGTCGTTTTGGCAAGTTTGTTGAGATCCAATTTGACAAGACTGGGCGGATCTCAGGAGCTGCTATCAGAACTTACTTGCTGGAAAGATCACGCGTGTGCCAAATTAATTCCCCAGAAAGAAATTACCATTGCTTTTATTTCCTTTGTGCTGCACCACCTGAGGTACATTTTCAAACTGAATCACTTGTGCTATGTGGTTCTTGATATTTTGGCATGTAACTCAACATGGTTGCTATGGATCTTTCTAATGTGCAGGAAACTCAGAGGTATAAGCTGTCTGATCCTAGATCGTTCCATTACCTCAACCAGTCGAGCTGTATTGAGGTGGATGGAATAAATGACGCTGAAGAGTATTTAGCAACAAGAAGAGCTATGGACATAGTTGGAATCAATGAGGAAGAGCAGGTGTCTGTCTTGTTATTCTGAAGCTACTAGAGTGTTAGTTTCAGGATTAATGTCAACCATCACAATTCATTTATCTTACAGGAAGCTATATTCAGGGTTGTAGCTGCTGTACTTCATCTTGGAAATATAAATTTTGCCAAGGGAACAGAAATTGATTCTTCTGTAATCAAGGATGATAAGTCCAGGTTCCACCTTAATACCGCAGCAGAACTTTTGAAGTGAGTGCATGTTTCTCCTTGATAGAATGCTTGATTTTCTTATCTGTTCAGCATGACCGCAAAAATTCTAAGCACTAAAATTTCGTGCAGATGTGATTGCCAGAATTTGGAAAAGGCACTGATAACACGAGTTATAGTCACACCTGAAGAAGTTATCACTAGAACACTTGATCCTGCTTCTGCACTTGCTAGCAGAGATGCATTAGCTAAAATAATATACTGCCGATTGTTCGATTGGTAATGACTCTTCCTCACCTGTCTAGAAAATCACAGTTAGATTTCAGTGTTTATAACCTGACATCTGTTATTACTGTGATCTTGTGCACAGGATTGTGGAAAAAATTAATGTCTCAATTGGACAGGACCCAAACTCAAAACAATTAATTGGAGTTCTTGATATCTATGGTTTTGAGAGCTTCAAAGTTAACAGGTAGTTTTGTAACTCTTCTGAACTAGATAAAACATCCGCATAATAGAATGAACTAAATGGAGCTGTTGAATTGAATTATTGAACAGTTTTGAACAGCTATGTATCAATTATACAAATGAAAAGCTGCAACAACATTTTAACCAGGTATGTCATGACTTTACTCTTGATGAGACGATGGTATCACTTTATTCTTGAGATTCCCGACCTAAAGACCTAAATTAAATATGTGGCATTTGTCATGCAGCATGTGTTCAAAATGGAACAAGAAGAGTATACCAGAGAAGAGATAAACTGGAGTTACATCGAGTTTGTTGATAATCAAGATGTGCTAGACTTGATAGAGAAGGTACACACTACATACTATGACAAGACACACTAAGTTCCAAGGTTGTCGGTTTGCCCAAAAAGAAAAGAAAAGAAAAAGAGCAAGATTGTCATAAATATCACCTTTTGAAAGAGTATAGATACTAAAAAATGCAATACTTGGGGTCTACAGCTAAAAACTCACTTTTTTTATGCTTTTGTATTTCTAGGATGAGCTAGGGTTGGGTGAAACAAATTTTTAAGTATTTGGTAATGGAATTTCTGAGAGAAACAGTGTTATTTCAAATTGTCTTAGAACTATGTATGGCACTAGTAACATTTATTCCCATGTTTTCAGAAAGGTGGATTGATTGCACTGCTGGATGAAGCATGGTACGTTTTGGGAATTCCCACTTGCAAGCGACATACTATGGCAACTAGTTGTTTGTTATTTCAATCCACTTTTGTCTGACTGCTTGTAATTTGATGACTTCTTTCCCTAAAAACTTCTGTGCAGTATGTTTCCTAGATCAACACATGAGACGTTTGCACAGAAGTTATATACAACATTTAAGAATAACAAGCGGTTTGCCAAGCCAAAGCTTTCACGCACTGATTTTACAGTAGTCCATTATGCTGGCGATGTAAGTCTTCTTCATAAAAGGATATGCGTATTCTTGGTGAAACATTGTTAGTATCTTACCAAGATATTTTTTGGCACCATCCACAGGTGACATACCAGGCTGATTATTTCTTAGACAAGAACAAAGATTATGTAGTGGCTGAACATCAGGATCTGCTGAATGCTTCTTCATGCCCATTCGTAGCTGGTTTATTCCCTCCTCTCCCACAGGAGACAGCAAAGTCTTCAAAATTTTCATCCATTGGATCACGTTTTAAGGTGTGAAATTCTGTTCTATTTTTTTAATCCTATTACACAGTATGCTTATTCAAAACATTGCACTTTACGTTTTCACCATATCAATAATATGTTTCTTTAGTAGCTATCATTTCTTCCTTATCTGTATTCTTGGAAGCGTCAGTTGTGAAAAATATATATTCCCCATTGCATATTTTTTCCCTTAAAAGAACATTTGGTGCCAATGTTGAAACATACCATCCTTGTTGCTCTGTCACTTCAATCCATGCCTGGAACCTGATTCCACATATTAGGCTTTGATCTATGTCAGTGTCATATTTCCCTATTCAACGTTCCCCAATACATAAACAGTTGTGGGCTTGAGGCAGCTTTTGACATACTTAGCATGGCACCTGATGGCATTTTATTGCAGACAATCCGATATGCTAATGTTAGCTAGAGTTTACCAAATCCCAGGCATGCTTTTATTAGGGGGCCTCTTCATCTAGACCGAAATTAAATGCAAGTTCCTCTCTTCGTTGTGGTTTCAGCCTGCTTTTGATGGTGTTTATCCACAATGTAGTAGTTTAGAATAGTACATCGCATCTGGTCAGCTTGTTACACTACTTGGACTGTATGCTGATTCAACATTTTTTTCAAGACTGAAAATGCAAAAGATCATATACTGGTCTGGGGGATATATAGGCCGGATGGCCTCCTGCATTGCTTCCTTAGTGAAAGTTGAAGGGAATTAGATAATAGGCTTAGTGTGCTTCATTCTGAAGTTCACATCACCGTCCCTATCAAAATCTGCTTATTGGTCCTTAGTCACACTAATTTTTTTTCCAAACATGACTATGTTTACTGACTAATAAACTCTGCACTAGCTTTGTCTTTAGATCACCAACGCTATTTTTTTTCTATAATCTTGTCTGATGCTGCTAAATACGATTCCACAATGTGTGCAATTGTATTAGCATGAGGTGGTCTATATGAAAAGAATGTTTGAAATGCATGCAGTTTTATTTTGTGACATCGTGCCTGATATGTGGATAAAAGATATAAGTTGATAAAGCCTTTTTAAAATGCACCGTGGTCCAACTTAAGGCATGTGTCTGTATGCTTCCTTTGGTATGCGTACATCTGTGTCACTACAATGATGTTTTTGGAAAGTTGTGCTTCCTCCCAGATGGTGTATACAGTGTATGTACATGGTTTCTCTCTGTGCTAAGTGACATAGTAGTGTGGAGATAAAATTTAGCATGCCATCATGACTATAATGAGTGCTTTACCCTTTTTGAGTTTTTGTTGGTTTTACGTTTGGTAAGCATGAAACCAATGCAAATATGTTTTTTTATGTACTGGTACATCAAAATAGTAAAGCAAGCTTGTTCATTCTCCCTAATGTTCTCTCTACCTATTTATTGTTGATAACTGATATTCTTCTACAATTTTCAGCTGCAACTTCAATCTCTCATGGAAACTTTGAGCTCTACCGAACCCCACTATATTAGATGTGTGAAGCCAAATAATCTCCTTAAGCCAGCCATTTTTGAGAATACAAATGTTATACAGCAACTAAGATGTGGAGTAAGATTCTTAAACTCTACCAGCGTAATTGTTGTTGTTAGCATCAGTTGAACTAACTAAGATGTACCACAGGGTGTTCTTGAAGCTATCAGGATCAGCTGTGCTGGATACCCCACAAGAAAAACATTTTATGAATTTGTCAATCGTTTTGGTGTCCTTGCTCCTGAAGTTTTAGAAGGGAGGTAGGAAATCCACAAAGAATGCAAATGGACTTTTCTGCCCATTTTCCGCATTTGTTTTTGGCATTTCAATCTATTCATTTGCATTTTGCTTTTTTCCCCTTTGTATTCTTGTGCCTAGCAATGATGATAAGATTGCGTGCCAAAAGATTTTGGAAAAAGTGGGTCTGGAGAATTACCAGGTAACACATGGAACTGCTACTGTGATCCCATAGCTGCTGATTTTTTCATGTTCTCTCATATAGCATTGGAACCTAATACTAGACATCTAATTACAACATAGTATTTCAGTGATCTGAACTATAATTTTTCTTACCTGATTTTTTTGCAGATTGGAAAAACAAAGGTGTTTCTGAGAGCTGGACAGATGGCTGATTTGGATGCTCGTAGAGCTGAAGTATTAGGGAGAGCAGCAAGAATCATACAGAGGCAAATATGTACATATATTGCAAGGAAGCAGTTTGCTGAGCTTAAAAGATCAGCAATGCAGCTACAATCTTTTGTCAGAGGTACTGTTTCCTCTCTCTTTGTTGAAGTGGTAGGCAGAAGTATTTCTGATGATGATTTTCTCTTCTCAAGTATTTACACTGTGAATGCATGTGGCTTTGGAGGCATTCTTCTGACTTCACACCTATCAATTTTCCTCTTGAAATCCAGGAACCTTGGCCCGTAAGTTGTATGAGTGCATGAGGAAGGAAGCGGCAGCAGTGAAAATACAAAAGAATATGCGACGCCACAAAGCACGAGAATCTTATTTACAATTGCAAGCAGCTGCAATCACACTGCAGACAGGCTTAAGGGCAATGTCTGCTCGCAAAGAATTCAGGTTCAGAAAGGAAACGAAAGCAGCTGTCCACATCCAAGTATGATCTTTTCAATTAAGCTGCTATTCAAATTTCAGAATTTTCGCAGTACTGTTTCCTTCTGCAATATTTCTTTTCATTTAATGATTATTTGATTGACATGCTATTTCGAACACAGGCTCAATGGCGCCGCCACAGAGACTACTCATATTACAAGAATCTGCAAGGAGCAGCTCTTACTTACCAGTGTGCCTGGAGGCAAAGGCTTGCGAGAAGAGAGCTCAGGAAGCTCAAGATGGTACATTGTTAACTTTTACTGTATGGGCCAGTTTTCCATACTATGGCACAAACTTCAACACTTTATTTGATGAACCATCTACAGGCCGCAAGAGAAACAGGGGCCCTTAAAGAGGCCAAGGATAAACTTGAGAAGCGTGTTGAAGAACTAACCTGGCGCTTAGGATTGGAGAAGAGATTAAGGGTAGTTTACCTGTACTTTCTTTATTTCTCTTCTTATCTTGACACTGGTTTAAATTTGGTAATTGTGGGCCTATTCTTATGTTCTTAATTTGCAGACTGATCTTGAGGAAGCAAAAGCCCAGGAAATTGCTAAGCTGCAAGAGACATTGCATGATATGCAACTTCAAGTTGAAGAATCGAAGGCCATGGTGGTTAAGGAGAGGGAAGCTGCTAGAAAGGCAATTGAAGAAGCACCTCCAGTAATCAAAGAGACTCCTGTGCTAGTTGAAGACACGGAAAAGATTAACTCACTGACGGCCGAAGTTGAACAACTAAGGGTATGGTGGCAGCTGATATTTCTTTGTGACATTTTCATTGACTACAGTAACCTCTACACTCATTTGGATCATTTGCTGCTTTTATCATATGAATAAAACACTGTTAATCATCTCTGTTTCATAGTCTGAAATATCTAGAATAAGATAACCATATGAATAAAATGTCAATCATCTCTGTTTCACAATTTGTAAACTGTTCAGAAAAGATAATGATTGAACTAAAGGATGCTTTTGTTAGAGTACGTAAGGGACCTCCACATAACAGCTTTGTGCTTGGAATTTGAAAACATATGCTTGTTTCATGATTGAGTTGAAGTTATTACTTATTATTATTATTATTGCAGGCTTTGCTGCTAACTGAAAGGCAAGCGACAGAAGCTGCAAAAAGAGAACATGCTGAATCTGAACGGAGAAATGAAGAACTAATTAAGAAGTTTGAGAGTGCAGAGAAAAAGATTGAGCAACTTCAGGACACTGTCCAGAGGTATATCATAACTAAAACTTTATAATGCACTCTTTCCATATTATAAGACGTTTTGGCTTTTCTAGATACATAGCTATGTATCTAGATATACACTATATAGTCTATGGCCATGGTTTAGTAATAGTAAAATATCCTTCTCCTGCTCCCCAGGCGTGTTTAAACCCTGGTTTTGGCTGTACTTTTTCAACTCCTTTTTTCCCTCTTAATTGAAAGGCAGAGCTCCTGCCAATTTTTCGAAAAAAAATGGTATAGTAAAAGCAATGTATCTAGAAAAGCCAAAACATCTTATAATTTGGAATAGAGTGTGCATTTAATTAGTCTCACCTATTTAATATGATTTGTCACTCTGTTTTTGTTAAGAATAAATACTATATATATTTTTGTGTTGAAACACAGGCTGGAGGAGAAAGCAACCAACATGGAATCTGAGAACAAAGTCCTCCGTCAACAGGCTGTTGCAATTTCTCCTACGGCAAAGTCATTAGCTGCATATCCTAAGTCTCCTTTCCAGGTATGCCAGGTTCCTTCATACTACAGGCATTCTGTACATTTATACTTTCATTGCAGTGACATAATATTTTAAACTAATTCTACTTTGTTAGCTGAAAACTCCGGAGAACGGGAATGCTCTAAATGGAGAAGTGAAGTCATCACCAGTAAGTGAAAAGAACAGTGTAAAGAACATTTCACATACAATTCTGAAGTAACTGGTATTAAGTGATAACCTTTTTATGTCCTGAAATATTTACATAGGATGTCACCCCTATCTCACCAATCCCCAAGGAGCTTGAGGCTGAAGAGAAGCCACAAAAATCACTTAATGAGAAACAGCAGGTTTGCTATATGTGATTACTTTGTTCGTTGTACCTTGGTTCCCTAAAACCATGCACTTACTTTGGTTTGATGGTGAAGTTATATCAGTTGTGATTTCTCTTCATCATATATGAATTTTGTGCTTCAGGAAAATCAAGACCTGCTGATCAAGTGTGTCTCACAAGATCTGGGATTCTCCAGTGGCAAACCTATTGCAGCTTGCCTTATCTACAGGTGTCTTCTACACTGGAGATCATTTGAAGTTGAAAGAACTGGTGTTTTTGACCGTATTATTCAAACAATTGGCTCTGCTATTGAGGTAATGAACTGTTGCTTGTTTGTTTGACTTTACTCCCTTTTTCTTGGAGAACTACGCTTCACAATTTGATTGCCTAGTATATACTCTGACTATTGAACTGGTATATTATGCTTTCGTGATACCACTGGAACCATGTAAACGTAGCTATAGTCCATATTAAAATTTTTGAATACCACAGGAACGATGGAGTAGAAGTCCATTGTTTATAGTTGATGTTTTGTGCTGTTGCTATATATTTAAGTTCGAATTCTGTCATTCCAAAGTCCCAGGACAACAACGACAAGTTGGCATATTGGCTCTCGAATTCATCGACATTACTTCTGCTGCTGCAACGAACACTGAAAACAAGTGGAGCAGCTGGACTCACTCCTCAAAGGCGCAGGTCATCTGCTGCATCTTTTGGGAGGGTGTTTTCGGTAAAACATTGTTCTTCACCCTGGTTTTTTACTTGGCATTCTAGTTTTCTAGTCAGCAAAAATGCTTAATTCACTGTTTCTGAAATATAAAGGGGATGCGAGCCTCACCACAAAGTGCTGGGCGTGCTTTTCTGGGAAGTCGCTTGATTGGAGGGCTAGGTGACCTTCGTCAAGTTGAAGCCAAGTACCCAGCTCTGCTTTTCAAGCAACAACTTACAGCTTTCCTTGAGAAGATCTATGGAATGATAAGAGACAATTTGAAGAAGGAGATATCTCCTTTGCTTGGCCTTTGCATCCAGGTACCAATGATTGTCGCTATACTATTTGTTATTTACGGAGTTGACACCATGGTTTATTTTTTACTTGTTTTTTTATTTTTTCAGGCACCAAGAACATCCCGTGCAAGTCTAATTAAAGGATCACGTTCCCAAGCAAATGCCTTAGCTCAGCAAACTCTGATCGCCCATTGGCAGAGCATTGTGAAAATATTGACAAATTACTTGAATGTTTTAAAAGCAAATTATGTATGTCACCTAAAAATATGCATTAACATGACTCACATCCCATTTTTTTTCAAAAAAAAAGAAAGAATTTGCATTGATATGACTCTCATTGATATTGACAGGTCCCTTCATTCTTAATCTGCAAAGTGTTCACTCAAATCTTTTCATTTATTAATGTTCAGTTGTTTAACAGGTATGATTCATAGTTGCTCTATCTGTGCTACATTAAGTTCTCTTTCTGGTTTTAAAAGAAAGTCCTTGTATTGTAGTCTTCTTCTTCGCCGGGAGTGCTGTTCATTTAGCAATGGAGAATATGTGAAAGCTGGATTGGCAGAATTAGAGCAATGGTGCATTTATGCAACTGAAGAGGTAAATACAATCTCTCTCTCACCTTTGGACAATTTAAATTTATATGCTAATGTTATGTTGCATGGACAGTATGCAGGTTCTTCCTGGGAAGAATTAAAACATATTAGGCAGGCTGTTGGGTTCCTTGTATGTATTTTATGCTGATTGGATGTTTTATTTTATTTGTAAGTTTTCTATATTGAAAAATAGATATTCTAACAGTTTATATTATAGGTAATTCATCAAAAGCCAAAGAAAACATTGAAAGAAATTACGAACGATTTGTGCCCTGTAAGTCTTGCTGAACTCAGTTAACTTCAGCTACTCATCAACATTTGTAAGTTATGACTTAACAGCTTGTCACATGTTTTGTTAATTTCAGGTCCTTAGCATACAACAGCTATATCGAATCAGTACAATGTACTGGGATGATAAGTATGGTACCCACACTGTTTCATCAGATGTAAGCTTTGTTCTACTTGATTTAGTTGTTACTCGCTCAAATTTCCAATGCTATTGTGTATTGTGTCAAGATATGGTGCTATTTGGTTTCTGATGGAAAAACAAATTGATGTTAGGTCATCTCAAGTATGAGAGTAATGATGACGGAAGATTCTAATAATGCAGTGAGCAGTTCGTTCTTGTTGGATGATGATTCCAGGTTATTATTTTCCTTACTCCTACTCAGATATATTGTCGACTTACGGTTACTTGAGGCTCGTTGCCTGACAGTGTACTCCTAATCACAGCATTCCATTTTCGGTGGATGACATCTCGAAGTCGATGACAGAGATCGAGGTAACAGATGTCGACATGCCACCTTTGATCCGGGAGAATTCTGGCTTTACCTTCCTACACCAAAGAAAGGACTGACAGGGTGGTCCTTCCAGCTGCAAGTCTCTTTCTACATTCTTTTCCCCGCTCAACCTGTGCATAACTCATGTACATACGCTCATGCCTTTTGCTCTCTGGTCAGGGTAATTGTTAGATTTATTTTATCTTTGGTTTGATTGATTGGTTCTTTCCTCAACCTTCTCCCAATTTTTTTGGGCGAAGGGTCCACAATCTATGTTATATTGTAGTGAAGGGGGTCGGATGCCCCCTGGTCAGGTCCCCGAGCTGCTTTTGGAAAAGCTCGTGGTCATTAAGCAGTTAAGCGTGTGGAAAAGGTTTTCCACATCTATAAGTTGTCCATTGTGTCGCCTTCTCATATGGATCATCATCATTTTGTAAATTGCAAAGAAGATTATAGTTGGAAAAAAAGAGATTACAGTGGTAGTAGTGTTCTGGAGTTTGGATCTCATGAATATTCTGCTGATCATCTTGGTCACGGGAAGATCGTTTCCCTGATATATATATATATTTTTAAAAAAAACAAAGATTATTACATCGAGATGGTAGGATAATCTTGGAAGCACCTCCAAACTCCGTATATCAGGATGTATAATGGCGACAAAGGTTTTACAAAGAGTATACTAGGCTAATGACGGTTAATCAAAGACTAGTTCGCAATCCATATGTCTAGGACAAAAATGCCATGACCAATCACACTAAAGTTGGCTTCTAGGAGTACATGATAAACTAAGTTACGGGAAGATTACTACTAATTATTTATAGTATAATTGTGCGCTACGCAACTTGTAATATGGTAGCGCTTGAATTGGCTGTCCTAGCTAGTTTGTATAATCCGGATGGGGATTCAACTCTGGTCTCTATTTGGGTTCAAATTCAGTCTGTAGTTGCTGATTACTCAGCGCCCGTTGAGTAATGAAAATCGCTTTTTCCCCTTCTTTTTTTTAAAAAAAGAATATCTGAGACCGGTGTATATTTTTGGCGAGAGTAGAGCTTTTGCTGAGAAAGACTTGGTCACGCATGCGGTGTGCAGTGGTAAGCCATCGTACTGTTTTTTCCTCACAATAAACCATGACTTATCAGCCAAACGAACAAGTTATTGTTTGTTTGGTTGATAAGCCATAATAGAAAGTATTATTAGCTGATTTATTGTAAGAAAAAAACACTGCTAAATAGCTACCAGATTCGGTTGAATGCCGTTGCTGACGGCTGCCACTGCCAGCAGTTCTGCAACTGGGTAGAGTCGAATTCTCTTCCTCGCAAAATTGAACAATGGCAGCATTCGTCACAGGCATGAATTGCCGATGAGCATCAAACAAGAGAGAATTGTATATTTGGCACTAAAATAATCGGTCTTCTTCATTTGGCACTAAAAAATTTAAACTTTTTTATCTGACACCAACTTGAAATTATATTCTCTAGATGACACTGCCATCCATTTAGACTAGGTATCTGTTAGTTGATTGTGTTGACCATGTCAGTTTGTTTTCAAGGAGGCAAAAATACCCCTGCTCCTCTGCAGTTACTCAGCACGCGCCGTGCCTTCCCCTGAGAGCAAGTATTATAATACAGCTAGCTGTTGGGCTGTAAGATTTTTTTACAGCCTTCTTGCAGCCCACTCATATAATGGTTAGCTCATCACCATTAATACATGGCCCACTTGTCTGTCTCACAGATTTTCTTGGTTTTTGTGTCTGAGCCGGCTGTAAGCTTACAACCCGCTTTTACTCTCTCTCCTCTTCTCTCTCCTCCACCTCAGCATTTAGCTGGCTTACAGCCTACTATAATACTTGCTCTGATGCGGCAAAGTGAATACTAAATAATTGATTCATTAGGGATCATTTTGTATACCAGTTATTATTACTTATATTAATTAGGGATATTTTTTTTGAGTTTGATGCCAAGCTTCAACTCCTAGAATTCGTACCGAACTTTTTTAAATTTGACCAAATTTATAAAAAATAGCATCAGTATTTATGATATAAATAAGTATCTTATAAAAATATATTCTATGATAAATCTAATAGTATTAATTTGGTACTATAAATCTTAGTGTTTTTTTTTAAAATTTGGTCAAAGTTTTAAAAGTTTGACTTAGAACAACCCAAGTTAAAGCTCTCAGGGAGGGAGTACATTTCAACAGGACAAAAACCACATTTCCATGATGAAGTGAATAAATTCATTGAAGCCGCAAAAAAGCATGTACTTTCTCCAATCCATTTTATCTAGCGTACACGCATATCAAGATTCAAACTTTAAATTTTTTTACCAATAATTAGACTAATATTTTTTTAATTATTATAATATAAATTTTATCTTATTAGATTCGTAAGAAATTATACTATACAATGACTACAAGTTTATAAAAATAAATAATATAATATAAAGTAAATAAATGATCAAAGCGTAATATAGGAGACTGTATCATTCTAACTTGCGCCAGATAAAATGGACCGGAGAGAGTAATGACTAAGAATGAAAACTTTTGTAGAGGCAGTTCTTTTTCTCACCGCCTCTATAAATAGATTTCTAGGAGTGACTATGGCAGCCGCCTCTATAAATCTACGGTAATGCTTAATGTAGGGCGTCCGTCCATCCGGACAGATCCGTCTGTATGTTGCGTGTTGCGCGCCCCTGTGTCTCGTGCCATGATCTTTTCTTAGTTATCATGATCTTCTTTTATTAATTTATTTCCAGTCACTAATTACTCCTCTCACCACTCGTGTCCCCAGGATATGTTGCTGGTGTCTTGTCTACATCACATCCCACCTGTGGTCCCTGTCTTTTTTCTTGGTCTCCATGCTATAATAATCTGTCAGGAGCACCACAATAGTCCACCATGTAGGCTATGCTGACAGTATTGTGCATGGTGTGTCCTATCCATATACAATTGAGAGTGATGCCATACATATGCCGTAATAGAGAGAGAATGGAGTTCCTGAGAGGAGCACTCACATCTGCAACACCATTTGCTTCTTCGATGCTCCCTCGTGATCGTAGGCATCTAGCTTTGTACCGGTCTATGCGTTTGATGTTTTATGTGGACGTTGTGCATAGTCTACTCTCTCCGTTCCAAAAAAATATCGTTTTAGGTTTTCGTGACACAAGCTTAACTCAATTCATAGACAATATGTGCAATATTTGTATCTTTAAATAAATTTATTAAAAACTAGACTTAAAGATCTTTCTAATGATACTAATTATGTACTATAAGTATTAATATTTTTTAGTATATATTTAGTTAAAGTTATTTCTCGAGAAGCGTAAATAACACTTATTTTTTAGACGAAGGGAGTATGTTTCAATGGCTATATTTGTATGTTGTAGTTATAGCTTCCAAATGTTTCAGCTGTTTTATTTAGATGTTGCACTTTTTTATCTGGATATTGCATATGTTGCAGTGCCTATATACGTATGTTGCAAATGTATATTCCAAATGTTGCGCATGTTTTAAGTGTGTTTAGCTAGATTTTGCATATATTGCAATAACTATACGCGTATGTTGCAAGTGTTTGTTCCAAAATGTTTCACATGTTTTAGATGCATGTTTAACTATACGCGTATCTTACAAGCGTTTGTTCCAAATATTTTTACCTGTTTTAGACGTATATCTGAATATTACATATGTTGCAGGGACTATACGCGTATATTGTAATTGTTTGTTCCAAATGTTTCACCTCTTCATAGTTTTTTGTAGTGGCTATGCATACTCTGGATGTTACAGGCATTTTATTTTAATTTGTTTCAGCATGTTGCAATAACAAGTACTACTCTCTCTAGGCATTGTTTAGTTCGCGAAAAATTTTAGGTTTCGCTACTGTAGCATTTTTGTCTTTATTTGATAATTATTATTCAATTATAGACTAACTAGGTTCAAAAGATTCATCTCACAAAATTACAGGTAAACTGTGTAATTAATTACCTTTTTTATCTATATTTAATGTTTCATGCATGTGCTATAAAATTTGATGTGACGAGAAATCTTAAAAAATTTTGGAAACTAAACAAGGCCTAAGTGCTATAACTCGCGGACACGCACAGACTATAGGCATCTGGACACGCACAGGCTACAGGCATGTAGCTAGTACTACCTATCTCTATCATGCGAGCCAGCTTCAACATACTTGGATATGTGTGCAAGGGACACAGAACCAAAGGATGGCCCTCTATCGGGTCAACACATGGATATGCGCGCGACCTTTTTTCTCTTTCTTTCACATGCAGTTGGAGCAGTGTCTTAGTCCTATGGCCCTATGAAGCAGCGTCGTAGGGCACCTAGTGCTCCCTTCTTTTCTCTCACATGCAGTTGAATGGGCTCTACGCATGTGCTAGTACAGATGTAACCAGAAAGAGTAGCAAGCGCAGAGGTCAGTAGAAAAGGTACGAGACGACGGCATAGGCACAGCAGTAGACGAGCGTCCGGACGCTAGTATAACCGATAAATCTAGGGATGCAGAGTTAGAGGTGGTTGAGCCAACTGAGTGTGCTAAGACTTTCTAGTCACATCTCTAAATGTTTGCAGCGATATAGTGGGTTTTAATTGCTTTATCTGTCATGATTTATGTTACTGCATTATGGATTAAGATAAACTAGAAAATTCTACTTTATCTATCAGCATTTGTGTCCACACATATACGTCCGCGGTTATTTTGTTAATTAAGAATAGATAGCCTAACCTCGTGTAGGATGTAGGCATTTACATGTTTGAGTGCTTGCATGTGTGAGTACTGTGTTTTACACTTGTCAACCTTAATTGCTTTCAACATAGGCGCAGCGCAGGTATCTCGTTTCCAAAGAAAAAAGAAACTAAGGGCCCCTTTGGTATCACTCCCAAGCCATTTTCACCCACTTCTGCTCCCACTTCCCACTACTGCTGCCCCCTCACGCTCCATGCTCGGAGCCTCATAGCAGTGCCGTTTGGTAGGACTCCACGATAGCTCCAGCAACCAACCATGGAGAGAAAGAGGAAAAGTGGGCTAGATCTCGGTGACAGAGAAGAAGAGAGGCGAGGGGAACAAAAGAGCAGACTGGATCTCGACGGCGGAGAAGAATAGAAGCGAGGGGAAGAGAAGGACATGCTAGATCTCACCGATGTTGGCTCGAAGGTGACGGCAATGGTGGGCTCGAAGGCAATGGTGTAGGGTGTGTCGGCCGCGGAGGTGGAGGAGGGCATGTCGGTGTAGGAGGCGGAGGAGGGTGCGTCCGCAGCGGTGGAGGGCGTAAGAGGCGGACAAGGGTGCGACAAAGGCGAGGATGGCCGGCTGAGAGGTGACAATGTACGTGTGAAGACGAGGGAATGGCGCGGAGTGGTAGGAACGCTTCCCACACAGAACAGCATGAAGCTGAGCCGTTTGGCAGCGCTCCGTTGATTCTCGCGAGGAGCGAAGCTACAGGAGCATTGCCAAAGGCCCCTTTAACTATTAAAATCGCTAGAGCCGAGAAAATCAAACTCACATTGTTTTTCTATAATCAATTATGATCCTGATCGGATCTCTAAGAATCTGGCATTTAACTTACTATATATACACGATACCGTTTGCTTTTGTTGTGTGAACCTTTAATTGTTTTCAATATAGGCACAGGCAGTGGCGAAGCCACCTATAAGATGGTGGATGCGGATGCACCCACTAAAATTTTAAATATCAATGAATAAATAGGGTTAAAATTTCACCATGATTATGATTCAAATCTATATATCTACAAGGCAGCTGCACCTCCCTCGAATTTGCTCTAGCTTCGCCACTAGGCACAGGTATCTCGTTTTCCCCCAAAACTTAGGAACTTAAACTGATACGTATCGTTGTGTAGTTTCCTAAAAAAAAAACCTAAATTCTCCCATTACATATATATATCCTTAGAGTCTGTCTCCTCCTAGCTAGTGATCTAGGACGCCGCCAGTCCCGCCATGTCCTCCTGCCTGCAACGCGTTGCCGAGCAAGATGACAATGCTTCGAACCACATAAGATGTCATAAAGCTGCTAGTCTTTGCTTTTAAAAATAAGAAAAAAAAAATTATACACTCTGGGAGGGGATTAATGCAAACATAGGATTGATCCAGGTCCCATAACAAAACACAGCGAGCTAGCTAACTCATGTGCACAGACATTACAAGAGCGTGAAAAATAATTTACATAAAAAGAAATGAACTTGGTGTCTACATGAAATTTAGCTTCTCTAAATATAGTACCTACTGCGGAAAGATCATAATCATAGAATTTGATTAAAGCTGAATTTGCATTACTTCTTGATCTCCTGTTGTGGTGATAGCCATCAAGCAGGCATGCGCTTCTGCACACAGAGCATCATGAACATTATCCAAATTTTATGCGTCCCCCATAATCACAAATCCTTCATGATCTCTCACAACAAAGCCCTAAGCTCCACTCTTTCTATTCTAGATAAAAGAACCATCAAATTTTTTTTCACATATTCCAAAGTTTGGCAGACTTCTACGTACCTTTTTTATCATTGATTTTACACCTTTTTCATGCCACTGCATAGAGAAGAAAAAAAGTTTATGGACATGGCTCTATAGACAACCTCTGCTATCCACCGCAACTATTTGACAACGTGCCTCCCACCATGCCCAGAGAAGACATATTACTTTCATCATTGCTTCTTGCTCTAGAGATAGGACAAAGCTATTTAGCATTTTTCACCATTTTACATTTTAGAAACCAATGCCCTCCACCTTCATCAAGATGCCAACGAACTAGGCACGGTGCGTCAATATCCATGCTCCTACTCCCTCCGTCCCCAAAATAAAAGTCGTTCTAGCAGCTGGAGAGATTACCAAGGAACGAACAAATGACCATAGATACCTCTATATTGCAATCAAGTACGTGACCAAAAGCTGCTGCCGATTGGACCTATGGAGTGGTGGGTACCTAGGCCTTGTTTAGTTCAACCCAAAAAGCAAAAAGTTTTCAAGATTCCCCGTCACATCGAATCTTGTGTCACATGCATGAAGCATTAAATATAGACGAAAGCAAAAACTAATTACACAGTTTAGCTGGAAATCGCGAGACGAATCTTTTGATCCTAGTTAGTCTATAATTAAATAATATTTATCACAAACAAACAAAAATGCTACAGTGTCGAAATCCGAGATCTTTTCGGAACTAAACAAGGCCCTAGCGGATGTGTATGTGTAGAGGGCAAAAGCTGCTACACCTGCACTGGCTGGCTGCTGCCCGGGCACTAGCTAGGCTGCTGCGACTGCAACGAAGCTAAAACGTCAGGGATATCTTTTGAATACTAAAACGTCTTTAATTTTGCGACAGAGAGAGTATGTGAGATCTTAGTACGGAAGGCTGTTATGAGCTAGCCTTCATAAAAATTGTTTCACCTTTGGTTGACACATAAGCCCCTAGATATTGAAAGATATTTCAGTAACATCGGTGTTGCTTGACTCACCATTTTGCTTATTTTTGTTCATATCTCTGTTATCCTTTAGAACATGATAGGTTGATTTCACTGAGAAGCGCCCTTTTGAATCAAAGTGCCATGCCAAGTTATCCATCATACCTTGCTTCAGAGGAATAGTCAAAAAATGTTTTGCATCTTGCTCCCAGAAAATATTCTTCACTAAAGCACTATCCCATTCACCTGTACTTGGGCTAATCAACTTAGAATTATGTGTCTTCTTGGAGTAACCGGTCTTCTTGTGACGCTAGTTGGAAGTTAGGGGTCTAACCATAGATTAATTTGTGTGCTATTGCCAATACGCCAGATCAGACCGTCTTTGAGTGCATGTACCTCACGGACAATGCTTCACCATGAATAGGAAATACTTGGTTTTCCAATAACTAATAATAAATCTCCATTTAGAAAATATTTAGCACGTAGGACTTGAGCACATAATGAGCTTTGGTTCAAGCAAGGTTAAATATAAATAGAGGTCTCTATAGCCCAAACCTCATTTGTCCTTCTTGCAACTCAGGACTTGCTAGGAAAGTCAGTGCACCTTATTTTTCATTCTCTTGTTGAGCCCACCAAAAACAACATCTCATATATATTGCTAATTTCATCACATAGAACCTTTGTAAGATCAAAAACATGCCATTGCATAGGTCGGGATAGCTTGTACTACTGCCTTGATGAGGACATCTTTGGCGGCCTTTGATAAAAGCTTTTCTTTCCACCCGCTGCCTTTCCTTTAGACAAGCAAAAGTTTGTCTTTTAGACTTTTCCATATAAATTGGCAGCCCCAAATATATATTTCTCACTATAGCTAGGCTGGCAATGCACAAGCGGAATTTACCTCTACAATCATTTGACCAACCTGGCCGAACGGCCTGACCCACAGTCAACTCTTCCTCCACGGACAGGGCTGGCATGTACGCGCCACCCATGGGGCCAGACCACGCTCGGTCACACCAAAATTCAAAAACTTTTTAAAATTTCCTATCACATCAAATCTTGCAGCACATATATTGAGTATTAAATATAGTTGAAAACAAAAACTAATTATACAGTTTGTCTGTAAATTGCGAGACGAATCTTTTAAGCCTAATTACTTTATAATTATACAATATTTATCAAATAAAAATAAAAATGCTACGGTATTAAAATCCAAATTTTTTTTATCTAAACAAGACCTTACTTCTCCGTGCGGCCGGGCCATGCACATCATGGTTGGCACCTTGCCCAAGTCTGGCACGACGTGGATCAAAGCACTCCTCTACGCCAGCTGTCTCCAATAGGAGACAAACCAAATCCAAAATAGGTTTCCAACACAATACCTATAGCCTCCAACAGAGTAACCATACAGAAGATCCATTTTGGGTATCAGGAGAGGCATAACCCAAATTTGGATATCCTCTCTCCTCGAGACCCATTTGCAGAGAGTGTTGTCTTTTAGGTCTTGTTGTTGGAGAAGACTAACAATAGGTATGAAACCTTTTACCTGTAGCGCTACCCAAAGGACAAATAGGTCTTGTATTTTGGGTGCCGATTGTTGGAGATAGTCTTAGGCCTTGTTTAGTTCAAAAAAATAGCCAAATTTTTTCAAGATTTTCCGTTACATCGAATTTTACGGCATATGCATGGAGCAATGAAAATAAAAATTAATTATACAGTTTGTCTGTAAATCGCAAGATAAATTTTTTGAGTCTAATTAATCTATAATTGAACAATAATTGCCAAATAAAAACGAAAGTGCTACATTATCTCAAAACAAAAAAAATTTGGGAACTAAACAAGGCTATTTCCACGGGAACGTATCCTATGCAACCCAGCTTCGTGTGCAACCTATGCAACCACCAATTAAGGCCACAGGATCTAGATCCAACATATGGAGTTTTTTTCACTTAAACCCTCCCATCTAGATACACACGTGTTAGATTTAAACCCACAAGTAGAGGGGTTTAAGTGAAAAAAATCTTAGACGTTGGATCTAGATCCTATGGTCTTAATTGGCGGTTGCATATGCACACGAAGCTGGGTTGTATATCATACGTTGCCCATTTCCACACCCTCAGCATCCATCCCGTTCGTGGAGTTACAGCTCTACAACAACTGCAAGACCAGTCGCATCACGGACCTGGGAAGAACTGGTCTCCCGTTCGTTCGGTGCCGGCCGGCGAGGACAGCACCGCCACCGTACCGCGCGCGGACGCCATCGTTAGGCCGGCCATGCCATGCGCGTTCGATCGAGCACATGAGCGATCGAGCTGAGGCCGGGTTACCAATGCATTGAGACTGTAAAAAACGGAGTTGGTGGTCGGCGCGGCATGGGGGGGTGCAGGGGCGAAGCTACGTTGAAGGTTGTGGGTGCCCAGGCACCCACCAAAATTTGAAAAATCACTATTAGAAACAAATTTTCACCATGGTTATAGATTCAATTTTCATGACTATAAGAGAAAGGCACCCCCTCTATTTTGCTCTAGCTTCGCCCCTGGGGGGGTGGGGGGGGGGGCGGGGGGGGAGACTGGATGAACCATCTGTCTCCAGAGACAGCGCAGCGCATCGACGTTCCAGGCCGGGCCTCACCAGCCTATAGCAAACTTTTCAATTTGTTTGTAATCACGGCCGTGCCCATGGGGGCTCAGAGCAACTCCAGCCCAGCATGCAAATTGAGCCCCTATTTTTTTCATTTGCATGCTGGGCTGCTTCCAATAGGGGCCCAAAATTTACTTCAACTCCAGTCCAACAACCTATTCTAAAACACTACAGCATGGCTGTTTATAGAAGGCGTTTAAAAATGCCTTTAAAAGTCATCAAAATGCCTTCAAAAACTTTTTTAGGCATGCTTAAAAATGCCTGCTATAAACTGGACTTAAAAAGTCTTTTGAGGCATTTTTTCAAAGCGCCTTCCAATATCAACATATAAAGGCATTTTATAGCTGCCTATAATAGTTTTTAAAGGTATTTTGTATAAGCCTTCAAACACTGGTAAAGGCATTATTAAAAATGCCTCTAAAACCAACTCATACATGCTGAAATTTGCTAGTAATTAATATCAAAATAGCACAAATCCATCAAGAAATTAACCAATGGAAACAGATATTAACAGCACAATACAATCATTTAATCTTTCTGGCATACAGAGTTATATTTGTTACCAAACACAATCAATAAGGTAGAAAAATAATCAAATATCTATCTTCAAATGATATTCCCATGTCCTTTTGTGTAGGTCCCAAATCCTAAATGATGCAAATGGAAGTAGTGCAACAAAAGATGTAGATAAAGAAGTAGAGGGAGAGAGCTTCCATGATTCAGATAACCCAGAACTGATATATCTATGAATCAAGTTGATTAAACGAGCACCAGCATCATCAGTTTTATGGCTGACAAATAATCAAGTTGTCTGCAATGAAAACAAAAAGGTTAGTGCTAAATTTTGAAGCCAAAAATACAACTTAGTAACTCAGTATTTAACTCATCATGATTCTGAAGAAATTAATTAAGTATGTGTGTGCTGAGCCTAGTAAAAAGCACAGCGCGATTTGCTTACGCACAAGCAGTGAACTGGAGGTTGTGACTGAGCTATGTGTGAACCATGTGTCTGTGACTGAGCTATGAAAGCCAAAGTGAGGAAGCAATTACCCCACAAGAGACTCAGGCCATCAAAATACCAAGGTGCTTTCTAAGAGACAATGTAATATAAGAATTATAAGAAGCTATCTGTTCAATCCAAACTAGTCCAAAAAAAGAAGCTATCTCTTACCTCAAAGCAATGTTAAATCATGGGAATAAAAAACAATAGCTAGTCAACGCATGGGACAAGGATTGAACTTCCAAAGGCTGTAAGTTGAGGTAAGAAAGCAATGAAATTTGAAGGCCTAAAATAGTTAAAATGGTAGGGCCAGCATCTAAAAAGCCGAAGGATCTTCTTGAAATCTTCTTCAGATTTCATCCTTCAAAAAAGTTATGACCAATTACTCAACTAATAAACCAGTAGGAGGAAGAAAGCAACATACATTTTTTTTTCAAAGTTATAGTCATCAATTGGGTGCCCATTTTTTCCTGTATGTGTTGCTATAGAGCTCAGCACGGCTTATCTGTCTTCCTTCCTTTAGTTCCTGTATTAAGAACAATAGGTGGTAACACATAAAGACAATCAATGATTAAATTTCAATAAGATAATGGTATACCAGCTAGTCTAAAACAACTGCATTACTTCTTGATCTAGTGGTGTGCCTTCCATAGAGTTGTTGTGCTCTATTGGACTTGTTCTTCTCAGATTTAAGCTTAATAAATACATGAAGGTCAGGGAAGAAATTAGCTAGTATAGCAAGAAGTCTATGAAGCTTTAGTACAGAAAAACAAGCACCAATAGAAATAATTAAGCTAACACAACATACCAGTCCCTCATTTGACTTCTAGTGATTCACCAGCCACTCCCATGAGGTGTTGGAATCCTTTTCCCATAACCATTACTGATATTATGTCTACCAGATAAATCAGGATCAAAGTACTTTGTCTTCAAAACAACCTTGAAATCTTTTCACTTTATATTTGCAGACTTCAAAACCCAAGGCTTGTAAGACTGATCAATGTAAAAAAAAACTTGCATGAATTTACATTTCTAATAAACATTAACTTTCAAAATCAAGTAAATAATAAGTGCAGGTTGTGCCTATGTACCGTTACAGTTGTCGACAACTTGTCTTTATGAATTTATCTACTTTACTCTAATTTCTGTATCCTAAAGAGATTTTCTTCCCTCTAACAAGGTATCCAATGAAACTTGTTAAGTTAAAGAAATTTAGCATGTGAATCCTATATACAACCTTAAACCTCTGCATTGAAGTCAACACATTGATAGCAGCAACACATGTTCACTTAACTACAATATAACAAAATGAGCTTGAGGTGAACAAACTGGACAGCAGTTAGTATATTGAATGGAATTAAAATATGGAACGATTTTTGTTTTGGAACGAAACGATTCCTCAAGATCAATATTAGGATGTAAAATATCCCCAGAGAAAACAACTGAAAATTGAACTCAATACAACATCAATAATTCAGCAATGGTGAAAGTATGCCTAGACAGAGATATAGCATTTTATAGAGTGCAAAAGCAAAATAACCAACATAGTCACATGGAACCATATTGACATAAAAAATAGCATTGGTTTTGGATAAAACTGTAATCGATTAGGAAGAGACGGAGCCCTTTGGCACTATTTTATGATGAGCATAGCACTACCAAGTACCAATAACAGTATTCAGAGAACACATTTCTTCATAATTTCATTAAGCCAATGACTGGCTTATAAGCATTGACCATTAAGCGGCTAGAGTTTTGGATTAATTAGCACATCCAAGGAGGGGATTATGCAGATCCCAGTCAAATCAAAGTTTACTCCCTAAATTCCCGAAACCCTAGTTCATGAATTTGTGCAAATGAACCTAAATCTCCACTGAGCTGGGCACCATGGATAATTTTACCTTAGCCAGCGTCGTTGTTGCCTTTAGGTATGCTAGGTAGACGAACTGCTGCTACTGTCGCAGATCAGAGGATTCAGCAGCCTGCGTGCCGGTTCCGCCATGCCACCGCCACAGATCATGGAGCCGCGCCGCCGATGCCGCATCAGGGGCCCGCCGTGCATGAGGAAGTCACGCCAGCGTCGACGTCGCATCCGGGGCTCGCCGTAGATGAGGAATCCTGCCGCCGCCATGACTGCTTGAGGTGGTCGTCGCCGCCGCAAGGAGACCCGCGCGCGTCGTCTTCTCAAGGGCCGATGGGGGGCCGCTGGATGGAGGCACGTGCAGCCTCGTCTGCACACGCGGGCCGGTGAGGGGCGCCGCGCCAGCGGCATCTCCAGACCTGTCGCTGCGCGCCCACCTCAGGCCGGCATGACGCCAAATCGCGAGCCTAGCGGCCACCTCCTCTATCTCTCGCAATTTTGGGGAACGATTCAGCGACACATGTGCAGCCTCTCCGATTTATTTTGTTTGAGAAGGTCCAATTAGTGCGTGAGCAATACTAGTATAGGATAAGGCCCGTGCTTCTCCCTGCCTATGTAATAAAGGCCCAAATGAAAGCCCATCTACTTGCCTATATGAAAGACTATAGAAGGCATTTTGAAAAACGCCTCCAATGCTCAAATAATTAAAGGCATTTTTTTAAAAAATTGCCTCTAGTGCTCAGATATTTAAAGGCGTTTTTAAATTAGTCTTAAAAAAGTAGCTTTAAAGGCATTTTCGTAACAATGCCTTTGGATAAAAGGAAAATTAAGGCAATTTAAAAAAGATGCCTTTAACAAAATGCCTTTAATTAAAGAACGTGTTGTAGTGAAAAGAAAAAAAAATCTGCTCACACGCCGACTCGCACGCACGACGCGACATCCCGCCTGCTCGCCGCCGTCACCATCACTAGCCGCGCTGCGTGGGAGCGGGAGGAGGCGGAGGCGGCGCCTGCGCACGCGTGCAAGCTCGCGTCCAGATCCGCGGTGAGGAGTGGTGCTCCCCGTCGTCCAGGTCCGCTGGGCAGAGGAGATCCAGCGGCTGGCTGGCTCGCCGACGCGGTTCTTGCTGCCGCCGCTCACCGCGTGGGCACGCTCACCGTCGCCGCGCACTGCTCCTGGGCCGCCAACACCTACTACCAGAACAACAAGGCCAGGGGCGCCACCTGCGACTTCGGCGGTGCCGCCACCATCTCCACCACCGACCCCAGTACGCGCGCCAACTCTCTTCTCTTCTGCTCTGTTTTTGTTGAGCAGCAACAACTCCACATCATCTTAAATACTAGTAGAATTCTTGTTGATGGCAATGACGGCAGCACGAATTGTTAGTATTCTGAAAACATTGCTTTGTCCATGCTTTGCTTCCCTGCAGGTTTCTCTGGGTGCACATTCGCTTCCAGTGCCACCAGGTACATACATTTCCTACTCTGCTGCTGTGCTTCGTCTTTGTTTGATTGGAGAATCTTTGATTAATAAATAAACATAAACTGCGCTTATTAATGCCCGCATAGTGGTGGTGCCCAGGATACCTGTATATAGCTCTCTATATAGTGCCCAAGCTCATCTTTGCATACAGGTTGCTTTGCCGTAGAACCAAGTGTGTGCCCACAAGAAACAGACCTGAACTAGAGTTTGCAAGTCTGAACAATGGATTGCTGCAATTTCGATTAGAGTTCTGACTATGATCTTGACTTAAATTATTTCCTTTTGTTGTTTACCGCACCTTACATTTTTTGTGTTAATAGCAATACAAGCTTTTCTGTAAACTTTTTCCTTTTTTTTTGTTGCTATGGCAGATGTCAAGGTTTGGAACTAGAGCTCGTCGATGGTGGGATGAAGAGGACGAATCTGATGTTGACGATCTCTTCATCATTGCTGGTCTTCTTGAGGGCTCCAAAAGAAACAAGCGCAAGAAAAAGTTTCGTGGATCGTTGCCGGGTCGCCGCAAAGTGCCTTCTACCAGGACTACTTCGCGGACCAGTGTGTATACAGTGAGATTGAGGATAGGTCTTTACATGAGCGACTTCGTGATGATCTTGTAGAGCACTTGTGGGCAATTCATAGCTCTAGGTAGTTAGTGATTTACTATGCATGTAATCTCTAGTTCAGATGTGTAGTTCTCTGAATGTAATCCCTAGTTAGTGATTTACTATGCACATTTTATTTCAAACCATGTTGTTGAAATACTATGCTGTTACCATTACAATTATTGAAATACTATGTTGTTACCTTGGATGGTTCTCTGCAGTGGTTTGTGTGACTAAGATTCAGGTTTTTTCTTTTATTCTGAGGTTCTTTCCCAGGGGCTTATATTTGCAATCAGAATGCAATTTATTAATGATCAGAGTGCTCATATCCATTTCTTAATGTTCAGTCCATTCCTGTGCCTTGCATTAATCTTAATGTTCAGTCCATTCCTGTCAGTTTTTCTCTTTATTTTGAGCAAGACTTATCTTTTCCTGTGCCTCTGAATTATGCTGTGCTACTGTGCTATATAATTAATACTGTCAGTCTCCAGAGCCTATGTGCATTCAATTGTGATGATTTAGGTGCCCTTATTCCTGAATGTTTAAGAAGTGAACCGAAAGAGATGCTATCTGAATTTTTTTGTTCTCAAATGAAAATCTATCTGCATTTGCCTAAATGTTACCTGCATTTGCATTCATATGATCGAAAATTTTATAAGATGGCCAAGTGATATGGACTGAGGATAAACTAAAAAGGGAGATCATCACTCGCGAGGATCAGAAGCTGATCAGTAAACAGGTTCAAGCCAAGCAAATGGGCAAGCTGTTGCCAGTCTTACAATCAGGCAAATGGAGCCTGAGGCTCAGTTTGATAAGTATGAAACATCATCAAGCTTATCTGTAGAGGATCAGCACTTTGACAATGTCTTTGCAGAAAAGAAACCAGAACCCAAGCCAGAGCCTTCCAGGAAGCGCTTTCACAAACATGATTCTGAAATCTTCCACATCACACCATTCCCAAGATGAAGTTCCCAGGCTTTGATGGAAGTAACACCTGAGATTAAGTGCAGTTTCTGCAGTTTGAAACTTTCAGCATCAGAGATTAAGTGCAGTTTGAAACTTTCAGCATCAGAGATTACCATTTGAATCAAATATCACCCACTGCTACTCATGGCTTTTATCAGATAACTGAACCTACTAAAAGAATATGCACCCAAAAAACTTCAATTGAAGTGAATGGCCCATAAATCTTTGGACTTTCTACGACATACCACCAGTAAAAAACACATACCCATAATACAAATTACACATTACACATTATTTTTTCGGGTATCGACATAAAAGAAACCAGCATAAAAGAAACAGCTACTGAAAAGCTTCTACCCTGCATGAGCATAAGTTGCAGCTGTTTCAGATATTTTTTATCATGGGCCACCAAGGAGATATTAAGTTCAATCCTATCATCCTGCCACATCCTCCAAAAGAAGCAGTAGTAAGCAGGGTGGTTTTTGAGCTGAAAAAGATGAGAAAGAACCCCCCAAAAAAAATCTAAAATCAGCAACTGAACTGGATGATCCTTCGCTTTCTCCCGTTCGCCGCCGGCCCGAATGCGAAGAGGGGTTGCGGTTACCTGCGGATGCGCTGTCTGCTGGTGTTGATTCGGTGTCCCAATCTCCGGCGTCCCGATCTGCACGATTCGGCTGGTGCTGGTGCGGTGGAGGCAGCCGGGCGAGCTCGGAGGAGCGAGCCCGCGAGGCCGGCCTGCTCGCCGGTGGGGCGGCGCGTGCGGGGTCACGGGAGAGAGAGAAGGGGATAGGGGGCTGCTGGATCTGGGAACTTGAGATTAAAATTTGAGAGGGCATGGAAAATAGGGGCCCAAATAGGAGGTGGGCTGGAGTTAATTTTTTTGGATGAAGTCTCTAGATTTGGAATAGGGGCCCAAATAGGAGGTGGGCTGGAGTTGCTCTCGGTAGTAGTCTGCAGGACACCTGGACACCGGAGATTAAAAAAAGAAAAAAACTATAGTAGTAGAGTAGTTAAAAAAAATACTCCCTTCGTTCCACAAATAATTGCATTTCTTTGATTTCTACGATTCATATTTGACCGTTCGTTTTATTCAAAAAATTTAATAAATATTATTTATTTTTTATGACTTATTTTATTATTAGATATATTTTTTATAATGACTAGGATCATACTCGTGCGTTGCAACGGGAACAAACTAATGCTATGATAATTTTAAGTTTAAACTTGTATTAACCTGTGAGCACTATTTTTGTGCAATTGCGGCACTTCACGGTGAAGTGCTGCAATTGCACAAAAATAACGCTCAGAGGTAAGTGGGTTCCTAACAGTGAGCATACACTTCAATTCCAGGCTCTTGCGGCACTCCGCCAGGTACAAAAGTCATAAACATGATGAAAAATATAAAAGTACAAAGATCATCCATTGTCATTGAGGAACAACATATTGCTGCAAAACCTAGTGCAGTAAAATTTGAATAAGAAAAAGTGGAACAGAACATACATTTCAGTGGATACGGCAGGATAAAAAAAAAGGCAAAGAGGCATGTCAATTTTAAGTCCATGTAAATCACGTATGATAAACTCCCTATGTCAAATCCTTCCCGATCAACCAACTGTCACAGCTGGTATCCATCATCACACATTGTGGTTTTGGAGAGTTCAGACTGCTGCTCTACAGCCGGTCTATGAACTTCGACCTTGATTGCAATTGTTGCCCTTGCGCAGTTCTTTGTCTTGCTCTGTCATACAAGATTCCTCTAGAGATATGTTTGGTGCCATCACCCATAACCAAAATGACCTAGAAATCAATAAAATAGTTTAGAGTTGTGCAACGCCACACTCTATTTTTTTGAAGAACTCAAATGAATCGGACAACATTGAAATTTTGTAATTTACCTATTGAGGCATAATGGTCTTAGCATCAGGCACTTAATCTAGAGTCAGAAACAGAAGTATAAAAACTTATTCAGGTCTATGCATTCCCACTCAGAACCATCAACACATGGAGCACATTGATGCTATGTTCAGTAGAGGAGGCGCGATGAAGCTATTGCGGATTTCATTCAGAATAGGCTAAAAAGTTATAAATATAAATATATACAAATGGAAAATTTTAATGACTAAGAAGGTGAAACATGGTTCCACACCCTGCGACGCTTGACTACAGTCTGTCAACAAAGAGAATGCATGATGAACAAAACAAAGAAAAAGCTACCTACTACGTCCGACACGACAGTATATACGCATGCAAGAAATAGGAATCTATGCAATATGACCCTCATACTGAGCATGTATTTTCACCATGAGAGTGTCTCAATGGAAGACTCTCTTTTGTAACAAGAATAGAGTAACATGGATTGTAATTTGGATCTATTGCTAGAATCTCATGAAAAATTATTGCAAATTAATTACTTAATCTGTATATCAGGTAAGACAAGTATAACTGGAAGTAATATATTTGATAAGTAGTGCAGTAGTAGCAACCTTGACAAAATTAAACTTGCCTTTAAAAATGTTTTTGTGGATGCTTGCTGGAATGCCCCTCAAAGATTAACTGAAGAAGTTAATCAATTCAGTAATCACATGTCATAAAGGCATAAAGCTACAAAGTTTATGAGGCCAAGACTTGGTTGAGATTTCCAAACCTACGCAATTGTGCTCTTCTAGAGTTCCAGTGTTCAACGGATTCATTTGCGCTGCTCTTGCTCAACTCTTCCACTCCCCAAAAATAAAGTAGAACATCATAAGATCCAGTCCCGGACTATAACAACAACAGTACATAAAACTTAAATGTGGGGTGGGGTATGTGGGAGGTGATTCACCAGGTACCCAGGTTCCTTTGGTCATCATCACTTCGTGCACGCACCAAACCCAACGCTATGGGGGAGTTAAATTCATATGAAAGCGCGGGGCAACCAGACGACGATGGAACCAGAGAGAGATGGTGATTCACCTCGAGTTGGAGGCTGGGGAAGCGGTACGGCACATTGCCTATGCTGGTGCGCGCCAGCCTTGGATGCTCAGGGTCGATCTCCCCGCCGTGGTCGAGGCAGAAGACCACGAGTGCCGCCTCCACCTCTTCGCTGCTCGACGATGACTTCCAGGTGACATCCCGCTCGTAGATCCAGTGGAGGTACCATGGGTAGGAGTGCCCAGGTCGTTGTCATCCATAGGCTGTGGCTGGCCTAGGGTTTGGTCGGGCGGCACGAGCATTTAGCAAAGCGGAGCCCTTGCACAGGTGGGGCGGATCAGGGCTGCGGCAGTAGAGGAGGAGGGGCGCAGGCGGTGGTTGTGGAGTACGTCACGAGCCGAGCAGGACAGGGACTTCTGGTTTTTCCTTCTTGCGAGCGGTGAGTGGGGAGACGGGTGGGGGAGATAGCGCGGGGCCACATGTCGGCGCCAAAAAATCGCACGGTGAAAGTGTTCGGTGATGCGGCTTCACCACGGCTGAGTAGACGGGTCCCATTCGTATCTTTTAAGTGTAGAGATTTACTTATTTTATTATTTGCACAAAAAAATTAAAATAAGGCAAATGGTCAAATATGAATCATATTAGTCAAAGAAATGCATTTATTTGTAGGACATAGGGAGTAGTTATTAGTGGTGGTGTAATGGTAGTACTAGAGTAGTAGATTTTGGTAACTAGGATCAACACTGTTTACCGAAGAGGAACGAGGGCAGCTGGTCTTAACAACAATAGACACCTCTTTCCTTGAGTATAATGGATCTGCCTTCTTTTCGGCCCGGCCCAGTTTCGCTTTCAACAAACCCTGCCGCAGCCGGCAGTTATTTCTGTTGGCCATTCCCACGTTTTGCCATTATATACCCAGGCCCATCGGACAGTGCCACTCCAGCCCGCCTGCGCTGTGCTGTCTCTCCGGCCTCAGCGGCCCCACCCAGCCACCCTCACATTTGGTCCCAGGGGCCCACGTTACAGACTGTGCGTATAGCAGGCTGCACGTAGCTTTCTCTGCTAATTTACTAATCTCGCAATTAATCATCACATCCATAATCCTGTCTACAAAAGAAAAAATATTTATCCGATGCCATCCAGCTGTTGCAGACGATGTGAGGCCTACCTCTCTATTTCAACAATTTAAAATGGTTCAGTTGAAATGCATTATTTTCTCCATTGATGAAGAGAGGCAGCACGACTCGGCCACAGATCTTTTCCAGCATGTCCTATTATTTTTGTCAATTCACATCGAACTTGTGCTAGGCTTTCTTTTGCTGTGTGTATTTTACACATACTCACAATTAATCTTGCCCTGCAGATTTTGCTGTCGGTACCAAAATAAAAAATTATTTTTTCTTTAATGTATGCAAATGGCCGTCAGATATTTGGTGTCCGAATTTATTTCTTTCTAATGTCAGTGTCCCATCTAATCTAATATTTTGAAGGTGACATGTCATTGTAGGCTGAAAATCAAAAGGGTAGAGAAGAAAAAGGCAGGGCAAGAGAGGGGAAAGTACCTAAGCCAGCTCGGAAGCAAGCACGAGCAGGCAGAGATGCCAACCGCAATGCTCTGTCATCTCTGCTCATGAGCAAATCGGTAACAAGCTTGATCATGCTTCTCTTCGCTGATCATTCCGTGATCTGATTCTACCTCGTTTCTCCGTCAATCCGATCCCAAGATTTCACATACGTTTGCCTGCGTACTGCAGTGGGAGCAGGAGAAGCCCCATCGAGGTCAAGGTCGCCCATGGATGGAGATCATATGAGGCAAGCCACCGCCGCCGCCGCCGCCGTGGTCACCGTCACACAGGCGGCGCGCGCGCAGGACAGCCCCGCGCGGCGCCTGATCGCCTGGCTGCGGCTTCTCTTCCGTGAGTGCCGTCCTCGTTTCTCTCGTCGGTCGATTCATCAGTCTATCCAAGAAGAATCAGTCCAGCTCCGATCGTGATCCAACCCACGGGCGCTTCGGCCTTCGGCTCTGCAGGGGCGTTCGTCCATAGGTACGCCAAGCTCGCGAGCTGGGACGCGGCGGGGCGCCCCGTGTTCGTCATCCTCGCCGTCTTCTTCCTCCACAGGAGCCTCCGCCGCCGGTACCTGTCATGGAAGGAGTCGTCGGGGCTGCGGCTGATGGCCGCCGCCGTCACCGTGCAGGCGACCGTCAGGGCGATGGCGGCGCGGCGCGAGCTCTCTGTCCGGAAGCAGACCAGAGCTGCCACACGCATCCAGGTACTAGCATACAGTGATCAACTGTAGCTTCACTGTGTGGCTGCACACACTAGTAATGGATTCTGATCTTTATCCTGTCGGGGAAAAAAAAAGGCGCAATGGCGTGCGCACAGGGCGGTGTGGAGCTACCTGACGACGAAGAGAGCCGCCCTCATCTGCCAACGTGCTTGGAGGCAAACCATTGCAACCAAGGAGAAGCTCAGACAGGTCCAGCCCCCATCTTCTAGTACTCATGGTGCCCAGTTTTCTTGTGTTCTCCGCTTCATATTTGGACAATGTGCAGGAAAATCTTGAGAGGGAAATGCTGGATGAGATGTGCAGGCTGCGTGAGATGGTGGACGTGCTCCAGCAGGCTGTCAACGATGCCGAGACGAGGGCCACTAACGAGAGTGAGGCGGCGAAGGATGCGATAGCGCAATTGGAAGCAGCCTCGGTGGCGATGGCTGAGGACACTGAGAAGGTCAAGGCGTTGAATGCCGAAGTTGACCGCCTGAAGGTCTCTCCTTCACACCAATTTCATTCAGAGATTGTGCAATGTAGAATGGTTTCATCTGAAAAACATGGTATCTGGACACTCAAGATCAAGGATTGATGGGGTGCAGGATTTGCTGGGAGCTGAAATGAGTGAAACTTTTGCGGTGAAGAAGTCGCTTGCTGAAGCTGAATTGAGGAATGAGAAGCTGGCCCGGCTGCTTGGAGTTGAGGAAGTTAAGAACAAACGGCTTCAAGATTCCCTGAAAAGGTAATTATAAGGGTTCAAAATCAGATAGCACTTGCCATTCCTCTTTGCACAATGCACGCTTCCAGTGAGTTCATGATGGGAATTCTAGCGCTTTGCATGGTTATTTCATAGGATGGAGGAGAAGGCTTCTAATCTAGATGAGGAAAACAGAATGCTTCGACAGGCTGTGGCGTCAAACCCTGGTATTGTCAAGTCGCCATCAAGTGAATACCATGAAGCACCTGGTATTCAGGTATGTCCAATCATCGTATCATTAACTGATTTGTGATGCCATGCCGAGTACTAAGAAATCATAGTTTCTTTTAGTTATTAACTGATCATAGTTGTTTGCATTTACGTTGGCAGGCAACTCCAGATAATGAGAAATTAGCAAATGGTACAGTGAAGCCCATAATAGTGGACAGGGAGGCAAATATCCATGTATGTATGATCCTATAACCATTTAAGACAATTACTTTTTTTGTGGGTTGCATATGCATTGCTGACATGACATTATGGATTTCTAACTAGGAGAAGAGTGCTGAACAACCTACCTCAAATGGTCATGAAGCTGAGAAGCAACAGCAAGTATGACATTAGCTCTGACCTTTTCAGCTTTACTTTCATGCCATGCGTTTGAGCATCATTTTAATATCTGAAAACGTTCAGGAACTTCTAATCAAGTGTCTATCTGAAGATCTGGGTTTCTCGATCGGTAGGCCAATTGCTGCATACCTCATATACAGGTGTCTAGTTCATTGGAGATCATTCGAAGAAGAACGGACCGTGGTCTTTGACCGGATTATTCAGAAGATCACTGCTGCCCTTGAGGTATCTGGCAGAGTGCCAAGTAATATGGGATAATGGATTTTATGTTAGTAAGAAATGAAAACATGATTTAATTTTCTTCACTGCTAGGCACGAGACAACAACGAGACACTAGCATATTGGCTGTCCAATTCATGCACGCTTCTGGTTCTTCTTCAAAGGACACTGAAAATCAACGGGGTGGCTGCTTTGGCTCGTCAGAGGCGAAGAGCATCACCTCTTAAGGTGCCACAGGTGATGTGCAGAAACTGAACTGGTCTCGAAGGTGATGCTGTCAATGAACTTTGGAGTTCTGAAATTTGATCTCACTCCAGGAAAACAAAGATCCTAGCCATCCTGACCGTCCAGTTTCTGACGGAGGGTTGATCAATGGACTAGCTGAAGTTTACCAGGTTGAGGCCAAGTATCCAGCTATTGCATTCAAGCAGCAGCTCACTGCATTGTTGGAGAAGGTTTATGGGATGATCCGGCATAATCTGAAGAAGGAGCTGTCGCCACTTCTCGGCCTTTGTATTCAGGTAGTATTCTGCACGATGTAGTTCTCAAGCGTCTTTGCCAAAAGTTATAACCCAGGGTTTAAATCTTGTATAGGCACCACGTACATTTGTTGTCAGTCCCAGAGGATCATGTTCCCAAGGAACAGATTTGGCACAACAAGCTTCGATGGCACATTGGCAGAGCATCATCAAAATTCTCACAAATTCTCTGAATGTTCTGAAATCAAATTATGTATGTGCTAAAATCTCAATACATAGTAGTTCGTTCCAAAAATAATACTACAGAAGTTATATGTTTTTTTATTCGAACACACTTGATTCATGACTGGTTGCATTGCAGGTGCCTCCATTCCTGATTTGCAAGCTGTTCACGCAAGTCTTTTCATTTATCAATGTTCAACTTTTTAACAGGTACCTGCTTATTCATCATTAACTCATAATATACAGAACTAGCATTATGAACCCATGTAACATTTCTTCAATTGTAGTCTTTTGCTACGGCGTGAGTGCTGCTCATTCAGTAATGGAGAGTATGTCAAGGCTGGGTTGGATGAGTTAGAGCATTGGTGTTTTTGGTTGACTGAAGAGGTGATGGCATCTTCAGACTGCTTCAACTAACCTTGACAATGCAGTTGCTAACCTTCCCCTTTTTTGCGCAAAAGTTCCTAACCTTTTTAACCTGTAACTGTAAACAGTATGCAGGATCTGCATGGGATGAGTTGAAGCATATCAGGCAAGCAGTAACCCTCTTGATACTTGAAGAAAAGCATAGCCGGGGTCTCACAGAGATCACAGACGACTTCTGCCCAGTAAGTTTCTGAACCTTGCAAACTCCTACACGCTTCTGAAGTTTCGCTACGCATCGTTCTCAAGTTAGTGACAAAATTATCCATCTATGGTACCAATAGGCGCTGAGCATGCAGCAACTGTACCGGATCAGTACGATGTACTGCGACGACAAGTATGGAACCCTGGGCATTCCATCAGAAGTGAGTGATCCCAACACATTCCTGCCAAGAACTTTCAGGATTCGGCTTGTTCATCCACTTTCTTGAACTGAATTCAAACTATAAACCACCGTAGGTCATCTCGAGCATGCGAATCAAGATGATCGAGGGCTCGAGCACTCCATCGGCGCACGACGACATCAACTCGTTCCTGCTAGACGATGACTTCAGGTACCGTCTCGGCGTCTCCTCTCCTCTTTTTGTGAATCTTGATCTGTCTGATGATACATTGATCATCAAGATTGCATTTCTGATTGCAGCATACCGTTCTCCGTCGATGACTTCACGAAGCTTATAGTGCACGTCGACGTAGCGGACATGGACCTGCCACCACTGATTCAGGAGAGCAACGGCTCCAAACTGGGACACTGAACTGATCGACAAACTTGGCAGGGACAAATATGCACGCCCTTTTTTGTGTTGCGGTGATGTACATAGTGCGTGATATATTACGACATATACCACAGTTTTGATATCTGGGTTTCCAACTTTTGATTGCATATATATACGGTTTTGGTTTTTCTTTTTTGACTGATCTTCAGTTCTCTCCCACCTTGAGTGCCTGATTGGGTTTACGTGTGTAAGGTTGTACAGAACTGAACTGGCATATAAAGTAACTATGTAAACAAAGAAAGCCTTTGTGTTTGATTAGCCTTTGTGTTTGATTTTTTCACAAGAGTTAGTGATACTTGCAAGCCAAGCTTTCCTGTGCCATATGTGCTCTCAGATTCTAACTGTGACACCTGTCTTTTTTTTTTTAATGAAAGATGTCTGGGGTTGATAACCTCTTTCCCCATTGCCATCTAGTAACTGTTGAGCATCTGTCACTCTCACAATAATGATTTAAAGAAAGATTGTCGGGCATCTGGATTTGATGACTTGCTGTCTATCTTTATTGCTTCTGATTGTACCCTAGCAGTGGGATTTGGATCTTGCCATGGGCGCCAGCGCATGGACAGTAAAGTGGTCATGACAAATACGGAGTATATGTTAAACCACAACCACTCCTCTTTGAGGTTCTTTTTTAAAGGAAAAAATCCTCCTCTTTGGGTTAGAACAAGGTTACTGACACAGACGTAACAGTATTTATTTATTTATTTATTTATTTATTTATTTTATATACATGTTGCGAACAATGGCCGTTTGTTCATATCTCTGTCGACAACACTGCTGTCTCAGAGGAGGAGAACAGACCAAAAACATGTACTGCTTCAAGGACGCATCCACAACAATCAGCAACACCCTGCATGTAATCGAGGCCGAGGCGGATCGATGGATTGTTGCTGGTGCCATGGGTTTGCAGGAGCTGGCCATGGTTCACTAGCTCGGATATTGAACCTGTTTCCTCCCTTTAGAATGTCTTTTTTTGAATGTAATATCCTAGTTTGGTTCTTGTTGCCGGCAACAGCTTCTTGTACATAAACGTTCTTCTTTTTCTAATACAATGATACACACACTCATGCGTATTCGAGAAAAAAAAAAGAATAAAATTACTAACACAGACGTAACAGTATTTATTTATTTATATACATGTTGCGAACAATGATCGTTTGTTCATATCTGTATCGACAACACTGCTGTCTCAGAGGAGGATAACAGAACAAAAACATGTACTACCCTCTCCATCTCAAATTATAAACATTCCAAAAATCTTGAAGAGTTAAAACATTTCAAATTTAATTAAAATTATATAAAGAATTACAAAAAAAATATGACATTAAATAGATATATAGTATGAAAATATAATTAATGAAGAACCTAATGATACTTAGTTGTTATAATAAATGTTACTATCTTATGATATAAATTTGATCAAACTTGAGGTAGTTTGACTCTCTAAGATTCTTGGAATGACTTATAATTTAGGGCAGAAGGAGTATTTGTCTAGCTCTCACATAAGAGCTTTTCGCTAATGAATGTAGCAGCACTTTGTTCACACGACACAGAAAAGAAGGGAGGGAAAAAAAAAGCATGCGATGCAGGATGCACTGATTGATCCTGCTGCAGCCTGCAGTGTAGAATGCGATTCAGTTGGTGAGCAGTGGATGTGTCACGCAGCAAGTGTGCAGAGAGCAGGTGAGAAGAAGATCCTTCAACTCTGGCTACCGTCCTCCTCGAGTGAATTTCTGTTGAAATCCTCATGGTACTCTAGAAGGATTCCTCCATGGGGTTGCAACTACACGTTTTGGTTGATTTGTCAGAGTGATGGACCTTGAAGGATATGCGAATGTTTACACATGGATTCCAGAGTGAAGGTGGAGCGTGGCTTGTCTTTGTAGGATCAGAGCGTTTTACTTTTGGCCTTGTTTAGATGCGAAATTTTTTTGGATTTCGCTACTGTAGCACTTTCGTTTGTTTGTGATAAATATTATCTAATCATAGACTAACTAGGGTCAAAAAATTCGTCTCATGATTTACAAACAAACCGTGTAATTAGTTTTTGTTTTTGTCTATATTTAGTGCTTCGTGCATGTGCCGTAAGATTCGATGTGACGAGAAATCTTGAAAACTTTTTGAATTTTGGTGGGAACTAAACAAGGCCTTTGTGTGCTTCAACCAAATTAAAACAGTGACCGGTCGTTTTCACTCCGTCTACTCTGGTTTTGATGGTCACCGCATGACCCAGGAGTTCCAACTCTCCTCCTCCTTCACTTACAAGCATTTCTGCTTTCAGGATTGAACAGCAATTTTTTTTTTTGAAATAAACATTGACCAGCAAGTCGAACTGAAGAAGCCACCTTATTCCTTTTTTTTTAATTATTCCTTCGTTGCAAACAGGTGAAGCAAGAAAGAGAAAATAAAACGTACGTATATCATAACAAAATTAAGTACAGGCAAGTGAAAAGAAAATTAAAAGGGGAAAGCAAAAAAATTCAAACCTGTGCATAATCATGGCGAGCATATGTTGCTTATATCTTAGCCACCATGTGTAGCACTTCCCAAATTTTTAAGTAGTAGTGGAGGAATTGTAAATATTTAAAACAAAACCTGTGCAGCCAAATGTTTTTTTAAAGAAACAAAAAGGAATACACACGGACACTTCTAAGCTGAGCTTGACAACGCACTATAGCTTCACTTTAAACAGCCCTCCAAACTTTTAACGTTAAATTAATGCGCACTTTTCAAATCCAAAGGACCCCCATAAGGCCATAAACCTATCTGTCTCTAGTACGATCGACGTATCGTTAAATTATTCTCTCATGTTTGAAATGAACAATGGCTCGTAGACATTGTTTCGTGTGTGTATATAGGATTGAACATGCATGTATGTTTTGTGAACGTTTGTGTCTGTATGTATTGTGCTATTGAAACCAAACCAAAGCCACGTATTGCAGTTGGCGTGGCAAACAGCTGCCAGCCACTAGCTCCAACTCCAACTGAAACCAATGATCTGAGCATCTGGATCTGCAGCTAGCTAGTACAGTCCTACGTCACTGCTGTGATGGACTGCACAATTTGGGGGCATTACAGGATTGATAATAATGAGATAATCTGCTGAAAACGCAAGACATCATGATCAGCAGCAGCTCAATATCAACCTGGAAGTAGCGGTGCTACGCAATCAATAAGGAACCAACTAGAATTTTCTGGATTAACAACTCCGGCGGACCACGTCACTCTTTGGAGTTTGGATGTGCCCTGTTCTCCGCTAAGGGCTTTTTTAGTTCACCATAAAAATCTAAAAAAAATCAAGATTTCTCGCCACATCGAATCTTTAATTTGGACGTATACAGTAAGCATTAAATATAGACAAAAAATAGCTAATTGTATAATTTGTCTATATTTTGCGAGACGAATCTTTTCAGTCTAGTTAGTCTATGATTATACAATAATTATCAAATACAAACGAAAGTGTTACAGTAGTCAAACCCATAATTTTTCACCAAAGCCTAAATCAACGAACTTAAATGATGGCACATGATTAATTTTGCAGATTAAAGTGATGGTTTAAACTCTTCTCCGTATGATTACGAATGTCCGTTCATTGTTTCTTGTTCTTCAGCTGTCCTGATTGATGTTCGACGTTGGGGATTTGTTGTGATGTTCAAGGCCGGCCGATCATTGTAGGGTCAGGGTTTGTAGGCAGGCAAACGGCCACCTGGCACCTGAGCTTAATTTGTGTTCCGATCAAGATCAGTGAGTGACCCGTCGTTTTCATCTCTCTCTATCTCTTGATTTATGATGCTTACCAAATCAATGTCCCAGCAAATGACCGGCTCGGGACTTCGCGGTAATGGTTTCTTCACTTGCAAGCTTTTGTGGTTTTCAGCATTGACCACTTCGTTAAATTACCCGATTTGGTCCTGGGTCCTTGCTAGTGTCAACGCACTCGCACTCAGGAGTCCTTTTTTTTTCTTTTTGAAAATTACACAGAAATTACTTAATCTACCATGCATATCTAAGATAACATTCTAGCCATAAATATATAGCAAACGAGTGAAACAAAACAGTATTTCAATTGTTTGAAAATCCTACCACCACTCCTAATTGTTTCAGGGGGAAAAAATTGGATCTACATGGTTACCCATGCGTGGGCTCTAGCAAATAGTACATGCAAAAGCGGTGCATATATACAAAACGTATATGTGCGGCGTTCAACTTGGAATTGGAAGAAAAAATAACACAGAGGTAAACAACTTTATTAAATGATATCGGTCCAACATGATAAGAAGATCCTGATGATGTAGAAGTGGATACAAAAAAAAGATTTTGTTACAAACTTATCAGGAAAATAATTTGCATAAAGAAAAACACACGCGACAACCCTTGAGCTTGACAACTCACCATAGCTTCTCCTTAAACAAAATGATCCACATCATCAATCAAACATTCAAACATATGCTATTCAAAGGTTGATATATTCATGGACAAGCCGTTCTCACAGTTGTATAAAATAGTTGAAACAATCAACATGTCTGTGTGTGATGGACACGTACAAACATAATCAAAATTCAAAAGAGAGTGTGTGTGTGTGCGCGCGCGCTCGTGTTTGAAAAACATACCGGAACAAACCAATTGCAACCAGGAGTTCAAATCAAGTCCAAGTGCGGTGCCCCAACCGCAGGATTATGACGGACGTGAAAGTGGCTTGCTTGCACTCAGGCCTTATTTAGTTCGCAAAAATTTTCAAGATTCCCCGTCACATCGAATCTTTGGTCGTATACATGGAGCATTAAATATAGATAAAAATAAAAACTAATTGCACAGTTTATCTGTAATTTGTGAGATGAATCTTTTGAGCCTAGTTACTCCATAATTAGACAATGTTTGTCAAATAAAAACGAAAGTGCTACAGTAGCCAAAAAGCAAAGTTTTTGCCAACTAAACAAGGCCTCAATCATGGAGCTGGGAGAGGCCCCATGCACGTAGTACTATAGTAGAGCTGGATTGAGGGGTTCGTCTAGGAACCCATTAGCAATACTTACTATATAATCTGTCATGAAACCACATCCACCGGCACACTGGAATTATTAAACTAATGCAGATGATATATAGTTGATAGCTACTGCACATCTTGTATGTTTTTTTTTCCACACTACTCCCTCTCAAGTGGCATGCATGACTAATGTTTGTTAATTGCAATTAGCCGTACCAGTAGTAGTAGTAGATGCATGCTCCCTAAAAAGGGTGTAATAAGGAGGGGGAGATGTGTTTTGCTGTCAGGTTGGTGATGCGCACTGTGGCATCTCGTTGTCGTGATGGGTGGTGGTGCCCAAAACCAAACCAACCACACGACACGAGGCCCCAATCCATCCGTCAAGCTAGCTAATCATACAGCCGGCCGGCCACATTGATTCCACAAGCAATGCATGCAATGCAAATCATCATCTATCCAAATACCGCAACAAATAAACACACGTACTGGAATCATCATCATCCACTTGCTTTTGACAGCTTGTTGCTATACTATACACCGATCGATGATTCTCTCGTGCAACGCAACAACTGCACGTTATCCAAAGCACCGTACCGTACGTACAAGTACATGTACAGGGATGTACTATATGTATATACAGGGTCGTTTCAAAAAAATACATATATATATAGGAACAAAAAGGAATACACAATACACATGAAGAAGAAAAAAAGGGTAAAGATGTGTTACTTTCCTCATCATGGTATATATTTTACAACTCAAAAAGCTCCAAAGTGCATAGACATGAAATTCACATCAGCTCACCTAATGCAACACCCAAAGAGAGCGCTTTTTTGCCATTTTAAAATAAGCACAAAAAGCCTCTCCCAGCTTTCACACACAAATCTCACTGTCAATTCCTAACTACCCAAACGCAAAATTAGTGAAAAAAAAATGAAATCATTCACAAGCAGTACTGTACTGCAGACAAACCAGGGGATTAGCAGCCAGAAGAAATACTCTTTTTGTGGTATCTTTTTTTTTCCTCCATTTTCTCGGGACCATTTTTCAATTTTTTTTTTCAATTCAAATTTTTGCTTCGACGTCAGTGTCGTTAGAATCCGACGGCGACAGCGGCGGTCGCCGGCGTCTGCGGCAACGAGATGCCGTCATCGTAGTCCTCGTCGTCGTCGCCGAAGAGGGACCCGATCACCATGAACTCCCCCTCCTCCTCGATCTCGACGGCGGCGGCGTTCTCTTGGATCTGCCTCTGCCACTTCTCCCGGTACGAGTTGAGCTTCTCCAGCTTCAGCCCCTCGCGGAAGCTCTCGATGAACCTGTCCGCCTTCGTGTTCACGTCGGGGCTCGCGCAGTACGCCGGCGCCGGCGACGCCGTGACTGAAGGGGAGTCATCCTCGCCCTCTGACACCAGTGGTGGCGGCGGCGGAGGAGGCGGAGGTAGCGGCGGGGACGGCGGCGGGAGCGGGTAGTAGGTGTAGTAGACGCGCCTCGGGTACAATGGCGCCTGCTGCGTGTGCGTGGGCGCGTGTACGTGGGCGCGTGGCGGCCGTGTCCTGACTGGTGGCGGCGGTGGTGCCGGAGGCGCGGGGCGAGACGGAGGCGGTGGCGGTTTCTTGGACCGGCGAGCGGGTGGAGGCGGGGGTGGCGGCTGCGGTGGCGCGACGGAGTGGATGCGGCGGCTCTTGCTGCCCTTCTTGAAGAGATTGGAGAAGATGGAGGACGGCGGTGGCGGGGGAGGGGGCGGTGGTGGAGGCGGCGCCCGCGGAGGGGCGTTGGTGGTGCGAGCAGTGGAGTCCGGGCTCGCCGACGCATCTGACGACGGTGACGAGTAGTGGCCGTCGGAATGGTGGTGGTGATGGGGCCTCCTCTTGGCCTTCATGGTGATGCTCTTGCGCTTCTTCTGGTAGAACGTAGCAATGGCGGACGCTAGCTCCTTGGCGCCGCCCACGCTGCCGCTGCGCTTCTTCTTGCTGCGCGACACCGTCGAGGGAGGCGGAAGAGGGGGCGGTGGTGGGGGTGGCGTTCCAGGCGGGAACATGGCCGGCGATGGCGGCGGCATCGGGGTCCTCACCTCTTCCAGTACTATCTCTGGCTCCAGTTCCTCTGGTCTCGGCAGTGTCTCGACGCTGTGCCGTCGCCGTCGACGAGGCGCCGGCGGCGGAGGCGGAGGTGGTGGAGCAGCAGGCGCCATCACCACCGGCGCTTCCTGCTCCGGTATTACATCCACTGCGTCTGAACTCCACCTCCGGCTCCTCGCCGGAGCCACCGCTGCCTCCCGCTCCGTTATCACGTCCACAGCCTCCGAGGTCCACCTCCTGCTCCTCGCCGGAGCCACCGCCGCCTCTTGCTCCAGTATACTATCCAGCGATTCTGAGTTCCACCTTCTGAGCCTCGCCGGCGCCACCGCCGCGTCCTGCTCCGTCATGACATCCACTACCTCCGAGTCCCACCTCATGCTCCTCGCCGGCGCCACTCTGGCCTCCTGCTCAAGTATGCTATCCAACGACTCTGAGTTCCACCTCCTGAGCCTCGCCGGCGCAACCGCTGCCTCATGCTCCGGCATGACGTCCACAACCTTCGAGTCCCACCTCATGCTCCTCGTCGGCGCCACCACTCTGGCCTCCTGCTCCAGTATGCTCTCCAACGACTCTGAGTTCCACCTCCTGAGCCTCGCCGGCGCTACCGGCGCCTCCTGCTCCGGCATGGCGCTCACCACCTCCGAGTCCCACCTCCTGCTCCTCGCCGGCGCCGCCACTCTCGCCTCCTGCTCCAGTATGCTATCCAACGACTCCGAGTTCCACCTCCTGAGCCTCGGCGGTGCCAGCGGCTCCCCCCTCTGTTGCTGTTGTTGCGGCGGCCTCTCCTCGTCCACCTCGGCCATCCTGGGGAGCCTCTCGACGCTCCTCCGCCGCCTCCGCGGCTCCCGAGGCTGCTCGGTCCGGCCGCGCTCGACGAAGGTGTCGACGGGGATGGTCTTGACCTCCGTCGTGGTGGTGGTCGAGGTCGTCCTCCGGTGCGGGTCGACGTCCCAGGACCGCTCCTGGCGCTCCGGGCGGCGGGCGCGGTACAGCTCGGCGTCGTCGTAGAAGCGCCAGGCGGCCTCCGGGGACGCGAGCGCCCAGACGCCGTCGCTTCCCTGGCGCAGCTCCGGGTAGGAGCTGCTGCTCTTCATCCGGCGGATCCCGGAGGCGTGGGCGTGGTTGTTGCGGGACAAGCTGGCGTAGATGGCGGACATGGAGTCGTCGTAGCCCTCCTGCTGCCCCCAATCCCCCGAGCTCGTCGTAGTCGCCGCCGTGACGAGCTCCGCGTCCGTGGCGGGCGCCGAGGACCCCAGCCGATGATGATCGTCCTTGGCCGCCGGCGCGCCGGAACTCGCGGCGGCGGCGGAGGAGGAGGAGGAGTACTCCCCGTCCCCGCCGCTGTCGCTGCTGCTGCGGCCAAGGAGGCCGCAGAGGATGGCGAAGAGCACGAGGCAGAGGTTGACGACGTCCCATCCGCTCTTGAAGTTGATCCCGCCGCGGCGGTAGTACCCTCCTCCTCCTCCCGTACCGCCGCCGCCTCCTCCTCGTCCTCCTCCTGCCCAAGGCGTCCCCCCACCGCGCCGCATCGCGGAGGGCAGGAAGGGCAGCAGGAGCAGCGCGAAGAGGAGCACGAGCACCCAGACCTTGGGCCCGCCGCCGCCGCCCGCATTGTCGTCGTCGTATTGCGCGGTACCGCTCGTGCTCGGCGCGCCGTCACCCGCCGCGGCGGCAGATGGATGATCCCTCACCTGGCCGTCCATTCCAGCTCCTCCTCCTCCTCCGCAGCTGCTCCGTCGTTGCCGCTGGCGTCGTTGGCTTCCCGGCGCGGCGCGGCGTGGCGAATCCAACGGCAAAAGGGCAAAGTGGTGCTCTCTACTCTGCTCTGGCTTTTTGGCTGAAGTTTCTCTCGCCGCTGTCTGTCTGTCGTAGCTGAGAGACACGGGAGATATATACTCGACGCGTACGTGAGGACACACAGGAAGGGTGTGCTTTGGGTAAAAGGATAAACTGGTGCCTGACTGCTCTGCTCTGCTCTGCTCTGCTTGATTAAGCTGATTGCTGGTCTTGGTTGTATGATTTGCTGGGCTGGGGAAGAAAGCCGCGTACGATTGGGAATGATTAGCGGAGCCACCCTGCTGCTACAGGAATGCTGACCCTCACCGCAAAGAAAATGAAATGGTTTTTGTTTTTCTTAATCCGCTGCTAAACTAATGCAGGTGTACCGTCACGCGCTTGCACTGCACTGTTGTGCACCGAAGCTTCGCTGCCAAGCAGCAGAAAAGTCTGAGCAATGTGGGATGCGGCACCGTGTTGATTTTTTGTTGCCAAGCTGGAGGTGGTAGTAGTCCTGCGTCCTCTGCGTGCCAGTACGAGGCTGCTGCAACCAACAATTGCGTCGTATCTGAGCAGTGAGTGATTGGCATGTGATGAAATCTTGAAAACTTTTTAGATTTCGGAGTGACCTAAACAAGGCCTGAGTGTTGAGCGCTTCACGCTGGCGGTGTGAGGAGGTGTGTGTGAGTGCCTGCTCGGCTGCTAGCTGCTCCTCCGATGAATGAGAGCTGCCGTAACGTAACGTAACGTCTTCCGATCGGCGAGGGATTCGCTGCGGATCGGAGGAGCTCCCGCAGGAAAGGAAACCGAATTCGGCTGGTGTCCGCCACCCAGCATGCATTCGGCAGCCCGCAGGGTGACGCTGTCACGCATGGAATGGACGGAGCTGGTGTCCCGCCAGGCGGGGGGGGGGGGGGGGGGCGCCATGAACGGCAAAGGTAACCGAATCCGGCTGGCTGTTGCATGCACATGATTCCACTTCCCAGAAAGAGGAGCAGACCTGGGGACGTTACGCACATTGTTCGTCCCATACATTGTTCGTGACATAAGAGACCTGCGCGTCGCGGCAACCACACACACACACACACACAACGCCAAGCCGTTCGTTCGTTCGTTCTCCATTGGAGCTGCCGACGGCATGGCCTGACTGATTCATCGGCTGGATGCAGCTGCAGATCCCAAAAACACGGCGTCGACTCCGTCTGCAAGCATGGCGTGGTCTGGGTCTGCCCCTTAAAACCACGCACGAAGCGTCCACCCTGACGATACGGTACGGTACCCAGCCAGGTTTGGTCTGCGTCTTTGGGTTGTTTCAACTGGCAACTGGCAGCAGCAGCATGATGATTCATGCCCTTTTTGCATGGTTCCGGCCCCGGGGCGGGGGCTACCCACCTGCTGGCTGCTGGCCATCCATCATCCGCGGAGCCGATTCCGTGGCGTCCAGCCGAGCAGAGCAGAGCGATGAATTGGCCCCGGACCGTTGCATTGGCTACCTCATCATCATTTCACGCGACGACCAAAATACGAATATGCAGGAACATGAGTGCACACTACTTCACTCAAGCTCTACACGTACCAACTCCGCCGCGCGTAGATATCCGGCCCAGCAATCTCGCTCGTTCAAACGCTAGCTTCAGCAGAAATTAGGTCCTGCCGATCGAGACTTGCTCAGAAAGAAAAAAAAAAGAATGCTTTCTACTGCGGTACTATGGCAAGATTCCAAGCGTGAAAGCGCTGGGTGGATGATTCCTCCTGAAAATGCTACGCGTCGCTCGCTCATTTTGCCCGGGGGGGAGGGGGAGGGGGGGGGGGGGTGTTTACTGCTACTACTCCAGCGGTAGTGCATGGGCAAGCATTGGTTCTTGATGCGATAATGGCACGCAACGCGTTAGTTTAGTGCAGTAATTAGGATTAGTCGATTAGTAATGAGTTAGCCTACACCCTACCGTTCCGTGTTTTGTCCCACACCCAATAGGTTACAGATCCAAAAGGAAAGGTTCCCTACCGTTCTAAGCAGCCTCATCTCAAGTCAAGTCATGCATGTAATGTAAGGCCTTGTTTAGTTTGTAAAAATTTTAAAGATTTCCCGTCACATCGAATTTTTAGTCGCATGCATGGAGCATTAAATATAGACGAAAATAAAAACTAATTATACAATTTATCTGTAATTTGTGAGATAAATCTTTTAAGTCTAGTTACTCTGTAATTGAACAATGTTTGTTAAATAAAAACGAAAATATCTAAACAAAGTCTAACAAAAGCAACGGAAGCAGAATGGAATGCACAACAGGTGCACTCCACACCAGCTACACGAAGCGAAAAGCTGTGATTTGGACTCAAACGCCGCCCAGCAGGCATACTCTCTGCGTTGCCGAGACAGGCAGACAGAAAGGAAGGTATCGTCGCTTCCAAAGCATCTGGCCTGCTTTCGTACCAGGCACTAGTACTACGAGTACACGCATGCATGCAGCATGCTCTACCCTGATTTGATTAGGGCCCGCCGAGCTGAATTATCCCCATCACAGACGGCCCAATCAATACATACAGTCCCAGTGCTGGAACACTAGTATGTTCCTTTGGAATTATAACAGAATCTTACTAGAATGAAGAAACAGCCAATCCCCACTAGGGTATCGCGTACAGTACGTACTACTGTATGTCTCAGGAATCCAAGCTCATCACACGCACCAGCTATAGCTCATAGTACAAGTACCACATGTAATCCCCTGAGTGATCAGATATCAGAGACTAATCACCTCTGCCCAGGAACGAATACAGAGACAGAGAAAACAAAAGGGCAAGGGTGCTGCTGTTGTGTGCTGTGTTGTTTGTAAATAAACAAATCAATAAATGCAGTGAATCCAGCCCTCATTCCGCTCTCCCAATCTACCATTTGACCATGCATTACGTACACGTCCATGGTCCATCATCACTTTGATATTTTTGCTGCTGATTCATTTGCTAATACTCTCTGTCCGTGCTTAACTATCTTTCCTAATGCATGCCTGGTTCTCTCTCTGTATGTCTGTGCGCGTGTACTTTATAACTGATAGACAGACAGGTTTCGTGCTGATTGGGAGCACCATGAGAGAGACGCTGCAGGAGCAGGGATGGCCGGGTGCTGTCTCTTGTTATCATATTCATAGGGATGGTCCCATGCGCGCGGCGAGAAACGAGAGCGAGAGCGGGCGATGGCGCCGCGGCAACCGCACAAACTCTCCAGGACCGGTAGTTGGAATGGTCGGTGGCGTGCACTTTCCAGGAGGCTTTCAGATCAAATGATTGGTGCACCATTCCAGGCAGCTCGTCTAGTGTAGCACGACGACTAGCTAGCTACATAACGCCTGACAGCTAATCTGCATCATATATATATGCGACACATATACGTAATTCGTATAGCATTTTGACGTATCGTTGCCTATATATATATATATATATATATATATATATATCTGCCGTATAATCAGCGTGTGGAATCCCAGAGAATCGAAGCTACCATTTGATGACTGCCTGAAGCCACTGAGCTAGCTAGCTGGTCGCCACATGCCTTCGTTGGTCGCGTAGAGTAGGGAGCTGCAGATCGTCGAGCATTGCAGTGGACACAACAGAACTTGCCGGTGAGCCCGCGTTGGTTACAGTTGGAAACCAAACCAATTTAAACCTTACACTTGCCCCGCCCGTGTCAAATGGCTGATATGCATGCGTGTGTGTACACTGCTCTCATTATTTCTCTCTCACACTTGTTTAGTTCTAGCCTTCTAGGGTGTAATACTTTGGGACACGTGTTTAGTTCCAAGGTGTAAAACTTTAGGGTGTCACATAGTGATGTTGCATGGGGTGCTCGAATACTAAAAAAACAAATTACAGAAGCTTATTCGCTGGTGTGAAAAGTCATGGCTCAAAGTATTGTTCGTTGGTTTATTATAAGAGAAAAGCACTGCGGAATGGTAGAAAAAAATATGGCTTACAAGATAAGGAAACAGAGCACATGTGTGTACTGTAGCAATTTGTTATTAAATCATGGACTAATTAGACTTAAAAGATTTGTCTCGCAAAGTAGTCATAATATGTGCAATTAGTTACTTTTTTGTCTATATTTAATACTCTATGTATATATCAAACATTCAAATTGTTAGGGTGTAAATTTTTTAGGGAGGAACTAAACAATAATATTGTGTGTTAAGAGCAGCATGGCCGGGGCTTCTCAAAGGTCATGTCACTGACACGTGAGCCATCAATGGCTAGAAAAAAAAAGTAGGGGCACATTTCTAAATAAAATAGATAACTTACACAGTGTTTAGGTTCAAGCATTGTTTATGCAAATGTAAATGTAATTCAATCACGGGGGATCAGTACTGATATGGATGATTCTAGCCATTGTTTAGTTGGTTGAGGTAACGGTATCAATGTATTAATGAGGACTGATGGCCTAGGCGCCTAGCCACTGCTTGTGGCATTCTACCTGGCAGACATGAGTTGAGGGAAGGGAAGCGATTACGGCTAGGGAGGAGCAGGATTGGATCTGAATAGGCCAGCATAAAGAAAAAAAAATGGGACAGAGGGAGTATTTGCTAAGTAAAAACATGATTTTAGAAAAAAAAAACATAAAACTTGTTCCATATTTTTCTGAATTAAAACAAAATTTCTATAAAGTTTCTAACATTAAATCAGATTTTAGTATTTCTTTTAAGTGTATATTTATTCTCCTAGAAAAAAAATATCTGTATAGTTTTATGAAAAATTATTTCACATCTTTTTATAAAATATAATTAACCACCCTCACCTATCATAAAAGTCCGATTTATCTTCAAACCTTTATAAAAACCGCTAAGTTAATTGTAAGGTTTCAATAGTTCGAGAAGTGCAAACATCCGGTTTTCTGGTTGGAGGAGGTAAATCGAACTACCACAACAGTTGAAAGGAGGTTCAATGGACCTTTTCCCTTATATTAAGGCCTTGTTTAGTTCACCCCAAAAACCAAAAAATTTTCAAGATTCCCTGTTACATTGAATCTTGCGGCAAGCATTAAATATAGACAAAAACAAAAACTAATTACACAGTTTAGCTGTAAATCATAAGACGAATCTTTTGATCCTAATTAATCCATGGTTGGATAATATTTGTCATAAACAAACAAAAGTGCTACAGTACTGAAATCCAAAATCTTTTCGAAACTAAACAAGGCCTAACATGTCAAAATTTTCAATCACATAAGACTAGTGCCAAGCCACGACCCACAGCCTATTCAGCTTCGGCTACCTTATTCCATGGCCCCCAAACGCAATCCATTTTGGGCAACGATTCGAACAGATTCTTTGGCTGGGCTCAAATCCAACCTGCTTGCAAGTCTCAACATCCACCAGGTTGGTGTTGCGCTGCAGTTTTTTTATCCCAACGGTATATTACAGAAATTCAGTACATCAATTCTTATGCACAGTTTACCTTTTCCTAACTTCGGTAGTTTGGCGATAGCAAATCTGCCGTCAATCAGACAATCAGATACTGCCTCCACTGGCATTGCTTGTGACAGCATAATAAAGTGTTAAAAGTTCACTTTTGAACGGTTGCCAAGAAAATTCAGATTCAAAATTCCCATACCGTCAGGTCATGGATATAATTGATGGTTCATGCACTCAATTTAACCAAAACTTGGCTATAAGCCATCTGAAAGTTGACACCAAAGAATTAGGCCAGGAACAATGCCAAGAAATGACTGACAACCTCTTTCTAAGATTCTTCTTCATTCTTAGCCACCAGTCTAACATGCTTGCCATCAACAGAAAATCTGGAGCTTGAAGCTATCTGCAACAAGAAGCAGTAAAAGGAATATGCATTTTAGCGAACAAAATGGTCTAAATTTGGAATCAAGGGGAGAGAAACAGCAGGTGAAGTAGCTAGATTCCTTTAACGATGATTGATTACTTTATCCATCAAGGTAGCATGGAGACCCTCGTCTTTAGAGACACCACATTCCTGAAGCTCCTTGGAGACTAGCTTTTGTAGCTTCTTTAGTTTCATAACTCCATCTGCGTTCTGAAATATAAACCAACACAATTATGAACCTGTAGTTTAAAGGATGCTACGATATAGGACGATCAAACTTTTAGCTCACCGTCTTCAGTGCTTTAGTAATAATCTTCTTCCATTTGATCTTTTGTTTCTGAACACTTTTGCAGTCGGCACCACTTGTTAGTTCATCTGCCTTACTCTTCACTTTGTTTTCTGACTTCTCATCTCTAGACTGCGTTAAATGCTGTTTTTTTGTGTTATCTGGCTCCTCTATGGTCATGTCATCCATTCGTTTTCTTTTCGCAGCATCTTTATCATCATTTCTTTCACGATCACCACTCATACCACCATTTACTTGAACAGATTCTTTTGTGGGTACAGCTCCGGCTTCCTTCACATCTGGAGTTTGTTCTGCACCATTTGTTTGTTTCTGAGAAGCATGGAAGGCTTTCGCCTTTGCCCTATGCTTCTTCCCATCAGCATGCAGTAAGAGAGTTTGCTTGCTTGTGGTAGTGGTCTTGCATAGGCTGTCATGCAAATTCACAATAAATACACAGTTCCTAGATATCTAAGCAAGCTCCTGAGTCTTTGAAGCAAGATCAAAACACTTCAAATCAAGAACTTGAATGCATCGGCAATGTGCTGACAACAGGGATAAACCCATTGTTTATATAAATGACATACTTGCTTTCTCAAATTTTGAATTGTCTACAGGAAAGCATCGTTAAAAATCAACCTAGCACTGAATATACATGATAAACAGATAAAAGCACTTAAAAATATTACACTCCAATGAAGCAGAAGAAGACCTAACCTTTGTAAGAGAGATGCAACTTAAAAGAAAAATAGGAGAAGTTGGATTCTACATTACCATATTTACTGTAGAAGTGTATGTCTGGTTGTCTACATATACACACTTATACTGCCCATGTAAATAACCTAGGGCATACAGTTACACAGTACTGAAAGTTCCCACACAGGGTGACATCTGGCAACGGAATTTCTAGACAGCTTTTACCCTTGCTTAATTTTGCAAAGAGGCTGGGTTGAACCTAGGACCTCCAGGCCACAAGTGGAGAGACTGTACCAACATGCCAGACCCATCATTCATAAGAAAGATATAATACAAATAATTTTAATAGTTCCAAGCAAGCTTTTCTATATGGAAAACAAAAGCTAAAAAAATGAACTTATAATCACAGGCGCAACTACAAAGATATATAACTGCAACCTCTTGAATAATTGTATTACCATGTCTAGTCATGTATTTAGATGTACTTGCACTCCATTTGAGTACTAATAAAAAAACCAAAACAGTCCCAAGCATGATTTTTATCAATGGAAAAATTGAGAAGCATAGAAATAAGCTATAAACATTTATGGTTACTTGGTTAGGAGTAAAGATGGTTTAGAATTATGGCATCAGCACTGTTACTACATAACCATCTGCAGAAATTATTGTGTATATACTAAGGGATCAAATTGGCACACCTACAGAACCAAGGAGGCCGTGTCGACAGCCCAACATTGATATCAACATCTGCATTTGGCTTTGGCTTATCTGCCTTACCCTGTACACCATTGGATGGCTTGTTCTGTCCCTTAGGACCATACTTCTCCTGAACGAAAACAAATACAGTAGAAATGAGCACTGGATTGAATAGTATAATTTGCACATATAACAATCTGTACATAATCTGAATGCACTAACTCCGAAGAGTCCTACATATATTATAATATAATCTGTACATAAAAAGGAACTGCTCAGTTAGAAATCAGAGCCTCCACAAATTCTAACATAAGCCTTCATCATGGTTATAAAACTTCTATTGAAACTACCAATCGTAATATGAAAAAGGAATAAATCAACGTGCAGACTGTAACTTCTAGATATAGCTTACCAACAATTGCAAGAAATGACTGTGACAGTGCTAAGTTTGTCCTAAGTCAAACAATGTTAAATTTGAACAGATTTATAGAAAAGAAGAATGACATCAAATTAGCATCGCTGGATATATTATGAAATATATTTTCATAGTTTACCTCTGTGTGGTATATATTAATACACTTCTCTATAAACTTGGTCAACTTAGGACAAACTTGGATCCCATATATTTCAGGACGGAGAGGGAATATCGACAAAAATGTACAGGTTTATGCACTCCAAACAGTAGCCAAAGCCACATTAAAGTAGCGACAGGGGAGCGAAATAAAAACACCCACAATCCAATGCAACAGCAGCTCATAGGCACTAATCGCACCGTCAGACACATATCCTTTACTAGAATTGCAGAGATGAACAGTAAATTGCATAATACAGTGAGGATTGAGCACGGCACTCAGAGAGAGAGAGAGAGAGGTGCGGATGAACTCACGGCCTCGGAGATGCACTGGGTGTGCCCCTGCACGGTCTCCTGGCTGAAGAACTCGCCGCAATCGATGCATGACAGCTGCGGCCGCGCAACAGAAACATCAATTAGCCACCACGGCGCCAAAGATCGGTCCAGAAAGGAACCGGAACAGGGGGGGAAGAGAGTCGGGCGCCGCTCTGACCTTGTACGCGGAGCAGCAGCGGAAGTGGCTGGCGAGCTTGGGCTTCTTGAGGTTCTCGCCACAGTCCTCGCATTGGAACCACACCATCGCTGATGCTCCTGGAAGCTTCTGGCGGCAGGAGGGCGGGCGCCCGTCGCAGACAAAGCGTTGCTCGGGCGCGTATGCGAGCTAGGGTTTTGGCTGAAGGAGGCGAGGAGCCAGGGGCGCTCACATTTGGGGTTTTTCTGCGGCCTTCTCGAGAGTGGAGGGAGGGGAAGCCCAGGGTGACAGCCCATTATTCTCTTGGAGGCCCATATGGCCGATCATTCCTCATTTCCCTGGGCTTAAACGCAGAAGAGGAGTCAGTATCCAAATTTAACCCCAACTCAACCCTTTAGCAACAACTTGGTAAAATTCACTTGTCAAATCTTGAGTTATAGCAAGTTGCTAATTTATTTAGAAAAAGAAAAAAAGATGTGTCTCCAATAAGTTGCTATTCTCACTTGCTAAAAACAGAGGATGACAGATTGGACCCGCTCACTTGGTAAAAAGAATATGTGTCTCCAACAAGTTGCGCTCGGGATAGCAACTTGGGATAGCAACTTGACAAATTTCGGCAGTAGAAACCTCTGGATAGCAACTTGGGAAATTTAGCAAGTTGAGATAAGGAGTTGTTGGAGGAGGATTTTTATGCTTTTAGCAAATTTGGTAGGATAGCATGTTGAAATACCAAGCTGTTTGAGATGCTCTTAGACCATTCGGTTCTTTCAAACAGGCCAGGCCTTGTTTAGTTCCGAAAAAATTTCAGATTTTGGCATCGTAGCATTTTCGTTTTTATTTGACAAATATTATCCAATCATAGACTAACTATGCTCAAAAAATTCATCTCGTGATTTACAAATAAACTGTGTAATTAATTTTTATTTTCGTCTATATCTAATACTTCATGCATGTGCTCCAAGATTTGATGTGACAGAAAATCTTAAAAAGTTTTTAGTTTTTAAGGTGAACTAAACAAGACCTTACCTCAAAAATCAAAAACTTTTCCCGTCACAATAAAACTACTACAGTGTCAAAATCCAAATAAAAAATTGGATCTAAACAAGGCCCCAGTATCCAAATTTCGAGTGCATACTTGTATTACCAGCTAATGCAATTGATAGATTTCCCAAATTCAGGCAGGCAGGATACAGACCCTTTATAACACTTCGTTTCTTTTGTACCCTACAAGCTCAAATATACATTGCCAGATACATGGACGCCCAGCTTAGACAAAAAGAATACAGGGCAACGAAGAAAGAAGAATGAAAACAGGACCGTCACCAGGGTCAGGAAACATAAAACCCTGACACGGATTTCGCAATCTGTACCATATATGGTGAATACAGCCCTTGGCAGCCCAAATGGCTTAAAAAGAACTGAGAAAATAAAGAACTGGGCTAAGTAATGTACTAAGGCAGCGTGCTAAACTGACCAAATTTGGATTCTCCAAATCTAGGTTCCTAGCAACTTGTCGCTATAATTGTCCATCAAGCCATCATGGTTAGGTTTTGCTCTTGAACTTGCGGTGTGCTTTCAGGTCAACTACAACGACAGTGATGTTGTCTTTGCTCCCCTTCTGAACAGCAAGCTTTGACAAGCATTCAGCAGCCGCTTGAGCAGCTGGGTCTGCGGAATCACCAACCCGTGGGGCTGATGATGAACTTGTGCCATTCTTTTTGTGCCACAGAAGTATCCGCTTCCGAGCAACTTCACATACCTCTTCATTTGACATTACGTCCCAGAGGCCATCACTGGCAAGAATAAGGCACTCATCTTCCTTAGCCCGTGGAACTATTGTTACCTCTGGGACTGGAATTATCCATGGCTTCAGATATCTGTCACCTGCAACAAATAGAAGCCGTTAAAGTTCTGATCATATAATACATGCTTTTGTATATTGGAATCTTGTTCCAAGAAAAACAACTAAAACTAGCAAGCTTAGACTACTTGGTTCTTCTACAAGCAGATTTAGGGAAAATAAACATGACATGTCCTGACTACGGTCTACTTAGGGTAACATAATCAATGCCAAGAAAACATCCTCTGTGGTCCTTGCTAAAGCACAGAAGAGACCTAGCAACATACATGCTCACTTTCATGACAGGTCAAAGTTCATAGCAGAGGAGACAAATTCCAAAATTAGTGTAAAGGTATATGTTCTACACTACAGTGAAAGATCTAGGCATGTCTTGTACTAGTATATAGAACTAAAACGTCAAACACCATTAGTTTGTACTCCCTCCATCCCAATATAAGTGTCGTTCTCGCTTCCCGGGGAGTTAGACACTTAATTTTGACCAAATCAAGAAAATATTAATATTTATACATAATTAGTCACTGAATCTATTTTCATAATAAACTTATTTGGAGATACAAATGTTGCTAATATTTTCTACAAACCTAGTCAAACTTAAAACAGTTTGACCGGCATGAATACCACAGCGACACTTAATTTGGGACCGACAGGCTGATGGGGTATGCATCATATACAGACGAACATCAAAACATTGTAGAATTACAATAGAAAACATTGTCTTCAGAAGTCAAGAACTCAAAAGAAAGCATGCAGCAGAACATCAAAGGTGTAGAATGCCCAGAAATGAGTGTATTTGAGGATGTTCAGAGTCAAGCCAATAACACATCTCCAAACTCCATTAGTTTGAATGTGTCATGCTATCAGCATGATGGCTCCAAAAGAGGAAGGGGGAGTAGTGTAATTTGCCAAACATGCCCAGGACCTTGTGCATTAGACCATCTGTTTGAATTCGCTTCTCTATATTTACGAGTTTTATGTAGTCTCATTGAGAGCTTGCTTAGAATTTCAAAAGACGATCTATATGCATACCTATGCAAATTCCCCAATTCTAAATTGAATACCCATATCAAATCATGTTCAACTGCAATGTTATCTAGAAGGTTTCAGTACCTTGTTGCCCCCCCCCCCCCCCCCAACACACAGAGAGTGTTTTTGCCTTCAAAAAGAACTTGGTGCACACCACCAGCACCAAAATAAGTAACAGCTTCAAAACACAAAGCAGGAAGATGGTGACAAACATCAGAGAGAGACTGCCCTTTCAGAAGTCAGAAGGATAAATTTGTACTCGGCTGCTCCCTAATGCACAACCTTTAAAAAAGAGACTTAGTTAGGGAAAAAAACCCGGGGGGGGGGGGGGGGGGGGGGGGGGCCGGGGGGGGGATTTTTTCTATTTACCCAGGTTCACCAAGCAACATGGTAGGTTATAGACATCAGAACAAGAGTATAGGGAAGATCTATCACTTATATACGCCACAAGTGAGCATACAAAGGGGCATGAGCAAACCATACAACTACCAGGCTTCTGAGACTCAACCATGTATGGAACCAAGTATCAGAAGCTATTGGTCTTATGATGATTCAGGATACATAGTTTTTCTTCCCTTCTTCCCTCTACGATAGTGCTCCCATAATTCCACAAGGAAGACTGCTTTTAACCGTTGTAGGACCCTGACCTTTCTTGGCCAATAGAAACTTGAGGCAGAATAAAATGAATGGAGTCAGAATAAGGTTTAAGGAACATAGCAGATAGGATCTTTGGATGCTCTATTGAACAGGATCTGAATTCAGGGCCATGTACTACATCATAACAAAGGGCACCTCATGGCTTCCTTCAATTTAACAGTTCTAGGGAGTACAACACAGGAGAGCCTGGGAAGTATGAAAATCATGTAATATACAATTTGGAGTAATGCTAACGTGGACAAAATGGTTCCTTGCCACATAATAAACACAGGTAGTTGCTCACTTGAAAGCCAGAAATATTTCGTCAACAAGTAACAAAAATTAAAACAGCTCTTATATAACATTCCTATTTTGCCAGATAACTTATCATTTATCATGCTAGGCTGCTAATTCGTCCCAACTACTTTTTTTTGTAAAAAATTGACAGCAGAGTAGCATCAACAATCAATCAACACAGATGATATTTAGGTAATGGTCCTTCAATGCATATTATTGTGTTGTTGTGGACCAGAAACTACATAAGAATTGTAGAATCACCAGGTAAAAAAAATGATAATAACTAATACATTCCCTGTCACCAAAACTTAAGGTTGCAGAGATGTTGATGAACTAGTAAACCAAATAGTAATACATTCACAGAAATTTATTCAAATTTCCTTATTCAAATCATTGCATGTACAGTAAACCAAGGTGACTTATTATATAGTATAAAAAGCAGTGTGCTGGAGAGTAATAAAAGACATACCAATTGATCGTGACATTGCAAGAACACCGAAAACTCGATAACCATTCCATTGTATGACCTTGCCACCTTCTGCCTCAATCCTTGCATACTCATCCTCCCTGTTAGGCTGAAGAACGAAAAAGAGCAAAGCAGTCAATATCTGATTAACATGTCAACTGAAAGGTGAAGCAAATAAACAGCGTTGCAGGAGAGCTAACTTTATGATCCACCGACAGAGGCACGGGCTGCTTGCCACGGTAGAGCACCGCCCGTGAATCTCCACAATTGGAGACAATGATATGCGAGGAGCAGATGACAGCGACGACCGCCGTTGAACCGACGGTCTCAGGTGCCACAGGTTCTGGCGCGAGCGCCACAGCAGCATTACTTGTGCCTGCTTCACCACCACCTCCCCTGATCGCCTTGCCCCCAACCTCGTCGTCCACTCTAGCGAAAGAATCAACAAAGGCCTTTTCCCACTGTTTCTTGAACTCCATGTCTACCAAGTTAGCAGCACACACGTTCTCCTCTATCCTGCTCAGCTGCTCCAGTAGGGCCACATGGAGGCGTTCCCTACAGTAATTTGCTACCTGCAACGAATTGAGCAAATGCCACTCAATGTAGCTGTACCAACAACTGTCTGTTCGATTTAGGAGTACATACAGTTACAGACTTGAGTAGAGTACCAAAAATGAGCCTGCTAATAGGAAGTCATTAATGAACGGTAAGCATACCTGTGCACCACCGTGTCCGTCATAGACACCAAAGAAATGTGCAGGTAAGCGGAACGTCATGGGATCGAGCCCATCGACCACCGCATTGCCGGTGAGCATCCAGAGCGGCACGTCAAAGAATCGCGGCACTATAGCAACGGCATCCTCCATCTCCGGCCGGCGGCCGCATATGGAGGTGTAGCCCCAGAGCGGCACGCAGTCGACGGCGAAGACGCTCCTCCCACCAGCCGCGACCCTGGCCTCCGCCTCGACCGTGGCCGCGGACGCGGCCGAGTCCTCGAACACCATGGGCCCACCCTCCGCGCCGAAGAAACCCAGCCCAACCCCCTCGAAGTCAGCGCTGGCCACGCTGCTGCAGTCGCTGGCCACCGAGCACGGGCTCCCGGCCACAGACGCGTCTCCCCCTTCCCCTTCCCCTTCTGGCGGCAGCGCGTCGTCGTCCACCGCCGACGCCGTCCTGACCGGGGGCACAGTCACGGGCACGGACACCCCTTCCATGGCTCCCACGACCGCCGCTGCGATCGGGTCCGCCGCTGCCGCAGCGATCAGCGTGAGCCCCGCCGCGGCGGGGCTAAACGTCGGCGCCGGCGGCGCGGGTAGCGGCGCCACGACCGCTACGACGTCCTCCATCCCTCCTCCAACCTCCTCCTCCCCCTCCGCCTCCGCAGCCGCCGCCGCCGCCACCTCCTCCAGGATCACCTTCCCAGGCCGGCTCAAGTCCTTCGCAGAAGCACCGCATCGCTCCCGCTCCCGCTACCCCTTCGCCGCCGCCGCCTCATGTGCCTCCAGATCTGCTATGATCCGTCCCCAAATCCGGCGCCCGAACCTCGCGCGCGTCCGGAGGCAGGCACACGCGGATCCGAGTCCAAGCCCAAGCGCCCGAATCGCCAAAGCACAGACGGGCAGGCAGGCGGGCAACGCCCTCCTCGTGAGTCGTCAGGAACTCGGGAAGGAGAGTAGCGGCACCAGCACCAAAGAGCGTCGTGCAGTGTAGCGAGCAAGGCGGGTGGCGAGCAGCCCCCTCCTCGACCTGGGGAGCGGGAGCGGGGAAGAAGCGGATGGAGATTTGGCAGCCGGTGTCGGGTACGTCGAGGTGGGTAATTTGCGGCTGCGGCTCGGGAGCCGGGAGTTTACCGGCAGAAAGGAGGGAGAGGCGACGGGGCGAGGGAGAGGGAGAGGGAGGGAAAGCTACGTGCACTCGCCGTGTGCCCGCGCGCGTGTGGGTGACAGGTGTCGAGGCCGCGGCAGTGGGGACGGGAGGCGCGGGGGCGGGTGCGGGGGCGGGGGCCGCGGGGATCGGGTGCGCCGCCGCGAGCACCCGGCAGCGGCGGGGCTACGGGGGCGCGTGTCGATGAATGGTGAGGGGCGCGTGGAGACGGGGGCGGGGCCCGCGGGGGGGGCAGGACAGCGAACTGAGGAAGGAGCGGACTGTACCCTACTAGTGAGGTGGCGCACTGCTTGTTTAGTTACGAGAAGATTTCGGATTTCGGTATTGTAGCATTTTCGTTTGTTTGTGACAAATATTATCTAATTATGGACTAACTAGGATCAAAAGATTCGTCTCGCGATTTCCAGCTAAACTGTGTAATTAGTTTTTGTTTTCGTCTATATTTAATGCTTCATGCATGTGCCACAAGATTCGATGTAACGAGAAATCTTGAAAACTTTTTGCTTTTTAGATGAACTAAAACAAGGCCCAGGTTTTTGTTGTACGGCTCGTCATCGCCTTGCTTGTCAGGTTTGGCCTGCCGTGTCCCGTGTGCCGCTGCCCATGGTGGGATGGCCATATGTCGTCTCAGGGTCGTGGTCTCATGGATGCTATTAGAGCAACTTTCAACCAACCTCGTAAACAAGGCTTTCTAAAATTTTTGCAAAATATAAATAGTGACGCTTTCGTTTGTATTTGATAAATATTGTTCAATCATAGACTAACTAGGGTCAAAAGATTTGTCTCGTCAATTTCGACCAAACTGTGCAATTAGTTTTTATTTTCGTCTATATTTAATACTCCATGCATACGTCTAAAGATTTGATGTGAAGGGAAATTTGAAAAATTTTGCAAAATTTTCTGGGAACTAAACAAGGCCTTGTTTAGTTCACCTCAAAAACAAAAAGTTTTTAAGATTCTCTGTCACATCGAATCTTTCGGCGCATGCATTAAGCATTAAATATAAACAAAAATAAAAACTAAATACACAGTTTACCTGTAAATCGCGAGACGAATCTTTTAATATTAGTTAGTCTATGATTAGACAATATTTACCACAAACAAACAAAAGTACAACAAACGAAAGTGCTACAGTAACGAAATCCAAAATCTTTTCGCATCTAAACAAGGCCCAAGTCCCTATTCTAAATCTTTGGACTTGATCTTAAAAAAATCAACTTCAACCCACCTCCTACTTGGGCTCCCATTTTTCATGTCCTCCCAAATTATAGATTCACCCCCTCAAATCTAGAACCCCCTATCCAGTGGGTCCCACCCACCTTCCTCTCCCCACCCATAAGGCCTTGTTTAGTTCCCAAAAAATTTTGCAAAATTTTTCAGATTCTCCGTCACATCGAATCTTTAGACACATGCATGAAGTATTAAATATATACAAAAATAAAAACTAATTACACAGTTTGGTCGAAATTGACGAGACAAATCTTTTGAGCCTAGTTAGTCCATAATTGGACAATATTTGTCAAATACAAACGAAAAAGCTGTCGTGTCGATTTTGCAAAATATTTTGGAACTAAACAAGGCCTAAATCAAGACAAGAATTACAAATGGTATGTTTAAATCAAGACAAGAATTACAAATGGTAGAGTTGATGGAGCATTTGTCAATGACAGGTGGGTTCCATATGAGATAAGAACTTGGTCTGTTTTTTCCATTGGAGTTGGGTCTTAATTTGAGCCCCTACCTTTTTTTATCATAGCCTATAAATAAAAGTTTAAGGGTTTAATTTAGAGATTTGGGCTGGAGTTGCTCTTACGAGCATATCAAGAAATAAATTATAATGTCACGTTTGATTAATTTTATAAACATAATATCATTGCTTATATTTGTAATAATAGGTTTTTAAGAAAATATCATATGTAATTAGTTTAATGATGCTTATTTATGTCATAAATATAAATATTAGTTCGTTCTTTTACTATATATTTAGTTAGTTAAACCTAAGATTTGTTGACACAACCAAATATATTCTAATTTATTTAGGACTTCGTAACTATAATAAATAACAAATACTGTAGCATAGTGACAGAGCGGTACGGTGCACAATTTACACCTGGAACTCTTGTGGCCAAGACACATGAACGAGTACTAGCTGTTTTGCGTGAACGACGCAAACATCTTTCCAGAAAAAATGGGGGCAAGATAGCGAGCGAAAAAGAAACGCCGAAAATGACCCACCAGCTATCAGCGCTGCCACGTGTTTGTGGCCTTTAAGCTGGCAACGTGACGAGCGGGCAACAGTGCGACACGAGCCGTGCCGCGCGGCCCCCTGCGCCTGCGGTACCGTGGTAGTAAAACAGATGCCGCGGGGCCCGCGGCACAAGTAGTAGTAGACTAGTAGTCCTCGCGACGGCCGAACAGCACACACCGCATCGCGCGCCCATGTGCGCCACGTGCGCGGTGCGCCCCTCGCCCTCCGTTAAAAGAATTCGAGCGGCCAAGTTACGCAAATGCCCCCACTCCATTTCTCCGTCTGGAGCACCAATGACGGCATTGGGCACTGGGACCCACAGGTCAGTGAGCCCACGTGAGGAGCCTCAACTCCGGACGTCTTTTTTTGGGCCCAGCTTCACAGCACGGCAACGGTGGCCGTGGCTTTTCCCCCGTCCGTCAAAACTCGCAGGCTCTCGGCAGAGGCGAACGGTGGGTCCCGCTTGTCCGGTTGGCTTTAAAAAATAGGGTTTTGGCCCGCGACGCGACGGCATTGCACGATCCGAGGCGCGAGCGCCCAACACGTGGAATGAGAACCAGCACGTCACCGTAGGACGGTGGCAAAAGAACAAAAGGCTACGCGCACGAGGGACCGCTTTCTTCTTGGCACGAGTCTCGTGCGTCTCGGTCTCTGGCACATTTAGCTTGGGACTTCTCTCCGCTCATGCTTATGAGCTCCGCTCTCAACTTTTTTCTAATTCTAATACTCCGTAAACAATTAAGGTCTAACTGAGTTTCTAAAAAAAGGGGATCTATCTGACTCACTTAAGACTGCTTATTACTACTTGTGTCCAGAAAAATATTACAATTCTAAATGTATTTTTAGTAGTTATATAAAGTGCCTTAAATGTAGTTAAATATAGATGTAAAAAATATTAATAATATTTATCTCACCAAATATGTATTATAAAATGGATCTTGTGACAAATTTAATGATACTTACTGTCTTACTTGATATCATCACTATTTATATATATATATATATATATATATATATATATATATATATACTAGGTAGCGTGCCCGTGCGTTGCTACGGGATAACTAAACATTTACACTAAAAATACATAGATCGCATGATAAGATAGCAATTTGTCCTATTGAAATTCTTATATGCGCATACATTGCAACAAAAAAATAACACCGTGACAAAGTATTTGGAGTAGGATCTAACATTCTGTTTACCCAAAACTATTACTCATCACGCATGAACAATTAACTTAATTGTTATGGTAACTAATGATTATAAAGAAAAAAATATGATACCCTCAGAAAATTAGTGTGCAACAAGGATCGATGAATATTGGCTCTAGATCTCGTATGGACCAATGGAGCCACATCTAATATCCCTTTCTGGAAGTTGCCCACATCCCTTTTCAGATTCGTGTTGGTTAATATAGCTGCAAACAACTCAATAACAGGAATTATTTTGATTGGTGAAGCATATTTATACAACTAACTAAAAGAAAAAAAATAACACCAGAGAAACTCCTATCCATGGATCCTTATCTTTGGTCTCAGTAGCTAATTAGAAATATATTGTAGAGTAAGATATCTACTGATCCTGATTACAAGTTTCTCTTTAACCAACTTGTCCAACTGTAAGTGATGAAGCAACTTGGTGACCATTGCTCCTGTATTTCCCACCATTTCTTGTCTAGTATCTGATTCCTATCGTCTTTCATGAATTAAAACGTCTAATAGATGAGCCTCAAAGGAATTGAAATTGTCTACAAAACTTCACAAGGATAAATCTAGATTGATATTGATTAGTTTTTTTATAATCAGATTGTTATTGTAGATGAAGAGCTTGAAGAATTTGGCATTCTCTGTTGTAGTGTATTTCACCAGTAAAGATAGCAATTCAGTTGGCCAATTAAGGAGATTAAGTTACCTATAGAACATCACAGCTGGGCTTTATAATCATCATCAATGAATGGTAATTTTGTTCTCATCCCACACAACATGAAAATAACTAAGGTGACTCCTCCCTGCAAGGTTTTTCTGTAAAAATAATTGATACATGTTTCTATCTTTCTGTGCCACTAAGAATGGTCCAAGCCTAACAATGTTTCTAGTTTTGTACTTCAAGGTACAAATTAGTACTATATAATTTTGTCCTTGTACTAAAATCAGTGTTTCCAGTGTTATTTCAGAGAATAGTACTTCGGAGCTTAATGCATAGTAATAACTAATGCACATATAATTGGGGTAAAATATAGTGTACCAAAGGAGTAGCAAGTCCATATTATCACAAGACAAGATTATGCTGACTCGCGATTCAGAGATCTTGATATTTTGCTTAAATAAAAAAGATATATCTATGGATTCTATGAAACTTAGGAGTAAACCCATGTAATGTTAAAAGGATTTTCATTGACGATACATATAGATCCGATGCTCACTAATATGCTAATTTCATAAAGTTGGACAAGCCATGGCTGCCACTGCTCTGTTGCAAAGCTGCCAGATCTAAAGGCCATGGCTGCCATTTCTCCTATCCACATATAGTTCATAGTCAAATTGGGAATTTATTGCTTACAATTCCATGGATTAAACAATTAGTGGACCATGATTAAGTACAGGCTGGTTTTTTAATTGCTTAGTTTCATGAGCAAATTATATGTTTGAGAATGCACTGCTCCTCTGTCCATACAAACATGATTCTGGAAAGAAGTTCAGATATCAGCTTTCATTTAAGAATCATCTAGAAAGTTTTCCTCAAATTTAGCTCCCATATTTTATCATGTGCACCAAATAAGATTTTCTCAGCTGTATATATCAATGGGCATATATCAGGAACTCAAAAGTAAAAGAGAATCATGCCAATTATCCAGCAGTCATAGAATTTACCTGCAAATGGAGTGCTAATATTTGTAGGACTGCAGCTGGTAACCAACGCCTTGATGGCACGCGACGGCCTTGATGCTTATCAGAGGTGTATTAAATTGTGTAATGATGACAAATACAATTCATATTAGGTAACTGGAGAGATGGTGGAGCAACTAAAATAACTGACTGATGATGAAATACATGTGAGTGGTGTCAGCTTGCAAACACAAACGAAAGATTTCAAAAGGCAGATAATTATGCAGTTCAATAATTCACATGTTAATTGAATTGGCTAAACAACTCCTAGCTTGTCTAAGGTATTATTTCATATAGTCTGCAACTAATATACCAAATTTCTAAAGATAGGACAAATAATGGACAACTGACCAATTCAGTCATAGTATGCTGATTCAGTGTACACATTATAAATTGCATATAGTTCATGAGCAATAATCATTACAAATCAATAGCACTAAATTGGATTAGTTGTTGAATAAAAGAGCTGATTTAAATAAGTTAACGATGATCCAGTCTGCTAAAAATCAACAAAAAGCTCACTGTTGTTAACATGGTCAAACTTGAGTTTTCTAGGATTAGGAACTTCAGTCCACCAACAGTTGACGTGCAATATGCAATTGAAGCTAGTAGAAAACAAAAACAATGGATTCAGTGGCAGCCATTTGAGCTGAGCACATGGAACCAGAAGTGTGTTCCAAAATCTGTGCAAACCAAAAATAAAAGGCAAAACAAGATCATTCAAATGGATAATTACAAAATAGACATAGATTACGCAGTTTTAAATATTTGATAGAAATCGGAAGTTGGTTAAAGCCGATAAAAAGATACACATCTAGAAAGTTATTTTAAATATACAAGCAACAAAAATTTGTCATTTCGTAATAGCAAAGTAATGCTTTTCAAAACCCATTTTTTCTAAAACCTTAGGCATACAGCGCATCTCTATAAATAAAGTAGAATTACATTTGTGGTGATTAGAATCTAATAGTGAGGACAGGTAAACCACTTTGTCCTGTTAATGCATTTCTAATCTTAAAAAGAACATGTTGTCGTCACGTGAAGCTGTGGCCCCAGAAATTCAATTTTTTCTAATCTCCTACCAAATTATAATCAACATGCTAAACAATTTCAAGCATAAACATCATTCTCTCTTAGCCATTTTAGGGAAAACTTCATGGGATAAATGAGAACTGAATTCTTCATCATGACATCTTTCCATATTCGATTTGGGGTTCATGCACATTATTATCCAATCTTGAAAAGAGATCAGTTGAATCTAAAACAGGATCGACAAGTATCAATGCTGAACGAAAAGATATTGCACACTGTTTTCAGTATACGTTCTGTTAATCCTATTTATTTAGATCTTGTCTGAAAGTGAGTTGGATCTTTTCTATGATGAGTATTTCTCTTCTTGACAGATATTTATGCTCCTCTTCCAACACTCTCTCCAAAAAAAGTAGTGCAAGGAAGAATAAGATATTCTGCCAATTTAACAGAACATAAGGTCCTCTTCATCCCTCTATGATGAACAAGTTTTTTTTTTCTATTTGTTCTTGGTATTGCCACAAAAAGTATTTACACAAATAGCAACATGTCGTATCACCTGTTAATGCAGAACCTTCAGGAATTGGAGATGAGTTTGGCTGGTAAAGACTTGGAAATGCTGGCAACTATATTCTCTTGCTGCTTTTGTACTACTTCCCAAACGAATTCTACTACTGCCCAACAAATCATAGACGCTAGGCAAAACTTGTGATATACCAATCTAAGATATCATCAAACAGATAACTTGGTGAATCTGCATGTTAAACAATGAACCCTGGCTAAGAGGACAACATGCGTTCATGCTGTTCCTAGATCCTACTCACGTGGGGGTCGAGGCTCCTGCAAGCGGCCGACGAGGGCAATCGAGGAAGCGGCCTAAAGTTAGAGTTGGTGTACTATACTATTATTATCTCAAGTTGTTCTGCTCATTATCAGACCGTTGTTGTGGCCTCAACGATGGGTGAACCCCCGTGCTAAGCGACTACACCGCCGATGCCGCCGACACCTGCTTGTGTGACGAAGGCAGAGAGAAGAGGAGGAGGACGACGATCGAGGGGAAGGACAGCTTGTGGGTGGACCTGAATGACGACGACGCGACGACAGTGGACTGTGGTGACGACCTGCTCTTCAGGCGGTTGCTGAGGAGGAGGGTTGTGGGTAGCGACGAGCCGACGACCTCTCGCCTTTCTCTCGGCGGCGGGTTGCGATGGCCTCTCGCCGGTGGCCGTGAAGAGGAGGGTGTGCATCGGGCGAGGACGAGATCCTCATCGTCTCTCCCCCGGCATCGGCAGGCATGGATCCTTCTCCTTCTCGACTTGGTGGTGGCGGCGAGAGAGTGTGCGATGGGATTGCGAGTGGAGAGACCGCAGAGAAATCACGGTGAGAGCATGTCCTCCCCCTTCCCTTTTACCGAGCACTGATTGGGCAGAGGAGACACCGGAGGCTGAATCACAGGAGCGTTTCCTTGTAGCTCTTTCCTTGAATATCATCGCAAGGACGGCCACATCGCCATGCTGTGCAAACGCAGCACACACTAAAATGTCGCACCAAAACAATATCCACTCTTTAGTCTTTTTAGTTGTATAGTAGATATAGTTAAATTTAAAAGGAAAAGACTTGTTTCTGGCCGGCCGTGCCATTAACTTGTTGCACGCGCACTCCAATCTCCCACGCGCAACGTTCAACGAGCGCAGCGAGCCGACGTTTTCGGCGACTCGTTTTTTTCTAGTTTCGTTTTGCGTCGCGCCTATTTTGCAAAGCAGCATGCGGACAACCGCGGGCCCCACATGTCATTGGCATGTCTGGACTTGTCATTTCAAACGTTGGTAACCGCGCCCGTCAGTTTTCCACACCGCATTTCATCCCCACTGCTGCAGGTTCGGGGGCTGTCCTCTCTGCTGGATGCCGCACAGGTTCGTCGCCCACCCCTCCCCTCCCCCTCCTCCCTTCTTCCTCCTCGATCCCCCATCTTCTCTGCTTGATTTTTCTCGGTGGGATTCGATGGATTTGACATAGGGTTTTGTGTAGAGAAGGGATTCGGTGAGGAATCAAGGGGCAGCTCGACCCTGCTCCCGCACAGGTTTGTCGCCCTCGCTTTTTCCCCCCTCCCCCCTCATCCTCTTCTGGATCCCCCATAATCCCATGTGATTCTCGGTGAGATTTTTCGATGGATTGAACCCGACGACACAGTACGTCATGAAGCTGCAGATCCGCGTCGACGAGGGCTCCGGCAGGATCGTCGACGCGCGCATCAAGACCTTCGGCTGCGGCTCCGCCATCGCGTCCTCCTCTGTCGGTGAGCAGAGCCAGCCCCATATTCCGTCGCGTAGGAGTAGATTGTTCATGCAAATTTGATGATTATTGAGTACATCGTTGGGGTGATAGGAAAGAGGAGAAGCCGTCGCTAATCATGGTAATCAAACTGGAAAATTAAGATGGGTCAGTGTCAATTTCCCCTGGACGTGCAGATTTTCCTAGTATTTAAAAGTAGATTTTCCGTGTGAAAAAAAGTACTGTGTCGTCGGGTTTATTGACAATTGACTCACACGTGTGTTTCTGGAGGTAATCACCTAGTATTGGTAGTTATGGCATTTGAGTGATGCTTTGTTCTAGACTTCTAGCTATCGTCTCTTGTGGGACTGCAAGGCGGCCCTGTTCATAAACTGAATCAGCAATAATAGGAGGATTTTGAACTATACTTTCATATGGTTGATTAGTACGAAAAACTTGTTCATATGGTTGATTAGTTCGCTGCACTGGTGCTGGTCTGCCAGGTCTTCAGAACTTCTGATCCATTGTGAACACGAACTTGTTCGTATGTGGTTGATCAGTTTATTGGTGCTAGCTGTTTAGTTAGAACTTTAGAGCCATTTTTGAGGTAAAATACAGTAAGGAAATATCTTGCCCTCTAAATTATAATAGTTCGTATGGTTGATCAGTTTATTGGTGCTAGTTTTTTAGAATACAGTAAGGAAATATCTTGCCCTCTAAATTATAATAGTTTGTATGGTTGATCAGTAAGGAATTGAAGGCAACTCGACCCGCACAGTTTCGTCGCCTCACGTTCCCCTCATCCCCTTCATCCCGCCCGGATCCCCTATCATCTCCAGTGATTCTCGGTGAGATTCGATGGATTTGAACATAGTTTTTGTGCGAAGAGAAGTGGCTCAGTGAGGAATCAAAGGCAGCTGCCCTAGTTCTTATCCACACTAAATCGCAGGTGTGCGTTATCTGCATGGTGTTTTTCCTTGCAATTTGGTGAGGGGTGTTCAGGTCGTCCTGACCTAGGATTTTTTTTTGTTTGACATGTGTAGGGTATTTTGGCACATTTCTACAGCAAGCCTTTTTGTTTCTGGGGCTGAGCGTGAGGTGGTGTGATGCGGATCTGGTTTGGAGGATGGTAGTTAGCAGCTGGTGATCTCAGCCAACAGATGAAGGTGATTGATTACTGAACCGCATTGGGAATAAGCAACTAAACATATTTTGACCAGGCAATATTGTGGTAAAGTCAAGGCAAAATAATTTAAATCACTAGGTAGTTTTTGTTTTTTTACATCACTAGGTAGGCAATATGTTGTTTAATCCTTGCACTTTAGGACTCCATATGAGCCAAAGTACTTTTTGGAAGTGTGTTTTCAGACATGGTTGATGATTGAGCATAACCAACCTGAAATATTGTCTACATCAAACTTTTTTAAATTTTTTTGTGATGTGAATTACACAATGTGAATTGACATAAGCTAGGTTGCAGTGAAGGGATGTTGTAGAGATAAGAGAAGAGCATACTATAAATTCATATATGGGTCTATCAGGTGCAGGTGTTAGAATGGGAAGAAATTTAGTTACCTTCTTAACCTTCAGATCTCCATTTTGAGTTTGCTAGTTGCCAGAGCTTTGCGTCCCAGCTATCTCTTGATAACTGAGCCTCTAGCTTCCGGCATTTCTGTTCATACTCTTCTGACAGTAATCTCTCCTGCTTGATCTCCCTATGGAGCATGCTCACCTTGTTTGTCAATTTTATGAGCCCCCTGTCTGCTGTTTTAAGTTTATGCTCCATAGTCATCCTATCTGACTGCAAAGTCTCTACATTGGCAGTGAATTTGTCGTTAACTACATATGCTCCTTGAGTTTTGTTTCCAATGACTCCACCTTCTGGCTGAGAATTTTTGGCATCCTGATGTGCTGATTCAGTTTCCGAGTCCAACATCTTTCTTTTTTATAGCCTCTAGAGCTTCTAGCTGCATATGGAGCTCTGCAGAAAAATTCCTTCTCCTTTTTCCATATTTGTGCTCAAGTGCAGTCACTATGTCTTGCAGTTTTGCAGCTTCCGAGTTCACTAACTGGAGTTGTTCCTCTAACGATTCTTTAGCAGACTCCATAGAACGAGCTCTCTCTGCTTCAATTTTCACCTCTAAGTGTGCTGAGAATTTTTTAACTGCATCAACAGCTACTCCAACCTTTATTTGAATTTGTGTTGTTAATTCTTCACGCAGTGCCTTTTTCCTTTTTTCTCTCTTCATTTCTCTAGTGTTTTGACAATGTCATGCAGTTTCCCCATCTCGGTGCTTGCTGAACGCAACTGTGCTTCTAGTTCTTTTTTTAGCATTCAACATGGCTTCTGCATCTTCTTTTCTGCTGCACAGAAAGATCTCTCTCAGCCTGAACTCTTTTCTTCCAGTGATGCCACAGTAAGGTGAAGCTATGTACATTTTTGTGCTGACATCAGTTCTAACTGTGACTCCAACTGTTTCTGCTCTGCATTTTCCTCCAATGAAGCTACAGACATAAGTAGTTCCTCAACTTCTATAGATTTGGAATGCAACTGCAACTCCAAAGCCTTCTTAGTTGCCTGAAGCTTGGCTTTTTAAGGTCCAAGGTTTTCTCTCTCAACTGCCTGAAGCGTTTTTTCCTGTAGATCATGCAGTAATAGCATGGAAGATGACGCTTCTAATCTGGTCACTTCCAGGCGTTTTTTTAGCTCCGCGATATGGTTTTTGGAGCTCAGGGTTTTTAGACTGGGGCACCAAAGTTTTCGAAACTATTTTCATGGATTTTGTCCTATTTTTGTTCTTCCCCTTGCCAGCCGCAGTTGCCTGACACATTCCTTGACACATTCCATTGGTAGTTAGCAGCTGGTGATCTCAGCCAACAGATCAAGGTGATTAGTTATTGAACCGCATTGGGAATAAGCAACTAAACATACTCTCACCAGGCAATATTGTGGCAAAGTAAAGGCAAAATAATTTAAATCACTAGGTAGTTTTTTTACATCATTGTTCTATAATTTAAAGGTCATTAGTACTGAGCAATATGCTGTTTAATCCTTGCATTTTAGGACTCCAAACGAGCCAAAGTACTTTTTCAAAGTGTGTTTTCAGACATGGTTGATGATTGAGCATAACCAACCTGAAATTTTGTCTACATCAAACTTTTTTTAATTTTTTTTTGTGATGTGAATTACATAATGTGAGTTGACAAAAGCTTTTTCAGAATATATAAATCGCTCATTTAAGAAGTCATTTTTGCCTAATGAATGAGACTTTTTTGCCTAAGAAAATGCAATTCACTACAACATTACCATTTTTTTGTTTTTTTTCATGCCATTTCCTGCTGGTAGTAGTGTATGGTTTTTTCTAAATCAGTATGATCTTTTTCTAACCTTTTTTAAATTTACTTACAGACAATGGGTAGTAGAAAGAGGGGCGCTGGTGGTGGTCGCACTAGCGGGACAGATGTATGTTTTGAATCATCCTTTTTTATAAGTGTATATAATCTTTTTTTTGTTTTTTATATTTCCCATTCTTTTTTTTTGCATTTTTTTCAGGGTGTAAGGAATAGAGCAACGCCTGCTAGACTGTTTAAATTGTACAAGGAAATGTCAGAGGCTCAGCGGAAGCTTGTTAGTGATGCTGGCTTTGGAGGCTTGCTTGAGATAGGAAGTGGTCGATTGCCATCTGCCCTAAGTAAATGGCTTGTGAAGAATGTGGATGGTGTATCAGAAGAGCTTGTAATTCCTGGAAGAGGAAAGATTAAAGTAAATGCAGCTGCTGTGAACAGGATACTAGGGTTACCTATGGGTGAAGATGAGGTCAAATATGAATTCAATGGAAGTGCAATTAGTTTCATCAATGAAAAGTGCAGCTTTGACAACGGAAGGTCTCCTGCAATTACAACAATAACAGAAAGGCTGTGTGCAAACAAGGAAGCAAATGATGACTACCTCCGGTGTTGGCTCATGGTTGCTATCTCAACTTTTCTGTGTGGGAGCACAGCATTGTGCATCAGCCCAAAGTGCTATCCTTCTTTGGTTGATCTATCAAAAGTTAAGGAATTGAATTGGTGCAAATTTGTAGTAGATACTCTCAAAGGATCCGTCGGAAAGATGCATAAAAAGGATTCTGTTTTAGGCTGTCTGTATTTCCTCTCTGTGAGTGTCTTTTCTTTTTTCTTTTTTTAATCTTCTATTCATGTACTATATTTTTTTCTCTTTTTACATGTTTTTAATGGTACCTTACATATATGCATTTTTAGATACTTTACCTGGACTCTTTGGAGGTAGGAAACATACAAGTCCCTGAAAAACAGCCAAGAGTTGCAGCATGGAACATGAAACTTATCAACAAGGTCATAAAGATGGATACTAACACAAATGGCACATTCGGGAAACTCAAGGTATGACTTCTTTTGTATATTTTTCTGCGTCATTTTTTATGTACTATGCATTTGTGAATTTAGTCAAATCTTTTTCTCCTTTTTCCTTTTTTTGTGTGACAGCTCAAGAAACTAGCTGGTTCAGTCACTGAGACCTCTTTATTTGGGGATTTCCAAGACATAGATAATTTTATTTCACACAGGGCATCTGCACCCATGTCTTCAAAGGTATGGAAATAATAGAATCCAAATTTCAAACAGGCCATATAATTTCTACAATTTCTAAGATAAGACTCTTGAGGAGTCTAAATTTGAAGATAACGAACAACTTTTTCAAGTGCTGCTCCCACCACCCTAGTTGCTGCTCTCTCACCCTAAAATGTTATTTTGGTACTGCCCAGCAGATACAACCATCCATTTATATTTCTATGTGGATATCAATAATAGAATCTACCTGAGAGTTGAGGTTTAGGCATGTGATTTAGAAAACTACTTTTTTCAGAAGCTTAGTGCTTCAGTGAATTTACCATCATCTTATAATTGGGTTGAAGACAGCACTTAGTGTCAAATCCACATACTTAGGTACAGATAAGGCATGGTATTGGGGTGTATCCATTAGTTTTTTCATGTCCTATAGCTCTGTGTCTAATCATGCTTTTTTTGTTTTATCATGATGTGATGGTCTTTTTTGACTAGTAAGAATAGGCTAAATTGCCTATGTACTAAGTCATTGTCGCCTAATAGATCACAGTTAAATTGCCTAAGAAAATGCATAACTGCTTCTTCACATTTACCATTCTGATCAAGAGCTGAGATGATGGTGTTCTAGGAAATCCTGTTCGTTGCTTCCATTAGCTGAAACTTTTTTTAGTGGCACTATCGATGGCACCACATTTGGCATACATATTAACCAGTCCATTACTAACAGTAATTTTCAGATCAGTAATCCCAGTTCTAAGCATATGCCCATGGACTTCCTTACCTTTCCTCAAACCTTCTTTCAGGTATAGAATATTCAGCTATGGCACTGAGCAACACAACATACAACAATAGTATTCCTTGTTCCCACAAAAAACTTTTTACTGCTTCTTACACTGCAGTGTTGCTTGACCAAGCCAACTATCAATCCGTTTAAGGTGACTGCATTCTTTTTCTTTTTTGAAACTGAGAAAGATGTCCTTAGCTTCATCAATCAAGCCATGTCTCGCAAAAGCGCTAACCAGAGCACTTCCCACATAGAGGTCACTAGAACAGCCAGATTTCAGCACACTCACGAATACTTGGTCAAGCACAGCCGAGCTGCCTGATGACAGAGATGTGGCAGTGATTAAACTGCCAAAGGTATGCTCTGTTGGGCGCAGCTGAATCCTGGAATCAATTGTTATAGATAGCACCTTCCAAAAGCAAGTGACAGCGAATGAGTTGTCTATGTGTTCTTGAAAAGGAAGTGTAGAAACCCATATAAAGACGTGTGAGCACTTTGTTTTTATATAGATTACCTTTTTTTCCAGGGTCTTTTTTGCTTCAGAAACTACATAGTTTTCTTGAAAATAGGCATACATATCAGCTGAAATAGATGTTACAATATTAAGGGATACATATCACTTATGAGCTAACATTTTTTACACTTTTTTTAATTACAGAAGAAAAGGAAGTTGTCTGAAATTGTCAAGAAAGCTTGTATCGGTTTCACTGAAGTGATAGGAACATTTATAAGTGAGGTGTCCACAATTAGTGATGATTCTGAGGAGCAAGAGGAGACCAGAACAGCTAGACGGAGAAGAACTACCAATCCTAATCAAAAGAACACAAATGAAGACAAAGGGGATGAGGAGCCCAGAAGATCAACACGGAAAAGAACTACCAATACTCACAAGCAGGATGTTGATGAAGATGAAGAGATCGAGGAGGACGAGGAGGATGAGGAGGAGGAGGAGGAGGATTGGAAGGAGGACGAGGATGAGGACGAGGACGAGGAAGATGAGGAGGTGGACAAAGAAGTGGAGCTAGAGGATGAGGAGGTGGCCAAAGAAATGGAGCTAGAGGATGAGGGTGTCTCTGGTGAGGATGATGCAACCAACAAAGTTGATCCACCGGCTGGTGATTCAAGGGAAACAGAACCAACACCACTAGAAGTTGTTCCTTCTCAATCAAGAAGGGAAAGGCTGAGGTAAATGAGATATATTTTTTTTGTGTTAAGTATGTTACAATTTCTATTGGATTGATTTTTTCAGTAATTTTTTTGAATAAATATTTGCACCTCTGCTTCCTACCCCACCCCACACAAAAAATTACATTTTTCTAGCTCCACACGCTTTTTTCTGCCATGTTGTTATAGTAAAGTTGACACCAAAGTTGATTTATTTTTGCCAACTTTTTTCTGTTGCAGGAAAGCTGGAGTGTGCAACAGGCTAGATGAATCCTAAAACAATGCATTTTGGTGCATGTGTTTCTAAGTGTTTATGAGTAGTAGAGAACCACTTTTAAAATATGCGTGCAATTTTAGTTATTAAGCAAGTTAATATTAGTAGTGAGGCAAGTTATTTGTAATTTGGTAGCAATTTTTTTTGTGTGTCTATTTTTATACTTATGGGGCAGCCGCGTTTCTGTGTTAAATGGTCACCTATACTAGTATCAATCTTTTTGTTATGTCACTTCAATGAGTTGATCGACTATGGAGAGATAGTATTTGCAACTATGAGCAGATAGCATTTTTTTTGTCCTTGTTTTTAAATCAAGTTTTTTTTCTAGTAACATAACAGTACTAAGCCCTTTTTTTTGTTTTTTTTCATGGCTAAAGGCTCCCTCCTCCTGCTAGTGTTGTGGAAAAGAATGAAAAATCAAAAAAGCACACTAAAGTTGATGCACCGGCTGGTGATTCAAGGGAATCAGAACCAACACCACTAGAAGTTGTTCCTTCTCAATCAAGAAGGGAAAGGCTGAGGTAAATGGGATATATTTTTTTGTGTTAAGCAACTTAATATTTATTAGTGAGGCAAGTTATTTGTAATTTGGTAGAAATTATATTTTTTTTTGTGTCTATTTTTTCATACTTTATGGGTCAGTTGTGTTTATGTGTTAAATGGTCACCTACACTAGTATCACTCCTTTGTTATGTCATTTGAATAAAATTGCTCGACTATGGAGAGATAGTATTGCAACTATGAATAGATAGCATTTTTTTGTCATTGTTTTTAAATCAAGTTTTTTTCTAGTAACACAACAGTACTAACACTAATTTTTTGTTCTTTTTTCATGGCTAAAGGCTCCCTCCTTCTGCTAGTGTTGTGGAAAACAAAGAAAAATCAGAAAAGCACTCTAAATGGGATTTTGATCCCCCACCAATGGACATTATGAGATTCATTGATTTTCCCACACCCCGTGAACGTCCACCATCAAAGCCAAGTGAATGTAATTCAGAAAGGAACGCAAGGAAATATGATGATGATTATTTTTGGGACAATTTAAGTGAAGAACAATTTAAAGAACTTGATGCCCAAATTGAAGATATAGAAAGGAATAGGACAGATAAGTTACTTTCTAGCAGTGCAGTTAAGCAAACTCCTGTACCTACAGATAACCCAATTGAACATTCAGAAAGGAAGCCAACAAGAGTTGAAAAGACAACATCAGCTACAACCTATGGTCTACAATCTGCTCCCAGCACTTCACACACACCTGCGTATCAACCTCCGCCTAGGAGGCCAGCACGACCAGGGCGTGCTTTGCAGTCCCCATATATTGATTATGCCAGAAACGGCTTGAAGTGCAGCAAGGTTGCAAGTCGTGCATATGATGTGGTATGCTCGGCCACTAGAAGGTCAACCAGGAGTTCGAGTCAAAGCTCAAGCCAAGGAGAGTATGTGCAACTTTTTCTTTTTTGACTGGCATTTCCGCCTGTTAAACTCTCGAATTCATTTTGTATTTTTGTTTTTTTAACTATGACCCATCTATGTTGTACGCAGCGAGTTATCCAGATTACTATGTGAGCTTGAAGCACCTTTCTGAATCAGTTAAACCAGGTGGAAAATTATTCAACACAGTAGCTGAAATTGCTATATATGCATTAAAAGACAGAAAGGCCAAGATCCCTGTAAAACAAATACTCCCACTAAGAATAGCTGTGAGAATCCCCCCTTTTCTTTTTACTTTTACTGATGTTTCTTAGTTTGTATGCTTATTTTTTTCAAACAAGCACTTTTTTTCTAACATTATTTTTTTAATTCTCTTTTTTTACAGTCTTTTCTACAAGATGGGATTCTGGATAATGGGGAGATTAATTGTGCTTTCCAAAGAAGCCTCCATCACCTAGACCGTTCTCAATTGGTAATTGATCGTCCACTTAATCCTCTTCTTTTTTTTCAAAATAGGCATTTTAACTATGTTCATTAGGCTATAATATTGTTTCGTTTTAGGTTATACTTTTTTTTAAAAAAAAATATGCAATCTTGGTGTCCTACCATCATAACTTTTTGTTTTTGTGTTCTAAAATTTGTGGAGCAATTTATAGAAAATAACAAAATATGACATGTGTAGGGCAGAGAACAACAGGTAGTTCCTATGTTAAATTGTCCATATCTCAATTCGATTCACGACCATTTTTTTATTTTTATTTTTTTAGAAGCCTGCTAGCTGTTATATCACTCAAGGATTATGTTTTTTCTGGCAATATAGATGCTATGAAGCCTTTTTTTGGTTTTAGTAGCTATTCTCATTTTTTTGCTAGCATTTTTTTTGTAGGTCATGTTTCCTGTATTGCAAAATATTCGTTTCAAAAGGCTTGATAGAACAGTGGGCCACTTCTTCCTTCTAGTCTTGAACCTAAGGGAAGAAAGGTTTGAAGTTCTCGATTCTATGAGGTCTCTCGCTGACATTAACTTGAAGACATGCTGCAACAATTTGATCACTGCAATTAAGGAACTTTGGCGCAAACATTACCCTAATTCAAGGAAGAATATTGACAAGTACCAACTGATTGATATTAATGTTCCATTGCAGTCAAACAAGTAGGTCAACAGTTCAACATACATATTTATTTTCATATCTAAAGTTTCTGTCATCCTCCATATGATTATGACTTTTTTTTTTGCAGTCATGACTGCGGGTTCCACATGCTAATGCACTGTGAACACTGGAATGGTATTAACATGCCAGAGTTTAAGGAAAAAGATATGCCAACTATTCGAAAGATGCTCACATACAAATGGCTCCAACATCCAGAAAACAATATTGCATGGAGATGTAAAATGAATATTTGCTAGGTATGTATTCCCACTAAGAAACTGTTTTTATTTTTTTTTGAGTTTGTCCGGGCATCTCTGTGCATTGTGATCATATGATTTGCAAATGCTGCACTTATTCTTCCTCTTCGCTTGACCATTCATCCCTTTTTTGTGTGCCTTCTCCTTCCTGCGCCCTTTAGCTTTTGATTTTGGGGGGTTCGCTACACTTGATGTATTTGGACCAGCCACTGCACCTACAATGTGAAATGCAACAAGCAACTAATCAATATAGTACAGACATACAAAAATGAAGCAAAGCAGAATATAGTGTCTAGTTTTTTAAACTTGCAGTTTGCAATGAAGGTCCAGTTAGAGTAGAGACACCTGTACCATTTTGTGCACCTTCTGTAGCACCACCTTCTGCACCACTAGTGTTTTGCCTATTTGCCATCGTCCTTTTCTTAATTTCTTCAAATTCAGATCGCATCTCCTTGATGTGCTTCTCCAAATAGCATAGTTTTCATCATTTGTACAACCTTCCACTGCTATTGCTGCAAACGCGGTGGTTGCGTTGGTAAATCTCAAAGTTTTCTCACTAGTCAATGGCATCCCACGGGCCACAAGTCCCACTGGTGCATTCACATTTTGGACCTGGTTAGTATCACTAGCAATTGCTTGTTGCGTCCACCTTTTAAGGATGTACCTTTCTGGTATTAATTTCACACCCATTCTGACCATAACTCTCATAATGTGGCAGCAAATGATTCCATCCCTATCAAACTTGCTGCACTCGCAGCAATAGCTTTCATCCTCTTCTATTGCTGTAACAAGATAGTTCCTTTTTCCATACCCAAAAACAAAGCTATTATTGGGCTCCAACCAATATTGGAACTGCCCTACAGGCTTCACATCATATTCTGCAGTTTTCTCAAACTCTTTGGAGAACCTGTAAAACATATTCTTTGTGTATACAGTGGAAGCATGCTTCTCAAGTGGATGCCTTGACCATCGTCTTCGCTCATTCTCATCGGTCCTGAAGTCTTGCCCATCCTGTGCAACCAGACACTTTTCTTGTATTTTCTGGTACTGCCTCACAAACTGTAGCACTGACAAGTTTGGGTTGACATACTTCTTCAACAAAGCATTGAACCCCTCGCTCCTTTGAGTCGACTGGAGGAATAGAAGAGGATGTTGATGAAGATGAAGAGATCGAGGAGGACGAGGAGGATGAGGAGGAGGAGGAGGAGGATTGGAAGGAGGACGAGGATGAGGACGAGGACGAGGAAGATGAGGAGGTGGACAAAGAAGTGGAGCTAGAGGATGAGGAGGTGGCCAAAGAAGTGGAGCTAGAGGATGAGGGTGTCTCTGGTGAGGATGATGCAACCAACAAAGTTGATCCACCGGCTGGTGATTCAAGGGAAACAGAACCAACACCACTAGAAGTTGTTCCTTCTCAATCAAGAAGGGAAAGGCTGAGGTAAATGAGATATATTTTTTTTGTGTTAAGTATGTTACAGTTTCTATTGGATTGATTTTTTCAGTAATTTTTTTGAATAAATATTTGCACCTCTGCTTCCTACCCCACCCCACACAAAAAATTACATTTTTCTAGCTCCACACGCTTTTTTCTGCCATGTTGTTATAGTAAAGTTGACACCAAAGTTGATTTATTTTTGCCAACTTTTTTCTGTTGCAGGAAAGCTGGAGTGTGCAACAGGCTAGATGAATCCTAAAACAATGCATTTTGGTGCATGTGTTTCTAAGTGTTTATGAGTAGTAGAGAACCACTTTTAAAATATGCGTGCAATTTTAGTTATTAAGCAAGTTAATATTAGTAGTGAGGCAAGTTATTTGTAATTTGGTAGCAATTTTTTTTGTGTGTCTATTTTTATACTTATGGGGCAGCCGCGTTTCTGTGTTAAATGGTCACCTATACTAGTATCAATCTTTTTGTTATGTCACTTCAATGAGTTGATCGACTATGGAGAGATAGTATTTGCAACTATGAGCAGATAGCATTTTTTTGTCCTTGTTTTTAAATCAAGTTTTTTTCTAGTAACATAACAGTACTAAGCCCTTTTTTTTGTTTTTTTTCATGGCTAAAGGCTCCCTCCTCCTGCTAGTGTTGTGGAAAAGAATGAAAAATCAAAAAAGCACACTAAAGTTGATGCACCGGCTGGTGATTCAAGGGAATCAGAACCAACACCACTAGAAGTTGTTCCTTCTCAATCAAGAAGGGAAAGGCTGAGGTAAATGGGATATATTTTTTTGTGTTAAGCAACTTAATATTTATTAGTGAGGCAAGTTATTTGTAATTTGGTAGAAATTATATTTTTTTTTGTGTCTATTTTTTCATACTTTATGGGTCAGTTGTGTTTATGTGTTAAATGGTCACCTACACTAGTATCACTCCTTTGTTATGTCATTTGAATAAAATTGCTCGACTATGGAGAGATAGTATTGCAACTATGAATAGATAGCATTTTTTTGTCATTGTTTTTAAATCAAGTTTTTTTCTAGTAACACAACAGTACTAACACTAATTTTTTGTTCTTTTTTCATGGCTAAAGGCTCCCTCCTTCTGCTAGTGTTGTGGAAAACAAAGAAAAATCAGAAAAGCACTCTAAATGGGATTTTGATCCCCCACCAATGGACATTATGAGATTCATTGATTTTCCCACACCCCGTGAACGTCCACCATCAAAGCCAAGTGAATGTAATTCAGAAAGGAACGCAAGGAAATATGATGATGATTATTTTTGGGACAATTTAAGTGAAGAACAATTTAAAGAACTTGATGCCCAAATTGAAGATATAGAAAGGAATAGGACAGATAAGTTACTTTCTAGCAGTGCAGTTAAGCAAACTCCTGTACCTACAGATAACCCAATTGAACATTCAGAAAGGAAGCCAACAAGAGTTGAAAAGACAACATCAGCTACAACCTATGGTCTACAATCTGCTCCCAGCACTTCACACACACCTGCGTATCAACCTCCGCCTAGGAGGCCAGCACGACCAGGGCGTGCTTTGCAGTCCCCATATATTGATTATGCCAGAAACGGCTTGAAGTGCAGCAAGGTTGCAAGTCGTGCATATGATGTGGTATGCTCGGCCACTAGAAGGTCAACCAGGAGTTCGAGTCAAAGCTCAAGCCAAGGAGAGTATGTGCAACTTTTTCTTTTTTGACTGGCATTTCCGCCTGTTAAACTCTCGAATTCATTTTGTATTTTTGTTTTTTTAACTATGACCCATCTATGTTGTACGCAGCGAGTTATCCAGATTACTATGTGAGCTTGAAGCACCTTTCTGAATCAGTTAAACCAGGTGGAAAATTATTCAACACAGTAGCTGAAATTGCTATATATGCATTAAAAGACAGAAAGGCCAAGATCCCTGTAAAACAAATACTCCCACTAAGAATAGCTGTGAGAATCCCCCCTTTTCTTTTTACTTTTACTGATGTTTCTTAGTTTGTATGCTTATTTTTTTCAAACAAGCACTTTTTTTCTAACATTATTTTTTTAATTCTCTTTTTTTACAGTCTTTTCTACAAGATGGGATTCTGGATAATGGGGAGATTAATTGTGCTTTCCAAAGAAGCCTCCATCACCTAGACCGTTCTCAATTGGTAATTGATCGTCCACTTAATCCTCTTCTTTTTTTTCGAAATAGGCATTTTAACTATGTTCATTAGGCTATAATATTGTTTCGTTTTAGGTTATACTTTTTTTTTAAAAAAAAATATGCAATCTTGGTGTCCTACCATCATAACTTTTTGTTTTTGTGTTCTAAAATTTGTGGAGCAATTTATAGAAAATAACAAAATATGACATGTGTAGGGCAGAGAACAACAGGTAGTTCCTATGTTAAATTGTCCATATCTCAATTCGATTCACGACCATTTTTTTATTTTTATTTTTTTAGAAGCCTGCTAGCTGTTATATCACTCAAGGATTATGTTTTTTCTGGCAATATAGATGCTATGAAGCCTTTTTTTTGGTTTTAGTAGCTATTCTCATTTTTTTGCTAGCATTTTTTTTTGTAGGTCATGTTTCCTGTATTGCAAAATATTCGTTTCAAAAGGCTTGATAGAACAGTGGGCCACTTCTTCCTTCTAGTCTTGAACCTAAGGGAAGAAAGGTTTGAAGTTCTCGATTCTATGAGGTCTCTCGCTGACATTAACTTGAAGACATGCTGCAACAATTTGATCACTGCAATTAAGGAACTTTGGCGCAAACATTACCCTAATTCAAGGAAGAATATTGACAAGTACCAACTGATTGATATTAATGTTCCATTGCAGTCAAACAAGTAGGTCAACAGTTCAACATACATATTTATTTTCATATCTAAAGTTTCTGTCATCCTCCATATGATTATGACTTTTTTTTTGCAGTCATGACTGCGGGTTCCACATGCTAATGCACTGTGAACACTGGAATGGTATTAACATGCCAGAGTTTAAGGAAAAAGATATGCCAACTATTCGAAAGATGCTCACATACAAATGGCTCCAACATCCGGAAAACAATATTGCATGGAGATGTAAAATGAATATTTGCTAGGTATGTATTCCCACTAAGAAACTGTTTTTATTTTTTTTTTGAGTTTGTCCGGGCATCTCTGTGCATTGTGATCATATGATTTGCAAATGCTGCACTTATTCTTCCTCTTCGCTTGACCATTCATCCCTTTTTTGTGTGCCTTCTCCTTCCTGCGCCCTTTAGCTTTTGATTTTGGGGGGTTCGCTACACTTGATGTATTTGGACCAGCCACTGCACCTACAATGTGAAATGCAACAAGCAACTAATCAATATAGTACAGACATACAAAAATGAAGCAAAGCAGAATATAGTGTCTAGTTTTTTAAACTTGCAGTTTGCAATGAAGGTCCAGTTAGAGTAGAGACACCTGTACCATTTTGTGCACCTTCTGTAGCACCACCTTCTGCACCACTAGTGTTTTGCCTATTTGCCATCGTCCTTTTCTTAATTTCTTCAAATTCAGATCGCATCTCCTTGATGTGCTTCTCCAAAATAGCATAGTTTTCATCATTTGTACAACCTTCCACTGCTATTGCTGCAAACGCGGTGGTTGCGTTGGTAAATCTCAAAGTTTTCTCACTAGTCAATGGCATCCCACGGGCCACAAGTCCCACTGGTGCATTCACATTTTGGACCTGGTTAGTATCACTAGCAATTGCTTGTTGCGTCCACCTTTTAAGGATGTACCTTTCTGGTATTAATTTCACACCCATTCTGACCATAACTCTCATAATGTGGCAGCAAATGATTCCATCCCTATCAAACTTGCTGCACTCGCAGCAATAGCTTTCATCCTCTTCTATTGCTGTAACAAGATAGTTCCTTTTTCCATACCCAAAAACAAAGCTATTATTGGGCTCCAACCAATATTGGAACTGCCCTACAGGCTTCACATCATATTCTGCAGTTTTCTCAAACTCTTTGGAGAACCTGTAAAACATATTCTTTGTGTATACAGTGGAAGCATGCTTCTCAAGTGGATGCCTTGACCATCGTCTTCGCTCATTCTCATCGGTCCTGAAGTCTTGCCCATCCTGTGCAACCAGACACTTTTCTTGTATTTTCTGGTACTGCCTCACAAACTGTAGCACTGACAAGTTTGGGTTGACATACTTCTTCAACAAAGCATTGAACCCCTCGCTCCTTTGAGTCGACTGGAGGAATAGAAGAGGATGTTGATGAAGATGAAGAGATCGAGGAGGACGAGGAGGATGAGGAGGAGGAGGAGGAGGATTGGAAGGAGGACGAGGATGAGGACGAGGACGAGGAAGATGAGGAGGTGGACAAAGAAGTGGAGCTAGAGGATGAGGAGGTGGCCAAAGAAGTGGAGCTAGAGGATGAGGGTGTCTCTGGTGAGGATGATGCAACCAACAAAGTTGATCCACCGGCCGGTGATTCAAGGGAAACAGAACCAACACCACTAGAAGTTTGTTGATCCTCAAACCTTCTTTCAGGTATAGAATATTCAGCTATGGCACTGAGCAACACAACATACAACAATAGTATTCCTTGTTCCCACAAAAAACTTTTTACTGCTTCTTACACTGCAGTGTTGCTTGACCAAGCCAACTATCAATCCGTTTAAGGTGACTGCATTCTTTTTCTTTTTTGAAACTGAGAAAGATGTCCTTAGCTTCATCAATCAAGCCATGTCTCGCAAAAGCGCTAACCAGAGCACTTCCCACATAGAGGTCACTAGAACAGCCAGATTTCAGCACACTCACGAATACTTGGTCAAGCACAGCCGAGCTGCCTGATGACAGAGATGTGGCAGTGATTAAACTGCCAAAGGTATGCTCTGTTGGGCGCAGCTGAATCCTGGAATCAATTGTTATAGATAGCACCTTCCAAAAGCAAGTGACAGCGAATGAGTTGTCTATGTGTTCTTGAAAAGGAAGTGTAGAAACCCATATAAAGACGTGTGAGCACTTTGTTTTTATATAGATTACCTTTTTTTCCAGGGTCTTTTTTGCTTCAGAAACTACATAGTTTTCTTGAAAATAGGCATACATATCAGCTGAAATAGATGTTACAATATTAAGGGATACATATCACTTATGAGCTAACATTTTTTACACTTTTTTTAATTACAGAAGAAAAGGAAGTTGTCTGAAATTGTCAAGAAAGCTTGTATCGGTTTCACTGAAGTGATAGGAACATTTATAAGTGAGGTGTCCACAATTAGTGATGATTCTGAGGAGCAAGAGGAGACCAGAACAGCTAGACGGAGAAGAACTACCAATCCTAATCAAAAGAACACAAATGAAGACAAAGGGGATGAGGAGCCCAGAAGATCAACACGGAAAAGAACTACCAATACTCACAAGCAGGATGTTGATGAAGATGAAGAGATCGAGGAGGACGAGGAGGATGAGGAGGAGGAGGAGGAGGATTGGATGGAGGACGAGGATGAGGACGAGGACGAGGAAGATGAGGAGGTGGACAAAGAAGTGGAGCTAGAGGATGAGGAGGTGGCCAAAGAAGTGGAGCTAGAGGATGAGGGTGTCTCTGGTGAGGATGATGCAACCAACAAAGTTGATCCACCGGCTGGTGATTCAAGGGAAACAGAACCAACACCACTAGAAGTTGTTCCTTCTCAATCAAGAAGGGAAAGGCTGAGGTAAATGAGATATATTTTTTTTGTGTTAAGTATGTTACAGTTTCTATTGGATTGATTTTTTCAGTAATTTTTTTGAATAAATATTTGCACCTCTGCTTCCTACCCCACCCCACACAAAAAATTACATTTTTCTAGCTCCACACGCTTTTTTCTGCCATGTTGTTATAGTAAAGTTGACACCAAAGTTGATTTATTTTTGCCAACTTTTTTCTGTTGCAGGAAAGCTGGAGTGTGCAACAGGCTAGATGAATCCTAAAACAATGCATTTTGGTGCATGTGTTTCTAAGTGTTTATGAGTAGTAGAGAACCACTTTTAAAATATGCGTGCAATTTTAGTTATTAAGCAAGTTAATATTAGTAGTGAGGCAAGTTATTTGTAATTTGGTAGCAATTTTTTTTGTGTGTCTATTTTTATACTTATGGGGCAGCCGCGTTTCTGTGTTAAATGGTCACCTATACTAGTATCAATCTTTTTGTTATGTCACTTCAATGAGTTGATCGACTATGGAGAGATAGTATTTGCAACTATGAGCAGATAGCATTTTTTGTCCTTGTTTTTAAATCAAGTTTTTTTCTAGTAACATAACAGTACTAAGCCCTTTTTTTTGTTTTTTTTCATGGCTAAAGGCTCCCTCCTCCTGCTAGTGTTGTGGAAAAGAATGAAAAATCAAAAAAGCACACTAAAGTTGATGCACCGGCTGGTGATTCAAGGGAATCAGAACCAACACCACTAGAAGTTGTTCCTTCTCAATCAAGAAGGGAAAGGCTGAGGTAAATGGGATATATTTTTTTGTGTTAAGCAACTTAATATTTATTAGTGAGGCAAGTTATTTGTAATTTGGTAGAAATTATATTTTTTTTTGTCTATTTTTTCATACTTTATGGGTCAGTTGTGTTTATGTGTTAAATGGTCACCTACACTAGTATCACTCCTTTGTTATGTCATTTGAATAAAATTGCTCGACTATGGAGAGATAGTATTGCAACTATGAATAGATAGCATTTTTTTGTCATTGTTTTTAAATCAAGTTTTTTTCTAGTAACACAACAGTACTAACACTAATTTTTTGTTCTTTTTTCATGGCTAAAGGCTCCCTCCTTCTGCTAGTGTTGTGGAAAACAAAGAAAAATCAGAAAAGCACTCTAAATGGGATTTTGATCCCCCACCAATGGACATTATGAGATTCATTGATTTTCCCACACCCCGTGAACGTCCACCATCAAAGCCAAGTGAATGTAATTCAGAAAGGAACGCAAGGAAATATGATGATGATTATTTTTGGGACAATTTAAGTGAAGAACAATTTAAAGAACTTGATGCCCAAATTGAAGATATAGAAAGGAATAGGACAGATAAGTTACTTTCTAGCAGTGCAGTTAAGCAAACTCCTGTACCTACAGATAACCCAATTGAACATTCAGAAAGGAAGCCAACAAGAGTTGAAAAGACAACATCAGCTACAACCTATGGTCTACAATCTGCTCCCAGCACTTCACACACACCTGCGTATCAACCTCCGCCTAGGAGGCCAGCACGACCAGGGCGTGCTTTGCAGTCCCCATATATTGATTATGCCAGAAACGGCTTGAAGTGCAGCAAGGTTGCAAGTCGTGCATATGATGTGGTATGCTCGGCCACTAGAAGGTCAACCAGGAGTTCGAGTCAAAGCTCAAGCCAAGGAGAGTATGTGCAACTTTTTCTTTTTTGACTGGCATTTCCGCCTGTTAAACTCTCGAATTCATTTTGTATTTTTGTTTTTTTAACTATGACCCATCTATGTTGTACGCAGCGAGATCATAATCAGTTATCCAGATTACTATGTGAGCTTGAAGCACCTTTCTGAATCAGTTAAACCAGGTGGAAAATTATTCAACACAGTAGCTGAAATTGCTATATATGCATTAAAAGACAGAAAGGCCAAGATCCCTGTAAAACAAATACTCCCACTAAGAATAGCTGTGAGAATCCCCCCTTTTCTTTTTACTTTTACTGATGTTTCTTAGTTTGTATGCTTATTTTTTTCAAACAAGCACTTTTTTTCTAACATTATTTTTTTAATTCTCTTTTTTTACAGTCTTTTCTACAAGATGGGATTCTGGATAATGGGGAGATTAATTGTGCTTTCCAAAGAAGCCTCCACCACCTAGACCGTTCTCAATTGGTAATTGATCGTCCACTTAATCCTCTTCTTTTTTTTCGAAATAGGCATTTTAACTATGTTCATTAGGCTATAATATTGTTTCGTTTTAGGTTATACTTTTTTTTTAAAAAAAAATGCAATCTTGGTGTCCTACCATCATAACTTTTTGTTTTTGTGTTCTAAAATTTGTGGAGCAATTTATAGAAAATAACAAAATATGACATGTGTAGGGCAGAGAACAACAGGTAGTTCCTATGTTAAATTGTCCATATCTCAATTCGATTCACGACCATTTTTTTATTTTTATTTTTTTAGAAGCCTGCTAGCTGTTATATCACTCAAGGATTATGTTTTTTCTGGCAATATAGATGCTATGAAGCCTTTTTTTGGTTTTAGTAGCTATTCTCATTTTTTTGCTAGCATTTTTTTTTGTAGGTCATGTTTCCTGTATTGCAAAATATTCGTTTCAAAAGGCTTGATAGAACAGTGGGCCACTTCTTCCTTCTAGTCTTGAACCTAAGGGAAGAAAGGTTTGAAGTTCTCGATTCTATGAGGTCTCTCGCTGACATTAACTTGAAGACATGCTGCAACAATTTGATCACTGCAATTAAGGAACTTTGGCGCAAACATTACCCTAATTCAAGGAAGAATATTGACAAGTACCAACTGATTGATATTAATGTTCCATTGCAGTCAAACAAGTAGGTCAACAGTTCAACATACATATTTATTTTCATATCTAAAGTTTCTGTCATCCTCCATATGATTATGACTTTTTTTTTGCAGTCATGACTGCGGGTTCCACATGCTAATGCACTGTGAACACTGGAATGGTATTAACATGCCAGAGTTTAAGGAAAAAGATATGCCAACTATTCGAAAGATGCTCACATACAAATGGCTCCAACATCCAGAAAACAATATTGCATGGAGATGTAAAATGAATATTTGCTAGGTATGTATTCCCACTAAGAAACTGTTTTTATTTTTTTTTGAGTTTGTCCGGGCATCTCTGTGCATTGTGATCATATGATTTGCAAATGCTGCACTTATTCTTCCTCTTCGCTTGACCATTCATCCCTTTTTTGTGTGCCTTCTCCTTCCTGCGCCCTTTAGCTTTTGATTTTGGGGGGTTCGCTACACTTGATGTATTTGGACCAGCCACTGCACCTACAATGTGAAATGCAACAAGCAACTAATCAATATAGTACAGACATACAAAAATGAAGCAAAGCAGAATATAGTGTCTAGTTTTTTAAACTTGCAGTTTGCAATGAAGGTCCAGTTAGAGTAGAGACACCTGTACCATTTTGTGCACCTTCTGTAGCACCACCTTCTGCACCACTAGTGTTTTGCCTATTTGCCATCGTCCTTTTCTTAATTTCTTCAAATTCAGATCGCATCTCCTTGATGTGCTTCTCCAAAATAGCATAGTTTTCATCATTTGTACAACCTTCCACTGCTATTGCTGCAAACGCGGTGGTTGCGTTGGTAAATCTCAAAGTTTTCTCACTAGTCAATGGCATCCCACGGGCCACAAGTCCCACTGGTGCATTCACATTTTGGACCTGGTTAGTATCACTAGCAATTGCTTGTTGCGTCCACCTTTTAAGGATGTACCTTTCTGGTATTAATTTCACACCCATTCTGACCATAACTCTCATAATGTGGCAGCAAATGATTCCATCCCTATCAAACTTGCTGCACTCGCAGCAATAGCTTTCATCCTCTTCTATTGCTGTAACAAGATAGTTCCTTTTTCCATACCCAAAAACAAAGCTATTATTGGGCTCCAACCAATATTGGAACTGCCCTACAGGCTTCACATCATATTCTGCAGTTTTCTCAAACTCTTTGGAGAACCTGTAAAACATATTCTTTGTGTATACAGTGGAAGCATGCTTCTCAAGTGGATGCCTTGACCATCGTCTTCGCTCATTCTCATCGGTCCTGAAGTCTTGCCCATCCTGTGCAACCAGACACTTTTCTTGTATTTTCTGGTACTGCCTCACAAACTGTAGCACTGACAAGTTTGGGTTGACATACTTCTTCAACAAAGCATTGAACCCCTCGCTCCTTTGAGTCGACTGGAGGAATGGGAAGAAACTGTGCATGTAGTAGGCTGGTATGAAGCTCTGCCTTATGTGGTATAGGTGTTGAAAATGCTCATTGTCCTCCAAACCATATTTCTGGACCATAGTAGCCCACTTTGACTCAAAATCTTCTGGGCTTACAGTGTGGTTTAAGCAATCCACAAACTCCTCATTCAGCTCATCATTTTTAGCAAGGATCGGTCCAATTGTGCCTGAAAACTTGTCCATGATATGCCACCTGCAATTCCTGTGGGTTGTGTTTGGAAACACAATGCAAATGGCAGCTCTCATCGCAGGATCTTGATCGGTGATTATGTTAAGGGGTGCTTTTCTATCCATTGCCTCTAGAAATGTTAGAAACAACCATTCATAGGTAGTTGTCTTCTCATTCCTTATAAAGGCACATCCTAGTTGAAAAGTTTGACAGTGTCTGTTGATTCCTATGAATGGTGTACAAGGCATCTCATATATGTTGGTCATATAGGTTGCATCAAATGAGACACAATCGTTGTATGCCTCTTTGTAAGCACGCCTTGCAGCTGAATCAACCCAAAATAGGTTCTCAACCCTATGGTTGTCATCAAGCTTGATCTTGTAGAAGAATTCAGGGTCTTCTTCTTTCAATGCTCTGAAGTAATCCAAAGTTTCTTGCATATCTTTGAATTTTTCTGTCTTGTGGATGGTGGAGCGGAAGTTTGAAACTTGTTTGCCGTCATATGGAACCAGCTGTGCTGAGCCATAGAACTCGCTCATCAGCTGCATGATTCTACCGGTGCTCAAGTTGCATCCATGTAGCAAAACAATGAAGTCCTTTTCCTGCTTCGGTATGCCTCTATGGGACCTTAGGAACTTCTTGAGTGAGGGCTGAACTACAAGATCATGGTTATGCTCGGCCAAAAAATAGATTACTTGCCATCTAGAGCCAATGATTTTGACTACCATCCTTGCCTTGCAGTTTGTATATAGCATTTTCTCCCTCTTTCTTTTCTTACATCCGTCAAACTTCTTCCTTTTTTCTACTTGCTCATCCTCTTCTTCTTGTGCAGTATCCTCTTCTTCGGCTTCATCATTGTCAGAGTAGCAAGTGATTCCATCAACAAGCTGAGCAGCAACTCTCCTTTTCCTGCCAAAGCCTTCCTTGTTGCACACAAACTGCACCTTTTGTTTTTCTCTTGTGATTGCAGACCGACGTGACGTGTTTGTTCTAATCGAGAAGCCAGTTCTCTTTGCATACGAGTTGTAGTACTCCCTTGCTTCGTCCAAGGTTGCAAAAGACATCCCATTGTGTGGCATTTCAGGTGTAGACCACACCTCTTCCTCCTCTTCTGCTACTTCAGCAAATACAGGATTAGTAGTAGAATCTTCATTCCTGTCCTCTATTCTTGCCTGTTCAAATGACAATCTGATCTCAGAAATGGTAGGAAGAAACTCTTCTGAAACTGCAGGAGCATGACCATCTTCAGAAATACTAGGCAAAATCGGTTGGTTCACATGCTCATCGTTAGGCTGAGGAATTCCAGGATTTGTGGACACTTGAGTGCAGAAGGTAGGGTTGCTAGTCATATAATCAAAATCAAATGCATCCAAGAAATCTTCATCCAAATCTGGTGGCAGCTCGTTAAGATCCATATTTTTTTTGAGATCTGCATGCAAAAAACATTAACTATAGGTGTGTGTTACTATATCAAGACAGTAGGCAACTTAGTCAAACCTATTAGGCAATAATAGTGTACAGAACTAGACAAAATAGGGCAGCAACTTATGCAGTTCTTTTGTTTAGTACATGCTTTTTTAGTTGTATTTCAATACATGCTAACTATATTCAGTACATGCTTTTTTAGGTTTGTAGTTTATTCCATACTCAGTTTTTTTCCAACTTTTTTATGGATCTAGTGTCAATGTGTTATCTTTTTTTAGAGAAAGTTTGATATTTGAGGCTTGCTTGTCCTTTACTCAGTTGATTTTATCAGTTGTACTTTTTTACTTTTAATTTTTGCAGGTGCGAAGCTATGTGCAGCAACTAACACAAGAAAGTTTAATGCATAGGAGTAACCATGTGAAGCAGCTAACACAAGAAGATTTTTAATGTAGAAAGATGTACATCTGCATGAGTGGTGCATACAACATATATCCATGTCATCTAATGGGCACCAAAACGTACAGTGGTGTAGTATTAAATCTGCTGATGTAGTAGGGAACTATAGTACTATGTGATAAGATCTGCTTTATACAGAACAACTGATTTGCTTAAGCAAAAGTGGTGAATTGCTCAAAAGTTAGGATAAGATCTGCTTTTTCTTTGTAACAGATCTGGCTTCTAGTAACAGATCTGGCTAGTTTCTATTTTTTTGGGACTTTTTTTTGTTGAAAGTAGTAGCAGAAGAAGCTGATAGTACAAAGTTGTTGCACAATCGCACGTACCTGCTTTTTTGTTCTTGGATGTATTAGCTTGCCTTTGTTTTGGATGAATCTGCCAGCTGCCTGGATGGTGGCAGCGGCGCCATGAGCATCTCTGTTTTGAGGGTTGAAAGGGAAAAGCAAAACAGGGAAGAGGGGAAGAAGCTTCCAGGGGAAGAGGGGCGTGGGCCTGTTATTTACTGGTGGGCTTTTTTGTCTTGGCGGGGTTGCCTTTTTCGGTTTTTCCTAATACGGAGTGTGCGTGCGGTGTGCTTAACGCATGCACGGCCGTGCATTAGCCGCTTCCAATTTAAAATACTTTCAGTTGATATTGTGGTACAATTGTATTCTTTTCTAGACGAAGAAAGTAGTTAGGACTAAAATTTGGTTAGAATTAGGTAGCTAGTTGGCTAAGAGTATCTCCATCGCTCATACCACACATCATCCTGAAATCAAATCCTTTTTTTTTCTTATTGCCCATCTACATCCCACTCATATTCCCTTAAGTTTGTCATGTCCAAAATTTCCATTTGAGATGTGACAAGAACATACTAAAAAATATAAATGATTTCAAAGTTTTTATAAGACTTTCCAACCTTTGGTTTGTTTGTTATCAGTTTTGTTGAATAATAATATCTTTGTCAGGACTTTCTAAACTAATTTCCTTAGGGGTGTTACATCCATGCTCATTGCATAACTAAGTATAAGTAAATCTAAATTATAAAATTTATTTAAGCTATGAATATGATTTTCTATATTTTTTATAGAAACTATAGTATTAAATGTATGTTTCAAATTCTAGTTTAAAAAAATGAGTTCGAGTTTGGATTATAAGTCTTTAATTTTTTAATTATATTTTTAAATAAAGTTTTGGAAAGGTTGTAAATTCTATAATTAATTTAAAACATATTTTATAAACATATTAAATTTGTTTGGAAATCGTATTTAAAAATTTGTCTTCATACTAGTTATTTCCTCAAAGCCTAGTTTTATTGGTTCCCAAAATAAAGTTCAGAAAGGATTGAAAAATAAAATATGACAAAAATGTTGTTCAAAACAAACTTTTGTGTTGAAAACTCTATATTATATTCGAGCAACACATTATTAAAATAGGTTATAAATGGTTTCAAATGAATTTGGCAAAGTTTTTTTTTGGGAAAATTTCAAAATCCCCAAAAACGTTTTCTTTCATTATCGCTCCTTTTGTTTTTTGTCCGCCCGGCCCACTCCTCTGGCTTCTCTTTCTCCGGTCTGCTCAGCCTCGGGCTAAAACTGGCCACCGCGTAGCCTAAGCTCATCCTCTGTTTCGGCCCCATCCAACCGCCAATCCGCCATGACCCAGCTGAAGCGGCGCCCGTGCAAATCCCCCCACCGGCTTTAGAAACTCCGGTAAGGACCCGCACCCGCCGAGGATGGATCCTTTTGGGACCCGTGGAGAGGGTGGCATTCTAATTTCCACAGCACAGTGACATTTGGCGTTGCCATTAGTCCATTATTAAACTCTTCTCATTAGGCTGCAGGAACCTCCTCTTTTCAGGAAGCATCACGGAAGAATCTCCGGGGCCGGCTGCTGCCTCCTTTGCAGCACCACGGAAGACCACCACCAACTCCAACTGCAAAGCGCGCGCGCCGGATCAGTCAATTCACCTGCATGATTCTCTCTCTTTCTTTCTCTCCTTTAAGCCATTCCACCTGAAAAAGAAAAAAAAAAAAAGGAGATCCTGCTGATTGCCGGACATGATGCCCAGTACTCTCACCGTCTCAAATTATGGCCTTGTTTAGTTCAATCCGAAATCTAAAATTTTTTCAAGATTACTCGTCACATCGAATCTTGCGGCACATGCATGAAGCATTAAATATAAACGAAAGCAAAAACTAATTACACAGTTTGTCTGTAAATCGCGAGACGAATCTTTTAATCCTAGCTAGTTCATAATTAGACAATATTTGTCAAATAAAAACGAAAGTGCTACAGTAGCGAAATCCGAATTTTTTTCGAAACTAAACAAGGCCTAGGCATTTCAAAAATTTTAAAAAGTCAAAGCATATTGATTAAAATTATAGAAAAAATATAAAAATTTTTGACATCAAATAGATATTATATAAAATATAATTAATAAAGAATATAATAATATTTAGTTAATATCATAAATATTATTATCTTATCATATAAATTTAGTTGAATTTAAAATATTTTGACTCTCCAAAATTTTTAAAATGTCTTATAATTTGGGATGGGGGAGTACAAAGCAGAAATAACTTCATAAACTAGGAGAATGTTCTAGTATGACTTGTACAGTGCAAGAAATGACCGCAATTCTAAAGAAGTTAGGCCTTGTTTAGTTCTAAAAAAATTTGTAAATTTTTTTATATTCCTCGTTATATCGAATTTTTAGACGCATGCATAGAGCATTAAATATAAACGAAAAATAAAAACTAATTATACAGTTCACCTATAATTTGCAAAACGAATCTTTTGAGCTTAGTTAATCCATGATTAGATAATATTTGTTAAATATAAACAAAAGTGTTTCTGTGTATATTTTGAAAAATAAAATAAAATTAAACAAGGCCTTAATTGCCAATTTGGCATTTTCCAAGCAGTTTTCCGTCGTCCGCGCAAGCTTGGCATTTGGCAGATTCTACTCCATACTCTTGTTTACTTTGCAAAATTTTTAGTTTTTACTACTATATTACTTTCGTTTTTATTTGACAAACATTGTTGAATCAAGGAATAACTAGGCTCAAAAGATTCATCTCACAAATTATAGGTAAACTGTACAATTAGTTTTTATTTTGATCTATATTTAATGCTCCATGCATGCGACCAAAGATTCAATGTGACGGAGAATCTTGAAAATTTTTACGAACTAAACAAGTCGTAAACAGCTGGCTTTGAGTAGTACAACATTAGAAAGAAAAAAAAAGTCACGGTTTGGATAAGGCCTTGTTACTCAAAATTTTTCAAGATTTCCGGTGACATCGAATCTTGCGGCACATACATAAAGCATTAAATATAGATGAAAATAAAAACTAATTTCACAGTTTACCTGTAAACCGCGAGATGAATCTTTTGAGTCTAGTTACTCCATGAAATAAAAACGGAAGTGCTACAGTAGTCCGAGCCAAAAATTTTTACGAACTAAAGAAGGCCTACTAAAGCTAGATGGGCGACAACGCTTCTCCAGCTAGGAGAAGAAGGGCCTTGTTTAGTCTAAAAAGTTTTACAAAATAGATACTTTAGTACTTTCGTTTGTATTTAATAAATATTGTTCAATCATATATTAACTAGGCTCAAAAGATTTATCTCACAAATTACAAGTAAACTGTGCAATTAGTTATTTCTTTTATCTATATTTAATGTTTCATGCATGTACCGCAAACATCGATTTCATGGAAAATGTAAAAAAATTTGCAAACTTTTTTGAACTAAACAGGCCAGGTTGCAAGTATCCTCTTGCCGTGCACTCTCAGTGCAATGCAATGTACAGTAATTGCCATTACGATTTAGCTTGCATCAAAGTGGCAGTTCTTGAACCTAAAAAAATTCCCCAAACCCTTGAGGTGGTGTTTGGAAAATATTTGCATGCCATTTATTTCATTGTGGAGGAAGGGGATGGATCAGGAGCACATTCTAGTGCAGACAGGGATAAAGATCCAATGGATGAAGATGATGATCTTCTAAGTGAAGAAGAGAAGGAAATTGGCAAAAACTCTACAGCAACTCTTGGTGGAAATTCCTCTGCTCCCACACGTGAGCATAAATCTTCTCAAGGTGGGTTTAATCAGCAGTCTAACAGTAACAAGCAAGTTACAGAAAAAAGTGACATGAACATATCCACTACTTTAGATAGGCATTTGGAGCCTACGGTTGGTTTAGATACTGAGCATCTTGCATCTAGCCCTTCTATTCTTCTAAATGGGTTGATTGTAGATGTACCCGAGCAGTCCAAGTACATGGACAATCAGGTTGCAATCCAATGTGCTGATTTACCATCAGAGGCATGGTACAGGAAGCAAGCAGAGTGTATTTTGGATAATGCAGTTGATATTGTGCTAGATGAAATAGCTTCACAGGTGATGCAAGAGGATGATGCAGAGGTAAATACAAGACTTCCAGCAACCCCTTCCAAGAGAGTGTCGCCACAAACTCCGATTAGACGGAGCAAAAGGAGGGAAGCCACGGTTGATGAAGACTCGTTGGAGAGAGCCGAACACCTTGTGGCTATGAAGAACTTGGAGATTCCAGCAAATGGTAAGAATTTTAATAATTCAATTTTATCCATTTCAGATAAAGTCATTTTTCTGAAATTAAGAGTGGTGAGCTTCATAATGCAAACCAGATAGAGAGAAATGCACAGGATAATTGCTTAGATAGTTCTGATGAGACAGAAGACAATGAGATAGAATATATTACGCTTGGCCACTTATGTAGTGGCATAATCGATGAACCTGCTGATGATGATGCCAATCATATTGGAGGTGAATGGCATACAGTGTCCAAAAAGAAAAATTCCTCACAAAAAAAGAAAGTACAGGTTCGTCGTGTCACCAATCTTAAAAAACGAAGTTCAAAATGAAAGGTCTGTTTTGGAATAGCAGAGGTCTTAGGGACTTGGCTAAATATAAATTTCTCTTTGATACTTCATGTGACCACAAGCTTGATTTCATAGCAATTTTAGAAACTCGCAGAGATGATTTTACTACTTTTGACTTGAACCACTTTTGCGGTGGTAGACTTTTTTTGGCATTGGACTTCACCTAGAGGACAATCTGGTGGAATTTTGCTTCAGATTAATCTTCAAGTTCTTGATATTGGTGATATAATCCTAGGAGATTTTCACATTAAATTCAATGTTCGAAACAAAGAAGATGGCTTTCAATGGGTTCTCATTGCTGCTTATGGAGCAGCACAAGACGAGTTAAAAGAAGTTTTCCTAACTGAGATGGTTCAAATTTGTAGTAGCGAAGACAAACCAACCCTCTTAGGTGGAGACTTTAATATTATCAGGACACCGTCTGAAAAAAATAATGATAGATACAATGATAGATGGCCCTTTCTTTTTAATGCTTGCATCGACAGTCTTAACTTGAGAGAATTAGATCTCTCTGGCCGACAGTTTACATGGGCTAACTCTCTTGATACGCCGACATTTGAAAGGCTAGACCGAGTTTTAGTAAGCACAGACTGGGAACAAGAATTCCCTTTAGCGGTGGTGCAAGCTTTAACTAGAGATATTTCAGATCACACACCGTTACTTTTGGATTGCGGAACTTCTACTACTCAAGGCAACAACGTCCTTTTCAATTTGAATTATGTTGGCTACTTACGAATGGTTTCTTTGAACAGGTAAGAGATGTGTGGAATAATGAAAATAGGGGTACAAATTCTTTACAAAGATGGCAATTCAAGATTAGGCGGACACGCCAATATCTAAGAGGGTGGGGAAGACATGTTAGAGGAAAAAATAAGCAAGAAAAAAAGGATATTAAATCCATGATTGACACTTTAGATAAGAAGGCAGAGTACTCTGATCTATCTCCAAACGAGTTAGATATGCTTCGTTGCCTAAGAGATAGAATCTCTCATTTGTTGAGAGAAGAAGAGATAGCTTGGTTTCAAAGGTCAAAAACTAAAGGTCTACTAGAAGGTGATAACAACACAAAATATTTCCATCTCGTTGCTAATGGTAAGTATAGAAAGAGTAGAATTTTTCAGTTGGAGGGAAACAATAATATTATAAAAGATGAGACAGAGCTAAAAGAGCACATAACCTCCTACTACCAAAATTTGTTTGGCCCTCCCGAGGAAAATAATTTTACTATGTTGGAGAGTAGAATTGAGGACATTCCTCAGGTATCAGATTTTGAGAATGATATCCTCAATGCCGAGTTTGCTGAAGCAGAGGTAAAAGCGGCTATCTTTCAAATGAAACACAATAAGGCTCCGGGGCCGGATGGTTTTCCCGCTGAATTCTATCAAGTTTTTTGGGAAGTCATAAAGGCTGATTTGATGGCCATGTTCCATGACTTTCATAAAGAAGATCTGCCACTTTTTTCTCTCAACTTTGGAATTATAACACTGTTACCGAAATGCCAAGAGGCAATTAGGATTCAACAGTATAGACCTATTTGCCTTTTAAATGTGAGCTTCAAGATTTTCACAAAGGTAGCAACAAATAGAATAAATTTTGTGGCTAAGAAGGTAATACAACCCTCACAAACAGCTTTCCTTCCGGGTCGATATATTTTAGAGGGAGTGACAATTTTACATGAAACAATTCATGAATTGCATAGGAAAAAACTAAATGGGGTAATTTTTAAAATTGATTTTGAGAAAGCGTATGACAAGTGAAATGGACTTTCCTCCAGCAAACACTAAGAATGAAAGGATTCGCGCCTTTGTGGCGCCGATGGGTCCAACAATTTGTTTCTGGAGGCAGTGTTGCTGTGAAAGTAAATAATAATGTCGGGCGTTATTTTCAAACCAAAAAAGGCCTACGGCAAGGTGATCCACTTTCACCTATTCTTTTTAATCTAGTTGCGGATATGTTAGCCATATTCATTACTAGGGCCAAAGAGGATGGCCAAATTCAAGGCCTCATTCCGCATTTGGTGGATGGTGGCCTCTCAGTTTTGCAATATGCCGATGACACTATTGAAGGGTCGAGATGGCGGACTAGAGGGGGGGTGAATAGTCCTTTCTAAAACTTATCGCACCGGCTAACCGAAACAAAAGCGAAACTAAAACTATCGGTCTAGCCAAGACTACACCCCTCTATCTAAGTTCTCTAGCACCTTGTAAAAGATCCTAAACAAGCAAACAAGGTGCTACGTAAGCAAGAGCTCACCTAAACAATTCTAGGAGCAAGGTCACACAAACCTATGCAACTAGTACTTTGCAAACCGGGAGAGCTCCTACACAAACTAGTGAGGCAAAGCGCACAACGCCTAAGCTCACTAGCAAGCTCAATAACAAGGCAACTAATGCCAAATTAAAGAGCACAACTTACTTAGCTACACAAGCTAAGCAAAGTGACTAACAAGGTTACACAAACCAAAAAAGTCACGCAAGGGAACTACTTCTAGCTACACAAGCAAGAAGGTAACTAGCAAGCTACACACGCTAACTAATTACAAGAGCAACTACACAAGCACAAATATATGAATGTAAGAACAAGCTTGTGTTAGGGACTTGCAAACCAGCGGGAAGAACAATGTTGACACGATGATTTTCTCCCGAGGTTCACTTGGTTGCCACCAAGCTACGTCCCCGTTGTGTCGACCAACACTTGGTGGTTCGGCGGCTAAGAGGTGTTACACGAACCTCGTCCCCACTAGGACACCGCAAGAACCTACCCACAAGTGAGGTAGCTCAACGACACGCACGATCCAATAGAGTTGCTCTTCGCGATCCCCGCGGGGTGAGCACCGTACCCCTCACAATCTCTTCTCCGGAGCACCGCACAATCTCCTTGCGTGCTTCGACGGAGTCACAAGCCACCAAGCCGTCTAGGAGGTGGCAACCTCCAAGAGTAACAAGCACCACCTGCTTGCAACACGAACACCTAGTGCCACTCGATGCAATCTCTCAATGCAATGCACTAGAATCGCTCACTCACACAATCGGATGATCACTATCAAGTATATGTGAGTTAGAGGCTTTACTAGCACTCCCTAAGCATGGACACTAAGTCCCAAGGGTGCTCAGCACCGGCCAAGGCCGGCCACCACTTCTATTTATAGCCCCAAGGGCTAAACTAGCCGTTGCCCCTTCACTGGGCAAAACACGTGGGCACCGGACGCTCTCAAGGAGCCACCGGACGCTCAACACCCAGCGTCCGGTGCTCAGCTGACCGCCACGTGTCACTAGCCGTTTGAACTCGACCGTTGCCGCCAACGGCTACTGCGCACGCGCGCCTGCACAGCACCACCGGACGCTCTGAAAGTCCACACCGGACGGTCCGGTGCTCACCGGACTCGTGCGCAGAGAGGGTTGCCAAACCGCCCGCACACCGGACGCTGAGCACCGGACTCTCTCCGGTGCGTCCAGTGCACACCTGCGCCACAGACACCACACCGGACGCTCTGGACCAGCGTCCGGTGCCTCTGCACTTAGCGTCCGGTCACTCCCGCGACTTCTCCAAATTTCCCACCGGCGCAATAGAAAATATGCTCTTAATTTTCTCAAAAGCGCCGAATCCCGCCTCGCAAGCTCGGCGGGAGGGAGAGAGAAACCCACACCTCTCTCAACCCTAGGAACTCCACCTCCTTTGCAAATGTGCCAACACCACCAAGTGTACACCACCAAGTGCAAGTGTGTTAGCATTTTCACAAACATTTTCCCAAAGGAGTTAGCCTCTCAAATTTGCCACGCCACTCGATCCTAACACGTATGCAAAGTTAGATCGCTCAAGTGGCACTAGATGACCGATATGCAAACAAGTTTGCCCCTCTTGATAGTACGGCCATCTATCCTAAATCCGGTCATAAACTTCTCTACACACCTATGACCGGTGAAATGGAAATGCCCTAGGTTATACCTTTGCCTTGCGCTTTCCATTCCATCTCCTCCAATGTTGATGCAACACATGCACCAACCAATCACCAAATGATATGATCCACTTCATATCATCACGTGACCGTATTGGTTCATCAATCTTGACCTCACTTGCTCTTCACCGTTGCCTCGGTCCATCGGCGCCAAGTCTTGCTCAAGCTTCACCGTCACACGTGGTCCCTCGCTTCAAAGCCTCCGACTTGCCCTTCACTCTTGCAACCGGTCCATCAAGCCAAGCCTCATCTTGATCTTCTCCACCTTGGTCACATGACTCCATGTCATGTCTCATATGCAATGAGCTCCTCCATCATCATATAATCACCTGTGGACTAATCTCCTGTGTATCTCACATAAACACTATTAGTCCACCTAAGTTGTCACTCAATTACCAAAACCAAACAATGACCTTTCAACTATACTTTTCATGGAGCATGATTTAGAACAAGCAAAGAACATGAAAACTATTTTATGTGCCTTCGAGCAACTGTTTGGTTTGAAAATTAACTTCCACAAAAGTGAACTTTTTTGCTATGGGGAGGCAAAGGAGCACATGGAGCAATATTCACAAATCTTTGGATGTGGAATGGGTAATCTTCCTTTCAGATATTTGGGTATACCAATGAATCACAAAAGGCTCACTAATAAAGACTGGAAGATGGTTGAAGATCGCTTTCAAAAAAAGTTGAGTAATTGGAAGGGTAAACTTTTATCTTATGGTGGTAGGTTAGTTTTGATAAACTCAGTGCTGAGTAGCTTGGCTATGTTTATGATGTCTTTTTTTGAAGTACCCAAAGGCATTCTTAAGAAACTAGACTTCTACAGATCAGCTTTTTTCTGGCAAGGTGACAACCATAAGAAAAAGTATAGATTATCGAAATGGGAAATTCTTTGTTTACCAAAGGATCAAGGAGGTCTTGGTATCATGAATCTTGAAATTCAGAATGCTTGCTTACTTAGCAAATGGTTATACAAACTAGTTAATGAAGATGGCATCTGACAGGATCTTCTTAGGAATAAATATTTGAAAAATAAAACCATTGGTGAAGTTTATTGGAAACCAGGGGATTCACACTTCTGGTCAGGCCTTTTGAAGGTAAAAGACCGCTTCCTTGATCTCTCTATTTTTAACATTCACAATGGTAATCAAACCAGGTTTTGGGAAGACAAGTGGCTTGGAAACTTCATTCTCAAAGAGCAATATCCATCTTTATACAATATTACATGGAAAAGACATATATCAGTAGCCAATGTTTTTGCTTCCACACCCCTTAACATTTCTTTTAGAAGGTCTCTATTAGGAGAAAAGCTTCTTAAATGGAATGAATTAGTGGCTAAAATTGCATTTGTGCAGTTGGATGATCAACAAGATTCCATTAAGTGGAGTCTTACAAGACAAGGCTCTTTCACAGTACAATCAATGTATAAACACTTAATTAATCAAGTTGCGATGCCTTTAAATAAGTTGTTATGGAAGTTAAAATTACCACTTAAAATCAAGATATTTATTTGGTTCTTGATAAAAGGGGTAATTTTGACCAAAGATAATTTAAAAAAGAGAAAATGGAAAGGAGACGATAGATGTTGTTTTTGTGACAATAAGGAAACTATCCAACACTTGTTCTTTGATTGTCATGTGGCTAGATTTGTTTGGAGAGTCTGCCAAGTGGCTTTTAATCTCGAACCACCAAAAGATGTAATCGACTTATTTAGGTTGTGGGATGCACAAACAGACTAACACTTGCGCTATCTGATTTGTATGGGGTCAAGTGCAATCTTGTGGTCTATTTGGCTATTTAGAAATGAAGGGATTTTTGATAAAAAAAAACAACTATACTCTTATTTGCAGGTTGTTTTCAGGGCAACGTATTGGACCCGTTTTTGGATCGCACTGCAAAAGAAAAACGACAAACCTCTTCTAAAGTGGGCATGTCGCATGATGGAGACTGTGGCTATGGAAATTTTTGCCAAACATGGATGGTCGTCGCTGGAAAGGCTTAGCGCTTAGCGTTCAATCATTTTTACCTTTGTTGCTTTTGTTTTTTGAGAGGTTGTTTTTCTAATAAAAATTGGTTGTGTGCAAAACTCTTGCAGAGACCGGAATAAAAATTCCTTTTTCTTTTTTTTTATTGCCAAATTGAGTTTGCCTTGGCAGGTCACCAGGGTGAGAGAGAGAGAGAATTGCAGCCCTTCGATCTTCGAAAGGATAAAGATGCATTGTGCTGAGCACGGAGTGTTGGGCACACTACGTTAGGAGTACTCCTTCGTGGCAAAGCTGGTGTATCCTGTTATGGATACTGGCTGGATGGACCTCGTTAAGCAACGTGTTTTTCCATCTGCAGGCATGAGCTGGCTGGACTTGCGAGACCACGGACTTGCGATCATGCCATCCGCGTCCGGGGGCGGCGCCAACAAATGGCCGTCCCTTGACAGCCGGCGCCTGCCAATATGCACAAATGGCAGGCAGCTGCAGCTACGGAGCAGAGCAGGAGCAGCATTCGGCCTGGGGCCGTCCCACGAGAATTCTCCCACGAAGGGCGGCACAAACATCCAAGGGCTGTGGTGCCCATCGGTCAGCAAGGGTGGAAAATCGGTGGTGAGAGCATATGCGCGCCTCCATGCTATGGGACCTAGGACTTGTTTAGTTCTGAAAAGTGAAAAGTTTTCGGTACTATAACATTTTTGTTTGTTTGTGATAAATATTATCTAATCATGGACTAACTAGGATTAAAAGATTTGTCTCGTGATTTACAGCTAAACTGTGTAATTAGTTTTTGTTTTCGTCTATATTTAATGTTTCATGCATGTGCCATAAGATTTGATATTACAGGGAATCTTGAAAACTTTTTAGTTATCAGGTAAACTAAACAAGGCCCTGATCGATGGCTGTTCAGATGTGCAGAATTGACCAGCGGATTCATGATCGAGTTCCTGACACCGGCGACTTGTGAGATGAGCTATGGGCCCAGGTGGCGCCTCACATGTTGACTTGGAGTACTGTAGAACTGTACCCCAGGCCCCAGCAGAACACACACATTGTTGTATTTGTGTTCGAGCGTCTTTTGATAGAAACTGCAAGCCCTATTTTATGGTCATCGATCAAGCAAGGTCGAAACCAGTTGCTCTCGAGGCCTTCTTCAGTTCTGGGCCAAAAGTTTTTGGACTAATTACGGATAAATTGTATAATTATTTATTTTTATTTATATTTAATAATCTATGTAAATGTCGTAAGACTTAATCTGATAGAAAATTTTGAAAAATTTGCCTAAGGTCCTGTTTAGATTAGAGATGAAAAATTTTTGGGTGTCACATCGGATATGTCGGAAGGATGTCGAGAGAGTTTTTTAGAAAAATAAAAAAACAAATTACATATCTCGTCTGGAAACTGCAAGACAAATCTATTAAGCATAATTAATCTGTCATGTGGGTTAGCACCTAAAGCTAATCATGGACTAACTAGGCTTAAAAGATTCGTTTCGCGATTTTCAATCAAACTGTGTAATTAGTTTATTCTTTTATCTATATTTAATGTTCCATGCATGTGTTTAAAGATTTGATGGGATGGATGAAAAATTTTTGGGTGGGGAACTAAACACGGCCTAAGGCCTGGTTCAGTTCAAAAAAATTTCAAGATTCTCCTTCATATCGAATCTTGTGGTATATGCATAGAGCATTAAATATTGATAAAGAACTAACAAATTGCATAGTTTACCTGTAATTTTGCGAGACAAAATTTTTAAACCTAATTAGTCCATGGTTGGACAATAATTACCAAATACAAATAAAACTGTTACAACAGTCAAAACTAAAAAAAAATCACCAAGTAAACAAGGCCTAAGAGCAAGGCTAGTAATACAACCCACCTGTTGGCTATAAGGTTTTTTGCAGCCTTCTTCCTGCCCACACATATATTTGTTAGATATTCACTGTTAATACATGACCCACTGATCTATCTCATAAAGTTTCTTGGTTCATGTGTCTGAGCTGGCCGTAAGATTTGAGCCTGCTACTTCTCTCTCTACCCTCTCTTCTCTACTTCAGCATTTAGCCAGTTTACATCTTACTATACTTGCTCTAAGGGCAATCCAGTGCTAGAAATATACGTAGTTTCTATACTTATTAGTTTCTATAGGCACTATATATAAAAACTAGTCTAAAGAAACTATACTCTCAATGGATAGTTTCTATACAATAACTTTTTATCCAATCACATCCATTCTTTTTTTTTCTCAACCAATCATATCACTGCATGTCTTGGATCTCGTATAGACATGGTTTCTAACATAGACCTGGTTTCTATGATTTTTTATCTCTCTTTAATAACTACCTTACCACATCAGCAAAATGATTAGGTGATACTACAATTAATTTCTATATAAACTATGACGATTTCTGCATTGAGAGTGTCCAAAGATGTAGCCTAGTAGCAGACCACTCATGCTTTGTTTAGTTGTATTTTTTTTGAAAAATGGACACGGTAACATTTTCTTTTGTATTTGATAAATATTGTTTAATTATGGACTAACTAGGCTTAAAAGAATCGTCTCACAAATTATAGACAAATTATATCATTAATTATTTTTTATCTATATTTAATATTTCATGCATGTGCTGTAAGATTTGATGTGATTGAGAATCTTAAAAAAAATTCGTAAAATTTTTACAAGTAAAACTTGTAGGCCCGAATGCTCTTCAAGTGGCTTGTCACAGAGACATATCCATTGACAGGATCTAGGCCTTGTTTAAATTTTAAATATTTTTTAGATTTTGTTATTATAGTACTTTCATTTGTTTGTGGTCAATCATAAACTAACTAGAGTCAAAAAAAAATTCGTCTCACGATTTACAGACAAACTATGTAATTAATTTTTAATTTTATCTATATTTAGTGCTTCATGTATGTACCGTAAGATTTGATGTGATGAGAAATTTTTAAAAAAATAGTTTTTGGGTGAACTATAAACAAGGCCTTCGTTTTCCACTTTTCCGTTTCTTTTTCACCGCGTTCAGCATCATCGAGTAGCTTCAAGGAGACAAGGACCGTACAGAATGTGGAAAGGCACTGGTCAGGTTAGGCTAGTACGGAACATTAATGCGCAATTAAGGCTGATTTCAGTGATGTTTAAGGCTCGTTTAGTTCCAAAAAATTTTACAAATTTTTTCAAATTTTCCGTCACATCAAATCTTATAGTACATAGATAAAATATTAAATATAAATAAAAGAAATAACTAATTACACAATTTACTTGTAATTTGCGAGACAAATCTTTTGAGTCTAATTAGTTTATGATTGGACAATCTTTGTCAAATACAAATGAAAATATTACGGTGTTCATTTTGCAAAATTTTTTGGAACTTAAGTTACGAAAACTTTTTGGTTTTCGGAAACTGTAGCGCTTTCGTTTTTATTTGACAAACATTGTTCGATCATGGAGTAACTAGGCTTAAAAGATTCATCTCGTGATTTACAGGTAAACTGTGCAGCTAGTTTTTATTTTCATCTATATTTAGTGCCTCATATATGTGCCGCAAGATTCGATGTGACGGGGAATCTTGAAAAGTTTTTGGTTTTTGGGACGAACTAAACAAGGTCTTAATCATAGTTTCATAGATATTAGATATGTTGATGTGACACTATATTAATTAAGAAATAGATGATAAGAGTTTTATGAGAGTAAAAAAATTTTTATAAGAATTAAATTTTCCTACACTGTTTCTAAAATATAGATGTGTTAAAAACTAAATCATGAGCGATGATGTACATCGCATTGTATCAAAATATTCAAGTGTGGGTCTCTTTTAGGTTAGTCTTAGAGCATCTCCAAGAGCCTTTCTAAATCTCACTCTCTAAATTATCATTTAGAGAGCTATTTGCATAAAAATCGCTTTCTATATTTTTTTTTACTTCCAACAGTTTTGATAAATCTCATGCGCACTCTAGAGAGTCATTCTCGTCTTCTATATTTAGCTAGCGAAAAACCCAGAATAGACAATGGCTATATTTGGATGACCATTTAGAGAAGCTGTTGGAGGGTAGTTTTTCACCAAAATTGCTATTCCTAACATTTAGAAAGAATATACAAAATCTCTTGGAGATGCTCTTAATGAGGTTTCAATTGTGTTTTATGGACATTAAATATGTTGATGTGACACTGTATTAATGAGAGATGATAAGAGTTTTATAAAAGTAGATATAGTTTAATGGGAATGAAATTCTTGTACATAGTTTCTAAAATATGGATGTATTAGAAACTGGGTCATGAAACTCGGTACCGAGGATGACCTTAGTTTCAAAAATTTTTAGGTTCGACTACCGTAGCACTTTCATTTGTATTTGGCAATTATTATCCAACCATAGACTAAGAGGATCTCCAAAAGATTCTCATATTTTATTCGCCAAAATATGATATTTGCCAACTCTTAAATTAGTATAAGGAGAAAAAAAAGTCATGTCCAAGACTTTGCTATATTTCTATCCTAAAAAATTTTTCTCGATATTTTTTTCTATGACCTAGTATTATATTTTGTATCAGGAACCGTCAATTTGTTTCTATACGCATTTAAGCCCTTCCACCAAATCTGATAGAAAATTTTGAAGTTTTTCCTAATAGAAAAATTTGGTGGAAGGGCTCCTAGGAACCGTCAATTTTTTCCCTATAGATGCGCCCTCCTAGGCCGCGGGAGAAATTTTTGCGGGGTTGGGAAAGATAGAGAGGGAAGATGTCCAAACTATTGGACAAAGTTTTTTCTAACTTTGTCAAAAAAAATTAAGGATAGAAAAACTAGATGGCAAACCGTTGGAAATACTCTAACTAGACTTAAAAGATTCGTCTTACAAAACTTTATAAGTAATTATTTTTTTATCTATATTTAATATTTCACACCTATTTCAAAGATTTGATGTGTTTGAAAAAAAATTAGAACTAAAGGAGGTCTGCATGGTAGATTGGCCATCCACAATCTTGTTGCAAGATGAGGCGTACAATCAACCGCATCCGCACTGTACCCTGTCCTCAAGTCCTCAAGTCCAAAGAAGGCACAGCAATACTCCAGACAAGTTGCCCGATATCAACGCATCAACAATGCCCAACATGTAGAACAAAAAAAAGCTTTCCATCAACAACGGTTGGCCCATCGCGCTCGTGCTGAAATGGGGGTGCACGACACAGCATACACAATGGAAATCTATCATCTTTTCTCAACTTCTCTTCTCCAAATTACAGTACTAGATAACGAAAAACTGTAGGAGTATACTGCAACATAAGAAAACCATATCGCGTCACTTAAATTAATTACATGGTCCTGTGTGGGTCATTTGCCATCTAGATCAATCAAGTGATTCCTTCACCAGCTGCTAACAGCAGCAGCAGCAGTATAAATAATCCTACCAAAATCTTCTTCTATTGTAATTAAGCTACCGGCTAAAAGAATCCCTATTTCCGGCCCAAATTTGTACTACTGTACTCTAGAATAGCAAAGCAAAGAAAGAAGCCGATGGATCACACAACTTCAGAAGAATGTGGTTCCGCCGAAGCCCCGATGGAGCAGGTTGTGCGCGATGTTGTCTCTGGCGTGCTTGGCCGTCTCCGACCGCACGGGGTTCTCCGGCGTGGTCTCGTCGTCGACCAGCTCGCATCGGATGGCCGGGTCCACCTCCTCGCCCCGCAGCTCGCAGATGTTGTGGAGCACGCAGCAGGCTCCCAGCACCACGGGGAGGTCCTGCAGCTTCACCTCGGTGCGCTTCTGCAGGCACGCCCACCGTGCCTTGAGCCGCGCGAACGCCTCCACCGCCACTCGCCGGAGCTCCCCGACCTTCTCGTTGAACGCGTGCTGCGTCCACGTCAGGTTGGGGTGCGTGTACGGCACCAGCACCCAGTCCATGAGCGGGTAGCTGGCGCCACCCACCAGCCACGACTCGTGCATCATCCCGGCCGCCGCCCGCTGGTGGAGCATCGACTTCTCCAGCACCTGGTCGTCGGGCATGGATCCCGGCCAGCCGATGCACACGTCCGTGAAGGCTCCGTCGGGCCCCACCACGCCCTGCAGCGTGATGGAGTAGGACGTCTTCTGGTTCCGCTCCGTGTGCCGCCGGTTGAAGTAGGCCGCCACCGAGATCTTGGGCGCGATGATGGGGATGTGGGTGGTGTACATGGCGCCGATGACGCCTGGCACGCCCGAGCTTCGCTCGAAGCTCTCCTTGAACCGCGCCGCCGCGGGCTCGTCGGGCCACTGCAGGAAGCGCGGCATGAGCACGGACTTGATGGCGGCGCACACCTCCAGGACCAGCTTGTGGCAGGTGGAGATGCCGAGGCCGAAGCGCTTGGACACGAGGCGGAGCGGCTCCCCCGTGGCGAGGCGCCAGATGCAGACGGCGACGCGCTGGCGGACGGGGATGGCGGCGCGGAGCATGGTGTCCTCCTTGGCCACCGACGAGCCCAGCGCGTCGCAGATCATGTCGAACGTCTCCCTCCCCATCCGGAAGGCGCGCCGGAACTCCTCCTCCGGGTAGTCGGCGCTGCTGCACCGGTCCCACCACGCGCGGGACCGGTCCTTGACCCACAGCCGACGCTGGTGGTGGCCCTGCCCCGCGGCGCGCGTCGGCGAGGCCGACGCGGAGGACGCCGCCGCCGCCGCCGCAGCCGACTCCTCGGCGGCCACGACGGCCGCAGCGGCGGCCGAGGCGGCGAGCCTGGAGCGCTTGGACCTGGCGGAGGCCTCGGACTCGGCGGTGGCGTCGAAGCTGCTCTCCATCTTGGCGTAGTAGTCCATCATGGCCTGCGACCGGGTGTCGGCGTTGGACTCGAGAAGCGCCAGCTCGCGCCTGGACGCGTCCGCGCGGTCCGCGTGCTCCTCCGCCTCCAGCGCCGCCAGCGAGGTGAGCAGCTTGGCGATGGACCGCTTCTTGCCCTCCTTCTTGACCTCCGCCTCCACCTCTTCCCCAGCGGCGGCTCCGGATTCGTCTGCTGCCCCGCGCTGCCTCCGGCGCCGGCCGTTGGTCATCCCGGCGGCGGTGGGGTTGGGGTCGTCTAGGTCGAGGTCGAGGGCGAGGGCGAGCGGCGACGTCGCTGAGGCCGGGGCGGCGTCCTGGAGGAACGAGCAGTAGAAGGCGAAGTCGTCGTCGTCTGCTGCTGCTGCTGGTGGTGCTCCGCCCCCTGCGCTTGGAGGCCGGCCGTTGGATGGGGATCTCATATACACACACGTCTCCTACCTATCTTGCGGGCGGCCACTCCACACGCAACGCAACGCAACGCAACGCAAGCAGAGGCAGAGCTGAAGCTGAAGCTGAGGCGTCGGCCGGGCCGAGTCGATCGGTCTCCTCCCGTGCTGGTGGTGGCTGGTGGGTGCGCGTCAAAGGCAGGCAGGCAGGCAGGCAGCGGAGGAATGGGGAGCCGTGTGTGATTGGCGCGGCGAGGCAAAGGCGATACGGGAGACCGGTGTGAAAGGGGGGGGGGGGGGGGCGATATAAATACGCATCCCATTGTGGATGGTCTGATGTGATGAGGCAGCGCTAGGTGTGAACGCGGCTGGTGAGTTGCTTTTTGGACAAGGAAAGATTGGCTCTGGCTCTGGCTGGCGTCCACGGTCCATCTGATCTGACACCATGACCATGCCATGCGTGGCGTGGGGCTGCGTGCCGCGGGCGCGGGATTACGTACGCGGTTTCGAGCAGGGTGGGCGCGGCGCGGCGCGGTAGGGGGGGAAGGTGGCTGTGGGGTGGGTAGGGTAGGCTGGCGCGGCACGACACGACACCGCGTGGACCGGATGGATGGATACTCGGCGGTCAATGGGCATGGGGCATGTTCCGCATGCCGAGAGAAGAGCTGGCGTGGGCGTGGCCGGAATTCGGAAGGACTCGCGCGCCGTCACGGTGGCCATCGGTCTGCAAGTGGTGGGTGGCCCCCCCACCGGCCGAGGACGAGACGAGACGAGACGAAACGAGGGTGACGGGAACCGAGGCAACGCGGCGGTGGTCTCGCGTACTCCCTCCCCGCCGCACCGCACCTCGCCGACATGCCCTCCTGACCCGACCGCGACCGGAACCGGGATGGCATATGCGGTGTTTCAAGGCCCCGGGGAAGCGCCCAGCCTGCGGACCTGTGTGACGAATGCGGCATTTGGTAATCTCTTCGGCGCAGGGCGGCGGCGACGACGAATGGTGCGAGCCCGAGTCCGAACGGCAGCTCCAGTGAAATGAACGCACGGTTCTTGCCTCTTGGGTTGCTCGGTGAAAGCTCGCCTCGCCTCCGCTTGCCCTGTCTTGATGTTTGGTGGTAGTCTCCTTTTGCGCTGTCAGCTGCACAAGTCTCTCTCTCTCTCTCTCTCTCTCCCTCTCTCTCTCTCTCTCGTTCCCGTCTTCTTCCACGGTTCGCACTGTTGCAAACGAGACTTTTGACCTTCCATGACGCCCGCTAGTTGAAGTTCAGGCCTGTTTATAGTTTCCAAAATCTTTTTGCAAAATTCGTTATAACAATGCATTGCTTTTGAGACTTGGTAGCAATGCATTTTACCAAGGTTTTTCTAAATGCATTGTTTGGTAGCTAACAATGCATTGCTACCAAGGCTTTTCTAGGTACGTAACTTTTGTCATGCATTAAAATATACACAATGTCTGCATAGAATAAAAGCAATGCATTTAGAAAAGTCAAAAGTCGTTATAATTTTGAAACAGAGGGAGTAGTTCCTTATCACATTGTACCTATATATAGTGCCTTGAGAGTTAAAGCTAGAGTCAAAACTCTACCTAACATAAAATTACAATTGCTTGAAACATTTATTCAATTTTATTTTTAGTTTATTAAGGCCTCTTTGGCATGCATAATAAAACGTCCATAAATGAAAACAAAACATTTTGATATGATCTCTTATGTTTGTTCGGAGAGTCAATTCATGCCCTCTTTAATTTGTTATCTTTGATCCAAAAAATTCCTCCATTTCTTTAGTGCTTTCTTCGTGACAACTATTGATCTTATTAGTTAAAGCATAACAATGGAATTTAATGGAAGTGTCATGTGTTATATAGTAAACTATTTTGCTTGTCCAAAAAGTTATGGTTAAAATTAATGTTAACCGATTTATTATGAGAGAAAAACACTGATGCCTAACGAAAAAAATACAGCGACGGTGAAAACTCGTAAGGTAACTCCCGAAGACATGAACTAGACACCTTGGATCGGAGCATATACGTTTTTTTCCCCCCTTTTTGGGTCAATCGTGCAAAAGTATGGCACTGATCTACTGTTAGCGGTGGTAGTAGTTGTTATTATAGAGAAAAAAAGAATCAGAGCTCTACTCCGAGTGGGACAAAAGGGCAAAAAGATCGAATCAATCAAAGTAGTATGAACAGAGGATGGGACGACTTCTAGGACAAGTCAAACCAAGCGCACATGTTCAGATTGTCCTTGACAAGTCAACTGACAAAAGGCACAAGCGAAACACAAAAGGTAGGTACTCCGTAGGATCCCTTCAATTGTTCTCGGTAACGCAAGTTACAGAAGTCCGCTGAAATTCGAAAAGAAAGATTGAATTTGTACTAATGCTTGGTCAGCTCAAGCAAATCTGAATTGTTGTTGTTTGCGAAGTTGACAAATCTTTAGTACCATGACATATGCTTTTTGACGGCTTACTAATGTGAAAACGACCTCGTCGACGCCGTAAAGCTAACACAAATCATCTGCTTAAGACTGTCTTTGTAAATTTCAACATAGCGATGCAAAAGCATGGAAACAGAAAATCATACTCCATCTATCCCAAATTATAAGTCATTCTAAAAATTTTGGAGAGTTAAACATTTCAACTTTGACTCTCTATTTTTTTTATATATCCCAAATTATAAGTCATTCTATTTTTTTATAATGTTGATCAAATAAGATGCTTTGACTCTCTAAGATTCTGAAATGACTTATAAATTGGGATGCAGGGAGTAAAATTATACAAAAAAAATTATAGTTGTAAAACATATTAGAAAACATTGGAATGTTGAAGGAACGATCGTTTGAATAGGCCATAAGAAAACGTAAGAGTTTTACCCAGAGATCTGAACATATGCAAATCTCATAATTTTCTTCAAGATAGGAGGCAAAGAAAAGTTTGCTATACCAAACCTATGCTCCATTAAACAATAGTAATCCCTATAAGACTGTCAATCTTGTGTTTTTCTCTCCATTTTTCGCCATCTCTAATAATTTCACAGCAGCTAGAGTCGTTTCATTTGTCTAAAAGTCATAGTTAAAAGCACTGTTCACTGATTTACTATAAAAAAAAACATTACTGTCTGACAAAAATAGAACGACTTTATAAGACAAGTGAATATTCAACTCAACATCGTGTGTATATAGATGAGAGAGAAAAGCTATATCTTAGGCCTTGTTTAGTTTTAATTTTTTTTACAAAATAGATATTGTAGCACTTTTATTTGTATTTGATAAATATTGTTCAATCATGGACTAACTAGACTTAAAAGATTTATCTCATAAATTACAAGTAAACTGTGTAATTAATTATTTTGTTTATTTATATTTAATACTTTATGCATATGTCGGAAAATCTAATGTGATGAAAAATCTGAAAAATTTAAAAAATTTGAACTAAACAAGGCCTTATTTTCACCCTAGCTCAAACAAAAACGAGGCTACTGTAGGGCCCACACATGTGCCATCCCATCATCCATATTTGGATGTTCTCTCAATATCGAGCGAGGGCACCATTGGCTCGGAATGAGCGGAGAGGCCTTGTTTACTTTACTAGTCGAGCTCAAGCTGTTTTGGCAGATTGTTTGGTAAATCGGCTTCTTTCTTAAAATATGATCTCATAAAACACCATGTAGAATGAGGTGAATGCGAGAAAAGTCACTATTTTTGGCTCTTTCACATCTTAAAACTTTATAATAGCATGTTTATAAGGGCTTCATTGGTGGAACCATTTTATTTTACCTCGTTTGGCTGAAAATGGCTCATGAAGCCGTTGGAGAAGCCCTGCCAAACGGGGTCTTAGTTCACCCTAAAAACCACAAAAAATTCAAGATTTTTCGTCATATCGAATCTTACGATATATGTCTGAAGCATTAAATATAGATAAAAATAAAAACTAATTGCACTGTTTACCTATAAATCACGAGATAAATCTTTTAAATTTAGTTAGTCTATAATTAAACAATAATTGTCAAATAAAAACAAAATGCTAAGTATTCAAACCAAAAACATTTCAGAAAGAACATCGGCTTTGAGCGAACAGGAGTGTACATGTCTGCTTTGAGCAAGCGAAGGGGAGGTGGCAGCACAAAGCGAGTGGGTATGGCCTGTGGCGGCATCTCGGACTGTGTACAGTGGCAGCTTCAGTGCCATAGATTGAGGGGACGCAAGTGAGTGGATCTTAGAACAACACAAGCTGGTGAATGTGGGGGTGGCGTGACCTAGTGCAAGCCGATGCAAGATGCAGTGCCTTGAATTGTGCAGCATAAGATTTAATGTAGGTTAAGAACTTATGAGAGCAAGATCAATAACAGAGCCAACTGTTTAGCTATAAGCTAAGTGATTAGAGCCAAGTTATACAATAAGTTGTCTCTTACTTGTCTCTAAAATATCTTTTCTTTCCTATTCCTTCTCACAACACTTGTTATTTGGGTCCATCACTACCTATGCATCCGCAGCTTGGTACTTACATAAGAACTAAACTATCATCTCTCTCATTTCTTCTGTCATCTATATCAGCATTAGTTTGGCTATAAGCTCATTATTGTACCTGCCCTGATTAATATATGTTATCCATCAGACCCTATATCTTTTATTAGATGACGTGGCTAATTATAAGCTAACTATAGTGGTTTATCCAATTGTTAGAGAGGTGCTTAATCCGTCCACGTCATATCGTCGGGTCCTGGTCCCGGGCAATCCACGTGCTGTCAACGTTACCGGAACAGGGAAACCGCACGACGCCTGGGCGCGGCATCGTCAGCATGACACGAGGCTGACGCAGGGGTGGAGTTCCGATCCGACTATTGGCCCGGTTGGTCTAGGGTCGTCCGCACGACCGCATAGGAAGGCAGCAAGCAACTCCGGTAGGATTTCAAATTCTCAATGAACCCTCGAATCCTCGATTTTGTATGGTAATATGCGTAGATGCTGAGTATGGCCTTGTTTAATTCGCAAAATTTTTCAAGATTCTCCGTCACAACGAATTTTTAGTCGCATGCATAGAGTATTAAATATAGACGAAAATAAAAACTAACTGCATAGTTTACCTATAATTTGTGAGATGAATCTTTTGAGCATAGTTACTTCGTGATTGGACAATGTTTGTTAAATAAAAACGAAATGCTACAGTAGCCAAAAACAAAAAATTTTGCGAACTAAACATAGACATGAAGCTCGGACCCGTGAGCCCGGCACGAGGCCCGGTATTTTGGCCCGGCTCAAGTCTAGCCCGGCCCGGTAACTGGCGGGCCCAGGATAGCATGGCTCCGAGGAGCAGATCGTGCCTGGGCCACAACCAGGCTTGTGGGCTGGCACGTCACGATCCGGTAAAAGAAGGGAGGCCCATTACTAAATTGTTTCTCTAATTTTTTAATAGTACTATGTCATAAAAAATATTTTTTTGGCAATAATAAAAGAAATAAGAAAAACGAATAGATGATATCTGCATCAAGGAATGTTAAAAGAAATTTTAAGATAAACCCGACATGATAAGTGGCCCGATAAACCATGCTTGGGCCGCGGCTCGCAGGGCACAATGTGCCTTGTTGGCCCAACCCCCACCAAGCCGAGCCCAACCCATTGCCCATCTATAATGCTGATAATGACAAGGCCGCACCCCCAAAATCTATTTTTTCAATATTTCTCATCATATCGAATCCTACGGTACATACATAGAGCATTAAATATAGATAAAAAAATAATTACATAATTTGCCTATAATTTACTAGATGAATATTTTGAGCTTAGTTATTAGTCTATAGTTAAACAATAATTGTCAAATACAAACGAAAATAGTATAACGTCAAAATCCGAAAACCTTTTGATCTAAACTAGACCCAAGTTCTCTCGGATCCCAAAATAGATGCATATAGGTTAAACTTTTCAAGTTTGATTAGGTGTGTAGAAAATATGTGCAACATTTATATTTTAAATAAATTTATTATAAAAATATGTCCAACTATCTACCTAATGGTAATGGTGCTAATTATGTACCATAAATATTAATATTTTGATAAATATAGTTAGTCAAAGTTAAAGGTTATTGATTTTTTAGGAAATGGTATAACATTTATCGGTACGGCTAGCGTCCAGACGTCCAGCGCTAGCAGCGCGTGTGGAGCCGAGCTCCCCACCCGTACCACACAGAGAAAAAACCCGTCCGCCCTCAACCAACTCACCCCGTGTAAAGGATCACCCTTCGTCCGCTCCTCGCACAAGAAGCCCATACCCATCCCCCCACGAGCACAAGATACGCCCCACCCCTCACCTCGCCGCACCCTAGCATATTCGCTCGCCGCCAACTCGTTCCCACTGAAAACGACTCCTGCCCCGCACCCGCACAGAGAAGAAAAGCGACCCTCACGTGCACAGATATATCCGCCCACAACCTCACCAACCCAGCATCTCTGACCCAACCACCAGCTCACCACCATAGTCTATTCTCTAGCTACAACTATTGCAAACAGCGAAGGACATCTAACAATAAAAAGAAAGAACTGCTAAAACAAACGGAAAAGCTATTGAAACATTAGAAACCATCTAATGCAACAAACAAAAATATAAACCGCAACATAAAAAAAAAGTCTACTTCAACATTGAGGGAAATCCGCTGAAACATTGATACAAAGCTATTACAACATCTCAAGCATTACTAATGCAACATTAGAAAAAACGTCTGTTGTAACAAAAAATCTACTGCAACATCGGTGGAGAATCTGCTACAACAATGAGAAAAACTATTACAACATCTCAAGCGCTACTAATGCAACATCGGGGAGAATCTGGTGCAACAAGGAAAAAATAAAATAAAACATCTCAAGAACTGCTCTATAAGATCAGAGAAACGCTTGTTGCAACAACCAAAAAAAGGTGCCATTGCAACATTCCACATCATCTGTTGCAACATTAAAAATAAATCATTGCAAAACAGCGACGAGATCTAACTCACTGGAACACTAGCTACCACCAAATCTTTAGATCCAGAAGGGGAAGAAGAGGAGGAGGAGGAGGTGCAGGTGGACGGAGCAGATCTAGATCCAGTGGGAGAAAAGAGGGGAAGAGAGACCTCAGATCTAGATCCCTCCCTACCTACCTCGTCGAAGCCACGCCGTCGTCTTTGTATCCAGATGCATGGAGGTCGCAACGTACGAGGATGAGAGAGCAGGGAGGGAGGGGAGGCGCGCGGGCTCACCGGAAGCTGCTCAACATCGCCCCACTCCGATGGCCATGGACATCGCGGGGCAGGGAGATAGGGAGCGAGGGACAACTCGCCGATGGTGCGACATGAGGGTGGGCATGTGGACGCTAGCAGCAGAATGAGCAAAGAGAGTGGAGATGGAAAAGGCTGCGGCGCGATAGGAGGACAGACATGTGAGCATGGGCAGTAGGAGCGGCGGGGGCAATGAGTGAGTGGGCGCGGGAGTCATGGGACGGGGTGAGAACGGATAAGAAGCTGAGGGTGCAACGCTCGTGGATCGAGTCGTGCAAGTCCGTCCGATCTGTGCAAATGCCCTAAAAGAAGCATTACCGAACATTTATTCTAGGATGGAGGAGTATTCTCACTTGTTGATTTTACGAGACCATCAACGTTATTAATCTAACCTGTGCAGTGTCCCCACTTCCCTATATAGAACCTGTAAGCTGTATTTCTATGTGTGATCATAGTTTCAATAATTCCGGTGCAACACAGATTTTACTTACATGGCAGTTACAGCTGCAGTGGTTGCGTGCATGCACCGCTAATCTACACAATCAATTGTGAATTTAGGGTTTGTTTAGAACTGCTTCACAAATTCTACTACACAAATTCTATAAAAATTAGAATTTGTGGATCATCTCTCTTGGTGCTCTCATCATTACACTATTTTTTCTTAAACAGAGTGCATAAAGCTGAAACTATTTAACTAAAAAAACTTAAAGTAGAGTAAAAAAATGTGAAGTAGAGCAGTTCCAAGCACACCCTTAATAAAATATTCTACGATCACGCTTTGTCAACTTAGGCCTTGTTTGGGCCTTGTTTAGTTCCCGAAAGAAAAAAATTCCGCGACACTGTAGTACTTTCGTTTGTTTGTGGTAATTATTGTTTAACCATGGACTAACTAGACTTAAAAGATTCGTCTCGTCAATTTCGACCAAACTGTGCAATTAGTTTTTATTTTCGTCTATATTTAATACTCTATACATGCGTCTAAAGATTCGATGTGACGGAGAATCTTGAAAAATTTTGGGTTTTTGGATGGAAGTAAACAAGGCCTTAGTTCACCCCAAAAACCAAAAACTTTTCAAGATCTCCCGTCACATCGAATCTTGCGGCACATACATGAAGTATTAAATATAGATAAAAACAAAAACTAATTTCACAGTTTGTCTGTAAATCATGAGATGAATCTTTTAAGCTTACTTATTCCTTGATTGGACAATGTTTGTCAAATAAAAACGAAAGTACTACAGTGTCAAATTTCAGAAAAATGGATCTAAACAAGGCCTTAGAAATACCATTTTGGCATCCTTCAATGCATCGTGTTGAAGGTCATACCTGTCGACGAAAGCTAGTCGGCAGTCTACCTTGGGGTATACCTATGGTAGTAGTTTATCGGTAGACGGTGCGCAAACTACGAACTCAATGGTGACGCAAGACACGGACAAGCTTTTTATCCAGGTTCGGCCGCCGTGTGGGCGTAATACCTACGTCCTGCGTCTGATTGTATTGGATTGAGAATAATGTGTCCTAAGGGGGTCACTTGCCCCTCCTTATATAGTCCGGAGGGCAGGGTTACAGATCTGGAAACTAATCCTAGTCGGTTACAATTGTCATAGATAGCTCAATATCAATTCCTATTCTAACCGACTAGAATTCTGCTTGATCTCCACGTCTTGTTTCCTTGCGCGAAACTCCGAGCAGTCGGATCAAGCCACGAACTTATCTCGTAATGGATCAAGCCTCCTGGCCCAAGTCTAGCCGTAAGGGTATAGGGGTTTATACCCCCACAGCTAGTCCCTGAGCACCATGTATTGTGATGTAACACGCCGTCTTGAGCTTCTTCGATCAGTGAGGCTTGACGTCTTCAATAAGTAGGAAAGTCGTCCAAACAGTTGCAATGGTATTTTGACCAACTCAAAAGACAGTTGATCAACATTGACATCGACGAAGCAGGTTGTTCGAAGAATGCATGGTGCTCTAAATTAAAAAAGATTTCTTTCCTGGTAAAGTGTGCCCACTTTACTTTTCTGAAAAGTATAGCCTTTCAAAAAGCAAGCATATTCACCGCAAAGTGAAGTGTGCCCACTTAGTCCCCGAGCCTGGTAGTAGGTGACGTAGGCACGTGGTGCCAGGGTCAAAAGAAAAGTCCTCAAAGAAATTCTGAAACTCAAATGCATCGCCAGATGCATCGTACCGATGTAGTCCCCGAGCTTGCTGGAAGGTAAAGTATGAGTCTTGTAGCAAGGTCTAAAAAATTAAAATTATCCAGTCCCCGAGCGTGTAGTGCTTGGTAATTGATGCATACCCAGATTTCTAAACTGGCAGACTGGTCGACCAATCTCCGAGCATACGGTGCTAGCTGGTCGGTGCAGTCCCCAGATCTCCAAACTGGCAGACTGGTCGACCAGTCCCCGAGCATACGGTACTCGGTGGTCGGTGCAGTCCCCAGATCCCCAAACTGGCAAACTGGTCGACCAGTCCCTGAGCATACGGTACTCGGTGGTCGGTGCAGTCCCCAGATCTCTAAACTGGCAGACTGGTCGACCAGTCCCCGAGCGTACGGTGCTCGGTGGTCGGTGCAGTCCCCAGAGATGTTGGTCATCCACCAATTTGTGTCTGTTATTTTGAAAAAAAGCATCTTATCACGGAATTGGGTGATGTGACGAGACCTCCTGGCGCATTGTTAGATGGCTTCATGAAAAGGTGCGCCCGGTAACTGTACAGCCGCTCTTTGTGCGGTTCAAGATAAGGAAAACATTAATTAAGCAAAAAAGGTCGCCGTATTAACTGCCGGTAATTATTGAAAACCGAAACGCCGCATCCGCCGTTGGGTCCGCTCATTTCCCAAGAATACGGGAAGTGGGAGGGATGGAGTTGTTGGTTATAAAAGCTTGACCTCGCCCCCCGTATTGCTTACCCTGCCATTGCCTTCAAGCTTTCCACTCTTGCCTTCTGCAACCTCCATTAGTCCGCCCAGCTCGCATCCATTTCCACAGCGTCAATGGCGAAGAGCGACTCCAAGAAGAGGGCCGAACTGATGGCCAAGGAGTGGAAAAAGTCTCGGAGCAGCGTGAGGTCCCTCAACGACCTCGTCGGCATGGGGCTACTGCACAGCCAAGAGCTCGGCGGCTGGAGGGCGTCAGAGGGGGAGAGCTACCCCGACCCCCGTGCCGGTGAGATAGTGGTTTTTGAAGATTTTTTCAAGAGGGGTTTTGGGGTTCCCGTCCATCCTTTTCTTCAGGGGCTTCTTCTTTACTATGAGATCGGGATCTGCAATCTGCACCCGAACTCGATTCTTCTTATTTCCACTTTTATCCATCTGTGCGAGGCCTATGTTGGGATAGAGCCGCACTTCGATCTTTTCCGCTACCTTTTCTATTTGAGGAAGAAAAGAGCGGTTGGAGGCTCCAAGATTGCAGGTGGAGTATACCTCAATCTTCGCGACGGGATGAAGAATCGGTATCTCAACTGCCCGTGGAACACTTCTCTCACCGAATGGTACAAGAAGTGGTTCTACGTCAGGGAGGAGCCGGGCAGCTCCACGTTCTGCGACGTGGGGCACATTCCCGAGAAGAGGGTCTGTTGGACAGACCATCCAGAGTTCACCGGCTAGGTAGAAGACCTGATGAAGCTGATCGACTGGTCGCGTTTAGACGGACTAGGGGAGGTCGGCAACTTCGTCTGTCGTCGGGTGATGCCCTGCCAGAAGAGGGTGCACTCGGCATACAAGTATGCTGGAAGCCAGGACCCGACCAGGATGACCCCTGAGGTCCTGGAGAAGGCGGAAGTGCAACAGCTGCTGAACGAGCTGTTCAACTTTGCGGACAACAGCTTCATTCGCAGTAGTGATCGGGTGCAGGCCTTCAAGCTGGGGCGACCAGCTCCCAAGGTAATGTTGCGAACTGATTTTGCTTTCCGAGTACTAGTTCGCCATCGTTGTTGATTTGTCTTTTATTTTTTGCTGTAGATTGGAGACGTTGACCGGTGCGCGGTGTTCGTATCACTAGCGCCCGGCATGGAGAACCTCGGGGGGGTAGACCCGTCGGAAGAGGACGCTGCTCGGTGTCTCGGTACACCAGCAGTGAGGAGGAGGAGAACCATGCCGCCCCGACCACCGAAGACAGAGTGGCGGGGAAAAGGCCGCTAGCAGCAGACCCCTCCCCTGCGGAAGCGCTACCGGCGGAGAGCAGTCAGGCGCCAAAGCGCCGTCGACTCGTCCGGATCACCGATGACGACGACGAGGAGGAGGAGGCCGCGCCTTCCCTGGTCCGGAGGCCGCGCAGTCGTCCGGACGTAGCGCCAGCCACCACTGATCGGGTGACCAGCGACCCTCCTGCACCGCGCGTCGTAGAGACGGGGGCGCAGGCACCATCCGGTAGGACCAGGAGGAGGTTGACCGCAACACACAGGCGATCTGACCTGTAAGTGCTTAATCTTACTTTCGTACTGCGACGTTCTGCTTTTTGTTGCTATTTCTGACATTGTTTAAATGTCGTTTCGTTGTCTAGCGCGGCGTCGGATGTCAACCCTGACCAGGTCGCTGAACAGAGGACAGCTGAGCCTGTAGCCGCCGTTGGAGACGCCGCGCCACAAGCCACGGAGCAGCCTGCGGTGACAACCACTGCTACGAGCGCCGAGGAACAACCGGCCCCGGCGAGTGCCGCGGCGAGCACCCCGACGAGGGATGAAGAGACAGCGAGGACCCCTCCCCCGAGTAATGTTGTGGGGGAGGAAGACAGAGTCTCGACTCCTCCAGCCGGAGAAAGGGGGGTCCCAATACCGCCCCGGGCAGAGGCCTCTTCGCCCGTAGGCTCCCCTGGCCTGGACCAGGGGCCAGTGATGCCTACGACCGCGACCGGTGGCAGTGCGGCGAACGAGGAGCCCCGGGCGGCCTCTAACGACGACGTGGAGGAGATCCAGGGTCGTCCCCGTGACGGCCGCCAGCACGTCTACGTGTGGCGCCAACGCGGGGACCACTTCATTGGACACGAGGAGCTCGCGGAGACGGAAGAGGCCGCGAGGGTGGAGCGCGCGGCCAAGCGTCTCGTGGACGAGGTTAAGGTAAGTGGTCCTTTGTGGTGCTCGACACTTATATGCTGTGTTCCTGGGTTCGACATATGTTCTTCTTGCAGGGCGCGATGAAAACGGTGAAGTACCGGAAGAGGTGCTTCGACCAAATCGAGAGGATTGTGGCCGAGAACAAGGCCCTGTCCGTGGAGGTAGACCGGATTCAGTCAGAAGTTGGGGAGAAGGTGGCCGAGATGAGTGCTCAGGAAGAGCGCCGTCTCGAGCTTACTCGGCGTTTAGCCGACCAGTATCGGTGGAGGACAGGTCAGTGGCGCACTCCGAGCAGCTGTATATAGCCGCGTGGTTAGTTTTGTTGACCAAGGGATTGTTCTTGTAGAATTGGAGGAAGAGGTTGCGCGCCTCCGACAAGATAAAGAGCAGCTCGGCCAAGAGCTTGCCGGGGCGCTGGAGGCCAGGCGCCGAGCAGGCGAGGAGCTAAGCCACAGGAATCGGGAGCTGTCTGGTAATAGACGTGGCACCCCCTTTTTTATTTGGTTGATCAACGTTCCTTTCCTTGTTTTTGAACTGACCTCCTGCTTGGTTTGTAGTGCTCAAGGTGAATACCAAAAAGCACTTAGACGAGCTGGTCAAGGATCGGGACTCCTGGAAGACTAACTGCATTAGGCTTTGGAAAGGAGTAGCCCCGGTTCTGGACTTGATCAGCCCCGACCTTCCTGAAGACCAGCCCCGCGCGCCGAAACTGACGCCAGTCGAGAAGGCACAACGGGCATGGGATTGGCTCCAGCAGTTCGTTAAGGACGCCGGGGAGTTCGCCGGCGCGCATGTCCTCAGCATGGTGCGCGCCCACTATCCCCTGGTCGACCTGTCTAGGCTGGAGAGGGGGTACCCCAAGGAAGTTGGCCCGCAGGAGGCGGACGACCTTCGAGCTGGCCTGCTAGACTTGTCGTCGACGGTGATCGGCGACATCAACCTATGCGGGATGGCCACTCCCCCCGACCAGCCGGGGTCAGATAGATCGGCCAGGGAGTTGTCGGGGCGTCTATTGCCGGATATGGGCGGTCGACGCCTGTGGTCTCGACCAGCCAGGCGCCGGTGGCCCCGGCCCCTTCGTCTGGCAGCAAGGCTAGGCGGGTGATCAGCCCGAGCAGTAGGCCTGTAGGATAGTCTGTAGGAGTAGACTAGTAACCGCCCGTCGGGGTGTTTATTGTAAACTTTGTATGTAAAGTTTGTAATAAAGTTTGATTTTGTCATGACCATAATTTTGAGCGCTGTAATGTTATCTGAGTGATGTATCACTGTGTTTGATTGATAGTCGTTAAGAATCTTTGGCGCAGAGGAAGACTGTTGTACTCATCGGAAGCTCTGCGTGTAATAAATACATAGCGAAAAATAAAAACTTTTATTATTGCTAATTATAAGAAACTTACAAGCAAAAAAGGTGCTGGAACTTATGGATAAAAACAGCACAGTTTGTCTATGTGCCAAGAATTAGGCACGCGTGTTCCATCTGGATACGCCAGTCTGTATGATGTAGGGCGTGTGACTTCGGCGACCACAAAGGGTCCTTCCCAAGGCGTGGACAACTTGTGCGTTCCTTCCTGGCTTGTTTTCCACTTGAGTACCAGGCCACCGACTATGAAAGAACGGTCTTTGACGTTCCTGTTGTGATACCGCCTGATGGCTTCGAGATACTTTGCTGTTCGAAGACATGAAATTAGACGCTTTTCCTCCATGCAGTTAATTTCGAGCTCCCTGGCGTTGTCAGCTGTTGATTGGTCGAAGTTTTCAACTCTTGGAGATCTGAAAGTTATGTTAGACGGAAGTACTGCCTTGGAGCCATAAACCATGAAGTAGGGTGATACACCTGTATTGCGACTGGACTGTGTTCGGACACCCCAGACCACAGCCGACAATTCTTTCATCCATCGACCAGGCGCTCTGTCGTTCTCGGTGTACAACCTTTTCTTTAGGGCATCAATGATCATTCCATTCGCGCGTTCGACTTGACCGTTTGCTCGTGGGTGAGCTACTGACACATATTTTATGACTATGGCTCTGTCATCGCAGAAGTCCCAGAACGTAGTGCCAGTGAACTGAGTGCCTAGGTCAGTGATTATACTGTTGGGGATCCCGAATCTGTGTATGATTTGATTGAGGAACTCTACAGCCTTCTCGGAAGTTGCTTTGACCAGTGGCATGTATTCGATCCACTTCGAGAATTTGTCGATTAAAGCGAAGACAAACTTGAAGTTGCCGGGAGCCGGTTTAAATGGCCCGATCATGTCGAGGCCCCAGCAGGCGAAAGGCCAGGATGACGGAATAGTTTGAATCTCATGAGCAGGTACGTGGTTCCTTTTAGCGAAGAACTGGCATCCTTCGCAATGTCGGACCAGTTTTTCTGCGTCGGTGACCGCGGTTGGCCAGTAAAAACCAGCTCGGAAAGCCTTTCCGACCAGTGTTTTGGAGGCTGCGTGGTTGCCGCAGGATCCGGTGTGTATGTCGTCTAGGAGCTTGATGCCATCATCTTGGGATATGCATTTGAGCACCACTTCGGAACTTACATTTTTTCGCATAAGTTTGCCGTCCACCAGTATGTAATTCTTTGATCGTCGAATGAGGCGCTCGTTCTCCGTTTTATCCTGAAAGCCTGACCCGTCCGATATATACCTGATGAACGGGGTGCGCCAATCACGGATGCTGGTTGTCGGAGTAGCGTCGTCTATGATCATTGCCTCAATAGGTTGCTTTTCGACCAGGTCTGTGCCCACACTTGGCTCATGGATGTCCTGGACGAAAACACCTCACGGGATCTGGGCCCGAGATGACCCTAACTTTGACAGCGCATCCACTGCCTGGTTCTTATCCTGGACAACGTGGATGTACTCTATGCCGTAGAAGTTGGATTCCCATTTGCGGATTTCTTTGCAGTAGAGATCCATCTTCTCGTGGGTTGCGTCCCATTCCTCGTTGACCTGGTTGATAACTAAAGCGGAGTCGCCGTGGACGTAGAGGCGTTTGACTCCCAACTCAACGGCTAGTCGTATGCCATGTAAGCATGCTTCGTACTCAGCAACGTTGTTTGACGCCGGAAAAAGGATCCTAAGGACGTAACACAGTTTGTCCTTGTTAGGTGACACGAAAAGTATCCCAGCGCCGACGCCGTTGATGTTCAAGGACCCGTCGAAGAACATTGACCAGTGGTCGGAGACGTCGGAAACGGGAGGCTCGTTAAGATCCGTCCAATCTGCGATGAAATCGACCAGGGCCTAAGACTTGACTGTGGTGCGGCTCTGGAAATCCAGGGAGAATGGGCATAACTCCATTGCCCATTTTACAATTCTGTCGTTGGCGTCTTTATTGCGCAGAATATCCCCAATGGGGAAACTGGTGGTTACTAAGACCCGATGGTCGTCGAAGTAGTGCTTTAACTTCCTCGACGTTATTAGAATGGCGTATATGAGCTTCTGTATTTGTGGGTATCTGGCCTTGGACTCATTTAAGACTTCGCTTATGAAATAAACGGGTCTCTGGACCTTGTAGACGTGGCCTGGCTCGTCTCGCTCGACCACTATTGCCGTGGAGACGACCCTGTCGGTTGCTGCAATGTAAAGGAGTAGGTCTTCATTGGGCTGAGGCGCTGTGAGAACAGGCGGTGAGGTGAGGAAAGTCTTGAGCTGGGTGAACGCAGCGTCAGCTTCCTCTGTCCAGGAGAATTTTTCCGACGCCTTCAAGAGTTTGAAGAAGGGAAGGCCTTTTTCTCCTAGTCTTGAGATGAAGCGGCTGAGGGCGGCCATACATCCGGTGAGCTTCTGAATATCCTTAACGTTCTTAGGTGGTCACATGTCGAGCACTGCTTTTACTTTTGAAGGATTTGGTCGTATGCCGTTGCGGCTGACGACGTTGCCGAGCAGTAGACCAGAAGGTACCCCAAAGATACACTTTTTGGGGTTAAGTCCACTTGTACTTGTTTAGTGCCTTAAAGGTTCGGTCTAAGTTGTCTATTAGGGTGCTTGCATCCCTTGTTTTGACGACGACGTCGTCTACATAAGCCTCGACGAGGTCATCACGAATCTCGTCGTGGAGGCATTGCTGGATGGCCCGTTGATAGGTGGCTCCGGTGTTTTTGAGTCCAAAGGACATGGTCGTGTAGCAGTATGCGCCGAAAGGAGTAATGAAAGACGTTTTGATCTGATCATCTTCCTTTAGCGAGATCTGGTGATAACCAGAGTAGCAGTCTAGAAAAGAGAGGAGTTCGCATCCGGCTGTTGAGTCGACCACCTCGTCGATGCGAGGGAGACCAAAAGGATCTTTAGGACAGTGTTTATTGAGATCAGTGTAATCAACACACATTCTCCATTTATTATTCTTTTTGTGTACAAGAACCGGATTGGCGAGCCAATCGGGATGATACACTTCTTTTATGAATTCGACTGCTAGAAGCCATGTTATTTCTGTCCTAATAGCCTTCTTTTTGTCACGAGCGAACCGTCGCAGCTTTTGCTTGATGGGTCTTGCGGTCTTCGAGACATTTAAGGAGTGCTCGATCAGGTTTCGTGGGACGCCGGGCATGTCTGCGGGTTTCCATACGAAAAGCTCACGTTGTCCCTTAGAAACTTGACGAGCGCGTCTTCCTATTTTGGGTCCAGGTTGGCTTCTCGGGGCTGCCTTCGACCAGCTGTACTTCCTTATACTCCTTGGATTTTGAATTCTTCCTGGCGGTCTCCTGCTCGGGTAGTCGAAGCTGATCGGTAGGGTGCTGTGCAGCTTGGGTTGCTGTTTTTGCCATGCGAATTGAAAGATCAATTGCTTCAGTGATCTTGAAGCTCTCCTCCTCGCAAGTATATGCAGTGTAGACATTGCCTCTGACAGTTAGGACGCCCTTCTCTGTAGGCATTTTGAGGACCAGATATGAGTAATGTGGGACTGCCATGAACTTTGTCAGCGATGGTCGGCCCAGTATGGCGTGGTAGGTTCCGTCGAAGTCGGCGACCACAAAGTTGACGAAGTTCAAAAGTGGTCGGATGTGCCAAATTGGACAGGCAGTGTTATCTGTCCGAGGAGCACTGAACTTTGACCTGGCAAGACTCCCCAGAATTGAGCGTCGTAGGGCTTTAGCTGTGTCGGGGTTATCTTGAGAGCAGGCTAGCTGTTGCGAAAAAGGATGTCAATAGAGCTTCCCCCGTCGACGAGCATGCGCTCGAATCTGATGCTGTTGATGCAAGGATCCAGTATTAGAGGGAAACGTCCTGGTTCCGGGATGGTGGCCCACTGGTCCTTCCTGCTGAAGGAGATTTCCCTGTGCGACCAGGAAGAGAATGTCGGGTCGGCGATTAGGCCATCCGTGCTGTCTATATTGAGGCAGGCTCTTTTTAAGAGCTTTCTTTCTCGCTTAGACTCGGTGCAGACCTTGCCCCCAAAGATGGAGTGGACCACGTCGGTGGGATTGACATACTGGTGTCGTGGGTCCCTATCCTCGTCCGTCCTCGTCTTCATGATCGCACCCATCCTGTTTCCCATTTTTCTTGGCCGTGTCGTCTTGAGCAGCCCGCCGTGTGTAGATGCTTTTTAGGACGCGACATTCCTCCATCGTGTGGTTGGACATTGGATGCAGCTGGCATGGTCCCTTCAACGTCTTGTTGTAGTCTTCCTGGTAGTCTCGCCGCCCATTGGGACGCTTGACCATATTCACCTCGTGGTCGTGGTCACGAGGGCGCTTGCCTTTGAAGTCATCGCGGTTGTCACGCCGCTTGTCCCAGCCTTCTCTGTGGTCTCGATTGTCGGGGCGACGAGGGTTCCTATTGTCGAAACGACCTCGACTGTCATCTCGTCGAGGGGGCTGGTCGGGGCCTCTCGCATCGTCCCGGATGAGTTTTTCTGCGTCGTCGGCGTCGGCGTAGTTTTTAGCCGTGGCAAGAAGCTCGGCCATCGTTGTTGGTCTTTTGCGTAGCAGCTTGTTCCTCAGTGCTTCATGGAGGCGCAGCCCCTTGATGAAAGCAGATATGGCCTCGTCGTGGGAAATTTTCGAGATCTTTAAGGCGCATATTCGAGAATCGTCGGATGTAATCGCGCAAAGGCTCGTTTTTCCTGTCCCTTATTCTTTCAAGGTCGTACTTGTTCCCAGGCTGCTCGCAGGTGGCGATGAAGTTGTCGATGAAAGCTTGGCGTAGTTCTTTCCAACAATCGAAAGAGTCCTCGGGCAGGCCTAGGAGCCACTGGTGAATAGCCTGGTCGAGGACTACTGGGAAGTAGTTGGCCATGACGTGCTCATCTCCTGCTGCTGATCGGACGGCGATCTCGTAAAGAGTGATCCAGTTTTTTGGGTTTTCCTTGCCGTCGTATTTTTTGAGTTTCTCGAGCTTGAAATTGCGGGGCCACACAACCTGGCGGAGGTGTGAAGAGAACTGTCTCAGGCCCGGAGGACCGTGCGTTGCATCGTACTCAATGCGACGCAGGTTTTCGTGAACTGCCCTCTCCGTGGCGCGTCTGTTGATGCGGTCCCGGGCGTCTTTGGGAGGGATATTGTATCGGAGATCCCTGTGCTGGTTTACTTCCTGACCACGCCTGCGATTCTGCTCGCGGTAGCCGCCAGCGTCCCGACCGCCATTGTCACGCCGTGAATCTTTTCGATGATCGTTGGGGGAACGGCTGCGGTGGTGGTCGCTGGGCCGTGGTGAGGTCCGGCTGCGATGGGTCTGGTCGGAAGAGACCTCTGCATAGGAGATAGCTTGGACTCTTTTGAGCAGAGTGGTTGTCTGTCCCATCGCGGCGATCAGGTGCGCGCGCACGCTGGACCGGACACCCTCGCACTCGGGAGTGTCAGGGAGTCGATCTAAGTTGGCCATGGCGACAGTCACGTTGGCGCTTGGCGTTTTGTAGACCGGCTGATCCCCAACCATGTCAAAAGCGTCAGTGAGGTTATGCGGCGGGAGTTGTCGTTCCTCGTCCGCGCGTCGTCGGGCGCGGTCGGCATTGCGCTGCTCGCGGAGCTGCTTCTACTCGTCTGTCTCGCCATCAACGACCGGCTCATCGCCGCTAACATTGAGGACGAGGTCTCCACGCCGAGGTGGAAAGACCGGGAAGCGAGGGAAACCCGGAGGATACAGTGGTAAATCCAGGTCGTAGTCTTCGTCCTCGGAGTTTATGACTTCAGTAGGGACGGAGCCAGTGCTAGAGTTTGTGCTGGAAGCCTGGCTGTCCGTAGCTCTCGGATCGTCACCATGTTGACGTAGTGACGAGCTGGTCGATTGCTCTGCTTTGGCAGCCAACCAGCCCCGTTGAAGAGGGATTGGATGTGCCGTGAGTAGTGAACGGCTGAATTGTTCACCCCGTAAGGAGAGCCTTGATCTGGACCAGCCTCGAGTTTGACGGACCGTCCTGAGGGGGTGGAGGTTATCGTCAGAGATGTTCCCAGCTGTTCGTGTGTGACGACACGAGTTGGCCAGTGGGAGTTGTAAGAATCCGTTGGCGCGGCTTGGTCAGGCTGGCGCGAGATCCCATCTATTAGTCGGGAAGCTTCAAGAAGCTTGAGATCGGCGCAATCAAGAGCTCGGAAAAGGTCCGAGCCATCAATCTTCTTTCCCCTGTAGCGCGGGAGCGGTGGTCGGGTGCTCGGTGCCGGTGTCCGCGTGGTCGGAGCCGATGCCGCCGTCATCCCAGATCGGATCTGGGTTTCTTCCGAAACCGTGACCGTGGGGCCACCGCCGCGGGTTGTCCACGTAATCTGGCCGACGGTGAACGTGTGGCCTTCAGGCACGGCCGCGGAAGCTGGAACGATGACCATCTTGTTCGCTGGAAAAGCTGTACGCACACCCCCTACCTGGCGCGCCACTATCGACTAAAGCTAGTCGGCAGTCTACCTTGAGGTATACCCACGGTAGTAGTTTATCGGTAGACGGTGCGCAAACTACGAACTCAATGGTGACGCAAGACAGGTTCGACCGCCGTGTGGGCGTAATACCTACGTCCTGCGTCTGATTGTATTGGATTGAGAATAATGTGTCCTAAGGGGGTCCCTTGCCCCTCCTTATATAGTCTGGAGGGCAGGGTTACAGATCTGGAAACTAATCCTAGTCGGTTACAATTGCCATAGATAGCTCAATATCAATTCCTATTCTAACCGACTAGAATTCTGCTTGATCTCCACGTCTTGTTTCCTTACGCGAAACTCCGAGCAGTCGGATCAAGCCACGAACTTATCTCGTAATGGATCAAGCCTCCTGGCCCAAGTCTAGCCGTAAGGGTATAGGGGTTTATACCCCCACAATACCTCTTATATTAGGTTTGTCCTAATTTAAATATTTGTAACCATTTATTTTTTTTAAATGTAGTTTCATGACATAAGGTTTATATTTTTAGACTCATTATGAGAAATATTTTCATAATATATAATTTATATGTTGTGAAACTATAAGATTTTTTTCGATGGTCAAAGATAATAATTGGATCTAAACAAGGACTTAGAAATACCATTTTGGCATCGTTCAATGCATCGTGTTGAAGGTCATACCTCTTATATTAGGTTTGTCCTAATTTAAATATTTGTAACCATTATTTTTTTAAAAAAAATGTAGTTTCATGACATAAGGTTTATATTTTTAGACTCACTATGAGAAATATTTTCATAATATATAATTTATATGCTGTGAAACTATAAGATTGTTTCGATGGTCAAAGATAATAATGTCTGGACAAATCTAGTACGACATGTAAAAAAACAAGAGTAACAATATAGCAGATTCTATGATGTTATCCATGTATGCAATAAATTCGAACAATAAAATTTTCAATAGTTCTAATATCTGAAGGAACATAGCTGCATTTGGATTCACATAATGAAAGAAAAAAAATCTGTGCACAAGAGACTCAAAACTGCATGGTGTTGAAGTGCCCAGGGCTCCAGAGCACCACATGAAACCCACTGAAAAATGTAACACTCCGAAATTCAGTCGACTCAACAATATAGGAATGTAAATTATTCCATATTAATATTTTTGTGAATGTATTCACAAGGCACATCTCAATTATAGCAACAAAAAGTTCAGAACACACCTGAACTGCCCTTCCATTGCTCTTACTTTTCCTCTATCTTCTTTCTAGTGGACAATATGTGAAGTTGCCTCAGTACAACAATCAACGAGAGTGAAAGCATTATACATATATGATCACATCTTGCAGTCCATATGCCACTCAGAAAATGAATGCACTAATGCTACTGTTAACTATAAGAAACACATTAAACTAAGAGGTTGTTTGGTTCCCTTCACTAAAATTTAGCTACTAAAACTATTTTAATTACTCTTGTGTAACTAGTGAGACTAAACTATTTTATCTTTTTTTAGTTAAGTGATTAAATTTTAGCTGACTAAAATTTAGCCAGAGAAAATAAGTCCCTAAGATAACCTTTAGATGACTAGAAGGTGCGGTTTAACACTAGTGCTGATGAGCATATCCAATATTCTTGGCAAAGTCACCAACCCCGAAATTGGATTAAAAAAATAAGTGCAAAGCAGAAGCTCTAAAGCTGTCGATATAGTAGGAAATAACTTTTTTTTGCGAGGTAGCAGGAAATTAACTTGTAAAGCCGTGTTTAGTTGGAAAAAAATTTCACGATGCTGTAGCACTTTCGTTTGTTTATAGTAATTATTATCCAACCATGGACTAAGAGCATCTCCAGCAGTGCTACCTAGATTAGACTACCTAAATGTCTATTTAGGTTGTGACCCATTTTAATACTACCTAGATTTTGCTCTCAACTCCAGCAGTACTACCTAAAACGAGGATGACTTTTAGGTCCCACAATCAAAGCATAAATGAGAGAGAGACGCGTGGGTGGGAGAGAAGATTTAGGTAGTGTCCTTGACCCAATAGAAATGAGTAGTGGAGAGGGGGATTTGGGTAGCCAACAAATCTGTTGGGTGGAATAGGTAGTCTGCTGGAATAGATTTTTAGCCCTCTGCTACTCAGATTGAGGATATGTAGTCCATTTAGGTAGCCTGTAGTCCATCTAGTAATAAAGTCTGCCTCCGAGGAGGTGCCGAAGTGCTAGAATCCTGCGCCGGCAGCGCAACAACTGTGCAGAAAGCCAAGGTCGGTGAAAAGGCAATGGCAGAACGAGTTCGCTTCGGCGAAGTCGCGTGCTCTTGGAGCTCAACCACGCACGTGGAGACGGCCGCGTCCCGTGTTGGGAGTTGGTCACGCCCTTACCAAGGAACAGCCACGCCATAGCCACCTCGGCACTGTGCCGGTGGCCGAGGGCCAGGGGCACTGCTCTGGCACGATGGGGCCATGGGGGTGGGTCCGCCCTACCATGGACGGTGGCCTAGGCCACCATGCCACGGCGCCAGGTATGCCCCGCTATGGCTGGGGGCTAGTGCCACCTCGTCCCACTGCGGGTCTGCGGCCTTCCATGGCTGCCTCGCTATCGTGCCGGGGCTTCCGTTGTGAGACAGAGGGAAGAGGGAGGTTTTGAGAGAGAGAGAACAGAGAGAATGGACGTGTGGACGGCTCGATCGAAGTCAGCATGTGAATCGAACGGTCACGAAATCCCTGCTGATGTGGCAAAATAGTATGCCGAAGAGCATGTCTTGTAGAGATTCCACCACGTGCGGGCGTCGGATGGCTATTTTTTCCTTTTCCCGTTTCTTTTTTTCCTACCATTTTCTTCTTATTTTTAAATGTTTTCTTCTTCAACTATAGTTGAATCTCATAATGGCAAACTTACAAGTTACTATAAAAATTTATGATGACACGTTGTCACACAAAAAATGATGCACATTAGTTATGCTTACAACTTTATAACTTTCCAGAAGAAGCAAGTCATGACAAAATATTTTCAAAAAAAAGCTAGAACGAAGCTGAAATGAGGAGCGGAGCAATCCCAAATAGCCACTAAATTATGCATATACGTTTTTCAGTCTTTAATGTAGTGCATACAAGCATTTAAAAATTATACTACAAAGCTATAAAGTAGTTTTATATTAATGCCTAGTTTGGCAAAGCTCAGTTTCATAAATAAAGCCATTTTTTATTTTTAGCTTCAGAGCAGCTTTCTTGATCAAAAAGCTGTTTTGTGACCCTTTTGACAAAATAGCTTCACACTATAGACCAAATAAGAATAAAAAGACTCTAACGCCGTTCTGTTTCTTCTTCAACCGTGTGTTTTTTCCACCATGCATATGAGCATCAAACTACTTAGTTTACAATACTAAGTAGAGTTATAACAAAGCTATACCATTAATCACACCACATAACCCTTTTACAGCTATATAAGGACAAGTCTAGAGAGCATGGTTTCAAATATTTTTAGCTTATAATAGCTAAAAAACATCCATTTTGTGAAACGACCTACCAAATTATGATCTAGACAATCATAAATATGTCTAACCATGCACAAAGAGCAAATCGGGTTTATAACATTGTGGTGTATAGAAAAGTGAGTTAAGATTCTTCAATATTTTGGTATGAAATTTGATATGATTGAACAAGCAAGAATTTTTCAAAATAACAAATCAATGACACAAAAAACCTCTCTCTTTCTATATTCTTTCATTAGCCATCGATGAAAGAATCAACGTCTTGTTTAGATTTAAAAAGTTTTTGGATTTTAACACTGTAACATGTTCGTTTTTATTTGATAAATATTTTTTAATTATAAAGTAACTAGACTTAAAAGATTCATTTCGCGATTTAATATTAATCAGTTTTTATTTTTATTTATATTTAATACTTTATGTATATGTAACAATATTCGGATGTGACAGGAATCTTAAAAAGTTTTTGTTTTTTTAACGGAAAGCAGCGTGGAGCCGGCTGACCCGATGAGCCTGTAACCCAACCTCGAACCAGACGAACCGCCCCGCCCCGCCTGAGCCCCGACCCCGACCGACGCCTAGGCCGTACCAAAGGGGAGGGAGCAGAGCACGCGCGCGAGCTAGAGCGTCGAGGCGGCGGCGGCGGCGAAAGGAGGGAGGCAGGATGTCGTCGGTGTACGTGCTTGAGCCCCCGACGAAGGGGAAGGTGGTGGTGCAGACGACGGCTGGTCCGCTCGACATCGAGCTGTGGCCCAAGGAGGCCCCCAAGGCGGCGCGCAACTTCGTGCAGCTCTGCCTCGAGGGCTACTACGACGGCACCATCTTCCACCGCGTCATCAAGGACTTCCTCGTTCAGGGCGGCGACCCCACCGGCTCCGGCACTGGTATGAACCCGACCGACCGTCCCGCTCGCCCTTGAGCATACCTACCTGTACCTATCTAGGGTTTCTGATTCCACGTCGTGATGTTGATGTCTACTGAATTGATTCATAGATTTCGATCGAATTACTATTTACTAATATCTCGAATTCTATGCATTCGTGCCTGGGTAACATTACCTGATTGTTTTGGTAAATAAGGTTGTGGCGTTTTGTTGTGGGTGTGGGCGGGAGGGGGCTGAGGTGCTTCGATTTGGAGCTGATGACATCATCCTTCTGGTTTCACTCCTGTAGGGGGTGAGAGCATCTATGGGGCGCCATTTGCTGATGAGTTCCACTCGCGGCTGAGGTTTAACCACAGAGGTTTAGTGGCTTGTGCCAATGCTGGCACACCTCATTCTAACGGAAGCCAGTTCTTTATCACCCTTGACCGCTGTGATTGGCTTGATAAGAAGAACACCATCTTTGGGAAGGTAATGTGCCTTAGCTCAAGACTCAAGAGCTTCTTCCAGCGCATGTCTTAGTACATTTACATTGTGTTGCTCCTTTGGAGTTATCATGGTTGGCTACATGTTTTCTGCAGGTTACTGGTGATTCTATTTTCAACCTTCTTTCCTTGGCTGACGTGGAGACTGATAAGGATGATCGACCTGTGTACCCGCAGAAAATTCTTTCAGTCGAGGTGTCTATTCTCAACTGTCATATTTTGTATTTATTTCAAAATTATGGTAGTTACTTTGTTTGGGTGATATATAACCTACCTTATAGTTTATCCATCACTTGTCAATGCCAACTAATTTACCCTTCTGGTTGCTTTTTTCTGTTTCTGTAGGTTCTCTGGGACCCATTTGAGGATATTGTTCCGAGGCAACTTAAGAAGGCTGAGTCTGTTGCCAAGGCTGATACTGAGGTGAAACCTAAGAAGAAGGCAGTTAAGTAAGTAGTTTCCTCCACACTGTTCTTGGATGACTGTGCAATGCCTGTTGGATTAGTTTTGACCCAAACTGTTAATCTTTCAGGCAACTTAACGTCCTCTCTTTTGGTGATGAAGTAGAAGAGGAGGAGAATGAGGCAGCTGCCTCTGTTCAGGCCAAAATAAAAAGTATTCATGATGTGTTGGATGATCCTCGCTTTCTTAAAGGGGAACCAGAGGATGTACAGTTGGTGAGTTTATCACTTGTGATCGAAAAAATGGTCAGCATCATATTAACTATTAAGCAAACTTTTGCTGGTGAACATGCCATGCTGAAAACAAGAAGACAATACCCTATCCAGTTGGCAACTATGCTATCTAGAATGGTGCTCTCTGCCACATCAGTACACATACCATCTTCCCTTTGTTTTCTGCTTGTTTTTACAAGTCATCTTTGCTCTGCTCATTAATTTTAAGGCCTCTAGTATTGGGTTGGTTTAGGAATTAGGATTTTATATGTATCTTTTACTCTAGTCAGCTGGTATTTTTTGTCACTTGTGATAAAAAATGTTCATCATATGAACAAATATTTAGCTAGTGAATATACCATGTTTTGAAAATAACAGGACAACTTATCCAGGTGGCAGCTAGGCTGTCTGGAACTTTGCAGTCTCTGCTACATCGGTGTGGTTACTTTGTTATGCACTTTTAGTACTTAAGTCCTGTTTCCTGAATGTCTTTCTTGTGGGCAGCAGCAGACATCCTTTTACTTAGTTTAGGGTGTGATCTGCATCTTTTGTCTCTTGTCTTGTCAGGTTTTGCAATTATAGTGTTACCTGCTTCTGTAACTTGTTATGCTCTGCCAAATCTAAATAGCATTGTGCTTATTCCCATCTTTGCAGTCCAAGGAGCAAGAGGAGCAGAAAAAGGATACTGTTCAATCTGTCAGGGATGCTTTGATCTCAAAGAAAGTTGAATCAAGAGAGCAACATCATGATCCAGTGTCTGATGATTATCCTGAAGACGAGAATGAAGAGGATTTTGACAACAGGATGCGCTCACAAATCCTTAAAAAACGTAGAGAGCTTGGTGATGTCCCTCGTGAACCCTCCAGAGCAGGTAGCATTTTGTTCAAGTTTCAAGTTTCTATTAGAATTGTGGTTGTCCTGAAATTAGAAAATCAGATGCAATCCTTTAGTACTCATTGATCTTGATTAAAAAGCTACTGCCCTCTTTGGAACAGATAAACCACACCATAAGGATAAGGAACTATCAGACCACAGGTCCAATATCCAACATAGGTATGCTTGTCCTCTTTGGAACATACATTCTCCCCATATTATCATGCTCCCCCTCTCCCAACCCCAACACACACGCACACAAAATAGGTAATGATAGAAACACATTCATTTCAAACTTGTAAGTAGCTGTTATATAGCGCTGATCAATTAGTTACCTGGATCTGATGAAACACCCTGCATCATTTTGTTTTTTCTATATGACCCTTGCTGAAATCTCTTGATTTCTTTACAATCCAAGGTTAAGTGTTTGATTTCTAAAAACCTGTCTGGTAAGACTGTTACCAGTATATAGCTACATATACAATTATTACGCAAAAAATTCATGTACATGCTCATGGTTTTTATACTTTCTTTTTCATCTTGCAATTATTTCTTATTCTTATTTCAAAAAAGAAGAAACAGTTGTTCATTCTTCATTATCTTGTCGTGATGAAAAGTGATTCTATTTCTTTGCACTGTATAAACATATTGCTTGTCAAAAGCAGGGTTACCATGCATTTAATAGCAAATGTTAAATATATCTTATCATGGTGAGAATTCCTGCATATTTGCATGTTCGAAATGATGTAAACTTTTAGACATGTATTCTATAGATATTTGTGTAACAGTTTTTCCTAAAGTGATTCCTGGTTGTTGGTTTATAGGAGGGACAATGATGAGGACGATGATCAGGAGCATGAGCTACAAAAGGCTAAAAAACTATCCTTGAAGAAAAAAGGTGCTGGCTCAGAAGCGAGTGCGGAGAGGATGTCCAAAGCAGATGCTAATTTGCAGCTACTAAATCCGGCTGAACAAGGGAGACATTTGCAAAAACAGAAAAAACGTCGACTCCAAGGCCGCGAAGATGAGGTAAATGATTTTTTTTTTAAAATAACATGATAATTTCCACATTTCTCATGCCGAGATTGGTCATGCAGATTTATATGTCATGGCATTGAATTGATCTCTTAGCTTTTGTGTTGCTCAAATGGGGTGTCCAATGCTTCTTACACGCCTTTTTTTTGGTGTTAGACTCTAGCGAAGTTACAGAAGTTCAAGTCTTCTTTCCTCAGTAAGAATCTTGCTACCAATCATGTCAAAGAAAAGAACCCTTCTACTGACAAGGTGGAAAAGGAAGATGAAGAGGATGATGACTACAAAGGGTGGCACACAAACCGACTGTCTTTCTTACCCAGTTCTTCCAAGGTTGATTGCTAGCCTTTCTTGCCCTTTATCACACAAGGGAAATAGATGCATCTTGTAAAGATTAGGAATGACATTAAACTTGGTCTTCACAGGATGGAATGGCAAGGAAAGACGATCCAGATGACTATGTAGTGGTAGACCCACTTCTGGAGAAAGGAAAAGAAAAATTCAACAAGATGCAAGCAAAGCTTAAACGGAGAGAGCGCGAATGGGCAGGCAGATCTCTCACCTGATTGGAAAGCTTAACTCGAATTGTGTCAATGCTCCTTACCTACCCTGGACGGTACTGAACCACCTCTTGCATTTCCAGTTGCTCTCGCTAACATAATATTATCTGTCTCGTATTTTCCCTTGAACGTTGGAAAATGGCAGTGCATATTAACACTTTGGAAGACATTGGAAATGATTCAGTTTTGGCTTGGTCTTGGGACTGCAAACTGCGGGCATCACATGCAGATCACGGCAGCTGATGGTAGAGTGACACCGTCTGTACACTAGTGTTTTCCTTTTTGGCATTTGTCATGATTGCTTAAACTGTAAATGCAATTGTACAATAGATCGGTTATTGGAAGCAGCTCTCTGTATCACTATCTATGTAATGTCTGTTTCTCTGAGGAGCTGAAGCTGACACACTAGCCTTTGTATCAATTTTCTTATTTTTATAAAGAGAAGCCGAATAGGCAGTCATTCGCCTCCCTATTTTGTTCATAAAAGCCCTCAAGGTTGGAGAGAGATTTGTTAGGCTTACGTTTAGGTTCATATAAGCAGCTCTCGACACTGTTGGTGACATCATTCTTGCTGCCAGAGGTCTCATGGAGTTTCACAATTAATAATTACTTATAACGATTTAGTTGTATTTTGCTTTAGTGAGAGCATCCAGGCATGTACACTAATGCCAAATCCGCCTGACAAAGCATAGCCATATATATCAATAAGTCTTACCCGAAGCAAAGAAAAAAATAGCGGGCTATAGCTGCTGGATAGGCTTGTAGCTAAGCTATTTGTATTTTTTTCGCTATCACCGCCTGACAAAGCATAGCCATATATATCAATAAGTCTTACCCGAAGCAAAGAAAAAAATAGCGGGCTATAGCAGCTGGATAGGCTTGTAGCTAAGATATTTGTATTTTTTTCGCTATCACAACTTTCACTGCTATTATGCGCTATAGCGCCGCTATGATAAATCTTTATAGTGTGTCTCTCAAAACTTCATCTTAGACTAGATTATCATTTGCAACTAATTTAGTATTTTGGACAATGAAGCTTTCATGAACCATATTGTAATGCTATATTAGTATTTAGTAATGTTACCTAGACTTATGAAAACATATTTTTATTCATCAAATTCATATTTACCATGTCTTTTTTTATCAATTACTCGTGTTATATATATATATATATATATATATATATATATATATATATAAACATTATCTGTCATATAGCGTTGTTATAGCACCGCTATAGCTGCATAGCTGCTGAAAAACAATTGCCCCTATTTTCAATAGCCCGCTATTTTAAACTGTCTCGAACGGAGATCACGAAGGTAGAACGTTGGTACAGAGGACCTGTCGTGTGGGTATCAACACATACAAATGCTGTGGGAAAAAATAAATCTTCTGCAACTGCATTTTTTTTAGAACAAACCGGAGCTTCATTCAGTACTCATCATGAACATGATTACAATCGGCATATAAGAGCTGGTGGTGTTATAGACATTCTTCCACCGACCTAGAATAGGAAACTAATTTAGCACATTCATGGGATAACCTATTACAAAGTTCTACTCAATCCATCTTAAATTGTAAGTCGTTTGACTTTTTTAATATCAAGTTTGACCACTCGTCTTATTCAAAGTTTTGTACAAAATATCACTTTTTTTTTTGTTGTGTATTGGTTTATTAATAAAAGTTCTTCAAGAATGACTTAAATTTGACTATATTTGCACAAATTTTTTGAATAAGACGAGTGGTCAAACTTGGAGTAAAAAAAGTCAAACGACTTACAATTTGGGATGGAGGGAGTATTAGAGAAACACAGTTTAAAATCAACAAAGCTCCGGCCTAGGTCCTTGATCTGTTGTAGCAAAGGACCAATTTCAGAATTCTGAAGATTGCACTTTTCCCATAACAAGACCAGCACTTGACAGTCCGCCTCCAGCGGGAGAACCGAACACCCCTATGCTGCGCATACTGTATCCTGTCACGGCAAGCCATCGCCTTGGCAGCCAACGCATTCAAGCAGTGATCATACCACTTCGCGCGAGAGCCACACCACCGGCCTTCATGACCTCTGAGGACCATGCCTGTCGTTCAAGTTCAGTTCTCCGACATGAAAGAAGCATCAACAAGCTTGAGTTTATCTGCTGAATCACAAGCCATTCAGCAATATTTTTCTACACAACAAATTAGTGAACAGTACTTTCAGTCAAGCGATAGACCCTGCATTTTACCCAACCAGCCGGTGGCTTCTGCCATTGCTGTGGTGTCATCACCGGGTTGTTCTTCACTGGATGAAGCAACGGCCAGAATTTCCGCCTCTCCATGCCTTCTTTTGTTCCTAGACATCCACAGGCTCCAAATTCCACAGAGAATAACAGCCACCTCTCTCTCTGAGCAGATTGCTGGATCAACAAGGTCCCGTGCCCAAGTCTGTGCACTGAAGGTGTGGCACTTTGATGCCAGTGATTGCTCTTGCTAGATCCCAGAAATACCTAGCTTCTGTACATTCCATCGACACATGTTTGATCCACAAAACTTTACTTAACTAGTTGTTCTTCATTCCACCCGCCACTCGGTGTAATAAGATCGGCCACCATGTTCACTTGCGGGTTATCTGGCACAACGATCAGCTTTCCTCCAAAATGGTTTGAGATCCACCAGTCATTCCAGATACTCTCTATCAGCAAGCCTGATTGCAGCGCCTCTCTACCAGCAAGGATCGCATGCCAAGTCTGGCTCACATGCTTTTTCCTAGTTGCCAGCAGAAAGTCTGTGCACAGCAGTCCGGCTTATCAGTGAGTCTCCATCCTTTTGCTGAGCATTGCTAGGTTGAACAAATTTAAATCACAGAAACCCATCCTCCGGCACATTTTGGTCGCGTCAGCAGCTCCCATCATTACCAATGCATATGTCTATTATCGGCTGCCCCAGCAATATTTAGAAATCACCAATCCCATTTTCCTGCAAGTGTCTTTGGGAATTAGAAAATAGCTCATAGGATATGTAGGCACTGCTTGCGCAACCGACTTGAGCATGAAAGAATTTGGGAAAGCCGTGTATCTCTTCAGAATACAGCTCCTCATATATATATATATATATATATATATATATAGGAAAAGTCTACATAAACCCCCAAACTACTTAGGGTGGAATATTTCACCCCCAAACCCTAAAACCGGATATTCTAGCCCCTGAACTTTCAAAACCGGTCAAATAACACTCTCGAGTGGTTTTAGAGGGTGGTTTTGTCTTTTTCTTTTTTATTTATTTCCGTTGAATCTTTGAAAAATCATAATAAATCACAGAAAAATTATAAAATAAAAAATTTAATTTTGTTGGACTCCTAATGAGTAGATCTACATAGTGAATATATAATATGATATACTTTAGTACAAAATTTTTTCTGTAGCTTTAAATCTATGTTTTTATGTAATTAATTAGAATAATTCATATATGTAGTTCCTATGGTCCAATTATGGTAAAATTTTTATGGTAGGCTCATTATTGTATGCTTGAACTATGGTAAAAAATTCATACTCATTGGGTCACATATAGCTTAGTTATAGATAAAGCATAGATTTAACAAGAATAAAGCTAAATAAATCTAAAACTAAATTATAATTGATCCAATGGATACGAAACTTTTACCATAGTTCAAGCATACAATAATGAGCTTACCATAAAAAATTTACCACAATTGAACCATAGGAACTACATATATGAATTATTCTTTTTAATTATAGAAAAAATAGATTTAAATCTACAACAAAAACTTTGTACTAAAGTACACCATATTATATATTCATTGTGTAGATCTACTCATCAGAAGTCCAACAAAATTGAATTTTTTCATTTTATGATTTTTCTGTGATTTATTATGATTTTTCAAAGATTCAGCGGAAATAAATAAAAAAGAAAAAGACAAAATCACCCTCTAAAACCACTTTAGGGGGTTATTTGACCAGTTTTGAAAGTTCAGGGGTAGAATATCCGGTTTTATACTTTGGGGGATGAAGTATTCCACCTTAGATAGTTTGGGGGATTATATAGACTTTTTCCTATATATATACAACAACCTCAAGATATCTATCTACTTGTGTTACAAGTTATATGTGAAGGTTAACAACCAACACACGCGAGGGAAACAATCCCAACTAACTAATGAACAAATATCTTAACCTACAAATATCTTAACATCCCCCCTCAATCTTAGCCACTCACAAGGTTAAGATTGCGTCGAAAATGATGCATCTTCACAGCCAGAATTGCTTTGGTAAAACCATCTGCTAGTTGATTCCCAGTAGCAATGAAGAGAATGTCAAGCAATTTTGCAGCCACTTGTTCACGGACAAAGTGAAAATCTATCTCAATATGTTTTGTTCTAGCATGAAAGACTGGATTAGCAGACAAATATTTTACTCCCAAGTTATCACACCACAGCCGCGCCATAGGAGGATGTGGAATCTTAAGTTCAGCCAACAACTTTTTGATCCACATCATCTCAGCAGTGGCATTAGCTTACTCAGCTTCTGTGCTTGACCTTGAAACAGTTGCTTGTTTTCTTGCTGTCCATGAGATTAAATTGTCACAAAGAAAGACAGCAAAACAACCTGTTGATCGTCGGTCATCCACACATCCTGCCCAATCTGCATCTGTGAACGCACTAACCAGCATAGAACTTGATCGTTTGAACCTTAACCCAGTGTTAATAGTTCCCTTGACAAAACGCAGAATTCTCTTCACAGCACTCAAATGGACCGTGGTTGGAGAATGCAAATATTGGCACATTGTTAACAGAGAAGGCGATGTCAGGTCTAGTGAGCGTGAGGTATTGCAGAGCCCCAACTAGGCTCCTATACCGTGTAGAGTCATCTGGACCGAGCTTTCTCCCATCTGTAATACTGAGAGCTTCTCTGTCGTTGATAGGGGTGTGTCAACGGGCTTGGACTTATCCATACCTGATCTCTTCAAGATCTCACGAGCATATCTTTCTTGAGAGAGCACTAACCCTTCATGATTTCTATTGACCTTAATACCAAGGAAGTAATGCAACTCCCCCAAGTCCTTTAGTGCAAATTCATGACGCAAGTCTCTCAACAAAGCTTCTGTTGCTTCAGTAGACGAGCTTGCCACTATGATGTCATCCACATATACCAGCACAAACACTGTATACTTCCCACGACTGTAGTAAAAAAGAGAAGTATCTGCCTTGGAGGGAGCAAAACCAAGTTCCTGCAACTTCTCACACAACCGTCCATACCAGGCTTGCGGCGCCTGTTTAAGGCCATACAGAACTTTATCCAATTTACATACAAACTCTGGATGATCCTTGTTCACAAAACTAGGGGGTTGATGCATATAGACCTCCTCTTCTAGAATTCCATGGAGAAACGCATTTTGCACATCAAGTTGGCGAAGTGACCAGCCATTAGACACAGCAATAGATAAAATGAGCCGAATGGTTGCAACTTTGACAACCGGACTGAAAGTGTCTTCATAATCTATCCCTACCTTTGCTTGAAACCTTTTGCAACAAGCCGGGCTTTATACCGATCTATAGTTCCATCTGACTTCCTTTTAATCTTATACACCCATTTACACCCAATGACATTCTTCCCTCTTGGTGGTGGAGGTACAAGATGCCATGTCTTGTTCTTCATCAGAGCTTGGTGTTCATCATCCATCGCCGTTTTCCACCTCTGATCACTGAGTGCCTCTGTCAAGGTTGAGGGTTTAGCAGTAGAAGCAGTCATGCACCAGCGTACAGTCCCATCTGTGTAACGTTTTGGCTGAGATATGCCTGACTGAAGTCGGGTAGTTGGACGTGTAGCCGGAGCTGGATCATGCTCAGCCACAACATTTGACGGAGCAGACGATCCCTGTCCCCCCGCGTCCGGATCAGGTTGTGGCTGAAGACCCCTAGGAGCATGACACGGGGAGGACTGCGAGGCCACCGAGGATCCTGATGGCAACGAGGGAGCCGCCACCGGTACATATCCCAAGGATGATGCGCCGCCATCCGCCTGCAGACCTGCACCAAGGGGATCTTCATGGGAGTCGATGGCTCCGTTGTCGTGTACTGGAGGCATAAAAATGATCCCCAGTCTCCACCGTTCCTTCTCTATTTTCACCAGAATTTGCTCCTACACAATCACCACAAGACCGCGAACTTGGCACAGGATTAGTTGGTACAGGAGAAGACACATGCTGATCATAGAGTGATGCATTCCCAAGGCTAGTTTGTGAGTCGAGCAAGGATGGAGGTAGGAGGACAATCTCAGTCCGAAGCCGAGCTCCAGCATTCGGATGGAGGGAGGAGAAAGGGAAAACAGTTTCATCAAAAACCACATCTCGCAATATATATACTCTCCCTTCCTTTGGATCAAGGCATTTAAAACCTTTGTGGGAATTGCTATAGCCAATGAACACGCACTGCTTGGAGCGAAACTGAAGTTTTCTTGAGTTGTATAGCCTAAGGTTTAGCCAAACTGCACAGCCGGAGGTCCGTAAAAAGGAATAATCAGGTTGTTTACCCAACAGGCACTCATACGGTGTTTTATCATAGAGAACCTTGCTGGGAAGACGATTGATAATAAACACAGCAGTAGAAACTGCTTCATCCCAAAATTTGAGAGGAATTGATGCATGAGCTAGCAAGGACAGGGCCATCTCTACAATGTGATAGTGTTCGCGTTCAGCAGAACCGTTTTGTTGGTGAGCATGGGGACATGAAACATGATGTGCGATGCCAACACGTTTAAAGAACAAGTTTAGGGTATTCTCCCCCCAATCTATTTGCATGGCCAAAATTTTATGATCAAATTGGCGTTCAACCAAGTTCTAGAAATCACAAAAACATTGGAAAACTTCGGATTTATGTCGCAACAGATAAAGCCAAGTGAATTTAGAGTGATCATCAATAAAGCTCACATAATAATTATGATGCCCGACTGAAGTTGGGGCAGGTCCCCAAACATCTGAGAAGATCAAGTCTAACGGACTAGATGAAGTACTTGTCGACTTTGGGTATGGCAGCTGATGACTTTTCCCTAGTTGACAAGCATCACACACTACATTATTTTTGGAATCATGAAATGAAGGAAGTTTATGGCGACTAAACACTTGCTGAACTACGCGAGTAGAAGCATGTCCTAGCCTAGAGTGCCACAGCGAGGTAGACGGCTTGACGGCACCAAGCGCCTGCTTATTCGAAGATGGCGATTGAAAAGGATAGAGCCCTCTCTCACACCTGCCTCTGTACAGAATTCTCCGTGTCACCTGTTCCTTAATGAGGAAATGATTTGGATGAAACTCAAGGAAGACATTGTTATCTTTGGTAAGATGATTAACAGAAACAAGGTTTTTGTGAGCTTTTTTTTAAAAAGAGGATAGCCCTCTGCTTTTTAGAAAGCAAAACAGTACGATACACGCCTGAAGACAGGTTCCACAAGAAAGAACAACCAAGATAACAAGCCTAATCCAACTAGAGGACACTAGATCTCCATAACATCTGAAATGGGAATTGCATTAGGCTTGAACATCTTCATCCAGTCCATAATCACCCTACGGACTGCTTCCATACGCTCCCGGTCTTCCTCCTTCAACAGCACAGCCCACTTCTGCAGATATGATAAGGCAAGATACATAATGTCAGAAGGCGACTTTGGGAACTTGTGTTCAATTGCCATCTTGTTCCTGGTAGTCCACAGAGCCCACGAGAAACCTGCAAATATGAACATGATTAACCTCTTCGGCAAAGGCCCTTTCCCCTATAGCCAAGTCTCAGATAACGATTTCAACGACTTCGGCATGAAGTCCCAGTTAAAGATCTCCCAAAGAAAGTTCCAGCACAGGCGGGCTAAAAAACAGTGGAAAAAAAATATGATCGACGGTCTCTAACTCATCACTCAAGATACATCTTCCACTGCCTTTCCAACCTCGTTTAATCAGACTCCCTCCCACTGGGAGCTTGTTGCTAAACATCTGCCACAAAAAGAACTTAATTTTTAAGGGAATTTTGCACTTCCAAATGTAACCAGCCATCCGATTAGGGAAGCCACCATTAGATAGAAATCTGTAGAGCGATTTGGTATTAAACAGACCTTTTTGGTCTAATTCCCATCTTACAGAATCCCTGGAATCGTTTAAAGGAATAGTTTGTAGATGGTTCAAGAGAATATTCCAGTTTCCAAACTCGCTCACAGATAAAGGTCTCTTAAAGTCCACAAACCATTCACCCCCATCAAAACAATCTGCTACTGAAACATAAGGCTCCCTTGCCATCTTATACAAATCATCATAAGCAATCTTTAAAGGTACATTTAGAAGCCAACAGTCCTCCCAAAACCTACAATTATCTCCATTTCCCACTTTGAAAGCAGCCCCCCATTTAAAAAGATGTTTGATTTTATGCAACCCTTGCCAAAACTGGGAGCTCCCTTTAACCTTCGAAGAAAAAAAAGAACAACCATCCAAGTATTTAGCTTTTAAAATTCTGAACCAGAGAGTATCAGGTTCCTGGAAGATCTTCCAAATCCATTTAACTAGTAGACAATCATTCATGAGTCTAGTGTTAATAATACCCAGGCCCCCAGATCCTTAGGTCTACTCACCATTTCCCATTTGGCCATATGGTATTTGAATTTCTGCTCAGTTCCTTGCCAAAGAAAATTAGCTCTAATACTATCCATTTTCTTATGGATACCATCATGCAGCCAATAAAACCCCATGCAATAAAGAGGAATGCTAGAAAGACAAGCATTAGTCAGTATTTGTCTACCCCCAGAAGTTAAATGCTTGCCTCTCCAGGGATCTAATCTCCTTATCATCTTCTCAGGAATAGGATAGAAGGCCCTCATATGGAGATGCTTATCACTAATAGGAATACCCAAGTATTTAAGTGGTAAATCTCCCAAGACACAATTTAGCATGTTAGCTTTTCTTTCTCTCTCCCTTTGTTCAACCCCAAACACAAAGACTTCACTTTTATGGAAGTTAATCTTGAGACCAGTGAGCCACTCAAAGCAATACAGAACCAATTTCAGGTTGATAATAGATCTATCAGAACCATCAATCATAATAACCGTATCATCAGCATATTGAATATGTGTTATACCCCCTGGAATCAGATCACCCAAAATCCCTTTGATGTGACCTTTGCTATTTGCCTTATGTAACATGACCCCCAAAGCATCAGCAACGAGATTAAAGGTTTTTGTGAGCTTGAGGGACATGAAGAACATTTTTTTACATGAATCTCACTACTAGGGGAATGTAAAATAGTATGACCAACATGTTGTATTCCCATACCTGTCCCGTTTGCCGCATGGATCTGCTCGCCGCCAGTATACCTGTCGCGGACAGTCAGGCGCTCCAGATCGCCTGTGATGTGGTCGGTGGCTCCTGAGTCGACGTACCAGTTGGTGTCGATCCCGTACGAGTGTGCAGCTGAGGCTGCGGTCTTCTGGGGAGGTCCAGTGTAATTGGCGTCGAAACGTTTGAAGCAGCAAACGGCGCCATGGCCCTCCTTGCCGCAGAGCTGGCAGAACACACCTTCCTCGAAGAAGTTTCGTGTATTCTGTCCACGGCCGCCACCATTGCCACGGCTGAAAGCACCGCGTCCCCCGCGGCCTCCGCCGTTGCGGCCTCCCTTGCCGCGAAAATTTCCACTGCCTCCACGACTGCCCTTGGTGATCACGTTGGCAGATGAACGGGAGCCGCCATCGCGAATTTCACGACGCTGCTCATAACTGATCAGCTAAGATTGGAGCTCCTAGAGAGAGATTGGTTCAACATGGGTTGAGATGGCAGAAGAAACCGAGTCAAACTCCTCCCCAAGGCCCATGAGGATGTAGGCAGCAATCTCATCATCCTCCAACTTCTTGCCTGCCGATGCCATCTCATCAGCCAGGCCTTTCATCTTGGTGAAATACTCCACCACAGTGGACGACCCCTTGGTCGCCGTGGCGAGTGCCATTCGCGTGGTCATAATCCGGGCGCGAGACTAAGAGGCTTGAAGTCCCTGGATCTTAGTCTAGAGATCAGCAGCAGTTGTTGATGATGCCACCTGGGAGAAAACATCCTTGGACAGCGACGAGAAGAGATAACTGCGAACTTGACTGTCCCTGGCAAGTCACTTCTCGTGCTCTGGGTTGACCTCCGGCTCCGCCTTCTTGCCCTTGACATCGCCGGCATCAGAATCTAGAAATTCTGGAGGGGGCTTGGCAGTCGTCTTGACAAAACTCTAGAGCTGTGCACCCTGAAGGGTGGCCGTGACCTGGCCAAGCCACATGGCATAGTTCCTGCGAGTCAGCTTCTCTGTCACCGGTGGAAGGAAGCCAAAGGAGAACGCAGCCATGGCGTCGGAGGAAGCTGTCATGAGGATCTATCTATCCACAGGGATTTTTTAGGCTCTAGATACCATGAAAGAATTTGGGAAAGCCGTGTATCCCTTCAGGATACAACTCCTCATATATATATATATATATATATATATATATATATATATATATATATATAGTATGAAATACAAGATATCTATCTACTTGTGTTACAAGTTATATGTGAAGGTTAACAACCAACACACGCCAGGGAAACAATCCCAACTAACTAATGAACAAATATCTTAACCTACAAATATCTTAACAGAGCAAAATTTCCCTTTCTGCACAACTCGCCTCCTTTTTGCTCCATGCACCTACTACCTAGTTGGCATATATTCAAACGCCTCCTTTGTAGATTGCCCAATAGCTATAGGCAATCCTGGATATTTTTTTTTGCTAGTGCTTCTGTATTAATTTGTAGCACCGATCTCACCTATTCCTTGATCTCATCCTGACAGTTCGGCTAACAAAAACATGACTTGTCTTTATTCACGAGCTGCCCCGAGCCTCTATTGTAGGTATTTAGGTAAACAAGTGGCCCCTCTTTGTGATGCTTGTGAAAACACAATACAATCATCCACGAAAAGAAGATACGAGATCCAATGAGTATGGACACCAACATGTACCCCGTTCAAAAGATGCAGTAGACCAATCAATTTCAGAAGACACCCTTCTGAGCACAAAAGAAACAAGTATGGGGAAATGGGGTCACCTTGTCGAATACCCCTCAAAGGCTTGAAGGATGTTGTTAAGTGCACATTCACCCATACTGGAAAGGACACCGTGGTAACAGACCTCATCACGGTTAACACAAACCTCTCTAAGAAACCAAGTTAAAGCATGATTCCTTGCAAGTAACGCTACTCTACAATATTGTACGCCTTTGCCATATCTACCTTGATGGCACACACTAGATTTCCCTTTCTTTCTCTGCAGATAAGAGTGCATTCATATGCAATGAGGACATTGTGAATGTACTTTGTTATACAGAAATAGTCTCATCCAAGAAAATTCAAATCTATTAACTAGCACCTTTGAACATAATTTATAAATAGCATTGCAAAGGGATATAGGTCTGAAACTCTTGAGATCTTGCAGGTACTTGATCTTTGGAATGAGCACTATCATTGTTTGATTGACTCCTTCATGTATATGGCCACCATTCAGGAAGTTTAAGACTGCATTTGTAATACTTGGTCGAATAACCGCCTAGTGAGTCTAAAAGAAGCCAACTGTAAACCCATCTAGCCCTGGTGCCTTGTTAGCCCCCATCATGGACATGGCTCGTTCGATCTCCTAGGACGTGTATAATAAGTTCAGAGACTAATTCATCTCAACTATCACCTAGGCCAAGACCTCCTCAATGGTCGCCTCCAGCTGGGCCATGAAAAGCTCTCCTAAAACAACTTTGTATTCTGATCGCCCTCCTTGAGCCAGGTGATCCTCGATCTCTACTTTTCCATTATTTCTTCTCTAGCAGGCAACTCAGCAATACTGGTCATAAGCTGTCTTTCACGTCGGGATGGTCCTATATGAATGGACTGCCTCCTCTCCTCCTCTTGATCTCTACGCAATCTCACCAAATCTTGTTCGACCAAGCCAAAAATGGTACGCTCCCAGTCCTAGAAAGAGGATTGCATTCTCCCTAATGTGGTCTACAGCTAGCACATGTCCTGAACCACCTTGGTGTCTCCCCATGACTCTTGAACTAGTCTCCTGTGTGTTGGATCCTAGTGCAACATATTCTCATACTTGAAACTCCTTTTTTGTTTGCCTGTATTACTCTTTCGGCAACACTCTATCATTAAGTACTAGTGATGAGACTCCGTTGTTTATAAATACCACACTTTAATATCTCTAAACAAATTAGTAAAATTAGCATCCACTAAGGCTTTGTCTAGTCTGACCTTGATCTTATGATCATCGTACTAGCGATTATCCTAGGTGTATGGTAAATTGATGAAGCCAAGATTAGAAAAAAAACACACACCAACATATCAAAAGCCATTCATTTGGCTCTCAGCCCGTGTGACTCCCCCAATCTACTTTTATGCGTCCAGGATTTCATTGAAGCCCCCAATTCAAATGTACGATGCACTACTCTAAACATTTAGGAGTCCCCAACTCTAGTGCCTCCATTCCCTCCTTGTTTCACCATAGAAACCGGCCAAAGGCCACTATTGTGCACTGGAATTTGGATCAACCACAACCACAACCACATCAGTGTGAAGCTTATCATAGCTTTGAAGCTTCACACATACCTCATTTGCCCAAACGAGAGCGAGTCCTCCCCCCTACCATAGCTTCCCACTCCTAGTCCAAAGGGAAAGCTAAGCCCTCTTTCAAACCATCCACATTGTCATGAAACAATCGTGTCTTAGAAAGAAACACCAAACCGATGATGTAGTTGTATAAAGGTACAAACCTCTTGAACTGCCTTGGGCTACCCTAGGCCCTGGCATTTCATACTCATGATTTTCATCATGTTTGGTGAGGGTTGTCGTCCATAGCTACCTCGATCTTACATCATTTTGATTCTTGAATCCTTTTTGCTTCTTGGATAGTTCTTTGAAGCAGAAGCACCACCCCCACCAGCATGTTGAGCCAGCTGAGTTACTCATTGACTAATCCTATCGAGACCAGCGCCGAGGTATCAATCGCTGTCAAGTTGAGGTCCGTTGTCATGGACAAGCTAGGTCGAGAACCCTTTGATTTCCTCTTCCTCACCTGAGTCTTGGACCATCACCCTTTGCCTAAAATAGTTGGTGACTTGTGTTTGATCCTGGTGGGGCTCCTCCACCAATACTAGGAGACGCCTCCTTTAATGGTCTAGTAAATTCGTCTCCATCGTCATGTGTTGAGTTACTTCTGTAGGTAGCAGAGCACCGATCCTCTTATCTTGTCATTGACCCATGAGAGTGGTTTGGGCTAGATGACGCTCCACTACCAAAGGACTCTTATGGCTCTAGGAAGCTTTGGAGCATCTTCTTCCTCACCTTAAGAGCACAAAGTTTTATATCATATGGTAACTTCCCCAATGCATTGCAAATGGTTGGTTTGTCACACTCCAGTTCTAAATGTCCCATGATGCTGCAAGCTAGATAGTAGAAGTGGAGTTTTTCATACTAAATATCAAACCACTCTGGTTTCACATTCCTTTTTGCTAACACTGCTCATCGTACTGGTTTTGCAACACCAATGGCCACCTAAGCTCGAAGAAAGGGGCCACTAGCTTTCCCATCCTTGTCCACATCCAGGCTCTTCATAGATCCAACTAAACCCATAGCTTGTTTCCTCAATGTCGGTTCATCTAGCCCAAAGGGAGGTCTAAGATACTCACCTAGATTTACATGTGGTCAAACCTGATCTTCGATGATTTGAGACGTTCATCATAGGGCTAAAGGATCAAAGCATGTTTACCCACCATCCACGGCGAGTCACCAAGCACCCACTCCATATCTTGTTTGAAACCAAATTCCGCCACGAAGAGGTCTTCCCCCTCTCCAATCGACTTGATCTTTAGGCCAAAAGGGTTCCCCATGCCGATTTCATTGCACGATGGATCATGGTGACATGTAGTGTTGCCGATAAGAACACCTTGTCGATGAGAGCCCACTCCACCGTGGCTGATCCACCATCATCTTCGTCATCACTGAATTTAGCTACATCTCCTTCCTTAGGTTCAGGTTATTTAGAACATTAGCAACATTGTCCTCCTAGACCTCCGATCCACCTCTCCCAATCATAGTCATAGCTCATAAAGTGGAGAGGGAAACAATAGATGTGCCGCGCGTAGGAATATGCATCATGCACAAAAAAATGATTCTGCAACTTGGGTCCTAAGCGGCGCTTACCCCAAGCAGGAAATTGGTGGTTGGCAGCACCAGTAATGGCTAACCGCCAATTTGTAGTGGCCACCGCTGGCTCGGAGCCGATGTCAGGGCATGGACGTCGCGCCCGGGATGTCCACCGACATAGCAGACCTATACCACTGGCGAGACGACTTAGGTTGATGGTGGGATCATGATTGCCTTTGGGATTGCCCTAACTTATAATCCAAAAAATTATGGACATGATGATTAGGGATGTAGAGTTCTCCAAATCTAGGAGATCAGACATGAATTTATTGTAAATCTAGGAGATCACACATGAATTTATTGAGTAGGTTGGCAACGTTACAAAATTCACTTCCTCCAGCTATAAGATGAGCACATACCTTGCTTAGCAATTAGGCTTGTTTGAATATAAAGTATTTTTAAAGCATTAGAGAAATACCATGATTTTTTTAAAATACTTTGGTTTTTAAAGGCTATTGGGTGTTTGGATACCATAAACTTTGTAGTTTCTAAAACCATGGTTTTATTAAAACTATAGTAATTTTTGGAGTTTCAAAAACTCCACTCATGACATCTTTATTTCTAAACCATGGTTTTGTATCTCTTTGGCTTAGGGCACTCACAATGCAGACTCTATCATAGAGTTTAAAGTTATTTATTACATCAAACAATGTGGACTTAGAGTATAAATAAGACTTGGAGTCTTACTGTTTCTACCTCTTTCTTCAATAAATAAGCTGCCACATCAGCAAAATACTATAAATACTATGTAATTAATTGTCTTGGACTCTTGATAGAGTCTTGCATTGTGAGTGTCCTTACAAAACTAATAATTAGCTTCTATTTGGATCCAAGCAGTTAATAGTTAGGCACTAATAATTAGCTTCTTTGGACCCAAATGTGTCCAGCTAATTATTAACTAAGACCCAGCTAACAACTATCTCACTAGGAACAAACCAGCTAATTAATAGTTAGCTAGCTAGCTAGCTAGTATTAGCTATGAATTATTAGCTAGCTAATTATTAGCAGTTAATGGATCTAAACAGGGCCAATGGTCTCCTTGAGCTCACAACACTCAGCCTACATCCCCATATATGCTAGTGTGCTTCATTTCTAATCCCTAGCTAGTTGGCCAAGCCCGTGGAGCGGGCACCATGGATCTCATCCCGGCGGACGCCCTCAGGTGCGTATCTCAGACGACCCTCAGGATTTCGTTAGTTTCCACACCTCGCTGACCCCCAAGGATGCATGGTTTCGTTCAGTTTCTGGCGTGACCATGTTCTCCACGACATGCACCAGCGCTTGCAGCCATGGATCGTGGAGAGCGACGAGAATGACGACTCAGGCAATGTCCTCTTCCACTCGCTGGTCTCTGGGTACTACTACCTGATCCACATCGCGGAATTCAAGGGCAGAAGGGTGGCTGGGTACGGCGCTGGTCTCCTCATCGGGATTGATAAGGACGACGATCTGTCGGCCTTGCTTGTGAACCCGCTGACCGGGGAGAACACCGAGCTACCGCGTCTGCCGGAGCATTTCCATGGAAGGTTCACCTATGGCTTCGCCACGGACCCAGACATGACGGGCGAGAACCAAGTCGTCGTCGTGCTCTACAACCGGCCGACGACGACCCAGGAGGCACCTAGCAAGGTCGCTCTATGGCGCCATGGCGACACCGCCGGTTGGGCCACAATGCCTTCGTCAGAGGCATTTTGGATGCGCATGCCGCAACTCAGGGGCCGTTTGCTCACCCATGGCCCGCAAGTTGTAGAGGGCGAAGAAGCAGCCGCCGCCGCCGCAAATGGTTATGACCACCGCCGCGACATGGGAGATGGATGGCTCCCAGGAATGCAGGGCAAATACGTGATCGAGCATGAGGGACATGTGCGCGTCCTTGTCCGGCTGGAACAGCCGGAAATTGCTGGTGATGTACCAGAGGGACGACCACGGCCGGTAAGGCCAGGTGACCCACTCCCACGTCTGTCCTTTGAGCTGCGCAACACGCTTGCTGCCGACGGGGAGGCGATCGACTGGGCTGATGCACCGGAGCTGCATGACAAGATCATCTTCCAGAGCCAGGGCGACAGCTGCTACGTGCTCCCAGAGAGCGACCATTTTGTCGGGGTAAGGAAGAATTTCATCTACTTCTTCAGCTGGCAGCGCCAGGAGGTGGCAGTGGGAGATGATGGTGGTGCTGCTAGTGGAGGCAACCCTTTTGAGTACTTCTTGTGTAAGTGGGATATGATCGGGTGCGTTGCCACTGTCGTCAGGAAGCTCCCTGGCGTCTGGATGGGGCACAAGCCCGGCAGATGGTTCCTGCCTACTTTCAAGTACTAGATATAGACGCCGGGATTCCTAAGTCCCACAGCGCGCTCTAGGCTATCTTGTTGTGTGAGAGCCAATGTTTGGCTCTATTTTGTTCTATGCGTCTGCATATTTATCTTAGGGAGTCATGTCATGTTTGCTTTTCCTAATTAATTTTCATCAAGAATATCCAGTTGCTTGTTTGTTTTATATCTGATACTATATTTAACAATTCCAGATCTACAGTTTATTTGAAGATGATGCATATATGTTGCTTTCATTTCTGTTTGGATATATATCAGACTGTTTGGGGTTGTGTTGCTTGACGCCTTGACCACACAAACACCCAACAGATCTGCAGCCCTTCTACAGTTTACACAAGTCATGACCAAAAGGTTTCCAGTGCCCTTGCTGCTCTCCACTGGAAATGTGGATGTCCAAAGATGTAGAAGAGCTTTGATCAAAGCAAACAATTCTCTAGGGCAACGGTTGCCACTACTGATAAACATTTGCCCATATGCTTCGCTTCACAGATTCCTGGTTCCTTAGATGTATTTATTAATAAAAGACCTAGATCTGAATTCATTCAACTTGTAACTTGCTGTGCTTTGTGGACGAAGACCTAGATACAATTTTTTACGGTAAAAACACATTTCCAATTATTCTCAATTACATGTAACTTTCTGTGCTTTGTGGGTGAAGATTTAAATCGAGTTTATTCCCTGCTCTGTCAAATATAGCAATGGAGATAACTTTGTGAAGATTTTGATTAATTAATTGTTTATAGTTGAATTGAACCCACGTACATCTACTATACTATGTCTGAATCAAAAGGCATGTAAACAAATGTTCTTGTCAATCTTATCTCACTTCATGTTAATACTAACTCTCACATAAGGCATCCAAATAAAACTTGATGTTTACCATTTGAGTGGTCAGATGATTTTTCATCAGTCCCTTTGGGTAATATTAATCTGGTCATTGTATATATTACTGTTTCATGTCTCCATGCATCCACCAGATACAATCCAGAGTCCAGAGAACATTATCTGATGAAGCTATATGTACCTAATGTAATTTTTTATGAAGTGCATGGAATGTAGTATCCGTAATTGTTCATCTTGATCACCACTAGAAAATAAAAACAGTCTTCTCGTGCAATTTTTTCATTGCTTAGGATTTTAAATCCCCATGTTTAAAATTATCTTGTGTTCCAGATGAGTGTGCTCATCCGGCCATCTTCTGTCATGTGATGTTAAAATTCTCATGTTGTGTAAGCCAATGTTCGGTTTTTATTTTGTTCTAGGGAGTCGTGGTATGTTTGTTTTTCTTGATTAATTTGTATCAAAGAATCAAGTTTATTATGTTTGTTTTCCCTAAGATTTCTCATATTTATTATGTTGAATAAATCCAGATCTACAATTTTTAGATATAAAGGTGCTGCATATTGGGACCAGAATGTTTGGGGTTAGGTTCCTTGACCACACATACACCCTACAAAAAGTATAAATCTGCAATCATTCTACACAAGCCATGGACCAAAAAATTCCAGTGCCCCTCTTGTTCTCCACTGAGCATTGTTGCCACCCCTGATAAGGCAGAAGTACTGTTGAATCAATGAAGCAAGGTGAAGAATTTCATAACTTAGACGAAGAAGAGACAGGTATACCATCAAAAAAAGAAGAGACAGGTATTTAAGTATGTCGATCCGGTCTTCTTATCAACTTTTTGAGAGTTGACTGATCTCTTCGTGTTGATCTTGTTGTTGTCCTGGGTCCTCTGGCCCAAATCATTAATCCTTTAGCTTTATAGCTACTGGGAGTCATGGAACTTGTTGACCTTCAGCACTACGATAAAGAAGTGACCAAAATAAGGAAGGATATTAGGTGTCAACATAACTTCTTCTGGAGTTACGTCGCAGCTGGCAAATAATATCATCATCTATCAGGTGAGTTCATTGAAAAGTTTAAACAAGAATATGGTCATGCTCAATATACAGTTTATCCACGCATTGATCACAACCTTTCAAGCCTTGCACACAGTTAGTACTTGTTTGAAATACTGTTGCTTGTGCAGCTCCAATTGAATGTAGTCCATATCAAATCAAAGCATAATCAACTTGTTCGGACTGGTCCTTGAACCTCACATGCAAATAACAGAATCGTGTATTTTATGCACACTTTGATGAGAAGGATCAAGGAATGTTTGTTTAAAGATAATGTCTATCAGTCACAGTCATTGCACTACTGTTGAATCAACTAATTCAATGATCTCTTGTGGTGCGGCGCTAATCTTCAACACCGAAATACATGAACTAGAATATAAATAGTTCAATGGCTGCTTTTGTGAGAGAGATCACAGAATGTGCCTTCAATTAGTCATAGTCATAGTCATTTGCACTTTGTTGAATCAAGAAATACAATGCTTCCTCAATAAAGTGTTATCGAATGTTGGGTTTTTTCTAGCCATGAGCTGGGCTCTTGTTTTAACTACAACCACTCACAGTTACAATCATATAAATATATATAGTCACATAGAAACAATATCAAACATACCAGCTCAACTATGTAACACCACCGGATGCTACGAGGAATCTCTAGTTTAGATTTAGAAGGAATACGAATTCGATACAGAGTGCGGTGGAATCAGCGGTGGCTGATGGTCTCGAGCCGCAGCTCGCCACCAAGCCAACAACCACCAAGACAAGTTCTCCTTCCCTTCCTGATCCTTGCCGCTAATCTTGGGCTCTTGGCTTGGGCTTGCTGACAGCACGTACCGTGACAAACTACTACTACCCGTACCCGGTTTTGCTCTCTTCATTGCCTTCTTATCAGGATATAGGCGGCTATGGATAGTGTTATATCGGTGTTGGCAAATGAGATTGTAAGCCGTTCAATATCCTCAGTCACTGCTAAGTACCATAAGCAGAGCTCTATGGATAAGCTTTCAAGCTGGAGCAGGTGCTCCTTAGAACGGGAGACGCCTAACTCGGTTACGTAAACTACGACACAAATACAATGCGCGATTATACCTTGGGTGGAGGTGGAGGCAGACCCATAGCTCTGAGGAACGCCTCTGATCCCACACCCTAACGTTCTTCTGCAAAAATAATAGTGTCAAATGAAAATTTCGGCAACATTTCCCCTACACAAGAAGGTTTCCAAAACTTGCAACAGAACAGTGACACGATGACCGACAAACACAACGGCACGATGGCTAGCTAACACAACGGCACGATGGCCGGACAACCATAGCGATTACTACTACTACTAGCCATGCAGATGAAACAATTCAAGTACTACAAGGACAGTTACTACTAACCCTACAACTACTACTAGCACTACTACTAACAACTACTTAACTACAACTACTCTACTACTAACAACTACTATCTACTACAACTACAAATACTACTAACACTAGAAGGTAGGGCTTACCTTGGCGGCGACGAAGCGAGGATCAGCGACAGAGAAAGGGATCACCGCAGCAGCGAGGATTGACGGAACGTCGGCTTGGCACCTTCTTCTTCTTCTTCTTCTTCTTCTTCTTCTTCTTCTTCTTCTTCTTCTTCTTCTTCTTCTTCTTCTTCTTCTTCTTCTTCCTCTTCTTCTTCTTCTTCCTCTTCTTCTATCTGCAGGGCCGAAGGTGGGACGGGGCCGGGGGAGCTCAGGTCGGGGGAGCTCGGGCCGGGGCTAGCGCCGGCCGGCTCCTCGTGGAGGGAGGCGTGGCGGCGGTGGGTGCCGGCGGGCACGGGCCGGGGCGGGGAGGACCGCAGCGGTGGGCAGGAACGGGGGCAAGGGGCGGACAGGGGCGGTTGGCGTAGGCCGGGGCGGGGAGCTCGGGCGGGGGCGCGGGGGCTTGGGCGGGGACGGGGAGCGCGGGGGGCAGGGGGCGCGGGCGGCGGCGTGCAGGGACAGGGGGCGCGGGGGCCGCGGGCGAGGACGGGGGCAGGGGGCGTGGGCGGCGGCGGTGGGCGCGGCTGGTGGCGGGGGGCGGGGGCTCGGGTAGAGAAGTTGAGAGAGAGAGGAGTTGGGCGCGCGGCCACCCTTTTTTTTGGCCTGAGGGGGGTTTGCCATGTGCTGGATCAAGGGCACACGATAAACATCGTCTCTTTGCCGTGTGATATGGCACACGGCGAACATTTTCTACTTTTTTTGTTTCCATTTTTTTTCTTTTTAAAAACTCTTTGTCGTGTGCTGCTGCAAGTGGCATACGGCAAACACTTAACAACATTTTATGTATCAATCCTATAATTTTTTCTTTAAAAATATATTAACTTAATAAATCAAAATTTTTTATAATTTCTTTGTCAAATGAACTTCACAATGTATATTCCATGTTTACAAACATACTACACCATTATTTCATGTGTTTATTTCTTTAATTCAAATTTTCGCGTTTCAAAATCAATAAATGCTGAAAATAATTAGAAAAGAGCAAACGATTCCAAAAAATTCCCAAATTTGCACACGACACAACCTATGTGGTGTAGTGCCTATAGAAAAAGTTTTGAAATCAAACTCAAATATGAAAGTCGAATGTACTCCAACTCATGCTCCTTCACTCATAAGTGAAACTTCTGTGGAGATTGTCTGGTTTCTACACATCATACGTGATAACTTGTTCGAAATCTTTTCAAACTTTTTCTGTAGCCTCTATGTATGATAACATGATATATGTACAAGTTTCACAATTTACGGAATAAAATAGCATTTATTAGAATTTCTAAAAGTACCAACGCATGTTCGGCATCATGTCTCCTAACCATAGCATTCGAAAGTCATTTTATTTTGAATGTGTGTTCTCAGACAGGGTTGGGTAACATGAATATCATTTTTCTGATATTTTTTCCAACTATTTCACTGACTCGTAGTTTAAATATGACTGCATCCGGAAAAATAAAAATAAATGCTTTTAATTGTAAAAATATAACAAACATGTTTTAAATTTTATGAAATTTGAGTATGGAGTTATAAATGGTGAGTGTGTAGAGAAAAAAATTGAAAGATAAAATCTGAAAAAAGACAAATTATTTGTCGTGTGCCACACCTCTGGCATACGACAAAGTTTGTGTTTGCCGTGTGCCTAACGGCCGTACACGGCAAACGTTGATGGCTAGGAGCGGGCGTTAGCATAGATTAGCTTTTGTCGTGTGCTATGTTTTTGCCGTGTGTTACTCATGGTAAAGATTTGAATTCATCGTGAGCTTGGTGTTTGCCGTGCGCAACTCACGGCAAAGGCCAAGTATACCGGGTGTTTGGGGTTTACCGTGTGCGTGAGCTAAACATACAGCAAATTTGGCCTTTGCCGTGTGTTGCTCACGGCAAATAGCCCGGTACACGGCAAAGGCTGGCTCTTCGGTAGTGCCTAGTTCTGCTTTGTAATTAACCACCTTTGTTAATTTGGTGGTGCCGTCAAACTAAATACTGGGTTGGGTTGTATAGTAAAGGAGAAGGAATAGGAGTCCTGATCCGCTTGGATATGGGAGTTGTAGCATCGGACGGCTCCTGGGCTTTATAAGCAAGGAGAGGCCATGAGGGCAGGGAAACAAGCCACGGCCTCCCGTCGACTCGTTTTCCTCATCATCATCAATCATCCCGCCGCGCGCCGCAGCTAGCTAGCTAGGGTTTCGTTTCGTCGCATCAGCATCAGCTTTCGATCGATCGATCGATGGCGTCTTCCGAGCAGTGTTTTAAATAGCGTGCTAAGCCTCTTAGCGGTAGCCTCTCTAAAAGGATAAGAAAAGCTATATCGCGCTAATAGCGGGCTAAGCCATTTAGCGGTTGAGCAAAAAATATGTCAAATATCATGTAATTTTACACATAATAAAGATGAAAACATTATGAATACCAATAGTGATAGATATTTCAAAGGGTTACTAACATATTACATCAAAGTTCGTAGTTCACACATGATACATCAATAATAACATACATCACATAGGGGCATATCCCTGCTATTTGGGCCTCCAAGTTATTTGGGCCGATGAAAATGAATCCTAAGGCCAAATAGCGGCGCTAAACTAACCCAATTTAGCGAAATTAGCGCGCTATTAGCTGCTAATAGCGGCAACAATCATTTAGCGTTAAAATCTCCATAGCTTAGCGGTCCTCTTCCAGAAACGCTAAATAGCGCTATAGCGTCCGCTATAGCGCGCTATTTGGAACAGGGCTTCCGAGGCAGAGAAGACGAAGATGATTACGTTGAGGAGCTCCGACTTGGAGGAGTTCGAGGTGGAGGAGGCGGTGGCGATGGGGTCGCAGACCATCCGCCACATGATCGAGGACGACTGCGCCGACAACGGCATCCCGCTGCCCAACGTCAGTTCCAAGATTCTCGCCAAGGTCATCGAGTACTGCAACAAGCACGTCCACGCCGCCGCCGCGGACACCACCGCCGCCTCCGGGGACGGCGAGGACCTCAAGTCCTGGGACGCGGAGTTCGTCAAGGTCGACCAGGCTACGCTCTTCGACCTCATCCTGGCTGCCAACTATCTCAACATCAAGGGTTTGCTGGACCTGACCTGCCAGACGGTGGCTGACATGATGAAGGGCAAGACTCCGGAGGAGATCCGCGAGACATTCAACATCAAGAACGACTTCACCAAAGAGGAGGAGGATGAGATCCGTAGGGAGAACCAGTGGGCCTTCGAGTGATCGCGCTCTACAATAATGCTATTAGTGCTAGTTAGTCTATCTACTTATATTACTAAATATATATGGCCGTAGTGGTTTTATGTCTTTTGGACTGGATGGATGTTAAACTGAGTGGAGTAGCTCGTTTATCTGCAGTTATTAGAGCAACTCCAGCCCAGCATGCAAATTAGGCCCCTACTTTTTCCATTTGCATGCTGATCTGAAAAAAAATAAGGATCCAAAATTTATTATAACTCTAGCCCAACACCTAAAATTTTCATGCTGTTGAGCCGTCCTCCTGCTAGCCTCCGGCGCCATCGCCTTCCTTCTTATCCGCCACTGCCTAGCCGCCCTCCACCGTCTCTCTGTCAACGCCGACCCGAAGGCGCGAGCTCCAGCAGCGCCTCGTCATCGTCAGCCACAGCCAGCGGCGGCGGCGGCCAAGCCCAAGCAGCAGCAGCAGCAAGCGTCATTAATAGCAGCCGTCAAGAAAGAGGCGCAGCAGCAGGTGAGGTGCTGGCCGGCGGCTTCGACGAGGCGATCGTGGTGGGCCGCGGCGGCTCTAGCACCTGTACCTCGCCAGGCTCATGGACAGCTCACCTGTCGCTGTCAAGGTGCACCGCTGTTGCTGGATGTTGGAGAAGATCCTATTGCTAGGGACTCAAAACTAAAATTTAGGAGTGCTCTTAAAATGGGAGCTCAAATAGAAGTCCCATTGGAGTGAATTTTTTTTTGCTTAAATCCCTAGATTTAGAATAGGGACCTAGTAGGGGCTTGGGCTGAAGTTGCACTTAGCTAATACTGTATATTTACTAGAAATTATAAATACATGGTGTGTGAGTCCATGATTGACGGCAGGATTCAAAATTTCAATAAAAACTCCTTATACAATTCATCGATTTGACTTTTCAGAACCGAACAAAAAATTGCCATCAGTGTTTAGAAATTATGTTTTGATTGAATTTAGAACGTTTAGATTGAAGTTATATCAGTCCTACAAATGCATATAGGAGGTAAGGGATCGGTTCCTAGCATATGCTCTTTCTTTCCTCACACTTTTCCTTTGGTTTGCAAGGGGCCCTTCATAAAAATTTGGCACAAAGTTAAGCAGTGTAACTAAGAATTAACCACACCATAAGGCGCAAGGTTGATCCTGATGTTCTAATAATAACATAAAACTTATTTGAGTCAATTTTAAGGATGACCTGATATTCTAATAGTAATAGTAACATAAAACTTATTCAAGTCAATTTTTACTAGAATTAAGCTAGAATAGGACGCCTTGGCCCTTGCATTTTTCTCGTCCCCTGGATTATCCTCCTTGGGCAACTCAGGCAGAGCACCCTCGTGCCACCGTCCTCTTCTCTCCTGTCTTGTTTTGGTGTCCACCTGGCCCTAACAACGATAACAAAAACGGCAGCGGCGGCTCCCCTACAGCTGTTCCCGGTGTTGTAGTTGTGCGACGAGTGGATTTCCATGATATCTACCCAGACCAGATCTGCATGTGGCGGAAGTAGTTGTGCTCTATGGGTGTGTAGCAGCGGCATGGCCGTGTTGCTTCCTTGATGCTCCCCTCCTTTATAATGCCTCTCGTGTCAGAATCTTCTATCTCGACGAGAGTTTTCCCTTGTGGTTGTCCATCTGACGGCATAAGCATCGACATGGTGGGATCAACCACCTTCAAGCAGGTGCAGCTACCACACACGAGGTGGTATGTGCGGGGACACAGTGGTGGCATGTGTTGTGACATGGTGCGTTGTGGAGGTGTACAGTGCAAAGGAATGAGGATGCACGGAGACTTCATTTGGAAGCATGGCGAAGCCAAATCTGTTGGGTGGTGTGACATGGTTGGTGGGTCACTAGGTCCAAGGCAAGGATTTAGTGCTGGTATTGTGTGTCGTCTATGATGGTATGGTGTTGTGGTGGTGGAGGGCAGTATTGAGCACGTGATATGGGCATGGTTTTTGCATAGTTGTGGTGTGGCTACTCTTTGCTTGACATCGCGGTGTGGAAGTGAGTGGTAGCACAGTGATGTCCCTCACATGGAAGTGGTAGTGGTCTTGAGGATGGTGGAGACCTAGCCGTGGACTTGAGGAGCAAGAGTCATTTGTGGCGGAAAATAGCTAAGGGCATAGATGCAGCAATTGGAGGCTTAGCTACTATGTGGCTATTATGCAGAAGATACCATCCTATTTTCTAGTGCTAACTCTTTGATGTGGTATGAACAACTCTTTGGGATGAGAATTAATTTTCATAAAAGTGAGTTTGTTCCTATGAATTTAGATCTAGATTGTGTTCATGAGGTTTTCCATTTATTCGACTATCGAGTGGGAAGCATTCCTATGAAATATGTGGGTGTTCCTCTTCACTATGCAAAGCTTTTAGGGAGGATATCCAGCCTCTAGTGGATAAGATTGCGGGGTAGAGGGGTATGTTATTGTCCTTAGCTTCTAGGGCAATGTTTATTAAGACTTGTTCAGCTAGCATCCCTATTCACATCCTGTCTTTGTAGGACCTCTGGATGTACAGGAAGTAGCCTAGAGGGGGGGGTGAATAGGCCTGTTCAAACTTTTTCAGCAAAGTTTATCAGTCACACAGGCAAGGGCGGCAGTGAGGCCCTCCCAGGGCGGCACTGACGGCCTCAACAGAAAAACAGACAGAAGCTTAATTGAATTGATTCAAAGTTTACCCAGGGAAATTTAGATCAACTAAATTTCCAAGCTTCCTGCAAGATGTTAGAGCACAGGTACGTGGCTAGAATGTGCTGGAGCCTCCCCACCAAGTAGATCGGCCTCAAATCCTAACACAAACTCATACACAAGTGAAAGCACACAAGACACACGATTTTTACCGTGGTTCAGCTGTTGCCACAACAAGGCTTGGCCTACTCCACGTTGTTGAGGTGCCCACACTAGGACCGGCTTAGCCACACAGGCTTACCTTCTCCTCGTTCTCAAAGCAAGGATTTTACCCCTTGCAAAGAGTAAAGAATGTATTAGCTGCAAGGGTAACCTTACAAACCTTCCCTTGGCTGCCACACAAGTTGGCAAGCTCTAGGGCGACGCCTAGCCGGCTAGGAGCAAGCTCCAAGAGTAACAAACTCAAGGCTGCCGGCCAAACGTGAACCAAAAGCTCTTTTTGACACTGGGAATCAATGGATCTGCTCTCCAATCGAAGTTTGCTGCCTTTTCCCTCAAGTTTTGATGGTTGGAATCAAGGATTGGCTTGGGGGTTTGAGGAGCAACAATGGAGGGAGAGAGAAGTGAGCTCTGGTCTGTTTGCAACGGTTGGGAGCGAGGAAGAAGAGCAGGTTACCGTTTGAGACGGTCTGGAAGGGTATTTATACCCAGCTCTCCAACTGTCACAGGGTAGGGCGGCAGTGCCGCCCTTAGAGGGCGGCAGTGCCGCCCTTGCCTGAACCAGCCTGAAAACACAAAAGTGTAGAGAGAAAGATATGCTGGCTAGGCTTGGGTCTGAGGATGTTGATGAGCTTTTGAGCCTTTGGTTCACAATTTGATCCACAACCTTGGAGTCCCTCTTTATAGTACGGCTTTTCCTATACTCAAATTCAAACCGAAAATGAATTAAACCTCCTTTGGAGCTAGGAAAGCCATCCTTTAGAAATGGGGGATCCTCCATGATATTCAACAACCTCTTTGTTATATTCCCTGCTTGTCATCTCAGCAAAACTCATTAGTTCCCTAATTCGGTGGTCATCAACGCCAAAACCCACAATAGGCTTGATTGCACTTACAATCTCCCCCTTTTTGGTGATTGATGACAACCAAATTAGAGCTTACAAAAGATAATAATCATAACTGAGATTTAAATGGTCATGGGCATAGGAGCTCCCCCTAAATGTATGATTGGAGTTTTGAATACTCAAACTTGACATAAAATTCAAGCTTCATACATTTAGCAAGTGATGGAGGACCTCCCCCTATGTCCATGACCTCTGTGGGGTGCAACAAACTGTGTCACAAAATAACCGTGTATGCATATGACAGTTTATACAAGCAGGACAGCATGCTGCTGTAGTAGAGGGCCTCACTGCCGCCCTGGTAGGGCGCCACTGCCGCCCTTGCTACACCAGCAAGCTGACAGAAATTTCAGAAAAGCATTACACCACACAAGCAGGTTAACCAACAGAATTTAAACTAATAATTAAGATTGACAAGCAGTTCACAAGTACATGTTCACATCCGAAGCAAATAGAGACAAGTAAGTAGCATTATTACAACTTAAAAATAGTTTTTGAAGAAGCACTCATGCTCACAAACTAACAACTAACACTCTCATCGGATCTGAACATGAAGATTTGCAGCTGCAGTAACGAAGTCCAGTCGAAAAGAATTGACCCCTCTAATTTCTCTAATTTTCTCCCCCTTTGGCATCAAGTACCAAAAAGAAAAAAGAAGAGAGAAAGAAGGGAGAACAACTCACTCATCATCGTCATCATCGTCACTGGAAACCACAGCACGACCAGCCCTATGAGTAGTAGCTGTGAAGCGAGAGGCACGCGTGGAACGTCGAGGAGCAGCCGCTGAAGTGCTAGCCCGCCGCTGTCTAGCATCATCCCTGAACTGCCGATAGACACTGCCTAGTGTCTCCTGAAGATCTGGATCATCATCATATCCCTGGTGCTCATCATAGCTGCCATGATCTTCACCAGACTCCGTGTCAGACAGGTGAGGAAGATCTGGAAACTGAGGAGGTGGAGCCACGGGTGGAAGAGGAGGTAGACCCTGAACCTCTCTAGCTGCATTTATTGCATGCCTGCTCTCCATCCTGTCATTATACTGATTTTGTGCCATGTAAGAGCAAGTGCCAAAAATAGCCTTCACCCATTCTGCCAACTTCTGAAAGCGCTTCTTCTTCCTTCCATCTCTCCTCTGTGGCACACTGTGGCCTCCCTCACTATGGTATGAGCTCTCTACTGCAGGAGGTGGGGCTGTTTTACCACCTTTGGTTTTCTTGATGTTATACACCGTGTGGCTACAATCCTTAGGATATCTAACTCCAGTCACTCTCTCAATCATAAACATCAGATAAGGAGCATAAGGAAGTGACCTCCTCCCATCATCCATAGCATATGCCAGCTCTACCCATATGAACCTTGGAATATTAAATTTATCCCCTTCTGGAAATCTGGACAGCACATTAGTAATATGACCATTGAGATCAGTGGCATTGTCTTTTGGGTTGAGTGTCATTTTGATAAGGTTGTTCATCACATAATAGAAACTCTTCAACCCAGTCCTCCTGTTGTTCACTTGGGTTGGATCCTCCCACATAAAACTCACCTCATGTGGCTCAAACCTTCTCTCATTGTGAATTCGAGAGTAGGTTCTATGGTCATTTCCAAAACCCAATATCCTGCAGAAGGTAATGAAATCAATCCTATAATGTGTACCATCTGTCATCCAATGAACCTCGTCATTGTCTCTGTTCCAGAAGTAGGTAGCATGAAATTGAGCAAGTATCTCTCTATTCCAGTCATATTTAAAGGACATGAGAGTGGACAGCTCAAACTTATCACATACTTTAATTGCAGCATCAAAGTCAGGCTCCTCTTTTGCTTGCATAGCATCAAAATCAATGAAATGCATCTCACAAATCTTTCCCTTTCTAGCTGGTAGAATAGCAGTGGCATAGAAATTTGAATGAAAAACATTCCAGAAACGATAATCAACACCACTTATCTTGCTGTGAGCATAGGGATCCATCTCTCTAGCTTCCTCCACAGCTTTCCAGCTTGCTGCATAATTGATTAAGGGATGATCCACTGTGTCATTTGGTGCCTTGAGTTCAAACTCATCAGTGTTGTCCCTCATATAGCTGTCATCAAACTCTATAATGTGCAAGGGAGTGCTAGGACAGCCTATGGGAGAGATCGTGAAACCAGCCTGCTGCAACATTTCTTCTTGCTGAATATACTGCTGCCTTGCTGCTCTATCATCTCCAAAGAATACTCCAGAGCTGCTGCCTCTGCCCCTGCCTCTGCGAACTTGTTGCTTGGTGGTTATTTTCCTCTTTCCTCGGTCCATCTATGCCAAAATTGAGCCAAATCAGGAACTGTACATCTAGCATATAGTGGAACATATGTAGAGTCAATTGATTAAGTGAGATGTGTAGAATATGGACTGTGGGAACTCCCCCTAACCAAGCTGGTCAGGTGAGGGCGGCACTGCCGTCCTCTGAGGGCGGCACTGCCGCCCTGCAGAGTTTCTGCAGTCCCTACTCTACACTTCATCTCTTATTCAACTTACACACATATGCACCACTGTCCATCATACAATCTCTAAGACAGTTCATAAGCAGACTAAGTCTAGATGGGCATGAGCTTAAAGAGGATGAACAAACGAACTAGGATAGATTTAATCTATGAACTTTAATCGATTTACTTTCCCGTCAATGCATTGAAACTGCAGAGAAGCAGTTGCCAAGGCCGGCACTGCCGACCTTAAGCTCCGGCACTGCCGGAGGGCATCTTTCAATACGTCGAGAGAAATCAAATCCATTCAAATCCATTCACTAAACCTCTTCCTAGTTCATCATCCATCCCCTAGAAACTGAAACTTTTGCCCAAAAATAGACATTGCATGGATCGGGATAGGTTAGGGTTTCACCTTGTTTTTCTTCCTTGGATTGAGGGGATGAGAGAAGAGTGCCCCTCCTTGGAGAGGGAGCAGCACACCCAATGCACCACTGGAGATGACCAAGGAGGCCTTCTCCCTTTCTCCTTCTTCCTCACGGCAGAGAGGTGGCTGAAGGGAAGAGGTTCCCTGGAACCTTGCGTGAGGGAGAGAGAGAGACCGAGAGGGGGATTGTGGCGCAATGAGGAAGGGAAGGAAAGGTCACGGGCACGACCAGAGAAAGAAAAGAGAAGCGGGCCCGAGAGATCCAGTCCAAGGCAATTTAGCCTGAACCGCTTAGGGCGGCACTGCCGCCCTCTAAGGGCGGCACTGCCGCCCTCCTTGACAGCAGAGGGATTTAAGAGAAAATAACTTTTCTCTATTGCATTAGATATGAACACATACAACCCAAACACCATGACTAGATACAAGGAAACAATCAAGCTATAGTCATGATATTTGAGACAAATTTTAAGAGTTTTTGAAAGACATAATTAAATCTTTTCAAGTATTTTCTCCTATGCATACTAGTTTTTCAAACAAGGTGTGTGCTGGAGTTCAAACCACGTTACGAGAATCCAAGATATTCAGTTCACTACGTAAAGCACAAAACCTTGTCTCGTCTAGAGGCTTAGTGAAGATATCGGCTAGTTGCTTTTCGGTGCTCACATGGCGAATTTCGATATCTCCTTTGGCTTCGTGGTCTCTCAAGAAATGATGTCGGACGTCTATGTGCTTGGTTCTTGAGTGACTTACAGGGTTGTTTGCAAGTTTTATGGCACTTTCATTGTCACACAAAAGTGGGATTTTGGTGAATTGACATCCGAAATCACGAAGGGTTTGCCTCATCCAAAGTAATTGAGCACAGCATGCACCGGCTGCAATATACTCGGCCTCAGCTGTGGAAAGGGCTACACAATTTTGCTTTTTAGAACTCCAAGACACTAAGGACCGTCCAAGGAATTGACATGTCCCCGAAGTGCTTTTTCTATCTACTTTGCAACCGGCATAATCAGAATCTGAATAGCCAAGTAGATTGAACTTGGAGCCCTTAGGATACCACAAGCCAAGGTTAGGAGTGTGTACTAAATATCTCAAGATTCTCTTAACAGCCACTAAGTGACATTCTTTCGGATTAGCTTGAAATCTAGCACACATGCACACACTAAGCATAATATCAGGCCTAGATGCGCACAGATAAAGTAAAGAGCCGATCATGGAGCGGTATACCTTGATGTCCACGGCCTTCCCTTTATTATCAAGATCAAGATGTCCATTAGTTGGCATGGGAGTATTGATAGGCTTCGCTTTCTCCATGTCAAACTTCTTCAGCATATCAAGGGTGTACTTGGTTTGACTTATGAAAGTCCCTTCCTTCAATTGCTTGATTTGAAACCCGAGGAAGTACTTCAGCTCACCCATCATGGACATCTCAAATCTCTTTGTCATGATCCTACTAAATTCCTCGCAAAACACTTGATTAGTACTACCAAATATTATGTCATCGACATATATTTGGCACACAAATATATCATTACCAATTTTACGAGTGAAGAGAGTAGAATCAGCTTTGCCTATTTCAAAGCCTTTCTTGAGCAAGAAATCCTTAAGGCATTCATACCATGCTCTTGGTGCTTGCTTAAGCCCATAGAGCGCCTTTTGGAGTTTATAGACATGGTTTGGAAACTTGGGATCTTCAAAACCTGGTGGCTGCTCAACATACACCAACTCTTGTATAGGGCCATTGAGGAATGCACTCTTGACATCCATTTGGAACAACTTGAAGTCGTGATGGGCAGCAAAGGCTAAAAGCATTCGAATTGCTTCAAGCCTTGCCACCGGTGCAAAGGTCTCCTCGAAGTCCAAGCCCTCTACTTGAGTGTAACCTTGAGCCACCAGTCTTGCCTTGTTCCTTGTCACCACGCCATTCTCATCTTGCTTGTTGCGAAAGACCCATTTGGTGCCAATCACATTGGTATTTGGCCTTTCAACAAGAGTCCACACTTGGTTTCTCTCGAAGTTGTTGAGCTCTTCTTGCATGGCCAAGACCCAGTCCTCATCCGCCAATGCCTTCTCTACCTTATCTGGTTCAATGGAAGACACAAAAGAGAAATGTTGACAGAAACTTGCTAAATGTGAACGTGTCAACACTCCCTTTCGAAGACTTCCAAGGATGTTGTCGGCAGGATGATCTCTTTGAATTGTTTGGCGTAGTCTTGGATGCTCAACACCGTCTTGTTCTTCATCTAACTCTTCATCAGCTTCAAGCTCAAAAACTGGTGCAAGATCCAGCCCTTGAGGTATTGAGGAAGTTGCTGCTGCTGAGGGAGGGGCGGCACTGCCGCCCTGGACAGCCTCACTGCCGCCCTGTTGCTGAGCAGCAGGTGTGGCTGACACATTTGCATCGAGTGCATCAGCGGAAGACTTGTCAGCAGCATCTTGGGGATCCTCCTGAGCAGTGGCTTTTTCTTCTTGTGGCCTTATGTCACCAAGAGCCAATTGCTTGATTGCCTCACATGGTGGATCCTCCTTTCCTGCAACACTTTCATCAATATGCTCTACTTGAGAGCCGTTAGACTCATCAAATGAGACATCTACTGCAACTTCAACTCTACCAGAGGTTTTGTTGTAGATGCGGTAGGCATGCTCATTTGATCCATAACCAAGAAGAATGCCTTCATCAACTTTAGGTGCAAACTTAGAGGTTTTGGGCCTTTTATTGAGTATGAAACACTTGCACCCAAACACTCTAAAGTATGACACCTTTGGTTTGTTACCGGTTAGCAGCTCATATGAAGTCTTCTTGAGTTTCTTGTGTAGATAGAGGCGGTTGATTGCATGGCAAGCGGTGTTGATTGCTTCGCACCAAAATAGGTCCGAAGTCTTATACTCATCAAGCATTGTTCTTGCCATATCAATGAGTGTTCTATTCTTCCTCTCTACCACGCCATTTTGCTGCGGGGTGTATGGAGTTGAAAACTCATGCTTGATGCCTTCATCATCAAGAAATTCTTCAACTTGGGTGTTTTTGAACTCGCTGCCATTATCACTTCTTATTTTCTTGATGGGCAGCCCAAACTCTCTTTGTGCTCTTCTCACAAAGATCTTTACTTTCTCTTGTACCTGAGATTTCTCAAAGACAAAGAATACCCAAGTGAAGCGAGAATAGTCATCAACAATAACTAATCCATATTTGTTACCCCCGATGCTTAGGTAGGCGACCGGTCCAAAGAGGTCCATATGTATCAACTCCAATGGTTGAGTGGTCGTCATGATACTCTTTGGTGGGTGTGGTACACCTACTTGTTTCCCGGCTTGGCAAGCACCACATATCCTGTCTTTCTCAAATTCAACATTTGTTAGTCCAATGATGTGGTTGTCCTTTTGGAGTTTGGCCAAGTTCCTCATGCCAACATGTGCTAGACGGCGATGCCATAACCAGCCCATGCTAGATTTTGCCATTAAACAAGTCTCAAGCTTGGCCTTACCTTTGTTGAAATCAACTAGGTAAAGCTTGCCCTTCAAGCGACCCGTAAAGACAATAGAGGAATCCTCCCTCTTAAAGACTTCCACACCTTTCTCCGTAAAGAGACAATTGTAACCAGCCTCACACAATTGTGAAACTGATAACAAGTTGTATCCCAACGGATCCACATGCAAGACATTTGAAATGGAAGAATTTGTTGTGATAGCAACCTTACCAAGACCGACAATTTCCCCCTTGGAGTTATCACCAAATATGATAGATTCTTTTGAATTTGTAGTTGGGGAATACGTTGAGAACATACTCTTCTCTCCGGTCATATGATTTGTACAGCCGCTGTCAAGCACCCAACTTGACCCACCGGAGGAGTATGCCTGCAAAACAAGTTTAGTTCCTTGGTTTAGGTCCCCAATTTTTCTTGGGGCCTTGCATGTTAGTCACAAAAATTTTAGGAACCCAAATGGAAGTGTTAAGATACACATTTCTGCCCTTGCCAACATATTTGGCAATCACTTCCCCTTTGCTGTTATTTTTCAACACAAAGGAAGTATTCACAATTGGGCTTTGTGTCTTTGCCTTTGGTTGATAGAAACTTTTCTTTGGAGTCCCCCTGTTCTGCTTTCTGGGTTGCTGGAACTCCCCCTGAGGCTGGCATACCTTCTTTTGTGCTTTCACAAGCTCAGGTTTGAGGTTGGTAGCCTTCCCTTGTCTGGGGAGGACGGCACTGCCGCCCTTCAGGGCCTCACTGCCGCCCTTGGCTGGACAGTGGGCTCGGGACAGCTTTTGTGCCCCCTTCTGTGCAGGCTGCTCTACACCAACCTTGCCTTTGCTCGTGAATTTGACACACTCAATGCCATTTACCAGGTCTCTTCCATTGGTCTTTCCTCCTTTTGTGTGGCCAAGTCCATCCTTGACTTTGGGATTTCTCCCTTCCTTGTAGTTTGGCCTATTTTGCTGAACTTCTTTACCTTGTGGTTTGTTCTCACACTTGGTGTTCAACAGATGTGTGAGCCTCGTGATCTCCTTTTTCATAGCCTCCATGTTTGCAAGATTTGTGGAATACATGTTTAGGTCAAGATTATTGCATTTTCCACAACCTTCACTAATGGAGGGAGTACTAGTCTCATTTGACTTAGAGGACTGTGAGGTACTCTCCCAAAGAAGATTGTATTGCTGCTCAAGACCTTTATGCTTTTCATCTAAGCCATAATACTTTTGCTTGAGTGCATCTACTTCCTTCTTTGTGAGAGTGTGGCTTTCTTTTTCTTTCTTTAAACTTTTCTTTAGGACAGCCACCTCACTCTCCAATGAGTCAATTTCTTTAATTTGAGCTAGATTTTTCTTAGCTTGCTCCTTGATGTCATCATTTCTTAAATCAATTTCATTATTGAGATCTAGTACTTCCTTCATTAGCCTAGAGATGTAGACTTTAGTTTTATGATCACACTTTTTGGTCATTTCATTAAATTCATCATCACTAGAGTCATCATCACTAGAGGAGTCACTTAGTTCACTACTAGAGATTTCTTTGGGGATTGGAGAAGATTTGGATTTGGTTTGTACCTTCCCACCCTTTGCCATAAGACAAATGTGGGGGCTGCCATCTTGCTCATCATCGGTCATGTTGTTGAAGAGCCTTGGTGAAGGTGTTGACTTGAGGACAGCCATGGTAGCCATCTTCTCATCTCCACTTGAGGTCTCTTGAGTTGAGTCCCATTCATGCCCGATGTGTGCTTCTCCAACCCTCTTGTAATTTCTCTTGTTGTCATGCCTTTGTTCCTTCTTTTTCTTTGCCTCTGGACATTCTGCAACAAGATGCTCGGTGCTGCCACAGTTAAAGCACAATCTCTTCTTCTTGTTTTGGAACTTCCTTGGAGTGAACTTGAAACCATGTTGTTTCAGCCCCCGTCTATGCTTGCTTATGAAGAGGGCAATATCATCTATCTTCTCATAATCACCATCATCACCATCACTATCACTAGAGGATGAGGATGGATCACATTCTTGAATTTGCTTTGCTTTCTTGGGCTGACTTGTTGATACTTGCTTGCTGCTCTTGGATTTACTGCAGCCACCTTGCTTGTTTGATTGCTTTGCCTTGAGTGCTATATCATTGACCTTCATGCCTTCTAACTTGGCTTGCAGCTCGCCAAGCTTTCTTCTCTCATTAGCCTCTTCTCTTTGCATGTCAAATGTCAACAATCTTCCAAGCACATCACTTGGGGTGAAGTGTTCGAAATTCTTCTTGTCTCTAATGAGAGTGACCACGGTCTCATTCCTTGGTGAGTATGCTTCCAACATTACTTTCACAACTCTATGGTCATCAAGGTCACCACCATAGCCTCTAATTTTTCCAACTAGCACCATCAACCTATCAAACATTTCTTGTGGCCCTTCATCACCAATAATCACAAACCTATTGAGCTTGGCCATCATCAAATCAATTTTGGCCTTCCTCACTTTGTCAACACCTTCATGAGCTAAAACCAAAGTATCCCAAATCTGCTTGGCCACATTCACGTTCATCACTCGATTGTACTCATTTCCATTGAGAGCACTAAGGAGAATGCTTGTGGCTTGATTATTGAAGTGGACAGCAATCATTTCTTCATTTGTTGGATTCTCTGGATCTGCAGGTTCCTGAAATCCATCACAAACAACATCCCAAAGACCGGGGTGAAGAGCTCCAAGATAGCGACTCATCAAATGCTTCCACTTGGCAAAGTCGGTCCCATCGAAATGGGGCAACTTGCCAGCGGGCACGTTGACAAGACACTTCTTGTCTCGGTTAGACAAATAAGAATAGTTAAAGGATACAGCGGAGTATTTCCTTTTGTTGCTGTTGTCCTCCTTTGTTGATTTGCCCTTCTTGTCCTTCTTGGAGCGGTTATATGATTCATCATCATCACCATCATCCGTACTAGATGATAGCTCACTTGATGATGCATCATACACCTCCTTTTCTTTCTTCTTCTCTTCTTCTTTCTTTGCTGCCCTTCTTTTGGCTCGCTCTTCTCGTTTGGCTTTTCTTTCTTCTTTTCTCTTTTTCTTGGCAGCTAGCTTTTCATCTTCTTTTCTTTTTGCTTTAGCTTCTCTTCTTGCTTGCCTTCTTTGCCTTCTCTCGGGGTCGGTAGTCATACCACCATCAGGCTTGAGGGTGGAGTTGCTGGCTGTTGAGACTGATAGCTCACTGCTATCACTCTCAACCAGCACATCCTCAGCTTGTGCAGCTGGAATGGACTTATCCTTTGCCCCCGAGCTTCCCGCAACTTCCATACTTCACGCGGTGAAGCGTATACGAAGCAACTCGGCTCTGATACCACTTGTAGGACCTCTGGATGTACAGGAAGTAGCCTAGAGGGGGGGGTGAATAGGCCTGTTCAAACTTTTTCAGCAAAGTTTATCAGTCACACAGGCAAGGGCGGCAGTGAGGCCCTCCCAGGGCGGCACTGACGGCCTCAACAGAAAAACAGACAGAAGCTTAATTGAATTGATTCAAAGTTTACCCAGGGAAATTTAGATCAACTAAATTTCCAAGCTTCCTGCAAGATGTTAGAGCACAGGTACGTGGCTAGAATGTGCTGGAGCCTCCCCACCAAGTAGATCGGCCTCAAATCCTAACACAAACTCATACACAAGTGAAAGCACACAAGACACACGATTTTTACCGTGGTTCAGCTGTTGCCACAACAAGGCTTGGCCTACTCCACGTTGTTGAGGTGCCCACACTAGGACCGGCTTAGCCACACAGGCTTACCTTCTCCTCGTTCTCAAAGCAAGGATTTTACCCCTTGCAAAGAGTAAAGAATGTATTAGCTGCAAGGGTAACCTTACAAACCTTCCCTTGGCTGCCACACAAGTTGGCAAGCTCTAGGGCGACGCCTAGCCGGCTAGGAGCAAGCTCCAAGAGTAACAAACTCAAGGCTGCCGGCCAAACGTGAACCAAAAGCTCTTTTTGACACTGGGAATCAATGGATCTGCTCTCCAATCGAAGTTTGCTGCCTTTTCCCTCAAGTTTTGATGGTTGGAATCAAGGATTGGCTTGGGGGTTTGAGGAGCAACAATGGAGGGAGAGAGAAGTGAGCTCTGGTCTGTTTGCAACGGTTGGGAGCGAGGAAGAAGAGCAGGTTACCGTTTGAGACGGTCTGGAAGGGTATTTATACCTAGCTCTCCAACTGTCACAGGGTAGGGCGGCAGTGCCGCCCTTAGAGGGCGGCAGTGCCGCCCTTGCCTGAACCAGCCTGAAAACACAAAAGTGTAGAGAGAAAGATATGCTGGCTAGGCTTGGGTCTGAGGATGTTGATGAGCTTTTGAGCCTTTGGTTCACAATTTGATCCACAACCTTGGAGTCCCTCTTTATAGTACGGCTTTTCCTATACTCAAATTCAAACCGAAAATGAATTAAACCTCCTTTGGAGCTAGGAAAGCCATCCTTTAGAAATGGGGGATCCTCCATGATATTCAACAACCTCTTTGTTATATTCCCTGCTTGTCATCTCAGCAAAACTCATTAGTTCCCTAATTCGGTGGTCATCAACGCCAAAACCCACAATAGGCTTGATTGCACTTACAATCTCCCCCTTTTTGGTGATTGATGACAACCAAATTAGAGCTTACAAAAGATAATAATCATAACTGAGATTTAAATGGTCATGGGCATAGGAGCTCCCCCTAAATGTATGATTGGAGTTTTGAATACTCAAACTTGACATAAAATTCAAGCTTCATACATTTAGCAAGTGATGGAGGACCTCCCCCTATGTCCATGACCTCTGTGGGGTGCAACAAACTGTGTCACAAAATAACCGTGTATGCATATGACAGTTTATACAAGCAGGACAGCATGCTGCTGTAGTAGAGGGCCTCACTGCCGCCCTGGTAGGGCGCCACTGCCGCCCTTGCTACACCAGCAAGCTGACAGAAATTTCAGAAAAGCATTACACCACACAAGCAGGTTAACCAACAGAATTTAAACTAATAATTAAGATTGACAAGCAGTTCACAAGTACATGTTCACATCCGAAGCAAATAGAGACAAGTAAGTAGCATTATTACAACTTAAAAATAGTTTTTGAAGAAGCACTCATGCTCACAAACTAACAACTAACACTCTCATCGGATCTGAACATGAAGATTTGCAGCTGCAGTAACGAAGTCCAGTCGAAAAGAATTGACCCCTCTAATTTCTCTAATTTTCTCCCCCTTTGGCATCAAGTACCAAAAAGAAAAAAGAAGAGAGAAAGAAGGGAGAACAACTCACTCATCATCGTCATCATCGTCACTGGAAACCACAGCACGACCAGCCCTATGAGTAGTAGCTGTGAAGCGAGAGGCACGCGTGGAACGTCGAGGAGCAGCCGCTGAAGTGCTAGCCCGCCGCTGTCTAGCATCATCCCTGAACTGCCGATAGACACTGCCTAGTGTCTCCTGAAGATCTGGATCATCATCATATCCCTGGTGCTCATCATAGCTGCCATGATCTTCACCAGACTCCGTGTCAGACAGGTGAGGAAGATCTGGAAACTGAGGAGGTGGAGCCACGGGTGGAAGAGGAGGTAGACCCTGAACCTCTCTAGCTGCATTTATTGCATGCCTGCTCTCCATCCTGTCATTATACTGATTTTGTGCCATGTAAGAGCAAGTGCCAAAAATAGCCTTCACCCATTCTGCCAACTTCTGAAAGCGCTTCTTCTTCCTTCCATCTCTCCTCTGTGGCACACTGTGGCCTCCCTCACTATGGTATGAGCTCTCTACTGCAGGAGTTTGGGGGTTTGGGAATTTCCCACATTGAGAGACTTAAACATTTGCTTGCTTGCTTGCTTCTTGGCTTAAAGGAGTTCGCATCCGGCCATTGAGTCTTCCTTTAGCGAAATCTGGTGATAACCAGAGTAACAGTCTAGAAAAGAAAGGAGTTCGCATCCGACCGTTGAGTCGACCACCTCGTCGATACGAGGAAGACCGAAAGGATCTTTAGGACAGTGTTTATTGAGATCAGTGTAATCAACACACATTCTCCATTCATTATTCTTTTTTCTTACACGGACTGGATTGGCGAGCCAATCCAGATGATACACTTCTTTAATAAATCCGGCTGCTAGTAGCCGTGTTATTTCTGTCCTAATAGCCTCCCTTTTGTCACGGGCGAACCGTCGTAGTTTCTGCTTGATAGGTCTTGCGGTCTTCGAGACGTTTAAGGAGTGCTCGATCAGGTTTCGTGGGACGCCGGGCATGTCTGCGGGTTTCCACGCGAAAACACTTACGTTGTCCCTTAGAAACCTGATGAGCGCGTCTTCCTATTTGGGGTCTAGGTTGGTCCCGATAAGAGCTGTCTTCTCAGGGCTGCCGTCGACCAGTTGTACCTCCTTGTGCTCTTTGGACTTGGAGTTTTTCCTAGGAGTCTCCTGTTCGGGTACTTGGAGCTGGTCAGAGGGAATCTTTGTGGCTTGAGCTGTAGTTTCTGCCATGCGAATCGAGAGATCAATTGCTTCGGTGACCTTGAAGCTTTCCTCCTCGCAAGTGTATGCGGTGTAGACGTTGCCTCTGACGGTCAAGACGCCTTTCTCGGTTGGCATCTTGAGGACCAGGTATGAGTAGTGCGGGACTGCCATGAACTTGGTCAGCGAGGGGCGGCCTAGAATTGCGTGATAGGTACCGTCGAAGTCGGCGACCACAAAGTTGACGAACTCTGTGCGAAAGTGGTCGGGCGTTCCAAACTGGACGGGCAGCGTTATTTGCCCAAGGGGTACTGAACTTTGACTAGGCAGCACGCCCCAAAACTGAGCATCATACGGCTTCAGTTGAACCGGGGTTAGCTTGAGAGCAGGGAGGCTGTTGCAGAAAAGGATATCAATGGAGCTGCCCCCGTCGACAAGCACGCGCTCGAACCTGACGCTGTTGATGCAAGGGTCCACGATCAGGGGATAACGCCCTGGCTCCGGGATAGTGGTCCACTGGTCCTGCCTGTTGAAAGAGATCTCTCTGTGCGACCAGGGAGGGAATTTCGGGTCAGCGATCGGGCCGTCCGTGCTATCCACATTGAGGCAAGCTCTCTTCAGGAGCTTTCTTCCTCGTTTAGATTCGATGGAAACTTTGCCTCCAAAGATGGAATGCACCACGTCGGTGGGACTGACATACTGGTGTCGTGGGTCCCTATCCTGGTCGTCGTCTTCGTCTTCGTGTCTATCCTGTTTCCCATTTTTCTTGACAGGGTCTCCCTGAGCGGCCCGCTGAGTGTAAATGCTTTTGAGGACGCGACATTCTTCCATCGTGTGGTTGGACTTGCGATGGAGTTGGCACGGTCCTTTTAGCGTCTTGTTGTAGTCTTCTTGATAGTCCCTTCGCCCATTAGGACGCTTGACTGTGTTCACCTCGTGGTCGTTGTCACGAGGTCGCTTGCCTCTGAAATCGTCGCGGTTGTCGCGGCGCCTGTCCCAACCTTCTCGGTGGTCGCGGTTGTCGCTGTGGCGAGAATTCCGGTTATCAAAGCGTCCATGGCTATCATCCCGCTGGGGAGGCTGGTCGGCTCCTCTCGCATCCTCCCGGATGAGTTTTTCAGCGTCGTCGGCATCAGCGTAGTTTTTGGCCGTGGCGAGGAGCTCGGCAACCGTGGTCGGTCTTTTGCATAGTAGCTTACTCCTTGATGCTTCATGGAAGCGTAGACCCTTGATGAAGGCTCATATGGCCTCGTCGTGAGAAATTTTTGAAATCTTAAGACGCATATCCGAGAATCGTCGGATGTAATCGCACAATGGCTCGTTCCTCCTGTCCCTTATCCTTTCGAGATCGTATTTGTTTCCGGGCTGCTCACAGGTAGCGATGAAATTGTCAATGAACGCCTGCCGCAATTCTTCCCAAAAGTCGAAAGAGTCCTCGGATAGGCCGAGGAGCCATTGATGACCAGCTTGGTCAAGGACGACTGGGAAGTAATTTGCCATGATGTGCTCGTCTCCTGCTGCAGATCGGACTGCGATCTCATAGAGAGTGATCCAGTTTTTAGGGTTCTCCTTGCCGTCGTATTTAAGCTTCTCGAGCTTAAAGTTGCGGGGCCAGACGACTTGGCGAAGGTGCGAGGAGAACTGTTTTAGGCCAGGAGGGCCATGTGCTGCATCGTACTCAATGCGTCGCGGGTTTTCATGTACCGCTCGTTCCGTAGCACGCCTGTTGATGCGTTCGCGGGCATCCTTAGGGGGGATGTTGTGTCGTAGATCCCGATCCTGGTTCACCTCCTGACCACGTCCACGTCTTTGACCGTGGTAGCTGCCGGCGTCCCGACCACGATTGTCGCGACGGGTATCCTTCCTTCGATTATTGATAGGTGAACGACTACGACGGCACCCACCAGATCGTGATGAGGTGCGGCTGTGGTGACTCTGGTCAGATGTGACCTCCGTATAGGATACTGCTTGAACCATTTTGAGCAGAGTATCGGTCTGTCCCATGGACGCGATCAAATGCGCCCGAATGTTGGTTCGAATGTCCTAATATTCGGGAGCATCGGGAAGGCGATCCAAGTTTGCCATGGCGACGGCCACGTTGGCGCTTGGTGTCTTGTAGACCTGCTGATTTCCAACCATGTCGAAAGCATCATTGAGGTTATGTGGGGCGAGTTGTCGTTCCTCGTCTGCTCGTCGTTGGGCGCGGTCGGTGTTGCGCTGCTCTCATTGCTGTCTCTACTCGTCGGTTTCTCCATCAACAACTCGTTCGTCATTACTGACGTTGAGAACTAGATCTCCTCGTCGAGGTGGAAAGACCGGGAAGCGGGAGAACCCCGGCAGGTATGGTGGCAGATCTAAATCATAGTCTTCGTCCTCGGGTGTAAAACCTCGGTAGGGACAGATCCTGTGCTGGAGCTCATACTACTGGACTTGTCTTCTGGCAGGGTACGGATGGAGACCATATTGACGAAGTGACGAGCTGGTTGCCTGTCTTGGCTTGACGGCAAGCCTGCCTTTCTGAATAGAGATTGGGTATGTCGCAAAAACTGATCGGCCGCGTTGTTCAGACCGTAAAGGCAATGCTGGTCTGGAGGGCTTGTCTTGAGCCTAACGGTCCGTCCCGTGGTGGTCGACGTTATGGTCAGGGACATCTCTAGCCGTTCATGTGTGGAGACACGAGTTGGTCGACGGTAGTCGAAAAGATTTGTTGCTGCTGCCTGATCGGTCCTTCACGAAATTGAATCCACCAGGTTGGAGGCTTCGAGGAGCTTGAGATCGGCGCGATCAAGGGCTTGGAGAAGATCCGAGTTGTCGACCCGCTTCGTCCTGTAACGAGGGAGTGGAGATCGGGTGCTCGGAGTCAGCATGATCAGAGTCGACGCCTCTGCTGTCCCAGATTGGATCTGGGTTTCTTTCGAAGTCATGGTCGGGAGGCCACCGCCGTGAGTTGTCCAAGTGATCTGGCCGACGGTGAATGTGAGGCCTTCAGCCACGGCCGCGGAAGCTGGAACAATGACCATCTTGTTCGTCGGGAGAGCTGTACGCACACCCCCTACCTGGCGCGCTACTGTCAACGAAAGCTAGTCGCCAGTCTACCTTGGGGTATACCCACGGTAGTAGTTTATCGGTAGACGGTGCGCAAGCTACGAACTTGATGATGACGCAAGACATGGACAAGGTTTTTATCCAGGTTCGGCCGCTGAGTGGGCGTAATACCTACGTCCTGCGTCTGATTGTATTGAGTTGATATGATCTGTCCTAGGGGGTCCCTTGCCTCTCTTTATATAGTCCAGAGGGTAGGGTTACAGATCCGAAAACTAATCCTAGTCGGTTACAATTGCCATAGATAGTACAATATCAATTCCTATTCTAACCGACTAGAATCTGGCTTGATCTCCACACCTTGTTTCCTTGCGTGAAACTCCGAGTAGCTGGATCAAGCTTCGGACTGTCTCGTGATGGGCCAAGCCTCTTGGCCCATGTCTAGCCGTAAGGGTATAGGGGTTTATACCCCCACAAATACTCCAAAGATAAAGATAAGCTATGAACAGAGCTATAAAGTATAATACTATTAGACCAAAAAATTTCAATCTAGCTCTACTGACACCTCTGTGTTCTTCAAGTTGTTTATGTGGGTTGTATAGGCAGCCAAAATGGACTATTTCTAGGTTATAGGTAATGGAAAGAAAGTTTGCTTCTGCAAAGATAATTGGCTAGGTTCCTCTAGCCTTGCCATTCAATTCTAGGAGCTATATAGGATTGCCAATGAAAAGAATGGTACTACGACAGATCTTTGGGATGGTGTGAATCTTAAGTGTACCTTTAGGAGATGTGTAGATGATAGGTTATTAGAGATGTGGAATGAGGTTTGCCAATTAGCCTCTACCATAGTGTTCAATGAAGAAGAAAGATTCTTTGTTGTGGAAGTTTAATTCTATTGGTACCTACTCAGTTCAATCTCTTTACAAAGTTGTTATTTTATGGGTATAAAACCAATTTTGGTCTTTGTTGTTTGTCAGCTTAAGATTCCACCAAGGGTCCACTATTTTCTCTTGCTGGTTACTAAGAATAAGGTTTTGACTAGAGATAACCTTAGCAAGAGGAGGAAGGTGGAGGATGAATCCTCTTCTGTTGTGAAAAGGAGCTAATGCAGCACCCATTATTTGACTATGTAGTTGCTTCTCATCTCTGGGCTGTGTTGACTGATTTACTTGGGGTTTAGTTAGGTGGATCCCTTGATTCAATAGGTAGATTCTGGTTAAGAAATTAGAAGAATTGTGTGATTCATGTTATTACCTCTATAGCCTTTTGGTGCTTATAGAAATTAAGAATTGATCTTTATTTATAGAGGGTGGAGTGGAAGGGTATGGATATACTCTTTCACAGGATAGCTAGTTCACTGGGGCATCTTGTGCAAGGAGGACACATAGGTGCTTCAGAAAATGAAAGTTGAGGAGATCAAGATGATGGCTAGAATACTACTCTAGCTGACCATGTGAAGGATGTTCAAAAGACCAGGGGTTTGCCAAACATCAAGTTGTTGTTAGAGAAGCTCTTCACCTTAGCCTGAAGGAAATTTGCTTTTTGTTTCAGATTATTTTGGGGGGTGGTTAACATTCTGTTAGTTTGGCTTGTTGTCAACTGAGGTTTTGTGGTTCCTCTTTAGTGGCGGGTGCCAAACTCTCAGATAAGATGCCATCCTTCAATGTTGCAATGATCAAAACATCTTTTGGCTATAGTTGAATGACTGGGGTGTTGCCATAAATAAAACTCTAAAAAGATAACAGTAGAGACTTCATATTATTTATGTCTTTCCTTTCTCTTCAACAAGTGGAGGAGCCTACTATTGGGTATTTTAAACGCAAACAGAAAAATCCGCAAGCGCACGGATACCGATGTAGCCTTCACCCGGGAGTATTCCACAGTATCGATTTTCCACAGGGAACGTGAGTGTACTAATTAAGATTCAAGATCGCCCAAGGATAACTATATAATTATTTTTGGTGGGAAGAGAGGAAGTTTCCTGAGAGTTCTCTAGTTGATCTAAGAATCATGAATTACTTCAAAGATTATTTATTTCGGGACATCAGAACACTAACCACAGAAAGAGATGAGAAGGGGGCTAGGAAGCTCTGACTACGATCCTACAAACACCGATCCGAACGAGGTGGAATACGTCGACCGTTAGGGCTGTCCCTACCCTAGGGCTACCACAACAATCCGCAGGATTGGGTGCAATTCCAGGTAATTGCAAGACTAAACACCACGTCTAATCTATTAATTACTACTCTAGCGTTATAAAGACTAGAGCACTTGATGCAAGCGAGAATCCAATAAATAACTTGAATGTAAATAAAAGTAATTAAAGAACTCAGGAATTATGAATTGAAGAACCTGGAGAACGATGAAGAACGAACCAGTTGCTGTAAAAGTACAATGTTGAGGAAGATCCGACAGATCCGGCTCCTCTTCTTCCGCTCTCCTCTTCTCTCTCCCTATTTTCTAGATTACAACTAGAACGAACTAGAACTAGAACCAGAGGAACTAGAACTAGATGAACTAGAACTAGATGAACTAGAACTAGAACTAGATGAACTAGAGGGATCCTCTCTACTTGGATGAAGAATTGAAACCCTAGCTTTGATTTTGTAGAAGAGGTATGAACTCCAGGGGCCAGGGGGCCTTGCTTATATAGTCTTTTCAGATGAATCTGGGCCGTCGGATCAAACCGACATCAATCGCACGGTTTTCCTTGATCCCTTAGGTCGGCGGAGCACGATCCGCGAAACGGGTTCTGATGGAATCTGGAAGTGGACGGGCGCCCTGTCCCTAAGCCCTCTCGGCTTCCTGTTCGTTCTCGTGGCTTCTGGAGTCTTCTAGATGATAGAAAATTGCGCGGTACGTTAATATCTCTATGTAAACCCGACGTGTGGGCCTTTCCTCCGTATTTCCTGATAACCCCCTGCAGAAATAGACAAACATCAAAACTCGTAGAATTCTGTCAGATAAAACCCTAAGTCTGGGTGTTGGTTGCATATAAGTCCTTTTCCATGATTAGTTGATGGTTAAATGTGAGCATTAAGGACCGTCAACACCTACTATAATGGGCAAAAGATTCTCATGTCAGTCAGAGAGACAAGGTAGCCTATTTTTACTTCTAGAAGTAGCCATGCATTTCCTATTATGTTCATCTATGTGTGTGCCTTCCTGCTATGATGATTTGCTAGGGGCCATGTGCTCAATGCATCTATTCATAAAAAAATGTTTCTTGATGTCAAAACTAAATGTAACATAACCCACATTTGTAACATAGATGTAAGTATTCGAGTTTTTATCTCTAATTGTCAAAAAGAAACCCGCATTTTCTAGGTGAAACAATCTCATCTTGTCATAGGTTTCAGATATGAGCATGATGGTGCGTGGACGACCAATATAAATTTGTTCAAGGAATTTACTGACATTAGCGGGTTATGTGCTTCCCAAAATGTGTGTAGACCTCAGTTTTCTATCATTCTTTGTACTTGGATGCAAGCTCGCCCAGATACCTGCAAGATGCTTTGAATGGGGACAGCTAGAAGTGTAGCTAAAACGACGGTCAAATGGGGACAGATGGAGTACTTCTTTTTTTCCAGAGTGTGAAGGCTAGGTCCGCTGCTGCTGACATGTCCCGTGTTGGACTCAGTATTACAGAAGCTTACCGGGAACATTGGCTTAAGCCATTGGACATTGCTGCTGGCAGCCTGGTAGTTACTTTTTTCCAATGGAAATATGAACATTTACTAACTATAATCATTGAGTGCAACAGCATTTGATATCAGCCTTTTTCTATTTGGTTTAATCTTATGTCAATCAGATACATGTTATTGGTCTAATCTGCCATTTTTAGTTAAAATTAAGAGTAAAGTCAACTAGAGGTCCTTAAACTTATATAATTCTGTCATCTCAGTCTCTAAACTCTCAAAACGCTCATCTAGTTCCATAATCTCTTATCCGGTCTCAAGCCCATCCAAACTGGTCTAGTCCCTCTCTGCCCTTGTGTCCCGAGCTCCCTAAATTTTTTTTATTTTAGCCCAAATCTGAAACAAATTCCAAATTTAGGCCGGTTTGGAAATTATTTCCAAATCTAGGCCGTTTGGCCCCGCCACCATGCATGGCGGGGCAAATGCACAGTACACCGCCATGCATGGCGGCGGGGTAGAGCCGCCACGTGGCTCCCGACTGGCGGGGCCGGCTGACGTGGACCCCACCGTGGATCATGGCGGGGTATGCCCGCGCCCTTCAAAACTAGCTGAGAGCCCACTTTATGCTCATTTCTCTCCTTCTCTCACCCCGAGGGCCTCTCTTTGTCTCCCTCTCTCACACCCGTGCGCCTCTCTTCTCCAGTGATCCTCCCCGTCGTCGTTCACCCTCATTCCCCCTCCCCGGCGCCCCTCGCTCCGGCCGGCCGTTCCCGGTCCATTTCCCGGCCACCCCTTGTTTGAAGAAGGTAATTTTTTATTACTTTATGTTTTTATAGTTTAATTTAGTTCCTTTGTTTAGTTATAATATGTTTAGTAAATTTCTTGTTACGTTAGTTTGTTTAGTTATATTTTGTTAGTTTGTTTAGTAATGTGATTTGTGTTGAATTTTTTTTGCATTCTTAGATGGAGGACTCGTATCGTGAGTCGATTTGGCAAAAAAAGGGTCGTCCTAGAGAGTTGTACCCCGATGTGTCTTGCAAGGATGCCCCCGTGCCTCCCGAGGAACCTATTCCTAACTGTGATTGTGGACATCCAGCACACGTGAGCCAGTCGAGACATCAAGATACTACGGCACGTTGCTTCTATACATGTTATAGTTGTAGCGTAAGTCACTGTGCCCTCTATTTTTCTTATTGGTTTTTGATGTTTTATTCCCAATGAGACAACTAAAACTTTTTTGTAGCCCTACTTTCGGTGCTTTTTCTTCCAATGAATCGACAGGCCGGACAAGTTTGACCCAAGAAGTCTCATCCCTAAGCGTTGATCATTGCAAACGTGAGTTGTTTACTCGCTGGGTTCCACCACCCCTAACCCTCCTCCTATGACGGAGGAAGAGAAGGCTGTAGCCTCTGCATGGCGGCTCGAGGATCCTCCAAAGTGTCATTGCAGAGAACAAGCCGTGATAAATCCACGGAATGAACAAGAGTTCATTTGTCCTATGCGGCGTGAAGTAAGTTTTGAGTCAATCTTCAAATGTCAGTTAGTATATGTGTGTTCTAATGTTTTGTTTCTGTAGGATCGTGATTTGCGAAAGTGCCGTTTCACGGAGTGGATCTATGGTCCAAAGAGCCATTGGCCAGAGCCTCAGAAGCAGGAGGAGATTCCAGAGTGGAAGAAGAAGCGGAGGTCTATTGCGCCTCCCGTGATGTGCAAATGTGGTGTTGAAGCTAGCTACGGCCTAGTCCCTTCAGGTCTTGGAATTGGCCACTTATGTGGCCACATGATCGACTATGATGAGGTTTGATAGGACTGTGCACATTTAGTACTACTATATTCATATATTTGTTTTTGTACGCTAACTTTGTATTCATATATTTCCCGTAACAGAGCACTCAGAAATGCAAATGGGAATCATCTGATGATGTGTTTAAGTTCAAAGATGAGTATAAGACAAGAGTAGCAGTTCGCAAGATGAGAGGTTATCCTGCAAACTACATCACTGATTTCGTGAAGGACCATAATAAGAAGAAAATGCTTGCATGGGCATAGGAGTTGCCTGTTCGTAACCCTGCGAGTATTGCATGGAAGAAGTGGTCCGAGGAGAGAGAAAACGAGATAGAGGAGTATCGGGCAAGGAAGGCTGAAGACGATGCAAGGAAGGCTGTGGAGGAGGCTGAGAGAGCTGAGATGCAAGGCTTGAACGATGCTATTGCCTCATTATGTGCAAGTGAGCCATTCCATTTTTGAAAGTCAAAGTTTTTGTTTCTCTAGAATGAACATGTTATTAATTCTTTGAATTTTGTACTTACAGAGATTGGATGCACCGGGAACTGGCAAGCAGATGTGGGTCGTGCTAAGTACACAGAGAATAGGATATTAGGGCGGGACGCTGGAGTTGGTGGCACCGCTAGCCGTCTGATTGTGGTCGAAGAGGAGGCCGAGGCGGAGGAAGACGACGACACCGGGAGGATAGGCGACCTCATTCGTCTTGCCGAGGATTTGGGGTACCCTCAGGACAAGCATGACTATGAAATGGGAAGGATAGGTGAGCTACTTCGTCTTGTAGAGGAGGGTGAGGCGTCAGGATCGATGCCTGTCGGTGGCTTAGAGGAGGGTGAGGCTGCATACCACAACCAGAAGACACCAGTCTTCGACTCATGGTGGCCAACAAACATGACCAAGGAAGAGGGACAGTTATACTCTCAGGCCGCAGAAGAGGCGGAGGTGGCTTACTACGAGAGACAGGCCAGTGAGGCCAAGGCAGCGAAGGCCAGCATGGGTAAGGAGGTTGTAGTGGACGATTGGGAGTCTAAGGACGAGTTGCTTATGCAGTGGTGCACGCAGTTTGATTGATGTGGTAATGTATGTGAGTGGCTTAGGGATGAGACTTTTGTACTTTGAAACTTGTCATGTAATAGTTTGTATTCCGACGTATTTCAATTTGATCGCATGTCACCAAAGTCCACAGCTGTCTGAATGTTTAACTAATATAACAATTTAAAAGGTTTACAAATATATTTAACTAATATAACACTTAAAAGTTTTGTTACTTGCATATTTAACAGGTTTACTAGCTAGTTTTTGATGGAACATTTAAAAAGGAATGGAGGAAGTAACTTTGAGTAGTGCTATGAAAGGTACATGGGGTTCTAGGGCATTTTTTGGCAACCCCGCCATGTGCGAGAAGGACCAAGGACGTGAAGACGGAGCAGACGCATGAACCATGACCATGAATCATTGTTCTCCCCCTCTGCCAAAGCAAAAGCCAGTGGCACAATCTGGTTCTCAGGGCCTACAGCAGCAGTCATCATCAATGTGCCTCTGTACTTGCTGGTGAGGAATGTGCCATCAACTAGAACAATTCGCCGGCAATACTGAAATGCATGCGATACCAGAACACACGGTACAGAATATGCCTCAACGGGTTCTGAAGATAAAACCCTCATGTGTATATGAACGATCTCATGCCAGGGTTGAAGTGTTGCATTGCACACAAAATGCGTGGAACCCTGTTATAGGCTTCCTCCCAACTACCCCAGCGAATTGCCAGGGCAATTTGCTTTGCCCGCCAAGCCTTTCCATAAGTGACCTCATACCCAACAAAAGTGACTATGGTCTCCTGCAAGAAAGACACTCATATGTCGTTGTCATTATCTACAAGACTCAATATACGACGAGCAAGGTACCGAGCCGTCAACTGGGGGATGGTACCGTTTGCCCTTGTTAGTCTGGCATCTGTGGGGCTGCTCCACTGAAGTTACCTTCCACTTCCCATCACTCGACTGTTTCCGTGCATTCAACTTCCACGAGCACGGGAACCCTGCCTTGCATACTATTTGGAATTTTACCTCCTTGTCGGAATGCCGAACCGTGTAGGGCCTATGATGATACACAACATAGTCCTGAAGGAACAACTTTATCTCAGACATCGTATTGAAAAGCATCTCTTTCTGAGTATTAAATTTTCATGGTTGTACAATGATTCCTTACATATCTGCAAACCCGTGTCACAAACCGCCATATGCGACATGCTGACATCCATATAATTTGGAACACCGGTAAAGGGCAAGCCAGCCTCCCTCAGTTGTGTAAGCTCTACTGATGTATAAGAGGGTGGTGCAACGTAAGGTTCCGCCTCCCTAACCCGGCCCCATCCTTCATATTCCTCTCCATCACCTGGATACTCTGTGGCTAAAGTGCCCTGAGTCTGCATGGCATGAAGTACGTCAAGCGGCACTCCTAAGGGCATGCCACGAACCGGTGCACACATGGCAGGTGAACCTCCTTCCTCATTTTCTGATTTGTCAGAATCAGAGCAAACATCATCACCAATTATTTCATCCTCTGCCGCCTCATTCTCCTCCTGTTCAAACTCGTCTACATCAAAATCATTGCTTATATGACCAACTGGAGGAGAATGAACCCACTCCTGCGTCCAATTACCATCCAAGTCCATACTCTCCATAGTTTGTTGGACCTGCACACCACAATCTCCTTGAGCACCACCGTCGTCGAAGGACGGCTTCTCATTCTCAAAATTCTCCAACACCAACTCAGTCATGCCGACATTCGAACCTTGGATGACCCTATTGTATCGGGACCAGTCAGCTTCAAATTCAAACGTTCACATAGATCGCCGAAACTAGGGGGGCATCAAACCATTCCAATTCCTCAGACATATCCTCAAACTGACAATCATCTCTCCTAACACTTCCTCCGTAAAAAACTCTTACACCGTAATCCATCTACAAAACGATTTGACATTCGATCATCAACTAACCGACCAATATGGAAAAACAAATTACTACATACCTAACTAACTAAGTAATACTACTTAACTAACTAACCATAAGTCCCTGATTAACTTACTTACTAACTATATTATTAACTAATAACTAAAATTAATTAACTAACTATAAAAAATAGTTAAATAATTAACTACTTAACAATTAAACTAACAAAAATTTTAAAAAATTTACCGTGAGGGAGGGGGCGCGGCCGGGGCCGGGACGACGGACGGCGGGCGTGGCGGCGCGGCCGGGGCCGGGGCCGAGGCGGCGGGCGGCTGCCGGGACCAGGGCGCGGCGCGGCCGGGGACGGGGACGGCGGGGCAGGGCGGCGCCGCTCGGCGGGGTCAGGCGCGGCCGGGGCCGGGGCCGGGGCGGCGCGGCGCGGGGTCGGCGGGGTCGGGTGCGGCGCGGCGCGGCGGGTGCGGGTGCCGGTGCGGTTGCGGGGAGAGGACAGAGAGAGAAATAGGACGCGGCTCGGGTTTTGGTGGGCCTGGGCGCGCCCCGCCATGATCCACGGCGGGGTACCCTAACCAGCCATCGGTCATGGCGGGGTACACGTCAGCCACGTCGCCAGTCAGCAGTGCACCCCGCCGCCATTCATGGCGGGGTACCGTGCGTTTGCCCCGCCATGCATGGTGGCGGGGCCAAACGGCCTAGATTTGAAAATAATTTCCAAACCGGCCTAAATTTAGAATTTGTTTTAGATTTGCGCTAAAAAAATCCCCTATGTCGTCTCTCTCTTCCCAAACAGAGCAGCAGCTCACGTCGGCATGTAGGCTGTGGCAACGCGGCAAGGTTGCGGCAAGCAACACGCGGGTGGCGGCAACATCACGCGTGCTCTCAGCTCGATACGCAACCATGCACACGACAGAGGGAGAAGCCGAGCGTGGAAGATCTAAAGGCTCAAAGTTTGACAAAAATTCTACGTGTCAAGCATCAGTTTCAGAGTTGCAATTCAGTTCAGTTGGACAAACTAGAACGCGACATCTGCTGTTGTGCTGGTGGTGGTCTTCTCCAACATGCCTTGCTGCTGGGGCTGGACGTGCACCACCATCATCTTGACGTGCACAACCTGCTTGTGCACAAAGGTGCCCTGCTTGTCCAGGAACACCTCCGGGCGCTGGTGACTCATACATGGTCGTCGGCGATGGCAGCAGCATATTGGGCCTAGGAACGGCCGAACGGGTACTACATGTTGAATATAATGGGCATTAGCCCATAATTATATTTGATGATTAATTCAAGGGTTCATAATTAATACTATAATGAAAATGGTTTAGTACCATATTTATGATTGACCATGTGTTAACTCAACTTAAATAGGTGGCATTTGTTAGCCCCTATGGAGAAGTTGAGGGAGGGTGAAGGGGTGCCACACGCGCGCGCCGCCGCCGCCGCCGCCGAGGCGTGTCTTGTCGAGGTCGGCTTTCTGTCTATTCCCGTCTCGAACCGGTGTTGCGGGCAATCAGGTTTTCGGGGAGCGTCTTCCGCGACTGCTCACCGGCGAGTTCTGCAACGAGACACCAACGAGACACCTGCTCGGGTGTTGCTCGGGTGTTGCGGGCAATCAGGTTTTCGGGGAGCGTCTTCCGCGACTGCTCACCGGCGAGTTCGTTGTCTTCTTCCTGGTGGACGTCCGACGGATCGTGATCGACTACTTCGTCTTCGTCTTCTTCCTGGTGGATGTTCGCGGGACTGCACTGCGAACAACTTCCTGCACCGACTGTGGTCCGCTACTTTGAGCAACGCACTATGTCGACTAGTGCGAATGGAGCCGCCGGTGCCTTCGGCACTGGTCCCTCCTATGGGTACAATCTTAAATGATTGTTTTTCACTTTTAGTATGTCTGCTGTAGTTGCAGTAGTTCTTGCAATGTTTATCTCTAATCTGAGTAGTGATAAAATTCCACACGTGCACATATATGCCACCACAATATTATGGGTAATTTTCTGGATTAAATCAAACATTAAAATGTCTAAATTTCTAACAATCCAAAAACCTGATATTAGGCATTTTTCTGTTAGTGGTTTTGCTGCTGCGTTAAAACTGGATGCGTTCGATGGTTCAAACTATAAGCGGTGGCGCGCGAGAATGATATTGTGGTTGACTGCTATGAGTTGCTATGACGTTGTGAAGGGGAAGCCGGAACAGTTTACTCCTGAGGAGGAGAAAACGTTCATGGCTGCTGATAACCTCTTTAGAGGCGCCGTCATAAGTGCGCTCGATAAAAAGTATGTCGACAACTATATTATTTGCACCACTGCTAAAGAATTATGGGATGCGCTTGAGGCCAAGTTCGGGGTTTCTGATGCTGGTAGCGAGTTGTACCTCATGGAACAATTGTTTGATTACAAGATGGTGGATAGCCGTTCTGTGATTGAACAGGCACATGAGATACAGGCACTAGCTAAGGAACTAGAACAATTTCCTTGTGTGTTGCCTGAAAAGTTTGTGGCCGGCGGTATAATCGCTAAGCTGCCACCTTCTTGGAAGGATTTTGCTACTTCTCTAAAGCATCAGAGGAAAGAGTTTGGTCTTGCCGAACTCACGGGAACTCTTGATGTTGAGGAGAAGGCGAGGGCAAAAGATACACATGAGAAAGGCGTTGAGTCTTCTAGTGCCAATGTGGTGCAGAAGAAAAAGCAATTCGCTTTCCGTAATAAGAAAAAGAATAAGCAAGAGAACAAGCAAGGAGCAAATCCAAAGCCAAAGTAAACTACGATTTTTAAGAAGAAAAAGGCAGATGGATGCTGCTTTGTTTGCGGTAGCGATGACCACTGGGCGAGTGGTTGTCCAGACCGCAAATTTAAACGAGAAGAGAAAAAGTCAGTAAACATGGTCATTGACGAGGCTGAAGGAGGAACATCTGGGTATGATAATTATTTACCTATGGTAATTATTTACCTACTGTTCTTTCAGTCTGTCATTCACCTGAGTGGTGGATGGATACTGGGGCTAATGTTCATGTGTGTGCTGACATCTCTTTATTTTCTTCTTATCAGGCCGGCAACACTGGAGCCTTACTGATGGGGAACGGCTCTCATGCGCGTGTTCTTGGTGTTGGTACGGTCATTCTGAAGTTCACTTCGAGAAAGACGGTGCTGATGAAGAACGTGCAGCATGTCCCCTCCATCAAAAAGAATCTAGTTAGCGGCTCACAACTTTGTAGAGATGGCTACAAAATAGTCTTTGAGGCCAATAAAGTTATACTTTCAAAGTTTGGAACTTTTATTGGTAAAGGTTATGATTGCGGAGGCATGTTCCGCTTATCCATGTATGATGTGTGTAATAAAATCGTGAACCATATTGTGATTTCGAATGAGTCGAATATTTGGCATTCGCGATTTTGTCATGTTAATTATGGTTGTTTAACGCGGCTAGCAAATATGAATTTAATCCCGAAATTTAATTTAGTCAAAGGTTCTAAGTGCCATGTATGCGTGCAATCCAAGCAACCTCGCAAGCCTCATAAGGCTACGGAGGCGAGAAACTTGACACCATTAGAATTAATCTATTCCGATCTATGCGAGATGAATGGTGAGTTGACTAAAGTGGTAAACGATACTTCTTTACTTTTATAGACGATTGTACTAGATTTTGTCACGTGTACTTGCTTAAAACAAAGGATGAAGCATTACAATATTTTAAAGTCTATAAAGCTGAAGTAGAAAATCAACTTGAGAGGAAAATTAAACGCTTAAGGTTCGATCGTGGTGGATAATATTTTTCAAGTGATTTTTCTGACTTCTGCGTAGAACATGGAATTATTCATAAGAGGACACCGCCATACTCACCACAGTCCAATGGGATTGCCGAAAGAAAGAACCGTACTCTAACTGAGATGGTTAACGTCATGTTAGAGACTTTGGGTCTATCTAAGGAATGTAGGGGTGAGGCGATATTGATAGCAAGTCATGTCCTGAATAGAGTTCCTACAAAGAATAAAGAAATCACACCATTTGAGGAATGGGAAAAGAAAAGAGTAAATGTCTCCTATTTGCGTACTTGGGGTTGTTTGGCTAAAGTGAATGTGCCAATAAACAAGAAACGCAAACTCGGACCTAAGACAGTTGACTGTATTTTCCTTGGTTATGCTACTCACAGCATAGGGTATAGGTTTTTAATTATAAACTTTAGAGTATCAAATATGCATGTTGGTACTATAATGGAATCTAAAGATGCAACATTCTTTGAAAGTGAGTTTCCTATGAAAAGTACACCTAATATTTTTAGTCATGAGTCTATAAACTCCCATGAGCAATTTATTCCGATAGAACAATCTGAGGAACCCCATGTTCACTATCCTGAGGAGGATGATAATGTAGTCACTCAAACGAGCAAAAGACAAAGAAAAGTGAAGTCTTTTGGAGATGACTATATTGTGTACCTCGTGGATGATACCCCAACAACCATTAAAGAGGCATTTTCCTCTCCTGATGCTGACTTGTGGAAGGAAGCAATAAGGAATGAGATGGATTCTATAATGTCTAATGGAACTTGGGAAGTGCTTGAACGACCTTATGGGTGTAAACCTATAGGGTGTAAATGGGTGTTCAAGAAAAAGCTTAGGCCTGATGGTACAATTGAGAGGTACAAGGCTAGGCTTGTGGCTAAGGGTTATACCCAAAGAGAAGGGGAATATTTCTTTGATACTTATTCACCTGTTGCCCGTTTGACCACAATTCGAGTGTTACTATCTTTGGCTGCCTCTCATGGTCTTCTCATTCATCAGATGGATGTGAAGACAGCTTTCCTAAATGGAGAGTTAGAGGAAGAGATCTATATGGATCAGCCTGATGGATTTCTAACAAGTGGTCAAAAGGGTAAGGTGTGTAAGTTATTAAAATCCCTTTATGGCCTAAAACAAGCTCCAAAACAATGGCATGAGAAGTTTGACAGAACCTTAACTTCTGCAGGTTTTGCTGTTAATGAAGCTGACAGATGTGTGTACTATCGGTTTGGTGGGGGTGAAGGTGTGATCCTTTGTCTGTACGTGGATGACATACTGATCCTTGGGACAAGCCTTGATGTGATCAAGGAAGTTAAAAACTTTTGTTTAATAACTTTGAGATGAAAGATTTGGGAGAAGCTGATGTTATTCTAAACATTAAGCTTTCAAGAGAAGGCAATGGTGGGATTACACTTGTGCAGTCCCACTATGTGGAAAAGATTTTAAGTCGCTTTGGGTACAGTGACTGTCAATCTGCTCCTACGCCTTATGATCCTAGTATGCTATTGAGGAAAAATCGAAGAATAGCAAGGGATCAACTAAGATTCTCCCAAATTATAGGCTCATTGATGTACCTTGCTAGTGCCACGAGGCCTGATATCTCGTTTGCAGTGAGCAAACTTATCCGGTTTGTGTCAAATCCAGGGGATATTCATTGGCAAGCTCTTGAGAGAGTGATGCGCTATCTGAAAGGTACTGTGAGCTATGGCATTCACTATACTGGATACCCGAAGGTATTAGAGGGTTATTGTGATGCAAATTGGATATCTGATGCTGATGTGTTAAAGGCCACAAGTGGATATGTGTTTCTGCTTGGAGGTGGCACTGTTTCATGGAAGTCTTGCAAGCAGACTATCTTAACGAAGTCAACCATGGAAGCAGAACTCACAGCATTAGACACCGCCGGTGCTGAGGCCGAGTGGCTTCGTGAACTCCTGATGGATCTACCGGTGGTTGAAAAAACTGTGCCGGCTATTTCCATGAACTGTGACAATCAAACAGTGATCACTAAAGTCAACAGTTCTAAGGACAACATGAAGTCTACTAGGCATGTCAAACGGCGTTTGAAGACTGTCAGAAAATTGAGAAACTCCGGAGTTATAGCATTCGACTATGTTCATACGTCCAAAAATCTGGTAGATCAATTCACAAAGGGACTATCACGTAATGTGATAGATAGTGCATCGAGTGAGATGGGTTTGAGACCCACGTGAGGTCTACCATGGTGGCAACCTGTTCTATGTGATCGGAGATCCCGTGAAGTAGAATGGTGAAACAAGCCAGAAGTAGATTGTGAGGAAAGACCCTTTACTTAACCCATCTCAATTGCACTTCTTTCCTAAGTCTGTAAGGAAGGCTGGTTATATACCTTAATGTATTCCAAAGCGGCTTGTGAAGCGATAGATGTTGTCCTACAGAACATCTTTAAGGAATGCACCTATATGAGTTTGACTGCTAGTCACAGTCAATGAGATTTTGGGTGATCTCTATATACTCATGAATGGGCCAGAAGTATGACTTATATGCTTCAACCAGAGGGGATGTTCATGCAACCCGGTATCAGTTATGAGTGTAGATGAAACTTATATCACACAAAACTTGCAATTCAAGGCATAGTCCATCGTTCAAGTTGTGGCTAAGTGTAGTCTGTACTCTAGGTGGAAGTTCAACTTAACAGTCTCCACCGAAACGACTGGTATATGAAACGACATGGAAACTCGAGAGCTTTTCTTATGTGCCCTAGAAATAGGTGGGGATTGTTGAATATAATGGGCCATTAGCCCATAATTATATTTGATGATTAATTCAAGGGCCCATAATTAATGCTATAATAAAAATGGTTTAGTACCATATTGATGATTGACCATGTGTTAACTCAACTTAAATAGGTGGCCTTTGTTAGCCCCTATGGAGAAGTTGAGGGAGGGTGAAGGGGTGCCACACGCGCACACCACCGCCGCCGCCGAGCCGTGGCGTGGCGAGGCGTGGCGAGGCAAGGCGAGGCGTGTCGTGGCGTGTCTTGTCTTGTCTTGTCGAGGTCGGCTTTCTGTCCATTCCCGTCCCGAACCTCTGCGCGCACAGAGATCGGGAGAGCAGACCTTCGGAACCCGACGCCTTGCAACGAGACACCTGCTGTCGTGGCGTGGCGTGGCGTGGCGAGGCGAGGCGAGTCGTGTCGTGTCGTGTCGTGACGTGACGTGACGTGTCTTGTCTTCTCTTGTCTTGTCTTGTCTTGTCTTGTCGAGGTCGAGACGAGCGAGCGTGACGTGGCACACGAGGACCAGACCAGACGTGGCACATGCGTGGTGAATAAGGAAAGGGAAGAAAACGGGATCTGACTGTTGTGCAATTAATGGCAATTAATTGCTAATTGATTGACTCGTTAATGGCAATTAATTGTGATTGATTGCCATTAACCAGACGTTTCCTCCTGGGGCCTATATATTCCATACGCAGAGACACCTTCCATACCTGCGAGACACACTCAGTCCTCTTCTGTCGAGTTGCTTTCTGTCCATTCCCATCCCGAACCTCTGCGCGCACAGAGATCGGGAGAGCAGGCCTCCGGAACCCGACGCCTTGCAACGAGACACCTGCTCGGGTGTTGCGGGCAATCAGGTTTTTGGAGAGCGTCTTCTGCGACTGCTCACCGGCGAGTTCGTTGTCTTCTTCCTGGTGGACGTCCGGCGGATCGTGATCGACTACTTCGTCTTCTTCCTTGTGGACGTTCGCGCAGATCGTGATCGACTACTTCGTCTTCGTCTTCTTCCTGGTGGATGTTCGCGGGACTGCACTGCGAACATCTTCCTGCACCGACTGTGGTCCGCTACTTCGAGCAACGCACTATGTCGACTAGTACGAATGGAGCCGCCGGTGCCTTCGGCACTGGTCCCTCCTCTGGGTACAATCTTAAACGATTGTTTTTCACTTTCAGTATGTCTGCTGTAGTTGCAGTAGTTCTTGCAATGTTTATCTCTAATCTGAGTAGTGATAAAATTGCACACGTGCACATATATGCCACCACAATATTATGGGTAATTTTGTAGATTAAATCAAACATTAAAATGTCTAAATTTCTAACAATCCAAAAACCTGATATTAGGCATTTTTCTGTTAGTGGTTTTGCTGCTGCGTTAAAACCGGATGCGTTCGATGGTTCAAACTACAAGCGGTGGCGCGCGAGAATGATATTGTGGTTGACTGCTATGAGTTGCTATGACGTTGCGAAGGGGAAGCCGGAACAGTTTACTCGAGAAAACGTTCATGGCTGCTGATAACCTCTTCAGAGGCGCCGTCATAAGTGCGCTCGATAAAAAGTATGTCGACAACTATATTATTTGCACCACTGCTAAAGAATTATGGGATGCGCTTGAGGCTAAGTTCGGGGTTTCTGATGCTGGTAGCGAGCTGTACCTCATGAAAAAATTGTTTGATTACAAGATGGTGGATAGCCGTTCTGTGATTGAACAAGCATATGAGATACAGGCACTAGCTAAGGAACTAGAACAATTTCCTTGTGTGTTGCCTGAAAAGTTTGTGGCCGGCGGTATAATCGCTAAGCTGTCACCTTCTTGGAAGGATTTTGCTACTTCTCTAAAGCATTAAATCAAATATTAAAATGTCTAAATTTCTAACACTACAGGGCTAAGCGATCGTCGGAAAAAGCGAACTCAATGGGCGCAGAGGAGGAGGTGGATGAGGTGGCCAGTGGCGGAGCGTGGCCCAAATGCAGGGGGGCAAATTGCCTATTCCGATACTATGTACCATTTTTGCGAGAGCAGTTAGGCTAGCACTATAACCTTGTGGAGATTTTAGGGCCACAAGGAACTATGCTTATATATTTTTGGGCCCATAAGCTAGTTTACATCGCTTTTAAACTTTATATAATGGGCTGACATCATTGAATAGTATAACTGCACTTCATATTGATGGGCCAGTAGATCATATGAAAAATTTGAGAGCCAGGGAGGCGGAGGCCCAGTTTCGCCTCTACTAGCCTCCGCCCCTGGAGGTGGCTATGTTGAGTCGAAAGAGCACAACGAGGCTGATAACGATGATGTTGGCATTGGCGGCTTGGGTGGGCATGTGCCGGCATGGTGACAAGTCTAGGAGGAAGATGCAGGTACCAGGTCAAAGACCTGTTTGGATGAGTAAACGAGACCCAAATCAAGTTTAGGGACTTTATACGACCGTTTCGTAAGTTTAGACACCAGGATAACACACTCATACAAATTTAGAGACCGTTGGTAGACTTAAATCTAAAATTAATTATAGAGATTGGCTCTAATATGGCAATAACCAGTTTTGAAATGCTATTGGAATCATGTTCATGGCCTTTCTATGAACAACTAAAGAGTTTGCATCTTTTTTAAACAAATAAAATCGGCATTTTATATTATAATGCCAAGAGAAACACAAACAAGCACCAGTTTACTTCAGTTAGAGCATCGACTACAGGTTAAATCAGAGTGACAAGTTTATTTGCAATTTAAGCATAGCTTGTACTCTCTCTCTCTCTCTCTCTCTCTCTCTCTCTCTAAATTATAAGACATGTTGTGTTGCCTAAATACATTGCTTTTACTGTGTGTTTAGACATAATGCATATTTAAGTGCATAGCAAAAGATACGTGTTTAGAAAAAACAAAACTTCTTGTAATTTAGAACATATAAAGTCTCATAATTTAGAACATATGAAGTATTTGGCAACTCTTTCAACAGATAGTTGAAGAACCTGGCGGGGTGGTAACGCGCATTCTGTTCCTGTTTCCAATTGTCTTCTTCATGGATAGATTGGTTCTAGATAATTTAGGATATTGTTTGTTTGGATAGGTTTTTTAGTGTTGTTGATGCACCTAAATTGTAGTTTTTGGGTTGTATTGGCCCTCCTGCTGATCTTAAGAAGAAAGGAATTTGATTTCTTTGTAGTTCAAGCCTGACAAGTACCCAACCGACTTTTGAGTTGCACCAAGGGCACCAACCATGGATTGTCATAATAAAGCAACCACCATTTTTTGTTTTCCTTAATGAAGAAACATGTCATATTAGGTTTGTTCTAAGTCAAATATTGCTATTTTTTACCGTGCTACAAACAGGGCCTCTCTGATAATACAAACATCCTAAGTAGTGTACGTGGTTTTTTTTTATATAAGGTCGCGTTTGATTTACGTTGTTAAAGTTTACCGCCCATCATGTAGAATTTTGGAAAAAAAAAAGTACTAAGGCCTTGTTTTAGTTACATCAAATCTTTAGACGCATGCATGAAGTATTAAATATAGACGAAAATAAAAACTAATTGCGCAGTTTGGTCGGAATTGATGAGACGAATCTTTTGAGTCTATTTAGTACATGATTGGATAATATTTGTCAAATACAAACGAAAGTGGTACTATTCTTATTTTGCAAAAAATTTTAGAACTAAACAAGGCCTAAATATAGACTATTTATGAAACTAAAAATACAATTAGAGAGTAATTTAGGGGACGAATCTTTTAAGTCTAATTAGTCCACAACTAGACACTAATTGCCAAATAAAATAAAATTACTTTAACAAGCCAAACAGAACAGGAAATTTTGGTTCATGGATGGCCCTCAGAAGTCAAAATGATTAGAGGCAGCAGCGCTGCAAGACGTGTTAGTATTTCTCATAGACAGAAGACTGTACATACACCAAGATTTTTGGTTTTTTTTTAAAAAACTCGATCTCCATCCATAAAAAGAACGTTAAGTTCCATGGACACTTCTCCTCTCCGTACAAAAGCTCGCTCTCTAACTGACACAGGGCCACACCGGACCTCCCGCTAGCTCTCCGCCGTTTTCCAAGAACCACCCACCGTCGTCGAGGTCGCGCTGACCAGGTCACCGTTTTCGGCACTTCCGCCGTTGGCCCCGGCGGTGCTCATGCGTGCCTCGTACGCGTGGCCAAGGTTCCTTAACCGGTTGAGCTCCGGCAGTATGACAGTAGCGAGGTCCGGCCGGTCCCTCCGCCGCATCTCCGTGCACTTGAGCGCGAGCTTGGCGTAGCCGAGCGCCTCCTCGACGGGCCAGTCCTTGACGGTGATGTCGAGCATCTGCGCGAAGGTGCCGGCGTCGATGGCCTTCTCGACGTGGTGCGTGAGCCCCATGGGTGGCCGCGCGGTGACCACCTGCAGCAGGAGCACGCCGAGGGAGTAGATGTCCGACTTGACCCCCAGCTTCCCCGTCTGCTGGTACTCCGGGTCGATGTAGCAGAAGGTGCCCGCCGTCGCCGTCAGCCGGTACTGCGTCACGCTGTCCGCCACCGACGGCGGCACCAGGCGCGCCAGCCCGACGTCGCTGATCTTGCTCACGTAGTTGCGGTCCAGCAGGATGTTGGCCGGCTTCAGGTCCCGGTGCACCAGCGGCTCCGGCTTCGTCTGGTGCAGGAACAGCAGCGCCGTCGCGATCTCCGCCGCGATCCGGAACCGCTGCGGCCACGGGATCGTCGGCGTGCCGCCCCGACGGAACAGCCGGTCCTCCAGGCTGCCGTGCTCCATGTACTCGTACACGAGGCAGCCGTACTCCGGGCACGCGCCGAGGAGGAGCACCATGTTGGGGTGGCGGATGCAGCTGAGCACCTCCACCTCCTGCTGGAACTGCTTCCTCCCCTGGTGCGCGTCCGGCCGGAGCACCTTGATGGCGACGGGGGTGTGGTCCAGGGAGGCGCGGTAGACGGGGCCGTAGCCGCCCTCGCCGATCTTGAGCTCGTCGGAGAAGCGCTCCGTGGCCATCTCGATCTCGTCGATGTGGTACTTGCGGTACCGGAAGTCATGGTTGGAGATGGCATCCAGAGCGCGCACCTTCTCGTCGGCCTCCCGGCGCGCGCGCACCTCGGCGTTGCGTCGCCGCTGCGCCTCCAGGTCGGCCAGCCTCTGCGCCGCCTCGGCCGCCTCCATGGCCGCGCGGCACTTGGCCTTCTCCATCTCGGCCAGTGCCAGAGCAGCCTCCTCGGCGTGCCTGGCCTCCTCCAGCCGACGCGCCTCCTCCAGCTTCATCATCTGCATCTCCTTGGCCCGCTGCTTGGCGTTGATGGCCTCCTTGCACGCCGCGTTGTACATGTCCATGGTCTGCTTCAGCTCCAGCCGGAGCCGCCGCATCTCGACCTCAATATCGCGTTGCGCCTGCACCCGCATGGCGATGGCGTATTGGCGTAGGTCATCAGGGGCAACGGTGACTGGATAGCAAAGAAAAATCAGACCAAGAACCAATGAACGCATGACTCACGCCGGTGGCCGGCGACATGGGCTCCCGAGCGGGGCTGGCGGTGAGGGTGGTGGACAGGTCGAGGTTCTCGCCGAAGTCTATGGAGGAGAAGCGCGTGCTGGGGCCGAAGTCGAGGTCGCCGCCGAAGGATTCGTGCCTCGCGGAGCGGGAGGACGTCTCGGAGAAGTCTTTTCCGGGGACGACGACGACGACGTTCTTGGTGGCCGAGGACGGGAGCGAGCGCTCGCGGAACGCTGGCCGCGTGTTGAGCTCCGGCAGGGTGCGTCCGTCAACGGAGCGCCTGGTGGCGTCAGGCATCACCGGCGGCAGGTGGCCCCGGGAGCCGCGTCGCACGTACAGGCCCGATTGGGAGTCGGTGTCCGAAGGGATGGTGTCGGCGCCACTGTGCATGGGAGGGACGCCGCACTTGGCGAGCCTGACATTGACGGACTTGCCCTTGGCCACGACGTAGATGTTGCAGTAGTCCGGCGCGCACTTCATCAGGGTCGACGGCACGTCCGCGTTCTTGAATTTCCTGCATGCCCGAGGCGACATCACGTACGTTTTTGCGTCAGCTGACGGTAGAATAATGTGGACGAAAAACTCCCTGATCGATTTCAGTACGTACTTGGTGAATGCATTTCTGCTGGCTCCGCCGAGCGCAATGCTCTGGATCTTGTTTGCAGTGATGTAACCTAGAATGGCCTTGGACACGTCTGCCTCTTCCAACACTACCTCGGAGACTTCCACCAGCTGGCAGCAAAAACGTGATTGAATCAAATGTCATGTCGCTAGAAATTTTGGATGTTTTGCATTGATTGTTTTTACATTTACCCCATTATTCCGGTTGAAGAATCCTCGGTAGGGGACAAAGATCTCCTTCATTTCAGCCTCCAGCGCGCCCTGCGTCGTCTCGGCCATGGCGAACCCATCTGCGCACATGTTCAAGGAAACCAGAGCTCAGCTTACATCGATCAATGGAGAAATGGGTACGGCGATGAACGACGTACGGTTGGTGGCGTAATGGGCGGCCACGTGGAGGAGGACGATCTGGGAGGCGCCGGAGAGGAGGTGGTCCATGACCCACTTCACGGCCAGTTGGCTGTGCCGGTCCCGGTCGATGGCCACGACGATGAGGGACGCCGGCTGGTGCAGCAGCGCCGGCGGCGACGCCACCCGGTACTCATCCGGGCTCAGTGGGCCTCCTTGCATCGCGCCACCGTCCGGCGGTGATGGTACGGCAATAAGCCGGTCGAGAAGCAGGATGCCGCCGGCCGGTCAGTGGGTGAGGATGGCGGCGCAGGAGAAGAAGGCAGAGAGGTGGAGGGAGACGGGTTGCTCCGCCTCGCCTCCTGCCTTTATTCCTTTCTCTCCCTTGCCTCAAACCTTTGTCTCCTACAGGCCTTCCCCTTCCCCAACATCTTGCAGATAAATGTCATGGCGGGAGCAAGGACAGCCTCATACTATTCTTGCACATCTAATTATATTTTTTCCCTTTTTGCTTTTGCAAATATTGTTCCGACAGGGGGGAAAAACATTTTGACTCGGTATTGAGCAACCTAAAATAAGGGTGTAATTGACTGGACATGCAAGAAGTCTTGAAACAGAAAAGACAGAGATGGAGCAAAAACAAGGGATACAAGACCTAAAAATGGCCAATGCAGGAACCATGACCATCACCGGATCTCTCTTATTCTTCTTCCATTCCATCATGCACCCATCACCACAGCAACCATAAAAGATTTCGAGCGTATTATAGTGTTGATGGTAACCCCCTAGATCCGCCGCCATACGGGAATAAGAAAAGGAACCCCCAAGATCCCCTCTAACTTATGTACAACTACAAAACTGTACAGTTTCTAAGAGTTCTTGCAGCCTGGTGCAGAAGGTTTTATAAGGTCAGGTAGGTCTTGATCATGGTTGAGCCAGTCGGGTCAGAGAGGAGATGTCTGACGAGGTTCATTCGCAATTGATTTGGAGCTATTGCAAACATGTAGAATGAAAATAGTATGAGATCGACCGATGAAAGGGTTGAGCCAAGAAATCCCCGCCACATCCTGTTCAAGGAAAAAAACAGTGGTTATCAAAACTTTATGGAGGTAGTAACCTCCAACACACTGAATTTCTCTGAAAATAGACTGAAACAGGGCAAAAAGTGCAACTACCATTTCGGCACCCTGAAAAAGGCTTCAAAGAATGTTTGTATGCCTTCATTATTCAGTTGGATTATCAACGCTAATCCGAAAAGGAAGAAGGATCGCTGACGTTTCCTTTCTTGAGGCCATAGTGTTCTCCATGCTGAAACATCATATAACAATTAGTCGCAGAATGTTTTGCTAACTTGTCTGGACTTTACACAGTAAAACACTGTTATTGTCCTGGAAATACCAGAAAAATGCTTACCAAGCATTGATGGACTGTAATTTTGAGAATTTCCAAGCAAATATTCTGCAGGAACTCGGTTATTTAAGATGTCGGATATCACAGAAGCATATCTTGGAGCCTCAGACAAAGATCTAACCACTGAGTACCCTATGGATTTTGTGAAACATTGTCAACATACGCAAGGAAGAAACTGGTGTGTGAAAAATTGATGATTCTTCTGTACCCGTTGCAGGATGCACCATACTTGCTGCAGCACCAAATGCAAGATTTTTCTGATCTGTGTTTGGTAAGGACCCTCCAACAGGAATGTAGGACCATTCCTGAAACCAAGAACATTTCAGTTTATTTTCATTTCAGAATATAAATGAGTGAAAATTTAAGAATTGTCGACCCTCTTACCTCCTCATAAATTTTCAGGATACGAACTCCCATTGCATTCAACCGATACATCAGCCTCTTCTTAAGTAGATCAAAGGACATAGCATCTTTAGAAGCTAAGCATGTTTCCTGTGATAAGGTATTTTAGTCACAAATTTTGAAAATTTGAAGTATGGGAAGTGCTGGTTGCTGAATCACAAAGGTAACAAAAACTCAGTACCAACCTCAAAGAAAACTCGTGTGGATGACATGGGCATAGCATACAGGAAAGTGGGATTTTCTTGTTCAGTGTGTGAGAATTCCTCTTTGAAACAATCTCTGTAGTCCATGAAAACCATTAAGCTGGGATCATATGGATTATTTTCCACCTGAAATTTTCAAACAATTTTGAAATAACGAACATCTAGTACCTAAATGATATACTGAGATTTTCATCTAGAAATTTATTGAGCAAACTGGCCTGTCTAATTTGTGAAAAAGAAATTAAAATGAACAGATTCTTCAGTCTTTGTGTACCTCAACTTCTACTCCGTATGCAGTCTGCACGCAAACACGAGGACCCCCAACCTCATACTCTAGAAGCCTACCAGATGCTGCCCCCGAAGCAACAATGGCAAGCCTGCAAATTATCTCACGACCCTTATCACAACAGACTACTCTGTGTCCATCTGGAGATTCTATGATCTTGTCCACTTTGGAGTTCAGGTATGTCACGCCAGCTTCATAGCATCTGCGAATTATAAGTGTTGCTACTTGTCAATTATGTTATATCAGCATGCTTCAAAAAGATAATTATGAATCCCAATATTGCGACATGAAGATTTACCTTCTCAGTAGCTCCTCATGGAGCAAGTCACGGTGCACCCTGCCATAAGAACGGCCAATCAGTATGGGCTTGTTATTGTCTAGGTAGACAATAGTATCCTTCCAGACGTGCTCGATACAACTCGCTAGACCAAGATCTGGACAGTAAACGAGAAAAATAAGTACCATCATGTTAAGTTATGCTGACAGTGATGTCATGCAGACACTGCATTTTAATAACGCAAATAATAGCGTACCTTTAAATTCATCCTCCCACACACCATAGTTATTTGTGAATGGAAGGTCAGGCCCAATGAGACCTACGGTGAGACCTTTCTTAGCTGACTCTGAGGCTAGAGAAAGACCAGCAGGACCACAACCAATGATAACCAAATCAAGTACTGTGTTTTCATCAGATATGGGCAATAGCTGCAAACAGAACATATAAGACCACACAGTTAATTTTCCTTGGGATACAAAGGCAGAATACACGTAGTTTATGGCACACGTATTCAGGAAAAATAATAATGGCACAAAGGGTCTATTTGAAGCTCTGCTGTTCTGTGCAGTTCTAGACAAAATTCCATGGTTTTGAGGCAACAAAATACCTGTGCCTAGAGTACTCCACCTGACTGCTCAAATTATAGCAAGTCAGCTATGTGACATTAGACTGGAAATGACATGCCCATGCATGCGTGTACAACGCAGATACTCAATATTACTGTGTGATCAGGCAACAAGCTGCCGTCATACCGTCCATGTGAGCACAAAGAAAGAACGGTCATCAATGTGTTGGCACCCTGGTTCGTATGACTGACTTATCTTGTTAGAATAATCAGAGAAGTACGTGAGCAATCTTTGTTCCCACCAATCACAGTAGATTGCGTGTTATGATAGTTCCTGATTCGAATTATCAAAATCGATGGCAGAGTACAGTGCGGTGTGATATTCATTTTTTGAGGTCCTGTCATTTTCTCATGAAACACATTTTCAGAATATATTTTAATTACATACATTTTCAAATAGGCACTATTCTTCTGGAAAACAGGGATAAATTATGTCAATCTACTGACTCGAAACATCTAGAACGCAAAACCAACCATATTAGGGCCATGTTTAGTTCCCGTGTGAAAATTTTTCGGACTAATATAACATTTTTGTTTGTATATGGCAATTATTGTCCAATTATAACTAGACTCAAAAAATTCGTCTCGTAAATTATAGACAAACTGTATAATTAATTATTTTTTATCTATATTTAATGCTGGCGTAAGATTCTAAGTTTTTAACTTTTGAGGAACTCTGCCTACCACTAGGCGATCACCCTTCTTTTCAATGGACGTCCTTGTAGTTGTAGCCAAAGCACGTGAACGTGAAGTACGGCTGCAGGACAATGATCGTGGTTCCATATTGAAATGTGCAGTACTTTTCTATGCTCTTTGAAGATTGCCCTAACATACTACATGGCTATGGTTTTTCTCCCGGAAAAGGTAAGCAACAATTACTGATGGATAATAATAATGTAGCATAAAAAAATTATGATTGTACTTTCAAATGCTGAAGAATGGTATGCAGTTAGAAAGAAAAAGAGAAGCAAAACGCTTGATGTACGTCAAATTAAATACACGGTTGGTGCATGATGTTATGGATTTCATCCTGTAAAATACCCCCAAATACTAGTGCAAGGGGACGAAATCTACAATTTATTTCCTCCGTGTTAATCATGATCATTAGAACAATCTCCAAACTAGCTTGATTAATTATAGCAAATTAATATTAGGGCACTCACAATGCAAGACTTTATCATAGAGTCCAAGACAATTAATTACATATTATTTATGGTATTTTGCTGATGTGGCAGCATATTTATTGAAGAAAGAGGTAGAAAAAATAAGACTTCAAGTCTTATTTAGACTCTAAGTCCACATTGTTCGAGGTAATAAATAACTTTAGACTCTATGATAGAGTGTGGATTGTGAGTGCCCTTAGGAATGTAATCACCTTGGAAGCGATCCTGGACTGGCTTTCCATGGGCTTGGTGGCCTGCATTTGCACGTAAAGCAGCTCGCCGCCGCCGCCCTTGCGGTAGTCCTCCTCGTCCGCGAACTCCACGCCGACCGCCGCCGTCTCGTCGTGCTTCTCGGTGGCCACGCACGTCACCTTCGGTCCGCCCACGCGTCGGCTCCAGCCCGCCCGCCGCCACCTCTCCGCCTCCGCCTTCCGCGCCTTACCTCCGCCGACCGCCCCGCGCCGCAGCCCACGGCAGCCGAGCGGCGCGGAGATCGTCGCGCCCGAGAGGCCCATCGCGCCGCCCCTCCTCGGGCTCTCACTCTCACTGTCTCTTCTCTCTCCTGGTGCGGCTCTCTTGCTTCCAATTGCGCGGTGATTGGTCGGCGCGGCGGCGCGGCGGCGGCGAGGAGACACTAGCAGAGAGGAGTTGGCCGCTGCTGCTGTGCCGTTGTGGAGGGAGACGAGCGGCACGGGGAGAGGGAGGGCTGGAGGGGGTATCCCGGATATGGCACGTGGCGGTTTTGGATTGGCTCAGGACCCACGAGGCGTGGATATGGTTTTCGCTTTTTCCAAGAAAGAGGGCGCCGGGGGCGTGAGCCTCCGCCTCTCCGGCTGCGCAGCCAGGCCCGCGTGTCAGTGACGTGGTGCCTTTCCAGCATTGGGCTCGGCCGCTCGCCTGTGATTTTGGGTCGGATGCTTTTGGATTAGGTCCGAGCATTTATTGGACCGGAATGTCTTGGCTTAAAAAGGAAAAAGTCTACGGTACCCAAACTATATGAGATTCATAAATTTATTAAAACCGGTCAAATAACTTGTAGTTTTGTACGGTACCCCAAACTATATGGGATTAATGAATTTGTTAAAACCGGTCAAATAACTTGTGGTTTTGTCTTTTTTTTATTTATTTTTGTTAAATCTTTGAAAAATCATAATAAAAAATAAAAATCTAAGTTTGTTCGACTCTACATGAGTAAGTTTGCACAATGAATATATAATATGATATACTTTAGGCCTTGTTTAGTTCCAAAAAATTTTGCAAAATAAGAATAGTACCATTTTCGTTTGTATTTGACAAATATTATCCAAACATATACTAACTAGACTTAAAAAATTCGTCTCGTCAATTCTGACCAAACTGTGCAATTAGTTTTTATTTTCGTCTATATTTAATACTTCATGCATGCCTCTAAAGATTTGATGTGACGGAGAATCTGAAAAATTTTGCAAAATTTTTTGGGAACTAAACAAGGCCTTAGTATAAAGTTTTTTCTATATTTTTAAATTTATGTTTTCTATAATTGATTAGAATAATTCATATATACAGTTTCTATGGTTCAAATAGAGTGATTTTTTTATGAGCTAATTATTGTATCGTTAAAGTATAGCAAAAAAATCGTACCGATTGGATCACGTATAACTTAGTTATAGATTTATTTAGCTTTATTCTTATTAAATCTATGTTTTATCTATAACTAAGTTATACATGATTCAATGAGTATAAAACTTTTACCATAGTTCAAGCATACAATAATAAGCCCACCATAAAAAATTCACTATAATTGGACCATAGAAACTATATATATGAATTATTCTAATTAATTACAGAAAAATATAGATTTAAAGCTACAACAAAACTTTGCATTAAAAGTATACCATATTATATATTTATTATGTAGATCTACTCATCGGGAGTCCAATAAAATTAGATTTTTCATTTTATGATATGTGATTTATTATGATTTTTCAAAGATTCAGCGAAAATAAATAAAAAAGAAAATACAAAACCACCCTCTAAAACCATTGTTCGAAAAGTTTAGGAGGTAGAATATCCAGTTTTATAGTTCAGATGGTGAAGTAAACTGCACCGGATAGTTGAGGGGGTTATGTAGACTTTTTCCGAAAAAAAGAAAACAAAACAAAGTTATTCCATTCAAAAAAAGAAGAAGTTATTTTAAACCTCTTAACTTTTGCAGTAGTATGATTTTCCCCCTTATTTATCAAACTGAAATTTTAATGTCCTCTATTTTAAATCATTTGTTTTTACACCTTAAATGTTTTTGGATGGTAGTTTTGTATAACGAGACGTTAGTCCACAAGGCCACGCAAGTTGTGAGGGGGTAAACCAGATTTTATTGATAGTTTAGAGGGTAAACCAAACTATTAAAAATTCCAAAATCTATTCTAATCTTTGAGAAATCATAGAAAAAATGTTTTACCTCGGAAATTTATCAAATCCATTTTAGTTTTTTTTTTCAAAATCATGTGCTCAATCAGAAAATGTGTTTCCAACCGCCTCTAAAAAAATAGAGAATAATTTTTGGGGCAGTTGCAAATACCAACTGTTCTGAAAATCGATAATTAAAGGCAGAGCAGCTCTAGAAACATTTTTAAAGTGGTTTATGATAGAGGCGTCTTTAGAAATTAAAAGGTGTCTAAAATTGTTTTATGTAGTAGTGATGGGGACTAATAACTTCAAATCTCAAACTTAAATGCATTGTTAGTTCAAACTATGAATGTGTTCCGAAGTCCATGTGAACCACCATGTTACTGTGAATGTGCTTTTTGAGAGAGAGTTCTCCATATGTGCTATCAAAAAGAAATTGTTCTCCCATCTGGCCATTTTTACCAAAAAAAAACATATGCTGAGGGGGAGAGGTAGTTGATGCCTTGATGGACGCTCTGCCAACTGAGGCAGTTACAGTTGGGGTGGCGCCAGGCAACATGATGGTGGTGTTGAGCGGGGACGGTGGTGCAATGCGAGCACATGAGCTCCACCAAATTAGGCCTTGTTTAGTTTGCAAAAAAATTTGTTTTTTTTTGCTACTGTAGCATTTCGTTTTTATTTGACAAATATTGTCAAATTACGGAGTAACTAGGCTCAAAAAATTCATCTCACAAATTACAGGTAAACTGTGCAGTTAGTTTTTATTTTCGTCTATATTTAATGCTCTATGCATACGACCAAAAATTCGATGGGACAAGGAATCTTGAAAGTTTTTCAAACTAAACAAGGCCTTAATTGCTGCTTGAGTGGCGTTTGAGGGAAACAAAATCTAATACTCTTTGTGTTCCAAAATAAATACACATCTCAAGTTTATTTGACCAAATATAGAAAAATGCTAATATTTTTTACAATAATAGCATTAGATTAATCACATCACATATATTTTTTATAGTAATCCTATTTGGATACAAAAATGTTGATACCGTTTTTGAAAAAAATAATTAAACTTGAAATTAGCTAGACTTCTCAAAGTGTGTTACCCAAAAAAAGACTTCTCAAAATGTGAGATGTGCATTTATTCTCTTAAAGTGTTTTCAAAATTTTGTCCTAGTTTTTTTTTCAAAATGTTGAATCATGTGTGTCGGTTTTGATATGCATAGCTTAATCAAAATTTAAAATTATTATCTCAATACTATGATCTTACAACTACGATTTTTTGCACATGAAATATAATGATGAACGTATAGGTAGAGCTTCAAGAAAATATTGAGAAGAATTTTGAAATGATGAAAGACACGTATAATTTGTAACGCATAATGAAATAATGGCAAGTATTAAAAGAAATATGGAATCTCAAAAAAGAAAGAAAGACGGGGATAGGAACGAAAGGGTATATGGGGTGGGGGTGGGTGTAAGCCAAAATCTTTGTAAGACGTGTAGGAGTAAAAAAAAAGAAAATTTGAAAGGGAAACAACAAAATTAGGAAAAAGAACTGCATGGCTCCTATGGGCTGTTGCACCTTCGTTGGTGGGCTGGGCCATGTGCCCATGTGCTAGTTTTTGCTGGCCTATTCGATGTTGCAGCTACTTGAGAGAGACAGCAACTCCTTCAGCAGTTGTGAAACTTTAGGAGAAAAAAAAATTGGTGGAGACATTTCTAGGCGGTCGTGGGCACTGGCGGAGGCAGGGGCAGCCCCCTAACACAGTGAAAATGTTTAATAGGATGTAAATATTTTAATTATATAGCACAAAAAAATCATTTCATCTGTGATTTTTCGCTATGAACATTAAATATATAATATGTAAAAGTATTGAGACATACACACTTGGTACATATAATTGTTACATTTACGAGGTGTTATCGTATTGTTTGACCCCCTTAATTAAAATGCCCTGTTCCGCCTCTAGTCTGGGTTTCTGCCACGGGTACACAACACTATGTTATGCACAAACATCCAACAAATATGAAGCAACAAGCATGACGAATTGAATGTTTAGATTATTACATAAATTTAGAAGGATTGCGGCTCCTAAAATCATTTTCATAATAAATTTATTTGGGGATATAGATGCTAATAGTATTTACTATCAACTTGGTTAAAGTTAATCTAGTTTGACCGACACGTTTTCCATCATTGAATTCTTTTGTAGACAGAAGAAGTATTGTTTAATATTTGTCAATTGAAATAAATTCCTAGCTTATGTCCAAGCCACTTTTCATTGGGATTTTTTGTATAATCTAAAAATAAAAAAAATAGAGACAAATGTGAAGTGACAAGCAAGAACAATAAATTTATGGGAGTGAAAGGAATTAGGCTATGTTCTTCAGCACTATTTCTGCGGTACTTTTTAGCGAACGAACAGTGTTTTTCCTCTCATAACAAATCAGCATAAGCCAAATTTGTTCCTTCCAATTCTCCTTAGGCTAGTTATTGCTTGCGTTTAAACTTTAATGTATGTATGTTTGATGATAGAATAGTCTAAACGACCATACTTTTTTTTCATATTTGAAATTTTTCGTGACAATCATTTTGGGCTTGAAAGTCCTGGAAGCACCCGGGCTTCAGGTGACACCAAATTTGACAGAAGTTTGAAACACAAAGACGTGAATGGCATAAGAGTCGAACGTATGATAGGTAAACACAAAGCGGATGGTGACTTGAAATCAGAAGCTTCGCGGATCCAGGCCGCTGTACCTATAAATAAAAGGAGGTTGGTTGCTTCTTTCGATTCGAAACACTAGACAGCCTGCCTAGAGAAGAACACTGCCATGACAATGACATGCTCGGTTGCCTTGCCTGCCTGCGCGAGCTTTTCCTCGCTTTCAGTGGCGCGGCGACACATGCACGCAGCGAGGCGAGATCACCCTCGGGAGCGGCGCCGGCGGCCATGAAAGGCGCGCGCGCGCGCAACGCCCGGTGTCCGGTGGAGAAAAGGAGGTGGGGGGATACGGCCGCGAAAGACGCGCTTGTAGCCGTAGCCGCTTTGTCGCTAGCTCCGCTTTTTACGCACAACACAAGTGCACCGGCTCATCGCTTCGTCAGGGGCTCTGCTGCTACTCGAGATCCCGGTCTCATCTGACCCTTGTCTTGTGGCTTCAATACCGCGGCGTTACCACAAAACCTGGTGCCGTGCAACTAAGTCAACTGCTGACGTGAATACTCCCAATTAATTAAGAAACTACTCCCTCCATTCCAAATTGTAAGTCATTCCAAGAATCTTGAATAGTCAAAGCATTTTCATGTTTGACCAAAATTATAGAGAAAAATACTAAGATTTGTAACGTAAAGTGAATATACTATAAAAATATAATTAAGAAAGAATCTAATGATACTTAGTTAGTACCATAATAATAATTATTTTATAATATAAATTTGGTCAAACTTAGAAAAATTTGACTCTCCAAAATTCTTGGAATGACTTACAATTTGGGATGGAGGGAGTACTACGTAGTATATCTGCATGTAAGTGATCCAGAAAGAAATAAACCACTACTTATAGATGGCCATCGGGCCCGGTTGGGCCGGCCTAGCCCGGGCCCGAGCTAGCCACGGGCCATAGCGTGCCGTGCCGACTTGGCCCGCGTGCCTGCCGTGCTATGCCTCAGCAGTCCGCGTGCCTGGCCTTTGGCCTAAGCACGGGCCCACAGGCTGATTTAGTGCCGTGCCGGCCCGCATGGCCCGACGGACCGGGCTGGTCCACAACCCAGTTTTGTAAAAAAAAATAAACAAAATAACCACACAATGACAATGATCACTTCACCAGCATAATGCCACAATCATTTTTTTACAACTCTCAACTTCTCAGATTCACAATCTCAGTCTTAAATCATAGAAATGGCATCAAAAGACATGTACCATAAAAATAAATTGTTTGTGCAATGCCCGCGGAGGTGGCACCGGGCCGTTGCTGGGCCAACCCCTAAAACTCGGGCTGGGCCGGACCAGCCCGCGGGCTCAGAGGTCGGCCCAAGCACGGCCTGCACCGAGTTACCGGGTTCGGACGGGCCAAAATGTCGTACCGTGGGCCGGGCCGTCGTGCCTCGGGCTGCATGGCCATCTATACCACTACTACTGTACTAACTGTATAGTACGGTACTCCTACTTGAAGCATCCTTTATGAGCAAGTATAGGCCATTTGCGCTGGCCTTGTTTAGTACCTGCACGAAAAATTTTTGTGCACAGTAGCATTCTTATTTTTATTTAACAAATATTGTTCAATCATGAAGTAATTAGGCTTAAAAGATTCGTCTCATGATTTACAGATAAACTGTGTAATTAGTTTTTGCTATAATGTTCTATACATGTGTCGCAAGATTTGATGTGACGGGAAATCTTGAAAAAAATTTTGGTTTTTGGGTAGAACTAAGGGCCTGTTTGGTTCCCCTTACTAAATTTTAGCTAGTTAAAGTTATTTTAGCTACTCTTAGATAACTAATGGTAATGGAACTAAACTATTTTAGCTTCTTTTAGTTAATGTGTTTAAAACTTTAGCTACTAAAGTGTCTAAAGTTTAGCTAGCTAAAATTTAGCAAGAGAATTAAATAGGGCCTCAAATGAAAGAAGAACAGGTAAAGGCTATGACGAACGAACGGGACCGTCAGCATACTACCACAGCCCACAGAACTCTGGGTGATCACGTGGTTCAAAACCGTGGAAAAAAGACGTCCCGTTTCCATGTGGGAGTTGAACGACAGTCTGACAGCGAGTGTTGTGATCGCAGGCCGCAGCTGCTACTGCCGGGGGAAGACACACTATCTTATGGCCTCCATCCGGTCCATTTGTCTCACTGCACCATATACCTGAGACTTTGAGAGGCCCTGTGCGACATTTGGCATCTAAATTCTAGACCGCCGGTGGAAACAAGATGCATAGAGCTCAGGCGGCGTCAGTGTTTACATTTTAAAAGTTTTTAGATTTTGATATTATAGTATTTTTGTTTTTATTTAACAAACGTTATCCAATCATGAAGTAACTAGGCTTAAAAGATTCATCGCGCGATTCATAAGCAAACTGTACAATTAGTTTTTATTTTCATCTACATTTAAAGCTCCATACATATGCGCAAGATTTAATATAACAAGAAATCTTAAAAAGTTTTTATTTTTAGGGTGAGCTAAACAAAGCCTTAATAAAAGAGCGGTGATCAACTTAAATAATCGTCACCCCTCAAACAAATAAAACTTAAATAATCGTCAAATTGGCATGCAAAAACAAGACCTGTACATGGTTTTGTTTGTGGCCCACTGTATCATCCACGCATCACGCATGTATGAGGACACACTCATATATCTGCAGGACTCCACAAATCCAACAAATCTTTTTGTCCAGTCTCCAGAAACACCAAAACTTTTTTTTTCGAAAGCAAACAATAGTAATCGTATTTCCACGTCATGCAACCACCACCCACCTTCACCCACGCCGAGTGCCAATCTCTGTACATAAATCACACACACCCAAAGTTTTCAACCCAAACAATCCATTCATTCCAGAGAGACGCAGACGCATCATTCCATCTGTATCTACAGTGCAAACCACCAAAAGAAAAAAAAAAGAGCAAGGGATCAAGAGACACTGACCTCTGCTTTTCGTGTGGGGTTCTTCTCTCTCTGATGCTTTTCTCCTCCGCACCCTTCTCCTCACATCCATGCAACAACGAATCAAATCTTAATCGCATTTTTTTTTCTTTTTTTTGCTTTTTTTTTATCCGTCTCGCACCAATTCTTCTCCAATTTCTCTTCCTTTGACCAGTGCACGAGTTGACATATATACCCACCCCATGGGGCCGCCCCCGCCGTCGCCACAACCCCCTCCGCACGCGCACGGCGGGCTCTGTTTCTTTGCCCCCTCCTGGGCCGCCTGGCTACGGGGAATCGTCGGAGAGCACTCGCCCAACAACTCATGGCGGATTGACGGCATGGAGGGTGTGGATGGAGGCGAGGGTGGTGGTGGAGAGCCTGCTGGCCTGAGATTCCTTCTCCACTTCGATCCGGCGAAGCACGGATCGTTCGACCGCACGCTGCTCGGCTTCTCGCTCTCCGCGCTCTTCACCCGCCTTCTTCGATGGAGCAAGGACGGCGGCCAGCGGAGAGGAGGAGGAGGGCCCACGACGGCGATCGCGGCGGAGGGTGGGGAGGAGGACTACTCCGGGAACGCCGCCGTGTCCGCCGCCGCGCTTGCCGCCGCCGCCTCTCTCTGCCTTGCGGCGATGTACGCGTCTGATCAGCGGCCTCGCCGCCGCCGGCTGCCGGCGGCGCCCCCTCTGCCTGCGCCGAGTTCAGGTGCGCGGTTCGAGTAATCCGTTTTTGCGCTTTGTTCGCCGTTTTAGATTTGACGCTCGCTTTGATTCTGTTCCCTATGGATGGATTTTTTTATTTTCAGCTCTGCGGCATCATGCTCTTCCTGCTCCTCATGATGGGCTCAGGATTCTGTCGTCAGACCCAGACGTGAGTTCTCGATCTCGTCAGATTGGTGATGCCGGTTTCACACAGAAGCCTTTGGACTAGAGCCATGACTGATATGATCCTTCGAAATTCCAGGATGAATCTCCGGACAACGTGCTTCACGGCGCGTCGATCGGCGCCGGAGACGACGAGCCGGATATTGTCGCGCGAGTGGAGATGGACGCCCAAGTTCGCGTAGCAAATGCCGACGACGAGACCGAAACAGAGCCGGACCATCCTCCGGAGGAGAACGAAGAAGAACGGCAGGAGCTTCAGCAGCTGAGGGAGCTGTGGCTGTCGCTGCTGGAGCGGGAGCAGAGGCTGGAGCTCCGCCTGCAGGAGCTCGAGAGCCTCCGGTCGCAGGAGGCCGAGGCCACCGTGCGGGACCTCGAGAGCCGCGTCGCCGCCGCCGACGCGGAGACCCGGCTCCTGCGGCTCAAGGTCTCCACGCTGCAGGAGGACAACGGCAGGCTCAGGGCGCAGGTGGAGGAGCTCGACACCGCCCGCGCCGAGCTGGCGCGCGCCAAGGAGAAGCTGCGCGCGGTCAAGGCGCGGGTGTTGGGCGAGCAGGAGGAGACGCGGCGCGAGGTCGCGGCGCTCCGGGAGAGGATGGCGGAGCTCGAGAGCGGCGGCGAGGAGAGGGACGCCGCGCTGGCGGCGGAGGTCGCCGAGCTGCGGAAGGCGAACGCCGCGCTGGAGGAGGACAACATGGAGCTTGCTCTCCGGCTGCAGGACGCGGAGCAGGCTGCGTCCGCCTCGGTTAATCTGGTTCCTGAGGTAATTGCTGTCTTAGTTAATTAATTCCGTCTTCAGTATAATCTAATTTTACATACATATTATTACCTTGTGTAGTTATCAAAATGTTGTTATTGTTAGTGAACTATTTATTGGGTGCTATTTTAGCTTTATTATTATCGTAACGTGGTAAACCGTTGGAGATGGTACCTTGCACGTTGTTTTACGCTTTTTTTGGAAAAATAATTACAAAATGAGCTAAATATAATATGTCATCAAAAGCAGTTCGGTCCACGAGGTTCATATGGATGGTTGAAAATTCTTGTTCTTTTCTGCACCCAGAATAGTGCAACAAGCCTTTTGTGTTGGGGAATAAATAGAAGTCCAGAAAAGCAGAGACTGTTGGGGAATAAATAAAAGTCCAAAAAAGCAGAGACTGGAATTTGTGCCCAGTTAATTGGATCCAAATTTTCCTTTTATCTCGATGACGGCACGCAGTTCTCCTGCTAGAAGATGGGGTAATCAAATCAAACTAATATTCTTCCATTCAGGAATAGTGTCATTGAAAATGAGGCCTGCTTTATGATTTGGAACATGTTGGCGAAATAATGCCGTTTGTCATTCCCTCTTGTTGGGAATAAAGGGTGCCAAAAAGCATTGGCTACAATTTGTGCCAAACTTACCATGTCACTATCACAGCTTTATTTTGACTTAGGGTGCCTTCTCAAACTATATTTAGCTCATCCTGGGTTTGTTATTCCAAAGCCAAATAGTCATGCTTAGATCCTTCAAAGATGGTTTTTATTTTCCGGCGACCGTACCTTCTGAGACTTGAGTTTTTGGGTGTTCTGTTGACACAATGAGTTAAATGGCTCATTCATGCTGCGGTGTCAGGATGGTACAGGACAGCAATGTCTGATCACCTTCATTAAAAAAAAACGTTTGATCACCTTCTGTTCTTTGAAGTACTTTTTTTAATGCATGGATAATGTATGAACTTCGCAATCTTCACCTTATTTCTGCTTCATCATATATCACCGTGTCAAGTACTAATAGTATATTGAACATGATAGGGTCATAAGCTTCATCCTCCTTATTGAACAGTCGTTTCAGACCTTTGAAAACCCTCAAAAGCCAAAGGAAGGAATAGTTCTTCCACATCTCTTTTAGAACATTTCCTTATTGTAATACCTGTGTAGTAAAGCAACTTACCGTAGTATTGTAGCAGAGGTAGTTGCTAACACGATACTAGCTCAAAAATCAGAATCTGTCTGTTTCTTATAGTTGGAAATACCGTAAGCATGTCTATGCTTTCCAGAATTTTATTTTTTGAATACCGTTATTGATTGATCAGTGCCCTTGGATTCCAGAAATGGTGTCTGTCAATTTCTCAAAAGCTTTCCAGTAATTTTACGCTTTGATCCATCGGTAGTGCTGTAGTAGTAGCAATTCTGAGCTTTTTCACCATGCTTTTGAGAGGTAAGTACTCTTACAAGAGATGCTCAACATTTGACGTGCTAACTATATACTGAATTGACCTTTTTGGCATGCAGGAGGGCATGGTTGAGGAGACGACGTACCTGAGGGAGAGCAACGAGAGGCTGACGAGGCAGATCGAGCAGCTGCGCAACGACCACTGCTCGCACGTCGAGGAGCTCGTCTACCTCAAGTGGGTCAACGCCTGCCTCCGCCATGAGCTCCTCCGTGACCATGACGGCGGCCACCCCACCGCCGCCGAGCAACAAGACCACCGCACTGACAACCGCCGCGTCGTCGGCTGCAGAGACGACCTGTCGGCCCTGGAGCTGAGCAAGAGCATGAGCTTCCGCTCCAGCGAGAGGGCCAAGCAGCTCATGCTGAGGTACGGTCACCCCGGTCTCGACGGCGGCTTCGACCCAGCCCTCTTCTCCCCGCTGCACGAGTCGGTCGACGGCGACGGCTACGAGCGATCGCCGGCGAGCAACTACGAGCCTCAGCGGAGCCCTTGTGCTAGGTCCGAGACGGGGACGGCGATGGCCGCGGCCTCCCCCGCCGCAGCACCGGGGAAGAAAGCCGGGCCGCGCAATAAGCTCAAGCTTCTCGGTAACATCAAGAAGCTGCTGCCAGGCGGCGGCAAGAGAAGCCACTCATCAAGCCACGTGCACGGGCACAGACACGACCACGCCGGCGGCCGCGATGGCAGGAAGGCGGCGCCGGCTCCAAGGGACGAGTACCTCGAGAAGGCTATGCAGTGGCTGTCGACCCACGACGTGCTCGACGGTGACCACTCGTATGAGAGCACACCGCTGTCGTCGTGCGAGAGGACGCCGTTGAGCAGCGTCACGACCAACACAACCGTGGACTCACGCGCCCGCGGCGGCGGCGACGGCGGCGGTCACAGCGAGCGTGGGGAGACGGCCTGGGCGGAGGCGGAGCCGGTCTTGGCAAGGTCGAAGAGCGACGCCGGCGGAGCATACGGGCGGGAGGGGAGCAGCGGGTACCATGCGCTCAGACCTGACCACCCGGCCAGCGAGGCGGACGAGCCCGACGGGTTCCGTGCGCCGGAGAAGCGGGAGGCGAGGAGGCGGTCGGAGGATCTGAGGAGTCCGGCAGTGGCGTAGTACTTTGCAGTTAACGGATTAACAGGCTGTTTTTTTGTAAATATTTGTACTCCATTTTCCAGTTTGTAGTCATGTATGGTTGGCGGCAGATCCAGGGGTACGACGGGTGGGGCTTGAGCCCTCGCCTACTTCCTCTCAAACAATGGAGCCCTCATTGAACCCGTCCATAACTTTTTAGGAAGAAGGTAGAAGAATAATGGGGAGACAAAGGAGGGGGAGGAAGAGGAGTCCCTGTTAGGTTCATGCTCTGTGTCCACACCTATGTATGGTTGAATGATGATATCAAAGTTTCCTGGATATGCCTTTTGATTTGATTCCCTTTGTTTTAACATCAAACTTTTGACAAAATCCAAGAAATCTAAGAGTTCATGAGGCGATGATAAAAGCAACGATATTGTGGATGTTTTGTTGAACATATCAGTCTAGCTTATTAGCCATGGTACAATGTTTTTCTCTTACAATAAATCAGCATCAACTGGTTTATCAGCCGCAGAAACCATCAACCGAACAATAAAGATTGATTTCTAATCTTTTGATAAGAGTGTCAACATGCAAAGAACCTTAAACCTACTAGCAATCGAAGAACAATTAAGGACACAATGAACAAGCTGCAAGCAATTCATGGATCATGACAAGAGGGCCAAAATCTAATACATGAGATGGGGTCCTAAATTGAGTAAAATGGGTAATTCAAGAGCAGCTATAGCGTTGGGTTTTTTATGTTGCTAGCAGAGAGAGAGAGTTAGAATAACAAGGTGGGTCGTACAATATGCTGCGGGAGTAGTGCTAAGGCCTTGTTTAGTTCCCAAAATATTTTGTTAAATTTTTTATATTCTCCATCACATCGAATCTTGCGGCACATGTATGGAGCACTAAATATAGATAAAAGAAATTGTAGAAAATAATTTGGGGCCAACGACCCATTCTATTGATCTCTCAACATATATATATATATAGGTTACAATCATGCGGTGCTCATTTGGCAACTGCAAGTTACAATCGTGTACAACGTGTATGAGTGGACGTCCGCGCACTGCGCGAGTCCGTGCGTCGGGTCTTCATGCGCTATCTCCCGTGGTGACCGCGCTCCTTGTTCAGTCGTGGGCACCAGTCGTGGACATCCTGACGGTGTTCCTCAACACCTCCCCGCAGTCTGAGGGAGGCACTGGGCATGAAGTTACCCCCCCCCCCCCCGACTGGAACGAAACTTCTCGAAGGCCGCCGTAGGCAGCCCCTTGGTGAAGACGTCGGTGAATTGCTAGTGTCTGGACATGAAACAAGAGAGTCACCAAGATAGACATAGAAACCAGAAGTGGATCTCCTAGTGTCTGGACATCCTCCCCAATTTGCATCGGAGTAGGTTGTGATGTTGAAGTCTGATGATGCACGTAGCATTAGGCCGTGTTGTGTCGTTCCTCGTATATACCAGAGTATGCGCTTGAGCAGAGCCAGATGAGGTGTGCGAGGATCATGCATGTGTAGGCACACTTGTTGAACGACAAATGTGATGTCGGGTCTTGTTATTGTTAGGTATTGCAGTGCCCCAGCTAGACTGCGATAGGAGTGGGCATCGTCGACTGGTGTTCCATCGGCGTCAAGTTTGCCTTTGGCGTCGATCGGTGTGGCAATTGGCTTGCAGGAAGTCATACCAACCCGCTCAAGGATATCTTCAGCGTAGCGATCCTGAGTGAGATGAAATCCCTCCTTTGTTCGTTTGACATCAATGCCGAGAAAGAAACTGAGTGCCCCCATGTCCCGAACTGCGAACTCTGAACGGAGCTTGGCAATTATAGAAGTGAGCAATTGAAAGGTCCTAATATGGCTAGAGGGGGGTGAATAGCCTATTTAGAAATTCTACAAACTCACTAGAGCAAGAGGTTAGTAAAAAACAAAGCGAAGCTTTTTGCTCTAGCTCTAATGGGGTGTTTGCAAGCCACCTACCAAACAATTCTAGTTGATATAATCACTAGGCACACAAGAGCTATGTCACTACTTACACTAGAAAGCTACCTAAAGTTTCTATACAAGTAAGTAAGCTACTCTAGTTTGCGGGAATGTAAAAGAGATGGTTTGAACTTTATACCGCCGCGTAGAGGGGATGAACCAACCAATAAAATGAAGTCCAATCACCGGGAGAAATCCAATGAACAATCACAATGGAGACACACAATTTTTCTCCCGAGGTTCACGTGCTTGCCGGCACGCTACGTCCCCGTTGTGTCGACCAACACTTGGTGGTTCGGTGGCTAAGAGGTGTTGCACGAACCTCGTCCTCACTAGGACACCACAAGAACCTACCCACAAGTGAGGTAACTCAATGACACGAGCACTTTACTAGAGTTACCTTTCGGCTCTCCGCCGGGGAAGGTACAAGACCCCTCACAATCATCGGGAGATGGCCACGAACAATCACCAACTCGTGCCAATCCTCCTCCGCTGCTCCAAGCCGTCTAGGTGGCGGCAACCACCAAGAGTAACAAGTAAACCACAGCCAAATCGATCCCCAAGTGCCACTAGATGCAATCACTCAAGCAAATGCACTTGGAATCACTCCCAATCTCACAAAGATGTATAATCTATGAAGGAGATGAGTGGGAGGAGTATGCTTAGGCTCACAAGGATGTCAAGTATGTTAGAATGCCAAGAGAGTGAGCCCCAAGCTGGCCAAACACGTATATATAGCCCCTCAAACAAATAGAGCCGTTGGCTCTTTCACTGGGCGAAAATACGGGGTCACCGGACGCTCAACACCTGCGTCCGGTGCTCCAACGTCAGTCACGTGTCAGAGTCTAACGGTAACCTGCAGAGCACCGGACGCTTGAGCAAGTTAGCACCGGACGCGTCCGGTGCACACCGGACTCATGCGCAGAGAGTTCCGCAAACCTGCAGGGTCACCGCCGGACGCGAGCCACCGGACGCACCCTGAGCGTCCGGTGCGCACCGGACTCATGCGCAGAGAGGTTTGCAAAACCTCCTCACACCGGACGCACACCACCGGACGCTCCAAGCTGCGTCCGGTGCCTATCGTCCGGTGCCTAACCCTAACCGAGTCAGGCTGCCTGCTCACCGGACGCACAGGAATAGCGTCCGGTGCTTCTAAGTCAGCGTCCGGTGAGTGTTCCTCAGCGAGAAACACTCCCGCGACTTCTACAAATTTCCCACCGGCGCAATAGAAAAAATGCACTTCATTTTCTCGAAAAGCGCCGAATCCCGCCGAGCTTGCGAGGCGGGAGAGAGAGAGGAACCCATCCTCTCTCTACCTTTCAAACTCCACCTCCTTCTCAAAGTGTGCCAACACCACAAGTGTAAACCAACAAGTGTGCACGTGTGTTAGCATTTTCACAAACATTTTCTTTGAAGGAGTTAAGTTAGCTCACTAGGATCTAAATGCATGCACAAGAACAATGACACCTAGTGGCACTTGATAACCGCTTAGCCAAAGAATTCCCCTCTTTATAGTACGGCTATCTATCCTAAATGTGATCACACCCTCTATGGTGTCTTGATCACTAAAACCAAAACCCTAAGCAATACCTTTGCCTTGATCTCCATAGGGTTTTGTTTTTCTCTTTCTTCTTTTCCGAGTTGAGCACTTGATCACCTTGTGGTCATCACCATCATCACCATGATCATCACTTGCTCCATCACTTGGTATGTATCAACCTCATTAAGTCTACACACACTTAGCATAGAGGTTAGTACTAGGGTTTCATCAATTATCCAAAACCAAACTAGGGCTTTCAGCAATGCATCACTGGAGCCAGTAAGCATGATGGCATCGACATACAGAAGAAGATAGGTAGTCTGTGATCTGTTTTGGAGAATGAATAAGGAGGAATCTGATCGGGCTGGACGGAAGCCAAGCTTGATGACATAGGCAGCAAATCTGGTATACCAGGCACGTGGTGCCTGTTTCAGTCCGTATAGGGACTTGTCTAGAAGACAGACTGCATCTGGTTGTGTAGAATCAACGAATCCAGGAGGCTGTTTGACAGAGCACATGTTCTTGAAGATGACCGTGAAGAAATGCATTGGAGACATCTAGCTGTTTGGTTGGCCAGTGGTTGGATGCAGCTATTGTGAGGACTGATCGGATTGTTGCAGGTTTGACAACAGGTGAGAAGGTTTCCCCAAAATCAATGCCAGCTCGCTGAGTGAATCCCTAGACAACCCAGCGTGCTTTGTATCGCTCTAGTGAGCCATCTCGATTGAGTTTGTGTTTGAATATCCATTCGCCAGTGACAACATTGGCGCCTGGAGAACGGTCTACAAGTCGCCATGTTCGATTTCTGAGAAGGGCCTTGTGTTCAGCAGCCATGGCCGAACGCCAGTTTAGATCTTGTAACGCTGCTCGAACAGACTTCGGGATGGGGGATATGGTGGATGGTGTGGTGACAAGAGCATATTTGGGGTTGGGTTTGAAGATGCCAGCTCGAGACCTTGTCTGCATAGGATGGCCTGTTATAGTAGGGGCAGGGGGAGGGTTATTGTTTGCTGCTAATTGTGTGGTTGGTGGAGTGGGAGGTCTTAGAACTGTAGGTTGTGGGATGGATGGAGAGGTCGAGGTGGCAGAAGATGGCTCATGTGTGGTTTGGACACTTGGAGTGATTGTTTGTGAGACTGGGAGTGTCTGAATTGGCTGAATGATAACAATTTCGTCAGAGACTGTTGTTGGTGTGGAGGCTATTGTCGGATTTTTGTCAGTGGTGGAGTTGAGGAATGGAAACCTGGTTTCATCAAAGACAACATGTCTGGATGTAATCACTCGTCGTGTCTGAAGGTCGAGGCACCTATATCCTCGATGATCCTGTGGGTAGCCAAGAAGGGCACAGGGGGTGGATCTGGCACTGAGTTTGTTTAGTGTGATGACAGACTGATTAGGAAAGCAAAGGCATCCAAAGACGCGAAGATGACTGTACTCTGGTGGTGCACCTAGGAGAAGCTCATGTGGGGTGGAAGTACCACTGGTTTGACATGGGCGTCGATTGATTAGATAAGTGGCGGTTGAAAGAGCTTCGACCCAGAAGGTAGAGGGCATGGCATGGAGGAGCAAACTACGAATGCAGTCATTCAGAGTGCGGATGATTCTTTCGGCCTTCCCATTTTGGGCAAAAGTATATGGGCAGGAAAGACGTAAAGCAATACCGTGGGCTGCACAGTGACTGCGCAGTGCATGGTTGTCAAATTCTTTGCCGTTGTCACTTTGTAAGGCAAGCAAGGATAGGTTGAATTGTGTCTGAATGTATGCATGAAAGGCAACTAGAAATTGGAATACATCAGATTTGGCACGCAGAGGGAAGGTCCAGACATAGTGAGTCAAATCATCAATTAACACCAAATATTATTTGAACCCCGAAAAACTAGAAATTGGTGATGTCCAGACATCGGCGTGCACAATTTGAAATGGAATATAGCTAACTGAAGAAGAGGAATAAAAGGGCAACCTAACATGCTTGCCAAGCTGACAGCTATCACAAACTGTGGATTGTTTATTCGGGACAAAATCAAGTGAAGGTAGGGTGTGCTGTAGGGTGCATCTTCCTGGATGGCCAAGGCGTTGATGCCACAAATCAACAGTTGGAGCCGTGGTGACCAGTGCCTCTGGGGGCGAGGAGTTCAGAGACAGTGGATACAGATCGCCATGGCTGTTACATCGGAGGAGCACTGTTTGTGTTGGAAGATCCTTGATAGAGAAACCAAATGGATCAAATTCAACACTGACATTGTTATCTCTAGTAAGGCTACAAACAGAAATGAGATTTTTGACAAGAGATGGTGATACAAGAATATTATTCAGTTTCAGAGGGTGGGCTGAGGTGGGGATGACAGTGGAAGCACGATGAGTGACGGGCATGGTCATTCCATTGTCGATAGTGATTGGGGAGAATGAAGAACGGGTCGGGAGGAAATGAAGTTACCAGCGTTTGATGTCATGTGGGATGATGCGCCGGTGTCGAAGTACCACTCAGCAGTGTTGGGTCCTGACTGGGAGGTGTTCGCCGAAGCTAGAGCAGCCATGAGTGCCTGCTGATTCCAGACGTCTGGAGCCACCGCGGGAGGTTGATGATGAAACTCCACGAGTGGCTAGGCAGCAAAGTACGCTTCGTTCGATGCCGTGCCAGGTCGAGGTCCAAGAACACTGGTGGCAGGGGTGCGGAAGGGCATCTGCCATGCCTGGACCATTCCGGTCCATGGATTGACGCCGGGAGTCCAGGCTGGTGATCCGCGGGCATTGGAACCACCTTGATGCTGCTGCTGTTGACTGCGATCACGGCCACGGCCGCGGCCACGCCCACGGCCACCGCCACCTCCACCGCCCCGGTTGCTGTTGTTGTGGCGGGGTGCAGAACCACCCTGACCGCCATTGTTCTGAGGTGTGAACTGTTGATTGGTAGATGAGGTGTTGGTGGAGCTGCCGTCGGGGGATGGGGCGGGCTTGGATCCACCACTGGCAAGCAGTGCGTGCTGCGTGGCAGTTTTTGCGTGCTCCTTGTCGTATTGTTCCTCCAGGAGAAGATAGGAGCGCGCCGAGAGGAAGGAGTGTGGTGGTTGACGAGAAGTGATTGCCGGGATCGCATGCCGGTACTTGGAGCTGAGGCCGCGCAGCATGTTCAGAACTTGGCTCGTCTCACGCACTGGTTGCCCAACATCGCGGAGGGTGTCGGCGAGTTGCTTGAGGCGGCCGGTGTACTGGGTCCATGTCGCCTTGCACCAGATTGCGGTACTCCGCCTCAAGGTACACGACACGGTGAAGTTCGTTGTCGCAGAACTGCTCGCGGATGGCCTGCCAGATGCAGTACGCCGTGGCCTTGGGTGCGCGCACGATGTTGCGCACGTCCTTGGCGATGGAGATGTAGAGCTAGCTGACGATGCACTGGTCGATGACGATCCAGTCCGTGTCGTGGCGTTGCGCAGCGGTTGGCGGAGAGGAGACGTGAGAGACGAGATTGAATTTACCGAGGAAGGCATCGAAGAAGCAGCGCCACTCGTCGTAGTTGGGGTTGGCGAGTTCGAGGATGACAGGAACATGGGACTTGATGTTGACAGTTTGAAGAACGGCGACCGGCGGGGTAGCAGAGATGCTGCCGATGCTGCCGGTGTAGGAGATGTCGTCGGCGGAAGTGTGAGAGGAGGAGGAACCATCGTCGGAGACGTCGCCCTCGAACAGTGGGTTGAGATCCATGGAGGAACGGAAGGAGGTAGAGGAGCTACGCTGCGGGATTGTGGTGATCACGGCAAGCGGCGAGATCACGGCTGGTGGTTAGATCAGGAGAAGGCCTGGTCAGCTGATACCATGTAGAAAATAATTTGGGGCCAACGACCCATTCTATTGATCTCTCAACATATATATAGGTTACAATCATGCGGTGCTCATTTGGCAACTGCAAGTTACAATCGTGTACAACGTGTATGAGTGGACGTCCCCGCGCTGCGCGAGTCCGTGCGTCGGGTCTTCATGCGCTATCTCCCGTGGTGACCGCGCTCCTTGTTCAGTCGTGGGCACCAGTCGTGGACATCCTGACGGTGTTCCTCAACAGAAATAACTAATTACACAATTTATGTGTAATTTGCAAGACGAATTTTTTGAGTCTAGTTAATTCATGATTGAACAAAGTTTGTCGAATACAAACGAAAGTGCTACAGTAGCATTTCCCAAAAAAATTTGTCAACTAAACAAAGCTTAAGTAGCACATGCTAGCAGCAGGTGTTGTTGTTTGCAACCGGTGCAATCTCTTCATGCTTCGCGTTCACTAGCTCCTAGTTGTAGAAAGGTGGAGAGAGAGCATTTTTTCCCTAGGAAGAACTCGACTTTGCTGAGCAGCACGCTGAAGTGTTTTGTCTCACATAGCAGCTAAGTAAAGTGTCTAGCTTTAGAAAGTTCATAACGAATCGAGTTAAGCAATTATATGCAAGTAGCTAAAACTAAAATTTATCTAAACAGAATACGACCGCAAAGTAATATATGCAATGGGTTCCTATCCATAGGGCAACATCAGGATTGGAGAAACCCTATTTAGGACACACCTCTAACATGCTCTACTTAATATCCTCAAAATGGTAGATTGGTAGTGTCTTGTGACTAGTGTGGTCTGAATGTGTTGCCTTATTGGTTCGAACATGTTTGTTTGAATCGTGTGGTCCAAACCTACTTTAGGTTTTTTCTCCCTTGTTCGTAATAACATAAAGTCATCATTGTAAAACTTTAATTGCATCCAAACTTGAGAAGAACTTGAATGAACATCAAGGACCAAGTTTTCATGATCTCGACCTCTGTAGTCATAGGTCCTTGTTGTGCAATTGTTGTGGTCGTGCTAATGGTTCGTATGGGGGGCGTGATGGTTAGGATGTTCTCCCTAGTGATAGGCCTAAAGGAATAGTTAGATTGGTTCTGCAATAATATGTTGGTAAACGATGGATACAATATGGAGAAACTAACTATGGATCGAGTAGGGCTGAGGAAAAGCAATGCTGGTGACCTTTGCGTTGGAGATACCACCAAGAACAAGGTAAAGTAAATTTTACCTCTAAGGGCACATGCCCTCAAAACGTGGACCATAGGATTCACACTGAAATTTGTACCTAGTAGGCTCTCTCCTGCTGGACACAAATTTCAATGTGAATCCTGTGATGATCCAGGTTGTGAGGGCATGTACCCTTAAGAACAAAAACAATTGTGTTCCTGAGAACAGCTAGCATCCAACAGAAAATGGGCAAAGGTGCTGAAAAGGTTAATTGGTTATATGTTATGTTTGTACCATTGATACAACTATTTATTCAATGAAAGATGACTTACACGTCGACACCAAACATGACCGGTGACTACATTAGGGTCTACTGCCTCAGTCCCTCCCAGCATTCATATGTATGAACAAAAAGAAAAAATAATAATAAAACAAACCTTATGGGTCACTTCGCTTGGCTAAATTGATTTATTATTAGAGAAAAAACACTGCTAAATAGCTAATAGATTTGACAGATAAACTTAAACAAATAGGCTCAACAATCCTAACCTCACACACCACATGTCCCCACACCGCCCCGCTCCGCTATTGAGGTTTAGGGCTCCGTCAGACAACACATTCAAAAGCCAGAAAACATGACTTGCTGAAAACTAAGGGCATTTATTACAACACCTAGGAAACATGACTTGTTGCCAATTAAAACTAAAATCGACACAAAATTAAACTCAAATTAACAAATAGAAATTTAAAACTAAAAACATTAAAATTGAAATTACAAAATTAAATGAAACTGAAATTGGTAACAAAAAAAATGAGATCGTCAAATAGAAAATAAAAATTAAAGTAACCAAAAAGAAAAAAATCACTGAACCTAAAATTATAGAAAAAAAAACTGAAATTGACAACCACAAAATTTCACTAAAATTGAAACTAAAACTAAATTAGACAAAATAAAAAATGAAACAGGCCTCCCTACAGAGAGAACGTAATCAGGACTGGGCTATTAAAAAAATACAATTGTGGACAAAGTGTTGGAGAGAGGGCCAACTGGGCTGGTCCGTCGTGGCTTGGTCCTGCGCCGTAGCAGGCCTGGGTCCTGTTTAGTTTCCAAAAAATTCCTAATTTTTTTTAAAGATTTTCTATCACATCAAATCTTTGAATGCATACGTGGAACATTAAATATAAATAAAAGAATAATTAATTACACACTATAATTTGTAAGATGAATTTTTTTGAATCTATTTAGTCTATGATTCGACAATATAATTATTAAATAAAAACAAAAATGCTATAATAACCAATCCCAAATTCTTTCACCAACTAAACAACGCCGTGGCGTTTAGAACTTTGTGAAAAGGGTCACCAAGCACAACTGCCAAAACGATAGCTTAAGCAAAAAATTTTGGCTTTGACTACCATAGCACTTTCGTTGTATTTAATAACTATTGTTCAATCATGAATTAATTAGGATCAAAAGATTTATCTCATAAATTATAAATAATTTATATAATTAGTTATTTTTTATCTATATTTAATTCTATGCGTGGGTCTAAAAATTTTGTGACGAGAAATCTTGATTTTTTTTTAAACTAAATCAGGCCTCAATGGACATGGAAAACACACATTAGATGACAACGGTGTCCACTAGACGCGAATCCACACGGGCTGGAACCTGGAAGGCAACGCTTCCATTCAGGCGCCTACCAGCGTGCAGACCCCATGCGGTGCGAGCACGCCGAAGAGAGTTTTTCTCCTGGGCCGATTTGGTTTGCAGGGCCACCTCCCGTGTGAGTCTTGAGAGCGTGCCGTGCACTTTTTTCTGCTATAGGCCTAATTTTCCCTCAAAAGAAAAATACTATAGGCCTAATTAGTTTTTTAAGCCCACTTCCGTGACCGTCAGCCGCACTGCATGTTCTTCTGGTCTTTTTCCTTTTTCAAGTCCTTTTATTTTTATTTTCCTTTTTTTCTTTGTATAGGCCTTGTTTAGATGCGAAAAGATTTTAAATTTCGCTACTGTAGCACTTTCGTTTGTTTGTCGAAAATTTTATTTTGTAATTTCAATTTTAGTGTTTTTAGTTTTAAATTTCTATTTGTTAATTTGAGTTTAATTTTGTGTCAATTTCAGTTTTAGTTGGCTACAAGTCATGTTTCCTAGGTCTTGTAATAAATGCCCTTAGTTTTCAGCAAGTCATGTTTTCTAGCTTTTGAATGTGTTGTATGACGGAGCCCTAAACCTCCGTAGCGGAGTGGGGCGGTGCGAGGACATGTGGTGTGTGAGGTTAGGATTATAGAGTCTGTTTGTTTGAGCTAATCTGTTAAATTTACTAACTATTTAACAGTATTTTTTCTTTAATAATAAATTAACTCAGCCAAGCGAACTGACCCTAAACATGCGTCAGTCATAGAGTAGGGTCGCGCGTACGCGCTACAGGTCGCGGGTTATGCAATCCTTTTTTTGTCGAACCACACTTTGCTAGTAGTGATTTGTGACTTTGACTGTTGACTATAGACGTATCACCATCGAGGCACGTCACTTTGCTGTAGTGATTTGTGACGTTGGCTGTTGACAGACAAACAAGTAACAACGTCGAGTGGCATGCATGTGCAAGACTGCAAGTCCACCAAACGGGATGCGCAATTAATTAAGCCGCAACATTGTATAGTCAACACCACAGCTGAATACGAACGTAGTACCAGTAATGACTACGTAAAAGATTTGCTAAATAAACTTAAACACGCGACCCCAGTGCATATACTATGCAGATCGACAATGGATCAACAAGAAGCAATCTCGAAATCGAAACGCAACGCAACGCATAATCCACGAACTAATAAGCTAGCTGCCTGCTGGCCTCTGGCAATGCAGCTGGTGCTGCTGGTGCTGGATCGATCGCTTAACCGAGCAGCTTCTTGACGGCCTGGAACCTGGCGTCCTTGTCGCCGAACTTGGTGCCCTGGTAGTACTCGAGGTAGTCCCCGAACCTGTAGGGTCCGGGGTACGCCGCCGCCGCGTCGGCGTCCTCCCGCCGGATGCTGGCCGCCGGCGCCACCACGGCGTCGGGGCCTGGGTTGTAGAACGTGGCTACGGACAGGCGGCGGCCCTGGTCCCCGGCCGCGACGCGGTGCACGATGCTCCGGTAGGCGCCGCCGCTGAGCACCTCGATCTGGTCCCCGATGTTGACGAAGAGCCTTCCGCCCTTGGTGGGTCCGACGGGGACCCAGTGGGTGCCGCCCTTCAGGAACTCGAGCCCGCCCACGACGTCGTCCTGGAGGAGCAGGATGATGCCGCCGGCGTCGGTGTGCGCGCGCAGGCCCCACACCAGCTCCGGGCGCGGGCACGACGGGTACATGGCGAACTTGGTGCCGACGAACGGCGGCGCGAAGGTGCCGGCGACGTGGCCGGGCGGGAGGCCCAGGTTCAGGCTCACGCACTCGCCCAGGCGCTCCGCCAGAGACACCATCTGGGCGATGTACGCGTCCAGCGTCTCCCTGCACGCCGGCGTGATCTCCGGGAAGTCGGCGACGTTGGTCTTGGGGTGGTGCTGGATGAAGTAGGTGGACTCCCAGTCCACCTTGTCGGAGGGCGGCTCCACCTCAGCCTCGCCGTCGTCGGTGGCGGTGTCGAGGTTCTTGGCGAGGTCGGAGGCGTAGAACTTGGCCTCCAGGTGCTCCTCGTAGTGGCCGTAGACGAAGCGCTTGACGTCGTCCATCAGCGCCGCGTCCACGCCGTGGTTCTCCACCTGCGATCGAGCGGCGCGAGATGATTATATTGGTGATGAGCACGACGCATGTAAAAAGAACTTGTCAATAGCTATATATGTATATATGTATGATTCGTTGTTGCTTACCCAGAAGAAGCCCCAGTCCTTGCAGGCGTCGTGGAGCTCCGCCAGTGTCCGCGACCTCTGCTCGTCGCCGCCGTTGAGGCCGCTGAGATCGATCACCGGAATCTCCATGGGACCCGTCATTCTGCAAAGGTATACGGTTTTCTGCTTCTGCCCCTTCCAAGTTCCGACACTGTGAGTGTATGTGTCTGCACTTTGTGTTCGGTGCATGGAGAAGGTATGGGTAGCTGGCTATTTATAGTGGAAATTCTGACCAACACACACCTACGCGTCCCCGTGAACGACTGTGGCAACAACTTGCAGGTGAATCTCACATTCGATGTGGAATACTGCAATTCGTCCCGCGGTTTCGTGTTGCTTGGTTTGGAATAATTGGCAGGCAGGTTTCCCCGGGTACGGTGGACAGCGCGCCGGCCGGCCGGCCGGACGCGGCGTAGGTAGCGCGTAGCGTCAGTGATACTCTGATAAAGCCGGACGGACGGTCGATTGGCTGTGTGTTCCGTGTTACGATCCGGTGATTATTCAATTCTGGAGTCTGAAGCATCGATCGAATCTGCCGGTGTGATCTATCTATCTAGCTAGCTAGCACAGAAATGTCAGAGGGGAGATCCAATGGACGGCTGACCCTGGCAAAGCCGATATTCCGATCAGATGCAATGGACGGCTGCAATCGACGCTGTGTTCCGCGCCGACCCAACGGCCTGGGCTGGCCGGCGGTCTGCATCAGGCCGGTGCAGGCTACGTACGGCAGGCACGGCCGGGCGGGCGAGAATGCATGACGCGCCGCCGCATCCGCTGCTCCATCCCTGCCGCCGGGCGTTGCACGGTTACGATTACGACCAGCCGGCAATATAATGCCGTTGCTTTGGCTCCAAAGCATTTTAATTCCATATGCCGGGCTGTTGCTTGGACGATAATACCGCGGGGGCCGGGCCGGGCGGGTCTGCTGCGCGGTTTCTCCATCGCCGCCCCGCACGCTGAATTCGTCACCAAACCAGGGATTCGACCTTGTCTGCCAGTCTGCTGACCCCGGCTCCGACTCCAACGTGGCCAAAGCAGCAGACGAGGAAAATCCCAATAAAGTTTGTTTTTGGCGTTGAGATCATATGCTACGAATCAAATGGATGAGAAGACGAGACCCTTAGGGCTTGTTTAGTTCGTAAAAATTTTCAAGATTCTCCGTCACATCGAATCTTTAATCGCATGCATGGAGCATTAAATATAGACGAAAATAAAAATTAACTGCACAGTTTACCTGTAATTTGTGAGATGAATCTTTTGAGCCTAGTTACTTCATGATTGGACAATGTTTGTCAAATAAAAACGAAATGCTACAGTACCTAAAAACAAAAAATTTTGCGAACTAAACAAAGCCTTAATAAGAACAAAAAAAACAAAAAAAACTGTGTTGGGAAGATCCCTCCTAGTCCTAGGCTTTGTTTAGTTTCTAAAATATTTTGCAAAATTTTTTCAGATTTCCCGCCACATCTAATCTTGCGACATATGCATTCAACACTAAATATAGATGAAAAAAAACTAATTGCACAGTTTAAGTGTAATTTAAGAGACGAATCTTTTGAGCCTACTTAGTCCATAATTAGATAATATTTATTAAATACAAATGAAAGTGTTATCGTGTCTATTTTACAAATTTTTTTGAACTAAACAAGGCCCTAGTATAGGGACTAGGGAGTAGGAAGAGACTATGAGACCACGCCAGACGATGCACGACAAGCGATCGTTTTCGTCCAAGGCCTTGTTTAGTTTCCAAAAAATTTTGCAAAATTTTTCAGATTCTCCGTCACATCGAATCTTTAGACACATGCATGAAGTATTAAATATAGACAAAAATAAAAACTAATTGCACAGTTTGGTAGGAATTGACGAGACGAATCTTTTGAGCCTAGTTAGTTCATGATTAGACAATATTTGTCAAATACAAACGAAAAAGCTACAGTATCAATTTTGCAAAATATTTTGGAACTAAACAAGACCCAACTCGACCGGGACCCGTTGTTGCCTGGCGCCTTCAGTTGCATAGTATGCAGGTGTGGTTGTTTTGGTCGAGCCTCCAGCCCACGGGTTAGCGGAAAACAGCGAGCGCGAGCACAACGCCGCAACACAGCACCAACGTGCTTGTGTTCCTCATCAATCAATCAATCAATCAACGCCAACGGTCAGCATTCAGGGCCACGCAGAGTGACTTTTTGACTAGCCAGCTGAGCTCTATCAGTGCCGTCATCAGTTCAGTACTACCGCACTCATGCCACTTCCCAGTAAAGCGTGGTCCTCACTTCTTAAGGCCTTGTTTAGGCCTTGTTTAGTTCGCAAAAATTTTCAAGATTCCCCGTCACATCGAATCTTGCGGCACATGCATGGAGCATTAAATATACATGAAAACAAAAACTATTTACACAGTTCATCTGTAAACCGCGAGATGAATCTTTTGAGCCTAGTTACTCTATAATTGAACAATGTTTGTCAAATAAAAACGAAAGTGCTACAGTGCCGTTTTCACAAGTTTTTGCGAACTGAACAAGGCCTTAGTTCTCAGAAATTTTTGCAAAATTTTTCAGATTCTCCGTCACATCGAATCTTTAAACGCATGTATGGAGTATTAAATATAGACGAAAATAAAAACTAATTATATAGTTTGGTCAAAATTAACGAGACAAATCTTTTGAGTCTAATTAGTCCATGAGTGGACAATATTTGTCACATACAAACGAAAGTACTACAGTGTCAATTTTGCAAAATTTTTTGAAACTAAACAAGGCCTAAGACCAAGAGACTCAGGCCTTGTTTAGATACACCCAAAAACTCAAAACTTTACAACATTCTTCATCACATCGAATTTTGCGGCACATGTATAGAACATTAAATATAAATAAAAAAGATAACTAATTGCACAGTTTACCTGTAAATCACGAGACGAATCTTTTAAGCCTAGTTGCTTCATGATTGGATAAGGTTTATCAAATAAAAACGAAAGTGCTACCGTGTCAAAATCCAAAAAGTTTGTGGATGTAAACAAGGCCTCATCTCTATCACTAGCCAGCTCATCTATCAGTCAAACTATATATCCGATTGTTTGAAAAGTTATGGCTAAAAGTATTGTTTGCTAATTTCTTATGAGAGAAAAATAGACTAACACAAAAATACGGTTTATAAGATAAAAAAACGGAGCCTGCCTTCGTCACTTGGCCATGCGGCATGCACATGCGAAACCCTTTTGGCTCGTAAGTTCTTCTGAAAAGCAATTTGTTGAGTCGGTAAGACCAAGACACTGATCATTATAACCAGTATGATGGGTTTTAAGACCATGAACACTTTTTAGAGCCTCCTCCCAATAGTGGTTACCAAGAGTAACAAGTCAAGTTTCCAACTCAAGAAACCCAAGGAAGAACACTGGTAGCACTCACGCTAACACTCAGATTTCACTTCTTGGCTCTCCAAATTAAATGCTTCACAATCCTCTCTACAAGTGTTGGCACAAGTGGGGTGAAAAGAGCAGCTCCAAATGAACTAGGGCCAACACTTATATGAGGGTGAAATAAGTCAAGTTAGAATTTCATCGGATAATCGTCACACAGTCCTTCGGCGCCAGATCATATGGCAAACCACAATGAACTAGACAGTGAATCACTATGTCAAGCTTGGCTTCACCTGATGATCTGTTACACAATATCCTCCGCCAGATCATACGGCTCTCACGTGGTCACTGGGGTTAAGTCAGTTTTGCCCTGGAAACAGCAAGTTTTGCCCTCGAAACTGTTTGAAGAGGGTTAGCTAACTTATAAGCATATTATATGTTTAGGGGCTAAATATATATTGCTAATACTAACGGTGGTAGGATATGTTTGAATGTCTAGAATATGTTTCATTAAAAAAAATAAAAACCAATCTTCTTTGTGTATTCAAGAAAAAAAAATCTTTCTATTAACTGGAGCAAAAAAAAATGTTCAGTCAAATATTTGAAGGGGTTTCTTTCGCAAAAATAAAAATATTTGAAGAGGTTTAGCTAACTTCTCGACCAAACCAGCAACCCTATTATTTTTACCCGCCTTGCTTGGCCGGTCAAAACCGAATTTTTATATCCCTGACCGCAACTTGCAGAAGCAAACCAAGTACAACTGCACCTTTGCATGAGCACGATTTGTTTCTGATGCAAGTTTGAAGTATTCAGCAAGATGGCATTCACGTAAACCATGCCCAACAAAACACCGAGTCAAGCAAATGTAAGACAACTGCTATTTATGATCTGAACCAATATTTTCTTTACTGTTTCATTACTAGCTAGGAAAAATCATGAATGATGGGCCCTGCGCATTTACATTGCACCCTCCAATGACCAAAAATGAATAATCAGACAATGCAAAGCCAAGTGCTGGCTTTTTGGCAATCTCCAACCCAAAAGCCACCGCGCACATGGACTCAGGTATAAGCAGAGTCTCATCTGCGCGTCACTCCCCTGCCAGACCAATTTACTGTGTCTAGAGAGCCACAACACTCAATTTCTCACAGCTAGGGTCCTAACCATTTCTTCCATGCAAGTCTTATGTAGCCTAAGTTACATACAGATATCAATGCTTAAATCTAACATACAACTAATTCCCGTAACTCCTGACAATCCGTGCGTCACAGTTGCCGCGACTTTCACCCCTTGCCAGGTTGATCGGGTAACATTTTTGTAGAAACCAATATGCTATATGGATTATATGACTCAACCGCATATAGCCTCAACAACGGCTCTTTTCATAGTCCCAGGGCATGGATCCCCACCAAATACATTAGGAACCACACTTACCCCACAGCGCTCTTGACCAATGCAGTTCTGCAAGAAACACCAATTTTAATTGTAGCTAAACACAAATACAACTTCAATGTTTTGACTTTAGTTGACTAGTGTTTGCAGATCCTTTACCTTCCAAAATATGTCATATGACTTGTGTGCATGGCAACCACCTTCAGAGTAGCTCCCACAGGAGCCCTGTGGTGTGCCAAAGCTGGCGAACTTTATGTCAGTCATCTTCCGTCCATGATCACACTGGAGGTGGATCTTGGCTTTCTCATAGTCTTTTGTACGCCAGTTCGTCATTGATGGCTGCCATTCAGAGACATCAGCACATATACTCCCTGTTGTTCTTTTCACCATCGAGATTCCGGTAGGATCACCACCCCACTCCTCAAATATAACCAAAAGGTTCCCCGTTGGATTAAGCCATGAACGAGGAACATGGTACCTGAACAAGCATGACATGAATATAAAAGGGCTTCAAATGAGAACTTTCCATGGATATTTCTGCCTTAATATATGAGGTGCCTACCATCTCTGAGAAGAGTCACCACAGTTGGTTTGGCACTTCTTTTCATCATACTCTCCACGGTAATCACAGATTCCACAGGTTCCAGAAGCTTTGTAGCCAGGCCAATACCTTCCAATACCTTGTCCATTTATCCAGATTTGACCTTTACCCATGCTACTCATATCCAAAGCTAATGGCTCATCACCATCAGGTGCATTGAAGAAAGCCTGCACAGGATACAATAAACAATCTTTTTGAAAAATGAAATGTTTTTTCCCACATGGAAAGCAATTAAATTTATGATCTGCCATACCTTGTACCATGTCAGAGGCTGCTTCTGCATGGGTTCTCCCCACTCTACTGAAGAGCTACCACTAAGTGAATGAAGACTCAAATCCTCACCTTTCAGACCAACCTGGACAAGTACAGAATTATTAAGGTTCACGTGTTTAACACATCATACATAAGGTTAAGGTAAGGTTCATAACAATGGCAGAAGTAACCTTATAGGTCCATTTCTGCCACGTGAGATCTCTCCTTCCCTCATTAAGGCCATCGAGTGTCACAGGACCTAGAATTCCAGCATTCCAAGTCTCAAAATGTTCTCCCACATTCTGCAGCGAAGGTTAATGGAATGAATCTGGAAAGGTTGACACAGCTCAAAGCTAAGAGTACTATCTGCTGTTGAAAAAAAAGGTGCACTTACCGGGAGACCAACTGCTATACTTAAGCATGAGATAGTGTTACTGCCTGGCCAAAGCTTCACATTTCCACGATATGTCAGTTTTGGATCATCTACACTTCCATATACAGTTCCTGCCAATGAATTAGAGAACATGATGAAAATCGAGAGAGAGAGAGAGAGAGAGATTTGTTTTACCAGTTAGTTGTCCATTAACGAAAATATGCAAAGCATGACCAGCCGACATAACAGTTAGCACTGGATTCTTCCCATTACTGAGAAACTGCTCATCCTGAGCAACATCAACGCTGAAAGTGAAACCTTTAGCATCTTCGAAATGTAAAAGCTATTATTAGGCTTTCTGAGTTGGGGACTTAGAGTACTCACTATGTTGTATACCATAAGTAGTCTGTGTTATCCCTTGTCACATTTATCTGTTCCAGTAACCCTACTGTCACAAATGATTCATCACCCAAGGAGTTTATATCCTCATTGTATGATTGCCATGTGAATCCTCCAGCCCATTCCATTTTCATTTGTGAAATCTGACTTCCAACCTGTATAAACATATCAGTATAAAAAGTTTTTCACCAAGAATTACAAGGTACAGTAGCACCAAGGAAATGTTGTGTGAACTCAATATTAGGAAAACCATCCAATTTTAGAAAGTAACTCAATTAGAGTAAGAACAAAAGGAAGTTGTAGAATGAACAAAAAGACTCAGGTGCCCAATCTCACCCTGGCAGTGTTGTAAACAGTTGTTTTGCAGTCTGGGAGAATACTTATGGACCAGGGAGGTAGATTATAATGCATTCCATTGAATGATACCCTAGCATAAGATACTTTATCCTTGTTCTCAAGGAAGGCCACACAAGCATCAGTGCTTGATCTAAAAACAGATGCCTAAAGAGGAAGTTACCAAGAAGTCAGTCCTGTACAAAATATTATTGCGTTCAAGAGCAGAAGAGTGAACTTAATGCTGTACTAATTAACAACCTGCTGAGCATTGCCAAGTGAAGTTACAATTGGATCTCCTGCAACCAATGCTGGTTCGCAAAGCTTGATAGCTTTATGCAACTCCTTCAAGTGACCCCATTTTGGTTCTCTCAGCAAGCCTGAGGAAGTGAAGGGGAGGAACTCATATCAACTTGATCAACATAAGGGATTATTTCATTATGAACTGACTGAAATATAATCACTTGCTATTTTGCACCAAATGCCCCAATGTACTCCATCAAAGTAATAAAACAATGCTAGATGCATTTGCTTTTGATTGCAGAAACAATGTCTGACCCAATCAAGTATTTTAATAATCAAGGAGATTAGAGGTTACATTTATCCAACAATTTTAATAATTTAAACCTTAGTCTCACATACTAGGGACTGTGGATGTCATTAGTGTCATTCTGTTGCCACTGCTGACAGGAAAAACATATCAGAAAATACATACAGTTTCATTCAAGATGACTGGGGAGTAATATTAAACCAACCTTATAGCATCTATGGAATCACGCATAGATGTTGCATTAGGGGAAATTATGTAGCAGTAATCCTTACATGAGAAGAGATTGATGCAAACTGTATAATACATGCCTGGCTTTTACCAAAGTAGAATGTGTTCAACTCACCATATTCATCAATAGGAGCATCATAGTCATAGCTAGTTGCAATGAATGGACCACCAGCTGTGCGCCCAAAATTTGTTCCTCCATGATACTGCAAAGTGGTGTCATAAGTCATAATTTTGCTCATTCGATAATTTGGTAATAAGCTTCAAATATCCTTTGGTAACTGTACATGCTCTTGATAGAGGTGTTTCAGACCATACGCCATTACTACTTGACACCAGAACACCAGCCTTCACGGGAATAGCAAAACCATTTAAAATGGAGCTCAGCTGGTTCTATCGTGAGGATTTCTATGATCGAGTTATAGAAATATGGAATAAGCCAGTGAGGGGGCAAAACTCTGTCCAGAGATGGATAAAAAAAAATAGGAGCTCTACGCAAATATCTCCGAGGATGGGCCTCACACACAAATGGTGTATATAAACAACAGAAAACAACTCTTCAGTCGACCATCAATAACCTTGATATTGTTGCCGAAAATCGGGACTTATCTGAGGATGAGAGAAGTCAGCTTGATCAAGCTAGAAATGATCTGACCAAACTCCTTCATGAGGAAGAATTAAAATTCTATCAGCGAGAAAAGGTCACTGATGTTCTACTTGGGGATAATAACACCCGATACTTCCAAATGGTTGCCAATGGTAAACATAGGAAGAAAAGAATTTTCTCTCTAGACCATCAAGATGGAAAAATAGAAGGTCAGGCAAACCTTAAGAATTACATCACACGTTTCTATAAGGACTTGTTTGGACCACCACAAAATAATACCATGACCTTAGATGAGTCACAAATAGTTGATATTCCTCAGGTCAGCCAAGCTGAAAACGAATTCCTAACGGCTTCTTTTATGGAAAAGGAGATTCGGGATGCAGTTTTTGCTATGGAACACAATAAAGCACCCGGGCCAGATGGCTTCCCGGCTGAGTTTTATCAAAAGTTTTGGGATGTCATCAAAGTGGACATGATGCAAATGTTCCATGATCTTCACTCAGGAACCTTGCCGCTTTTTAGCCTCAACTTTGGTGTCATAACTCTAATTCCGAAGGTCCAAGAAGCTAATAGAATTCAACAGTATCGACCAATTTGCTTACTAAATGTTAGCTTCAAAATTTTTACTAAAGCGGCAACCATTAGAATTAACTCAATAGCAGATCATATAGTTGGCCCAACTCAAACGGCCTTTATGCAAGGACGCAACATCCTCGAGGGAGTCGTCATTTTGCATGAGACAATTCACGAGTTGCATTATAAAAAACAGAGTGGAATTATTTTTAAAATAGATTTCGAAAAGGGTTATGACAAAGTTAGATGGCCTTTCTTACTACAAACTTTGCGGCTGAAAGGTTTCTCTCCTAAGTGGATCTCTTGGGTGCAAGCATTTATATCAGGTGGAAGTGTGGCAATCAATATTAATGATGAGGTCGGACCTTATTTTCAAAGGAAAAAAGGCCTTCGACAGGGAGATCCACTATCCCCCATTCTATTTAACATTGTAGCTGATATGCTAGCTGTACTAATTAAAAGAGCCCAAGCAGATAATCAGATAAGTGGAATACTGCCACATCTAGTTGATGAAGGTTTATCTATTCTACAGTATGCTGATGATACATTACTCTTTATGGACCATGACATCGAAAAGGCTCGCAACATGAAGTTATTACTTTGTGCATTCGAGCAACTTTCTGGGCTTACAATAAACTTCCATAAGAGTGAAATATTCTCCTTTGGGGCAGCACAAGAATCTTTGTCCCAATATACCGAGATTTTTGGTTGTAATCAAGGAGCTTTTCCAATGAGGTATTTGGGCATACCTATACATTATAGAAGGCTCTCAAATGCAGATTGGAAAAGAGTAGAAGAACGTTTTGAAAAAAGACTTAGCAGCTGGAAAGGAAAGCATTTGTCAACTGGTGGGCGCTTGACACTGATTAACTCGGTGCTTAGCAGCTTACCAATGTATATGATGTCCTTTTTTGCGATCCCAAAAGGAGTTCTAAAGAAACTAGACTACTTCAGGTCAAGATTTTTTTGGCAAAGTGATGAACAAAAACGAAAATACAGATTAGCCAAATGGGACATATTATGTCAACCCAAAAACCAAGGTGGACTTGGAATTCACAATTTAGACATCAAGAACACGGCCCTTCTGAGTAAGTGGCTCTTCAAAATGCTCACAACTGAGGGTACTTGGCAACAAATGCTACGTAAAAAATATTTAGGATCTAAGCCTCTTTCTCAAGTTCAATGGAAGAACGGAGATTCACATTTTTGGGCCAGTCTGATGAAGGTTAAACGAGATTTCCTGCGTTTTGGGACCTTCATAATTCAGGATGGATCACAAGTAAGATTCTGGGAAGACAGGTGGTTAGGACAGTCAACTCTGCATCAACAATATCCTTGTCTTTATAACATAGCCCGGCATAAACAGGCTACTGTAGCAGAAGTGCTAAGCACGTCTCCACCTACTCTATCCTGGCGAAGAGATCTAATTGGACACAAATTAGTGGCTTGGAACAATTTACTTCCATGCATCACGAATATTGTGTTAAGCCAGCAAGAAGATGAATTTCGCTGGAACTTGCATCCTAATGGACAGTTCTCAGTTAAATCTCATTACCTAGCAATGATCCATAATGATGTTCCTAATATTAATAAAGGCTTGTGGAAACTTAAAGCTCCTTTGAAGATCAAGATATTTCTATGGTATCTACGTACAGGCGTAGTGTTAACCAAAGACAACTTAGTTAAACGTAATTGGCATGGCAGCAAACAGTGTTATTTTTGTCACAAAGATGAGACAATTAAACACCTGTTTTTTGAATGTCGTTTTGCTCGTGTTGTCTGGTTTGTTATCCAAGCAGCTTCAGGCTTGTCTCAACCGCATAGTGTCTCAAACATGTTTGGTTCTTGGCTCTGCGGTCTAAGTAAAGAACTGAAATCGCTAACCTTGCTAGGAGCAGCAGCTACATGTTGGTCTCTTTGGTTATGTAGAAATGACCTGGTTTTTGAAAAGAAACATACTTGTTCTCCCTTACAGGTTATCTACTCGATTATACATTGGCTGCGTACATGGGCTGTCCTGCAGAAGCCAGCTTCACAAGATTTGGTTGTAGCGGCATCTCAACAATTGGCGCAAGTGGCCAAGGAGTTTTTTACCCGGGCACATGGGTGGCAGTCTAGTCTTCGGATTGAGTGTTATTAGTGTGTCTTTATGTTTTAAGTTTTTTTTATAAGGCTGTGTGTATCTTTGCTATACAGAGGCCGGAAGTGTTTCAAGGTCACTGTATCATCTCGATGTAACGATCCTGAAATTAATGAAGCTTTCTTTATCGAAAAAAAAAGCTTCAGCTGCATAACATGAATCAAGGGAGTTACCATGTAATAATTAACAAAAGAGCCACCCTTCTGAATAAACTTGGCAACACCGTATGCTAGATCCTCTACTGGTCTATGTGGAACCGGAATGCCAAATCCTGTATACCTGCATTCAAGAGAGAAAAATACATCAGGAGAAATATTTTTTTTTAAAAAAAACTACAAGTGCCTGGTTTCTTTTTTTTATCAAGGAAGCATTTATTAACTCAAGATAATTACATCAAGTTGATAAAACCATCTTGTCCGACCTCTGCATAAAAGCATACAGTCTATAGAAAGTTCTTTTCTTGAAAGATACAGACACACTAGTGACTATTCATCCGTAGGATACAAGTTCCTGGTTTTTTAGGTTAAGAAAAGAAAGCAAACTAAATTACCAAGATGTCCAAGCCTCAGTCCACATGGTAGGCTTGTGAGGTTTGTTTGGGGAGAACCAGTCACAATAAAATCCGTTGCAAGTATTAATCTGCAACCATTAGATCAAAGTAAGTTCTTGTTGAATGAAAAAGGAGAGGAAGAAAATAGCAAACCAGACAACATAGGAGTATGATCAATCATTAGTTTCCTTTCTTGGAAGATGGTCACAAGTTCAGAGCCCCGCACATTAAAGAAATCCTGCCCAAGTTGCACTCTTAAAGAAAGGGAGTACAGGACATACAATTGGATCCGGGGCATCATCTTCTTTGCACATGACCCATGGAACACTCGTGTTGAGTGCAACCGCCATGTTAGCTGCCCATGACGCGTAGGCCTTGGCGGGCTCTCCCTGATCCCACTCTAAGGGCCCAAACTCATTCTCAATCTGCAAGGACAATCAGAAATGGTGGGTTGCATTCAAAAGGATGACATCAATACATATCTAAAGGATATGAGTTGCAAACGTACCTGGGAGAGGATTATTGGCCCTCCCTGCCATTCAAAGAGCCCTTCGGACTTCATCATGTCAACGATCTTCGTGGTGAATTTCTGCATCTCAGCCTGTTCAAGATTGACCCAGGGTAAAAAAACGATCGAGTTTTGCAGTAATTTTAGAAAGGAGAAACACATGAAAAGCAGAGCCATAAATCAATTCTTGCCTTGAACGGTTCATTATCGGTCCTAAAGCTGATGCCCGGGACATACTTGAGCCAAACAGGGAAGCCACTGCAACCGAAAGCGAGAAAAGAAACATAGTTACTTCACATCACCTTGGTATCAACAGATCTGTGTTAATTATTCCTCACTAGCCAAATTTAAAGCACAGGACTGAGTTATTACACGCGAACACTCACTGTCAACTCCAAGAGCATGAAAGCGACTTCAGGTAACCAAATTAACTACCAAATCTCTGCATGATTTTATTTTCACAAGAAGAAACTCATACACACTACAAGAAACCAATGGTCACAGCAAGATGCAAGAAGATGAATGTCGTCTAGAACATCTCGTACAAACATAGAGCAAAACAAAGCAAGTTCCGCTTACCCGAAATTCCACTCGGCGCAGACGTAAGGGCCAATGCGGAGGTGCACGTAGAGTCCGGCCTGCTTCACCAGCTTGATGAAGTGCACCAGATCATACCGCCCCTCGAAGTAGTACTGCGCATGGGGAACCAACCACCACATCAAGAACAGCAGACGAAGGGGAGGGAAAGAAACCGACATTTTTACCAAACGTCTGTAACTACCTGTCCACGGGAGGGCTCATGGCCGTTCCAGAAGACGTACGTCTGCACGACGTCGAGGCCGCCGTCCTTGGCCTTCTGTATCAGATCCGGCCACATCTGCGCGCCAGAAGAAGCAACAAGCAGGCAACCGAGAGAGAGTCAGCAGACACACTCCACCAACCGCAGCGGCGGGCCAGCTAGCCCGCATTTCGGGTGAGAGGAGGAGAACGCCATGCTCCGAAGGAGGAAGACGAGAAGCAAGAGAGCGGCACGCGCGCACCTCGGGGACGCTCCTTGGGTAGTGGACGGAGCCGGACATCAGGATCCGGCGCTGGCCGTTCACCACCACGGCCTTGCGGTCGTAGGTGACTGCCGCCGACACCGCGGCGGCGAGCACGGCGACGACGACGACGGCGGCGAGGCCCGCCGGCGCCGCGGGGGCCATGGAGCGGGGAGGAGGTGAGGAGAGGAAAGGGAGGGAAGTGAAAAGAAGGCGCAAGCAAAGCGAGAGGAAAAAAGGCCGCGCCTTTCGGTGCTTTCCCTCCACTGGATGACTGGAACTGGAAGCAGGTCGGGCGGGCCACCGGACGGACGGAGTGAAGCGCCGCTCACTGTCACTGAGGGTGAGGGCACAAGATGACACTCAGGGAGGTATCACACCGTATCACTCTCTCCGGCCCCCTTCTATGGTGTGGTGCTTCTCTCTCTGGAGATATCTGGCCTTTGGGATTGGAGAAGCAAGTGCTGATTAAACCACCAGCCCCTCGTTTCTTTGAATAGTTAAAAAGAAAAAACAGGATGTGTCTCCACAAGAAAGGGTCGCGAGGATCTAGGAGGGGTATGAGAGAGCGCAGAGCGTGATGGCATGGGAGTCCAGCTAATAGCGTTGTTAATTAGAGAGAGAGCGCATTGATGGACCCACAGCCTGGACTGGTGTCGTCAAGATGACAGGAGGAGACGGGACTTTGGCGCGGGGAGGGGCGGCGTGAATTTATAGGGGTCAAATCTTGTTGGGGGTTGCCTTGCCCGGTTGTGGGACGGCCGTATGGGACCCAGTTGGCCTTTCTCCGTTCTTTGCCGTGCCTTTGGGTGGGACCCACTTGTAAGCGTAGAACCGTAGGCTGATTCCAGCCTGTTCGCTTCAATTTTATTATTAACTGAATCTGTCGATGATTTAACAGTATTTTTTTCTCATATTAAATCAGCGAATAGTATTTTTGTTATGGCTTATTAGCCAAACGAACAAGAGATAACGTTCTCTGCTTGAAACTCACGACCAAGGAGATTTTCTCAAAATGAAATTCTTGTAATCTTGTTTCATATTGTAATACATATAAGTATTATACCGCTAAAACCTAGCTAAGAGTAAGAGTAACATGTGGACTTTTTTTTGAAACGAGTGGACTTTATATTGAGGTAGAGAAGGGACAAGAGAAGTTAGATTCAAGTTTATATCTACCTGGATAGAAAAGATGAACCATGTATTTATAATTAAGTAGCCGTATATGGCTATATGCTAGTAGCCGCGAATTGACCATACCTCAGCTAGTTGGGTTTGCTCCTCACTCGGGTTCAAGTCCCCGACTTGACATGGGTGCTTATATTTTCTTAGATTTATTTCAGGATTTAACAGCATTTTGCTTTCGGTGGTAGGCGACGTGTCCATTGACTGTGAGCCGTCTGTGGTGACTTCGTCAATCTCGAAATTTGCCGGTCCAACTCGGTTATTCGGAGATGCTCATAGAGGTAGGATATTTATACGTATGTTCATAGGGGTGAGTGTGTGCTCGTGTTATAAGCGTCCGTGTCTGTAACTGGGTCTCGCAACAACTATTATATGAGTGGTCTAATAGATTATTTGTAAATATAAATACAACCAGTAGTGTGCTTTATTAAAATATAGCTTTTTAGATGAATTGTATGAGGAGCACTCTTTGCCTAAACGGCCGTTTAGCCCATTTAAACCTCATACAAGTGCTACACGTTGTTATGTTGTTTTTCGTTTAATTGTTCATGAATCATGTTTAATTTATCTCATTTAATAGATTGTTTAGACCATATAATGACTAAGTTATAGGTGACCGACATTTACGTTTAGCGTTGTTTCCAAGGTTACTATGTCATGTTAAATGAAATAAAACTTGGATGAAACATACATTCTCAATGGAGAGTTTCATTCCATGGTTTTATAGGCATTTAATTTTAAGACTCATAGAGAGTTTGTAATCGTGCAAGAGATGAGTTTCATCTAGATGAAACCCATTTCCTCTCTCTCTTCTTAAATACACTGTCATGTCATTCAAAATGCCTATGTGGCAGCCTATTTAATGTGAATGAAACTCAAACGAAACTCCCACTGAGACTGGCCTAAGGGGTTTGGTCATGGTTGATGTTGGAGGTTGGGGTCGTGAGCTAAGAGACCCACGTGGCATTTTGTCTTATCGCATGGCCTTGTGGGTTCATTCTCCTTGCATGGACAACTCGATTATCACTACATTGATCATACTCCCTCCCATAAATAATGCAATTCGGCTATAACTCTTAGTCATATTATCTTAAATTTGACCAAACCTATGAAAAAGATACTAAAATTCATTGTAAGTCTCATCGTATTGATAGTTAAATGCATTTCCACAGTATATCTATTTAAGATCATAAGCATTGGTATCATTTTTTTTATAAATTTAGTTAAATTTAGAATTGTTTGACCTACTAAAATCTAGAATTGTATTCTTTATGGAACAGAGGTAGTACTAGTCAAGCAAGGTTCCATGTTGTTTATTTTGAAGAAATTTGTGTTCATATTAACATCTAAAATAAATCCCTTGTTGTTACTTTAGAGGAAATTCATGTCCATAATTAAAGAATAAATTCATGCTTATCACCGGTCAATGGCATAAACATTTCTAGTAAATAGTAAAATACTTTGAAAGAAATTCAGGTTCATCTAGTCTTTTCTTAAAAAGGAAACTTCATTTTAGATGCATGTTCGTATTTTGGCCACAACTCCTTGCTTCGAGCACTGACTTTTATGATCTTGTACTTGTTGAAAAGTTTGTGAAAAATTCTACAACTTAACCTAATGTCATAACAATTTAACCAACTATAAATTTAGGATACAAGTCCAATCCAATATCTAGAACCTTTCTTTTGACCAACTCTAAATTATTCATGAGAAAAGTCCAATTTAATACATTCTTTTCTTTTCTATTTCTTGCATTCTTATAACCATAGAAAAGCTATGGACACTTCCTAACACACATGTTAGTCCTAGTATTGGGTTATCATCATGATCACCAAAACCACGACATGATAACCAAGAACCCATGTTTTATTTAATTTGCTGGTTTCGGGTGATTTGCTATGTTTCGTCAGGCGTCGGCAAGTGGCTCAACCACTGGCTATACACCTGTACGCGTATATGGTGTCATGGTGCTAGTAGCATGTGATGGGCACTCCATTCATGGATCTGCCCGTAACTTTTTCTTCACTGGCGCGATGGATCATGTGCTAGCTTTTGCACACATAAATAAAAGCAAATGAATTAAAGCACCATACTACGTAAGACGTACCAAGAGGAATGCAAGCATCTGGCTTCTGCCTGCTTCCCCAACGCGAGGTCTGTTTCCCGGCGTGAACAGACGCCTCTGCCGTGTCTAGGTGGATTTTGAGTAGTACGCCGGCAGTTGCATCGTGAACATCACACACAAGACGACGGGTACAACGCTGGTGTACAACTACAACCGCCAGCGTACAACGCTGCACTCAGCCGGCGAGATATCGGAGCACGAGGTAAGCCCGTCGCCTCACGAGATGACGGGTTTGCTCTCTCTCTCCTTCAATGCGGGCCGACAAGGTTTTTTTTCTTTTCTCTTTTTTTTTTTTGCAAAATCAACATCATACACGAGCTCCGTTGTACACACCTTTGTACGTGCTCTAAGGCCATGTACAACCTATGGACGGCTTGTCGTCTATATGATGACGTCATACTATATGTAGACAACATATATAGTGGGTTGTTTGTTTAGCTGTCTGTTAATTATTTAATGTTTGCATGTAGCCTATGATCAAGCCTAAATACGATTCATGTATACTACTGTGTTGCTTGTTGATAAAAAAAGAATTAGACATGAATAAGACAACTATGGCTAAAAAAATATCAAGCATAAACAATTTAGAAATATATTAAAATCAGATGGAAAGTAAAGAAAAAACAATGACAAAAAACAAAAGTATATGAAAATACTACATTGTTCCTTATCTCTTCCTATCCTCTACCTCAGTTCACTCGTGACCGTGTGCTCCTTTTGTTCTCTTCCTATCCCTTGTGCATTCTCTCTACCATCTCATCCATTATGCTGAGACAAAATTCCAGTGCTCGGCCTTGCATGGACGATGAGCGCGAGCTCTCCCTGCACCAGCCTCGAAGCTAGCGTTTTGTCGTTCCTCATCCTGCGTAGAAGTACCGCCAACGAGCTCACGGCCACTCACCGCCTCCGAATACTCACTTCGCCTTCGCCATGAACAGCTGTGCGAGGAGAAGTTGTAGGTGGCGTTGCTTCTAGCCTGCCGTGACTTCCTCAAGGTGGCCAAGGGTACCGGCACGGCAGAGGGCAGCTACACCATCAAAGCGCCTGGACCTTGGCTCCCTTGATAGTGTGCGGCAGTTCGTGGACAACTTTCGCTGCACATAGATGCCGCTCAACTCACTCGTCTACAACCCACCATCTATTGCACTCACTACCAAAATGGTGGAGTTCTCCTAGTGTTTTTAGTTAGTAATAAAACACTACCACTAGTCAAAACACTAGGAAATCCTCACTAGGAGACATTTACTAGGGAAAGTTTATACTAAATTTTAAATGCTAAAACACTAGGAGAACCCCACACCACTAGGAGAAATTGAAAAATCTGGTTGTGACTCAATCCTGTGAATTTGGCACTCGGAGTTGACAATTCATACAAGCACGACGAAGACGTTAGTTTGGCATGGGAGCACGAGCCGATGCCATCGTTTCACCAGACGATGGCTTCCATCTCTCTCTTCCTTTAATGTAGTTCGTGAGGGAGTATTTTGCAAAAATTACATCATACACACGGCACTTGGAAGCCCGTGCCCCAAATAAGTTTATATGCTTCCATTGGTGAAACCCTCATCTATAGACTCTAGCTCTCTACAATTTTCCACGCCAAACTCACCTAACATATCAAAAGTAAGGTTAATTTTTTTTTGAAAGATCCAGACATTGTTCGGCTTTGATTAATAATAAGGAGGAGGAGCAAAAACATTTGTTTACATGTGCGAGTAGCGCACCCCAGCCTAGGCCGTGTGAGAGTAATAAACTAGCTAACTAGCTAATTACTCACTAATTAAATGGACAACAAAAAGAGGCTGTAGAGTAGTGCACCCAGCCAAGCTCCATTGATGCGATGTATCCTTTATTTCAGCTAGCAATGTCTGTGTTGTCTTTCATTCTTACCTAAAGACAACCGCATTCCGTCGATTCGAGATACTCCACAGGGTGAGGATTGCCAGGATATGGCTCTTTTTCCCTCCTGATGCCAATATTTGGCTGAACTAATCTTCAAGCTCGTGCTTAACCTCCCAATTTACCGGATGTAGGCTGGCACAAGAACTCCATGAAGCCACAAGCTGCCAGACAAAGTGGGAGTAGGGGCATTCAAAGAACAGGTGATGTGTCGTCTCAAGATTTCTCTCACAAAGAACACAAAAATAATTGTTCTCCCATTGACGTCGTAGTAGCCGTGCCACTGTTCACGGCCTGTTCTGAAGTAGCAGCCATAAGAAAAATTTGCACTTCGGTGGTACCCAGACTTTCTAGATCAAAGCTAGATAGACCGAGTGGAGGTGTCATGCGAACTAGATTGTATATGCTGACTTGGCTAAGCATACGCCTAAGCTCTCCAAGATCCAGATTATGGTGTCCTCACGGCTATCTTCTAAGTTGAGCTGCACTGATCCAATAGCAGTCCATAACGTGAAGTACTCCCTCAAAAGGTCATGGTTCAGGTTATGTGTAATATTCTGAATCCATCTTCCACCTAGCAGTGCTTCCCTTATCGTTCAGTTTTTGTGCTTACTGTGTCTATACAGTCGCGAGCACAAGCTTGCTGGAGGGTGCCTCTCAATCCAGCTAGATTGCCAAAAGAAAGCCTTTCGTCCATTCCTGACCGTGACTTTGGTGGCCGTTGAGAATAGCGTCAGATCCTCATAGTCCATTGGCAGTTCGGTTCCATGCCATGCTCTCTCTGGATTTGTCCAACTGAACCAAAGCCATCTTAGTCTTAAAGCTCTACTAAAATTTTCCAATTCAATAATGCCTAGCCCACCAAATTCCACTAGTCTTGCCACAACTATCCATGCTACTTTGCACCTTCCCCCAGTCAGCGCGTTGTCACCTGCCTAGAGGAAGTATCATCTCATATTGTCGATGTCCTCTGTCTTTTGTTTTGGGGGCCTTGAGCGATGTCATCAGATAGATTGGCATGGCATTGAGCACCGAGCGAACTAGTTCTCTCCTTTTAGCCGGATTTAGTAGTTGCCCCTGCCATGCATTAAGTCAGGATCTTGCTTTGTCAACAATATTTTGGACATGGACTACCTTGAGTCTTCCAAGGACAGCGGCAAACCCAGGTATGTTATTGAAACACTTGATTTTTTTCCTCTAAAGTCTTGCAGTACATGGTCTAGTTTGACTGTCACACATCTAATTGGCGCAATTGTGCATTTCTCAATATTTAGCCTCAGCCCAATTACAGTTCCAAAAAGCTTGAGGATACCAAAATGCGCTCTTACTTCCTCCCTTACCGGGTTGATGAAGATTACAACATCATCAGCATAGAGTGACAGCCACAACTTGGCATTCCTCCCACATAGCGGAGACAAGGTACCGTTCTCTGTTGCGACCTCTAGGATCCTGGGTAGGGTGTCAATGGCAAGAATGAAGAGGTATGGAGATAGCGGGTCACCTTATCAGAGCCCACGGGCATGGTTAACACGGCTCCCCTCAGTACCATTTAGGAGAACAGTGGAGTGTGAGGATTTGAAGATGGTGGTGAGCCACTCCCTCCACCTGGCACTAAAACCTATGTGGTCTAGCAGATTCAACATATATTCCTAGGATACTGTGTCAAAACATTTGGAGATGTCCAATTTAAATAGCAATGCCAGGATCTTCTTGCGATGGTATGCACGGGCAAGGTTTTTTACATACAGAAAGTTGTCCTGGATGCAATGTCGTTTTATGAATGCGCTCTGGGCATTGGAGATCAGCTTGTCAATATGTGGCGAAAGTCGGATGGCTAGGGTCTTGGTCACAAATTTGCCAAAGGAATGGATTAAGCTAATCGGTGTAGTCTTTTGGAGACTGTGTCCGACTTTGGAATGAGGATTATGTTGGCTCCATTGAAATTGCTCATTGGGATAGTCCGTAGATCATGAAAACTATTCATTGCAGCTAGCAAATCAGCCTTGATGATATCCCAACATTTCTTGTAGAAACATCCAGTGAACCTGTTGGGTCCTGGTGCCTTCTTTGCCGGCAACTCGTCAACCGTGTTGAAAGAGCACCTAGGCCCTTAGTGATTTCGGTGATTAATGACATTGTTGATTACCTTGACTAACGTGTGTTTTGCAGAGGCAAAGTCATAGGTAAGGTCATGGTAAATAGGTACTCGATGGACAGGGACGTACATGCCAACTTAATAGTGGAAATCGTTTCGGTTTTCAAAGATGGATGGACATCGTCGAGACTAGACTAGGTCTAAGTGCCATATGGTGAAGAAGGGCACTTAGAGTAGTTTAGGACTTTGTTTTCCTTTGACCGTACTATTAAGAGGGGCTTTGATCTAGTAGCTTGACTTAGGCAAGGCTTTAGGTTTAGGTGTGGTGCACACTTGGTAAACCTAGCACTAGGCAGCTCAGAGATAGTCCTTAGATCAAGAGGAACAAACTTCGTGTTGGACCGTTCACGTTTCGATGAAGTTTGGGTGCCCAAAGGGGCACCGGACGCTGCACCGGACGCTCTGTGAGTGCGTCCGGTGAGGTCCTTAGCCGTTGGAACAGTTTGGTGCTTAGGGTTAGGCACCGGACGCTGGCACCGGACGCACCGGGCAGCGTCCGGTCCCTTACCCTGTCAGAGCGAAGTACAGTTAGCCGTTATGCAGCACCGGACGCTCGGTGCAGTGCGTCCGGTGCAACATAATGTGCGTCCGGTGACCCCGTTTTCAGTGGAAAACGGTTGGCTGACCTTTGGACTTCGTGGATAGTATTTATACTTCTCCACCTCGTCTATGAGAGCTCTCTTGCCCATTTGAACATCAGAGAAACTTGTTGTGGAGCAAGAGAGTTGCAAGAGCCTAGAGAGGATTGAGATTGGAGTGATTTCTTGAGAGAATCCTTCTCTAGTGAGTTCCAAGAGTCAAGTGTGCATCCACCACTCTCTAGTGCCTTGTTTGGGTCAAGTGAGAGTTCTTTGCTTGTTACTCTTGGTGATCGCCATCACCTAGACGGTTCGGTGGTGATTGGAGGCACGAAGACCACCCGGAGTTCTTGTGGGTGGCTCGTGTCAAGCTTGTGAGCGGTTTTGGGCGATTCACCGCGATGGAGTGTCGAAGAATCAGCCCGTAGAGAGCACTTGGTCCTTGCGCGGACCAATGGGGAGCAAGACCCTTGCGCGGGTGCTCCAACGAGGACTAGTGGAGAGTGGCGACTCTCCGATACCTCGGCAAAACATCGCCGAGCACTTTCTTCCACTACTCCTTTACTTTCTAGCATTTACTTTGTGTTTTTACATTCTTAGAATTGCCATGCTAGAATAGGATTGGAACTAGGTTGCAAAACTTTTTATCCGGTAGCTCTCTAAGTCACACTAGGCACAAGGGGTTGAATTGGAGCTTATAGGTTGCTTAAATTTTTAGAGAAGCCCAATTCACCCCCCCCCCCCTCTTGGGCATCTTGATCCTTTCAATTGGTATCAGAGCCTAGTGCTCATTTTTTAGGCTTCACCGCCTAGAGAAAGATGTCTAACGGGGATGGACCGCCACCCATGTTCGATGGGGATGACTTCCCGTATTGGAAAATACGGATGGAGTCATACCTTGAGGCATGCGATGTAAAGTGCCTAAAAGCCGCGACCGAAGGGTTTGCCCCTCCGGAAAGAGCCACCGCTCTTACTCCACAAGAGCAAGAAAACGAGAAGTGGAATGCAAAGGCCAAAAACCACATCTTTAGAGGTCTTTGCAAAGAAGTGTTCAACCGTGTTCGGAGTCACAAAACCGCCAATGAACTTTGGAAGGAACTTTGTGCGCTCCATGAGGGAACTAAGAGTGAACGCGAGGAACGCTATCACCTAGTGATGAACAAGCTTAATACTTTTGAAATGCTTCCTAAAGAAAATGCTAATGAAATGTATTCTCGCTTGAATGTCATTGTAGAGGAGCTAAATGGACTTGGGCTCACACAAATGAGTACGGCGGATGTAGCAAGGAAGATACTATGTGTGCTTCCCATTGAGAAATATGGGCACATAGTAACTGTGCTTCATCAAGGCGATCTTTCCACCGCTACACCAACCACCATATTGGGGAAGATCAATGCTCATGAGATGTACATGCACATGAATCCTCAAGATGGCTCCTCATCGGCCAAGAAAGAAAAGAAGGACTTGGCTCTCAAAGCTTCTCACAAGGGCAAAGCCAAAAAGATTGAAGTTGAGTCATCAACTTCAAGTGATGATGATGCATCTATTGCCCTCATGGTGAGAAGAACCACAAAAATGTTGAAGAAGCCCAACAAGAATGGAGTCAACTTTGACTCCAAGAAGAAGAAGTTCTTCACAAGTAGCAAGAGGAAACCCATCTCCGAGATGGATTGCTACAATTGTGGTGAGCTTGGTCATCTTGCTCATCAATGTCCAAAGCCCAAGAAGGACAAGTACAAGAAGAAGAACAAAGAGCAAGATGACTCAAGTGATGACGAGAAGAATGACAAGAAGCAATACAAGAAGAAAGGTGGCAAGAAGAAGGAGCACTACAAGAAAAAGAATGGCAAGGCTTATATTGTTGGTGATTGGCTCACCGACATTGAAAGCTCAAGTGGTGACTCATCCGGCAATGAAAGTGATGATGAGAAGGTTGCCGCCATTGCCATTGATGCTCCATCACCATCATCTTCACCACCATCTACATCCTCTACACATCTATGCCTTATGGCTAAGGGTGACCGGAAGGTACAAAGTGAGGATGAGAGTAGTGAGAGTGATAGTGAATATGAATCACCTTCTTATGATGAACTTGTAAAATTGCTTAACAAATACACAAAAGTCATAAGAAAGACTAGAAGTGAAAATGAAAAGCTTGAACTTGAAAATGAGACACTTCTAGCAAAGCTTAAGTCTAGTGATGAGCTTAGAGATCAAAATGAGATCATGACCACTAAGCTCAAGGAGCTCAAACTCTCTCTAAAAGAGCTCAAAGAAAAACATGATAAACTTGAGAGTGTTCATGATGAGCTTATCACTAGATATAGAGCAATGAAAGAAGAGATAACAACTCTAAAAGCAAACTATGACAACCTTGAGATTGCTTATGAACTTGCAATTGATGAAACACATGTTGCTACTAACAATGTTGCTAAGCTTGATGTAGCCACATCTTGTGATGACTTACTTGTGGAGAGCACAAGCAAATGTGTTGATTGCAAGGGCAAGAAAGTGGTAGTGGCTGAGAGTTATGAGGACACTATCAAGCTCAAGGATGAGATCGTCATGCTCAAGAAAGAGTTGCAAGAACAAGCCAAGCACAAGAAAATTGTGATTGAGTCACTTGATCAAGACAAGAAGCTTGCTTATGAGAACAAGTTGCTCAAGGAAGAAAATCAATATCTCAAGCTTGGTTTGATGTATGATAAGCGAGAAGAAGATGAGACATTCATCTTGGACGAGTTAGCTAGCAACAATGACCCAATCATCAAGAAGCTAACTCAAGAGAACAACAAGCTCAAGAAAGAGAAGGAACACCTAACCATGGGGTTAGCAAAGTTCACAAAGGGGAAAGACCTTCAAAGTGAGCTTTTTATGAACACCGTCATGAAGATGGACAAGAGTGGAATTGGCTACAAGGCTCATCAAACAAAGCTCATCAAGTCTCTAGCCACTCATGATCAAGCAAGCAAGCCAAAGCCAAAGAGATGTTTTGAGTGTGGTCAAGAAGGACACTTTGCTCATGAGTGTAAGGCACCACTACCACCACCCTTGCCCAAGCATGCAAGACCATTTGCCTTCAATGCTCACTACATTGTAAGAAAAGACAAGAGTGGCAAGGTCAAGGTTAGCTTCATGGGGCCGCCAAACAAGCAAAGGCCAAAGAAGATTTGGGTGCCAAAGCAACTAGTAGAGAAGGTCAAGGGCCCTAAGCAAATATGGGTCCCTAAATCTCAAGCTTGATCTCTTGTGTGTAGGTGAACTACAAGACCGGTGGATCACATTGGGTAATTGATAGTGGTTGCACTCAACATATGACCGGAGATCCCCGGATGTTCACCTCTCTTGATGAAGATGTTGACAACCAAGAGAAGATCACATTTGGTGACAACTCAAAAGGGAAAGTCAAGGGACTAGGAAAGGTTGCTATATCAAATGACAACTCCATCACCAATGTGCTCTATGTGCAATCTTTGAGTTTCAACTTGCTCTCGGTTGGACAACTTTGTGATCTTGGATTTGAATGCCTATTCAAGAAGAAGGAAGTAATTGTGACCAAGGAAGATGACAATAAAGTGATATTCAAAGGCTTCCGACACAACAACTTATATGTAGTTGATTTCTCATCAAATGAAGTTGATGTCAAGACTTGCTTATTCACCAAGACTTCACTTGGATGGTTGTGGCATAGAAGGTTAGCACATGTTGGAATGGGCACACTCAAGAAGTTGATGAAGAAAGAATTGATTAGAGGCTTGAAGGATGTGACATTTGAGAAGGACAAGCTTTGTAGTGCATGTCAAGCGGGCAAACAAGTTGCAAACACTCATCCAACCAAAGCCTATCTCTCTACTTCAAGAGTGCTTGAGCTACTTCACATGGATTTGTTTGGACCAACCACATATGTTAGTCTTGGAGGCAACAAATATTGCTTGGTCATAGTTGATGATTACTCCCGGTACACTTGGACATTCTTCTTGCAAGACAAGGCCGAAGTTGCATCAATATTCAAGAAATTTGCAAAGAATGCCCAAAATCAATTTGATGTGAAGATCAAGAAAATTAGAAGTGACAATGGCAAAGAGTTTGACAACACCAACATTGAAGAGTATTGTGATGAAGTGGGAATCAAGCATGAGTTCTCCTCAACTTACACACCACAACAAAATGGGGTTGTAGAAAGAAAGAACCGGACATTGATCACCTTGGCAAGAACAATGCTAGATGAGTACAACACTTCGGAGAAGATGTGGGCCGAGGCAATCAACACGGCATGCTATGCTTCAAACCGGCTCTTTCCACACAAGTTCCTAGAGAAGACACCATATGAGTTGCTCAATGGGAAGAAGCCCGATGTCTCATTCTTTAGAGTGTTTGGGTGCAAGTGCTACATCTACAAGAAGCGCCAACATTTGGGAAAGTTCCAAAGAAGATGTGACATTGGCTACTTGGTTGGCTATTCATCAAAGTCCAAAGCATATAGGGTCTTTAACCATGCCACAAACATGGTTGAAGAAACATTTGATGTTGAATTTGATGAAACTAATGGCTCCCAAGGAGCAAGTGATAATCTTGATGATGTAGGTGGTGAACCATTGAGGGATGCTATGAAGAACATGCCGGTGGGAGACATCAAGCCTAAAGAAGATGATGATGATGTGCAAGTCATTGAGCCACCATCCACTTCACAAGGTCCACAAGATGAAGACAAGGATGTGAGAGATGCTCATGAAGACACTCAAGTTACCCATGAGCAAGTGGTGGCACAAGCACAAGATGTTGATGCTCCCCAACCAACCCCTCAAGCGGCACCAAGAAGAACATCACATCTCCTCCAAGATCACTCTCAAGATCTCATCATCGGGAGTCCATCACGTGGTGTAACTACTCGTTCTAGACATGCTTTATTTATTGAACATCACGCTTTTGTGTCTCTTGAAGATGAACCAAAGACTATAGAGGAAGCTCTTCGTGATGTGGATTGGATCATGGCCATGCAAGAGGAGTTGAACAACTTCACTCGCAACCAAGTGTGGACACTTGAAGAGCGACCCAAAGATGCAAGAGTGATTGGAACAAAGTGGGTCTTTCGGAACAAGAAGGATGATCAAGGCAAAGTGGTGCGCAACAAGGCAAGACTTGTGGCAAAAGGCTTTTCACAAGTGGAAGGTCTTGACTTCGGTGAAACCTTTGCACCGGTGGCAAGACTTGAAGCAATCCGTATCCTACTTGCATATGCATCTAGTCATGATATCAAGTTATTTCAAATGGATGTGAAAAGTGCCTTTTTAAATGGTTATATTAATGAGCTTGTCTATGTTGAGCAACCCCCCGGTTTTGAAGACCCTAGGTACCCCAAGCATGTCTACCGGTTGTCCAAGGCACTCTATGGTCTCAAGCAAGCTCCTAGAGCTTGGTATGAGAGGCTTAGGGACTTCCTCATTGAGAAGGGCTTCAAGATTGGGAAAGTTGACACAACACTCTTCACCAAGAAAATGAATGGGGAAATCTTCATTTGCCAAGTTTATGTTGATGATATTATTTTTGGCTCTACTAATGAAGATCTCTGCAAGGAATTTGGTGATTTGATGTCCAAGGAGTTTGAGATGTCCATGATCGGCGAGCTATCCTTCTTCCTAGGATTTCAAGTCAAGCAAATGAAGGAAGGGGTCTTTATTTCTCAAGAGAAGTATACTCAAGATCTTCTCAAGAGATTCAAGATGATGGATTGCAAGCCAATCAAGACTCCCATGGCATCAAATGGGCATCTCGACTTGGATGAGGGAGGTAACCCTATTGACAAGACTCTCTATCGTTCCATGATAGGAAGTCTACTCTACCTCACCGCATCTAGGCCCGATATAATGTTTAGTGTGTGTATGTGTGCTAGGTATCAAGCAATGCCTATGGAATCTCACTTGATTGCGGTCAAGAGAATTCTTAGGTATCTAAAATACACACCTTGCCTAGGCTTATGGTATCCCAAAGGTGCAAGATTCCAACTTGTAGGCTATTCCGATTCGGATTATGCCGGGTGCCGGATTGATAGAAAAAGCACATCCGGAGGGTGCCATTTCCTAGGTAGATCACTTGTCTCTTGGATGTCAAAGAAACAAAATAGTGTTGCTTTGTCAACGGCCGAGGCGGAATACATAGCCGCCGGTGCTTGTTGTGCACAAATACTCTATATGAAACAAACTTTGCTAGACTATGGAGTAGTGCTAGACAAAGTACCTTTGTTGTGTGACAACGAAAGTGCGGTAAAACTTGCAAACAACCCGGTTCAACACACCCGCACAAAACATATTGACATCCGTCACCACTTCCTTAGGGATCACGTTACTAAAGGTGACATATCCCTAGAGAATGTGGGAACGGAAAATCAATTGGCGAACATCTTCACAAAACCCCTAGATGAAACTAGGTTTTGTATGTTGAGAAATGAACTTAATGTGCTTGACATGTCCAACTTCACCAAAAGATAAAAGTTGTGTGTTGAATCTTGTAAATAACTTTTGCTTTGCATATCATGCATGCTAAAACTAAAAATTCAACTTGCATGTAGGGCTTGTCTAACATGGTTAAGATAACCCCCTTGAGTGTGTGAAAAAGCTTAACCTTGGATCAAACTTGACAAGCATTAGTTTACTTTCAAGAATTGCACTACAACTCATTTCATATGCATTCTTGTTAGTTGATCTTTTCTTTTCGGTTATTCGTTGAGCATCCGCTGTGTTCGTCCATAGATAGGGGGAGCATTCCAAGCTCATTATGAATTAAACCCCTAGCTTTATGGCCATACGATGCTCCTTGGTGATTTCCTCGAACTATTTTCTTAAAAATCTACTAGGCCTATGGCTAAATATTTGGTAAAACTTTGAGGGTTTGAGAGAGGTCACTCATACCAGTTCCATTCGGTGCTTAGTTGTGTGCTTTTGGAAATGGAACTTGGTTGGGTCAAAGTCAGGCGTGGAGCTTAGTTGAAAAAGTGCTCAGAGGAGCACCGGACGATGCACCGGACGCTGCCTCTGAGCGTCCGGTGCGGTGCAGTGCGCCAGACTGCACTCACCGGACGCAGGAACAGTATCCCTGTTGCGTCCGGTGAGGTGCGTCCGGTGCTCACCAGGCGTCACCTGAAGCACCGGATGCTAAAGCCAGCGTCCGGTGCCCATCGTCCGGTGCGATGCCAAAATGCAAACCTCTCTGCGCATGAGTCCGGTGGTCACCGGACGCGTCCGGTGCAACATAAAGAGCGTCCGGTGACCCCGCGGCGGGCGGATAAAGCCCGCGCCCTGGGGCTTCGAGCGGCGCTTTCTTTCCTTTCCGCCGACATCGCCCAAGTCTCTCCGTGCCCTAGACCGCCGAAACCGCCGCCGCCGCAGTTCCTCTTTCCTCCGGCGATCTTTTTCTTCTTCCCCGCGGCCAGATCTGCCCAAAGATTCTTGCCCCATCCCTCTCCTCTCGCGCAGTTCCTTCTCGAGTGGATTTGGAGGATTGGGTAAGTTCCTTGTGTTCATGACCGCAAGGTGCTTGATCTTATGTGTCTAAGGCAATTGATTTAGGTTTTGATTCCAATTTCGATTGTCTCCGCGTTGCAGCACCTTGAGGAGAAGTTTCGCGTGCTCCGGTGATTGTCGATCGAGAGATTTCATCCGGAACGCGTCTCGTCCGTTGATCGTAAGCCGTTCGCGTTCGTATCTTATCTATTCTTGCGATCCATAGGCTTATCTCATCTCTAGTCGATACGATTGCTTATATAGTCTTTATCTTGTCGATTCTCTGCAGTACTTTGTTCTCCATTGCCGGTCAGTTGCTTGTCGGACACTTGATTTGTTATGGCTCGCACCAAGAACGTCAGTGGACCGACAGCCGGCTCAGGAGGTTCCCCAGGAGGCGATGGTGGAGGTTGTAACAGAACCGACCAAATTATAAGAGATTAAGCTTAATAGTGACCATTTGCATAGTCGAACTATCACGCTTAAGCCCATATAACCCCGGTAGTCCGTGAAATCTCGAAGGATTTCAAACCACACATCGCATATACAGCCAAGATCGTAATAAGTTTAGCGGTCGCCATCCACAATCACATCCAGATTACAACATTCATAAATACATCAGAGTGCTTAAAGTTATTACAAACCAAGTCCTTCAAGTAGCGGAAGCTTCATAGTTCGAAAATACAACACACACGATAAGTCTGATACAGTGCCATAGTTCGGTCATTCCCACAAAAGCAAAAGAAGAGACGGAGTGACCATCGCCCTTGGTCTAGTCATCACCCATAGCTGGGTACAGACAGAGGATGCAATAACCATAGTACATTTGACCATCTGCAAAACAACATGGGAGTAGAACCCTGAGTACGAGAAGGTACTCAGCTAGACTTACCCGTCATAAACTTAAAATAAAGACTCATCAAGGATCATGAAGGCTATTTAGTGGGGTAGCTGACAACCATTTTGCAAAGACCGCAAGATTTTATTACCCGAACCTACATAAATCTTTTCTTCTTTTAATCTGCTCAAGTTGAAAGTATCATTATCTATTATCTAGATTTGCTCCTGTGCTATTACAAGCAAGTATGAGACTATGATAGTACCTCATCACAGCAGTCATAAACCCACTTCATTTTAACCCAAGTGTTCCATAGTCCTTACTACGAGGACAGGGCTCATGTCAAGTGCTCACTATCCAGGAGCGATGGCGATTCGAATCGATTTCTAACCAGCTGGCGAGGTATTCCCCACACAAACCACACTCACTGATCAAGTGAGCTACAGATCACCGTATTACACTATCCAGGACCAATTCGCGGGTTCGGCAGGCACCGCCAGTACCCGAGGACCGTTCCGGCGACCGAGGTATCCAAGGTATACCAAGGTTGCGCGCCGCGCCCTCGTCGTTCTCCTCAACCACCACCAATACAGCGCATGGCGGCTCGATTCCCGGCCCGGATAGTGTTCAGGCTTCACGGTCGGAACGACTTATCCTTCCAGCTAAGTGTGGGGCATGCGTTCAACATGACAAGAGGGCCGTCAACGATCGGTCCTTAATCGACACAGGCAGGGGCACTATGGGCAACCCACCATAAGACCCTGCCCGGTCTCCAATTACATTCCACACTTGGTTATTTCTTTCCCCAAGCAACCACTGCTTAATCAAGCAGGTATCCACCTATATCTCGCAGGTGACAGGACATCACCCGACTTCTACCGGGCTAAGCAAGCTAAGCATAGACTCCGCGCCTATCTACATAGGACAAGGTAGATAAACGAGTAGGGATAACAAGGAGTACATATGCAGCAACGGTATCAGGCAACTCCTACCACTTAAATGCAGTAGTAGAACAAGTATAGTGCATCACGTAAGTTAGCGAGAATAGGGAGACTTAGAATGCTCCGGGGCTTGCCTTTCTCAAACGTGCTGGGTCGGTGATCCGGACACTCCTGCAAATCCTCTCCGGGTTCCTGTGCTTCCGGAGGTTCCTGCTCCTGAAGCTCCTCGGGTTCCTCGGTTCCCACCTCGTTTTCCTGCGAGCCTGTATGATGCATATATGCTCATGAGTGGAGTGCGAGATGCCCGAGTGGATGCTTATATGAGAGGGTACCAAAGGAGTCATGTTATGATGCATAGGTAATGCACTTGGTCATGCTTATTACAAGGTAGTCAACATCATCCAAGAATAAACAATTGAATCAAACATCTATTACATTCTCTTCTATAATTATTTTTCAAATGCAACCAGCAACCTCCATGATGCTTCAAAGATACACCAAACCCAACTTATTCCCTTCAACCTATATATACAACCATTCATAGTTTTCTTTATTCAATTCTAAGCCCATTAAAAATGACATGCAATTCTGTTCATCAATAAATTCCACAAAAATTACAGGAGACTTCCAGCTAAGCATAAAGTTTACTGAAAATTTTTCATAATTTTTGATTACTTATTTTGAGCCACAAAAATCACAAGATTAATTAATAAGGCAAGTAAAATCACCCTACTGTGATATAAGTGTCAAACAACAGATTTCATATTTTTACAATTTGTCTAATATCATAAGAAACATCCACAAAATTTTCCAGATTTATTGCATGACTCAATTAATTATTAAAAATCATAAAGTACTGCCATACAAGCATTTAAATTACCATAAATTCATTTATACACCAAATAATATGTAACAATATTTTCTCAGTGAGTAAACACACATGCAGAGCCAGCAAAACAAGTTTCACATTTTTCTGAGCCATATTCTATTTACTATGCATTTTCCAAGTTTAACAAAAACATGGATTAATTATACTTACACAGAAAAGTTATTCAAACATGACATGCAATCATACCAGGATATAGATCTGGAAATAAGGAACACACCAAAATTTATTTCACCATTTTTGGAGCTATATTCATCAAGATATGGATTTTTGAACACTTAAATCATTTTCTGGAAAAACTTTTAAAACGGAAAACCACCTAAAACACTAAACGCACCCGGATCCATTCCCTCGGAGTCACTGACAGGCGGGACACGCGAGTCAGAGGACCCCACCTGTCATCCACCCCGTGACCCCGCTAGGTGCACCCGGTGCAGTGCACCCGCGGCCGCTGACGAGCGGACCCGCCTGCCAGCCGGGCCCGCTGGCCAGGACACCGAGAGGGGAGAGGATCCCCGACGACGGCTCGCCGCCGGTGATGCCTCTCGGCCGGAACCAACGGCACCAACACGTTCGCCTCCTTCTTGCGACTCGATCCCACCCCTTTACTCGCCCTGAAACCCCGCACAGCGAGTTGGCCATCGGCAATGGCGGACCAGCGGCGCTGCCGCAGCGGTGCCGGCCACCACGCTCCGGTAGAGCGCTCGAGTGCGGCTTCTCGCGACTCAGGCAGCCACGACGACCATAATGCGCGCGCTAGCGAGGCAAGAGAGGTTCGGAAGGGGGAAAACCAGCGGTGCCGACGCCACGGAGAGCTCCGGCGAGGCCGCGGACTCTCCGGCGAGTGATTCGGCCCGCTAGAACCGCTTACCTGCGCGAAGAAACTATGTCCGAGCACGCGGAGACGAATGCGGAGCTCGGAGAGGTGGAAGGAGGCGCTGAGAGGCGACGGAGTGCCGAGAACACGGCGAGCGGAGCTCGGGGAGCTCCAATGGCGAGCGGCGGCACGGTGCGCGCGGAGAGGAGGCAGGAGAGCGCGAGAGGGAGCGAGGGGGCGCGCACCGGGTGGAGGAGAGAATGGCGAGGGAGGTGGCGCTGTCCGCAGCAGAGGGGGGGGTCGTGGCGCCGGCGAGCAGCGCATGCCGTCCACGCGGCGCCGTCGGCCTGACGCGGTCGGGCGCGCGCGGCGCGGCCGTGTCCAAGCGCGCGCGGGGAGGGGGTGGACGCGGCGCGGCCAGCCTGGGCTGGCTTCGCTGGCTGGGCCGGTTGGTTGGCGCCGGCCCGCCAGTGAACAGCTCCCCCTTTCTTTTTTTTTTTGAAATTCTTTTTCCAAATTCCTTTCTAAAATTATTTGGACCAGCCAAAAAGCATTTTCACCTCTTGCTCCCAAAAACAAAATTGTTCCAAAATAAAAACTCTACCACTTTGCTTTAACAAGCAAGACCAAATTCCAAACAGAATTTGAATTACAAGTTAAAACTCAGTTCTAGGTTTTAATTAAATCCTTTTTGGATATTTTTGTATAAATTCCATTTCTCAGATTCCATAGCTCCAAAAATTGCACAAAAATATTCTAAATGCTTCTCACACATAAATCAACCTAATTTGAATTTTTCACAATTTTAGGAGCAAGTATCATATTTTTAACATATTTAAAACACATGAAATAAAGCACAAAAATCATAATTTGCTCAAGAGTGTCATGCTTATGATGCTTATGCTTGATGGAATGCTTATGCAGGGCTTTGATGAGACTAAGTGCATGCTTAACACCTAGGGTGTTACAGAGGTGATCCTCCTCGTCGTTTCTCAGCGGCAGAAAAAGGCAATGAAAAGAAGCTGGCCACCAAGAAGCGCAAAGCCAGTGACAGAGATGCAGAGGTCGCAGAGGCAGTTGCAGCAGCCGCTGAGGCAGCTGAGAGGGGTGGTCGTTCTGGTTCTCTGAGGATTGGTGATGATCTTACGCCGCGTCAGAGGCGTGCAGTGCTTGAGGCAGAGGCTTTCCATGGATCCCCTCCAGGCACCGTGATGATTGGAGGACAGAGGGTCAGGCTCGTGGTTAGGGATCCGGCTCAGGAGGGTCCGGACACAGAGACAGAGACCCAGGCAGAGGGTCCAGCAGAGGGACAGGAGCAGGAGCAGCCACTGAGGAGGTCGACTCGTGCTCGTACTCAGGCCACTCCCCGGACTGGTACTCAGGGTCAGTCCGCCTCCACAGCTCGAGCCACTCCGGCTAGAGGCACTCCAGCTTCCCGCCAGAGGCCAGTCAGGATCCACCGGGATCTTACCCGTGTGTCAGCCAGAGAGATACAGCAGCTGCGTTTCGTTTCGTTTCCGACTTGGTTTCCAGCTGCCAGGGATCCCAGAGCTGGTGCCCGTTTCTACACAGTCGTCCAGGAGGACATCTACGAGGCACTGGTTCACTCTCAGTCTCAGTTCAGGGAGCACAGGGTGATTGACCTGGAGATTCTCGGGAACGTGGTAGGGGCAGATATCCATCAGTATTTTACTTACCTCCACGGACTCCCAGAGCTGCTAGCGCTTCCAGGTACTTATTGTGAGCAGTGGGTCAGAGAGTTCTATGCGTCAGTGTGGATTTCTCCAGATCACAGCTATATTCACTATGCACTGGCGGGGACAGACTACAGAGTGACAGCTCAGAGGGCCAGAGAGGTGCTTGGACTGCGAGCCTCTCCCACCAGGATTCACCAGCTGTGCTACGGGAACGTGGATCCCCCTCGTCGTCCTCACGGTGGTGAGATACCACCAGTTGACTTCGTGGCTCCCTGTTTCCGTGCACCTTTTGGGGAGGGCTCCAGCAGGACAGTGGCAGACTTGACTCGCCCAGCCAGGATCCTCGACTTTGTGTTGAGGAAGACTCTTCTCCCCAGGACAGGCTACAGAGATGGATTCACGCGTATGCAGCAGTGGCTCGTCGCTCACCTTATCTCCCAGACGCAGTTTGACTTGTGGGATCTTATCGTCTCAGAGATAGAGGACACCATCTCAGAGAGCTTCAGGGGCCCGCGTCAGTTGCCCTACGCACATTGGATCACCCTGCTTATTCTTCGTGCTAGGCCACTGCCCCTTCCAGCTCACTTGCAGAGGGAGTTGACTGAGTCAGACACCGTCTTCCCCCACTACGACCCCCGACAGATGTTGAGAGCACACCACGACCTCAGAGGTGCTCCTCCACCTCGTGCTCCACGTGGACCGGTGCCCCCACCTCCTCCTAGGGGCACCCGCAGTACAGCAGCAGTTGCAGAGACAGAGGAGCAGCAGGATATAGCTATTGGCGGTTTTGCAGATGCCGAGGCAGAGGGCGAGTTTGACTTCGCCTCAGACAGCTCAGATGATGACTATCAGCCGCCAGTAACTGACCTTCCTCCCAGAGCTCATGACCACGAGGCAGGCGGTTCTTCGAGTGCTTCCGACCCCGCCCTGCTTGCTATCTTGGAGGGGATGAGGGCAGATCAGCGCCGTGCCGCTGAGGAGCAGGCGAGGCGTGACATGGATCAGGCTGCCATCAATGCAGCCATGCAGGCCAGGCAGGATGAGCTCCAGCGTCAGCTTCTCACCTTTCAGGAGCAGCAGCTTGCTTTCCAGGCCCAGCAGACAGCGATGATGGCCGCTCTGATGGCTGCCTCCGGGATTCAGCTTCCGCAGCTCCCAGGCACGTCGTCCGTCAGGCCCCCTACTCCTGCGCCCCAGACTCAGAGCCCGTCTCAGCAGCCGCTCCAGCTACCAGCTCAGAGTCAGCCGTTCTCGACGCCACAGCACCAGGTCTCCCAGGGTGCTATCTCTTCAGGCTTTGAGCAGGTACCGCAGTTTACCCCTCTCCGCTCAGGCTTCACACCTCAGTCAGCTTCAGCGTCACAGCTTGTGTGGGACTCGCAGACAGATCCGCACCTCAGCTTCACGTACAGTGCTCTGACTGGTGACCCTACGCCTCCTCCTCTGTAGGCTCCTGCAGTCTTTACGGCGCCAGTTACTACTACAGAGCTTCTGTCGTCGTCCATAGCGTCGTCCGAGCAGCTTGCACCGTCTACTACCGTACCAGAGACGACAGCTACAGCGACCGAGTCTGTGCCAGCTTCGTCAGCCGGACTTGAGCAGCCAGCACAGCCTGTGACAGCGCCAGAGCAGACCCGGACCGCTTCTCCAGCACCTGCAGCTTCAGAGGGCCACTCCACCTCCTCCACCTCGACGACCGATAGTTCCGACGATGCAGCTCGTTTTGTCGCCGCGCCGAGGGACTCTTCTGATCCGCCTCCTCCGCCGTCTTCATAGGTTTTTGGCGCTTGATGCCAAAGGGGGAGAGAGTGCGTATGAGAGAGTTAGGAGTTAGGGGGAGCTAGAGAGCTAGAGAGGGAGTTTATTCTTTTGAGATACTCTTTATGTGCTTCTACTTCATCATGCATCATGTTTATCTTTATGCATTGCACTTGTGTGAGATATTCTGGTTATGAGACATGTTTTGAGCTTAACATGATATCTTAATGTCTTGTGTTTTGGCTCATATTCTCTTTTGCTTCCGCGTTTCTACTCCGATGTAACTATGAGCCTTATGTTTATATCCTGTTGTATATCACTCACATATTTGGATGCAGGGTATTGGATTTGGTTGATATAAGCATGACTTATTCCTTTGTTCTTATTGTATCATGCTTATTGAAACCAAGTCTCCTTGAAAACCTCAACTCTTTTCATACTCGAGGTTGTCATCAATCACCAAAATGGGGGAGATTGAAAGAGCATCTAGGCCCTTAGTGATTTCGGTGATTAATGACATTGTTGATTACCTTGACTAACGTGTGTTTTGCAGAGGCAAAGTCATAGGTAAGGTCATGGTAAATAGGTACTCGATGGACAGGGACGTACATGCCAACTTAATAGTGGAAATCGTTTCGGTTTTCAAAGATGGATGGACATCATCGAGACTAGACTAGGTCTAAGTGCCATATGGTGAAGAAGGGCACTTAGAGTAGTTTAGGACGTTGTTTTCCTTTGACCGTACTATTAAGAGGGGCTTTGATCTAGTAGCTTGACTTAGGCAAGGCTTTAGGTTTAGGTGTGGTGCACACTTGGTAAACCTAGCACTAGGCAGCTCAGAGATAGTCCTTAGATCAAGAGGAACAAACTTCGTGTTGGAGCGTTCACGTTTCGATGAAGTTTGGGTGCCCAAAGGGGCACCGGACGCTGCACCGGACGCTCTGTGAGTGCGTCCGGTGAGGTCCTTAGCCGTTGGAACAGTTTGGTGCTTAGGGTTAGGCACCGGACGCTGGCACCGGACGCACCGGGCAGCGTCCGGTCCCTTACCCAGGGAGCTTGCAAAGTTCCCCTGAGCACCGGACGCACCGGGTAGCGTCCGGTCCCATGTGCAGGGAGCATGTAATTTTTCCCTTAGCACCGGACGGTGCACCGGACGCTGAGAGTTAGCGTCCGGTGACCTGTCAGAGCGAAGTACAGTTAGCCGTTATGCAGCACCGGACGCTCGGTGCAGTGCGTCCGGTGCAACATAATGTGCGTCCGGTGACCCCGTTTTCAGTGGAAAACGGTTGGCTGACCTTTGGACTTCGTGGATAGTATTTATACTTCTCCACCTCGTTCATGAGAGCTCTCTTGCCCATTTGAACATCAGAGAAACTTGTTGTGGAGCAAGAGAGTTGCAAGAGCCTAGAGAGGATTGAGATTGGAGTGATTTCTTGAGAGAATCCTTCTCTAGTGAGTTCCAAGAGTCAAGTGTGCATCCACCACTCTCTAGTGCCTTGTTTGGGTCAAGTGAGAGTTCTTTGCTTGTTACTCTTGGTGATCGCCATCACCTAGACGGTTCGGTGGTGATTGGAGGCACGAAGACCACCCGGAGTTCTTGTGGGTGGCTCGTGTCAAGCTTGTGAGCGGTTTTGGGCGATTCACCGCGACGGAGTGTCGAAGAATCAGCCCGTAGAGAGCACTTGGTCCTTGCGCGGACCAAGGGGGAGCAAGACCCTTGCGCGGGTGCTCCAACGAGGACTAGTGGAGAGTGGCGACTCTCCGATACCTCGGCAAAACATCGCCGAGCACTTTCTTCCACTACTCCTTTACTTTCTAGCATTTACTTTGTGTTTTTACATTCTTAGAATTGCCGTGCTAGAATAGGATTGGAACTAGGTTGCAAAACTTTTTATCCGGTAGCTCTCTAAGTCACACTAGGCACAAGGGGTTGAATTGGAGCTTATAGGTTGCTTAAATTTTTAGAGAAGCCCAATTCACCCCCCCTCTTGGGCATCTTGATCCTTTCACGTGTATTTGAGTTCCTCTAGCGTGAATGGCCGGTCTAGGTATAGATGTACAACGGGCCGGGCCGGCACGGCCCGCAGCCCGATCGAGCCGGACCGGGCCGGCACGCGGCGGGCCACGTCGGCCCACAGGCCGACCGGGCCGGGCCACCACCGTGCTGCGGGCCGAGGGTGCGGCCCATGGTCCGGCCCGAGGGCCATTTTCCCGGGTCGTGCCGCCCGTTTAGCCCGGTCGGGCCGGACCGGCCCACAGCCCGACAAGCATCTTATGTCTTAATTTACCAGTTTTTTTAACAAAGGTCAATTTTTTTTCACAAATCACAACATATGAAAGAAGCAGCATACAATTTCATTGTTTCAAGCAAAACATATCTCAATTCACAAGTTATATCAAAGAGAAAGAGCACAAAATCACAACATATAGAACAAAATGAGCGGGCCGTGTCGGGCCACGGGCCGACCGGGCCAGGCCACCAACGTGCTGCGGGCCGAGGGTGCGGCCCATGGCCCGGTCCGGCAATGGGCCGGGCCGCCCGTAGCCCGCAAACACCGGACCGGGCTGTGCCACGGACCGGGCCACGGACCGGGCCAAATTTAACGGGCCAAACGTACATCTTTAGGTCTAGGTAATGGTCATCAAGTCTGCTCAGGTTGAGGCTGTCCCAGTCCAGCTTGTGGTGTCTGTTTAGCTTAGTGAAGCAAGGTAAAAATGATATCATGTGTGTGTTAAAAAGAGATCAAGGAGCGTGTATCGAGGTTCGTTAATCGTGACAACATACTGTACGTGTGCTAAAAATAGATAAATAAATCTAATGAATTCTGATAAAAAAATCCTAAACATTTGGTAGATTTAATTATCATTGACAATAACAACCATTAGATCGGTTTTATCTTCTAAAAATTACTCGCATTTGTTTTAATCGTGCAGATGGGCACATGATCCTTATAGTCGAACTCAAGATCCACTTTGACTACTTATTTCTCTTGTAATGTATTATTTATGGCAATAAAAATTTGATCATTAGAAAGTATTTCTAAATATAAATCTAACCTTCATTTGTGATGCAACTTTTTCATATGATTAAATTAATTGTTGGTCAAAGATAACAAAATTTGAATTTCGAAATAAACACATTCCTTAAAGTTCAATACAAGTGAGCTTCTATCTTTTGACTTTTGAAAGATCTAAGCGCTCTTAGAAAATCCTAACAAACAGGCTCTTAGTGCAAAGAGCCTAGGTAGAGGTTTAGCTCAACCCACAACACTCCACCCTAACCCTCAGTCCCCCCATAACCACCACCCTCGTTTAGTCGTTTGGCTCCATGCACTGCCAGCTGCCAGGGCAAATTGGCAATCCAGTAATGGACACACAATATGTTTTCTCTGTATGTAGGCAGGCCGTTGTCGATCGAGCAAGGACAAAAAGCGGTCGGTGGCTCGGTGCTAATGAGATGGTTGTGGCATAGGAGTTCTATTAACTTAGATGAGAGTTTAAGTTAGATCCATCAACTCTAAAAAATATTTTTTTCAGCTTTATAAACTTTCTAAATTATGCATGACAGGTCCATACTTGTCAATGTCCACCGTGTAGGGATAACCTGCCATGATATTGTGACGCAATGAGCGTGACGCCCAGCCATCAACCAATAACCTCACCTGTGACGACTGCAGCATTAGAGTAGCTCATCCAAACTTCCAAAGTCATCCGTGGACAAGGCGCTGCATGGTGAGCTCTTGTAAATTTATTTGACGCGTTTCCTTTTAGATTTTCTCTAATTAATTATTAACCGTGCGGTCGTACATTAGAGTATTTTGGATTCATTTGAGGCTCAAGTCTTTCTTTCTTTCTAGTGAATATAAGCAGGAACTCGTGGATCTTTGTGAAGATTTTCAGAAGGAAAAAAAAACTATTAGCGGAGCACGCAACAGATGAAAGCAGAAGCAGGCAGGCAACGGCAGCCCCTTTGTGCCGATATATACCTTGATATATAATGCATGGTTGCAGCAGGCGTAATTATACTTATGACGCACGCCAGACATACATATGCATGATGCCATCCTGCTTGCAATAAACTAGCTAGGCAGTGCCTTGTTTAGAGGGAGATGGCCATCCGGACGTGGACGACGCGCTGCCGCACGTAACGATGGCCTCTTCAGACGCCTCTGATCAAGAGCAGATCTAGATTAAGGTCTTGTTTGGATGTTGCGGATTCACCTCAATCCACATGTGTTGGAGTGGATTAGAGTGGAATTTAGTTCAATTTTCACTCTAACCTACTCCAACACATGTGGATTGATGCGAATCCGACTACATCCAAACAAGGCCTAAGGAACTCCAAATTCCAATCTAGTAGAAATGTCTCGCTCAGGCGCAACAGGCATCTTGCCATCAAGCTGAGGGCGGTGAACCCAACAGTGCAGGCTCAGAATGTCCTCATGGTGAAGTTGGGTTTGGCATCCGCCACACGATCAATGGACTCAACGGCTTTCGAGAAGTTCGACTCAATCTTTGCTGACCCTCTTTCGGCTTCTAAATATGAAGCCTTCAAGGTGTTTGTTTCAGGACAATGACTTCCTTGATGGCTTTGTCTCGGAGACACAAAGGTGGAGGTTGAGGAGCGCTTAGGTGTCTAGCTCACCCCATCGGTTGCGCTCTCTATGTCGTGTTTTGTGTTCTACCTTAGTGTTTTTCTTGGATTCCTGCTATTCAGTAACTCTTATTATCGGCAGTAGGTTTTTAAATTGTCTATTTTCTCTTAATAAAAAAATGTGCTAAGGCACGACCATGAAAAAAACAGAATGAATATTTAGGTGAGGACCTTTGATCCTCCTCGGTGTGAAACTAAAAAAAACAAAGTTCACCACTGTAAAACGTTGGTAGATTTTATAATTATTATATTAATTTAGACTGGCGGTTGTTAACTCTATTTCCTCTTACTAAGGCGTGGTCATGAAAAAAACCAGGTTTTCAGTATCTGTGGATGAGTATTCAGGTGAGGAGCTTGTTCCTCCCTGGTGTTAAACTAAAAAAAAAAGCAAAGTTCACCACCGTAAAACGTTGCCAGTTTTTATAATTATTACATTAATCTGGACCGGGGGTTGTTAACTCTATTTTCTTTTAATAATAAAAAATGTGTTAAAGCAAGGTCGTGAAAAAACCAGATTTTCGGTATCTGTGGAATGAATATTCAGGTGAGGACCCCTGGTCCTCCCTAGTGTTTTAAACTAAAGCAAAATTGACCATTGTAAAACGTCGCTAGATTTTATAATTACTAGCAAAACATGCCCGTGCGTTGCAACGGGAGAAAAGTTAACTTTTAAACCTTAATGGAAAAGGACCATGGTAATGATATAATTTCTATTTATAATTGATCCTTTGTATAAAACTTGAAAATTGTAATTTATTTTTACGATGAGTATGATATCTATAATATAACTTAGTGTTGTCATTAATACGACAATACCTTATTAAATTTGTATCAAATTAAAATATAACCTCGAGTGATTTTTTTTTGTCATGTTCTAAGATAAAAAAAGTCAGACTATTTACCCGATTCCGGTTACAGACCTTAGCGTAGATACGAAGGGCCCGCACATGCTCTCAGGCCCAAAACTAAAAGGCTGAAGGCCGAAACGACAAGCCTTTATCTCCTCCGTCCTTCACGTGAGCTATTGATTCTGTTTCAGCCTCTATCTCCTCTGTTCTCCAGCTCGCTAGCCCGCCGCCCTCCACCATCTCTAGCAGAGGGCCCTCCTCTTGTCCTCTTGCCACTCTAGATTGGCACCCGCGCACTCCTCTCTCATTCGAGCGCTGCCAGTCGTGCCCCGCCTCGTGCTCACCTCCGGCAGTGCGTGCAAACCTTCTTCCTTGTTGTGGTCGTGCTTCTCTCGTTCTCTGTCCTTGACGTGGTGCAAATCCGGCGAGGGGCACCTGCGGCCGAGATCTGGTGAGAGGGCACTGCGGTGGCGACGACACGGAGAAGCACGGCTTCCTCGCCGCCCTCGGCCTCGATCTCGTCGTCTTTACCATCAACCCCGCTGAAGAGGTGGCCCCAAGCCGCGCCGCCCCAGGCTGGGATGCACGGAGGACCTGGGCGTGTGCCCGGTGGGAGGCGACGACATGGGCTGGCCGGCGAGCGCAGAGGCGTCGTGGCGGTGGACGGTAAAGGTATAAATATAGATTTGCTCTTCTTGTTTGTAGAAATTTATAGATCCATGTTATGTGGTCTGATCTTGTCTCTGGTTGTCTCGATTTATATCTAGATTTGCTTCTTATTTTTTAGAAATTTACGAATCCATGTTCTAGTGCCTTTTCCTCTGTATTTAGATTTGGTTTTAGATGTCTTTGAACTTGATGCGGATTCAAGAGACGAAGAGAAAGCCTGCACTGGATGCATCCGTATTAGAAATTGTCAAGGTTGTAGAGTTCTGAACGGAAACTGAAGAGCCCGTGAAGTGCGCAGGCATGGTGGGGAAAAAACACGGGGAAGAGGACAGACGAAAATTTTGCCAGACGAAAACATAGGCTGAAATTTTGCCTACTGACATTCAAGACAATCATCGAATATAAAGAAAATTTCATTTAACCTGTAACATCTCCTGCAATGTTCCCTTCATAAATCTCATTCAGAGGTGGTAGAATTGGTGGATCGGATGTCTAAAAGATCCAACATAAAGAGCATAAGGATAAGCAAGGAATTTAGTGAAACCATAAATGAGTAAGAACACATAGAGAAATACTTAAGTATAAGAAATAACACCTGAAAATGAAAGAGGACAAGTAGGCAAAGTGAATAAGAGTTCAGGGACCCACTCTTTGGATCGTTAATGTTTTGAGCTTTTGCCCATTCCTTGATCTGGAAGGAAAGAGGTATAGATTATTATTAGGTATAGATATAGATTTGTAGAAATTTATGGATCCATGTTATGTGGTCTGATCTTGTCTCTGGTTGTCTCGATTTATATCTAGATTTTATCTAGATTTGCTTCTTATTTTTTGGAAATTTACGAATCCATGTTCTAGTGCCTTTTCCTCTGTATTTAGATTTGGTTTTAGATGTCTTTGAACTTGATGCGGATTCAAGAGACGAAGAGAAAGCCTGCACTGGATGCATCCTTATTAGAAATTGTCAAGGTTGTAGAGTTCTGAACGGAAACTGAAGAGCCCGTGAAGTGCGCAGGCACGGTGGGGAAAAAACACGGAAAATAGGACAGACGAAAATTTTGCCAGATGAAAACAGAGGTTGAAATTTTGTCTCTTTATTATTAGGTATAGATTACATTAATCTGGACCGACCGGAATTCAGGTTAAGATTATTTCAAAAGCGATGTGGAAGCGGTCACGTATATACGACTAAAAAGAGTGTTCGTATTCGGCACGTACATGTGATGCTTATTTTTGAGTTTTTGGTAGACTAGCCAGATGACAGTGGTCACATGCATAATACGGCGAGTTATGCGTTCAGCGGGTACCGGGTAATTAACCGGGTAGCTAGCGTACGTATTCTGAAACTGAGTATAGTGACTACTTATATACTCCTACAGTGGCACATGGGTTGCTGCCCATGTGCCCCTGTGCCCGTACGTGCTGGTGGGAGGACGACAAGGGAGATTTGTTCGTATATATTGAGGTCTTGTTTAGTTCATTAGTTGGTGAAAATTTTTAAGTTTGAATACTGTACTATTCTCATTTATGTTTGATAATTATTATCTAAAATTAAATTAATTAGGTTTAAAAGATTCGTCTCACAAATTACAAGTAAATAAACTATATAATTAATTACTTTTTAATCTATATTTAATGTTTAATGTATGTATCTAAAGATTTGATGTAGCGGAAAATTTTAAAAAAAAATAGAAATTTTGGGAACTATAAAAGGCGTGAGAATCTCGTCTACGTGCGTACATACTGCCGGCGCCTCCCGCTGCAACCGGTCATGCCATGCCAACCCAGCAACAGCATGGCCGGCTGCATGGCACACGGGAGTACTTTCATTTGTATTTGAAAAATATTATTCAATCATGTACTAACTAGGCTTAAAAGATTCGTCTCGTGATTTATAGGTAAACTGTGCAATTGGTTATTTTTTCATCTACATTTAGCGTCCATGCATATGATTCGATGTGACAGGGAATCTTGAACATTTTTTAAATTTTGGTGGGAACTAAACAAGGCCTAAATAAGTCCTAAACAATGTCTATACTAGTAACAGATGACTTGGGCCTTGTTTACTTCCAAATTTTTTTACAAAATAAGAATAGTATTTTAGTTTATATTTGATAAATATTGTCTAATCATAGATTAACTAGGTTCAAAAGATTCGTCTCACAAATTACATATAAACTATATAATTAGTTATTTTCTTTTATCTATATTTTATGCTCTATGTATGTGCCACAAGATTTTATACGAAAATATAAAAAAATTTGTAAAATATTTTGAAAACAAAACAAGGCGTTGGAGAATCTTTGCCGGCCGTCCGTGCAGTTGATTCGCCCGTCGTCGTCGTGAACTCGTGACTCGTGAGCAGAGCAGAGCACGAGAATATCAGCTGTGGTCTGCGGCCGGGGCTGAGCATGTCACGTGATGATAACGCGTTAGGGTTATTCCCCCCGCCAGCGATGCAAAACGCAGAGCACGTAGAGTCTACAAGTACTACGGCAATGATCCTCCTCAATCTCAACTTCTCAAGCTACTCGGAAAACAAGAAAAAAAAATGAAGTTGCCATGTACCGGGTTCAACGGGCTGCGATACGAGGCGAAAGTGTGGCCTTACCAGCAGGCCTCGGCCCATCTATAGACTAAGGCAACGGCCCATCTAAGGAAGAACACAAAGAACGAAGTTGTCATCTACTCTTCAGTCCCAAATTAAGTGTCATTTTCGGTTTTCATATCACAAGTTTGATTTAGGACTTATTCAGTTCACTCTAAAAAACAAAAAATTTCAAGATTCCTCGTGACCCCGTCACATCGAATCTTGCGGCAGATTCATGGAACATTAAAAATAGACGAAAACAAAAACTAATTGCATAATTTGCCTGTAAATTGCGAGATGAATCTTTTGAGCCTAGTTAGTTCATAATTGAACAATAATTCCCAAATAAAAATGAAAGTGCTATGGTACCACCGAACCAAAAAAAATGGTAACTAAACAAGGTCTTGATTTGTAAAAAATACGTGCAATATTTATATCTCTAAATAAATTTGTTAAAAAACTAGATTTAAAAAATCTTTCCAATGATACTAATTATGTAACATAAATATTAATATTTTTAATATATATTTAATCAAAGTTATTTCTTGAGAAACGAGAACGCCAATTATTTGGGACAGAGAGAGTATAAGGAAAAAGTCTACTTTTCCTCCCCCAACTTTCACGAAAGTCCGCTTTTTTTCCCTCGACTCCAAAACGAACAAACCACCTCCCTCTACTTTTCAAATCATGTATTTTATCTCTCTGAAGCGGTTTCGAAGGCGGCTTTGCAATGTTGAATGATAGTTTTGCTAAAGTGACAGTGGTTTTGTCTTTTTATTTCTTTAATTGTTTTAGTTGAATTTTTAAAAACTCATAATAAGTCACAAAAAAATTATAAAATAGAAAATCTAATTTTTTTGACTCCACATAAGAAGATCTACACAATGAACCTATGATATGGTATGCTTTAGTACAAAGTTTTTGTCTTTTTCTTATTTACTTATTTTGGCTAAATATTTGAAAAAGTATAGTAAATTACAAACAAATCATAAAATAGAAAATCCAACTTTGTTAGACTCCACATGAGAATATCTACACATTAAATATATAATATAGTATGCTTTAGTACAACTTTTTTATTTTAGCTTTAGATCTATGTTTTCTGTAATTAATTGAAATAATACATAGTTGTAGCTTCTATAATTATTTTGTCATACTAAAGCATATCCATATTATATGTTCATTGTGTATATATACTCATGTTGAGTCCAACAAAATTATATTTTCTATTTTATGATTTTCTATGATTTTTCAAAATTTCAGCCAAATAAAGAAAAAAAGACAAAACCTTTATAGCAAAAACTTTGTACTAAAGCATACTATGTTATTTGTTCACTATGTAGATCGACTTATATGGATTCAAAAAAATAGATTTTCTATTTTATGATTTTTCTATGATTTAATATGATTTTTTAAAAATTTAACTAAAATATTTTTTTTAAAAAAAATACAAAGCCACCGTCACTATAGCAAAAACATCATTCACTATAGCAAAACCGCCTTCAAAACCACTCTAGGGAGGTAAATGCACAGTTTAGAAAGTTGAAGGAGATGATTTGTCCGATTTTGAAGATAAAAGAGAAAAAACGAACTTTTGTGAAAGTTGTGGGAGGACAAGTGGACTTTTTGGACTTTTTTCCCATCTATAAGGCCCGTTTGGATGGGAGAAACGTTTTAGTTTCCGATGAGAATCACTTTCAAACGATTTTTTCAGCAAGTGATTCGAAACCGAAAGGTTTCACCATTTTTACATACACATGCGAAACGGCTAGAGGCTAGTTTAGCATAGATTCTCATCTCATTGCTTTTTACTTTTTTGGGTCATTTTTTAGTTAATTTTTTTAGTGCAAAAAGTTAAAATGTTTGTAAAAAAATTAAGTTACTCTCCATCAACAAAAAAGTTTAGAATTTTTTGAACATATTTTTATTTAAATGATTTTTTAGTTAGAATCTAGACTACTAGCCAAACGATTTCATAAAATGATTCTGATTTATCACCAGAAACGTTCCTTCAAATAATTTGGATCCAAAGTGTTGGAGATCTACTAAACGGACCCTATTTTGTCTTAAATCTTTCCTCGCTGCTCCTGTTTCCGGATCCCTAGTTCCTTCTAATAATCCGGATCCAATTCCTAAACCTTCAATTGGTTTTGTATTCATAATTTGGTTGTCTATGAACGTACCATGCTCATACCATGGTCTCCACAACCTCAGAAATGCATGTACGAAACAGATAGCCCCTGGAACAAAGATAATGATGTGCTGAGGCAATCTCAAAATAAAAGAAAACAGTCATAAGAAAGAAATAAAAACAGAAAGAACACAGAAACTAAAGAAAAAGATAGAAAAAAACCAGCTTCATGGTCAGAAGGAAAAATGTTAGAAATTAGCCCCCACAACAACAATATATTACTAATCACCACGAGGCTTCCTTATTTACTAATGTCGACGTATGGAAGTGTCGATCAAATCTATCGAGACATACATGCAAGATTGTGGATGAAGTCTAATCTCCACCTGATGGAAAATCATGAACCCTGTCCCCATCAACTAGCAACACCATGCACTCCAGGGTCTCGGCAACATGTTGATGTCCTCCCACAAACATATTGTTATGTCGTCATGGTTACAACAATAACCTTTCTCTCATATTTATGAGGGTTATGGGATTTGACTCTAACCTATCCTGCCAAATACAGTTGACGTTTATGACATGATTGTGATAACCAAAGAGTAATTAATTAGGAGTTGGCACAGAATTGTAAATTCTTTACAGGATATGAACTTAACTGAAGAGAGAGATATCTTTGTTTGGGCTTTACATTCATCAGGAAGTTTCTCTGTAAAATCCTTGTATGCTGCGTTAATTAACAATGGGATCAGAGTCTCACAAGATATTTTACAAATTAAATTTCCTACAAAAATAAAAAAAAATTTGTGGTATTTGAAACAAGGTGTGATCTTAACTAAGGACAACCTTGTTAGGCGACACTGACTTGGTGACACGAAGTGTGCCTTCTGTCACTCTCCAGAAACCATTCAACACCTTTTTCTAGATTGTTTTCACGCCAAATTATTATGGCGAGCAGTACACATTTTGTTTGGTATTTCACCACCCCTAAGTTTAGATGACCTATTTAATACGTGGTCCAAAAGGGGTAATAAAAACCTAAACATATTGTTATTAACAGCAGCGGCCGCACTTTGCTGGACTATATGGATAACGAGAAATGAGGTGATTTTTGACAAAAGGAGACCAAAATCTTTTTTGCAGATACTCTTTAGGGGAACCCATTGGCTTCGACAGTGGGCACAGTTGCAGCGGTGTGAAGTTATGCGGAATGAGCTTGTTTCAGCTGGGCAAATTCTTGAGACGTCAGCTTTGCAATTCTTTAGTTTCAATGGTTGGCTGTCAACTAGATTTATTGCCTCTTCTTAGTTAGCTCACTTTTCCTTTGTGTTCTTCCGATTGTTCGGGTTTGCGAGCTCTCTTTAGTTTGTGTGCTGGCCTACGGTCAAACTTTGTAATAATTGGCATGATTCTATCTTTTGATAGATGAAGCCGGGTATAAACTATCCATTATCTAAAAAAAATTAATTAGGGGTTAGTTTTTGTGTTTTGCCCATATTAAATACTCCCTCCGTCTCTGAAAGCTGCAATTTCTAGAGTTGTTCTAAGTCAAACTTTTACAACTTTGACCAAATTTATAGAAAAAAATACTAAGATTTTGAAGCGCCCCTGGTAAACCAGGAACTCAAATATGATACAATACTAGTCCCAGAAGGCTAGTAACACATTTATTACATCACATAAGTTTCAGCGCAGTAGTCTCGGTAAACGTGGACAAGGAAGGCACGCTATAATAATAAGACACCAAAATACAACATAGGTCCAAAGGACCCAGAAACAAACGATATCACAATCGAACATCTGACGAGTCCCAATGCCACAGGCTTAGTTGGGTGCAGACACGACCTTACTCGAACGCCACTTCGGGATCGAAGTCCGGATCTTCCTCTGTTTAATAAAGCAAGAGTGAGTACAAAGTACTCAGCAAATCTAACCTTACCCTACGGAAGGGGATAGCAATATATATGCATATGGATAAATCAAGGATGAGGCTTAGTTTCATTTGCATAAAGCTATCTTTTTACACATGCAAGGTTTTATTTCACAAATACTGTTGTAAAAGACCTCTTTTCCACATATGATAGTATTTCTAAAAATGGGGGTTTGATCACAATTTTAAGTGTTGTTGAACCCTTGTTCCCACAACACAATGGCAGTCAACCATTTATTTCCAAAATCACACTCACTCTCATGTTTTCACTCATACCAACCCATCTAGTTGTTGAAACCAAACCATAACCCGTCCGAGACCGCGGACACGGCTATCCAGATAGATTTACACTCTGTAGAGGTTGTACACTTTTCCCACAAGTAGGATACCATAACTTACACCGTCGTGCAAGCACAGATCCATCAAAGTCATTACCCTCTATAGCTAAGTAATGGCGCTCACCACGGGAACACTAAGGCCACATCTCATGATACCACAATAATTCACAAAGCTCTTTTCATACATTTCCATAATTTCACATACATCACTTAGTGTCCCGTTGCACACCTGCCTCCAGGTGATTGCCAAACTAACTAGAGGGGTTTAGACTAAGCCTTTCCCATGCAAGGCGAGTGGTTGTACGATAAATGAGTTAGGCAAGATGAATCATCAACTCAGTCCTTAATCGAGACAAGTCGGATATCTTCACGCTTAACCCCGCAAGGTATAAGCCACAACACCAGAGCATCCCAAAAGAGATCCCATCCGCCCCATCTCCATAGTAATCACATCTATAACTTGTTCATTAAACCTTTCTCAATACCCACAATTTATTTTCACCACTCACACCTTTTACTTTTAAAATCATTATATTTAAAAATATAGCGATGAGTATCCAGGATGAGTAACATGTCCTAAGCATACTAAATAATAATATTTCTGTCATAGCATATTATTTGTTCTTAGGTTTGAACAAGACAATTATCGGGTAATATTAATTCAAAGATGGCTGTTCAACAGGTTTTAACTAAGCAGCGAAAATACTTCGTACATATATTGTACATGCAATATTTAAAACGGCTTCTACGGGTTGTGTTTAAAAATAGGATCAATATGCATCAAAGGAGATCGGTTGGACTTGCCTCCGTCGGCGTCCTCAGCAAACTCTTGCTGACAGTCCGGGTCCTCGGCGTCAAACTCGCGGTACTCGTCTCCAACGTTCTCGTTTTCCGGCTCGTTCACTCCGTCAACTAAAATACGCGACGAACGACACAGACAACAGGCACAGATAAATAATCATATAAATTTAAATGAGCTCCAAAAATCATGAAATTAATATGGAAGGTAGATCATGATTTTAGATGAATTTAGGAAAAAGAATTATTGAAATCAGAGTTAGCATGTGGTATTTGTAAAATAGCCGGAATTTAATCATGTGAAAAAGGCTAACAGTGATTAAGAAATAGATGCTTCACGTGGGCATTTGCTTGGCTGGTAGTGCATGCATGCATGTACTATTTGGTGGAGTTAATGCTTATGGCCCACGCATGCATGGTTAGAGAGAAATTAGCAGGGCTCATTAGAGCTCTTCTGTATGTCATGGTTCAGTTCGTGGAGTTCTTGGCAGTGAACCGGTACAGACAAGTACAAGGAGAGATACCGAAAAAATACTACAGAAAGACAGAGAAGAGCAAGGAGATGCTCATGAGCTGCTCACCTCGTCTTGCGACGACAGTCGAGCTCGGCTTGTGCGTATGGCCGTATACGGTATACGCGAAGTGAGAGTGAGTGAGCGAGTGAGTGAACGTGCTTCTCGGGTGGTGAGAGTGAGCACCCGAGGCTGGCTTTTTATAGGCCAAAGCGCTCAGCTGCGTGCCATTAAAAATGCTACTGTAGCGCATGGTCGGTGCCTAATTTGCATGCACGATGCATGTAAATGGACGGTGCCTAATCACCGTGTCCTTGCATGCAGGTGCATGCAAATGGACGGTGCATGCTCGTCCTGCATGCATGCATGCATGCATAAGATATATATTCGTGTAGGTGCACTGCTATGTTTTCTTGCATGTAAGCTTGCTGGTACTCGCTGTTATTTGTGCGCGAAAAATATGAATGGATTAGATGGAGATACTATAGAGCTCAAATTATTTTATAGTTTTTGAAATATATTTTGAAAATAATTTTTAATGCGAGTGATTTTTTAGTGTGAATTTTTGGGATGTTACAAACCTACCCCACTTAAAAGAAATCTCATCCTCGAGATTCGGCTGGGTTCTAAACAGGTGAGGAAACTCTTTTATCAGGGCATCTTTTTTTTCCCATGTTGCTTCTGCTTCAGTGTGTCTACTCCACTGAACACGACAAATTCGGACTGTTGTCGTTTGAGTTTGCTTGGTGACTGTGTCTAGGATTTTTATTGGCACTTTTTGATATGTTAGGTCGTCTTGTAAATCAACTGTGTCTGGCGATATTTGTTCCTCTGGTACTCTAAGACATTTCTTCAATTGGGAGACATGAAACACATTGTGTATATCTGACATTTCTTCAGGTAGACGAACACGATAGGCTACAGCTCCAATCCTCTGTAATACTTGATATGGTCCAATATACCGAGGTGCTAGCTTGCCTCTTACTTAGAACCTTCGAGTTCCTCGAATAGGAGAGACTTTGACATACACAAAATCTCCAACTGCAAAACTTAACTCCCGCCTTCTTTTATCAGAATAGCTCTTTTGACGTGATTGTGCCTCTTTCAATTTTTCTCTGATTTCAGCTACACGATCTTCTGCTTCTTTTATAAGGGCTGGTCCAAGCAAGGTTCGTTCTCCAACTTCTGATCACATCAGTGGGGTTCTACATTTTCTTCCATATAGGGCCTCAAAAGGTGACATGCCCAAACTAGCTTGGTAACTGTTATTATAGGAGAACTCTGCATAAGTTAGGCTTTTCTCCCAATATTTACCATACGTGAGCACACATGCTCTTAGCATGTCTTCCATAATCTGATTTATTCTTTCAGTCTGACCATCTATTTGAGGATGATAAGCTGAGCTAAAATCTAGCTTGATTTATTCTTTCAGTCTGACCATCTATTTGAGGATTTATTCTTTCCTGCAAACTTTTCCAGAACTTAGAGGTAAATTGGGTACCTCGGTCAGATACAATCCTACTTGGCACACCATGCAATTTGACTATGTTATCCACATGTAACTGGGCTAACTTGTGTCCACTATACTTGGTGCGCACAGGTATGAAGTGAGCAACCTTGGTAAGGCGGTCCACTATTACCCATATTGAATCATTTCCTTTCAGAGTTTTGGGTAATCCATTCACAAAATCCATGCCTATCTCATCCCATTTCCAAACAGGAATAGGCAATGGCTGGAGCAAGACTGCTGGTTTTTGATGCTCTGCTTTAACCCTTTGGCATACATCACATTGTGCAACAAATCGTGCCACATCAGCTTTCATGCCATTCCACCAATATCTTTCTTTTAGGTCCATGTACATCTTGGTGGCACCAGGGTGGATAGAATAAGCTGAGTTATGGGCTTCATCAAGGATTATTTCTTGAAACTTTCCCTCTTTAGGCACACAAATTCTATTTTTATACCACAATACTCCTTTGTTATCCACTCTAAAGTATGGAGCTTTATTTTCTCCAGTTTGCTCACGAATCTTCATCAGATCCTTATCCTTATGTTGTGTCTGTTTGATTTCTTCCACAAGAGTTGGCTGCACCATCAGACTGCCATTTTGAGGTTGGCGTACTATATGCATGTTCAACTGTGCTATCTCTTCTTGTAGGTGAGTGTTCTTAGGCACCAACTGCTGACCATATGACCTTCTGCTTAGGGCATCTGCTACCACGTTGGCCTTTCCTGAGTGGTAATGATCTCAAGGTTATAGTCCTTGATTAATTCTAACCATCTTCTTTGCCTTAGGTTCAAGTCTGACTGTGTGAAGATGTACTTCAAACTCTTGTGATCAGTGTAGATTTCACACTTGTTTCCAATGAGGTAGTGTCTCCAAATCTTGAGAGCATGTACTATCACTGCTAAGTCCAAATCATGGGTAGGGTAATTTTGCTCATGAGGTCTAAGCTGACGGGATGCATAAGCAACCACTTTTCCTCCTTGCATGAGAACACATCCTAAACCTTGTCTTGATGCATCACAATATATGATGAAATCTTGGTGAATGTCTGGCAAAGTTAACACTGGTGCTGTTGTTAGTCTCTTCTTCAACTCTTGGAAACTCTTCTCACATGATTCTGTCCAAGTGAATTTCTTATCCTTCCTAAGAAGCTCTGTCATGGGTATGGCTATCTTGGAAAATCCTTCTATAAACCTTCGATAATATCCAGCTAATCCAAGAAAACTTCTAACCTCACTCACATTGGTGGGTTGCTGCCAATGGGAGACAGCTTCTACTTTCTCTAGGTCAACTGCAACTCCTTCAGCTGTCAAGATATGGCCTAGAAATGCAACCTTCTCAAGCCAAAATTCACACTTGCTGAATTTAGCATACAACTTGTGTCTTCTTAGCTTTTCCAACACTACTCTCAAGTGTTGCCTATGTTCTTCAGCACTCTTAGAGTAGATAAGTATGTCATCAATGAAGACTACAACAAACTTATCTAACTCTTCCATGAATACCTTATTCATGAGGTTCATGAAATAGGCAGGGGCATTGGTTAACCCAAAAGACATCACTGTAAACTCATATTGTCCATATCTAGTGTTGACACTTGCTAACACCACTTGAATACTAGGTTGTCATCCCCAGCATGGCACTAGAGTGTACTATGGTATTTATACGCACACAGATAATCCGCAAGCGCACGGATACCGTTGAAGCTTTTATCCGGTTAAAGGTTTTATCGTATCCACAGGGAAATGGGAGAACCAACTACGCTCTAACTTAACCAGGATAGATAGATAAGTGTAAATAGGAAAGATGGTAGAATCGAATAAGAACAATATTAAAGGTAAGATAACAGTGAGTGATAATATGGGAATAGAGAGTAGAGCAATCTAGTATATGGGCGATGGTAGCAGAATAGAGAGAATAACTATGGTTTCTCTACTTCAAAGGGGTATGTCTATGTCTGGGAACAAAGGATGCTTATCCATAGGCCGATAAACCCTACCCGTCCTGCTAACGAGAGGTGGACTACAGAGAACCAACGTAACTGTCACCTACGCGGCCTACCACACGATCCAGCTAGACAGGGGATATCCACAAGTAATCTAGATCTAAGCACCACGCTTACACCTATACTACAACTCTAACCTATAGCGTCCTATAGATTAGAAGTACTCAAAAGAGTTGTGAACCAGAACATACATGATTAGTAATTGCATAATGAATTAGAAGTAGATTACCAGAGTCATCCCATGAGCAAGCTTGATTAGAGCTTGATCATGACGAAGTACAACCGGAGGAAGAACCGACAGGCCGGCCTCTCCTCTAATCCTCCTTCGCTCTCCATCTTGCTACTATCTAGATCTACTCTAGTTTAGAGAAGAGAGGAGAGCTCTCATCTCTAAACCCTAGCTTTTGCTCTGTCTATGAATAATGAATAATGATCAAGGGTTGCCTCCTCCAGGGGCCAGGGGGTCTGGTTATATAGTCCCCTCAAGTGAACCTAGGCCGTCGGATCAAACCGACATTGATTGAACGGTTATTCTTGATCCTTTAGGTCGGTGGAGATCTCCCGAGAGAAAGAGTCCCGATTGGGCTCCAGAGGTGGGCGGGCGCCCAGGGCAGGAGGGCGGGCGCCCTGCCTCTGGCCCCGTTCGGCCTCCGCTTCCTTCCCGTGGCTTCTGGAGTCTTCTAGATGTAAGATAATTGCGCGGCACTTTAATATCTCTATGTAATCCCGACGTGTGGGCCTTTCTTCCTTATTTCCTGATAACCCCTGCAGAAATAGACAAACACCAAAACTCGTGGAATTCTATCAGATAAAACCCTAAGTCTCGATGTTGATTTCATTTGGATCCTTTTCTTTGTTTATTTGATAGTTAAATTTGATACTTAAGAACCGTCAACATCTAGTTACAAAGGCTGTCTTGGGAACATCACTATTCTTGATCTTGAGCTGGTGATAACCTGATCTCAAATCAATCTTGGAGAAATACTTGGCTCCTTTAAGCTGATCAAAAAGGTCATCTATCCTTGGCAGGGGATACTTATTCTTGATGGTGACTTCATTTAGGGACCTATAATCCACACACATCCTCATACTTCCATCTTTCTTCTTCACAAACAAGACTGGGGCTCCCCATGGTGAAGAACTAGGTCTAATATAACCTTTCTGCTGCAATTCTCTTAGCTGGTCTTTCAGTTCAGCTAACTCTGCCGGAGCCATTCTGTAAGGTCTCTTGGCTATGGGGGCAGTTTCGGGGATAAGATCAATGATGAACTCTATATCCCTGTCTGGTGGCATTCCAGGTAGTTTCTCAGGGAATACATCAGGGTATTCTTGCACTATTGGTACTTCCTCTATGGTCCTTGCATCCAAGTTGAAGACCATTGGACTAACTTTAGATCCTCGGGTTTGGCATTTCACTTTAATCCCTTCATGGTTAACTAATGATACTTCCTTGGTTGCACAACTAATAATTCCATTGTGTCTGGTTAACCAATCCATTCCAAGGATAACATCTATTCCTTTGGACTTGAGCACTACTAAGTCTGCTAAGAAAACTACCCCACTTAGAATGATCCTTACATTCGAACAACCTAGATGACATTTGATGTCAGACCCAGGTGTTCGGGTTATTAGGGGTAACTTTAGTAGTACTGTGGGTATTTGATGCTTCTCAACAAAACTTGATGATATGAATGAATGTGATGCTCCAGAATCAAATAATACTGTTGCAAGTACTGAATCGACTAAGAACTCACCAAGTACCACTCCTGAAGCAGTCTGAGCATCCTGAGCATGAATATGGTTGACACGGGCTCTACCATAGGATTGTTGAGGTTGCTTCATCATCTGGCTATTATTGTTGGTGTTGCTATTGTTGCGAGGGAAACCACGGTTGACTCCAGACACTGCAGGTCTTGGTCCATTAACAGTGTGGGACTGAGTGGATACTGCTGGTGGGTTGTTCTTGTTGGGACAGTTGGCAATGTAGTGTCCAGTCTCATGGCAACTAAAGCAAGTTCTGACATTGTTTGTGACTTGACCAGCGCTGTTCTGTTGAGTCTTGCCATAAGCTTGATGCTGATAGGTTGTCTTGGGCTGATATGATGACTGCATTTGGTTATTGGAGACACTAGCAGGAGAGCGAAACTGCATTGGGGCTTGAGTCCGCTGGCTTGGTTGGCTAAAGGTTTTTAGCCTCTGGGATCTAGCACCATCTTGAACTTTGCGCTCTAGAAACTTGCGCTTGTTCTCTTTCCTTTCTTCAGTCTTGGCCACATCAGTCAGAATGGTCCTGTTCATCAAGGTGTTGAAGTCTGGATAGATCTGTGGGGTCATGAGGGTTCTGAGCTCACAGGTCAATCCTTCTATGAACTTTGTCTGTTTCTTGGCATCAGTGTTGACCAATTCTAGGGCATAGCGAGACAATTCAGTGAATTGGAAGATGTACTCACTTAGAGTTTTATTTCCTTGCTTCAAGTTGCGAAATTCATCAGCCTTCAGCTTCATGATTCCATCTGGAATGTGGTACCGACAGAATTCATCCACAAATTCTTCCCATGTGATCGTGTTGGCATTGTCCACAGCTCCACTATAGGCTTCCCACCAAGAAAGGGCAATTCCTGTCAGCTGATGAGATGCTAGCAGAACTCTATCCCTTCCATCATAGTGGATTGTGTCCAACTTCCTTTCAATCACCTTAAGCCAATCATCTACTTCCATGGGGTTGTCAGTTCCAGTAAAGGTGGGTGGCTTAAGCCTCATGAACTCAGTCATCTTGTCTTGGACTCCGGCTCCACGGTTGTTCCTGGGGCGGTTCATGCCTTGAGCCAAGGTCTCCAGAAGGCGAGTCTGAGTTGCCATGACTTGTGCTAAGTCAATTACTGGAGGAGGGGGCAAGCCATCTCTTTCATTATGGTTCCTAGTCTGACTCACTTCATCTTCATGAATACCATCAACATTTGCATTGACTTGACTTCCATTTGGATTTTGGCTTTGTCTACTAGCTGCACGACCACTTGGTTGAGAGCGGGTAGCTGGTTTGGGAGGCATCTGTTGGTTAAGATGAGAAAGCATTAGATAAGGGTTAGATCTATTGAGTGATGTTGTTTTTTTTGTTAAGACGTTATATTTTAAAAAGGTGCAAGTTTTAAGACTTGCTATCCCGTAAGGGAACAACATAGAGCACTCAATTATTTAGCACACCCAACAAGCACAAATATATATTTTGAATAAGAGGGCGGTTTACAACATAGTAATGGAGGAAATAAGCGTACTACAATACGGTTCATCTACTTTGGGGGGTTGAACAAAAGTGAAGTAAACTTCACTTCTCCAAGACATAAGGAGGAACTAGGTGCTACTATTCTTCAACTTCTTCGGACAAAACGGCTTCATTCCCTTGGTGTTGAGGTGGATCATGCTTCTGGCATTTGTGGTTCTTCCTTTGGACTAAGAGGTGGGTCACCATCTTCTTTTGGTGGTGGCTGGGTGAGGAGGGAAAATCCTTCTTCCTTAGTGGACTCCAAGTCTAAAGCTTCATGAGAGGTTTCTGTGGGTGGGGGAGCTGATGGCCCTGCTATGTCCATCTTTCTTTTGGTTTTTAGGGACATGATTGGGATACCTTTTAGGACTATGGGCTCTTGGTCTCCCTCTGCTAACATCCTTCTTTTGATCCTGGTGATAAGGTAGGCATCCTTCAACTCCTGAGCATGGCGGTCTTCAGCTGCCTTCAAGACTTCAGCAATGGCAGTTTCACGACTCTCGGCTGCAGCTGCTTGGGCCTGAGCTTCTACAAGCTGCACATGGAGCTTTCTAACTATGATCTCGGCTTCCTCCGCACGATGGATGCACTTCCTTAACTCTGAGACCTGCTCATCATATTGCTTATCTAGAGCAAGAAGGTACGTGGTCATGAATACCACAGTTGGGTCATCTTCAAGTGAGTAACGTCCTTACAAGAGCTCTATGCGGGTCCTCCAAACTGGTCAGTCTTTTTCATCGGGTGGAAAGAACCTCATGGGTGTACGGGTGATGGGCTTCTCGTAGATCTGGCATAGGTACCTCAAGGCTTTGCGGATGACGGCTTGATATGTATCTGCTTCAGCTATGTTAGGGAAGTCCTCACTTTTCCCAATATAGATAGTAACTTCGCACCGCTCGGTCTCATGCTCTTCATATTCTCTGCCTTCATATTCTGGGCGATCCTTGATTCCAAGTTTCTGCATGGTAGCATACAAGAGCTTGGGAAAGCCTTCTACACTTAGACAGTAACTGCTGGTCCAAACTCCTTCTGCCATCTGAGAGACATAGATGAGAGTAAATATTTTTTTTCAAATAGAGGGAAGAGGGTAAGAACTTTTGTAAAATACGTTTATTTAGTAAAATACTGGTCCAGAAAAGCCTAAGGTCGCGTCCTACAGCCAACTACGGCTCTGATACCACCTGAAGCGCCCCTGGTAAACCAGGAACTCAAATGTGATACAATACTAGTCCCAGGAGGCTAGTAACACATTTATTACATCAGATAAGTTTCAGCGCAGTAGTCTCGGTAAGCGTGGACAAGGAAGGCACGCTATAATAATAAGACACCAAAATACAACATAGGTCCAAAGGACCCAGAAACAAACGATATCACAATCGAACATCTGACGAGTCCCAATGCCACAGGCTTAGTTGGGTGCAGACACGACCTTACTCGAACGCCACTTCAGGATCGAAGTCCGGATCTTCCTCTGTTTAATAAAGCAAGGGTGAGTACAAAGTACTTAGCAAATCCAACCTTACCCTACGGAAGGGGAGAACAATATATATGCATATGGATAAATCAAGGATGAGGCTTAGTTTCATTTGCATAAAGCTATCTTTTTACACATATAAGGTTTTATTTCACAAATACTGTTGTAAAAGACCTCTTTTCCACATATGATAGTATTTCTGAAAATGGAGTTTGATCACAATTTTAAGTGTTGTTGAACCCTTGTTCCCACAACACAATGGCAGTCAACCATTTATTTCCAAAATCACACTCACTCTCATGTTTTCACTCATACCAACCCATCTAGTTGTTGAAACCAAACCATAACCCGTCCGAGACCGCGGACACGGCTATCCAGATAGATTTACACTCTACAGAGGTTGTACACTTTTCCCACAAGTAGGATACCATAACTTACACCGTCGTGCAAGCACAGATCCATCAAAGTCATTACCCTCTATAGCTAAGTAATGGCGCTCACCACGGGAACACTAAGGCCACATCTCATGATACCACAATAATTCACAAAGCTCTTTTCATACATTTCCATAATTTCACATACATCACTTAGTGTCCCGTTGCACACCTGCCTCCAGGTGATTGCCAAACTAACTAGAGGGGTTTAGACTAAGCCTTTCCCATGCAAGGCGAGTGGTTGTACGATAAATGAGTTAGGCAAGATGAATCATCAACTCAGTCCTTAATCGAGACAAGGCGGATATCTTCACGCTTAACCCCGCAAGGTATAAGCCACAACACCAGGGCATCCCCAAAGAGATCTCATCCGCCCCATCTCCATAGTAATCACATCTATAACTTGTTCATTAACCCTTTCTCAATACCCACAATTTATTTTCACCACTCACACCTTTTACTTTTAAAATCATTATATTTGAAAAATATAGCGATGAGTATCCAGGATGAGTAACAAGTCCTAAGCATACTAAATAATAATATTTCTGTCATAGCATATTATTTGTTCTTAGGTTTGAACAAGACAATTATCGAGTAATATCAGTTCAAGTATGGCTGTTCAACAGGTTTTAACTAAGCAGCGAAAATACTTTGTACATATATTGTACATGCAATATTTAAAACGGCTTCTACGGGTTGTGTTTAAAAATAGGATCAATATGCATCAAAGGGGATCGGTTGGACTTGCCTCCGTCGGCGTCCTCAGCAAACTCTTGTTGACAGTCCGGGTCCTCGACGTCAAACTCGCGGTACTCGTCTCCAACGTTCTCGTTTTCTGGCTCGTTCACTCCGTCAACTAAAATACGCGACGAACGACACAGACAACGGGCACAAATAAATAATCATATAAATTAAAATGAGCTCCAAAAGTCATGAAATTAATATGGGAGGTAGATCATGATTTTAGATGAATTTAGGAAAAAGAATTATTAAAATCAGAGTTAGCATGTGGTATTTGTAAAATAGCCGGAATTTAATCATGCGAAAAAGGCTAACGGTGATTAAGAAATAGATGCTTCACGTGGGCATTTGCTTGGCTGGTAGTTCATGCATGCATGTACTATTTGGTGGAGTTAATGCTTATGGCCCACGCATGTATGGTTAGAGAGAAATTAGCAGGGGTCATTAGAGCTCTTCTGTATGTCATGGTTCAGTTCGTGGAGTTCTTGGCAGTGAACCGGTACAGACAAGTACAAAGAGAGATACCGAAAAAATACTACAGAAAGACAAAGAAGAGCAAGGAGATGCTCATGAGCTGCTCACCTCGTCTTGCGACGACAGTCGAGCTCGGCTTGTGCGTATGGCCGTATACGGTATACGCGAAGTGAGAGTGAGTGAGCCATGAACGTGCTTCTCGGGTGGTGAGAGTGAGCACCCGAGGCTGGCTTTTTATAGGCCAAAGCACTCAGCTGCGTGCCATTAAAAATGCTACTGTAGCGCATGGTCGGTGCCTAATTTGCATGCACGATGCATGTAAATGGACGGTGCATAATCACCGTGTCCTTGCATGCAGGTGCATGCAAATGGACGGTGCATGCTCGTCCTGCATGCATGCATGCATGAGATATATATTCGTGTAGGTGCACTGCTATGTTTTCTTGCATGTAAGCTTGCTGGTACTCGCTGTTATTTGTGCGCGAAAAATATAGATGGATTAGATGGAGATACTATAGAGCTCAAATTATTTTATAGTTTTTAAAATATATTTTGAAAATAATTTTTAATGCGAGTGATTTTTTTAGTGTGAATTTTTGGAATGTTACAGATTTATAGTACCAAATTAATACCATTAAATTTATTATAGAATATATTTTCGTAAGATACTTATTTTATGTCATAGATATTGATACTCTTTTCTATAAAGTTGGTCAAAGTTAGAAAAGTTTGACTAACACGGATTCTAGGAGTTGAAGCTTTCGGGGACGGAGGGAGTAGTATTGCAGGTATTTCTTCTACAGTAACTTGGTGTAGTTTGATTGGTGAAACCTTTGCAGCCTGAGGCTGTTGGTCTCAGTTCGACTCGCTCGCTCGCATTCAATGGGCCAGGACATGCCTGTCACTCATTCAATCTAGCTGACGCTTGCTTTGCTTTGTGCCTCGCAACTAGCAGCGCACGGGCCGAGGAGGGCACGCGTGCCTTCAATGCAGCGACATCAGAAGAGACGGGCGCGACAACGGCTAGGGGCAAGCGTGTCAAGTTTACTCTCTGTGCTTCAGAACGTTAACTTTTGCAAAAATGCTAAGGTTGCCCAAAACGTCAGTTAATTGAGGTACGGAGGGAGTACAACTCAAAGTCCTAGCATAACCAAACTCGTACATAATATTTGACACATATATCTAACAAAAAACTAATGGCTAATGATAACTAATGTCTAGAAAGGAGGAGGATGAATAGATTAAACCTAAAAAATCAACTCAAAGCATTAGATCAATAACTGCAGAAGTTTGATAGTTTGTTGGAACTTCTACACTTAGGGGAAGGAGGTGTGTGGGTTAATAGATAAATTTATAAAACAAAACTTATCTAACTCAAAGTTGTGGATCAATAGAACTATGGAAGTTCCGTAGATTTGTCCAGGAGTGTGGGGGTTATGCAGAAATCTTTGTAATTTATGTAGTTTAGCATCAACTCGAAATCTCCAAGTAAATGGTCTAGATTTTTTTTCCAAATTACCACACTTCTATAGGTGGAGTAGAGCTATTCCTTGTAGTTAGAAGCCACATATGACCAAATCAAGTTGCAACCCTAAAGTCAACGCAAAAGTGAGTATCCAAACAAATAATTGCAACAATAAGTGCAACTGGCATAATGATTTAACCTGAGATTTGACAACACAACCAAGTTATGCAAACGATGTTGTTGAGGAGGCCACAAAGGCCTTAAGTTTCTTCTAACTATATATTCTCTTTTTAAGCAAATCATAAAAATCAAGCTCGAGGTTTCTCCTAGATGAATCGAAGCAATCTCGTACCTCACCACATGATATTGGAGCTTGGCAAGTGACATCAAGCCATTTAGAACCCAAACTGAAACTAAAAGCCAAACAACATGCTTTTCTTCAACTTTTTCTTACCACACCTTCAACATCCTTTCTTTAACTTTGTCTTACCACGCCTTTTCTATCTATTTCAGTCTTGTATTGGTATAGTTTCACTGAAAAAGCTACATAAATAGAGAAACAATATAGTCAAATAAGCTAAATAGATCCAATTTATGTGGTTTAGTATATAAAAAAGGTCTGTCGGGAGAAGCATCGACAGAAAAACCTAAAAGAATATGTTTTTGACTTCTAATTTTAGCTTATATGTTAGCAATAAACACTTTATAAGGTGTACCAAAACAGACCTTTGTACTTTAAAACATCTAACCATGTTTTTCTCAGTTGATACAACTTCTCATAGAAGCACTTTGCATAAAAGCTACTCCCTCCATCCCAAATTGTAAGTCATTCTAAGAATCTTGGAGAGTCAAAGCATTTTTACGTTTGACCAAAATTATAGAAAAAAATACTAAGAATTGTAACGTAAAGTGAGTATACTATGAAAATATAATTAAGAAAGAATCTAATGATACTTAGTTGGTATCATAATAATTATTATTTTATCATATAAATTCGGTCAAACTTAGAAAAGTTTGACTCTCCAAGATTCTTGGAATAATTAAGAAGAATCTAATGATACTTAGTTGGTATCATATAATTATTATTTTATCATATAAATTCGGTCAAACTTAGAAAAGTTTAACTCTCTAAGATTCTTGGAATGACTTACAATTTGGGATGGAGGGAGGGAGTATAACAAAACTCGTCTTCAAAAAGAAAAAAAAAAGCTAGAATAAAACAGGGCCATTAGTTTGAGGGGTTGGGGAATGACTATGGGCGCTTTGATTATACTCGACAAGCCTGCCTCCCCTGCTCCCCGAGTCGCCACAGCCTCGCCTTTGATTGGCTCCCCTCCCTTTCGTCCTCACCAGAGACGAACCCCTCCTCCTGCTGCTGCTGTTGTCGGCTCCGGAGCCATCCTCTGCTCCGACCACGCAAATCCCCGACCCCGAGGCAGACACCGGCCAGGCCCCGCGATGGCAAAGACCAACGACAACGACGCCTTCAGTCCCCGTAAGACCCCTGCGCGCTACGCCATCGATTGACCGCACCGCACCTCCTTTTTCCATGTTTGGGGTTCGCCCCTGTAACTTAATTGGTTCGTGTCCTTCCGGGATCAGTATGCCTGTACTTGGTAATTGCAGACTGTTGGTGTGAAAGTCGCTTCAAAATTACAGTTTTGTTCAGCGTCTGGTTAGATCAATGCATGCGGATGAACCTCAGCACCTGGCTAGTGACTAGTCAGCAGCCCAATAAACAAAACTCCTACTAAGTTTACCTTCTATGACGCATGAGAATGATGCCTTGTGTGCCAGCCTCACCCATCGAGTAAATCTTGCTCTAGCTGGGTTCAGAACTGGGGCTTCAAGTGGATGCTGTTGTTCCATACTTCCATGTGGATGTGCTTCGAACTACACGGTGTGGGTATAACTGAATAGTTTTGAAGCTACAGAAACGATTCCTTCAAGCTGCAATGCTATTTTTGTACATGAGTATTGAGTAGACTCTGTTGAACTTTGAACAACATAACCACCTCTGCGCAGCTGTTTCCCAAGAAAGGGTTGTGGTAACAAACAAACATGGTGAGAGGCTTGTGGGGCTGCTGCATCACACCGGATCAAACAAGATTGTGGTCTTGTGCCATGGTTTTATATCTTCCAAGGTAAATACACCCTGTTGCCTTCAAGATATTTATGTATCCCTTAATTGCAGGCAAAGGACCCAACTATTACTTTATTTGGGAAATGCCAGACATTTTAATGTTTTTAAAATAGTTATAGCTGCCACATGCAATTTATTGCTCATTTCCAGAATGACAGCCTCATTCTTGACCTAGCGGCAGCATTGACAAAGGAAGGGATCAGTGTCTTCCGCTTCGATTTCAGTGGAAATGGGTAAGCTGCACCTCCAGAACTGTGTAGTCACCAGCAATGTTAACCAGCTATTGAAGCAACTATAGAAAATTTTCTTTATTGTGACATCATCCTGTTTGTTATCTTAAAACTAAATCATTTTCCAATTTTTTGGCTCTGCATGCTTGTTATGTAAAGTCTTACATATATATTCTATAAATTGTTAGATGTCCCTAGCAAATTATCAAAGTATGTACCTGTTGGTTTTTCCTTTATGTGGTTGTTTAAGTTCCTGTTGCTTGATACATGATTTTGCAGTACCATTCCCTAAAGAGTTAAAGTACCACATTATATTTGACATGAATGCATTCCATATAAACCTCCCTTTGGGTGATATATTTTTAATTGTACACAGAGAAAGCGAAGGTCAGTTTGAGTATGGCAACTACAGGAAGGAGGCTGACGATTTGCATTCTGTCGTATTGTATCTCTATCAAAAAAGTTACGATATAGCAGCTGTTGTTGGTCATAGCAAAGGTTGGTGATGTTTATCCTTTCTTTAGTAGTTTGGTCATGCATCATTTTTGCTGGTGGGTTCCATTGAATTTTTATCAGTAACGTACTAGCAGAGTTTGTTCAGTTAAACCAGAATTTGCATCTCAAGAAGTAAGAAAATTCTGCTCATGTAGTGTACTATTAGAGTTATGATAACACAAAAACCTACTTGTGCCGTCTATTTGGGCCTAGTAACTTGTTATGGGTTTGCACTTGTTTGAAACTCTTAAGAAGTTTTGATGTTGGTTATTACCTACGCTCTCTTGCGCAGTCGAGAGAAAAGTGTAGTTATTACTTCCTTACAATGTATTGTTGTTCTGTTAAATGCATTAAGCATATCTTATCCATTGTATTTAACATTTAGTTTTGGTTTAGATTTCCAGTGTTAGCAACTAAGTTAAGCAAATCCACAAGATTCCTTTTGTTGATGGTATTCTATTTTGCCACACTTTGTGTTTGATCATTATTTCCTGTATATTACCACATCTTTCTTTAGTGACTTCAGTTCCCATATCTTATTGAATGATAAACATATCACTTTGGAAATTTGACTCAGTGAAACTGCTTTTCCTTTTGCAGGAGGAGATGTAGTGATTCTATATGCTTCTATTTACAATGATGTCAGCAAAATTGTTAATTTATCAGGCCGATTTGATTTAAAACAAGGCATTGAAGAACGAATAGGGGAAGGGTCTATCGATAGAATAAATAAAGAAGGCTACCTTGATGTCAAGGACAAATCTGGTATGAATGGGGTTTAGGTAGCTCTTGCTGTGTAATCACTTATTCACTTTCATATGTGTATTTTGACCGCGTTGGAACCAATGTAGAACATGTCAACTACAGGGTAACCAAAGAAAGTTTGACGGAACGGCTTAATACTGATATGCATGCTGCAAGTGTTTCCATAAGTAAGGAATGCAGGTATGGAAACCATTTCAGACATTATGACCCTCATGTTTATACTCCAAGCAGAAAAAGATAAGTACCTGAACATTAGTGTTTCATCTGTGCTCGCAGGAAGTTCAAATTGTGTTTTTCTCATTAAGTTTCCATTGTGCTAGAATAGCTCGCATTTTGTACAGGTTTTCAGACATGCTATTGTCTCTATTCAGGTTCTTAACTGTCCATGGTTCAGCTGACAAGACCATACCTGTAGAAGATGCCCATGAGTTTGCGAAGCATATACCCAACCATAAACTGCATATCATAGAAGGAGCAAACCATAACTACACCGCACATCGCAAAGAAGTTGCTGATGCAGTAGTAGATTTCATCACGTCCGATGGGGTTTAAGGTATTTGAAATTTATCTTCTGTACTTTTTTGTATGTCCAGATATTCCGTATGACAGAAATTTTCTTGTAATGAAGGCTGAGGAGCCCACGTCTCCAAGGTGAATGTTCATTCCAGACTGTTTAACACTTGGTCATACACCTATTCCCATTGGTGGACATGAGCGGTACAGCTCCAAATTGGACCCTTCAATACTAGGGCAATAATCGACACAGACTTGCATGGTACTAGGTGTGCATTATCTTCTGAACCGAAAAAACTCATGCCTTGCAGGTTTGAGTGTTTTTTTTTGTTTTTTTTTTGAAACGAGGTTTGATATGATGTTACTGGTATGTGCTTTAAGAATTCCTATAAATATCTAACTCCTGGTAGGACTTGTATGTCGCTGTTGTATAACTGATGAAGTTTCAGCAGACTACTTGTGGCTACATGTTCTGGATTGATCATCAGATGTTAGACATAGGAGTATATGTATATACTAATAATATGCACATAGTTTTTGAGGCGTCGCAACGCCACAAGGTTTTAGTTACACCATATTGCTTAGGTGTCCAGCATTACCCACGCTACAGGACACCTAATAAAAACCACGAAAAACATGGGTTTGTCATAGCATTTTTGTTAAAAATAATGTATCTAGAAAAACTAAAATATCTTATAATTAAGAACGGAGAGGGTACAAATTGTCTCGTGGTGGCGGCGTGTTCATGGTTCAGGCGTTCAGCAGAAATGGCTACTGCTTTGGACACTGCGACATATCAGTGTTAATAGTTCAGAATCACTGAAACTGAGCATCTTGTAACTTGTTTTCCATCGACGTTTGGGCCTTGTTTATTTCCACCCAAAAATCCAAAATTTTTCAAGATCTACATCACATCGAATCTTTAGACGCATGCATGAAGTATTAAATATAGATAAAAATAAAAACTAATTGTACAGTTTGGTCGGAATTGACGAGACGAATCTTTTAAGTCTAGTTAGTTTATAGTTAGACAACAATTACCACAAATAAATGAAAGTGCTACAGTGTCTTAAAATTTTTTTATTCAGAAACTAAACAAGGCCTTGCTAGCATTGCGTCACAAAGCTGTTGCGAAAGAATTTGTGGGAAGACAACACCAGCTGGTTCGACCGGGGCAGCGGGGAATATTTCTTTGTGCCGGATCCAGTGAGGCTCAGCAGTCAGCAAGCAGAGCCTTTTGTGTCGTTTCGTACGAGAGGTCGAGAGCTCGTTACAGGTTCACTTCTATTAATTCTATCCACTAGCTCTCGACTAAACACCACTATACCAGGGGTGCCTGGGTGCGTGCAGGACTGCAGATCAATGCATCAACCAGGATTTTTTATGTTGATATGTTGATCAAACTTTCTTAAGTTTAACTAGATTTGTAGAAAATATTAGCAACATTTGTATCTCTAAAGTTTATTATAAAAATATATTCAATAATTAATCTAACGATACTTATTATATATCATAAATATTAATAATTTCTTGTATATACTTCATCAAAGTTGAAAATATTTAATTTCTCAGAAAGCGACAGATGGAGGAGCAAAACCAGGGTCTGTCTATGTCTAATCTAAGCCTTTATAATAAGGTAAGGTGACTGGGGTGATGAGATGGCAGGCTTGGAAGAGCAGGCTGGAGGAGGACGCCGTTATGCATCTGCTCTAGGGTTTGGTCTCCCCTGCCTGCATAGAAATCAGTCACCGGGATAAGATATCAATTATCATTGCTGAAACACATTCCAAGCATCGAAGTTGAGTTGTTGTTTGTCTATATATACCTCACTGGATGTGATGGCTTCTACTACAGCATCAGAAAGTTCTCTACGGTGAGCAGTGTAGCAGTGATTTGCTCCCTCAATGACACGCAGTTTGTGGTTTGGTATAAGCTTTGCAAACTCGTATGCATCTTCCACGGGTATGATCTCGTCAGCTGAACCATGAATTGTAAAGAACCTGGGCAAAGAGTCCAATAATAATTTCTGTGAGGATTCTATTCTACAACACTGATGAACTAGCTAACAAATGTAATACACACACACTATTCTTGGTTCTACGAGTGCACAGAAACTACAAGGTCACAAAAGAATGAAGATTGTGTGCTGCAATAATTGGCCACTTGGTTGTTAATTTACATGAAGGGAAAATTATGCCTAAGTAAACTGATAACCTGCACTCTTTGCTGATGGAAAGGCTTGATGCGTGCATATCAATACTCAGTCGTTCCATCAAGGTCTCTTTGGTCACTCTGTACAAAACCTTTCCTACACCGCAACAGATATGCAGTTATTAGATGCACATAAAAGATAAATAAACTACAGACAGAAGATATGATGTGTTTAGCATAGCGTTCAATATAGAAGGTCAGACATCTTCCCATACCTGATTTGTTTGTGACATCAATGTAGCCTTCTTTGTTTATTCTATCCATAAACTCTTTGCCTAGGCGCTCTTCAATGCCTTTCTCCAAATTAAATCGACCAGAAAGGTTAACCACCATGGGGACATCGTTGTAGATAGAGGCATATAGAACCATCACATCTCCACCTGAAGAAAAAGAGATGCAGAATTAATGCCCAAATTTCCAAATGGCTAGACAATTGCAGGGTAAATAGCATGAGAAGGATGGCTGGGCAGCTACAGCTTGCTTTTGGTGAGACAAGGATGAACCTTTTGTTTTCTCTTGCTTGCGTTTAAGGATAACAAAGCACCTCTTTAACACTTCTATGAAAGGAACCCATTAACAAACAAAGCATATAACAATATGAAAATTAACCTGATAGGTTCCGATTGATTGCCAGTTGATTGCATCGCAGTTTCCTATTCTGAATAATACTAATGATGTACAAGGTTATGCATTAATGCACAAAAATACAGGAAATATTTCTCTATGTTTGACTTGTATTGTATGTAATCATATTGCAAGCTTCTGGACGTTTGGCTTACCCATGACATGAACCCAATGGAACAACGTGATGGAAAGAATAATGAATTCCATGATTATATCAACCAAACGATGCATATAACCCACCTTTGCTGTGACCAACAATTGCTGCTACATTGTACTTTTCCTGGCGAAGATACAAGACAACAGAGTGCAAGTCAGCAGCCTCCTTCTTGTAGTTGCCATACTGGAATTCACCTTCACTTTCTCTGAAAAGTGTGCAATCAAAAGCATCATATCAACTGAGACTATGGAGCATGCATGGTAACTAAAAATTATAGTAACAAACTATGGAGTATTGTTAAAAGCTACATATTATGAATTTGTTTAAAAAAACTACAGACTATGTAGCAAGCAATATAAATTCAAATAACTTGGATGCAACACAGAGAGTTCAAACAGAAATAACTGTTTTACAAATGCTTCACTGTTGATTTATCTGAAAAAAGTGCAGATCTCAGAGACAAATGCAGTACCAAACTCAAGTGATACTTATGTAATAGTATATACACAAAAACAGGAAGCTCCATTCAGTCCATGTGACGCCCATCTTTTACAGAAGAGAAATTTGGAAGCAATGGATGCAGTGACTTTATGAAGAAACACTACAATAATATTTACAAAAACATGCACAGAAGGGGATGATGAATCCCTAATTCCACGGTCGACTTACCCATTTCCACTAAAATCAAAACGAAACACGCTAATCCCTTGCTTTGTTAGTGCAGCCGCAAGATCAGTAATGAGGCTATCGTCCTGCAAGAGAGCGTCAAATTTCGCCACATCAATAACAATTACATGAACAGCATGCACAAAAACACGCAACAATTAATATTTACGCAGTCATATCTTCAAAGATTAGAAAGCAAAATTTCTCCATCAACATATACCCTGGAAGCTCTAAAGCCATGGCAGAGCACCACAACCTTGTCGGACCCCATGTGGTGCAGCAGGCCGACGAGAGTCTCACCATGCGTGTTCGTCACCAGTACCCTCTGTGCCGGCGCAGCTGTTCAGAAACCAAACCACATCCACATGGATTCAATTCAACAGTCCGGGGCCGGAGCACCAGTAATCTTTTCCGAGAAATGTTACTGGCAATCACAATTCACGGCAGGGGTAGTAAGACAAGATCAAGAGAAGAGGGGTGCTCACGGCGATTGGGGGCATCCTGGGATGAGCTGAGCTGCTCCGCCATGGAGAACGCGTGTCCCGATCGGGGTCGAATCGGAGGAAGCTTTGCGGACGCCGCCGGCCGCAGCAAGCGGAGCAGAGGCAGAGGTGACTGGTGCGCGGCAGGCAGGTGAGTGGAGTGAGTAGAGGAGGGCGGAGAGGGATCCGACCAACCGGCGGCGTCGGTTGACTAGCGCCTGTGTGGCTACCAGTTGGCAGTAGCAGTAGCTTTGGTTTCATCGTTTTTTTTCTTTGGGCTTCGTTTTGGCTTCAGAAGCGAAAGCTGAAGCCTTCCCCCAATGCTAATTAAGCCCCACCTCAAAAACCAAAAACTTTTTAAAATTTTTCGTCACATCAAATTTTGTGTCACATGTATGAAACATTAAATATAGATGAAAATAAAAACTAATTGCATAATTTGTCTGTAAATCACGAGACAAATCTTTTAAGCTTAGATGATTGGATAATGTTTGTCAAATAAAAATAAAAGTGCTACTTGTTTAGTTCTCAAAAATTTTCAAGATTCTCCGTCACATCGAATCTTTGGTCGCATGCATGGAGCATTAAATATAGATGAAAATAAAAACTAATTGCACAGTTTACCTGTAATTTGTGAGATGAATCTTTTGAGCCTAGTTACTCTGTGATTGGACAATGTTTGTCAAATAAAAACGAAAGTGCTACAGTGGCCAAAAACGAAAATTTTTGCCAACTAAACAAGGCCTAAATAAAGGGTTGATACCGTACATGAAATTGGCTGGAGATTAAGTCAGCTTAAATATGTAGCAATTGTATATATTTGTGAAGTTAAAAAGATAAAGGATTAGCTAAACATGCTCGTGCCAAGTTGCGTTGCACATGTGATCACGCTCGACTAAAAAGATGTTGAATCAAGGGACCAAAAATTAGGAAATGAGAGTGACAGTGATCAAAATAAGTGATGGTACAAGTGAGGAACAATGGACCAAATGATGGAGGAAAATATTTTTGTATTTTAACGCAATATTGTTGATTATTGTTTTGTGTTATTTAGCACAATACAAACAAACGGCAGCCTGTTTGTGCACGGTTAATGAAAGAAATACCCACTCCAATACTTTCCATTGATAGATATAGTTATATGCTTGTTTGATTTCTTTGGTGAAGAACACGTTTTCAGTTTGACAGGATTGAGAAATGCAGTACGTTATTTGCAAAAGGGTTTTACACTGCAGGATCAAAAATAAACGCGCGTATTTAGCTTGGGATTGAGAATCGATGCCTTCGACCTGTTTTATGTGACTACTATGAATGGGATCAATTAATTTTTAGAGATAAAATCGTTCTAGCCTTTATTTGGTTTGCTTTGAAGAAGAAGACTTTAAATTTATAGGGATAGAATCATTCAGCCTTTTACGGAGTATTTGGTTTGAGGGATAAGACGGTTCTAATCTTTAATTTTTTTATCAAGGTTTTAATCTTTATTATTGGTGATGTTAACTTCAATTTTCTGTTCTCACTGTCTTTTATCCTTCCTTTGACGGGCCAAATTAATCACACTTTGGGCCTCCCATCGCCCTCCCGCTACCATGACTGCCATCTGGGCCCGGCGCGCTGCTCGCCAACGCCGCCGCTCGGCCGCGCTGCAGCTGCACTGCACCTCTCCCTCGCGCTGCTGCTCCGCTCGCGCTGCGCTCGCCAATGTGCTGTTTTTTTTTGTTAAATGGGCCATGGCCCAATAGGAATGAGTGAATGGAGGCCTGGTCCACGTTAGAGCCCCCCAAGAAAACCCTAATCCCCGTGGCCATCATATCATATCCATCCACCACTTGAGCCCCCTGCGCCGCCTGCCGCATTCCCCTGCGTCGCCACCACACGCACACGGAAGCGAGAGCTTATCGGCGGCGGCGAAGATGGTGTCGCTGAAGCTGCAGAAGCGCCTCGCCGCGAGCGTCCTCAAGTGCGGCAAAGGCAAAGTCTGGCTTGACCCCAATGAAGTCAGCGAGATCTCCATGGCCAACTCCCGTAAGACTTATCCTCTTCCCCCCACGTTGGTTAATTGCTCACTGGGTTGGGGTCGTATGGATCTATGGGTGAGGGATTTACCTGCTTAGTTCGGGATAGTTCGATTGGACGGAATATGCTCGACGTTCGCTGTGATTTTTGGAAAATTCTTGTTTGGGTCTGCCGGTTCAGTTTATGGGCATGGTCAAAGGTGGATGGATAGTTTGTTTGATTTGTATGCCCTGGCTGCCGGTGCTTATATTGGATCAATCGCTGCATTATTCGTTCCACCATCATGTTACGGAGTTGTTTACCTGCGGCCACCCGTAAAGGCTATTGCTTGTCTAGTTTGTAGGCTGTACCTGTTCTAGCTTGTTACGTGTGTACCCATGCAGTTTAATTTGTCTAGGATACTAGTTATTAAGCTGATGCAGTTATAGTTTGCTTGAACTAACAAACCCAGTTTGTGATTATTTCTTATATGTATTGTTTATGTATATGTGATTGTAGATTTTGGCTAGGATTGGTATTACATGTGTATTAGAAAGAAGTGATACCACTGCATAGCATTACATAATTGTCACATGTAATCCTCATTTTGATCATTGGCTACTATTAATTTTACATTGATTGTGCTCTGGTCATGTCTGTCTTGCTAAATATTTGCAGCGCGTAGCCAACTCAGATTTTGTCACTTAACTGCAGATTAATATGTTCTGGTAAAGCTAATTTAGATTGGTGTTGTTTCTCAAATCTCAACTTATCATACCGACCATGATTGTGCTCCTTGGGATAGTCCTTAGCTCACGTTTTTTACAATTATGTCACTATCCTGGGCTTTGCACATGAACTTATGTTTCACATTTGCTTCACACAATGGATTAGAGCATTGAAATTGTAGGCAAGCATGGTTATTCCAATGCTTGTTGTTCTGCTCTAACTTTTTAAAGGAACATAAGCTGACCATGTTTTTGCAATACTTACAGGCCAGAACATCCGGAAGTTGGTTAAGGATGGGTTTATCATCAAGAAGCCCCAGAAGATCCACTCAAGATCCCGTGCAAGAAGGGCACATGAGGCCAAGCAGAAGGGAAGGCACTCTGGATATGGTATGCTGCTGTAACTCATTTATGTTCAGTTTTCAAGGATGGGTAGACTTTTGCTAATCCAATGTCTTTATAGGCAAGCGCAGGGGTACCAGGGAGGCTAGGCTCCCCACCAAGATTCTGTGGATGAGGAGGATGCGTGTTCTGAGGCGCCTGCTCCGCAAGTACCGTGAGGCCAAGAAGATTGACAAGCACATGTATCATGACATGTACATGAAGGTCAAGGGTAACATGTTCAAGAACAAGAGGGTGCTTATGGAGAGTATCCACAAGTCCAAGGCTGAGAAGCTCAGAGAGAAGACACTTTCTGATCAGTTTGAGGCCAAGCGTGCAAAGAGCAAGGCGAGCCGCGAGAGGAAGATTGCTAGGAGGGAGGAGAGGTTGGCACAGGTATGATAATGTTATATTGATCCATATCTGCATTTGTTTCTGAACATGGGTGCAGCTGCTGCTTCTCAAAATGTTCTGGAATATCTTTGATGGTTTTTACGGTATAATGAAATTTGTCAATTACTATGGTTTTGATTTGTTGAAAAAATGGTGGATCAATGAGCTAACATTTTAAATGACATGCTGCTAGGTTTATTTTTAGGTATATTTTGTATAATTAATGGCTGCATTGTAGTTTATGTTTCCGTAACCTTTTTAAATGGCTACTACCTACATTCCAAATCATAAGATGTTTTGGTATTTCTAGATATATAAATTTTGCTATGCATCTAGATATACACTTATGTCTAGATACATAGCAAAATCATGCCATCTAGAAAAGCCAGAATGTCTTATAATTTGGAATGTAGGGAGTACATGATTGTTTAGGTTCTTATGATTCCTTTAGAATCTATATGTTAACTGTTAATTTCTTTCTTTGTCGTATAGGGCCCGAGAGAACCAACAGCACCAGTCTCAGCCACTGCTCCATCTGCTGGGTAAGTGCCTTGGAACTTAGTTTTGTTTCCTTGGACTTTTATCATATTTTTGTTGTTGATGTGTTTTTCTTCATTTTACCCATGTCACAGGGCACCAAAGAAAGCAAAGAAGTGAAGTATTGAAACAAAGCTGCTTGCTAGTACTATATAAGCATAATTTTGGAGCACCTGAACTATTTTGCTGTTATATAGTTTGGTGTCTTGATATTCTGAGTGTCATATCTCGACTGTTCTGTTGGATAATGCAGTAGAGTTGTTTATGGAGTTTCGTTGGAACAGGATCCCCAAAAAATGTTTATTTGACAGATGATCTACAGATGATGATCTCTGGATGTGTGGTTATCTTTTATGAAAATTAGTCTTATATCTTCTTGTTCTTCTGTGATGTGATTGAGCAATGGGCGATGGTATCCCGACCCATTCTTTGTGGTGAATTACTCTTGACGTGCCTCCGATGTCACGCAACATTTCAAGAATATTGAAGAGTTAACATATATCAAGTTTGATCAAAATTATAGAAGTTTGATTAAAATTATAGAAAAAATTATAAAGATTTATAACATCAAATGAGTATACTCTGAAAATAAAATTAATGAAGAATCTAATGATACTTAGTTGATATCATAAATGTCTCTAATTTTTTTAGAATGACTTATAATTTAGTACGGAATGACTATTACTTAATGATCATATGTCATCAGCCTGTACACTGAGTATTTGACCGTGTACACCATGTAGCTGTCCAAAAGAGCCTTCAGCGCTGCGCTAGTGCTGCATCAGGCCGTTCCAGCACCGTGCGTGCACGGCGCCGTCAGTGCTCGTTCAAAAATTGAGCAAAAAGAAACCAGAGTGGTCGAAAAAGGCAGTTGAATAGGCAGGAATTCATATTCATCTATGTGAAAGGCATGCTTACAAGTTACAATCATCCTCCTACTGAAACAGGACGTATGTTGGGAATTCAAGCTCTTTTTCATTTCAGCATCTGAACTCGCTCCTTTACCTGACCTAGTGTTCTGCTACAGATTGCAGATGCACTTGGCCTAATGTTATCCACAGATTGTAGAACAGCAGAAGCACTTGTTACCAACGGCCGAACTGCAGTTTCTCTATACCACTTTGGATGTGATCGAGTCTATGACAGCGTCACAAAGTTGTCTACGATGAGAAGTATACCCATGATTTGCTCTCTTGATGACACATGTCAGTTTGTGGTTTGGAATAAGCCTTGCAAACTCATGTGCATCTTCCACAGGTATGATCTTATCAGCTGAACCATGAATAGTGAAGAACCTGGACAAAAGAGTCGACGAACAATTTGCATGAGGATGAAGACAATTTTGTTCTAACACAAGCTCAGCCAATTATGCAAGGAATTAACTACTTTGGGTTCTGTAAAAGACATTGGAATTACAATCTTAAACTAATTTCTTAACCTGCATTCCTTGCTGATGGAAAGGCTTGCTGCATGCATATCAGTGTTCAATCGTTCCATCAGGCTCTCTTTTGTTACTCTGTACAAAATTTTTCCTACATTGGAATCAACAAACGTCAGTAGATGCCCATGAAAGAGAAATAAGCTGCACATGTAAATAGCCATGCATATAGAAGTCCATACATAATTCCTTACCTGATTTGTTCAAGACATCAATATAGCCTTCTCTGTTTATCCTATCCATATATTCTTTGCCTAGACGCTCTTCAACGCCTTTCTCCAAATAAAATCGACCAGAAAGGTTAACAACCATGGGAACATCGCCATAGATAGAGGCATATAGAACAACCACACTTCCACCTGAGAGGTAAACAAATACAAATTCAGAGACTTTTCCGAAATTACCTAGACCATTACAAGGATAGCTGGGGCAGCTACAGCTTCATTTGGGATAAATGAGATTAGAAAGACACAGAGGATAAAGACATAGCATCTAACTACATGAAAACCAACCTTTCCTCACAAAAGAAAGAAAGAAACGAATATACAACAAAGGTTTCAAAGTTTGATTCCTATGCAAGTTCTTGTAGAACACTCGAACTTATACATTCTTTTCACTAACTATGTTCAATTGAACAACACCTTATTAAAAAAATAATAAATTAAACAATTATAGCAACTTCACAGTAGAAGGACTACTATAATTCACCTTTGCTGTGGCCAACAATTGCTGTTACATCATACTTCTGGTAAAGATGTGAGACAACAGAATGCAAGTCATCTGCCTCCTTCCTGTAGTTGCCATATTGGAATTCACCTTCGCTTTCTCTGGAAAGCACAATCAAAGGCACCATGTGAATGTAGTTACAAACCAGGTTTTGTTATTCGAAGTAAAAATAGACAGCACAAAACAATGCACCAACCAATTCCAATTCAAATAGTTTGGGTGCAAGACAGAACAAAAATGGTTGAACAAATGTTTTGTATGTTTATTAGTCCTCCGGAGGAGAAAAGTGGGTCTCCCTATGCATAAAATAAAATACAGGTGACAGGCCTAAGATACAAAGGCCCTGTTTGGTTCCCCTTACTAAATTTTAGCTAGTTAAACTTTAGTCACTTTAGTAGTTAAAGTTCCAAACACATTGACTAAAAGGAGCTAAAATAGTTTAGTTCTATTAGTCACCCAAGAGTAGCTAAAATAATTTTAGCTAGCTAAAATTTAGCAAGGGGAACCAAACAGGCCCAAAGTAAAATCTGAAATTAAGGCAATACTGCACTAATGTAGTCAGGAAGTATCAGGTAGATCCACAATTTCACACGAGCAACTTACCCATTTCCACTGAAATCAAAGCGAAACGCATTCATCCCTTTCTTTGTCAATGCAGCTGCAAGATCAATCATGATGCTATCATCCTGAAAACGAGTGCTACATTATATTAGATTAGGAACAAAGTTATCTATGTTCCCATATAAGAAAGTAAGGTTCAAGTTTCTACAGCTTTGCATCAGAATTCAAAACATCCAACTGATTTAGCCAATCATGTCTTAGAAGGAACAAGGGAAAGCTTCTTCAGAGCATGAATGTTATCCATGCGCAGTACCTTGCAAGCCGCAAAGCCATGGCACAGGACTACAACCTTGTTGGACCCCGCGTGGTGCAGTATCCCCATAAGATTCTCGCCGTGCTTGTTCGCTACCACGACTCTCTGTTCCCTAGCGGCGGCTGTTGAGAAACAAGATGGAGTCAGCAATTCGGGGTGATAATCTCTCTGGCAAGAAACTACTGCGAATCTTAGTCACCGGCGGCCATCGTCTTGTCTACTTGCAGCGAGAGCAGGTAAAAATGCGGAAGCAATGATCCAGGGAAAGAGAGGCGCTCACGGAGATCGGGGGCATCTTTGGATGAGACGGGTGGTTGGGCCATGTGTGGTCGCCGGCGGTGAGCCGGTGACCTCGCACCCTGGGCGGGATAGGATCTCCTCGGAGGACTCCGGCGTGGACCACGACGCCGGGCTGCTCTTTAGTAAGAGCAGGGAAGAAGGGATTCGTCGTCACAGAATCCTCGTTTTGATTAGGGCGCTGGATTGGAAATCCTAACAGACTCGTCCTCCAGTCCGACTTTATTCCGTTTCATATTCATATTCGAGCTTTGGGAGCATGAAGTCTTCGATTTTAGTTGGGTTTGTGATTGCATTTGCTAAAAAATAAGAACCGGTTGATGATTATTATCGAAATAGAAAAATAATTAGTTTGAGTTCTGCTCCAGTGCTCCTTTTCTAAAAATCTTTGTGAATGTTAAGGGTAAATACCAGGTAAACTCTTGATTTTGCATGGCTGCATGCGTGGTGATAGAAAATATACTTTTGCTTTGATAGAAAATATAATTTTGCACGGCCTAGAGTTGGATAAGAATGAAATCAATTGTTTACTTTATGGATCCACCCCTAACCACATTAACTACTTTTGCTTTGAGATTCACAAAATTTTTTTGTTAGGGAGTACCGGAGCAGAACATTTTTTTCTTTAGCGATCATGTCTAGTCATGTTTTTCATTAAGCAGAAAAGAGTTTTGTTATAGGCTGACAGTAATCCAAGGTTACCAAATCCCCGAATCAAAGAGGCGTTTACAAAAACCGAGGAAAGACACGACGTAGGTAAGCAGCTAAAAAATCAGAGAGACGCCATTAGCGGCCTCAACTTCCTGTAACCCGCCAAGCACTAGGCTTTGACTTCCTCCTCAATCACCACCTACAGCCCTGTCGGCAATGTTGCAGGTTTGCCGAATGTCCTCGCGTTTCTTTGGCAAACAAAATTGGTAGGAAGAAAATTCCTTTTTTCTCCTTTAAAAAACTACTTGATTTTTTTTCCAGCCTAGTTGCAAGGTTTACATGTTTCATAAATTCAAAATCAGTACATATGTTTCCCTCTGAAATTGGCATAAAGGCGTGAGGTATGAACGCCATCATTTTCTTTGTTATTGGAGTTTGAAATCATAATGCACCTTCCAACAAAGAATTAATTTTACAGACACATTTTCAAAGGCTATGAAACTCATCCAATCTACAAACAAATCTGGAGATCCAGATGTATCCTAAGAATCATTTTTTTTGCATAGTTAATAGCTGTAGATAGACTGAACACTAAAACAATGCTTCAGAGAAGACACTTCAATGTGCAAGGTGGTCAGACATGCATCATGTGCAACTCTAGTGAGCTCGAAACCATTGATCACTTTTTTTTTCAGCTGTCCCTTTGCCAAGGAATGCTGGCAGAAGATAGGTGTCATCTGGAATGACTCTACTGAACTGCTCGACAGAATAGCACAGGCTCAGAATCAGAATGACATGCCCTGGTTCATGGAGATCATTCTAATTGCTGCTTGGGAGCTGTGGAAAGTAAGGAATGACAAAGTGTTTCAAAGAAGAGATCCCAGCCCGGATAGATGGTTTTGCAACTTTAGAAATCAATGCTTCCTCCACTCTGTTAGATTTAGAGATGACTTAAGATCAATGTTTTGTTTTTGGCTAAATACATTCAGTTAAGTCAAGTATGTATACTCTGAACTCTTCGTCTTTTTTTGTTTTTGAACGCGAACTCTTCGCCTTTTATTTAATGAAATTTTACAATACTGTGGGGAACTCCTTTCTTGTAAAAAAACAAAGAATTAATTTTTGAGGGAACCAACAAAGAACTAACTATGAAAAGAAATAATTCGATTGTTTTTAATCCTGCTCGATCTCAAGAATTTCTTAAGAAATATCGTATGGAAGATGGATATGAACTATCATATCATATCTTGTTTAGCCTTGACGAGAAATCCTCTCCTATCACGAGTTTTCGTGGATGCTTCAACCTTTTATCAGTTAGAGCATGTCCAAAGGCTTTGGCAAATTGACTTGGCATTTGTTGTTGTTTGCAAACTTCCATAACAAAATGCAAAAGATAAAAATAGGCCATTTCTAAGAGAATTGACATTTGGACTTGGCAAATGATAAAATTAGGAGGTCTCCAGGCGCGCGCTTTCCTTGCGTGTGACTTTGCACGCGCGATCAGGTTTGCAAAGCCGTCTACAACTTGGCATTTTTGCCAAGTTTGCTCCCTCGTTTGCCAAGTTGCCCAAATTGCAAACTCCAAATGCAAAACCGTTGGATACCCCTTTTGGAGCTTTTTGGCAAATTGCTCAAATGCAAACCTCAAATGCAAAACCCTTCGAGATGCTCTTAGGGCAGCCACTGCCTCTGCAGGTAACTCTACAAGTTTCCGAAACCATCATATTTGTGACATGGAGCTTTGGAGAATATGTGGAGGTTGGGGTTACTAGCCACACTGGTGCGTCTGAGCTTTTATAAGAAGTTTTTCCAGGAGATGCTTATGGAAAAAGTTATAGCTCCACACAGAGTAACTTAACCCAAATCTTTTGGCCAATGAGTACTCTTTTCTTTTAGATGGAAAATGGAATTCTATCAACCATTTACATAAACAAGTTCTGCTTCTGATCTTATCGTGACATCAAGCTTCCTCTAACAGTCCATTGCATGTTTATCTATTTGAGTTTATCGAACACCTGAACTGAACCTCGTCCAATCTATTTATTTGAATTTTCGCAATCAAGCATATGAACTGAACATCGTCCACAAAGCGAGGGTCTACCACGTGTACTTTTACGCACAGTAACAGTAGGAACATAAACCATCGATGATATCTGATAAGCACTACAGGCCTATTTTCTGCTGGTATCATATTTCAATCCTTATACAACACCTCGTATCAATAATACTGCAGGAAAAAAAAAAACAAAGTAACAAAAATGGGATAACAGTACCGTCGAACAAACTCAGAGACCAACGAGTTCAAAGTATACTCAGCACAATTCACTAGACCTTCACCGGCGGCTTTAGTATTACACCATAATCCGGAGCAACGCTAGGAGTATTAAAAGGGGCCAGGAATATGTAAAACACTAACAGTTGAATAGCTCAATTCACATCTTACATAAGAATAGCTGAGCATAGCTAGTAGGAGCCATTATCAGCAGGTCAATTAGAACGCTTCACAGCAGCAATAAGCTTCCAAAACATCTCTCAGAGTTTCCCCGATCAAAGTAAGTTTTCATGAGAACAAAATAGTTACCTGGAGATTGGAGCCACTCGGCCTTCTTACTGTCAAATGAAGAGATGTGATAGTGCAAAGAAATGCTAACGTTTGTGCCAACAAACAAGGCAATGTAGTTTCAGACGATGTCCTCACTGGACAGACTGCGGGTGGAGAGAAAAAAAAAAAGATCAGAAGGACAGCCCATGTAACCATCACAAACGAGGGAGAGACTCTGCCCGAATGAACTCCTTGAGAAGAGCTTTCTCCTCATTGATCTTATTCTTCTCAGTGGAATTGCGTGGTTTGATCTTCCGCTTCTCTTCCAGCATCCATTTGTACAGATGCCGCTGCTCATCTTCGGATAGTGGTGGGAGAACCCTTTTGGGCACTGGTGCAGGAGTAGGATCTGGAGCCTTGGCAGTTGTACTTGCTGGGGATGACAATGCTGCAGCAGCAGCGGCAGCAGCAGCGGCAGCAGCAGCAGTAGCCTGAGCATTTTTCTTTTCCTGGTCTCTTTTGTAGGTCTTGGCAAATACATAAACTGCATGTGACAATCATGTCAACCTACTGCAGCATGTGACCAAACACAAAAACAAAACAACAGTGCAAAACAAGTGCAAAATGCCTTTTGCAGTACCTTTCAGCACCTCAAAGGCCTGAATATAGATCAACGCATTGTCGTTTAGTTAGCAATGCAATGCAAGTAAACTAGTGTGGCAGAAATTCCTACATGTATTAACTCTAATGATAGTATGGCAGGAAAGCTTACATCATTAACAGATCATATATTAACTTATATTGAGTTGTTTGGCACGCTTCAATGGCTTAATCGGTACTACCTTGAATTTGTGCAGTAAGTAGGGAAAACAACAGTGAAAGTTTAGGCAGGATAACAAAAAAGCAACCAGGGCAATGTTATCATCAAGTACCAACCAGTTATTATGTTTAACTTGAAAGCTGATGTCAATAGTTTTATGCTGTGTGCACATATACATCTGCCAGATGATGACGTGCGCCTAACAAGTAATTTCCTTCTTTAAAGAAGATACTAACCAACTAGATAGAAATCATAATACATCCTTGTATCATGTGAACTCTATGGATATCCATCTGTTAATCTTAACATATTTACAAGCAAATCAAGTTGGCAATTAGCAACCTGGCATACCCAGGTGCCCAGCCATAAACGTAGTTGTGATTACACGATATCATGCCCTTTGAAATCCTTCTAAGAATGTCACTTGCATATTTGGTTCATACATAATGGTGCAATTGGAAGCAATTGTTGAACTTCCCTATATGGCAGATATAACTGCTTGAGATCCTCCAGAGTTTCCCACTGCACACTAGTTCACTTGGTGTTTCCTACCATTTTCCTACTAAACAAAGAGCATACACTACCTATTGAGGGACCATATTTTCCAGAAACTTCCAACCACCGTGTAAGAATTACATCTAAATTCTAAATGGCCAAGATTGAATCCTATTGGTTTACCTTACTCTTTTACCCTTATTGGTACTACCAAGTTCCAACTCATGAGTATTAAGTACCCCCATGATGAACTTCACTTAACACAATGTTGGGACCCTTGTACCTACCCTTCTGTTTTTTCATTTATAACACAGAAAAATTTATACTAGGTGGTGCCATTCATTTAAACATCTGGTACGGCATATCTTTTTAGCCCCAGAATGATCTAAATTTTACTCCCAACACAAGACAAAACATGCAGATTTCAAACCCCCCCCCCCCCCCCCCCACCAAAAAAAAATCATCCATATCTCACCAGCTAAACATGTAGTCCCATTGACATCGATGGCACAGGATAACCCGATCTATTTCCGTTTTCCATCAGGTACAAAACTAACCACGGCATGACAGGCAATCCAATTCCAACCCAGCATTTATTATACAAGAGAAATGTCACATTTTTGCAGGAGACAACAGGACCAAACTGAGGTGATCTAATTGCACAATCATTAAGAGTAAAACTACCACAGGCGCAAATCACTTATGATAACATTTTTTGCAGGAGACACCAGGACCAAACTGAGGTCGAAGCTGGGGCGAAAAGGGGAGAGATCTGTCGAGGGGGATTTTTTTCTCACCTCCGATGAAGACGTTGGTTGCGAGGAGGAAGGGAAAGATGCGGCGCATGAAGACCCCCTTCGCCGCCGAAGGCGGCTGCGGAGCCGGAGACGCGGTGGTATCGGGCTTGGCGCCGGCGGCCATCGCGGCGGGACGGGAAGGCAAGGCCGCGCGCACGTTTGGGACGGGGACGCCGGCGGCGGCAAGACAGCTGCGTCACTGCGTGCAGAGGGAATGACGGTTCACCTTACTCTTTTACCCTTATTATTAGAAAATTATACTGCGTCCTTAAAATTAATTTCTAAGATTCTTTTCATTTATTTTTATGCTTAACCATATTTATTTATAGATAAAATTAGAAATATTTGACATTAAATAAGTATATTATAAAAATATAGTTTATGATGCAGTAATATTAATATGGTGTCATAATAAATCTTATTGTTTTTTCTATAAATTTAATCAAATATGAAAAAAATTGACTTAAGATAGATCTAGGAATTATAACTTTTTTATATGGTCATATGAATAACTTGTGACAGATTTGTTATGTATATAATGACCATGTCATCTTGAAATTGGATTATGAACGTAGTTGGACGCATTGTTTGAAGCATGGTCTTGTGTTGGATTCGGATTGAAAACATGGACGACAAGAGATGCAGCCGGGAGAGTGCAGCGAATGATAAAGTGGAAGAGAGATTTTTTCACTTTTTAATAAATATAAATATAAATATAAATATAAATATAAATATAAATATAAATATAAATATAAATATAAATATAAATATAAATATAAATATAAATATAGTTTGTTGTCAAGACACGTGCTAGTCAAAAAGCTCAATTTTGACCAAATTATAGTGGATAATACTAACATTTATATTTGTATATAAGTTTATTACAAAAATACATTCCATAATTAATCTAATTGTGCTTACCTTTTTATTATAAATGTTAGTGATTTTTTATAACTTTGGTCTAAGTTCAAATCATCTTACTCTTCAAAAAAACGAGAGTATTAAAGATCACCTAGAATGCTTATTAATTTAGTTTGAGTCGGTAATACAATTGTGAAAGAACCGAGATATCGTCAAGAGAGGGTGAATAAATGATTTTTATAAATTTTGTAACTTAGAATGTAGCAAATAGTTAACCTTCAGAAGTCCCGAAGGAATCCTTAAAACTTTTGAATGTTTGGAAGTTTGTACGGACAAAAAAATCTTAAAACATAACTAAGCTTAAAGAGTTCTAGCTCAAACCAAACTTGAAGATATGAGTTTAGAGATGTCCACTAACAAGTTGACAAAACACTTCCACTCACAAACACACAACCAAGTAGATCAAGATGAAAACACCAATATACAAAGTAAAGCACAAAGGATAGAAGAGATATTCACCAAAGTTTAGGTTCCCAGTCTCCTACTTGAACCCTATACATGTCTATTGAGGAAGTCATAAGTGACCACCCATGGTTAAGCTCTATTCGGGTTTCTTTCGACCACTTTCCTCGATCCACTAGGCTGATCTTTTCTCTTGAGGAGGCAAGATCAAGGCCTTCACAAACTTTCTGTGGCTCACCACAAGTACGAAAGCTCGTCTGGCGACACCCAACTCTTTAGGAGACTTCAACTTTAAGAGTAACAAATGATGCATGAACGATTGATGAAATCCATAAGTACTCTGGATTTTGATTGCTCTTTTGCGCTCACTGCATCTCAATCTCTTAACCCCAATCAATTGATTCTCATAAATCACGCACCCACAAGAGAGGCCGGAGGAGAGCTCAGAAGACTTTTGGTTCAGTTAGGAGTGCAGGAGAAGCCCACAAGCACATCAACCCCTTCACGTGGGAAGATGAAGTGAAGGAATAGACTAAGGGGGTGTTTAGTTCCTCACCTATTCCAAAAAATTTTGAATTTTGGTTCATCATTTTGCAAAATGCAACTAAACACCATGCAAAAATTTTGGCAAAAGATGGTTATTCTCCATTTTGGATTTTGGCCTCAAGAGGCAAAAAAAAAACCCAAAAGAGTCTCATGAGGCCCTCATGAGGGCAATAAATTCTGCATTTTGGATGGAACTAAAGATGACCCTGAAAATTTTGGCATTTTGCATTCCACCATTCCAAAGTAGTTGGCATTTTGCATTTTTGGAACTAAATACCCCCTAAATTTGGCTTCGAGGTGCTAAACATAGAATCACACATTGAAATCCATATTCTTCATATTCTTCAATAATCATAATCCTTGCTTGAATGTTTTGCTTCCATATCCATTCTTGTGATCAAACTATACTTCCATGTTGAATTTCCTTGAATTATTAAGCAATTGATCATTCTTCTTTCATGATAAAGAATATCATCCAAGTGACCAAGTAACTAATATTCGTAATATTCATTGATTCACCATTGCTCTTTATCACATTATCTTGACATATATGAATCAACATCGATAAAGGGCAAGCTAATTTACAATTCCTTGTATCATTTTCATTTTGACTTGGCGCACTTCACTTTACATTTATTTCAATTTACATATCTTCATTTTGACGTTGGGACCAAGAAAGCTTTCATATAAACTCTTTTTCATCAACTAATATTTTGATCACACATCTTCATAGATACTATTAGTCTTGAAATCAAAGGACTATCAATCTCTTCTCGTTTATGCAACCAAACCATCTTCATAGATACTATTAGTCTTGAAATGCCTCATTTTGATTGATCAATTTGCTTGTCTTGTTTTTTTATCATTTAACCACCAAAACCCATTAGAGAGCCTAAATGCACTTTCAAAACTAAGATAGTACTACTCCATCTGACCCAAAAACTAATGTGCATATGAGTACCTGACCCAACACTAATGCGAAAGTGGAGACTTTTTTTTGGAAGGGAGGTATAATATATAAAAAAAGAAGGAAAATTGTTCCTTGATTAGCCATTAGCTTGCTGGTCTCGTTATTCCAAACCATCCGATCCCTTCTCCTCTTGCTGATTAATTAAGTCCAAATACACACAGTTTAATCCACATTGAGGCTGCTGTGTGTTGAATATTACAATATATAAGCCCTGTTTAGAGAGCTTTTGCTTCCCCATAAAGATAAAAAAGTCAGAAGCTCCCCCGAATAGGTTTTGTTTCTTTAAGAAGGCAAAAAAAAAAACTCCAAAAACTACGCTTTATACTAAAAGCAGAAAAAAAAATAGAGCAGTTTTCTAAGTTTTGCTAGGAAGCTTCTCTAAGAGGTGTTAAGCTACACCTCTCCTAAATCGGGCCATAGTCTAACATCAACTCACGTTATATTATAAATATAAATTGCAATTCTGATTCATTTCGTCTGTCATGTCACAACTAGGCCGACTGACGACCGAGCTCCTAAGAGAGCAAGGTTAATAACAAAGCCAAGTAATCGGCTATAAGTTAAGTTATAAGAGACAGACTATATAATAATTGTCTTCTATTTGTCTAAGGAGCTTTTTATTATTATGTGGCACCATGTCTAGTTTTTAGAAAATGCATGAGAACTGCGCTTCATTATATTTATTATATTTAGAAAAAATATCATGTCTATTCTCTTTCCTATTCCTCCTCACTTATTATTCTACCTGGGCACACCACTGCATAGGCTCCCATGTCTATCTTATTGCTTGCATGAGAACTAGGCTATGTTCTCTCTTCCACATCAACAAAAATATTGATTAGTTTAGCTATAAGACAATTGTTGTACTTGCTCTAAGGGCTGAGATATCTAATCGACCGGTGTAGACTCAAGAAAGCCACAAGATAAATGGCTAGTAGTAGAGATAGCACATCCAATAGAACTGTAAGGCACACACCAGGAAACAAAGTGGTGATGACCAGTGCACGGACACATATCGGCACATAAGGGCGTGCCCAATGCTCCACTCTGGATGTATGCCTCAACCTCCACGTTTGCATGTAGCGTCAAAATCAGCTCAGGTATTAGCTTCGCATGCTGTCAGTAGTGCTTGCAGAAGACACCATTGCTTGGTCTGACGAAAAGCTAGAGCCACCCCTCCAATACAAGTTGTGGCCTTATGGCCAGATAAAAAAGACTGTGCCGCAGCAGAAAAGCTGCAATGCATGAAGCTGTGCTGGTCCCTATCCTTGTATGCCTGTATTGTGGCATTTGATTCCTTGCTAGTACTTGATCTACATGGATATCTCTTTTAGGTGAAACTACTGTTAGTTGTTAGCTTGCGTTGCTGCTGCCCTAAGAAACACAGATTGGATTAGGCGTGATGTTGGCGAACGGAAAAATAATAATACTTCTTCTTTTTGAGTTTTCTAGATACATAGCTTAAAGCTATGCACTTAAATAAACGATGTGTTTCGATATTAAAACGGTACTACTAGCACCTGGACGTCCGATCTGGGCACTAGTATCCGGACGCCGGGTCTTCGTACGTGACCCCACCTGCCCCCGCATGGAGAAGAAAAAAGCGCTAGTGTCCGAACGCCGAGTCTTCATACGTGACCCCACTTGCCCCTGCATGGAGAAGAAAAAAAGTAGAGATGCGAACACATCCCCACTCAGAGAAGAAAATCCATCCTTTTGTCCCAGCGTAAGGAACTCGTCCTGCCCCCCAAACGCACGAGATCTGCCTGCCTCCAACCTCCCAGCACATCCACCCCGTCCGTAGCTCGGCCCCACAACTCCCCCAGCTCACCTCCCCCGCTTGAGATGCAACAATAGGATGAAGCAGTGGAAGTACCATGAACATGTTGTTGCAACATCACCAAATAAGTTACTGCAACAATAGGTTGAAGCAGTTCGAAACACCATGATCATGTTATTGCAACAACACAGAATGAGCTGCTGCAACAATGAGTTGAAGCAGTTAAAACACTATGAACATATATATTGCAACAACAAAAATAGATAACAACTCCAACATTGTGATGATGAAGTTGAAACATCTTGAATGTATTGTTGCAACAACAAAGAAAAAATAGCTGAAATATTAAGTTGCAGCGTCTGAAACACCAAGAAGATATTATTACAATAACACCGAACAACTGTTGAAACACACATGCAACAACTACTGCAACATGCAGATTGAAGCAACTGAAATATACTGTAAAACATCTAAAAAAGCAGTACTACAACAATCGATTGAAACCTACTGCAACATCAAGAGAGAATCATTGCAACACGACGAGATCTGTACCCGAGAGCTCACCGAAACCTTAGCCACTGTCGTATCCTTAGATCCAGATCCAGATGAGGAATAGGAGGTGGACGACGAGGACGAGAAGGTAGAGGAGAGCTTGGTTTAGAGTGAGGAAAAAGAGGAGAAGTTGAGATCTAGATGAGGACTCCACCTACCTTGCTGAAAGTCTCCGTTGTTGCTCTCCTCTCTGGATGCATGGAGGTCGCTGTGAGGAAGAGAGAGTAGGGGGAGGTGTGTGTCTCGTCGGAAGCCACCGCTATCGCCCCCACTCCAGTGGCATAGAGGACATGGAGGTCGCAGAGGTGAGGGAGGAAGAAAGGGAGGGAGGGGTGGCTCACAGCCATCGTGGCGTGGAGAGCGCACAGCGAAGGGAGGCGCACGGGATGGGCGACAGGAGCAGCGGCGTCCGGGCGCATAGGCACGGGCTGTAGGAACAGCGGGGGAGTAGCAAGGCGAGAGCGGAAAAGGTGGAGATGGAAGGTGGACTGGATAAGCAGTGGAGTGGCTGCCCACGCGTCTATCTGGGTCGCCCACGCACCTGTCCGATGGGGTCGGACGACCGTAAGATAGCATTACCGATACTAAAAGTAACTTTGAAAAGCCAACATCTTATAATCTGAAATGAGTATTCTTTATATTAATATTAGGTATATATCTATATAAATATAATAGTAGCAAAACATATCTATACGTGGAGCGAGACTAATAATTTGTCGCTGGTGTTTGTATCAATGATAATGAACTAGCTATTTTTTTTGTTAGATCTAGTGTGACTATTGACTAGTAACCTAGTGACGGGGTCCACCTAGGCAAACTTAATTTGTGGCTGTGGACAGCTGAACCATCAACCTCCGCACACAATCTTATCCTAGGCGAAAGAGTTTTGCTTTAGCTTATTATTACCTGCAGGACATGATTGGCATCAGGAAAGCAAAGAAATGCGAGCTGACATGAGATCACTCTTGCTGTCCCTTGCAAGCTACCGACAGAAACGGCCATTGCATCACTCAAGGAGCATCACATACCAGTACTTGTTTCTTTCTGATAAAATAAGGCTAGGTAGATCACAGGTGGGAGAGGATATGTCCTTGATGAGGTGGAAGAGGATATGTCAAGGAACCATGTGGCAGCTCGCTTGGCGTCCAGCTGCAACTATCATAACCAATTTAGAATTCAGAAAACTCATACGCATCAGCTTCCTTGGCACCACTAGAAAAAAAAGTGTATGTATAATCAAAACAGAAGCGCGAGGTCTCTTATCCATTTCTTTAACAACGGTCATTAACAATTTCATCCATCTACTTTCTGCCAGCGAAAAAGAAAGTTCGGACAACTGACCGACAGATTCCCGATCATGGTACCCAGTGGCCAGTGCAGTCTTGACAGGTGTTTGTGTTCAGAAGAGAGCATTGAGCAAGAAACAACCCCTGATTCCAGATCTGGCTGGCATACCAGGAACTTTTCGATTTCCTCATAAAATCTAACGTATGTACACGTTCCTGATTTTCTGTCTACTGAGTGAATACTAGCTGTATTTACAGTTAATTACCAACTCAATGTATTGCCGGACAAAAACGGCAACCATAAATTATAATTCGTTGCCGATCCACCATCCCGTACGAGCCTTAATTTATTGCAGGAGTGATGCTCAGGTAGCCTTGATGTTCAGCCATCAGTGGTGATATTTTTATCACCACCAAGTTCTCATGATGGATTGCATCTGCTTCTCAGTGGTTGAATGCCGCACGTTGACATAATTGACAGCCAACAGTCATCAAGGTTCAGGAACCCTGTGCAGCTCAAGCAATCCCAATACTGCTTAATCTTCCACTGCTGTGTTGAAGACGAAACTAGGGAAAACGGTTGTGACGTCCCTGAATTTTTGAGGGGCAAGAAATCAGCAAAGTAAGCTATCCTGAAGTTCTGTCCTGTAATTATGAATCACTTTTTCTGTGCAGTTATTCTTTTGCAAAGATTCCACATATATTGACAGAACATCATGGCAACCTACTTTTTCATAAAGATCAGATGCAAACCTCAGATAAGGCAGTGTCATGTTCTTCAACAGGTTAGGGTGGCGTAACACAAATTCCTTCCACTCTTCTTGATTTATTTTTCCATCCTTATCGGCATCAGCATCTTCAAATGTCTGAGAAATTTAGTAAAGAAAATCAGCAGAGTACACACAAACACAAAGACCCCCCCCACACACACACCCCACCCCTGCCGGCATTCCAGTTGATTATTCCCTACCTTGTCTATAATGGCCTCAAGTAGGTCATCTGATAATTTCACATCAGATTCCATCAAAATAGCAATTACCATTTGCTTAACCTGTAAGACAAGCCATGTCAATGAACCTCTTTACTGAGATTATTATACTGGAAAACAATCCACATAAAAGGTATGGATACATACAGAACATCTTTGCAAGCTTACCTCTTCACGTTCAATAAACCCAGTTTGCCTCAAGTCATACAACCTGAATGCAACTGAAACAAACAAAAAGGGTAGCAACATATATAAATATCAATATGTCTACATATACTATTATATTGACCATAGTTTCTGATATTAGCATACATACAATCAATCTTGTCTTCCATTGGTGCCAAGGGATGGAAGACACTTAGAGCATGAATAAACTCATCAAACTCGATCACACCATTTTTCTTCTCATCAAACAAATCAAAAACCTGAATTACGGAGACAATCCTAGTTTCATGTCATTTATCTATGCTGGCAGCATGCAATGTAAATATTTTGAGGGTAATCAGGGAGAAATGGAAAGCTATGTGTATGGCATTGTTAGGATGCATTTTATGAAAAACTTACAAAGAGAAAAGCACAGCAAAGACTCACCCTATCAAGAAAAAGATTCTCGCCGCTTGGAGTTTTGAACAATGCCAGCTGGAGTTCTTCCTGAAGAACCATTCAACAGTGAAATGGTTAGGAAACATTTAATATGACATTATGGCCATTCCTATAGTTGTGTGCAAAAAAAAGAAAGGACATTCAAATTTTGTTTTCTAATTCGACCATTATGCACCGAACACGTTAATGTGAATGCACAGAAGATGCTGCTGAAAATATAAGAGTGAAAAATATTTCTCTGACTTTGAACTGCATCAGTCACAAAAAAGGTTGCTTCTGTGTTAACTTAATTAAAAAAACGTCATTCCATGCTTATCCAATCAAAACCTTCAACCTTGGTATGGCAGAGAAGGAACATGGTGTTATCCTAGAACCCAATGGCACACGCAACATGGGAAAATTCAGACAAGTAATCCTATGGGCTGTCAAACAAAATTCTATAATGCACTCATGTGTGCCTGTCACATGATAGTCTCTAATCGACTCAAAAAGAAGAATATAATATTGTCTTAACTAATCCAACCATCAGGAAATAATCCAATCCATTGCGTGTAGTGCAACAATTCAACATGGATCTATGTACTAAATTAATCGTCGCCCTCAATGACCTACTACTCTTCAATCATGCATGCAGGGATGACAAAGTGACTCCATGCTTCACGAATCAAACTTACAACTTTAGTATGGCAGAGGAAGTAACATGACAACCAAGCATGCCGAGATGCAGGTGTTATCCTATGCCTAATGGCACAGGCAACATGAAAAAATTCAGGCAAGCAATCCTAATGGGCTCTCAAACAAAATTTTATAATGCTGTCAATCCATTGCATGCCGTGTAACAATTTCTTTGTACTAAATTGCACGTTGCCCTCAGTGACCTAATATACTCTTCAATCATGCAGGGACGACAAAGTGTCACTATCCCACCCAGGTCTTAAGTAACCATTTCTATTTGTATCATATTTAAAGCCAAACTAACTGTCTCCAAGAAGAGACCTAAATGGGCACCTATACCCAAAATGGGTAACAGAAGACCTAAAATCAACCTCCAACACAATACGAGACCCATTTTATGTTGGCAACCAATCTAGTGCAAACTCATCTCCCGTGCAAACTGTGCAAACTTTAATCTGGACCACAGGATGTTGATCCAAGGGGATGCATGAGAGAGGTGGGAGGAGGGATTTGTAAAAGTGTGATTAAGAACGGGCGGTTAAGTGCAAAATTACCCAAATCTCTTCGCGTCCCTTGGATCAACATCATGTGGTCCAGATTAAAGTTTGCACACTTTGTACGGGAGATGAGTTTGCACTAGATCCATTGCCTTTTATGTTTTTATGTTGCCTGAGAGATGTAACCCAAATATGAGTATCCTCTCTCCTGGACACCCATTTGAAGGATTCTTTTTTGAGTCTTGTTTGGAGAAGATGTCGAATAGGTATCGAAACATTAGCCTGTAGCACTACCTTTGGGTGTTCTTGTTGGAGATAGTCTAAAGGAACCAAAATAAATAAATAAAAAATCCCACCATCCAAGTACAGCAAGGAATGTTTCATTCAAAGAAACTGATGTTCAAATCAACCCCAAAACACGCCATGAATGGAAAGAATATGCACGGTATATACAGGAATTGGAGAGGGATTTTGTTGGATGCACCTTGTGGATGAGGCCGTCGTTGATGATGGAGCAGCTGATCTTCTTGTAGAGCTCGAAGAGCGCCTCGACCTCGTTGACGGAGACTTGGGTTCAATTCAGTTCAATCGAAACAGAGTCAGATGAAACGGCATTGCGAGATGGAGGCGGAGAAACCAAGGAAGAGGAAAAGGTGGGGTAGGCTTGGACCGATTTTTTTTTACAGCATCCGGACTCGTCGGCGAGGCGTGCGAGCTGGCGGAGGTTGAGGGAGGTCCATCCACCCGCAGCGGCGCGGCGTAGGAAAGGTCTGTAGTGGTGGTGGTGGTGGTGGTTGGTCCGACTGTTCTTGGCGTCGGAGGAGGACGCGCCCGCGCCGGAGGCCGAGGAGTCGGAGCCGGGGCAGAGGTCCGCGAGGCAGTCGGTGAAGGCGAAGAAAACGGCCTCGGCGATGGCGATGAAGGGGAAGAAGACCGCGCAGAGGCGCTCCCCAAGCGACAGCGAGCTCCCGGACCGCTGCCCGCGAAGAGAACAGGCGAGGAAGCATGAGGTGAATCCTGACAAGAGATCCATCAAGAACCCGCCGGGGATACTCGCCGCGGCGGCAAGAAAGGTGGGAATTGCAGGCACCCGGCACCTACCACGTCGCCGGAGGAGTAGCGGAAGCCGAAGCGGGATTCCATGGCGACCGGGTGGCGCCCTGGGGTGCACTGGAAAGCCTGCGGCGGTGGTGCCGCCTCGGTGGCTCGTGGCATTCGTGCGCCGCTTTAAGGGCGCATTGGGCTGTTAAAGAAAACAAAAACAAACCGATCTTGATGGCGGCAGCCGGCAGGGAACGGGATCGCAGGATGAGCCCTCAAGCTCTTGGTTTTGGGTGGGTGCCTCTGCGAGTGCGAGTGCGTGCTGGTGCCTCTGCCTGGATCCGTCGCCACTCGCCGCGCGGTCGTGCTCGTGCGCGCACCATCGGTGGTGTCCGTGGTGGCGGCGTCGTTTCTATGTGTATATACTCCACTCCAGGCAAAACGACAGTTCACGGTGCGTTGGTTGCTTTCCGTTTTGGCTTTGAGCTGAGATGCGGTCTCTGTGATGCGAGATCGATCCGTCCCGATTTTCCCGCTCCTCCCTCCCTTCCCTTGTCCGCGTCGCAGGCGAAGGAGCCCATGAACACACTTGAGATATTGTTTCACTTCAATCTATGTGTGTTGGTATGAATTGTGGTAGAATTTAGTTTAAGTTCCACTCCAATCCACCTCAACATATGGATTGATGTGAATCCGACAACATCCAAACAAGGCCTCAGTGTTATTAAGGCCTTGTTTAGTTCGCAACAATTTTCAAGATTCCCCATCACATCGAATCTTTGGTCGCATGCATGGAGTATTAAGTATAAACGAAAATAAAAACTAATTACACAGTTTACCTGTAATTTTGTAATTTGTAAGATGAATCTTTTGAGCCTAGTTACACAATGCTACAGTAGCCAAGGCAAAATTGGTGATTGATTTTAGCTCTGATCTGAACTGTCTCTATCAACTGATGTGGAGTCACATCCTACTGATACGATACGGAAAACTCGACACTTGGGATGGGTGTGACGTGGCGGCCTCTCCCATCCACGCCTGCTCATCATGGAGGTTCAAATTCCCACTTTCTTTAGAAATAAAAAGAGAAGGCACAATAGCTAATTTAGACCCTCAATTATTACTCGAAGCTCAATTTTATTTCTAAATTTTTAAAACGACCATTTTGGTTCTTAAACTTTAGTTTTAGGCTCACTTTTATCCTATAACTATGAAGATGATTGTTTCAGTCCTTAAATTTTGTATTTTGAGCTCAGTTTCATCCATAAACTATCAAAGTGCATTTAACTTTTTATTTTCAGCTCAATTTTGTTTATTCAAAAATAAATCATTATATTTTAAGCATAATTTCATCCATAAATTATCAAAATTATAGATCTGCTATTGTTTCGACTTTCAATATATCCATGTATTCTTGAAGAATAAATAGTGTTCGTTGTAACTATAATTGCTACCACAAATATCAATTTAGTTGGATATATATAAATGGTACAATTATAAGGTAATACTAAAAATAACAACATGGAATTATCAATGGCCATGAAAGAGTTTTTGGATAAATATTATTTTTCTATCTTCAATTGCTGGTGGTGTTGGAGCTCATGATGTGCAATAGTGCAGTGTTCCACGTACAATGTAGACGAGGTTGAGTTAAAAAATAAAAGTTTAAAGAACAACATACACTTTAATAGTTTCAAAATGAAATTGAGCTCAAAATTTAAAGTTTGAGGACTAAAACGTTCATCTTTATAGTTTTAGGATGAAAGTGAACCTAAAAGTATACTTTGAGGACTAAAACAGTCGTTTTGAAAGTTTAAGGTGAAATTGAGCCTGGAGTAATAGTTGAGGGCCAAGAATGACTATTCTACCAAAAGAGAACCAACCATTCATCATAAGTCCAAACAGCTCAGGTGTCATGTCCTGAACCAATTTTAAATAATTGGAGGACCAATAGTATCTGAATATTGAGACAGAGGTCCTGAGTTCGAATCCCCGTGAGAGCGAATTTCAGGCTGTGGTTAAAAAAATCCCCTCGCTCGCCCCAGGTCAAAGCACAGGTAAAGAGATCGCCCTCACCCCGGGGTAACGTCTCCCTGAGTACGGATGGGGCGGGGGTTCGGGGGTTTTTTCGTTCGGGGTACTGAGATCTTCTCTCTTAAGTGCAATACCGTGGGGGCGGCCGAGTTTTTTTTAAGAGACACCTGCTAAGCTCAAGCTTTACTGTCCGGGGAGCTTATCCTCTGATGAGAAGAGGGCTCCAGCAGGTCAGACGTATGGATCAACTTGGTGAGTTTACGGGATGTGGGAGACAAATTATATTCGGATGTCACCTTTTACAAAATAAATATTTTTATTCAAATTTGATAACAGATCTTGTCCGTATAGTAGAATGTTTATCATCTTTGAGGTTAGGCGCTTGTGGTGGATGTACCCCATCTAAATGCTGTGATGTTCTGTTTGCTAGTCTTTGCCTATACTGAACCGGCTTTGCCCTAGGGACAACCACATAATTTTTCACGATCTCATTCAATAATCCACCCCGGAATCAGTACTGCATCGAGCAGAAATAACAGGAGCGGCAGCACTTAGGCTCCTTTGAATGTCTATATATCTACCTTAATTCAGGTGTGTTGGAGTGGTTTGGTGCACATAGATAGTGATTTAGTGTGAAATTTAGTTTAAACTTACACCAAATCACTACAACACACATGAACTTAAGTAAATACATGAGCATCTAAACAGTCATTTAAACTTCGCGGCTTCACCACCACCAGCTTATAGACCATAGAACAGTAGAGGATAACCAACCATTGTGCTGACAATAGGATTGCTGAACCAACAAGGCCACTTGCGGGTATATTTCCACTTAAGGCTTTGTTTGGATGATGTCGAATTCACCTCAATCCACATGTGTTGGAGTGGATTGGGGTGGAATTTAGTTCAACTTCCACTCCAATCCATCCCAACATATGTGGATTGATACGAATCCGACTACATCCAAACAAGGCCTAGGGGTGTTTAGTTCTCATTTTATTCTAAAAAAATCTGGATTTTGTTCATCATTTTGCATAATGAAACTAAATATCATACAAATTTTGTGGAAAAATAATTATCATTCTCCATTCTGGATTTTAATCTCAAGAGGCTACAAAAAAAAGCTCAAAAGAACCTCGAGAGGCTATAATGAGAGTAATAAATTCTACATTTTGGATGAAACTAAACATAATCCTGCAAATTTTGATATTTTATATTTCATCATTCCGAAGTAGTTGGTATTTTGTATTTTGCATTCCATGGGGAACAGGCCCTTACTTATCGGCGCAAAGCAGGACTCAAGAAACTGGAAAAGTAGAAACAACAGGATGTGGTTTGACGCAAAGAAAGACTTTTCTTTTGCATTCATTGACTTGTGAGCTGAATATACAGGCTTATACAAAAGAAGAGATCGTCTCTAACATGGACCTCAAAAGGCAAAATATACAACTGGGCCCAGTGTCGGGTTACAATTTGACAACCAAAGGAATTTGCCCTCACAAGAACCACCTCCAGCAATCTAGGGTCAAGCTACATGGAAGGCAGCAGTGTGGCACCAAAATGGTACGAGAAATAATTATCTACCTGACACTGAGGAGGCTACAATTAGCTCAAAGTTGAGAATAAAGAGCACTATCATCCGCACATCTTCCACAGCACGGACGCCTACAAAAAGATAGGAAGGTTATCAGAAAACTGAAAACACAGGCCCTGCCATTTATAGATGCTCTAGCAGCAAATAAGGCAATAAAGCTTGAGAAACAAAAAATTATGCAGAAAGTTGGGGTTGGGACTGGGAGGGAGCAAGAGTAGATTGATATACCCATAAGAACTTACGAAATAAACAGTCAAAATGTGCTCAGGGTTTTAACTCAAAATTCTTGTATAACTTAAATGCAAACAAAACTGTGGCAAACATCAAGGAGCATGTCTGAATAGTAGATACCTGTACAAGTAACTTTACAAGGGGAAGGAATGCTCTTCGGAAATACGGGCCCAGTTTGGTCCATCATCATCCTGGTCCGGAATTTGAGGGATGAGCATATACACCGCCTTGAACAACAGGCCTCTGCTGCTGCTGCTGCTGCTGCTGAGACTGCAGTTGCTGCCGAGACTGTTGTAGCTGCACCTGGCCACCAATGCCATGACCATGTATAGGCACACCACCGGACATTTGCCTTTGCAGCATGCTTTGGCTGGATGATGGCAACAGCTTGTCACTTCCAACAAAGGTGTCTTGAGGTGAGCTAGCTAGCTGCGAGCTTGAGGAAATTGCACTTGGGTCATGGGCTGACTCTTGTTTCCGCTGGCTTATAGATGAGATGCCTGGGCTACCCGAATCTGTACTTCTTGCCAATGAGGCAGATGACATTACCTGGTTATGTTGTACTTGGTCAACAGGTAATTCAATCCTGCCATCTGTGTTCACATGACGATTTTGTTGCATTATCAACCTTTGCATATTATTCTGTGATGGATTCATGTACCGTAGTTGCTGCTGCTGCTGCTGTTGCTGTGCCAACTGTGAAGGTGAATGAAGTGAACCTTGTTGGGAAGTTAACAACGTATGGTTGGAAGAACCCTTGACTGCGCCCTGATTACTAATATCTGGTGTCTGCATTGGAGACAGAGGCATCTGAGAAGTGTATACCTTTGGTTGATTCCCAGATTGAGGTATCGATGGGATTGATCCTTTGCCACCAACAAAATGCCCTGGACCCTGTTGCATCACATTCTTATCAGAAACTTGATTTTTACAGCTTGTTGAAATGCCACTAGCTTGAGTAACATCCACAGGACTCTGGTGCACCATGTTCCCTCGGCCTAAGCTCTTCATAAGCTTAGCTTGCTGACTGCCTTGATTTCGTTGCTGTTGATTTTGTCTAGGCTGCTGCTGGCCCTGTTGCTTCTTCTGTTTATGTGAAGTAGTGGCTGAAGGCTGATGGGGAAGCATTGGGTTACCTTGTGCATTTTGTGCAGGATGTTGCTGCTTATGCTGTGGCTGTGTAGCTGGGATCACACCGGTTGCAGATCCTTGGCTCTGCTGTTGCATCTGTGAGCCGTTCTGTACAGCTGGCACTGCACTGGCTCCAGATAGTGGGCGCTGTTGTTGGGGCATCATTTGTTGAATATGTCTCTCTTTAGCCAAGCGCATAGCATAAGCCTGCTGCTGCTGTGGATTTGACTGGTTTGTTCCTTGGGTATGAGGAAGGTGTGTGTTTCCATACATGTGTGATTGTTGTGGCATCTGATGTGGTTGGGACTGCTGGACAGGGAAAGATTGGACAGGTGAAGATGCCCCAGTGTTGGAATATGGTGGACCGTTGAAATGCACAGCATGATTATTTCCCTGTGAGACTTGTAACTGAAACTCTGGCATCATCATCTGTCTATGCTCTTCTGAATTCTGGCCAGGCTACAAGAAACAGACCATAGTATTAGTAACTTCAAGAAAAGCAAAAATGAAAACTCTTCATTTATCCATAACTTTCCTTGCTCAAATGAAATTAATGTCGCAACAGCAACTAAACCTTTTATTTGACACAATAGAAACCAGTAAACCTTTTTGTCTCAAGAAGTTAGTAATAGTAGTAACAAACATTAATATCCTAGGTCATGGTTCTAGCATAGGAACTGCTAATTTCATCACGCTCCTATATAAATACAGTTCTTTGGATGTATTCCATCAGCTCAAATATCTATTAAATGCTTGCTCCCATGTCTGGAGGCTTCACCGGATATGTACGAAATTCTGAACCCATCTCAAAATAACATTGGAGAATCTTTTCTTCAATCCACTCAAAATGCCAACCCCCACCGCACCATGTCCACATACATCATCATTTCGGATTTGATCATTTATTCTATAACCACAGGATCAGTGTTGAATAAGTTTTCCTTCACTCATTGCCACGCCTTACCCTCCTCACTACACAACATACATATCTCAACTAAACAATCATTGAATGTGTCATCTTTAGGTCATTCCATTGGATACAATGCCACAAGGTCGTCCTGTAGAAATTTTTAGCTTTTGTGGTTCCTGTTATCACGTTACTTCCTACCTTCATGAGCACACACAATGACAAGAATTTCATAACATGATGGAGAAGAATATTATCAATTCAAAGAGATTATTAGAACAAAATGATAAATAAGGGGGTCACAAAATTTTGCTGCTCAACATACCAGCATTTGACCATTTTCCTTTGATGTCCCACTAACCTATGGCAATATTTCAAGCCCTTCAAGAAAGAAGATTAAGTGTTGCTCCCCTATTAATTTGTTTTCTGGCTACATCACTGCAAGTGCTTTAGGTATTTTCTACTTCTATTGTTACTTTGTTAGACTTTGTTATCCTACTTTAACCATTTTTCATTAAGCCCACCTGTTCGCCTAAACGAAGGCCAACCATGTCATTTAGGCCCTAAACAGTGAATTAAACTGTTGGACCAATTAAACCTGTTTAAACCATTAAAAACCATCTAAATAGAATCAATTTAAACATGATTAAATGAGCTAAACGACCATTTAATTCACTATTTACTCAATAGGAGGATTACAATTATCACATTTGGCATCCAACTAATTAACATCGTAGGTATATGAGGTGGAGTTGGATTTAGTTTTATTCCAAAAAAATCAATTGGTAGAACACTTATCATTTACATGCGTAATTATGTATATTTTCTAGACTATTGGGCTTCTTACATACATAAATATGTATATTTTAGTGCTACTATACAAAACCATTTAGTCTGTTTAACTCAATTTAAACACCATCTGAACGACCTAAATGCTGAACAAGGGTGACTTGACTGTTTACCGTTTAGCATAATGCTGAAGCCATGGCAATGGCATGAAGTTGGTCATAATATTCAAAACAGATTAAGGGTTGGTCGGCACTAGATTTTCAACGCATCACTAGCAATTCACAAACTCCGGCCAGAACTTAACCAAGTCTGCCTATATAGCTCTCTCTATTGGGTCGGTCGGTTTTGAACCACGGCAGCTAATTTCGAAATCATGGGCACCTACCTAAGATGTGTCGATTTTTCCTTTAATTGGTGGCGCAAAATATACATTGGATGGCAGACAGACTGGACCGTAGAGGTTTGCTTCACCTGGCTAAATGCTTGTTCTGTGATCAGGAAGCTGAAACCATCCAGCATATCTTATGTGGATGTGTTTTCTCTAGACAAGTGTGGTTTCCCACCTTTTGTCACTACGGTCTTCAAGACCTCTCGCCATCTCCTCTGGACAGGGACTTCTTTGGATGGTGGTTAATGATAAGTTGATCCCTGGTGATTTCAAGCTAGGCCTGAATTCTCTGATCACCTTGGTTGCATGGATGTTGTGCGCACCGCAATAAGGCTGCGTTCAATGGCCGGTCCTATCATGCAGAGAGTTAAAGCTGGCGAGTAGTTCTGGTCATGCTGTTTTTTGGATTAAAAGGCGCAAATGTAACTTGCCATAGCAGAGTGGACGGGCGTGGATGTGTGCATGTGTATATCAAATTGAATACTTACCAAATTATAAACACAGCAGAATATAACACGAAATTAAATCTTAATGCATATCAAATTGAGTGCTTACCCTAAGCATCTGCATTGGGTCACGTGGCCTCAACATAGTACTTCCAGGTCCCGGTATGGCACCGGGATGAACATTTACTGTATTTTTTAAGCCTTGACCATTGTTGGGTGACATGTTTCCAGGAGAACCAAGCCTTGGAAAACCTGGCCTAGTAACAGGTGTACCTCGATTTAGTCCAGTCATGATTCCAACACCATGTGCAGGAGGCATCATTCGGGCACCCCGATCAACACCAGGTGGTAACACACCAGGAACAGGAACTCCAGGTTGCTGAAGGTTTCTGCCATTGACCATCTGGTTATAATGAATTCTTGATTGCTCATCACCCTGTATTGAGGTTGGTCTAGGCACACCATACCTCTGAGCATCCCTGCAATAGAGATTTTGTAGAAACAAATATGAACACGGAATGTTTTACATATCAGCTATAGAGGACAATCAACCATTTACCTAGAGGGAGCATTCAAAGGCAATGGTGAATTGCTTCCTAAAACCATACCAGGAGAACCTGGTAATCTCACGTTCATATTTGAAGTAGGAAGAGTAGGACCAACAGAACAATTATTGTTTGGAAGAGCTAACCCACTTGTGTGGGATCCTGGATAACCAATAGAAAGTGCATCCGAGTTCGAAGGTCCATCACAAAGGTCAAGTGGCCTATAACAAGAATAAAATTAGAAAAAACATGGCAGTTTTATATGGACAATATAGCAAGTTGTAAGTTCATAAAAGAACTGTTAAGAGAGGTAGTTCAAACTTCAAATTGGATAGTTCATACGTCAAAATGACACCAGATAAGTTGCCTGGACATGCTTGAGAAAGTGCAAAAACATGAGAAGTATGAAGCGGATTTATTTGCCTCAGTTCCTGGATTTCACCCTAATAAGAAAAAGATGTAGACACATGAATATCACTGTGAGCAAATACCAATGATACAAAAAAATGAGTTCCAGATTGGAAGAACCATTAGAGGTAAGTTCTTGAAATAACTTAAATTAAATACTCCCTCTGTCCTGTAATCCAGTGTATTCAAGCATTTAAAAATTGCATCAAAAACATCAGGGATTTGGGGTACAAAAGGATAAGCTTGTATCAAAATTTTGTGATATTGTATCGTTACATTATTTTTTTATATAAGTAAACATGTTACCCAAGGCTTGGTTCTCCATATTACAGGTTTTCCTAATATAGTGTATTAATGTTGATCATGTGGAGGGAGTAAATGTGAATATTCAGAAAAATCACTAGAATACACTATTGTTAGAATATAATTATAACAGCCCATATTGGGCTTACGGCCCATTGGCCTTGTACTCCTAGCCGAACTTGTATTAGTACCACATTGTAACTTATACATGTACTGCAAGCCTTCCTGGCTATATAATGAAGGTCACCCCCGTGGTTAGGGTGTGCGGTGTTTCTCTACAACTATATTCATAAAAATCACACGCTTTAATCTCTTAATCACTAGAATACACTATATTACAGGACGGAGGGAGTAAATGTGAATATTCAGAAAAAGAAGCATGGTTTGGTTTCACCATACATCACATGCAACCTGACTTGGATTGCAAACTGAAATATTCAAAACTTTCAAATTAACCCAAAATAAGTATAGTTAAATCATATAGTGCATGATTGACTGTAATTTGAATTGGGCTGCAAATTGAATTATACATTCTAACAAAAACATATATCACCATAAGAAACTGTCAATAATATAATATAAGAGCCTATATTCATACCGATATCCATGCAAACATTTTGTTTTCAGTGTAAGTAGGGATAATGATTTAGTGGCTCCATAGAATAATAAAGGTACATATCGAAAACAAAGTTGTTAGGACATTGACACTTGGACAATTTCTATTAAAAATATTAATGAAGTAAAAAACAAAAAAAAAATTTATGAAAGCATTCTTAGCAATTATCCTAGTAACATTAATTTCATTTCGTTAATGCATGTAATTCTTCATATATTTATTGAGTTGCATGCACCGACCAGTTCAACCCAAAAGCTTAAGCTGATGAGGAGAGGTGGGCAATTCACTTATATTCCAACACTCCCCCTCACATGGAGGCTCCCTCAATTATTTTATTTTAGTAGCGCTAACTAGGATTCGAACTTGAGACCTCTGGCTTTGATACCATATTGAGTTGCATGCACCGACCAGTTCAACCCAAAAGCTTAAGCTGATGGGGAGAGGTGGGCAATTCACTTATATTCCAACAATATTGACAGTCAAAGCTCAAAAGGTTTGAAGGGAATACATGTAAGCAAAAGATTACAAACATATTACATCCCAACCAACAATCATTTATGATGTTTTCCAAAACATAATACTAACCTTTCTACGAGTTTGATGCAATTTTTGTCCAAGGAATATTATTTTCTCAAAGTGTGTCTTGAGAGTCTCTTCCTCGAACGGTCCTTGAAGGCGTTGAAACAGTTGCCTTGCACTACCCTGATATTCAAATGCAGAGGGTTATAGTGTTAAAGACAAAAGAGTGTGTATCTTTTGTTAAATATGTGCTGCACAATGTTGAAGAAAAAATTCTCATTTCTTTCTATAACCAGTTAACCACCATAATGATTTTTGGAAAGATGAAGCAGATTAGAAGCAGCTTGAGTGCTTGACCAAAGATCTAGAATCATAATCTTCCAATTCCAAAAAATCATTTCCATATACAAGCTGAGAAGTAAAATAGAAGAAATAATAAATGGGAATTAACCTTTGGAATCCCAGGCAATGCAGAAGAATAGTGTTGAGATGAGCCTGAGTCATCAGCACTGTCAGCACCGTCACAACTTTTATCCATCAGAAGTTTATGGCGTTCCTTGCACTCATTAGGCCTTCTGTATATGCACTGCAAAGGAGAAACTAAAATCTTAAATCAAGTAATAAAATAGAAAATAATTTTTTAATTGGCACCAGACTATTGAAAGTTTGCAACAATTAAGATCCAAAGCCATGAAATATTATAAATATAAATTAGTTACAAAGAGGAACACAAAATAATATAAACTTACTCCTAAGAAATACAAAAGGTGCTAGAAGAGAAACACAAACATACAGGTTGCAACAAAATAGTTGCATGGTACATTTTGATGATTCAGGAGAAAGATAAATGACTAATACCAAATTAAAACGGTCATCCTAAATAAAATGTTACCTTCAATTGGATAATGCTGTTAAGGGCATCGCTCACCAATTCCCAGTTTTCACCCATATCATGGACAAGGACAACAAGAGCCTGGTATAAAAGGAAATTAGAGTATTGCCGACCAATAAAAAATAAGACCGACAATATTGCAAAGACAATAACCTGATCCTCAAAACTTGACCATGGACCTCCAGGACCTGAATGACCAGCTGGCATCTAACAAAAAGATCAGAATTTTAGAATGTTTTTTTTAATAAGAAACACATAAACTACAAGAAGTCAAGAGTGGCCACTGTCTAGTGGCATAGACCAAAGTGTGCCTCCCCAAAGAGATTGATGGTTTTCTTGGAATTTCTAATCTCCACAACATTTGGCTGGGCTCTTCGGTTGAGATGGTTGTGGTTGAAGAAAAATAGATCCTACTGATCCTTGGACCAAATTCATGTGCCAGTCCATAAGTGTGTCCAAGTTCTTCTCTATTGCTGTGCTTTCAGAGATTGGTAATGGTGCTGCAACTTTGTTTTGGACTGACAGATAAATTTACAGCCAGAGAATAGCTGATCTTGCCCCTCAAGTCTCGGCGTTAGTTCCCAAAAGGAAAAGGAACAAGACAACAGTTCTGGAAGCTTTAACTGACCTTACCTGGCTTAGGGATTTCAGGGCGCCCTATCTGCTCAATTTTTTCAGAGTATTTCACCCTCTGGGATCTCATCTCAGAAATATTAAAACCAGAGGTGGAAGACACTCACATTTGGAGGTTCTCTGGTGATGGGCATTATTCGGCAAAATCTTCCTATGAAAGCCTATTTCTTGGCACGGTAATTTTCAGTCCTTATGAGAGGATTTGGAAAACTTGGGTGCCTGGGAAATGTCGTTTTTTCATGTGGCTAGTGGTCCATGAAAGGTGTTGGATGGCTGATCGATTGGCATGGAGGGGGCTTCCCCACCCTTCCTGTTGCCCCCTTTGTGACCAAGAGGAGGAAAATTTTAACCACTTGATGTCGACATTCGTCTTCGCACAAGAATTCAGGTTTTTCCTTCTGCGCCCAGTCAGCTACAGTCTCACTCACCTATCTGATGAGATCTCCTTAGATGATTGGTGGGACAGAAGTTCAAGGAGGGTGCCTGATCATTTAACAAAGGGTCTGGATTCCATCACCATCTTTAGGGGCCTGGACATTGTGGAGTCTTCGTAATCGCTGTGTTTGATGGTGAACCTCCTAAGTCCTAACCTATCTAGAGCATTATTACTTGCAAGTGAGGAGCTTCTTTTTGGAGGTTTTGCTGGGGCGAGAGGCATCAATCACCTCCATGCACAGGGGCTGATTGTTATTGATTGTGGTAGTGGTCGTCTCCAACTCTTGTTAAGGGTGTGACTGTTTGTTTAGGATCCTAGTGGGTTGTGTTGTGCGTGTGTAAGGTTTCTTGTATGGGGTTTTGCCCCCATTTTCTTCTTCTTAATATAATAATGATACACAGCTCTCTTGTGTGTTCAAGAAAAACTAAACTACAAAAAACAACATAGAATGCTAAACATCTTAACACAAAACAGAAAATGTTGGACTATTCAAAAGAATTTGAAATCTTGAAGATAGCAATCGGCTCAGATTTTAGATCAATTTATATCTGATCAAACCTGGAATCAGCATCTCTAGGACAACCTGAGCGTGAGTTCGTGATATTTCAGACTTTCAAAAACAGGGGCCTACACCAGTTCTTTGGCCAATAAACTTGACCTAGCCTCCCTCTAGCCATGCTCGACAGCTAAAGCACTTCAATCAATCAAGAATGTCAAAATTGGCCAAATTCATGCTAAGCATGGCTGTATTTTCGTGAACTCTGCTCATTCCTGCAAAATGCTCCTTAGGCCAATACTCTGCAAAATCAGCTTATGATGGCATATTGGCATGTTTCTTGGTGTGGTGCAGTTCAGACCTTGGGAAAGAATCTGGCAAGACATGGGCACCGGCCAAATGTAAGTTTTTCATGTGGTTAGTTGCCTACAATAGATGTTGGACTGCTGATTGTCTTGCTCGAAGCCTCAAAGTGGCCTTCCTCATCATGAGCATTGCATCTGTGTGACCAGGAAGAGGAAACCATCAATCACTTACTAGTGGCTTGCGTTTTTGCACAAGTTTGGTACAGCTTGCTACATCTGGGTCGGTCTGCAATCTCTCTGTCCACAACCTGATGAAACGTCTTTTGCAGAGTGGTGGGCAAATTCTGTGGAGAGAATCTTTGGACAGGATAAGGGCTAAATTCGATTGTCATCCTAGGTGCTTGGTCAATCTGGATCCAACGTAACCATTGTGCTTTTGATGGAATCATAGCTAGTCTAACTATGGTGTTAACTTCCGCTGGGGAGAGCTTCATCTTTGGAGTGTGGCTGCGGAGTGGTGGGCAAACTCTGTGGTGAGTCTCTGGACAGGACAAGGACTGAATTCGATTGTCATCCTAAGTACTTGATCAATCTGGATCCACCGTAACCATTGTGTTTTTGATGGAATCATCCCTAGTCAAACTATGGTGTTAACTTCTGCTCAGAAGAGCTTCATCTTTGGAGTGTGTTCAGGGCACAATGCATCTCTTTACCTTGCTGCCCTTGCACCAACAAGTGGCCAGTCCTAGAGGCTGCCGGCTGTTCGTCAAGGTCAGGTTGAGTTGTGCTTGAAGGCACGATCTTAGTGTTTGATTGAGTGAGGCTGGCGTGGTGTTGTACATGTTTCTTCTTAATATAATGATATGCAGCTCTCCAGCGTATTCAAGAAATAAAAACTTTGCTCGTTCCTAGCATTACCAATAATGGAGACACACAATGTCCAAGTGACCAATAACAAGGTAAACAGCTTTACTCAGTAGTGCATTCAGTTGTTGTGGACAACAGGGGCAAGAAGGAATAGCAAGAAATGAAAATTTTAGTAAATATATTTGTAGTGCTTCTCACAGTGACTAAACCATAATCTGACCTAAACGAATGTGTAGGCCATCCATTTTATGTTCCCAAAGTCCAAAACATGGATCAAAAACTAATTGCTGATAACTTTTAGTAAGCCAAAGTAATGCAAACGTTGAAGAAAAAGATTTAAGTGGGATGCAAAAACTGTAAAACCAGAATGATAATTACAAAAAGATATTAATACCTTGAGTCCTTTATTTTTTCTTCCACGGGTGCTAATCTTTATGACCTTCGTAGGGTTTGCCATGTTGCTCATTTGTGATGCAGCAGGAGAGGCCATTGGACCAACTGGTGTAAGACCTTCCAGTGAAATATCTGGTGCTTGATTCAACAATTTAGGCTTCTTAGCAGCATGTAGGCCATTAACCACTGTCGATAAATCAATAACACCTAACATGTGAGGAGCTATTCACATTCCAATGATAAGAACAAGTTGTATTCATGTGGCATTAGTGAAAATATGATGATAAAGTATGCTATCCAAAGAATGGATAAAGGAAGTACCAAAATTCCCATTTGACTCGAATTGATGAGTCTCCGGTCTCTTTTTAATATAATCCTTCTGGTACAGAATGGTGAAAACATGCATCAGATACTAAGTATGATGGTGTTAGATGATCTTGTGGCATTCCCAGATCTCAGCGTTAGAACACACAAAAGAGCGATATAATACATGATGCACGTCCAAATTCATTTAGCACGAAGATTTTTTTTTCAGAACTTTAAATCATTACAGACTGTTATTCAGCAATTTGTTACTAAATAGAAGTATGGATAGCCACCACAAAACTTAAATTATTGACATAAAATTTAGTTGCAATGATCTATTTCAAGCAATATAATCAAATATAGAAGAAAAAGTATACCTGCTCATATTGAGCTATCATATCGATCTGAGACCTGGGATCATAAGTGCCCTGAAAAAATCACCAGAAACTTCCTCTATCAAACAAAGCCACCAACAAAAATAGTGAAAATTTTGCACAAAGCATTAACCTTTCCAGGAGCCATCAATGAACAAGATTCGGCCACATTTGGTAGTGCCTTGTACCCTGGGTGCTTAGTCTTTTTCTTCTTTTTAGATTTTGTAGACACCTCACTACCATCATACAACAATTGTCTGTCAAAATCAACAGTGGACTCTACATCTGCATTCTTCCTGGAAAATGACCCTCCATGTAATGAACTTTGATCATCCTGACAGGAGTTTGTGTCTCCACTAGATGCGTCTGTTTTATTTGTGAATTGAGGGGTCCCAGAAGCACCAGCAGGAAATGGACTCACAACCCGCTGCCTAGCTGCTGTGCGGATGCGTTTTATAGGAATGGAGAGGAAGTCTGTTCGTTTGCCGTTCGATAAGAGTTGCTGGTTTCCTGATTTGCTTTCCAAATACGGTGGTTCATAAGGACTGTCAGCACCAATTTCATACGACCTTACGCCATTTATCCTCTGCGGCAAAGGGTGCTTCTTTTTGTGACTATTTTTTGATGCCAAACCACCATCATAAGCTCCAGGCAATAAATAGGTGCGTGTCTCCCTTTCATCATCTCCATATGCATTGTCCATAGGGACATCTACACAAAATTTAGTGTTGGCATGAACATGAAACACATAATAACACAGGAAATTAGAGAATAGTGGTATATAGTTTATGTTGGTAAGAATATGAAACACATAATAATACCTGTGACAGATGCATATCTTGATGGCTCATAATCATCCTTGAGTACAGTGTTACCAATTTTCTGGAACAAATAGATATTAATTTCAATAAGTCCATTTTACAACCACACAGAAAAGGGCAGAAATGCAAATGGACATAACAGTATTGTGTCAACATGTATCTTATAGGCGTTTCCTGTTAGCATTTGTGTTGACAAGGTAGCTATTAACACCCAAGATTCTATAGCCATAATACCAAGCAGATACTTGGAAAGAGACTAGTGCATTTTGCAACCCCACTGCTTAACAGTTAACATACGGAGCTTTTCCTAGAAAACAGCAATTGAAGAGCAATCAAAAGTGAAACAACAGCAACAACAAAGCCTTTATTCCCAAGCATGTTGAGGTACACTAGTGAATGATGCTCAACAAGAGCCATAAGGACCAGAGAGAAAGAAAGAAAACGAGAAAGATAAAAACAATTTAGTAACATAGTATTACTGTTAACCGTTACAAAATGATACACAAGCGAAACACTTGACCATGTATTCTACCGAAAAGATATATGTTTCAGTGTGCTCAAGTTTTCAACATTTAGGGCATGTTTGCTTTGCTCCCAGACTGTTTTGCCTGGCGCGAGCGTCGCCCTTAGACATCCGATTTCGGACGACTGGCAGGCAGCTCGCCTGGGAGACCATGAAGCAAACACGCCCTTAACAAAATAACCTGGTAGTCAAAAAAGTCTAAGGCTATTAGAGTACCAAGACTATCTCCTTACCTTGTTATTATAAACAAAGAGATGCTCCATAGACTCCCTGTATGCCTGCATTGCACCAGGTGCTACGCCGTAAAAGAGATTTACCTGAAATTAGGGGCGGATCATTAGCATTTTCTTTTGCATATCCTGTTAGGTCATTTCAGGTTTTACTGTTTATTAAAAAACTTGATCAACCTAGGAGGAACTCGATGGCATTGTACACAAGGAATAGTCACCCAAATTCGAGCCAAAGAGAACAAAAGTCTGAGAGATGTGACCCATCCTCAGTTGCTGTATCAGGTTTACTAGCACTTTGATGGAAAAAAAAACAGTGCAAACAAACAGGTTATGAAAAGAACAGTGTTCAGATAGATTACTTCTGAAAGTTGATCAGGTACTTTCAAAATGCCAAAATCATTTAGCCTGTCAGGAGTTGGTGGTGCTTCGGCTAATGGTAGACATTCAGATGCATCAATGTTGTACTCAAGAAGCCTAAGTGCATAGCTATGAATAGGAGACTGACGAGACTTTCCGTGCTCCAAACACTCCTCATCCTGTACAAATTCAATATCACCCTAATATCAAATGCCAAATACACCAAGCTATATAAACATAAAGCTCAAACATCAAGAGCCATTAACATTTCCATTAAACTGGGTCACTTACAAATAAACATGAAGTCCTTAAGCATTCTGGCAAAGTACAAAAAAATTAATCAGTATATTCATTTTGCTTACCGGTTTCTCTGCTTTGAACCCACCCAGCTTATTTTCTTCTAGCCCATTTGATTGCTCTATTTGCATTGGTTTAAGAATACCACCACTAGCTTGTAAAGTATGGACTGAACGCCAAAAGCTCATAATACCATTGGCCAGAACTCTGGCAACAGATTTCTGCTTTCTCTGAATGCTTGCTTCTTCAAATGCCGCTCGTCCTCTAGAAGAAACCCAGTGGGACATCTGTGCTGCAGCTGCATTTTTCCACATGCGCTCCTATTATGGAAGTGAGATATTCAAATAAGTTTTTCGAGTCAACAATTGGGAGCTACACAGCAAAAATATTTCAGTTCATAGAAGGAACACTTGAAGAAGAACCTGCATGAAGTCATTTGCCATCCAGACCATCTCCTCCAGAACAAAATCCCAGTGGCTCTTCCGCTTCTTCTCCAAAGAAATATTGCAGAGAGACCGTTCACCAGCCCTCTTAATGTTTGCCTGTGCAAAGTAATGAGTTTTCCCTTTTTAGAAGCAAAAGAGCACTATCAGAAAGGAAGGGTTTATATACTAGGTATACCTCTATATACCGTGCCCTTCTGAGGATAGCATCTTCATAATCCTTCTTTGCAACAACAGAATCTTCAGATTCCTTCTTTGCTATCTTCTCCTGATCTCTGCTAGATTTCTCAACATCATTTTCTACAAAGTTACTCACATCACCTGTGTCTGTGGCAGGGGGCACAGTAACAGAAGCTAGCTTTTGGGCAACACTTGATTCACTTGCATTATTTCCATCAGAATCTTTGCATTCCTCCATGTTCCCTTTTCCCTGATTAGAAGTAGCAAGCTGTTCTGCATTATTTTTTGAATCTACTGCATTGTTACAAACTTCTTTTTCATCTTTCGCATAGAAGGAATTGCTAAATTCAGGATGTGCAGGAGTAGAACTGTCATCCAAAACGACAGGCCGACTACTAACTTCCAGTTGACCATCTTTCTTATCATCCTTGTTGTCAGGGAGGATCTTATTCAAGCCTTCATCAGCCATTTCATCTGCATTCACTGGTACAAGATTCTCATTTTGACCTGGATGTTCAGTAACTGCTTTGGCAGCATATGCATGAATTGGATCGACTTCATTTTCATTCAAACTAGCACTTTTGACAGCAGAGTAAGGTGTCGCACCATTGTTATCCATACCATCTGCATGAATGTCAACCACACTTACCATGGATGGGCTATTACCTGCCTTCTCAAGAGTCTGTGCTTCTTTCGATATTTCATTGGATATAGATGGGAGAGAACAGACTATCCTTGAGGCAGCTACTTTTGAAATAGCATCTGGGGACTCCACAGAAGCAAATGCAGTAGCCATCTGATCACCTACAGTAAGATGAGAATTATCAGGCACACTGTTTGGTGAAATCTCCATAGCAGGACTGCCATTGTTGCTGTTTGATAACTCATTTTTGGATGTTTGGTTGCCTTCAGGAATTGCTTGAACATTTTCCGTCTCCATTGCCACCTTATCATTCAGTAATGATGCGTTTTTCAGCATATTTTTAGAGTTAGGACTAGTCGGTTTTGAATCACCAATGGATGAAACACCAGTATCCTCAGTCTTGGTTTCTGGGATTATCCCCGTTACATCTTTTTGCTGAGAACTCAAAGGAGGAATTGGCGGATGCCTAACAGATGCACTATTTGCATTCTCTCTGATAGACTTTGACCTACGTCGTGCGTATGCTTGGCTCTTTGGACCAAGACGGAGCAACCCAGAATCTTCTCCTTCTTTTGCATTGTTCTGACCATCACAGTGCAGGAACTGCTCGGCTTGAACTGAATTAGTTCTCTTAGTTCCACGTTTCGAAAGTTTCTCCCCACCTATGTTGCTGGCATCTCCATCCAAAAGCATAAGATTATCGGCTGTATTGCCTTCACGGCACAACGAATTTCCTGGCTTGTCACTGCTTTCAACAGAATCCCCATGAGGTGATGTAGCAAATGCAAAACTACCTTTGGCCTCACTGCGGTACAATAATAGACACAAAAGGCTTAGATGAATAAACAATGTTATCAAATGATAGATCAGTAATTAGTTATCACCTTATCACATTTTGTTCAGCTATCTGTTCTGTCACAGAAGTGGACTGTACACTAAGCGAAGCTACATGGCCAAGTTTGAAATCCAAGGGATTGCCTCCCTGCAACATTAAGTGCTGAATAAACAAGGAAAAAAGTTCTGACGCAAATTCAATGTGCAAACCATAAGGATGCCAATGCAAACCTTCTCCAGAAATTCAAGCTCCCTCCTCCGTTCTTCACGGACATCGTATTCCTGCCTGGAGTTTTGCATTGCTGAGCATCAGGTATGTAGAGAAGGCATATGTAAGTTCAGAGCAAGGTCTATTAGTTTATATGTACCTCAGCTCCTCTTGAGCTTTCTCTATGGCTGCACGACGTGGTGAAGCTTTAGTGTCAACGCTCAAACCACATTCAGCAATACCTCCCATAGAGCACAGCTCAATAGCCACTGGACCACAGAAGCAGGCTTTGCCCATGCATCATTGTATGCACATCTAGTCAGAAGTGTGTGCCATTAAACTGCAAAGTGTCCTCTCAGATTCTCAAGTCAAGAAAAGAGACACTGTTCCCTGCACCAAAAGCCGGTCAACATACACCCAACTAATGCTATCAGAAACAACGGACCAATCAGAGTTTCTAACAAGAAATGCGCTCCTGTCATACAAGACTCAAGCAAAAGAAAAACATATAAAAAGATTTAAAATGAGTCTAACCACGATAATTCAATTCAATGACAGACTTTGACATAAAGGCATGTGACCAACAAACAAGAGCAAGCGCTGCAAATGACATGTTGAGCTTATCAGCCGAATCTGTCAGCCATTCAGCAGCAATGTGAACAAGGCGGGCGCACAAGTAACCAAAAAAAACACACAACCTGACAGGCTGCTTAAACGATGTCATTAGTTTCCATATCAGAAGAAAAGTCCAGGACCGTCAGAACAAGTACAGAAAAAATCACATTTTTGAGCCCGCCCACACCATTTCCCAAACTGAAAAGTGACATGACGTACTTTTAGCCCAAGCACGTTACTAGTTAACTCTGGCTCAGCGACTACTACGTGGAGCAGACCAGCGCATGTACCACCCCACGCCCGCCCAAGCCCAAATGCAGCACAATTCAGCAGCCGCCGGTGCAGTCCCCCAGCACTGACCACTCGGACCTCCCACCCACAACACCGCACGGCATTCTACATACCTCAATTGCGATCCTACGGGGCCGTGGGAGCCAGAGGAAGCCGAATGGAGCGCCCGATGGAGCAGGAGATGAACATGCACGGCCCCAAGACAGGAGCTAGGGTTAGGGTTTGGGGCAGGGGAGCCCGGGGAAGCCCACGAGGCGGGTTGCGAAGGCCTGAAGGCACCTGGGGAGGCCTCAAGAGCGCGGAAAGGGCCTCGCCGGAGGCGGCGGTGTCGACGCCGGAGATCGGGCGCGGTGGAGCGGGGTTGCGGGGGGGCAGCGGGGGTGGTGCGTCGTCCGTATGCAGGCGAGGTGTTTTCTCCCTGGGGAAGAAGGGGAGGGAGGAGAAGGAGGTGCGCGCGACGCGACGGGACGCGAGACGGGCCGGCCCGGTTCGGTCGGGTGCGATCTGACCCGGTGGCCTGTGGGGGGTTCGGGTTGCCACGACTGGTGTGGGCTGCGTCTACGTGACAGGGGGTCACCCGGGATTTATTAGGTACAATGTTTTTTTGAACAAAATATTGGTACTTGTAATAATTTGTTTTCCTTCGCTCGAACTGGCTGTCATATACCAACGTGATGGAAGGATTTTTTAAAAAAAAATAATAACAGACCACCCTCTTTTATTTTAAAGCCAATAAATAGAGATTTCTTCTAACTATACTAGATCATGGATGTACTCCTTTCATCCTAAATTATAAAATATTTAACTTTTTTAACTTTAAATCTAACCACTCGTCTTATTCAAAAAAAATTATACAAATATCATTAAAATTTAAGTCATTTTTTAAGAACTTTTATTAATAAATCAAGCCACGATAAAAGAAGTGATATTTTATATAAATTTTTGGTATCTATAAAGTCAAATGTGTTATAATTTAAGATGGAATAAGTATGTTGCAATGGAAAAAAGTAATATCACGACAATTCGAAACTTCAACATTGTATTTTAGAAAATGATACTTTAAGCAATCATTAGTCTTACGTAGATTTTTCACGAAACATAGGGCACTCATAATGTAACATTCTATCACAGAGTCTAAGACAATTAATTACATATTATTTATGGTATTTTGCTGGTGTGGTAGCATATTTATTGAAGAAAAAGGTAGAAAAAAATAAGACTCTAAGTCTTATTTAGACTCTAAGTCCACATTGTTCGAGGTAATAAATAACTTTAGACTTTATGATAGAGTTTGTATTGTGAGTGTTCTGACAGTTACTCGTGAGAGCGGTGATAATATGTGAAGCAAGGTACACATCACTTGTCAAATAACAAAAGGACTATTGGTTACAATAGTCTCCAATTGACATGCCAAACATAATGGTAAGCAGCTAAATGGAATTCCATGCATCTATCAGACCTTGTCAGAGTTTAAAGTGTGATACAATCACCAATGTCCTGAATAAGGAAACAAAAACTAAGGTCAATTTTAATGGAGTTTTATTAAAGTTTTATCAACACTAAATATATTGATGTGACACCGTATTAATGTGAAGAGAGATGACAAGAGTTTCATTGAGTAGGGAGAGTTTTATATAACTCTTCTATGTTATTTCTAAAAAATAAATGTGTTGAAACTGGGTCATGAAAACCCCCTAAGGATGGCCTAAGAGTGCAGATTAATAATAAAGCAAAGTGTTTAACTATAAGTCAAGTTATAAGAGCCAAATCATACAATAGTTGTCTCTTATTTAGCTATAAAAGTTTTTATTATTATATGATACCATGCTTTACTTTCTCTTTCCTACTCCTCACATAGACTATTGTTTGGGCCCACGTATGCATATGCTTTCGTGCCCCGTTTGGTGCTAGAATAAGAGTTAAGACTATCTCCAACAAATGTAACTCAAATAGAAGACCTATTCCATTCTATGAGTCACCTACAGTAAAAAGATAAGACACTCAAAACTTGCTCCTTCGAGGAGGCAAAAAAACATTTTGGGTCACGCCTGGCCCCTGGGGGATGAGCTAGCGGCTCCGCTAGGAGCTGGCCGGCCAGCAGCAGTTAGAAGTATGGAGCAGCATCATCACGAGCTGGTGAAGAATCTAGGGATGGGGAGCTCCGGCCGTCGGCGCCAGAGCAGCAACATTGAGGCTCTCTCTCTCTCGTTACAGGTGTGATGGCGGGGCGGGCCGGCAAGGGCTCCGCGGTGCCCGGCGCGAGCGTGCAGTGGCGGCGAGCGGCGAGCCCACGGTGGCGAGGCTGGCTGGTGCATCCATACTTGTGAAGCCTGGACGACGCGGTGCCGACGACGAAGCTTTTCCAGGTACGGTTGTGCAGCAGGCTTCCAGGTACGGTTGTGCAGCAGGCTTGATTTGGGCCAAGGAGAGAGATGGAGTGGGAGGACGCATTTTTGGGTTCCCAGTCGACTCCATCGCAAATTGCATCTTTGGTTTGCCTACTCTGTTGGACCAATGAACTTTTCACCTCAAGCAACGGGGATGACCCATTTTTTATTTGGGTATCGTAATGGCTAGCCCATTGGAGACAGTCTAAGCTCTCTTTTCTTTCTTGTCTTTTTCTCTCTATATCAGTAAAAAAATATTGACTAACTTAGCTATAAATTATTATTCTAACTACTCTAATAACCACCATCAAAGTTTCGGTGGTACATCGTACACCAAGCTAATAATTGGAATCCCTGGACTTCTTGCCTTCTCCTGGTAACGTCCGAATAAGCTTTTGGTGGGGATCTCACAAAAACGCAAAGTACAAAATAAAAGTCAATGATGTTCCATTTAGCTCGGCCTTGTTTAGTTTATAGCCAAAAACTTTTCACCGTATCTCATCGAATGTTTGGACACATGCCTGAAGTATTAAATATAGGTAAAATAAACAAACTAATTGCACAGATTAATTGGATTTTGCGAGATGAATCTTTTAAGTCTAATTAATATGTGGTTAGACATTAATTGCTACCGTAACACATGTACTAATGATAGATTAATTAGATTTAATAAAATCATCATCTCGTGATTTCCTGACGGATTTTGTGCTTTGTTTTTCTATTAGTATCCGAACACTACATACGACACCCCCATATAATATCTAATGTGACATAAAAGAAACTTGTCAACATGAAACTAAACAAGACCTTATGGACTAAGCAACAAGTCAAGCATCGCCAAAAATAAAAGAACCGAGAATGAAAATAGTAATAGTAGACCCATTTGTATCTTATAATTAGAAGAGGGGAAATAAGACCTATCTAGCATTCTTTTAACATAATCCTACGCAATTAACATAATATATGGTCAACCTGCATGGAAGAAAAAAAATTCTGAAATACCAAAATAACAACTCTTGTCTACAAATATTAAGGAACCGGATGTTATGTTCTTAAGAAAATTTTATCATGTCATATATTCTCACATGCACATTAACACCAGGAGTGCATAAGTAATCATATGCTAGCATCATCCGGTTAGCTATGTCCAGACAAATGCAAACCTAAGCCTCATAGACTCTTCACATTAGAGTTCATTGTCCTAAACTTGCACATTGCTTAGGACTCATTACTATGATCACAGTTGCTTATAAAAATCTAAAAGAACTCATAACTTGAATCCGAACTATCTCATGGTTTTCAACATTATTTTTCCAAAATAAAATAAAGATCCAATAGAAGGAACTACACTGTAGTGATACAACATTATGTAGTGCTCTACTATCTACTAGATCCTTTACCATGCATTGGTTAGGACATAATACTTTCAGATACAACCATTGATTGTAAGGTGAGCTTGTTCCTATATTTGCATAGTGATAAACTAATAACTGGTTGCTACCTATATTGGTATTTCAAATGTGTGTAGGAACAATGGTGATGATGATAGAGAATGGATATGCCAAAGTGCAAGTTCATGCGGACAAGGGTTCTCAATCCTGCGTCAGGATAACTATTGATTTGGTGAAGAGTGACACACCAATCCAATTTCAGATCAAAAGACCCCAACCCTACAATCTGAGCATCATGTCTCATCTGGTTATCAACTATGTTACAATCCGGTTGACCTTGCCAAGAATTCTAATCTATGTCATGAATAGAATAACACTAGCAAGAATAAGATAAAATGCAACTCAAGTAAAGTGACAATTTATAGATATATGATTAAGATCTCAACATGAAGTTTCATAAATCGATAACAACAACCGCTCATAGATAGATTAATCTAAAGCAAAACATAAACCCTAACGTGGTTGGTGGCTACTAATTATAAGGTCTAAGGGTCGTCACACCCACAGAACGTGCCCCTCTAATGGGCTCTAAGATGATGTATGATCCAACGAACCAAAAGAGGGTGATGAAGCATCATGACACATTATGGATCCTAACTTGGCTCCAGTGAAATTGAACCTCGAACCAAAGCCATTGGTTAGTCTATGAAATTATCTTTTCATCCATATGTGGATCCGTATGCATTCTGAGCACTATTTTATTGTAGGTTGCTCCTAAATTTTGAGATGGATTTGAACTTGACATGAATTGAGCCCCAATTTGACTTGCATGCCCTTGCTAGCCTCCTTAAGAGGTGGCCAAGGGGGAGGACATCTAAGGGATTCCTTTATGTGTTCTCTATCTCTTTGGGGCATGCTCCAACTTGGGCAAGGGTCCCAAAGGTGAATATCATGCCCATGACAACGACACAACTCTTGGCAAATACAACAATAACAACCTATTGTGATGGTTTTGGAGTCCTTGTTGATGTGATCTTAACATCAAACCATATCCATTTGAAAGAATATCAAATAACCTTTTCCATCAAGTGCTCATAGATCTCAAACTCACTTATGATGAAAGAGTTCTGGCCTTCCCATCGAAGTACTGTGAAAGGTCCTAATATGGCTAGAGGGGGGTGAATAACCTATTTAAAAATCTACAAACTCCCTAGAGCAAGAGGTTAGTAAATAACAAAGTGAAGCCTTTTGCTCTAGCTCTAATGGGGTGTTTGCAAGCCACCTATTCAACAATTCTAGTTGATATGATCACTAGGCACACAAAAGCTATGTCACTACAAGCTACACTAGTGAGCTATACTACACATGGCAAAGTGAGCAACTAAACTAATTACACTACTTTGCGGTAAATAAAGGATAGGATGAGATATTTATACCGCCGTGTAGGGGATGAACCAATCACTAATATAGATAATCAAGCACCGAGAGAATGCCAATCAAACACAATTGAGATACCGATTTTTCTCCCGAGGTTCACGTCTTGTCGGCATGCTACGTCCCCGTTGTGTCGACCAACACTTGGTGGTTCGGCGGCTAAGAGGTGTAGCACGAACCTCGTCCTCACTAGGACACCGCAAGAACCTACCCACAAGTGAGGTAGCTCAATGACACGAGCACTTTACTAGAGTTACCTTTTGGCTCTCCGCCAGGGAAGGTACAAGACCCCTCACAATCACTGGGAGATAGCCACGAACAATCACCAACTCATGCCAATGCTCCTTCGCTGGCCATCTAGGTGGCGGCAACCACCAAGAGTAACAAGAAAACCACAGCCAAATCGATCCCCAAGTGCCACTAGATGCAATCACTCAAGCAAATGCACTTGGAATCGCTCCCAATCTCACAAAAGAAGTTTAATCTATGAAGGAGATGAGTGGGAGGTGTTTGCTTAGACTCACAAGGATGTCAAGTATGCTAGAATGCCAAGAGAGTGAGCCCCAAGCCGGCCAACAACTATTTATAAGCCCCTCAAACAAAAAGAGTCGTTGGCCCTTTCACTGGGTAGAAATCGGGGCCACCGGACGCACAGCCAGTGACCACCGGATGCTCAACATATGCGTCCGGTGCTTGGAATAGAGCCACGTGTCCACTGCTTGAACCACACGCGTCGATCTCTAACGGTCAAAACTGAATCACCGTACGCGCTCAAGTTAGCACCAGACGCGTCTGGTGCACACCGGTCACGTGTGCAGAGAGGTCTGCAAATTGTAAGGTCCAAATGGCTAGAGGGGGGTGAATAGCCTACTTAAAAATTCTACAAACTTCAACTAGACAAGTTGATTAGTAAAACAAGAGGCGAAGCTATTCTAGCACTAGCACAACTAAGCTATGCAAGCCACCTACTCAAGTCTAGCAAGAAAGCTAAACACTAGTTACAACAAGAAAGCACAACTAGAAGCTTGCTACACTCCTAAACAAGAAAGCTAAGCTAAACAAGCTACACAACTAGCAAGGTATACACAAAGGTAGAGGAGAGGGGAGTGATTGTTATACCAATGTTGTAGAGTAGAAATATATCCAATCAATCATGTGCACAATCACAAGAGAAACCTCGGCAAGAGATGACACAAGATTTTTTACCGAGGTTCACTTGCTTCCCGGCAAGCTACTCCTCGTTGTGGCGATACACCCACTTGATGGATCACGAGCTAATTGGCAATCCAAAGCCAAACCCTCAGCGGGTGCCGCACATCCACTCACAAGATGGGGATCCTCCAAGCCACGAGCAATCCACTAGAGTAGCCAATTGCGATCTCCCGCGGGGAAGGCTCAAGAACCCCTCACAAATCACTTGGTGAGGCTCGAAACAATCTCCAAACACGAGCTCAACACCACCGCTGCTCCAAGCCGTCTAGGGCGTCGGGAAACACCCAAGAGTAACAAGAAATCCGCAGTAAACTCAAGAATCAAGTGCCACTAAACGCAACTCTCAAAGCAATGCACTTGAATCTCACTCAATCTCACTAGGATGAGCAATCAAGCAAGGAGATGAGTGGAGGGAGTGTTCTCTAGCTCAATGTATGTCTCAAGTAATCAAATGTGCAAGAGTTTGCCTCCCAAAGCCGGCCACCTTCTATTTATAAGCCCCTCAAAGAAACTAGCTGTTGGCTGTTTTCACTGGGCTGAAAACGGGGGCACCGGACGCTACTTTGTGAGCACCGGACGCTCGACTCCCTGCGTCCGGTGCACTGGAGTTGGCCACGTGTCCGTCCTGAAATTCGCGTGTCAGTTTCTAATGGCTACCTGCAACACACCGGACGCTCTGCAAGTCTACACCGGACGCGTTCGGTGCACACCGGACTCATGCGCAGAGAGTTTGTCAAACTCGCGACCTCACCGGACGCTGGGCACCGGACGGTTCGGTACTCACCGGACTCGTGCGCAGAGAGGGTTGCAAAAACCCCTCACACCGGACGCTAACCACCGGACGCTCAGGCTAGCGTCCGGTGCCTCCGCACTGAGCGTCCGGTGAGTGTTTCTCAGTGAGAAAACACTCCCGCGACTTCTCCAAAATTCTCACCGGCGCAATAGAAAATATACACTTATTTTTCTCAAAAACTCACACCCCTCTCAACCCTAGGAAAACCACCTCCTTTGTAAATGTGCTAACACCAAAAAGTGTCCACCACCAAGGTGCATGTGTGTTAGCTTTTCACAAACATTTTTACCAAAGGAGTTAAGTTAGCACTTTACTAGATCCTAATGCATATGCTCAAGATGTAGACCTAGTAGCACTTGATTCGAGAGATGACCGTGATTTCCCCTCTTGATAGTCGGCTATCTATCCTAAACCCGATCAATCCCTTCTCTACTCATCTTAGACCGGCAAAAGTAAAACCCTATGTTTATACCTTTGCCTTGATAACTTTGCTCCTTGTTTATCACCATGATCTTCACTTCATGCTTCATCCCTTTGTGATCATGTGGCCACCTTTCCATGCCACCAAGCATCTTCATCACATGTGTTGCTATGTCTAACTCAAATCACTTAAACACAAAGCATTAGCAACTTGGTGTCATTAATTACCAAAACCAAACTTGGGGTTTCAATCTCGCCCTTTTTGGTAATTGATGACAACCATCACAAAGATATGAAATGAAATCATAATGAACTTGAATTGCTTGTCCAAAGCATTTTTATCATGAGACAAGGTTGGACAAACATTTCAATTTCGGTTTTGGTAGTACTAGCTCCGCCTACATATGTGCTTCCAAGAGTTTGGTTCAAGTTTGCACATATGCATGAATTAGAGTTTTGGGAGTTTTATTACTACCAAAATGATGCTAAGGTATATAGAATGGACCTTTGAAGCGTGATACCAATCGGAGTTGCCAATATACCATCCTTAGCACCAATGTAGCTAGACATACATCAAAAACTCAAGATACCTCGTGAGATCACATTATATGTCTAGATACCACACAAAAAAAAACTTATGCTAGAATTCAAGGCATCATTCAAGTTATATTTCTAGCAAGCACCGATCAAACAAGAGTTGTGAATTTAAACTTGCAATGCAACAACTCATTATGTTAGTGCACATACAAATGCAGCAAATGATTCATGAGCTTGCTCCCCCTAATTGTGTGCTCAAGTTTAAAGGTGTTTTCTCTCCCTATCTTTGTTTCTCTTCCCTCTTTTTGACTTTATCTTTGTTTCTCTCCCCCTTTGTCATCAATGACCACAAAGGTTCAATTTTTAGTGAGAATTAAGTCAATCAATGTGAGGGTCAAATTATGGTTCAATCTAGATCACTTGCCTAGAACATGTAACTCGGTTTGATCCAAGGACAAGCTTTTTCACACCTCATAAAGTATAAGGGTTATCTTGACCATGTTGAATTACACATCATAAGCTCATATTCTAGATTCAACACTAGGCTTGCAAGCTCACAAACATGTCATATGCTACCACTAGATCAATCAAACATAGAAGCAATAGTGGTACCATACATACATCAAACTCTTTTGATTGTCATGAATGAGCCTATTTGTCATGCAAACATGTCTATATGTTCTAATCATGTCCTTAGCAAAGTATGAATGCTATGTCAACCAACTTTATCTTGCTTTGTTGGAGGAGAGGCATGTCATATATAAATGTGGGGGTGCACTCATCTCAAGTTGGAGAAGTCAAGTATGTTCAATTCATTTTCTCAACTTGCAAAATCTCTTCTCATCAAGTGGCTTTGTGAAGATGTCGGCTAGTTGATCTTCGGTGCCAATGCTTTCAATGCTAATATCACCCTTTTGTTGATGATCTCGTATGAAATCGTGCCTTATAATCAATGTGCTTGGTTCTTGAATGTTGAACTGGATTTTGTGTCATCTTGATTGCACTCTCATTGTCACATAGCAAAGGCATATTCTTGAATTTGATTCCAAAGTCATTCAAGGTAGCTTTCATCCAAAGCAATTGTGCACAACAACTACCGGCACTAATGTATTCGGCTTCGGCGGTTGATAGTGCAACACTATTTTGTTTCTTTGGTGACCATGAAACTAGAGACCTTCCTAGCAATTGACAAGTGCCACTTGTGCTCATTCTATCAATCTTGCATCCACCATAGTCGGAGTCCGAATATCCAATCAATTCAAAGTTAGACCCCTTGGGATACCATAATCCAACATCATGAGTGCCCTTAGGATACCTTAATATTCTTTTGGTTGCCTTCAAGTGACTTTCTCTAGGTGAAGCTTGGTATCTTGCACACTTGCACACACTAAACATCAGATCCGGCCTTGATGTGGTGACATAGAGTAAACTTCCAATCATGGACCGATATAGCTTTTGATCTACCATGTTGCCACTTGCATCACTACCTAATTGATCATTTGTGCCCATAGGTGTGCTCATTGGTTTAGCATCTTGCAATCCAAACTTCTTGATCATGTCCTTGATGTACTTGCCTTGACTTACAAAAGTGCCATCCTTCATTTGCTTGATTTGAAGTCCAAGGAAGTAACTAAGCTCTCCAATCATGGACATCTCAAACTCATTTGCCATCATTCTTCCGAACTCTTCACAAAAGTCTTGATTGGTTGATCCAAAGATGATATCATCAACATAGATTTGCAACACAAACAAGTCATTGCCTAGCTTCTTGGTGAAGAGGGTAGTGTCAACCTTTCCCATCTTGAACCCTTTAGAGAGAAGGAAATCCCTCAATCTCTCATACCATGCTCTAGGTGCTTGCTTCAAACCACACAATGCCTTCTTGAGCTTGTATACATGGTTGGGTTTCTTGTCATCTTCAAAACCGGGAGGTTGTTCAACATAAACCAACTCATTTATGAATCCATTGAGAAATGCACTCTTCACATCCATTTGATAGAGCTTGATGTTGTGGGCACAAGCATAAGCTAATAATATTCTAATTGCCTCCAATCTTGCAACCGGTGCATATGTCTCTCCAAAGTCAAGACCTTCAACTTGAGTGTAGCCTTGTGCTACTAATCTTGCTTTGTTTCTCATAACCACACCATCTTGATCTTGCTTGTTTCTAAAGACCCACTTGGTACCAATCACATTGTAGTTCTTTGGCCTCTCAACAAGCTCCCACACTTGATTTCTTGTGAAGTTGTTCAATTCTTCATGCATGGCATTTACCCAATCGGAACCTTTCAATGCATCTTCTATCTTCTTTGGTTCCTCAAATGAGACAAATGAATAGTGCTCACAAAAGGATGCTAGCCTTGATCTTGTTTGTACACCACTTTGAATACCTCCAATGACTTGATCCAATGGATGATCTCTTGCTATGCTTGTAGGTTGGAGTATTGGGAGTTGATTGCTTTCACTAGCTTGATTTTGATCTTGATCATCATCATGAGAGCCACTAGTACTTGCTTGATTTGCATCAATTTGTACTTCTTGATTGATCATGTGAATATCACTATCATCATCAACTTGCCTTGGCCTTATGTCACCAACATCCATGTTCTTCATAGCATTAGCCAATTGATCTCCTCTCACATCATCAAGATTTTGAGCTTCACTTTGAGATCCCTCGGTTTCATCAAACTCAACATCATGGACTTCTTCCAATGTGCCACTTGCCAAGTTCCAAACTCTATATGCCTTGCTTGTGGTGGAATAACCAAGTAAGAACCCTTCATCACATTTCTTCTCAAACTTGCTCAATCTAGTGCCTTTCTTGAGAATGTAGCATTTGCAACCAAACACTCTAAAGTATGCAATGTTGGGCTTTCTTCCATTCAATAGCTCATATGGTGTCTTCCCAAGCTTCCCATGGCAATAGAGATGGTTGCTACAATAGCAAGCCGTGTTGATAGCTTCACTCCAAAATGAATGACTAACATTGTATTCACTAAGCATTGATCTAGCCATATCAATCAAGGTTCTATTCTTTCTTTCAACTACACCATTGGATTGAGGAGTGTATGTTAGAGAGAATTGATGTCCAATGCCAAGATCATCACACAATTCCTCAATTCTTGTGTTCTTGAATTCACTACCATTGTCACTTCTAATCTTCTTGATAGTGGTTTCAAACTCATTTTGCACCCTCTTGACAAAAGACTTGAATAGATCACAAACATCACTCTTGTCATAGAGGAAGAACACCCAAGTGTATCTAGTGTAGTCATCTACTATCACAAAGCCATACTTGTTGCCACCAATGCTAGTGTATGTTGTTGGCCCAAATAAATCCATGTGCAAGAGCTCAAATGCCTTTGATGTGCTTATTTCACTTTTCTTAGGATGTGCATTTCCAACTTGCTTTCCGGCTTGACAAGCACTACATGGTTTATCCTTCTCAAAGATGACATCCTTCAAGCCGCTAACTAAGTCATGCCTCAATAGTTTGTTCAATTGTTTCATTCCAACATGACCAAGCCTTCTATGCCACAACCAACCCAAACTTGATTTGCTAATTAGACATGATGTCAATTGAGTGTCACTATCATTGAAATCAACCAAGTATAAGCTACCATGCCTAAATCCTTTGAATATCAAGTTTGATCCATCAACACTAACCACCTCAACATCATCACTACCAAAGATGCACTTGAAGCCAAGGTCACAAAGTTGGGCAATTGACAAGAGATTGAAATCAAGGCTCTCAACTAGCAACACATTTGATATGCTCATGTCATTTGAGATAGCAATTTTACCAAGCCCCTTGACTTTGCCTTTCTTGTTGTTGCCGAAGGTGATTGAATCAAAGCCACCATTTTGACTAGTATCAATTGATTTGAACATACAAGACTCCCCGATCATATGTTGAGTGCACCCACTATCAAGCACCCAATGCCTTCCTCCGGCTTTGTAACTGACCTACAAGACAAGATCAATTCTTTTTAGGTACCCAAACTTGATTGGGTCCTCCAAGGTTAGCAACTAAGCTCTTTGGTACCCATATGGCTTTCTTCTTTGAGCCCATCCATGGTGCACCAATGAACTTAGCATGAACACCTTTTGTATCCTTGGTAAGCACATAGAAAGAATTAAGCTTAATTGAGGATACATTAGCTTTGGGTTTCTTGTTCATGCATTGTTGCTCTAGGTGACCAACTTGCTTGCAAGCTTTGTAATACCGACCATTGTTCTTCACAAAACTAGTCTTGTGAGGAGCAAAGGCGGCCTTGCCTTTCTTAGGGTTATAGCCCAATCCCTCTTTATAGAGAGAAGCTCTTTGGCTACCCAAGCACATAAGCAAGCGGTCCTCACCACCATAAGCCTTGGCTAAGGTGTGATTGAGCTCTTTTACCTCCTTCTTGAGAATTTCATTCTCAACTTTTAGTGTGGTGTCACAAGTGAAACCATCACTACTAGATGAGGATGATGTCGATGTGCTACATGAAGGGTTAGTAGAAGCAATAACAATAGGCTTACTCAAGATATCACATGTTATGCATATGTTGCAAGTTTTAGCTTTCACCATTTTAGTAGGCTTATTTTCACACTTGTTAACTAGAGAGGAATGAGCTTCTTCAAGCTTAGTGTGAGCTTTTTGAAGCTTCTTATGGTCTTCCTTTAGACTCTCATAAGATGCTCTAAGCTCATCAAGTTCTTGCTCAAGGGTTTTCTTATCCTTAAGCAAGGCCTTGCACTCCTTTCTAGTTTCTTTATAATGATGAGTGCAATCTTCTAGCATAGTGATTAGTTCATCTTTAGTTGGTTCATCATCATCACTATCACTATCACTATCATGGCCACTCTCATCATCGGATGATACCTTAGTGGCCTTAGCCATGAAGCATGATGGAGTGTCGAAGATGGAGCTTTTTCCTTGAATTGCAATGCTAGCATGCGCCTTCTTGGTGCTCTCATCATCACTTGAGGAGTCATCACTATTCCAAGTTGCAACATGGGCATCACCCTTCTTCTTGTTTGAGCCTTCCTTCTTTTCTTGCTTCTTCTTTTGCTTCTTTCTTTCCTTCTTGATAGCATCTTCATCATCACTATCATAAGGACACTTGGCAATGAGATGGTCCTTGCTATGGCATCTAAAGCACCTCATGGAATGGTCATTCTTCTTTGAGGAACTCTTCTTCCTTCTTGCTCGATAGCCTTTCTTCTTCATAAACTTGCCAAATCTCTTGACAAGAAGAGCCATCTCCTCATCTTCATCACTATCACAAGAGCTTGCTTCTTCTTCACTTGATGATTCTTGCTTGGCTTTGCCCTTGGATGTGGAGGCCTTGAATGCCACACTTTTCTTCTTCTCATCATCTTTCTTCTCACCATCCTTCTTCTTCTTCTTGATCAACTCATCCTTCTCATCGTCTTCCCTATAAGCATCATCGGTCATCACCTCTTGGAAGACTTGTTGGGGAGTTGATTCACTAAGTGTTGTCTTGACTAGTACGGTGATCAATGTGTCAAATCTCTTGGGCAAGCTTCTCAAGAACTTCATAGAGAATTGACTATCCTTCACTTCTTCCCCAAGTGCCTTGAGCTCATTCACAATAACTTGCAACCGGTGAAACATCTCCGGCACACTTTCATCTTCTTGCATCTTGAAGCTTGAGAACTTCTCTTGGAGGATATATGCCTTGGCGGTCTTGGTTCTCTTAGTGCCCTCAAATGTTTCTTCTAATTTTGCCCATGCATCATGAGCAATCACAATGTTCTTGATTTGCTCAAAGGTCTTGTCATCAAGAGCTTCATGAAGAGCACTAATTGCAATGTCATTGCATTGAAGCTTCTTCTCCTCGGCCGGTGTTGGTGCATTCTCATTTGCAACCTCAAACTTTGTTTCGGTCACCTTCCAAACCTCTCTATTGATTGACTTAAGATGAGCGGTCATCTTGACCTTCCAATATGCATAATTGGTGCCATCAAAGAAAGGTGCCTTCTTGGTGTTGTTGATATGCAAACTAAGAGCCATTTCTTCACCTAAGGTTGTTAAGCCTCAAATAAACGGTGCCTCGGCTCTAATACCACTTGTAAGGTCCAAATGGCTAGAGGGGGGGTGGATAGCCTACTTAAAAATTCTACAAACTTCAACTAGACAAGTTGATTAGTAAAACAAGAGGCGAAGCTATTCTAGCACTAGCACAACTAAGCTATGCAAGCCACCTACTCAAGTCTAGCAAGAAAGCTAAACACTAGTTACAACAAGAAAGCACAACTAGAAGCTTGCTACACTCCTAAACAAGAAAGCTAAGCTAAACAAGCTACACAACTAGCAAGGTATACACAAAGGTAGAGGAGAGGGGAGTGATTGTTATACCAACGTTGTAGAGTAGAAATATATCCAATCAATCATGTGCACAATCACAAGAGAAACCTCGGCAAGAGATGACACAAGATTTTTTACCGAGGTTCACTTGCTTCCCGGCAAGCTACTCCTCGTTGTGGCGATACACCCACTTGATGGATCACGAGCTAATTGGCAATCCAAAGCCAAACCCTCAGCGGGTGCCGCACATCCACTCACAAGATGGGGATCCTCCAAGCCACGAGCAATCCACTAGAGTAGCCAATTGCGATCTCCCGCGGGGAAGGCTCAAGAACCCCTCACAAATCACTTGATGAGGCTCGAAACAATCTCCAAACACGAGCTCAACACCACCGCTGCTCCAAGCCGTCTAGGGCGTTGGGAAACACCCAAGAGTAACAAGCAATCCGCAGCAAACTCAAGAATCAAGTGCCACTAAACGCAACTCTCAAAGCAATGCACTTGAATCTCACTCAATCTCACTAGGATGAGCAATCAAGCAAGGAGATGAGTGTGAAAGGTCCTAATATGGCTAGAGGGGGGTGAATAGCCTATTTAAAAATTCTACAAAAACACTAGAGCAAGAGGTTAGTAAATAACAAAGCGAAGCTTTTTGCTCTAGCTCTAATCGGGTGTTTGCAAGCCACCTACCCAACAATTCTAGTTGCTATGATCACTATGCACACAAGAACTAAGTCTCTACTTACACTAGAGAGCTACCTAAAGTTTCTAGACAAGAAGGTAAGCTACTCTGGTTTGAGGGAATGTAAAAGAGATGGTTTGAACTTTATACCGCCGCGTAGAGGGGATGAACCAATCAATAATATGAAGTCCAATCACCGGGAGAAATCCAATGAACAATCACAATGGAGACACACAATTTTTCTCCCGAGGTTCACGTGCTTGCCGGCACGCTACGTCCCCGTTGTGTCGACCAACACTTGGTGGTTCGGTGGCTAAGAGGTGTAGCACGAACCTCGTCCTCACTAGGACACCACAAGAACCTACCCACAAGTGAGGTAGCTCAATGACACGAGCACTTTACTAGAGTTACCTTTTGGCTCTCCGCTATGGAAGGTACAAGACCCCTCACAATCACTGAGAGATAGCCATGAACAATCACCAACTCATGCCAATGCTCCTTCGCTGGCCATCTAGGTGGCGGCAACCACCAAGAGTAACAAGAAAACCACAGCCAAATCGATCCCCAAGTGCCACTAGATGCAATCACTCAAGCAAATGCACTTGGAATCGCTCCCAATCTCACAAAAGAAGTTTAATCTATGAAGGAAATGAGTGGGAGGTGTTTGCTTAGACTCACAAGGATGTCAAGTATGCTAGAATGCCAAGAGAGTGAGCCCCAAGCCACTAGAGTTACCTTTCGGCTCTCCGCCGGGGAAGGTACAAGACCCCTCACAATCACCGGGAGATGGCCACGAACAATCACCAACTCGTGCCAATCCTCCTCCGCTGCTCCAAGCCGTCTAGGTGACGGCAACCACCAAGAGTAACAAGAAAACCGCAGCTAGAATGATCCCCAAGTGCCACTAGATGCAATCGCTCAAGCAAATGCACTTGGAATCACTCCCAATCTCACAAAGATGTATAATCTATGAAGGAGATGAGTGGGAGGTGTTTGCTTAGGCTCACAAGGATGTCAAGTATGTTAGAGTGCCAAGAGTGTAAGCCCCAAGCCGGCCAAACACGTATTTATACCCCCTCAAACAAATAGAGTCGTTGGCTCTTTCACTGGGCGAAATACGGGGTCACCGGACGCTCTTAAAGGGGCACCGGACGCTCAACACCAACGTCCGGTGCTCCAACATCAGCCGCGTGTCAGAGTCTAACGGTAACCTGCAGAGCACCGGACGCTGAGCAGGTTGGCACCGGACGCGACCGGTGCACACCGGACTCATGCGCAGAGAGCACCGCAAACTCGCAGGGTCACCGGACGCGAGCCACCGGACGCACCCTGAGCGTCCGGTGCTCACCGGACTCATGCGCAGAGAGGTTTGCAAAACCTCCTCACACCGGACGGACACCACCGGACGCTCCAAGCTGCGTCCGGTGCCTATCGTCCGGTGCCTAACCCTAACCGAGTCAGGCTGCCTGCTCACCGGACGCACAGGAACAACGTCCGGTGCTTCTGAGTCAGCGTCCGGTGAGTGTTCCTCAGTGAGAAACACTCCCGCGACTTCTCCAAATTTCCCACCGGCGTAATAGAAAATAAGCACTTCATTTTCTCGAAAAGCGCCGAATCCCGCCTCGCAAGCTCGGCGGGAGGGAGAGAGGAACCCATCCTCTCTCTACCTTTCAAACTCCACCTCCTTCTCAAAGTGTGCCAACACCACAATGTGTAAACCAACAAGTGCACGTGTGTTAGCATTTTCACAATCATTTTCTTTGAAGGAGTTAAGTTAGCACACTAGGTTCTAAATGCATGCACATGAACAATGACACCTGGTGGCACTTGATAACCGCTTAGCCAAAGAATTCCCCTCTTTATAGTACGGCTATCTATCCTAAATGTGATCACACCCTCTATGGTGTCTTGATCACCAAAACCAGAACCCTAAGCAATACCTTTGCCTTGATCTCCATAGGGTTTTGTTTTTCTCTTTCTTCTTTTCCAAGTTGAGCACTTGATCATCTTGTGGTCATCACCATCATTACCATGATCATCTCTTGCTCCATCACTTGGCATGTACCAACCTTATTAAGTCTACACACACTTAGCATAGAGGTTAGTACTTAGGGTTTCATCAATTATCCAAAACCAAACTAAGGCTTTCAGAGTGGAGGGAGTGTTCTCTAGCTCAATGTATGTCTCAAGTAATCAAATGTGCAAGAGTTTGCCTCCCAAAGCCGGCCACCTTCTATTTATAAGCCCCTCAAAGAAACTAGTTGTTGGCTGTTTTCACTGGGCTGAAAACGGGGGCACCGGACGCTACTAAGTGAGCACCGGACGCTCGACTCCCTGCGTCCGGTGCACTGGAGTTGGCCACGTGTCCGTCCTGAAATTCGCGTGTCAGTTTCTAACGGCTACCTGCAACACACCGGACGCTCTGCAAGTCCACACCGGACGCGTCCGGTGCACACCGGACTCATGCGTAGAGAGTTTGTCAAACTCGCGACCTCACCGGACGCTGGGCACCGGACGGTCTGGTACTCACCGGACTCGTGCGCAGAGAGGGTTGCAAAAACCCCTCACACCGGACGCTAACCACCGGACGCTCACGCCAGCGTCCGGTGCCTCCGCACTGAGCGTCCGGTGAGTGTTTCTCAGTGAGAAAACACTCCCGCGACTTCTCCAAAATTCCCACCGGCGCAATAGAAAATATACACTTATTTTTCTCAAAAGCGCCGAATCCCGAGAGAGGAACTCACACCCCTCTCAACCCTAGGAAAACCACCTTCTTTGTAAATGTGCTAACACCAACAAGTGTCCACCACCAAGGTGCATGTGTGTTAGCTTTTCACAAACATTTTCACCAAAGGAGTTAAGATAGCACTTTACTAGATCCTAATGCATATGCTCAAGATGTAGACCTAGTAGCACTTGATTCGAGAGATGACCGTGATTTCCCCTCTTGATAGTCGGCTATCTATCCTAAACCCGATCAATCACTTCTCTACTCATCTTAGACCGGCAAAAGTAAAACCCTATGTTTATACCTTTGCCTTGATAACTTTGCTCCTTGTTTATCACCATGATCTTCACTTCATGCTTCATCCCTTTGTGATCATGTGGCCACCTTTCCATGCCACCAAGCATCTTCATCACATGTGTTGCTATGTCTAACTCAAATCACTTAAACACAAAGCATTAGCAACTTGGTGTCATTAATTACCAAAACCAAACTTGGGCTTTCACAAATGCGTGGGGTCACCAGACCCACACCACCGGGTGCGCTCCTAAATGTCTGGTCCCTTACCCAGAGAGCTCTGCAAATGCGCAAGGACACCAGATGTGCACCACCGGATGCACCCTAAGCGTCCGGTGCTCTCAATCAAACTCTCTGCTGAAGTCAGGCCACACGGGACGCACACATAGGGTCTAGCCCGCTTCTGATGCAGAGCGTCTGGTGCTTAACCCTAACATCGCTAGAAGCAGGTAGCACACCGGACGCGTAGGCACTACGTCCAGTGCCTCCGGGCCAGCATCCGGTAGCGAGAAACAGTCCCGTGACTTCTCCAAATTTCTCACCGGCGCAATAGAAAATATGCATCTCATTTTCTCAAAAGTGCTAAATCATCACTTGCTCCATCACTTGGCATGCCAACACCACCTCCTTCTCAAAGTATGCCAACACCACAATGTGTAAACCAACATATGCATGTGTGTTAGCATTTTTACAATCATTTTCTTCGAAGGGGTTAAGTTAGCTCACTAGGTTCTAAATGCATGCACATGAACAATGACACCTAGTGGCACTTGATAACCGCTTAGCCAAAGAATTCCCCTCTTTATAGTACGGCTATCTATCCTAAATGTGATCACACCCTCTATGGTGTCTTGATCACCAAAACCAAAACCCTAAGCAATACCTTTGCCTTGATCTCCATAGGGTTTTGTTTTTCTCTTTCTTCTTTTCCAAGTTGAGCAGTTGATCATCTTGTAGTCATCACCATGATCATCACTTGCTCCATCACTTGGCATGTATCAACCTCATTAAGTCTACACACACTTAGTATAGAGGTTAGTGCTAGGGTTTCATAAATTATCCAAAACCAAACTAGAGCTTTCAATCACCCCCTTTTTGGTAGTTGATGACAACCCTTTTTACAAAGATTTTCAATAAAATTTTCTTAGATTCACGTTACTTGCCCAAGCATTTTACCATGTGCAAAGGTTATGGACAAGTTTCATAAACCCAAATTAGTAGCAATTGCTCCCCCTACATATGTGCTAAGAGTTTGGATTTGAAAGCTTGCACATATGCTTGAATAGGAAATATAGGAGTCAATTTCTACCAAATGATGCTAAGGTGTAAAGAATGGACCTTTGAAGCATGATACCAATCGGAGTTGCCAAAATACATCATCCTTAGCACCATTAATAACTAGACATTCACAAAACTAGAACACCCCATGAGATCAACATTACAAACAAGGTTCTAGTACCACTTATGAAATAACTAAAAGTCTAGTTACACTATCTATGCATGCTAGTTCTTCATTTTATCAATCAAACCTACAACTAGCATACACCACACAAGCAAGGTATCAGAGAGAAAGCTTCTAAAGCAAATGCAAGTGCAAGAAAACATATGTGATGCACATTCAAATGCAACATACAAGTTTATGAGCTTGCTATCCCTACTTGTGTGCTTCAAAATTTTTAATTGACCTCCTTCTTTTATCATGTTATTCCCCTATCTTTGTACTTCTCCCCTTTTAGCAAATCTTTGGGAAATTCTCTCCCCCTTTGTCATCATAGACCACAAAAGGTGAGCTCAACTTTTAGATAGGTTAGTGTGAAACCATGTGAAGTGAGATCATTTTACCAAACTAGTCCAATCTAGATTACTTGCCTAAGATATTTAACTCGGTTTGATCCAAGGACAAGCTTCTTCACACCTCCAAGTAAGGGTTATCTTGTACCATATTGAGTTAAAAACTTATAGCTCATATTCTAGATCAAACACTAGGATTGCAAGCCCACAAACATGTTATATGCTACCATTAAATCATGTCAAGCATAGAAGCAATAGTGGTACCATACAAGCATCAAATTCATTTGATTTTCATAAATGAGCCTAAGACATGTGAGGAATGACTAGATGCACTAAGCAAGTCCTTAGCAAAGAATGAATGACATGTCAAACAATTTTATCTTGCTTTGCTCGAAGGAGAGGCATGTCATATAGTGGGGGTGCATCAACACATATTTGAGAAGTCCAATGCAGAGTGTCCGGTGCTTAACCCTAACACCGCTAGAAGCAGACAACACACCGGACGCGCAGGCACTGCGTCCGGTGCCTCCGGGCCAGCGTCCGGTGAGCCCACGACTTCTCTAAATTTTCCACCGGCGCAATAGAAAATGTTCATCAATTATCCAAAACCAAACTAGGGCTTTCATACTGTTAGGTCACCGACAAACTAAAAGTTCAATTTTGATGAACTTGCACTTTGAGATTGGTCTAGTTAGTGTGAAAGATCTTTGTTGAGTTTTGGTAATTGAGTGACAACTTAGGTGGACTAATAGTGTTTATGTGAGATAAATAGAAGTTTAGTCCACAGGTGAATATGTGATGATGGAGAAGCTTATTACATATGAGACATGACATAGAGTGTGACCAAGGTGGAGAGCATCAAGATGAGGCTTGACTCGATGGACCAGTTGCAAGTGTGAAGGCAAGTTGGAGGCTTTGAAGCGAGGGACCACATGTGACGGTGAAGCTTGAGCAAGACTTAGCGCTGATGGACCAAAGGCAACAGTGAAGAGCAAGTGAGGTCAAGATCGATGAACTAATACGATCACATGATGGTATGAAGTGGATCATATCATTTGGTGATTGGTTGGTGCATGTGTTGCATCAACATTAGAGAAGATAGAATGGAAAGCACAAGGCAAAGGTATAACCTAGAGCATTTCCATTTCACCGGTCATAGGTGTGCAGAGAAGTTTATGATTGGTTCTAATAGGTTAGATGGTTGTACTATCAAGAGGGGCAAACTTGTTTGCATACCAGTCATCCTGTGCCACTTGAGTGATCTAACTTTGCATACGTGTTAGGATCAAATGACGTGGCAAGTTGAGAGGCTAACTCCTTTGAGAAAATGTTTGTGAAAAGCTAACACACATGCACATTGTGGTGTACACTTGGTGGTGTTGGCACATTTGCAAAGAAGGTGGAGTTCCTAGGGAAGAGAGGGGTTTGGGTTTCTCCCTCCCTCCCACCGACCTTGCGAGATAGGATTCAGGCATTTTTGTGGAAATGAAGTGCTCATTTTCCACTATGCCGGAGGGTGTGTTGAGGAGACAAAGTTGCGGAGTGTTTCTCGCTGAGAAACACTCATTGGCCGCTGAGGTCAGCAACATCATACGCTAAACCTGTGTCCGATGCAGTGTGGCTGCTCTGCTAATGTGTCGACGCGTCTAACGACTACGTGTCGGATGCTGGCCGAGCACTGTTTGAGCGTCCGATGCAGCTTGTGTCCAAGTGTTCGTTTTCTGTTGACAGCATCAGACACCAGAGTATGTCTGATGTGTGCTCATCGGACGCGTTCGACGACTGCGCGAGGTTGCAGACCTCTCTAAGTAGCGTTCGATGTAGAGACGCCGCGTGTGATTTGGACCGTTGGAGCATTCGATGTGACTGTGTGTGGCGCTCGTGCGAATTAGCCATTGGCAGTAACGGTCGAGTTCAAACGGCTAACACATGGTAGCATGGAGAGCCTCAGACACTGGGATCACGCGTCTGTCGACGCTCGTCCAACGCCCACACTTTTTGCCTAGTGAAGGGGCAACAACTAGTTTAGCCTTTAGGGCTATAAATAGGAGTGGTGGCGGTCTTGGCTAGTGCTTGGCACCCTAGGGACTTAGTGTTCATGATTGGGAAGTGCTAGGAAAGCCTCTAACTTACTTATGCTTGCAAGAGTGCGAATCTTAAATAGTAATTTAAATATTCATCGTTATAAAAACAATCTTAGATGTTGAATATTAATTTAAATAACCATTGTTATAAAAATAATCTTTAGATGAAATAGATTGCACTATTGCAAGCTCGTTGAAATAATCAAGATGAATATGTTATTTAACTAGTTCAAAAGCTCATATAAAAAAGTGTCTTTTTTAAAATTAAAAGGAAACATTGACGTCAACCTGCAGCGCCACCAAGACCAAAGTCCAGTACGCTTGCATGTAAAATGTCTAGTACTCCAAACCAAGGGCATGCTAGAGCGATATTCAAATATGAATCACCTGTTCTACATTTGTATAACCAGCATGATAATATGATCATACTAGTATGAAAAAACACAATCATAATATCATATACGAATGGTGAACACAACATAGCAAGATGAACACAACTCCTAGAGGTGGTTGGGTTTGGTTGAACCCCAAGAGGGTTTTGGTGAACCCGGCCAGTGATTGGGCGATCCCTGGTGGCCTCCTTCAAGGCCCATCTTTCGACGCATGACCCACCATGACATTATGATTCTAGGCCTACCTACATCCCTCTTGTTTGGGTCGTGTAGGAGTGAATTTGGCCTTTGAACCCTTTATGTGTGTTTTGGTGATTTATCATGTTGATCAGAGTTGAACTTCTTTGCCATTTGTACACATATTTTTATATGTTTTATGCTAAATGTACCTGCAACCAAATAACTCCAAAGACAAGTGGAAAAAGTACTACTATATAAAGAACTTTAGGAGGTAGCCACTTTTCTTAATGGAAGTGATCACAAAATGGACCTGACTCTTAAAACACATGACGATTTTCGGAGGCAGATACGAAGACGACAAAAATTTGACCGCCTCCTCAATTGATTAATAGAGGCACCATTTTTAGAGGCAAACCTAGGTTCGAAACCTAAAAAGTCCATTAGTTTACTAGTATATATATTGGAAACTTAAGGTTGGAGACCAGGCTATCTCCTCTCCTTGTAGCAGTCTCTCTTATTTCTCTCTTCTCTTCCATGATACCAGGACTTTCTCTTCGATTCTCTCCCACGGCTCATGAGACACCAATGCAACCCTCGAATTGGGGCATGACCACGAGGCGGCGGCGCAACCAAGAGGGTAAAAAAGATATTTTGTCAAACTTTTTATCTTGAAATCTAGAAAATAGTTTTTCTTTAATAATGGTACTATGCAAATTCTCTCTAGCTAAAATGAACCTTCATTTGGCGGGAGTTAAAAAACGTTGGGCCAAAAGACAATCTACTGAGCGGCCCAAATAGCCTCCGCCGAACCGTGTAGCCTAGACACTCTTCTATCTTCTCTCCCACTTGACTCTCTCCCAGACTCCCACTCTGCGCCTGGTCTCAGAGCCCCGAAGGTGGCGGTGGACTGGAGACGGCGGCGCGGCGCAGCACGACTCTCCCCAAGGGGTAGTGGCGGCGGCGGTGGTTGAATAGAAGAGAAGAGGCGACACCACAAACGACAAAATATTCTGGCTGCAGGATATGAGGTTAAGCAGAAAGAGAGTCACGTCGTGGGCCCACAGAAGAAGTGGATCTCATATGGGGAACAATGAAGATGATCAGCATTGTGAGCCTTCTCAACATGTCCTTCACACATAGCGAAGTGCAACGACGCGAAGGAGGAATAACAACAAAAGACATCACCCGTACAGTGTCAGAGTTGGCAGCCACAATCTCTGATTCCCTAGGGTTGCTGGCTATTAGGTTTTGGGCCGGTCCTTCGTCTCTCTTGAGTTTTGTGCTATGCTCTTCTCATGTCACTTTCTATAAGCGTGTTACCGAAGCACAATGCTAACATCATATGAGTTATATAGACAGTTTAAAGAATCCCCACGTCGAACCTCTCCTTCGAAAGACAAACTCGACATTATTGCTATGTCTTGACATTTTCATTTCATAGGGATAGTACCAATGTTAGAGAGAGAAACTTTGAGCTAGGGCCGAGGCGGATCTACTGGTTATGCTTTTGTTAGCCCAATCATAGTAGGAGTAACAATACATACATCTGTCCATCACGATGCTTCACCTAAGTCGCAATCTGAAGCACTGCCGCCGCGCCGCTTCATCTCAGATCCTACAAACTGGCGATCCGGTGATCCATCCTAGTGCCGCTGCGCTTAGTGTATCCATCTACGATCCTAATCCAGCAATTGCTAAGTGCCGCGACTGATCCTGAAAGAGACTATGGTTCTGCTGTTTTGGTTCTGAAAAAGAACCCGGCGATGACCCGACCAACTGCTGCTGCCGGCGTACCTGGTTGTCTGGCCAACTGCTGCTGCCGGCGTTTTGGTCCTCAAAGAAAAGCTAGAACCGCTGTACGCAGTGACTTCGAAGTCTTCAAGAGAAGACCTCGGCCATGTTTGGATGCATGGGTTAAAGTTAGATTTAGCTATTTGGGACTCAAATAGCCATAAAGTATCCAAACATGAGGGTTAGATTGGGGTTATTTACATCTAACCCACCCCAAAAAACTATCCCCCCAAAGAGGTGCTTATTTGGGCTATTTGGTGCTATTTGAGGCGGGGCCCACAGGGAAAGGGATCGGCTGTGTCACACGGGATCCCTACTCGCGATGCCTCCCAGCCACGACTCCGCCCGGTTAACAGCACTGCCGTCTCCCAGCTCGCCTCTCCGCTGCCTCTCAACCGCGCCGCCACCTCCAAGTGACGTCACCCGCCTCCCAACCGTGTCGCCGCCTCCCAACAATGGCAAAACAACCCACAAGGTACCATATAGAGCAATGGCAAAATAGCCCACCGCTAGCAATGGCAAAACGACATGCAAGGTACTATGTGGAGCAATGTCATTTGTGAGTGGGAGGAGGCCGCACAACAGCCGGCCACACCAAATCTAGCTAGGAAGGAGCCAAATGAATGAAAAAGTACATTTATTGTCAATCTAACTCTTACATCCAAACACCTCTTTGGTTAGAGTTAGTTGAGGGCTAGTCATGAGCTAGAGAATAACTCTAACCTCTAACTTAGTTAGAGTATCCAAACAGGGCCCTCGTCCACATTTTTAGTTATTTCTTTATGATTTTCTTTCTTTTCTAAAAATCTTACGTGCTTAATTACTTATCATTACTTAGCACGAGGTGAAATATTCATTAAATTGTATATTTTCTTTGAAGTGTGTGAGGATGCTATAATCAGTACATTTATATTACTTAGAAAGTGGCACCTAAAAAAATTAGAAAACTAATATATTGTAAGTCTTTTGCTCTATTTCATGTCTATATTTTAAATTAGGCCTTGTTTAGTTCGCAAAATTTTTCGTTTTTGGCACTGTAGCACTTTCGTTTTATTTGACAAACATTGTCCAATTATAGAGTAACTAGGCTCAAAAGTTTTATCTCACAAATTACAGATAAATTGTGCAATTAGTTGTTATTTTTGTTTAATATTTAATACTCCATGCATACAACCAAAGATTCGATGTGACAGAGAATCTTGAAAAATTTTGCGAACTAAACAAGGCCTATTAATATGGTGTTTGAACTATTTATATTATTGTAATTTGTGGAATTTTCAACTTAATTTATGAATTTAAGATTTATGGTGTTATTCTGTGCATGTATACAGAATTATGTTGCAAACTTTGCAACTATTAATTAATTTTACCAAATTATGGTCTTGTTTGGCACCGCTCAACTTTACTAGTAAAACTGTTTTTTTAAATAGCTTCATAAATAACTTTTTAGGTGAAGCTGAGCTGTTTTGTAAAAAGTATTTGACAGAATAGATAGATGAGAGAGAGAGCTACAATAAGCTAGTTTTTTTCACAGTTTCATCTTAACTCATATCTTTGTGTGTGAGAAAAAAAAACTTTATCTATAAAATTATTTTAGAAATAAGTGTTTGTCCTCACAAGCATAGTGTCGCACACCGACATCCTTAAGTGGCGTGACCTCAAGTGGTGTGAAGATGTGCATCTGGGCTTGAACACGTTTGTTTTATTGACTATTACAACCTTGATCGACCAATCCATGTTCGCACTACTTATGCGTGTTTGGTATGGGTCTTCATGTTACAGTAGAGCTTGGTCCGTATTTGAGAGCTTGGCTCATATGGGACAAGCTGAGCCCATATAACCTTATTGTATTTGGCTGATTGCATCGACTTAGTGTGTCTGAGAAGAGATGTTTGATTGCATGCATGAAAATATGTTACATGAGATACAAAAATTTAAGGTTACAATTATGATTTTTATTTTATGCAAATACACTCCTAAAGTACTTATTTTATCTAAGTATATCTTAAACATCTTTAAAATATATTAACCTCGCTTGATATTCACTAATTATACACTAATGGTGTCATTAGGCGAGAAAGCAGTTGCATCCAGCGAGCTAGGCCTGTGAGGGTGGCCCAGATGGGCTTTGCGCCCGTGGGCTGCAAGTGCGCGTGTTTGCGCACTTGGCCCAGGTTGCAGCCCGGCTCTGGGTGGCCAAAACCACCCTCTCCGCCTGGCTCCCGAGCGACGCCGCTAGGGTTCGCTTCCCTGGAGCTCGGCTGCGTGCGGCGCTCGGTTGGCGATTTTGGGCACTTATGGCGGGGCTCGGGGTGGCCGCGGCGGGCTCGCGTGGAAAGATGAAACATCCTGGCGCCATTTCACACCCTCCCCAACCCTCCTCTATAACTAGACCCGCAGCGGTCTCACTCCGTTTCTTCTCCTCTCTGAGCTCAATCCACTTCTTCCTCGTGAGAGAACGGTGGCGGCGGCTCACTGCGTGGTGGTGGTGGTGTTCTCCTGTTGCCGGCGGTGAACTCCTTCGCCGTTCCGGGTGCTTGTTCGTGTGCTGCTGCCGGGACTCCGAGGAGGCTGTCTTCTACCTCTACTTCGCCTTCTTCTTCCTCTCCGTCGGATCTGCAACCTCTTCTTCCTCTACTGTCGGATCTGCAACCTCTAGTTGCAGTTCTCCTTCCTCTGTCGTCAAACGACCCCGAGGCTAAGGTGAAATCCTGATTTTTTATGTGTTGTGCTTTATGATGTTGAATCTGCTATGGTTTGCTTTCAAGATTGTTATTTTACTTTCTTATCTGCTCTGTTTAGGGTAGATCTATGAGTTGGTATTTGCTTGAGGTGTGTGAGATGGTTTCTGTGAGTTGTGATCTGTTTCGTTCATTTCTGAGTTGCTATGAATGGTCGATGATGTAGTTCACAGTGTGCACTGGGTGGCAGTTTATTTTGCAGCCGTGCACAGAACAAATTATTGTAACACACTATTACCAGCCTCTGTTGGCTATTGTTTATTTCATGCATGTATTCTGTTTACTTTGTTTTATGGAGATAATTGTTTCTGTGCCAATGATGAGTATTACTAAATTCTTTTATGTCATGCTTGTCATCAAAGAATGTGATAGTGAGTTGGCCTACACAAGGTTCATACTGACTTTGTTGTGTGGCCAGCTCACTACACATTCTTCCATGGCATGCATGAGTTCAATTACATACTCTGAGGCTTGGGTTTCATCTTTGGCATGTGATGACAAATAAATGTATGAGGTGGCTAACCTGTTTTCCTTGTGTCATTCATCACATTTGAAGGAACCATAAACTTTACTTAGCAACAATTGGGTCTATGACTCAAGGTGATGGCAAGAAGTTTATGGTCCTCCAGATGCCATGGGTGCCACAAATGTTTGGATTTTCCATTAGAGCTACCAATGATTACTGAGGTGGCTTTACATTTGGCCTATGATGACATACATAAAAATCAGAGGTGGCTTTACACTTGTAATTGCTCTAGCATTCAGTCATGGTTATCATCAGGACATGAGATACATCCATCCCCAATGCAACAGGTCTTGGTCTGAGCACCTGATGGCTGAGGATGGATGTATCTCATGGCCCCATGGTACTCATGAAACAGTTCTTTGGGATCCACAAAGTTTCCACCAGTGATGATTCTCTTAAGAATAAATTGTGCAAAATCATTAAGGTCTGAGGCCCCCTTTATGTGCTTATGTCCTAGCCTATGATGTCACATGGAGTAGTAATGAAGCACCATATGGTTGCGGCATGGAAGAACTTCCATTTGGTTCAAACAAAACTGAAGTTCTTCAATGCCGCAGTCATAGTTGTTTCAATGTAGTTCCTTATGACTGAGGCTTGGTCAGTTCCATTTCAAAGACTGGCAGAATTGAAATCTAAATTGATGTTTGGTTTTTTTTTGAAGGAACATGACTTGGTATGTTGTGTACAAGGGCTACAAGCCTGGAGTGTATGCAGACTGGACTGCCTGCAATGCACGGGTTGCTGGTTTTAAGAAGAACAACTACCAGGGGTTTCCAACAAAGGAAGAGGCAGTAGCCTCTTTCTTAGAGTACATGGGCTGTGATGAAGATGCCATGGAAACCAAACTCTTTCCCAAACAACAAGACATCACTGGGCCCAAGCAAGTTGTTGATACAATGAACATCTTCCTTCCTATAGCTATATCTCTGATTGTGCTTTTGCTGGCCATGCTTATGTATGTATCTAAATCTTGTTGCACTTGTCCTGCAAATAAGTAGGTCCTGCAGCTGTTCCATGGTGACCTGGTATGTTCTGTACCAAGGTAGGCACCCTGGTGTCTACTCTAACTGGACAGAACTATGTTTGGCACTTGTTGGAGGTGACAATAACTTGTATCAGGCTTTCCAAACAAGGGAGGAAGCTGATGCAGCTTTTCTAGCTTTCAGATTAAGTATTGTCTGCTGAACTAAAATAATTGGAATGGGCAATGATGTTAAAACTGAGGCCCAATTTAGATGTTGTAACAAGGAACATTTCTGTGTGTTTTATGTTTATTTTGCTGCATCTTTGCATGCTTCAGTTCAAAACATGTGAATTTCTATATTTTGATCATGGGCCTAGCCGAGTTTCATATGTGCCAAACACAATCTCCAAAAGGTAGTTGAGGTAGTTGGCCTGTTAGCCTGGCTCCCAACTGCTCCACAAACAGCAGCTACGTTGGGCCAGGCTAGTTTCATACAATGACACAAACAACAGCACTTGCTCCAAACAAGCCAGGCTTGGCTGGACCTGGGTCTGATGGGCTAGCCAGGCTGGGCTGGTACACCCTCACAAACGCGCCTTTGATCGTTACTGCAAAGCCTAGCTGCGAGGTGTCTCGTGTATGCGCAGAGCTTGGCTCAATTAGGCGAGCAGGCAACCAAACAGCCGATCCCTACATCTCGCCAGCAGGCGGATACAGGGAAGCAAACAGGCATATGTAGCTGAGTCTACTCTCGGTTTTGTGTCACATGGCAAATTATAGCCATAGCCTGTAGGTACGATATGACGTGAGCCTAGTTGAGTAAGAGCATCTCCAACAATTTGGTATTTCAACATGCTATCCTACCAAATTTGCTAAAAGCATAAAAATCCTCCTCCAACAACTCCTTATCTCAACTTGCTAAATTTCCCAAGTTGCTATCCGGAGGTTTCTACTGCCGAGATTTGTCAAGTTGCTATCCCAAGTTGCTATCCCGAGCGCAACTTGTTGGAGACATATATTCTTTTACCAAGTGAGCGGGTCTCATCTGTCATTCTCTATTTTTACCAAGTGAGAATAGCAACTTATTGGAGACACATCCTTTTTTCTTTTGCTAAACAAATTAGCAACTTGCTATAATTCAAGATTTAACAAGTGAATTTTACCAAGTTGTTGGAGATGCTCTAAGTTGCCTTCGGTTACCTTGGATTTGAAGCAGAAAATGTTTCATCTTTTCAGAACTATACAAATTAGTGAACAAATTCCAACTAGAATCATTCTAGTGACTCAATCCAAAGCAACTAAACAAGCCCTTGAATGAGAAAAATCTGTGATGGTGCATGGCATTTAAGGGCATCCGCAATAGTCCTATCCATCTCTTAAATTTTTACAAGTGATCTTTGCAAAGTTTGGATGATGACTTACCACGCTTCAGATCAATGCTTGTTCCCACCGCCTTATTAGGCCAAACTTATTAGGCTATTAAAAGCAAACTTATAAGTCCCAAGTGAGATAGTAATTACTACCTTGCTACTTTACTTGGGGCTTATTCGTAATGCATGTTCCCATCTCATGTGGTTGTGGTTATTCGGCGTGTAGCTCATAGCATTTTGTATCTAAACATGTGACACATCTTTACATTTAGTAAGCCCTATAACAACCGGGGCATGTATATGTACTTTCTTGATCACGCATAGCAAATCAACACAATTAGGCACTGTTTAGTTCAAAAAAAATTGCAAAATTTTTCAGATTCTCTGTCACATCAAATCTTTAGACGCATGCATGGAGTATTAAATATAGACGAAAATAAAACTAATTGCACAGTTTGGTCAGAATTGACGAGACGAATCTTTTGAGCCTAGTTAGTTCATGATTGAATAATATTTGTCAAATACAAACGAAAGTGCTACTATTCCTATTTTGCAAATTTTTTTGAAACTAAACAAGGCCTTATTACAGGAAAAACCAGCTACCCTATGGGTGATTGGCATGGATAGCAGTTAGTGGGACATGTGTGGAAGATTTTTTTTCCCGAGAACGTGTTTGGCATATATTTATATGTTTAAGAATGTTATGAGGTGTAGGACACTAGGACACGATGGAATGTTGCTCACTTCCCTATTTTTCACTGTTTACGATTTGTGGATATATCAAGATTTGCGCACTGGGATTAATCGACGATGGCAAATACAAGATTTGATTATGCTAGTAGCCATTTTTTCCTTTCATCGTAGATTTGCGCACTGGATTAATTGGCACACTGGTAAATACGAGCTTTGATTATGCTGGTAGCCATTTTTTCCCCTTTCATCTTAGATTTGTGGACATATCAATATTTGCGCACACTGGATTAATTTGTGATGGTAAATACGAGCTTAGATAAGACTCTAGCCAACCCTATATACTTCAGTGAAATTTGGCTTATACTACTACCTATACTGATTTGTTGTGAAAATAAAAATATTATTTGTTCATTGAAAAGTACTGTTAAAAAAATGATGTTCCACTTTATCAATTAGCATTGCATCTTCTTTCGCTGTCAGCTGGACTCAGTTGTATAAATCTGTCATCAATTCATCAATCAATTAACTAATCTCAGGAACTAAAGTGATCTAAAGTTTTCATGGATCTAGGGTGCCTCGTCGACCACCAGATGTCTACATGGAAATTGGACAGGTATACTCATCAGATCTTCCGCCACCAGCCAATCACACAATATTGTCAACGCCCTTCCTCTCTTTGATTCCAGCTAGATGCCAACAAAATCTCATCAAATTACAACTATTCGAACAGGCAAACCTATAATCACCCATCAACTGGGGGAAAAAAAACCACTACGGGTCACACTTCGCATCCTCTAATTAACGATTCGGAGTATTCTCCAGACTAAAAGCAAATAGTTCAAGGGGTAATTCCCACTCTATTTCGATATTTTACCCGTCCAAACAAACTGTAATTCAATCAGTGAGGGTTGAACCAAATGTGTAAACAAACAAGCTAGGAATCGACAAACCAACTAGGCAGCCTCGCAGGTCCCAGAACGCTAACTACCTTGCTTGCCTAAACATTAGTTCCGTCCTAGCTTATACACCTGTAACAATCCAATGGAGCAAAGATGGGAGCCCAAAATTTTTATTGGAAAAAAACTATGGCCTCTAACTTTAAAGAAGAGTAGATCCTAATGATCCCGTTTGATCCATCTCTGCCTGAAATCTACATAGCCCCAGCAGCAACCTCTGAACCATCAGCGGCTTCAGTTCTGCCAAGCAAGAAACATGTGGTCATCAACTGCCACTTTACACATCACAAACAAAAACCCACTTGTCGATAGAGATGACATGGGATGGGACAAATATATTGTACCTCTCAATCCCTTCTCCAACCTCCATTCTGATGAAGTTACCGATTGTTACTTTAGAACCAACCTCTTTCGACAAGTCATTCAGCACGGTCTGAAAAGAATGACACCAGAACCCAAAGCTATCAGAGAAACAATCCAGAGCAGCAACATAATCAAGAAGTAAAAAACCCTATTGACTTACCTTCACGTTTGTGTTGTCATTTAAAACATATTTTTGCTCCATGAGCACAACTTCTTCAAAGTACTTCCTCAATCGGCCTTCCACCATTTTATCCATAGCCATTTGGGATTTCCCTGAACTTTCGGCCTACAATGTTACATGGTGTCATGCCATCTCATTTCTGAAGCAACTTGACACAAACAAAGTGACCATATGAAGAAATGATTGTATCACATGCATGAGTATGTGACACAGCGCTAATAAAGCGTGACATGACATTCATGGAAGTAAAACACAGCCTAAGAAAAGTCAAATATGCCTAACTTGAGTATGGCATAAGTCCTGTTATGAACCAAACATGCTGGAGGAAGTGTGGTATCAACCTGTGTTCGAAGTATTTCACGCTCATTTTCTAGAGCGGAAGCAGAAACCAGTTCTTTTGATAAGAATAATGGCTTTGTTGCAACAATCTGCATCGCAATAGATGACCCAACACTTTTGACAGCATCAAGGAGAGTAATGCTATCTTCTGCTTCTAGTGTGACCAATCCAGCAATCCGACCCATACCTGAAGCAAAAACCGAATGCTCAGGAGTTAAGTGAATGAATCAGCAAATGCATAATTCCTGTTGGAAAAAGAACAAAGAAAAAGGGGCCCTTATTTTTAGCAAAGTATCAAAACAACCAAAAAGAGCCTGCAAACTAGGAGAGTTTCAAATTACTAACACAAGTCAGCCCAGTAGAACAAACAATTAGGACCAAACTAACATGTTCAATTATCATACTTCAGGAGTTACCCAAACAAGCATTATCCCAATCAGACGAAATTTCATTTTCCTCCTTTTTAAAAGATTGTAGTGTTAGTAGAACATTCAAGATAATAGTTGTGTTCAAATTCTAATTTATCATGAGTGTACATCCATGGCTGCATTATCATCAAAATCAAAGAAATTGCAACTGCATACCAGTAATAAAAGTATAAAAGAGGAAAAGAATTTAAATCCATCAGTGACAAACCTAAGAAAATAGATTATTTACTAGAATTAGCATGAATACACACAAACATACTGTGGTTTCTAGTTGTCAAAAAGTTTTAGAATGGTGAAGATATTACAAAAGGTGAGAAGCAGGTAAAAGCATGCCCCCTAATCAGCAGGAAATTTCTTAGTAATATGATTAATCAAATTTAGCCAGCGAGCGTGGAGGGGGGGGGGGGGGGTGCAGGAGGGGGGATACAGTAAAATCTGAAGAATAAAGAGTACACACTCTTGAAAAAGAAAAAAAACTGAGATTCCATCACCTGGCTGGGGACAGGTATGCATATAAGATGAAACAACACCATGTGCAGTTGTGGACAGCATGAAGCCTCTTCTGAGTTTCACATTCTCCCCAACCATGGCAGCAACTTCTGTAACAGCATTTTGGACAGTTGTTTCCCCGCTGAGGTTCGGATGATCAAGATTGATAGACATGTTCTGCAAGGTTGTAGAAATGTACGCTTTCTTAGAAATGACTGAAACCAGTTACAATATATGATACAAAGCAGCATTATATTTGTGTATAAAATCATGAATCTGGGAATATGTCACATAGGGATAATGCAATAATACCTCTAAAAGTTCAGGACCAAAAGGCATGAACAATTCACCGGGACCCTGAGCAGATAAAGCCATCTTTGCCAATGATGAAGCCTGCATGGTGACAAAATAGAAAAATATTTTAAAATAAAGCCACAGATCTATATAAATAACTCAAAGTATGCAATTTCTACAGAACTGAAGTTGATATATCTGCAACTTGATCAACAGATGAGTGGAAACTTTCCTTTACATGCATGACTAACATTGTTGTTTACATGGTATGCCTACACCTGCAAAAATGCATATAGTTCTTGGCACGTAAATGTGCCAGCTACCTTTGTACTTCACAACCACTAAAAGAGATATCGGCATTTACTTTTCAAGTGATGAACAAATGATTTAGTGGTGCTTTTTCTTTCTCAAACACGCAAGAGATATGCATATCATTAATATTATAATAAGAAAAAAGAGAAAGAGCCCTTACAAACACACACACCAATACCACAAAACCATGCTACTAACAAATGTAAGTATGCAATTACTATGTACTCATCTTGAAGAAATGAATCTAAAAACCATTGCATCTAAATTGTTAATGTCTCTCCAAATGTAACTTGCATTTTATGTGTGAAAGGTTTAAGAAGAGATCAACAAAACAGCTCAGCTGCTGATACTTAAGATAAAATTGTTGCTGGGAAATGAAACCAACCAGGTACTGGAAAACATCATTTCTTGCCACGAAATCAGTTTCACAGTTAAGCTCAACTACAGCAGCCCTTTTGTCATCTTGTGCGATAGCTAGCAAACCTTCAGCAGCAGTGCGTGAAGACTTTTTTGCAGCAAGAGCAACACCTCTCTTCCTTAGGTCCTTCTGCGCAGCATCTGAAAGAAATTAACAAACTCAAATAGGAAAAGTGAACTTAACAAATAATAAGCCAACTAAATCATGACACGGCATGGAGCTAGAATAGCTAACCAATATCCCAGTTGCAGGCAACTAGGGAGGCCTTGACATCTTTGATTGGAGCACTCGTCCTTTGTCTGAGTTGCTTTATAAGGTTCATTTGCTCTGAAGAAGACACCTCAGAGCTGAATCTCCTAAGAAACACGCCATCTTGGGGAACATGAGTGCTCAATTGATGAGTCTGGAATGCTGAAGAAGAGTATGGCCGAGCAGTTTGCTGCTGAGCACGAAAGAGAAGCCCTAGTATGGACCTCTTAGCACCTTGACCCCAGGCCATTTTTACAGATAATACTGCACTCCTGACGGCTTATGCGTATCAATGATTTTTTTCAGCCTAAGAAAAAATACATGAACATCACAACAGTGCATTTGCTTTGAGATTAAATCTTTATTTGAACGTAAACTTTGAGAAAAAAATATGTATTACTCCTTTCACAGTCCTGTTAATTACCACTACAGCAGCCGATGCATTCCATCAAAGCAGTTAGACAATATCACGCAGATCAAAAATAAAATTGCAGGTGGAGTGACTTTGGAATGGGAACAGAGTTCAGCGGGCACAGACCAGGGACGGACCAAGTAAATAATTCACGTTGCAATTAGATCAGGTCCGATTCCAAATAGCTTAGGTTCTGCTCGGTTTCGCACAGCAGAAAGTGAAGAGAAGGGGCGTACCTGTTAGGAGCTAGTTGCCGGAGAAGGGGACGACGAAGACCTGCGCATCTGGCGGCGGCGGCGGCGGCGGCGGATGTAGCCTAGTCGGTACCACGCGGGGAGAAATAATAGCCCAGTCGGTAGCTGCTGGGCCGGCGGAGAGCATAACGGCAGAGATCTCCTGCTGGACATGGGCCGTCCATTCTTTCCACATTTTCTTCTGCTAAAAGAAAAATCTGCACATTTTCTTATTTTTCTTTCTTGCTTTTTCGTGGAACTATAAATAATAGTTTTTCTTAGAACATTCCAAATGACTACAGGGAACATTTTTATTTTAGTATTAAGCGAGAATTTTTTGTCATGAACCTTCAAACATTTTTTTCTCGTGAATCTAAAATAATTAATTTTAGTAAAGTTAGAGTAATTTTCTTATGAAGTTAAAACACTTCTAGTCTAACATAGAACTTTTTTTTGAACCTGAAACAAGTTCTTCATGAACCTAAAATATTTCTTTGTCTTGAATATGGACCAACTCTTCCGCAAGGTCATAAACCAATGACATTGTTTCGTTCAATAAAAAAAAGTTCCGATTCTAATAAAATATTTTGTAAGAAAATATCGTCCAAATATATATATCCCAGCCATGATTTTTATTTGGATGCATTGTTTATGAACCGTGACATTTATGTCTCAAAATTCTTTGGTACATATGGTGAGGTTGGCGTGGTGAACAAGGTTTATTCGCTTAAGCAAATTTATATCATTCTACGTAGTATATTAGCCGAAATGGTTAGTATACCTCATTGTCTCATCAAATGAAAAGAGCTGTATATTACGAAAGTGTTTTTTTATAGTGATTAATCTTATGTTGTCAAATTTTATAGATTTTTATATATTGATGGTCAAAATTTTAAAAAAATGATGTGGAGAAATCTAGATACTTAGATGGGTTAAATTCAAACCATTCCACTACACATGTATCTACCATTACTATTGGTCCATTTGGAACCATACCATTAAAAATTTAATATCTACGTAGACCATGCTACTTTCTATGTTCTCCGCAACGCTTGGCTCACATGCGGCATTTGTATTTTTGTTTGGCCCAAAATACCTCTATTATACCCCCTTCCTCAATCTCAATGACACATCGGCCCCATAACATCGGCCCCAAAATACTTTTGCTTTTATTTGACAAACATTATCCAATCATGGAATAATTAGACTTAAAAGATTCGTCTCGCAATTTACAGGCAAACTGTGCAATTAGTTTTTGTTTTTATCTATACTAGCAAATATGCCCGTGCATTGCAACGGGAGAAAAACATTAAAAGGCCATAGAAAGTGATGACATAATGTTACATATCTATTTATATTTATTCTTTTTATAAAATTTAAATTTCATTATTTTATTGATAACCATGACATCTATGGTATTAGATAGTTATTATTTACAATAATATGTAGCTTAGAGACATATTTATTTAATAATAAAAATAGAAATTAGTCAAACCTTATCTTACTCTAATATTACCTCTTAATATACTTTAGTATTATATTAAAACATAAGAAGATTATTGCTAACTTTTTTTTTATTTAGATTAGATTCCTATGAAATATGATATATCAGTTAAATGTATATAGATTATAAATACATGCACTTATGAAGTGTTCATATGACATAACAACACATCGTGCAAAGGTAGTGTTTCTAGTTCAGCTCCATTGTCTTGGTGATTGGTCGAGGGTGATGGATGGCAGTCCGTGGCTCTTTAAAGGAGCGGCCATAGTGAAGGAAGAATATGATGGTTTCTTTAATGTGCTGTCCTATAAGTTAGATAAAATCCTAGTTTGGGCGTGGATCCAGGGAGTACCTGAGGGTCTTATGAAGAAGAAGGAGTTGGCAGATAGGGTTGCAAAGAAAGTTGGAGATCCGATTGTCGTGGTGGTGAATGAAGGGAAGATCAATCCTACACCATACTTGCGGGTCAGGGTGTGGCTTGATCTGAAAAAGCCTCTAGTGCGTGTGGTGCCGATTACACTAAAAGAAAAAATGAAGTATTTGGTACAGTATGAAAAACTACCAAGTTTCTGCTTCTTTTGTGGGTGTATGGGACATGAAGTGATGGAGTGCGGAGATGGAGTCCACCCAAAGGAGAGTTGTGCTTGGGGTGACTGGCTGCGAGTCCCCTTTCAGCCGCCAGTTGCTGGGAGGGAGGATCGAGGAAGTAGAGGTAGAGGTAGAGGAAGAGGGCGTGGAAGAGAGGGGAGTCGTGGAGAGATGATGGATGATGAACCTATTGGGATGGACATCATTGTTGGAGATGAGGAGTTACCAGAAGGAAAGCATGGAGGATTGAACGATTCTGCAGGGAGGGTTGCAATGCAAGTAAACCTCCTAGAGCACCCTTCATAGGAAAAGGATTCTATATCTTCTCTAAAAGAGCAGGAGAAGAAGAGGCCGCGAAGGAACGGGGACGGAAGAGTGGATGAGATGACAAACTCAAATGCAAAATCGCCACTCTCCTTCGAGGAGAGTGACCGGGCACAATGAAAATCTTAGCTTGGAACTGCCAGGGCCTTGCTAGTGCCCGGGCAGTTCGTGCGCTTCTGGAAGTCTAGGAGCGAGAGAGACCAGATGTGTTTTTCATGTCTGAAACGCATTTGGATAGAGTGAAGGCAGAAAAGTTGAAGCGAAGATTGGGATGTGATTACTTTCTAATAAATGAAAGTGAGGGCCGGAGTGGTGGTTTGCTCATGATGTGGAGGAAGGAGATTTCTGTTACTTGTAAAGGAGTTTCTCAATATTACATTGACGTGGAGATTCAAGGTAATGAGGCGTGGAGATTAACTGGGATTTATGGAGAACCAAGATGGGATCGTAAACATGTGACATGGGATACTTTGCGGTCCTTGCATGATAACACGGCGACTCCATGGTTGGTCCTAGGTGATTTTAATGAGATTCTTTTTCACCATGAAAAGGAGGGAGGAAGAGCTAGATCATGGACTCAGCTGCAAGCTTTCCAGGATTCTCTCATGGATTGCAAACTAGCTGATATTGGTTTTTTGGGCGATATTTTTACTTGGCAGAGGGGAAAAATCAGGGAAAGGTTGGATCGAGGAGTGGCAAATGCGCAGTGGAATATGTTGTTCCCGGATGCTCAACTAAAAAATGGAGAGATGGTCAAATCTGACCACCGTCCACTCATTGTTGATACAGTTGGAACTTCTATTCGGTTATCGCATGAAGAAAGGCCAAGAAGATTTGAAGCAAGATGGTTAAAAGGGGAAACAGTGGGGGAGATTGTACAAGCGGCATGGACGCGTGCAGCTGTGAGGGGAAATAATCCAAGCCTGATGGCGAAGGTAAATATAATACACAATGATCTACATATTTGGGATCGGGAGGTTCTGAAGAAGCCCGCTCAACGTATGAAAAATTTGAAAAAAGGAACTTGAGAAGGTGAGACGCGGTCCATTGACAAATGAATCAATAGCAGTACAGAAGGAGATTCTGTTAAGGCTTGAACTGTTGTTAGAGCAGGAAGAAATTTTCTGGGTACAAAGAGCCAGGGCGAACTTGCCAAAGCATGGAGACCAAAATACAAATTTTTTTCATCAACATGCCTCTGCTCGGAGGAGGAAGAATTTAGTTAAAGGCTTAGTAGATGAGCTGGGGGTAAGGCATGAGGATGCGGGGGAGATGAAGGCGATGGTTAAGGATTATTTTGCAAATCTATTTACTTCTGAAGTGCATGAAGTTGATCAGGGAGCTTTAGCGGATGTGAACTGTAGGGTAACGACGGAGATGAATCATCTTCTCCTTGCGCCTTTTTCAAAGGAGGAGGTGAAGAAAGCTCTCTTTAGCATTGGTGATCTTAAAGCCCCTGGACCTGATGGTCTACATGCAATTTTTTTCAAACGTTTCTGGAATATGTTGGAAGGAGACCTGACTGACGAAGTTCTGAAAGCAGTAAATACCTTCACTATTCTAGATGGATGGAATGACACCACAATTGTGATGATACCAAAGGTGGCGAATCCTGATACAGTTGGGCAGTTCAGACCAATTTCTCTATGCAATGTGGTGTATAAGGTAATATCGAAGCTTTTATCAAGTCGGTTAAAGGTGATCTTACCGAATATTATAAGTGACCATCAAAGTGCGTTCGTACCGGGGAGGTTGATTACTGATAATATTTTGTTAGCTTATGAGTGCATACACTCAATGAAGAAAAAGCAGGGGAGTAGAGGTCTATGTGCAGTAAAGTTAGACATGCATAAAGCATATGACAAAGTAGAGTGGGTCTTTCTTGAGAAAATGATGTTGAAGCTTGGGTTTCACCAAAGATGGGTGAGGTTGATTATGGCTTGTGTTACATCGGTAAAGTACAGGGTCCGTTTTAATTTGATGGAAACAGATACAATAATCCCCACAAGGGGGTTGAGGCAGGGGGATCCATTGTCACCCTGTGTAGGACAGCGCCAGTGATTTCACATCTACTGTTTGCAGATGACTCTCTCATTCTAATGCATGCTGATAAGAAGAATGTTGATTGCTTATCTGATATTTTGAATAGATATAGTGTTAATTTAGGTCAGAAAGTGAGTGAAGCCAAGTCAAGCATTTTTTCTCCAATAATACAAATGTTGAGTTAAAAGCGGAGGTTTGTGAAGCTCTAAATATTATGACTGAATCTCTGACTGATAAATACTTGGGGCTACCAGCAATGGTGGGGGTAGATCGTTCAGACTGTTTTCGCCACCTGGTGGACCGTGTGAATTCCAGAATAAATGGATGGAAGGAGAAACTACTTAGTATGGGAGGTAAGAAGATTCTGATAAAATCTATTGCTCAAGCTATCCCAGTATATGCGATGATGGTCTTCAAAATTCCTAACAAAATTTGCAAAGGAATAAGCACGGTCATTTCACGATACTAGTGGGGTGATGACAGTGATAAAAACAGGATGCACTGGCAAGAATGGTGGAAGATGTGTATGCCTAAGGGCTCGGGAGGAATGGGATTTAGGGATTTACAATCTTTCAACCTGGCACTCCTAGCAAAACAAGTGTGGAGACTGTTGAGAGAACTGGAGTCTTTATGTGCAAGGGTACTAAGAGCTCGTTATTTTCTAGATGGAAAATTACTAAATGCAAAGATAAAAAGTGGCAGCTCTTATACTTGGCAGAGTATAATAGCGGGTCTCAATTGTTTCAAACTTGGGTATATCTGGAGGGTTGGAGATGGTAATGAAATCAATATATGGAAGGATAACTGGATACCGGGAAGCCACGATCTGAAAGTTCAAACACGAAGGGGGAACAATCTTGTAACCTCAGTCAATGAATTAATCAATCCGCTGACTGCTACGTGGGATGAAGACTTAGTACGATCTATACTAGAGACTGATGCTTATCGTATCCTGCAGATTCCACTTATGTCAGGAAGGGATGATTGTGTTGCTTGGCACTTCAATAGAAACGGACCATTCTCAGTAAGATCGGCATACCATTGTCAATGGAAAAAGAAATTTGGAGTTCGTTGTGCAGCTATGCAAGGAGGTGGCACTAGTAATCGCCAAGTCTGGAAAAAGCTTTGGCAACTTAAGGTGTCGAGGAAAATAAAAATCTTTGGCTGGAGAGCGCTTCAAGGGTTTATGCCGTGTAATGCGATCTTGGCAAATAGACATATCATACCTGATGGTGGTTGCCCTGTGTGTCACAATGGGGCTGAAGATATAAACCACTTAATGTTCACGTGTGATCGAGCCAGAGCTGTCTGGAAATCGATTGGCGTATGGGAGAAGATCAGGATGTTTTTGCTCTCTGACCGATCGGGATCTGTGGTGATTGAGAACTTTATTTTCAGAGGAGAGCAGATACATGGCCTGAATGTTGGGCTTGCTGAACTTATATTGACTGGAGGTTGGTACTTGTGGTGGGAAAGAAGAAAGTTAACACATGGAGAGGAGGTTCAGGCTACGCCAAGAGCAGGCCTAGCTATTGCGTCTTTAACAAAGAATTATATGCTAGCGATGAAAAAAGGTGTCAAGCTACGGAAGGGTTGGAAGAAGCCTAGTGAAGGAAATATTATCCTAAATATTGATGCTTCTTTCGATGAGGACAACGGGTGTGGCAGTACAGGCGCAATTATAAGAGATAGCTCTGGAGGGATGATTGAAGCTTCAAACGCCTTTATTCCCTATCTAGTTGATGCACCAATGGCTGAAGCTTATGCTTTGAAGGAGGGATTGATGTTAGCTCAACACATCGGAGCCAATGATCTCATCGTTCAAACTGACTGCATGGAGGTAGTTGAGATTATGGAGAATTCGGGGTTCACTGCAAATTCAGCTGCGGTAGTCTATGATGAATGCAATTTAGTTTGGAGTGGATTCCGAAAGATTTCTGTGGAACATTTGAATAGGGAAGCAAATCAAGTGGCGCATGAGCTAGCTAGGCAAGCTATGATATTAAGAAATAGTTGTATTTGGGACGATGATCCCCCGGATTTTATTGTTCAGTTTCTAGCAAATGATGTAACAATTTTTGATCAATAAAGTATACCCAATGATTCAAAAAAAACACCTCCATCAGTGTCTTCCTGTCCTCAGCCAGTATTGCCGGATGCCCAACAATGTTCTTCAGGATGTTGTCAAAAAAAAAGTTCTTCAGAGTCTTATTCTTCTCCTTCTTTGGACGTCGGCCTCGATCTCCCGACCCATTCTCCCTGGAGTATTTGGGAGTGACCAAAAAATACTTCATCCATACCAAAATGTAAATAATATAAAATGCAGTGGCAATGGCCAGTGAGTTTTTTTTTTCTCGAATACGCAAAAGCTTTGCGTATCATTGTATTTAAGAAGAAAATGTCGAACATACAATGCGCTTGGTTAGAGCGCCGGAGGTCAACAAGCTGTAGCTGGACCAACCCACCACAAAGACCCTAGCTTGCTATTATACAAATGAACAACCGGTGTTACGCGGCGGCCTAAACCTGCCTAAGACGCGGCCTTGCGCCTACGCCTACGCGTCTGGACCGCTAGGACCTGCGTCTGGACCGCTGGGAAGAGCGCATCCAGCGCCTCGGCCTCGCTCGCCGACATATCGCCTCCGAGCAGCCTATCGAGCCTCTCAGTCGCCGCTGCAGTAGGAGGCTGGCCCGGCTTGATGTATCCCATGCGCTGCATGATCAACACCTCGCCACGCTTGGAAGTAGGCACCCGAGCGAGTGGCTGAGTTGCCAACCGCCTGCTCCGCCTCCTGCTCTGGCACCTGGGCGGCTGTGGAGACAGCGGCTAGGGAGGCACAGGAATCAACGGAGGCTCCAGCTTGCGAAGCATTCTCTTGGAGAAGGCGTCGAGGCGTCGCTGAAAGTCATCGTCGTCGACAATGGTGGTCTTGCAGTTGTGTCCCTGAGGCTCGAACGGCCCCCCAGACGTCGGCTCAAAGCCCGGTGGGTAGTCCAGCTCGCATGCGAGAGGCGACGCAGCATCCTCGAGGCCATCGAACGCTAGCCGCCTTGGCGTGACTGTCCTCCGCGACGTTGGAGTGCCGAGGCAGTTACCAACACCAGGCTGAGCGCTCCGCGCCGGCGTGGGCTCGACGGGGAAGGTGCCCGAGATGACCTCATGCGGCCCCGGTGCTCCTGCCAGCGACACCAGACGTACACGAGAAGACCCCATGCAGCAACAGGAAGCGGCAGCGAACTCCAGCAGCATCGGGTCATCGGCGATGTCACGAATCTGCGTGGCCTCCGAGCACCACCAAAGAGGTAACATGTCGAGCTGAGGGGCACCCGAAACGCTAGTCGCGACCGCTAGATCGGCCAAGGCGGCAAGTGGCGCACGCTCAGCGTCCCAAGACCGACCAACGAGCCTTTGGTGCCGACGTCGTCGTCGCCTTCGTCGTCGCCGCCGCCGAGACCCAGAAGGGACATCGACGCCCGCCGAGTCCCCGCTCGGGCCACGCGAGCCACCCAGGCCCGATGTCGCCTCCTCGGGCCTCGAGGTAGCGTGCTCGCCAGGGTGTGACAAGGCACGGTTGCCTGAGCGTTGGAAGGCACCCTTCCTTGGCTGCTTGCAGTCGCGGGCGATGTGCCGAAGGCCCCTGCACCGCAGGCACCGTTGGGGCAGCTTGCACGTAGCCACCCGATGTGCAGAGGAAAGGCAGTTGAGGCACTTGTCGAGGAGGAATTTCGGGATGGACGTTGCACGACCGCTCACTGCCCGCTGTCCTCGAACGGGTTTCCATCGTGGCAATTGAGTTGTTTCCAAAATGTAAGGGCCTGTTTAGATTGGTAACGAAAATTTTTTGGGTGTCACATCGAATGTGTCGGAAGGATGTCGGGAGGGGTTTTTACAGACTAATAAAAAAACAAATTACATAGCTCGTCAGGAAACTGCAAGACAAATTTATTAAGCATAATTAATCTATCATTAGCATATGTGGGTTACTGTAGCACTTAAGGCTAATCAGGGAGTAACTAGGCTTAAAAGATTCGTCTCGCGATTCTCAACTAAACTGTGTAATTAGTTTATTTTTTTATCTACATTTAATGTTCCATGTATGTGTCTAAAGATTCGATGGGATGGATGAAAAATTTTTGGGTGGGGAACTAAACAGGGCCTAAATAAAATAATACTGTGTAATGAGGCCTTTTTTTATTTTTTATTTTGCATCCATTTGTAATCAGGCATTGTGTTCCCTGTGGAAGTGGAAGTACCGGGGAAAGAAAAGAACAGGTGTTGGTATTCTTTTAGAGCCGTCCGTTCCAGGGCAGGCATTCTGCTGCAAAAGTTGCTTTGCTAATTAAGCTGTGCCAACCGATCGAGTGTGTCGGATCGTATATAGTAGGGCCTTGTTTAGTTCACCCTAAAAAGCAAAAAGTTTTCAAGATTTTCCGTCACATCGAATCTTACAGCACATGCATAAAGTATTAAATATAGACGAAAGCAAAAACTAATTACACAGTTTAGCTGGAAATCGCGAGACGAATCTTGTGATCCTAGTTAGTCTATAATTGAATAATATTTGTCACAAACAAATAAAATTGCTACAGTACCGAAATTCGAAATCTTTTTGGAACTAGACAAGGCCTAGGCTCATGCAAGTGGGGATCAATATACACACTCCTATGCAATCATCATCCTTGCACAATAGTGTTGTTATAGTTTCGCTGAAATTTGTGAACGTCGCCTATGAATGGTAAATGGTAATAAACTACTGCCTACCCTAGCCGCCTAGCGGTACTAGTAACTATACAGGTTGAAAACAGTGAACGATTTACAACCGATAATACGTAATTCATTATCTACTGTAGAGCGCTGTAACAGCCTGCTACTCGTAGGTACACATCGTCTGGCTAGTGAAGCTGCTTTTGTTTAGGCCTTGTTAAGTTTCCAAAAAATTTGTAAAACTTTTCAGATTCCCCGTCACATCGAATCTTTAGACGTATGCATGGAGTATTAAATATAGACGAAAATAAAAACTAATTACACAGTTTGGTCGAAATTGACGAGATGAATCTTTTGAGCCTAGTTAGTCTATAATTAAATAATATTTGTCAAATACAAACGAAAGTGCTACTATTCACATTTTGCAAAATTTTTTGGAAGTAAACAAGGCCTTAGCAAAATAGTTGGTTTTTGTAAAAAAACATCTTTATGAGCAAATTTCTAAGTGAAGCTGAGCATTTTTTTAAAAAAATTATTTAACAAAATAGTTTCACTAATAATTTTATGCATAGCTGAGAGAAAAAATGATAGAAAGAGTTAAGATAAGCTATTTGGGAAAGGAAAAAAACACCTCACGCTGTGCCGTGCCATACATGCCAGCAGCAGTGAGGACTACGAGGTTGGTCCGGGCGGGCGGCGACAACGCAAGCAGGCACAGACTGCTGGACGCTGGCACTGCTTGTCAGGTCAGGTCAGGTTTGACTCGACCATGCACAAACACCTGGGCCTTGTTTGGTTCCGAAAAAATTTTGAATTTCGCTACTATAACACTTTTGTTTTTATTTAACAAATATTGTTCAATCATAAACCAACTAGAATCAAAAGATTCATCTTGTGATTTACAGACAAATGTGTAATTAGTTTTTGTTTTCGTCTATATTTAATGCTTCATGCATGTGCCGCAAGATTCGATGTGACGAAAAATCTTAAAAACTTTTTGGATTAAGTAAACAAGGCCCTGGACGAATGTTGGTTGTCTTGCATTGGCCTTGCTGCTGATCTGACTATCGTTTTTGTGTTTTGAGGCAAGTACTGCACGACATCGAGGAGCGGCAAAAGATTGATGGTTGAACATTGGCCTTGTTTAGTTACCAAAAAATTTTGCAAAATTTTTCAGATTTTTCGTCACATCGAATCTTTGGACACATATATAAAATATTAAATATAGACAAAAATAAAAACTAATTACACAATTTGGTCGAAATTGACGAGACGAATCTTTTGAGCCTAGTTAGTCTATAATTGGATAATATTTGTCAAATACAAACGAAAAAGCTACAGTATCGATTTTGCAAAATATTTTGGAACTAAACAAGGCCAATTTGAATGTCAGACAGTAGCTGAGTAATACTCTCGACGGCAGCGATGGATCATAGATGCCGAAAGGTGCAAATTGAACTAAAGCAGCAGGCAGGCAGCACAGATGGGCCGGCCGGCCCCGTTTACTACTCGATGCATAGATAGATAGATGCTCCATGGACATGGACTGCGTAGGCCTTGTTTAGTTCCAAAATATTTTGCAACATCAACACTGTAGCTCTTTCGTTTATATTTGACAAATATTGTCCAATTATGGACTAACTAGGCTCAAAAGATTTATCTCGTCAATTTCGACCAAACTGTGCAATTAGTTTTTATTTTTGTCTATATTTAATACTTCATGCATGTGTCTAAAAATTTGATGTGACGGGGAATCTGAAAAATTTTGCAAATTTTTTTGGGACTAAACAAGGCCTTACTGCAAAGTGCAAAGCCCTCCTCTGCAATGTGGCGGCCGATCAGCATCCGCATCGGCATCAGCATCAGCATCAGCGCTTTCCGTCGCCCGCCCATCCTGTGTCCTGCACTCACAATCCTGCCCTGCCTCGGCAAGAGGGAATCCAGATGCGATGATGATGCATGATCCAGCTCCATCAATACAAGTACGGTCGATTCTCAACTTCTTGCATCGCATCGCATCGCTCCACCTCCACTCCACGCAGTGGAATGGAATCCTTTTCTTTCCTTTCTTCTATCCAGTATACTTTAGATTTCTTATTTGATCATTCGTCTTTTTTAAAAAAAATTATATAAATATTATTTATTTTATTAATAAAAATAATAATTTACTTATTTTATTATTTATATAAAAAGTTAAATAAGACAAACAGTCAAATAAGAAATCTAAAAGTAAAAAAATAATACTTTGAATAGTACGAAAGGAGTACTCTCTTCATTTCAAAATAGATGTCGCTATGAGATACGTGCGGGCCAAAGGGTGTTTGGTCTAGTGGCTAAGACACTCGAGCGACACTCCACAGGTCCTGAGTTCGAATCCCCGTGGGAGCGAATTTCAGGTGTGGTTAAAAAAAATCCCCTCGCTCGCCCCAGGCCAAAGCACATGTAAAGAGATCGGCCCACACCTCGGGGTAACGTTTCCCTATGTACGGATGGAGCGGGGGTTCGGGGGTTTTCTCGGTCGGGGTACTGAGATCTTCTCTCTTAAGTGCAATACCGTAGGGGCGATCTTTCCCTCACCGGCCGAGTTTTATGAGATACGTGCGGGTCAATTTTTCACAACTTTAACTATGTTTATAGAAAATACATTCAACATTTATTTCTTCAAATAAGTTTATTATATATATATATATATACTCTCAGGAGTAATTACTCTCATCTTCAATAAACCACGTTACGTATGTATTCATACTTGTTTATCGATTGGAGTATATTTATATACTCATATTAAGATACTCTAGATCTTACCACGCGAAAAGTTTTCAAAGAAAAAATCATATTTTTTTAATATATTACTAAAATGCCACTAATGTAGTATATATAATAAGTATATCACATACTCTATGTATGCATACATACGTAACATACATACTACCTTAGATAATTTAGTATGATCATATACTTACATACACTCCATCGGATCATATACGTCATAAATCTAGAGATATATACAAGAGAGTAAGACCTTGTTTAGATGCACCCAAAAACCCAAAACTTTACAAGATTCTCCATCACATCGAATCTTACGGCATATGCATGGAACATTAAATATAGATAAAATAGATAACTAATTACACAGTTTATCTGTAAATCACAAGACGAATCTTTTAAGCCTAGTTACTCTATGATTGGACAATGTTTGTCAAATAAAAACGAAAGTGCTACAGTGTTAAAATCCAAAAAAATTTTGGATCTAAACAAGGCCTAATTACTATCATATATAAAACGATCTATTTAATTATAATAGTTATGTATTATAAATATTGATAGTCTTTTAAATATATTTGATCAAAGTTAAAAATATTTAACTTTTTATAAAAAAATCTATTTTACGAGAGAGTGACCATGTGCCATAGCTACTGGTGACCGGCGGTGAGGTGAGTGCTGCCGGCCGTCAACCGACCCATCGATTCTATGACGTACTATGGGTCCCGCCCAGCTACATGCGGCGCATCAATGATCTACTCGTCGTAGGCCTTGTTTAGTTCGTCAAATCGAATCTTTCAGCACATGCATAAAACATTAAATATAGACGAAAATAAAAACTAATTACACAGTTTACTTGTAAATCATGAAGTGAATCTTTTGATCCTAGTTATTCGATAATTGGATAATATTTACCACAAACAAACAAAAATACTACGGTAGCGAAATCCAAAAAATTTTCGCATCTAAACAAGGCCGTAGTATCTCAACGTACTAGCTATGCACCACGTGCCCACGTCGCGCGTGCATACCTGCAAGGTGTCTACGAACCATCTTTTATCGTCTTTTTTCCCATAATATACATACCAATATACCATGCATACCCATCTAGCTAGGTCGCTCGATATATCCATCTACTAGACTACGATGATGTCATCCTCCGGAAAACATGTATATAATTTTTGTAAAAAAAATGATAAATGTGTGTATACCTATGAGACTATCTCCAACAGATTTGGCAAAACGCTACCCAAATGCATTTTGCCTTCTGCATAGTTTTTTTTGAAAAGAAACACGCTCCAACAACATATGCAAACCAAGCAATCATTTTGGGTACCGGACGAATGAGAAGGGCAAATATGCGTCGTCTGGAATCCGTAACGCAAATCTCCAAGTGGAGCGATGGACTGGGCGAAGGGAGAAGAGAGGAGTGGATCGAGGGGATCTAGCGGCAGTAGGAGCATGTGGAGGAGGTCTGGCGGCATGCGGATGACAACGGCGAGGCGGGACAGTGGTGCCGATAGGGTGGGGCCAGCGGACGGAGTCGCCGGTGACGCTGTGCGGCGTGGCGGCATCGAAGTCAGGGAAGCGTCGAGGTCGTCCATGGATTCAATTGAGAGGCAGTCGATGCGCGACGTCCACGATGGCGAGGTACTGCAAGACGTCGTTCTCGTGGGCCTCAAATATGAGTGCCTCCGGGTTGACGTCCTCGTGGGCCTCGAAGGCGATGTGGTGTGCCCCGGCTAGGACCTTGTCGCCGCTCGGAGGGCCTCTGTTTTTTTTTTTGCGTTAGCTGTTGGAGTTCGATAGTTTTTGGTGCGGTCTTCTCTCACTATGCGTGACTCAAATAATAAAATAGGTCTCATGTTTTGGTCTACTTCATCGATTAGCAGTCGTCCTCGTGGGCCTCGAAGGCGATGTGCGGCGCCCCGGCCAGGACTTTGTCGCCGCTGGCAGAGGGCCTCTGTTTCCGTGCGGTCTTGTCTCACTATGCGTGACCCAAATGGTAAAATAGGTTTCATGTTTTGGTCTATTTCATCAATTAGCAGTCGTCCTCGTGGGCCTCGAAGGCGACGACACCCCGACTAGGACCTTGTCGCCCCTGGCGGAGGGCCTCTGTTTTTTGCATTAGCTGTTGGAGTTCGATAGTTTGTGGTGCGGTCTTTTCTCACTACGCGTGACCCAAATGGTAAAATAGGTCTCATGTTTTGATCTACTTTATCAGTTAGGAGTCTCTTAAACTCAAGTGTTCATCAGAGAGGGAAAATATCTCATATCGTTATAACTTTCTTCTAAAACTCAGGAGCCCAAATGAACCCACGTACATACTCTAAATATACAAGGTAAAGTGACGTAAAGGGAAAGGTAATTATGTAAGTTGGCTCTCCATTTTCTCTTTCTATAAACAATGACTATAGTTTCAAATGGTCAAGTTTGCGTCTTAATCCTGTTTAATAATCAGCTAACTGTTTAAAAATCATTTGTAGATAGTACACGATAAACATTTTTTTTGTAGAACATCATGGCATTAAGAGGAACAATGATCTAGCTTTTGTGCAGGCTGCGCAATAAAAGCACAAAATTAACATTTCTTCATCTAGGCCTTGTTTAGTTCCCACCAAAATCCAAAAAGTTTTCAAAATTCCCCGTCACATCAAATCTTGCGGCACGTGCATGAAACACTAAATATAGATGAAAATAAAAACTAATTATACAGTTTGACTGTAAATCACAAGACGAATCTACGAATCTTTTAACCCTAGTTAGTTTATAATTGGACAATATTTAACACAAACAAACGAAAGTGCTACAGTAGCGAAATCGAAAAACTTTTCACATCTAAACAAGGCCCTACTCTGAATCAATTCATTACGGGTAATAATGAAGCAAGAAACTAATGTGATTATCAAGACCTTTGCGATGGCTACCTTTGTATATTCGAGGACAAATGTTGGCGAATTGAATCTTTAGATTTGATCACACACTTAACTAGCTATTTTATCATCATTCGGTCATCATATACATTTGTTAACGAATTTCATTGTTTAAGTCCATACCCCATGATTGAAATCTTGGATCTGCAACTGTCATCCTCTCTATCTCTCTCTCACACTCTCTCTCTCTCTCTCTCTCAAATCGTTACCCCTCTTCATCAGTTCCTAACACGTACTCCTTCAGTCCAACATTTGACTTTGCATGTTATAGTTTGATTAAATCTTTCTAATATGCATGTTACAACCGGCAGCAAAAATGCTAGTTGCTGGTGACGTTCTAAATTATGTATTGCACAGAAAGCGGCAGTGTGTGTCGCATACTCGCATCTTCAGTACCGGCCGCCGGTTCAAATTAATCTGGGTCTGGAGTGCTTGTGGAGTTGTGGTATATATAGTACTCCTACATAGGCCTTGTTTAGATACACCCAAAAAGCCAAAACTTTACAAGATTCTCTATCAAATCGAATCTTGCGGCACATGCATGGAACATTAAATATAGATAAAAAAGATAACTAATTACACAGTTTACCTGTAAATCACGAGACAAATCTTTTAAGCCTAATTACTTCATGATTGGACAATGTTTGTCAAATAAAAACGAAAGTACTACAGTGTCAAAATCCAAAAAGTTTTTGGATCTAAACAAGGCCACACTAGCGTAGTTTCTGCTGCACTGATTACCACAACTAAGCTGCGGTTAATTTTTACATGTACGCATTCCTGTCCATGAGAGCAAGGTCAATAATAGAGTCAAGTATTTGGCTATAAGCTAAGTGCGTGATTAGAGCCAAGTTATACAGTAAGTTGTCTCATACTTATCTCTAAAATATATTTTCTTTCTTATTTATTCTCACAACACTTGCTATTTGGACCCATCACTACCTATGCAACTGTGCCTAGCTTGGTGCTTGCATTAGAGTTTAGCTATTATCTCTTTTTTCCTTTCTCTCTTCCACATCAATATTAGTTTGGCTATAAGTCCATTATTGTACCTGCTCTAAGCATGGAGCTACTGATGCCAGGTTTGGGCCTTAATTATTTGGGGACCTTGTCGCCTCATTGACTAGCTAGCTAGCTACTGCATGCGTTGGTCGATCGCCTCGCAAACAAGAGAATGCCTGAATGATCGAGCACCGGCAATCCTCGAAGTCATGCATGCACGCACTGACGACTGGCTCCCTCACTCTCACACTGTCTCCGTCTGTGTCACACACAGCACGGGGAGCGAAGAACCTCACTCTCGCATGCATGCACTTGATCGATGGCCTAGCGGTCAAAATACAGACCTGGACTGGACCATCGAAAGAAGATCAGGCGCGCGGAATCACATAGGATATACGCGCGCGCGGAACAAAAAAGCGCGACACTACCCTGCACTGCATGCCGGCGGCCTACTAGCTCAGTCCCTGACAAACACGTACCAAGTGCCAACGTAACGCTCCCGGAACCAAGCCAAATGCCTTGTTTAGTTCGGAAAAAACGAAAAATTTTCGGTACTGTAGCACTTTCGTTTGTTTGTGACAAATATTATCCAATTATGGACTAACTAGGATCAAAAGATTCGTCTCGTAATTTACAGCTAAACTGTATAATTAGTTTTTGTTTTCGTTTATATTTAATGTTTCATGCATGTGTCATAAGATTCGATGTGACGAGTAATCTTAAAAACTTTTTAGTTTTCAGAGTGAACTAAACAAGGCCAAAGGGCAAATTAAAGGTGTGCAAACTGCACCCAGGCGCCTAGCTCAGAAACGGCGCCGATGCATGCTACTGCGTGTGTTTGTGTATGTACAGGCGAATCATGACTGACGACTGTCCACAGGCGAGCCGCGAGCGATGTGATGCATTCGATATGATCCACGCACCCCATGCATGTCGATCATCGATATATGGCGCTGCCCCAGCGGCGTCGTCGTCGTCGTCGTCTCTCATGGTCTCAAGGAGGCAACATAATCCTACTACGCTTGCAGGGAGATAGAGCGCGCCCGTGGTGAAAAGACGTGTGCATGCATGCAGCAACAACGATGCATGCCTTTTCACTAGTACAGAGAGATATATACTGGCGGTTCGCAACTCCTTTGTACGGGCGGATTGACGAACCGCCAGTGGCTATAGGCCTGTGGAAATAAAAGTTTTCTACAGGCGGTTCAGTTATGAGATCCGTCTGTGGAAATCAATTTCTACAGGCGGTTCTTTTATGTAAACCGCCTGTAGAAATTGGATTCTACAGCCGCCTGTGGTAAGATTTTCCAATTTAACCCTATTTTCCAACAAACCCTATTTTAATATATATATATATATATATATATATATATTATATACATTAATATTGAAACTATGTTAGGCTACAAGATTCAACCAATGCAACATGCAATATATTTATATATACCATTACTTTGTACATAAAATTATATTAATTACAAACATCACACATCAAAGTTTTTTGTTTACAGACATATGAGGTTTCACATCTGAAACCTCTGCTCTAATAACCCGATCGAGATAGCTTTAGCCTACTAATATCTCTTAGCGCTCTAAACTCAGGCTTTGCTAGGACGCTGGTCGGGTCGTGATATTTCTCTTCGGTGGGAATGGCTTCTCTCAAGAGAAAAGTGCAGAGGTCCTCAACTATGTTATATAGAACAGCTTGAGTCACGCTCTTCGCCTTTTCCAACTCATGTTGCTGCAGAGGAAGTTAGAAACATCATAAATTTATAGTTCATATAACACATGCTTAGCAACAAAAAGTGACACAAATAATATAAACGACTATTAGAGCAATACCTTAGAAGGGTTAGTTAAATATCTTCCGGTCTCTCTCATGAACTCGCAGACGTAGAATCCACAGTGGACCGATCCGACTGGTTGCTTATGGCACTGATGTATGACAAAAAAGTGGATATTTATTACTTGCAACATCGTCATATGCATATTATATTTATAAAAGACAGCTTGTGATATTTTGGTACGAACCGGCCATTTATAAAATAATCTCAATGGCTGCCCCGGTTCTGATGAATCACACCTTCCACCTTTGATCTTATAATACCTATAGGCCCTATAGTATCGAATACACAATCCTTAAGTTATTCTGAAACTCTTATAAAAGTAGGTATGAATATTTAATGTACTCAGCTTACCGTTCCAAGTGTGTAATGAATTTTGCATAACTTGAAGGATCATGGTCTGCAGAGTCTAGGACTAGCACACGTCCTAGACTAGGATTAATGAGGAGGCAGATCCAGTAGTCCCTAAGAGAATCGAAATTATAATGCAAGTACCCATTGAAATTACTAATACGACGATGAATACAAATTGACACTTACCCAAAGTTGTATGGGGCAACAACACATTCTCGATCTTGATACTTGAGCAGTGCCAAGTCTATGTAGAGGTCGTATTTACATTCATAATCTAGTCGACTTTCATCTATTATCTTCTTACGCTCAGCGGGGTCCAAACCTTCTAAGGAGTCGTGTTTGTCTCCGATTCTGAAGTTGTGCTGCTCCTCGCATATCTTCATCGGGCTCAGATACGCAACCCTTTTACTGGCAGACCTATCCAGATCTGAACCGTACCGCATCTCTTGTTGTTCAAAATTCATTCTGCAATGAGTACTTGTACGTTAGATGTTGAAAATTGATGCAACTCATGAATAATAACACAAGATAGTACGAGTGACACTTACAATGCAAACACGGTTACCAGCTGCACGTCTAGTCTCTGCAGGTTCATCATTAGCCACATGTCCTCGAAGGTAACGATTGCCTTTGTACGCTCACTGTTGAATGCTGTTGGTGGTATAATCACATTGATCGTGTCAATGCCTACAGAAGCTGCTCTCATATACCAGTCATGCATCCTTTTTATACCAGCTGGGATCTTTTTGAGTTTGTCCCAACTAAGTAGTGGTCTGCCTGGCTCATATTTAGTAGGGACAAATTTGTAATCATCCTTCGTTGGTGGCCTGATATTGACAATACGTGTTTCACAGCTTTTTGACCCCTCCTTCTCATGCTCTGCTAAGTCAACAAGTTTTGAAGTGCGGCTCCTTGCAATTCCGGACAAAAATAGGGTCGTACCAGCGGCCTTCTTCTTTGGCTCGAACGGGGAAACCAATTTGGGGACCGAGAATTTTGTTTTCTTTGGTTGCGGTGGTGTCTTATCATCATTTTTGGGTGCCGGTGGTGTGGAAGATTGCGGTGTTGAAGCATGGGGTTTAGGTGATGGTGGTGAAGCCTGGGGTTTAGGTGATGGTGGGGGAGTGGGTTTTGATGGTGGCGGGGATGGTGGTTGAGGCATTATTGGTGATGGTGGTGGTGGGGATTGTGGATGCAAGATTGGAGAGGTTGGTGGAGTGGGAAGAGATGTGGGATGGGACGACTCCTGAGTCTACGGCACTTCTCGGGGTGATGGTTCTGGTACCTGAGACAGGAGGACGTCCCGTCGAGGCCAAAGAATAAAATTCTTGATAGCTTGTCCCAGTTTCTCAATGCCCTCGGGACTGGGAATGTCTAGCATGTCATCCTCATATCCTTGGAGAACTGTTAACACTTCCACCCTGCAGTAGTCCTCAGGGATCTCACTACCATGGAATTGACGCCCCGGGATCGCAAGTCCTGTGGCTACTTCCCTTGTACGGTTATTGTTAAAACCATACCTTATGACTAGGGAGCAAGGCACAGGACTATCGATCTCATCAACTGGATAGCGGACCTTGTCTCCGGTAGAGGCAATACTACTCGGGACGACCGGAGCTTGTTCTGTTATTGTCGGGGCGACGACTAGCTGCATTTGAGGAGGCTGCTGGCCACTTAATTGGCTAGACATTGCGGTCGCCAATCGCCGCATCAACTCAGGAGGAGGATTGGAGAGGATTTTAGACATCACCTCTTTGACTTCTCTCTTAGCCTCCTCCTTAAAATAATTAGACATTTCTGCCTTGTAGCGATCCCGTTTCCTATACATTGCTTCCCACTCTGGTCCGAAGCCTTCTTTCCATCCTTCTTTTGATGAGATGCCTCGTACACGACCAGGATGCTCTGGGTTACCCAGAGCAACAGTAAGGACATCTTTCTCTCTTTGAGGCTTAAATTCGCCCGCTTGCTGCTTAGCTGCCATAGCGAAAATATTCTTCGCTGCCTCTTCGACCATTGGGTCAGAAAATGATAAGCTAGACTTGGCTTCCTTTGCCGGTACACGAGCACGAATCCACCTCGAGCCCCTGCGACCAAGTTGGTCAGGGAGCGCTGGCAGACCCTTAGCCCTCTGCGCTTCATCCTCTTGCTCCCATTGGGCAAGCTTGCACTGATAACCACCTGTGCCTAGATGATGGTGGTACTTGTTCCTTTTTGCGAGCTTGGATTTAGATTCGCTCAAAGCTTTGAACTCCTCGGTACTTCTCTGCTCTAGAAACCCACTGACCAGCAGTGATTTTATACCTTTTTGTCGGGTCCAACCCTTTCTTTGCCCACTTAGAATTCAACTCGGACTTATAATTCCTAAACATGATTCTCCACTGCTTCAATGTGTACGACTTTACTAGGTCTTCTGAACCCTGAGGTAAAATAAACCTTGTAAGTAGCTTGTCCCACATTCTTGTGATTACATTTTGGTCCACATTTGCCCACTCCCTGACTGTGATGTCAAGATGGTCCCTAACTAAGAATCCAAGTGCGTTACGCCACTTAGTTAAGGCCTCTAGAGGAGCTAGGGGTTGTCCTATCGGGCTCACATCTGTAATTCTAAATGTGACTTTTGGAAACTCATTCAATCCTCTGTCACCTCGTTTCCTTTTCCTATCATCAGTCTTCTCGGTGGTCTTCTCAGTGGTAGTCACCGTCGTCGGTTCGGGTGCACCTTCATGTGTGAATTCTTCCTGGGATAGGATCTCTTTCGGCTCATGAAACTGAGATAACACCTCCTGTTCATGTTAAAAGTTAAACACATAAATCATTCTTGTACATATACTGAGGGACATAAAAGTTAGAAAGATTTAATTATGGATGAGTAATTCATCACCTCATCTACTTCTGGAATATAATCAGGGTCACGTTCTAATTCACGACGAGTGTTCCTCTCTATGCGAGGATCTGGAATGTCGCTAGGAGAGGTCTCGTACGAAGGAATTGATTCACGTTCTTTTGCATTCTCTGTGTGGTCCGACCCTTGCGCTTGCTCGGTGCTGTGTGAAACGTGCACCTTTCTATGTGGTCCGAACCTTTTGCCGGTGCTTGGTCGATGCGGTCAGACCCTGACGCTGGGTTTGGGGTTGGAGAAGTCATCGTGATAATCTATTCAAATAATTACTTAGCATTATAAATAATATATATACATAGACACTTAAACTAAAAGCAAATATTAATTATTTATTATTTTTACACATAAATAAATATATGCAATTTATATATATATATATATATATATATATATATATATAAAATTGCATTATAAATAATTAGATTATAAAAAAGAAATAATAACTACTTAGCTTACGCTATAATGTAACATAGACACTTAAACTAAAAGCAAATATGAATTGCATTGTAAATAATGTATATACAATTAATAATTTTAAGAAAAATAAAACATCATATAGATCAAATAAGAAAAATAAAAAATAATTATTTAGGATATGCATAATGTATATTTATCTAGGACTATTAACAATTAATAATTATTTAGGACAATTAATAATTATATTAGGCTAATTAATAATTTTAAGAAAAATAAAACATCATATACATTTATCTAGGACAATTAATAATTATTAATTATTTAGGACAACTAATAATTATTTAGGACAATTAATAATTAATAATACATCATATATATTTAATTAGAACAATTAATAATTATTTAGGACAATTATACATCATATACATCAAATAAGAAAAATAAAAAATAATTATTTAGGATATGCATAATGTATATAAGAAAAATAAACATCATATACATTTATTTAGAACAATTAATAATTATTTAGGACAATTAATAATTTTAAAAAAAATAAAACATTATATACATTTATCTAGGATAATTAATAATTAATAATTATTTATGACAATTAGTAAGTACTTAGGACAATTAATAATTAATAATACATCATATATATATTTATTTAGAATAATTAATAATTATTTATAACAATTATACATCATATACATCAAATAAGAAAAATAAAAAATAAAAAAAATAAAACAATGGCCGCTGGTGGGCCGGCCCAGCTGGGCTGGCGGCCCACCGGCCCCTACCCCTCCCCCTCCCTCTCACCCTCACCCTCTGCACGGCCGCAAGGCCGCCGCCGCCGCTGCCTCGGGTGACCACCCCGACGCTCTGGCCGCCTCGACTCACCCCGTCTCCCAACGCCGCCTCGACTCCCCCACGCCGGCCGCACTCGCCGCGGCCGCCGCGCGCGCTCTCTGCCTCCGCCGCGCCGAGCTCCCGCATCGGCCGGCGCGCGAAGCCGCCCCCGCCGCAGCTGCACGCGCACCCACTCCCACGTCGCAGCCGGGAGCTTACCTCGAAGAGAAGATGCCGGCGAGAAGGAGAAGGTGAAGGTCGCCGGCGATGGGAAATTTGGGCAGCCTGGCAGCGTGTTTGAATAGAGACTTGCGCCTTCGGGGACTTAGAAAATTTCAGGTCTGCGCGCGGAGTATATACGGCCTCGATTTCTACAGGCGGTTGGCATTGACCACCTGTAGAAATACCTCTACACAGGCGGTGGTCAATACCACCCGCGTGTACAAAGCTTTTGTAATTATTATTATTATTATTATTATTATTATTATTATTATTATTATTATTATTATTATTATTATTATTATTATTATTATTATTATTATTATTATTATTATTATTATTATTATTATTATTTTCTATATTTTTGTTACTATTTTTTTATTGCATATTGATATAATATAATAATATTTTAACATAATTATTTCTATATTCTATATTGGTAACATAATTATATTGTTTATATATTATTTGTATAATGATATTATAATATAATTATATTGTTTCACACCTATATATTATTTTTATATTATTTTAAATTTCAAATGCATATTGCATATTGTATGAAAGGTAGAGCTTGATGAGCTCTAACTCCTCTCTATCCAAAACTTTTTCATTTGAGGACTTTTAGTGCCTAGTTGGACCTAGTTTGACCTAGTCAAAATTTGAAATTTCATATTTCCACAGCTACACACACGTTTTCGAAACCCGAGACGTCCCCAAATCGAAAAGTCATAAATACAAAGTTTGTTCCACTCATCAAGATATACATTTCATATATAGGACATTTTTGCATTTGACAAAGTGTTTTAAAAGTGTAGTTCTAAATCCACAAGTCTCACATATAGTTTCATAAAGTTTGCGTCACATTCAACACTTTGTGACTAGAGTTTACCAATCCTTTTCCATATGCCAAAATATCCTATGTATCGAATGTGTATCTTGAGGAGCTCTAACACTCATGTATTCAAAAGTTTTTCATTTGAGGTCATTTAGTGCCTAGTTTTACCTAGTTTGACCAAGTCAAATCTTGGATTTTTTTTCTGAAAAGTCACTTTGACCGGACCCTTGGTAGCCTCAGATACAAAATTCATGAATACAAAGTTTGTCCAGCTCATCAAGATACACATTGTGTGTAAGGGTCAACTTTTCATCTCAGAGAGTTTGGACCACTCAAAATTTGAAATTTCACATTTCCGTAGCTACACACACGTTTTCGAAACCCGAGACGTTCCTAACTCGAAAAGTCATGAATACAAAGTTTGTTCCACTCATCACGATATACATTTCATAAATAGGACATTTTTGCATTTGACAAAGCGTTTACATGATGAATCACAGATACAATCTAGGCAGCTACTATTCTTTCTTGTCCATCAGGGCGCACCCATGGCAAAGAACTCTGTGGGATGCTTCGCTCAATATTTTTTATCTTCATAGGATGGTCCACAAAGAGGGACATATCACTGAACTGGTTAAAATCCTCCAGATCCGATACACCGTCAACTCCAACTGCTTATTGCTTTCCTGGAAAAACTACATGCTTCGGTTTGTCGGTACTTTTCTTCTCATTCTTAGAAAGGATCTGCTCAGCATAGAAAACCTGTGCAGCACGATTAGCAAGGATCCATGGGTCATCTTTATATCCCACCTTACTTAGATCAAGAACTCTGACCCCATAATTATCCACTGTGACATGTTTATCTTCAACCCATTGACATCGAAACACAGGGATCTGAAATGTACCATAGTCTAGTTCCCATATGTCCTCGATGAAGCCAAAGTATGTAATAATATCACCAGTTTTGTCATCTACGGCCTCGCATCGAACACCACTATTTTGTGTCATGCTCTTTTGGTCCTTAGACTTGGTATGAAATGTGAATCCACTTATGTCATAGGTTTGCCATGTTATGACTTGGCGTGATGGTCCAGATGCCAAAGCCTTGATGGTTTGTTTCTCAATTGTTTCCCCATATGGAATGTACTGCTCCCTTAGCCATGTGTACAACTGTTTCTTGTGTTCCTTCATTACCCAATCCTCTGTTTGCCTAGGATTATGTTCTCGAAGCTCATCCATGTGTTGTTCAATCAAATGCTCCATTATCGAGAGCTGATGTAAGATGCTGTGATGTGCCTCAAGTATTGTATTGTAATCTGGTGGGATGAATGATTTTCGTTCAATCCTCCCACATCCATGTAGCCTACCCTCATGTCTTGACGGAGGCAAACCTATTGCAACCTGGTCTTTTAGGACATTATTGCAGAATGGTCCACCGGACTCAATCACCTTTTTCCCATAACATTTTCATTTCCTCCATCAATGGCTCTAGGAAAACATCCATGTCAACTCCAGGTTGAACTGGTCCAGAGATAAGTAAGGTTAGCAAAAGGTATTTTCGCTTCTGCATCAACCATGGAGGGAGGTTGTAGATGGTGAGAATCACCGGCCATGTGCTATGCTTGCTGCTCCTCTCAGCAAATGGATTCATTCCATCTGTACACAGTGCGAACCTAACATTCCTTGGTTCGCTGGCAAAGTCCCGGTGGTTGTCATTGAAATCTTGCCACTGCTTTCCATCGGCTGGATGGCGAAGCTTGCCATCATTTTTGTGCTCATCAGAAGCATGCCAACTCATAAGTTTTGCATCCTCAGGGTTAGCAAACAAACTCCTCAGTCGATCTACCACTAGAAGGTACCACATCACTAAAGCAGGAATCTTTTTCTGCGCAGAATAGTCAACCTCTTCTTTATCTTTGCTCACGGGTTTTGAACTCTGTTGGGTGTTCTTTTGGGCCTTCTTTCGCTTCTATAACATCTTGAATACGTTTATTGCGTTAGAAGTGTAAAGTGGCAAAATAATAATAATTGTAATTTTATCCATCACTCAAATGAATGATCAGAGATTTTAGATGCGTAAAGCTCGTCGAATGCTTTCAGTTGCACTACTCATATGTATTGTTTGGAATTTGGATCATGGAGATATAAAATTCAGAAGTTTTAAGAAAGAAAAAATAAACATGACCTTGTTAGTGTAGCGTGACGCTACAGTGCCGCGCCGCTACAGTACCCGTGGTGGCCTTTTATATCCCCTCCAAGGCCTTTAGGTTTCATCCATAGCTTTTCATATTCAGGATAAAAAGAGGAGAGGGGAGAAAAGAGAGGAGAAGAGGGAAGGGGAGAATAGGGCCTAGGGTTTTGCCGCCGCCGCCGCCGCCGTCGGTCATCCGTGGTGGTCGTTCTTCCTCCCGTGGAAAATACGGTTAGGTTCTACCTTGTATCTTGGCTGTCTCATTGATCCACCATGTCCCTTTTGCTGTCCATGAGGGCTTAGCTAGCCATGTTTGGCGTAGATCGGAAAAACAAGGCTTTTGTGGCGGCAAGGATCGTGGCGAGTTGGATCGGAGATGATGGAAAGGTGAAGAGGCGGAGAAGAAGGAGTAGACGCCGGGAGTTTCGCCGTCGTGCTCGCTGTGGTTCTCTAGGTGAGAAGCCAAATATTGATCCCCTTCATCTGATCAAGTTTTGCGGATTAAATCGCTTATTTGGGATTGGGTTTAGTGGAGAAATTCTCGAAGTCATTTACGTTCATGTTCTGAAATTCTTGTCAGACTGAGCAGTCCGTGTTCATCGTAATGTTAGGGCATTTTAGAGTCTTTAATAATTTTTGGGTATGTGGACAAAGTTGTAGAGGACTTCAATATCTTTCTTTGGACGCCAAGAACTCTGTCATAGCGGTTATAATTTGTGAGATATCGAGTTTTCAATCTAACTGGTTTCCAGTGACGAAAATCTACACAGTTTTGGATCTAAGCAGTTTTTGACCCTGTTAATGAAATAATTGGGTATTTGATTATTAACAAAGGTTTTAGGATTTTTGTTAAGATTTCTATATTGGTAAATTTTGTAACTTTTGAATAAGTATATCTCCTGTTATGAATTTTTGAAGTTTGATGTTCTGTTTTGAAGGTCAGAAATATTCAGTTGTGTTCTATGGTTAATTATACCATCTTGCAGATCTCTAATGCAAAACCTTACATTACAAAAGTTGTATATAACAGAGTTTTACATGATCTGATAAATTATGGTAATTTTTGGATGAGTATTCTGAAGTATATGAAAAAGAGAAGAGTCGGTGCTGCTGTCTTGATCGGTAGCGCAAACGGTAGAGACTTGAATGTCGGGTTTGGGGCGCTTTAGTGCGTATTTGTTCTTACTCTTGCTTGTATGTTGGTGTATGTACTGAGTAGTATTTGTGATCAGGTGGTAGCACTTCGGAACATCGCTAGTGCTTTTGTTCTCCTTCGGTAAAGAGGCAAGTGAATGTAGCGGTGGTTTGCTACCGTTTTGGCTTGTTATTTTTATCACCTACAGTTTATTGTCTATAAGAATGTCACCTCTCTCATATCTAAAATTTATGATTTGGGTATATTTAGTCTTAGTTAAATTATGGTCTTATTTAAGTACTTATGGTGATGGTATTATGTTATATTGTTATTTGTGGCTAGCCCGCAAACCTGAATTTGAAGTTGGAGTATCATTGGTGATTTATTAATTTTATTGCAACATGCCAAGTGCATTGCATCATTCATTGGCATTGGAAGTTATGTCTTGACCTATGGTCATGACTGTACCGGTACGCATCATGGGATGCAGCTCCGCACCTTGTTGGGTGTGCAGGCAGGAGACATATGCATTGCATTCATATGCATTCATGAGAAGTATGTTATTGAAGGGATTTTATCCACGTTATTATGAAGCTCTGTATTATTGGCTATGTTCCAAATTGAAAGACTGTTACTTTAGTATGATATTATGTCAATTGGGAACATCATATTAAATTGATGTTAATTCAAATTATGGTTTAAATAGCTTGTCAAAACAAGTTCGCTTGCTGAGATGTTTCATCTCACCCTTGCTTTACTCAATCCAGGTACTTGATGCTTACTTAGAAGGGAAGGGAATTAGCTGCACGTCACACACTTATTGATTTAGAGACCTTGTGTTTTAATAAATAATAATTTGGTTTGCTTATTGGTTTTGAAGGCGTTTGTTAAAGTGTGGGTGTTAAACTTAATTCTTGTTGAAGTAACTTATTTGCGTTAGGATGTTCATTAATCCTAGTTTGGTATTTCAGTATTTTTTATATTTTATTCTTCCGCTTGCTATAAATACAAAGAAGATGCTACCAAATTGTTTATTGGTTGTGTGCAGCTGTTGTTTGTGTAGTCTAGTAGCATCCCGGTGTATTTGTGGTTTTCGGGGTGTTACAGCTTCTTCCCTGCTTTACACATGGAGGCAGCACAATCCTCTCGATAGTCTTTGTTTGTCTTATACCGACTTGCACCATACTTTGGACAACTATCCAAGTCCTTGTAATCATCACCTCGGTACAGGATACAATGATTTCTACACGCATGGATCTTCTCGACACCCATAGTCAGCGGACTGATCAGCTTATTTGCATAGTACGTGTTAGCAGGAACTTTGTTCTCCTTTGGAAGCATATCGCCGATAATACTTAAGAACGCATCGAATCCAGCATCGGACAAACCATACCTGGCTTTTGCAATCAACAGTTTTAGCACAGCTCGTAACGTTGTGTACTCTTTGGTACAACCTTTAGACTCATCATACAATGGCTCTTCTGCAGCCGTATCATTTGGTAAGACATGAGTTCTTGCACCATCATTTCCCCAGCAGATCCACCAGCGGTAACATTTGGCACAACATGTTCACTCTGGGGTGTGTCGCGGAAAAACTGATCAGCAAGCAGGCCTGGACCATCGGTGTCGATGTGTGCTGGGTCCCCAACTGTATAAGGCGCTGAGCTACCCTCTCCATGCTTTGTCCAAATCAAGTAATCCTTCATAAATCCTCGACAGACTAGATAAGAAATGATTACTTCAGTATCTTCAAATAGAAGAATATTTCTGCAGTCGTAGCATGGATAATATATATGCTTCGTCTTTGTTCTCAAAGCATGGTTCTTAGCGGCATCAACAAACCTATGCACCTCAGGTATATATGATGGATCTAGTCTTGATAAGTTATACATCCATAAGGACCTCTCCATCATGACCTGTTGAAAAGTTAGTAAATTAATTGAAATATTGTCTACGAAAATTTGTTATTAAAAATAAAAAAATACCTATCAATTAAATCAAATTGAAAAAGGAATCATGGAAATGGTGAGAGGAGAGGCAACATCTTAAACAAGAGGGCACAAAAATGCTTATCGCGTAATTAAATCAAATTTACATAAAAAATAACATCCTAAACAATATAATTTAAAAAACTAAAAAGAAAACTTACCTTTCTTAGCCACCTCCACCTCCTTCCAAGAAATGAAGATCAAAACCTCCACCCTTGTATTTGACCTGTTGAAAAGTTAGTAAATTAATTGAAATATTGTCTACGAATATTTGTCATCAAAAATAAAAGAACACCTAACAATTAAATCAAATTGAAAAAGTAAAACAAGTATAAAAAATAAAGACAAAACCATAAATATATATCTTTATATCACTAAAATAAATTTGACAAGGTACAAAAACACTGTTGATTGAAACTAAATATATTATATCACTAAAAAATTTGAGAAGGAAACATGGAAATGGTGAGAGGAGAGACAACATCTGAAGCAACCTCATATATAAAAAATGCTTATCGCATAATTAAATCAAATTTACATAAAAAATAACATCCTAAACCATATAATTTAAAAAACTAAAAAGAAAACTTATCTTTCTCTCCCAAGCATGGAAACACCATTCATGGAAACTACTACATATATATTTCTTGGATTCACAAATTAGGGAAGTAAACATAAAAAAGAAGATAGGAGAGACATCATATATCCATCTTAAGCAACTTTATTTGAGCAAAATAGACCATACCTAGCTATTCTACTCTCTCTCTCTCATGGTGAAACCCTAGATCCAAAAAGTAGCTCAAATTGAGCAAGAGGGCACAAAAAGAGGCATTAGAGGCATCAACTAACCTTTCTTAGCCACCTCCTTCCAAGAAATGAAGATCAAAACCTCCCCCCTTGTATTTTGAAAAATCTGGACCTCTAAGATGGGCTGCAATGGAAGGTGGCTGCGAGCTACAGTTCTGCCCGAGGAGGAAGAAGGGGCTGGTGGTATTTATAGGAAGATAAATCGCAGGCGGTTTGTTATGTGAACCGTCTATGTAAATCCATTAACACAGGCGGTTCGCATAACTGAACCGCCTGTGTAAATGATCCATTTACACAGGCGGTTCAGTTATGTGAACCGCCTGTGTAAATCCATTAACACAGGCGGTTCACATAACACGACTGCCTGTGTAAATGGACTATTTACACAGGCGGTTTTATTACAATAACCGCCTGTACTGAGCCTTTTATACAGGCGGTTTTCAATTCTAGCCGTACAAATTCTCAACACAGGCGCATTATAAGTAAAACCGCCTGTAGAAATGTTTTACCCCCGTCGTCTTGTTCCGCGCGCTCATATATATGCGCATGCCTGTTATGCTGTGCCCTTTGCTTTCCTACTTGGCTACTCCCGGCCGGACCCTCATGCATGGTCCAAAGAGTAGGGAGATCCACGGCGTAGCTAGACTCTAGATCTTCTTCCTCAGCTGCTGCTTACGCTATATGCAAAGCATATGGATGTTCTAGCGGGCAATCAACGCGCACACCCCCAACTTCAAACCAATCGAGACATCATATTGTTAGGATCTTTGGATTGTCTAGAGTATAGATTAGTGGGTTAGTTCTTTTCTATTTAGGATAAACTGCATAGATCATGTACAAGAGAAAAAGACTAGTGAGGTTGAGGGAGGAGATGCGATACCGACAGTGAGGATGGTGGAGTCCGCCAGTGGCATCGAGGTGTTGTCTAGAGGCGACGGTGAAGACTCTGGGCTTTCTGTCGCTGGCAGTGCCACCCTCTAGATCAGATTAGGTTGCAGGTGGGGATGTGGCGGCTCCAATGAACCTCTTAATCTGTGCCCTAGCACCCCACCTCTTTTTATATGGCACTGTGCAATTGGGACCCACCAACCAGGAGTCGGTTCGACGCCCCCGATCAGGGCATGGTCGAGGCACTACCAGAAACCTGAGATTTTGTGAGACTGGATTTACTCTCATGAAATATGGTTTTACCCTCACGAAAATGATCCGTGATGAGCAACCGTCACACATTAGTTCTCACAGTATTAAGATCAGGAAAATACAACTTTCATGAGAGTGAATCGTCATGATTTATTTTCCTGGTGAATATTCATGATGGCCACCTCCATGAAAATTACATTGTCGTCAGGTTTGTGACAACCTTTTCCTGGCGGACTGTCCGCGGGTCAGGCCCGAACTGTCCGCGAGTCGCGCACGGAGTAGAAATCAGGCGATTTCAAATGGCCTCCTCCTTCAATCCTTCGATTTGTGGCCAAATCAACACCAACTGCAACCAAAATAGTTGGGGAGCTATCTCTAAGTGATCATTGCTTAATTTGAAGCCAATCAACGGGAAATCGCAAGAACGTGAAAAACACTAGTTTTTCTCCTTGAAAACTTGATTCGCCCTGATCTATGAGCTCGTGAGGAATTGGTTGATTTCCTTCAGTGGAAAGGATCAACTCACGTCATAGATCAAATCAACACAAAAAGGACGAGTCAAATCGGTCTCAAAACGATGAATCAAAGCAAGAACACCAGGGGTGAGAGCAAGAACGCGGAGAACACAAATGCGATTCACAAAAACATCTCACAAAATCGAATCCTAGAGGACACAAAGAGGTTAAGGCCTCCATTCCCGCAGCAAAAACAAGTTCTTACACAAATCTCTCAATTTGTGGACCTCTCCCACTCAAGAAGACTAGAGGAAGGGGAAACCTAACTGGAAAAATACAAATGGAAGAGGTGAAGTGGGTTGGGCGCAGCCACGTCTTATTTATAGGACTATTACATATTCCCCAAATACCCCTAGATATTTTTGAGCGAACTAGCTAGCCACTGGGCATTCTAGTCCAACTTGACATGACCTAGATCCAACGCCCATCGCGCCCTTCATGAGGTAGCTGAGCCTCGACGCTAACTCCTCGATGCCACCACGTGATGTCTATTCCTCGGAACCTCCGCCGGGGTTTGGAGGCCCAAACCCGCGAAACCCGCTGCAAGTAGCGTACTCCATACGCATCCCCAGCTGCTCGACACGTCTCACCGCCATCCTCGACCGGTCGGCCCGCCAAATCCTCCTGAGCCTCGCTCGACTCGCACGTCTCTCGTCTTCACTTGGTCAACACGGTCACTCCCATGTATACTCGCCCTTGTCGATGTCCTAGATGTCAGCCACTGTGGCTGGTCACTGTTGACGGTCCTTAATACTCACATTTAACCATCAAATAATCATAAAAAAGGATCCAAATGCAACCAACACCTAGACTTAGGGTTTTATCTAACAGAATTCCACGAGTTTTGGTGTTTGTCTGTTTCTGCAGGGGGTTATCAGGAAATACGGAAGAAAGGCCCACACGTCGGGTTTACATAGAGATATTAATGTGCCGCGTAATTTTCTATCATCTAGAAGACTCCAGAAGCCACGGGACCGAAGTGGAGGCCGAGAGGACTCAGGGACAGGGCGCCCGCCCAAGTCCTTAGGGCGCCCGCCCAGCTACAGTGTCCAATTCGGACCCGTTTCGCGTATTATGCTCCACCGACCTAAAGGATCAAGGAAAACTGTGCGATCAATGTCGGTTTGATCCGACGGCCCAGATTCACTTAAAGGGACTATAAAAGCAGACCCTCTGGCCCCTGGAGATCATACCTCTTCTACAGAATCAAAGCTAGGGTTTCAATTCTTCATCCAAGTAGAGAGGATCCCTCTAGTTCTTCTAGTTCTACCTCTAGTTCATCTAGATCTAGTTCTAGTTCATCTAGTTCTAGTTCTTCTAGTTATAGTTCTAGTTTGTTCTAGTTGTAATTTAGAAAATAGGGAGAGAGAAGAGGAGAGCGGAGGAGGAGCCGGATCTGTCGGATCTTCCTCAACATTGTACTTTTGCAGCAACTGGTTCGTTCTTCATCGTTCTCCAGGTTCTTCAATTCACAATTCCTGAGTTCTTTATTTACTTTTATTGACATTCAAGTTATTTATTGGATTCCCGCTTGCATCAAGTGCTCTAGTCTTTATAACGCTAGAGTAGTAATTAATAGATTAGACGTGGTGTTTAGTCTTGCAATTACCTGGAATTGCACCCAATCCTGCGGATTGTTGTGGTAGCCTTAGGGTAGTGACAGCCCTAACGGTCGACGTATTCCACCTCGTTCGGATCGGTGTTTGTAGGACCGTAGTCGGAGTTTCCTAGCCCCCTTCTCATCTCTTTCTGTGGTTAGTGTTCTGATGTCCCGATATAAATAATCTTGAAGTAATTTTTGATTCTTAGATCAACTAGAGAACTCTCAGGAAACTTTCTCTCTTCCCACCAAAAACAATTATATAGTTATCCTTGGGCGATCTTGATTCTTAATTAGTACACTCACGTTCTCTGTGGAAAATCGATACTCTGGAATTCTCCCGGATGAAGGCTACATCGGTATCCGTGCACTTGCGGATTTTTCTGTTTGCGTTTAAAATACCCAACAAGCTTTCTGGCTCCGTTGCCGGGGAACGGTAGCTGTGCTAGTTTCGAACCAAGTCATCCGTGTATCTTTTTTCTTTTCCTTTTTTACCACACTCACCTTATCATTTTCACCACACCACATGGATTTCACTCTAAGCATTAATGAGCATGGAATTTATTTCATAGCAACTTCATTTGCTCCATGCTCATATGCAACATCTTCCCAATCCATTGGTTTTTCCAACATCACCACATTCGAGATCTCCAACCCCCTCATCCTTTCTATTTATAAAAACTTTAAAAGGGCGGTTGGCGATGCATATGTCTATATTAAATCATGCAGATCTCGTTGAGTTGATCTTGATATAGGTCAGCGTTGGAGGGGAAACCACTTCGCCGACATAAATTGATGGTTTCCCAAGGACAAGCTTAGTGTCCTAAAACAAGCATTGATCAGATTGTAACATGAGCTTTTAATTATTTGCAACATTACCTTGTGTATTGAGCATAGAAGGATAATTGTAAAAAAATTCCTTCGGGTGTTCTTGTCACTAACCTTTCCAGGATTGGAGCAAGAAGATGGGATGAATGACAAGCACAAGGTATGTCCAACCAATCATCATACAACATTGAATTAAACTCATCCAAACTTGAATTTTGCAAAATTCAAGCTTGGGGGAGTACTTTACATAAAAACATCCTTTGTCATGTTGCTATGTTGGTTGTCCCTACCTTTGAGACATGCTCAATCTGCTAAATACTAATCACACTACTTCATCTCCACTTGAGTAGATCTCTATAAATGCTCTCATGCTACCTTTATTTGCTTTAGTATATGTCTAGGTTTGGAGTAGTTTCATTTATCTCTTAATTAAGCATGGTGCTTAGTTTAGGGCTGATGATCTTACTTCCAAGGGAGTTTAAATTAAGCATGATGCTTAGGTTAAAATGCCCTCCTAAATCAAATTAGACATGGTGTCTAGGTTGATTTTTGAGCCGATAGTATGCTATAGTAGATATTGGATATTTTGTTGGACTAACCCCTACAGGAAAACTTTCAATGTCGACCTGGGAAGTCCTGAGATAAACTCACATTGGAGACAAAGAGAGAGACACATGAAGTTTAACAATTTACACAAGGAAGGCATAGCTCACAAGAGATGATCCATGGAGGGTGCCACAAACACGATGCCCAACCGCTAAGAAAGAAAAGCTTCCACAAGGAGATACTGTACCATCACTCTTCAAGTAAGGTAACATCTTAAGGTACTTGACTATCACTGTTATAAGCTTCTCCTTGGTTCTGGCGTTCACATGAATAAAAGAGACAAACATGTATGATTTACAACTCTAGATTAACCAACCTAGTCAATTCAATATATTTAGTCCTTCCACCTTTGTGATCCCACACTCCTAATCATATGAACTAAAATGTTGCACACTCAATCTTTGGAAAATGATAGTCATGTAAAGAAAAAAACATTTACTTAGATAGATTATCTTTCCATAAGGTTGATTGATCTGATCTGACAAATGTTTTAAATGTTATACTCATGATCTTATTATCCATCAACTTTGTCTTGCTCACTATGCTTAAGGTTAGAGAAGAATAAATACACTTTTGGTTCTGTTGGTGTTTTTCACCAACAGGGCCCATGCACTTGATCTCTGCCTTGTCTCTATGAGCAGGTACACTTTGAGCAAAATATGAAGGAGTTTTTCAAACTCCCAGACTCCACCAAGTGAAGAACCTAGATCTACGAGCACAAACACACTGGAGATACTGGACACTCAGGCAATCACTGCCCTGAGATGCTTGAGAACGTAACTATTGGAGTAACCCCGTTGTGGAAATAATTACTGACCTTCTGCCAGTCAAGAGAGGCGATCCAGGAGCGCCAGTCAAGAGAGGCGATCCAGCACGCCCCGATCTCCATCGGCATGGTGGACTTCCCAGAAGCACTCTGCGACTTTGGCTCCAGCGTCAACATTATCCTCAGGAACCTCTGCATCCGAGGAGGCCATTCCTGAACACCTCGGGTGCTGTCATCTACGCTAGTGCTGCCAAGATCAGTTTCTACATCAAGGGGAAGAAGAAGACATTTTCCTTCAAGAAACAAGACTACACAAATCCCAGAGCAATCCCGACATGAACCAAGGAAGAGGACCAACAGGAGGAACAAGAACAAGCAAATGTGTACCGAGTCAGCTAAGATGGTCACTGCAGCTCAAGGGGGTCAAGATCGTCAACTCAAGTCACCTTTATTGATCAAGAAGGACGACCCTGGTGTTCCAAACATCGAGTGCACAATCAACGCATATTCTTTTCAGAAGACACTCTATGACATCGGATTTAACGTCAACATAATGGCCGCAGTCACTTATCAGCTCCTGCATGGAACCATGTCCCTAAAACCGACATACATTCAGCTCCAGATGGCAAATCAGACTTTCAGGTTATTGACATGGGAGAAGATGAATACGATCCACCCATCATCCTTGGAAGACCGTTCCTCAGCACCGTTAAAGCAATTATCTACATTGGAACCAGAGAAGTCCACATGAACTTCCCCTCTAAGAAGGTACGCCGCTATTTTACTGACCCTAACTATATAGTTGAAGACTCTAAGCAGGTTAGGACAAGAAAAAGTCGACGTAACCGCAACCAGAGGAGACGAATCATCAAGGACGGATGGGCAGACTATGAAGGAGAAGTTGTAAGGTCTGAAGACATACAACTTGAACAGAACTGTCCTGAGGAGACCGTAGCACCGAGTCAGGTGTGGAGAGAGAAGATAGCTATACATGAAGAGCAGGCGCCGCCGGAACCACTGACTACGCCATCCAGCGAATCCCAGGACGACTGAGGAAACGGAGAGTTCCGTTCGGAGGACTTAAAAACACCGAACGCCTTGCCAAGAGGTAAACTTGGTAGTTATCTTTTTCCATTCAATTATTTTAAAATAGTTTGCTGAGTTAATCAGGTTCATATCATCTTGAAAAGAAAATAACAATGTTAAAAATAGTAAGCTTCATGTGAGTATGCTCATGGCATAAAACCCATAAGTACATTCACTGTGGTGGCGTAAAAATAAAATAAATATATTTCTGTCCTATAAAAATGAAAATATAAAAATAAATTTATGATCCTACTAAAGAGAGTAACATTTATTGAGGAGGCTCAACATGATAAAGGCTAGATACTTATGCTAACAATTAACCAGTTCCACAAAGCTTTGTTGTTTATTTGAGCTCCACAGAATTCAAGGATCAAAGAAGACTAGCAGACGGAGGACATCCTAATCACTGTCAGGGTGCTGCTGACATTCAAATACACCTCCACCACCTACTAGCTACATCAGAAGAAATTACGTCAAAATCCAGCTTGGGGGAGAGCACCCCCATTTATCCAGCTAAGTGTTCTACTCACATTTATATTTTACTCAAATAATAAAAAGATGCATAATCATAAAAACCCAAATAAAGATTTTGTGCTTATATATATCTTTGCTTAGTTTGCTAAATAAATAAATAAATAAAATTTGCTATGAACCCTCATGATAAGCTCTCACATGGAAATGATGAATAGTTGCTCTGCCATGATTAGTTCTAAAAATTGAAATCTCTCTTAAGTTTAGGCATGACTGTTATTAATTAAGATTTGCTCTAAACCTGAACTTGTGGGGAGAGTACTTGATCTAAAAGTCTAAGTCGTTAACGGATACGATATGGGAAGGATGAGCTGTTGTTTATCTGTTCCTAGAGATGCTAGAATTCTGGAGAATTTTAACTTTGAAAATCTTTAAAATGTTGCATGATGAGTTCCTGTATGATGAGAGTTTAAATTCCTACCACAACCATATATACATGCTTGCTAGACATTGAACCATACATTTACTTTTTACTGCTTATTAGCATTGAGTGTGGTCAAGCTGTGTAGACCCTTAGGAGCTTGTCATGTGGTTAAAATCAAGATTCACTTGCACGTTCACTCATACATGCTGCTTCTACTCCGAAAGTACACATCCACATATATCCATCCATTTCCATCTCCAGAACCACCCAAAAATATTCTACTCCTAATCAAGGAGAGAATAGCCAAAAACATTTCTGTTTTCCCTTGTGAAATAAATGCTCAAGTTATCTTGTTACTACCACTTGCTATATTATCTCATGAGATGAGTGCTCTAAAAACAAGAAAAAAAAGAGATACGAGGAAATAAAAAGGGGCAAGTGCCCGGAACCTCGAAAGAAAAGAAAAAGTGAGACGAGAGGTAAAAATGGACAAGTGTCCGACAGTAGAATTAGGGGTACAAGATACCCACCTAGAGAAAAGAAGAAAATATAGAGCATCTCATTCTCCTCAAAAAGTTTCAAAAGTGCAAGAAAGGTATGTATCCCCTCAAAAGAGCACAAGTAGAATTAGACTTTCACCATTATTATCATTATCATCACCATACACCATTCATTCACCACACATGCACATCTTGATTTTACTTATTGACTTGTTCTTCTGGATCCATGGTTTGACTATGCAATAAATATCTTGTAAGTATGTATTAGCTGTCTCCCACCTATGAGCTCCAGATATCAACACCTTATTAGAGTAGGGTGAGAGAGAAGGCAATGCCACTATGCCTTATACCACAAATACTACATACTTTGAGAGAAGGCATACATCATTACTGCCTTGGTAAGTGTTGATATTTGGGAACGCAATATGGAATTGATCCGCAAGCGCACGAATATTGGTGAGCACTTCACCCGGGAAATTATCCAGAGTATCGTATTTATTTTTTTACCACTAGGAGAAAGAGTGCATCTGACTAACCGGTCTATTACTACTAACCCTTTAGGCACAAAGAATGTCTTTCGATGTGAGTGATAAATAGAGAAGACTGCAACCGTAGTCTCCTTCTAACCTTGGTAAGGATGATCTACTGTTCTAATGGGGAGGCTAACGGAATCTAGACACCACAAAGGATGTTCAACCCGCACCTATAAACCCTATCCTTCCTGCTAACGAGATGTGATCTGCAAAGGTAACTCAGAATTGTCACGTTCCTCACTACTACCACGGTCCAGCTAGTCAGAGAATATCTATGAGTACCCTAGCCTAAACACCACGTTTACGCCAGCAATGATTACTCTAAACTCTACGCGAAGAGATTAAAGTAAACTCATAAACCAGAAGAACAATAAAACAAGAACTTACTAGAATTTAGAAGTCGAAATACTGAAGAATCCTAGGAGCAAGCTTCGGGTTAGGAGAACTTGATCCCGCAGGTACAAGCTTGGAGTAGACACCGACAGGCCGGGCTTCCTCCAATCTACACCTCCACTCTATCTCTCTCAATCTAGTAGAAACCAAAAGATCTATTTCTACCTTACATTGGTTGCTAAGCCTAAAAAGAAATATTAATTAGAGAAGAGGTTTTCCTTCGAGGGCACCCCTCAATCTCTATGATAATTTCTTCATGTCTTCTCCAGGGGCCAGGGGGTCTCCTTATATAGTCCTCCTCCTCTATGCGTTTTTGGGTCGGTAGGCGAGGTGGTACTATGTTTTTCTTGATCCAATAGGTTGGTGGAATATCCCGTGCGAAGAGAGTCCCGAACTGGATCCAGCAGGGGGCGGGCGCCCAGGTCACCAGGGCGGGCGCCCTGGGCCTGTCCCCTTTCGGCCTCCGTCTTCTTCCCGTGGCTTCTGGAGTCTTCTAGATGGTAGAAAATCACGCGGTGCGTTGATATCTCTATGTAATCCCGACATGTGGGCCTTTCTTCCTTATTTCCTGATAACCCCCTGCAGAAACAGATAAACAACAAAACTCATGGAATTCTGTTAGATCAAACCCTAATTCTAGGTGTTGGTTGCATATTGGTCTTTTCTCTTGTTTATTTGATAATTAAAATTAATACTTAAGAACCGTCAACAAATACCCCCATACTTAGGCTTTTACTCGTCCTCGAGAAAAGGATGGTTAAGAACAATATCTGGGGTAAACATTTAAAACATTCTTTATATTTGCAGGGTGTTAAAAATCCACTGTGTACCATAGTCAGGGATGTTTATGGTTAAGAGTAAAGATCCTTTCTTCTCAATCCTGTCACTTGGAGTTTTTGTATATTTTTGAAAGAAAGTTAGCATACCTTTTTATCCTCATAGGTTCTCTCAGATCACTCATTATCTTTCATATATCTCACTGAGGTTGTTTTATTTTGCAAAAAAATTCTCAAGCATACTCACTTTGCATTTATTGCCTGATCAAAACGGGATCCGAGGAGGGGAATGTCATACTCTTAGATCAAAGACTTTGAAAATTAAAATCTTTGTCAACTCTTGCTGGCATATTGCTTATTAGATGGACCATGGGCTATCATTTTTTCCTTTCTCTTTTTTTTTCTCTTCTTTTTTTTAAGTGGATACCGAGGTACCCCTAATTCTACTGCTGGACACTTGTCTATTTTTTCTGCGAGGTTGTCGAGCACTTGCTCCTTTTTATTTCCTCGAAATATCTCTATTTTTGCATAGCCCATGCCTCTAATGCAATAATACTTCGAAAGAGTGAATCTTTCTGAATAAATGTCTTGATCTTAGGAGCATGATAAATCTCTCAACAAGGGTCTAACTCATTTTGAACAAACTCAATACAGAGTAGATAGATTTTATAATTATAATTAATATTTTCAGTTTTATCAGGCATATAAAACACTGAGGATGGTAGCTAAAGTTTTGAAGATTTTGAAATAAATTCTCCAAGCAACAATGATATCAAGAATAAGAAACTCATACTCTACCATCACATATTCCATAATGACTTAAGTAACACAGGGTTTTAAAATGATTTTCAATAATTGCAAGTTTTCAGGAAACATCACAGATTGAGATTAATCATGATTAGAAATATTTTAATCTTTTTAATTTATCATGTCGGAAAAGTAATCTGCATAATCAAGATAGTTGTATGTGTAAAGTAAAGTGTGCAGAGTGTGTACCTGAATCGTGGAATGGTGTAGTCGGAGTGTGTTTGGCATGTTGAGGGATCTCCCCCATACTTGTTTTCTTGAATGGTCCTTCCCATTTGCTTCGGAGTTTTCCATGCCCGAAAAGCTTCACCCTAGAATTAAAAGTAATACCTTATCTCTGGGTGTGAACTCCTTCTTCTTGATTCTCTTGTCATGCCACCTTTTGACTCTTTCTTTGTAGATCTTTGAATTGTGATATGCCTTCTCTCGCCATTCTTCCAATTCTGATAGTTGCATTCTTCTATAATCTCCAGCAACATCTAGGTCCATATTCCATCTCTTTATGGCCCAGTGTGCTTTGAACTCTAGTTCAACAGGTAGATGGTTAAGGCATAAAACCACTGCAGAAACTCTTGAGTCCATCTTTGCTCAGGGACGAGCAAAGGTTAAGCTTGGGGGAGCTTGTTGACGATCCTTAATGCTCACATTTAACCATCAACTAATCATAGAAAAGGATCCAAATGCAACCAACACCTAGACTTAGGGTTTTATCTGACAGAATTCCACGAGTTTTGGTGTTTGTCTGTTTCTGCAGGGGGTTATCAGGAAATACGGAAGAAAGGCCCACACGTCGGGTTTACATAGAGATATTAACGTGCCGCGGAATTTTCTATCATCTAGAAGACTCCAGAAGCCACGGGACCGAAGCGGAGGCCGAGAGGACTCAGGGACAGGGCGCCCGCCCAAGTCCTTAGGGCGCCCACCTAGCTACGGTGTCCAATTCGGACCCGTTTCGCGTATTATGCTCCACCGACCTAAAGGATCAAGGAAAACCGTGCGATCAATGTCAGTTTGATCCGACGGCCTAGATTCACTTGAAGGGACTATAAAAGCAGACCCCCTGGCCCCTGAAGATCATACCTCTTCTACAGAATCAAAGCTAGGGTTTCAATTCTTCATCCAAGTAGAGAGGATCCCTCTAGTTCTTCTAGTTCTACCTCTAGTTCATCTAGATCTAGTTCTAGTTCATCTAGTTCTAGTTCTAGTTCTTCTAGTTATAGTTCTAGTTCGTTTTAGTTGTAATTTAGAAAATAGGAAGAGAGAAGAGGAGAGCGGAGGAGAAGGAGCCGGATCTGTCGGATCTTCCTCAACATTGTACTTTTGCAGCAACTGGTTCGTTCTTCATCGTTCTCCAGGTTCTTCAAATCATAATTCCTGAGTTCTTTATTTACTTTTATTTACATTCAAGTTATTTATTGGATTCCCGCTTGCATCAAGTGCTCTAGTATTTATAATGCTAGAGTAGTAATTAATAGATTAGACGTGGTGTTTAGTCTTGCAATTACCTGGAATTGCACCCAATCCTGCGGATTGTTGTGGTAGCCTTAGGGTAGTGACAGCCCTAACGGTCGACGTATTCCACCTCGTTCGGATCGGTGTTTGTAGGACCGTAGTCGGAGCTTCCTAGCCCCCTTCTCATCTCTTTCTGTGGTTAGTGTTATGATGTATCGATATAAATAATCTTGAAGTAATTTTTGATTCTTAGATCAACTAGAGAACTCTCAGGAAACTTCCTCTCTTCCCACCAAAAACAATTATATAGTTATCCTTGAGCGATCTTGATTCTTAATTAGCACACTCACGTTCTCTGTGGAAAATCGATACTCTGGAATTCTCTCGGGTGAAGGCTACATCGCTTGCGGATTTTTCTGTTTGCGTTTAAAATACCCAACAGTCACCCGGCCTCCTGGTCCGTCAGTCCAAGCCTCACGTCCGCCCTTCACCGCTCCAGGTCTATCGGCACGGCACGTCTCTACTTGACCTTCTTCTCGTCGTCGACCACCGCCTCTGAGTTCCACACCTGCACACCACAAGCCAAGAGACATGTCGCACACATAGCTTTCGCCATGGTAATGTTAGTCACCAACTCAACCTATTCGTGGATCACGTTGACAATCACTCATCATAAAACGAACCACAAGGGTATTTCTCGACCTTGTGTTCGCAATTTAGTAAGAATCACATTTTAGATGTTGCTTTGAGAATTTTTACCTTGCTCCTTTTAGGATCAAAACTTTGTTTTTAGATTGTGTGGACCTTTGTGTGGCTGTGTATAATAAAGAATAACTATATGCATTAATCGATGCAGAGATTGGGATATTAATATATTTTCTTTTCTAAAAAAACAGACATTATGAAAGATAAAGGTAACCATTTTGGTTTATATCTGAATTATCCATATCTACCGCTATAGAAAAACATAATAAATTTTCTTTTAAGACAATGTGGCAAAAGTTTTGTTTGAGCGTCAATTATGCAAGATTAAGTAAGAAGTTTGGCAGATTTGGTTGACTCTTGGGGCTGGTTTCGAGAAAGTCCAGCAGGGTCCGCTCCATGGGAAGCACAAGAAAGTCTTCAGAGCAAAAGGTCGTCGAAGGCTTGAAAATCCGGTCCATTTCACGTGCTGATGACGCCTAATCTAGCTACTAATCCTGTTCACAAACAACATTATTAGGTCTTCGTAGTTAGTTTGTGTGATATTGTGTTTCCAATCTTCCACGGAGATCAGATCAGACAATGACGCTGATGATGGCAACATTTGTTGACGTGTTTATAGTTAATTGAAACGTTGTGGTACGACTCATAAATCTCCATAACGCTCTGTTTGCGGTAAAGTTGCCTCTCACACCGACAAAGATGTGAAGCAAAGCAATGCTGTGTATTTTAGTACTAGTTAACCACGCACTGCCCATGGAGGAACGATGCACTAATTAAGTCACAGATGACGTGTCAAGCAGTAGTTAAACACAGTACAACTGCTTTTTTTTTTAAAAAAAAATCGCAGTACAACCATGACTGAAACTCGATAGCTAGAAACCTCCGCCACGTGATCCTGTCCGTGCTTTAGGTTTATAAAATGCTAAGTATATAACCAGGTTATTGGAAGAAGGAAGGTTTCAAAAGTTGGAGAACAAAAGTAAAGAAAAGCTAAAAGACCTGGCATCTAGTTCCTCGGCCGGCGTAACGGGAACTTCTTCCCCATTTCAGCCGAAGCTGGGTGTGCATGCAATGCAACAACTTAAAATGTTCCAAAGCTTACCTATGTGTATATATTTTATAGAACATGCATGCCGGCGGCCATATGGAGTAGGGAAGGGGTGAAAAAGGTCAGGAAAAGAAGTTGGGGGAAGAAGGGGGAAAAAAGGAAAGCAAATGGCCATATGGTCTAAAATCATATATACTTCATTTGTTCGAAATTGTAAGTCATTTTAGTTTTATCTTAAATCAGATTTCTCTAATTTTTACCTGTGTGGTTCTTCTTACTAAATTTTAGCCAGCTAAACATTAGTTACTTAGCTAAATTTTCAAACACATTGACTAAAAAGAAGCTAAAATAGTTTAGTCCCACACTCCCACTAGTCATCCAAGAGTAACTAAAATAATTTTAGCTGGCTAAAATTTAGCAAGGAAAACCAAATAGACCCCAGATTTATAAAACATATATAAACACACTTAGATTAACGAGATAGACCACGAAATGTATGCATTTATTTAATATTATTATGTTAATATATTTATAGATTTGGTCAAAGTACGTCATACAAGTTTGACTTAGGTCATGTTTGTTTGAATTACAGATTTTTGGCTTTTGGCTTGAAAGCTAACTTTTTGGCTTTTGACTTCTGGCTGTTGGCTTTTTTTCCTATTGGTTTTTATAATAAATTTTAGCTTCTTGGCACCTCAAAAGCCAGAAAAACTCCTTAAAATATGCTATTCAATTTTTAGTTCATTTCCTCAAGCTAGCTTTCAGTTTATTTTTCAAAAGCCTGCTCAATAATTAGCACGTTTGTGTTTTAACATTTGGTTTCTAGCGGGTAGAAACCAGCAAAAGCTCAAACAAACAGGCCCTTAAAATGGATGGAGTATAGGTCAGAGGTGAAGGAAATTACAATTGCAGAAATACGATCTCAGGATTGCAGAACAAATTAAGTGAGTTGAGAAAGGTCACATGTACCTCTAATTAAAACACAATCCCATCTTTTTAATTGGCACTTGATTGGAGAAATTGAAGTACTAATTGATAAATTACACGCCATGAAACAATTGACATCAGAATACCATCATTAGCATCTCCAACAGTTGCCTAAAATCCACTTCTCAAATCTTGAGTTTTAGAAAGTTCATAAAAGTTTTAGGAAGTGTAAAAACATGTTATCTCCAATAGTTTGGTAAAAAAGTTTTCCTAAACTCTGAAACTATGGCCCATTTGTACCTAATCTTAACAGAATCGGTCTCCCCGTACCCCTTCGCGCGGCCTATATTTCGATGGACGCTAGGCCGGTCTCGCGCATCCTTTGTCTCGACGCCAGGGCGACGCCGCCCCCCGTCGCACGAACAATACTCTTTGTCCCAGTAACAAATATTTGTATACGTGCATGGTCCTGTACTAGATGGTCAATCAATGATGCATGGCATTCAGTAGTTGATCAGGCGACAAGGACTAGAGGACGTCGCTTTCAGCAGCACGTAGCGGCGACAGCAGCAGGAGAGTTCAGGCTACAGTTCCATCTGTCTGTCAATCCAACGCGGGAGAGAACGACGGCCGCGTGCGCGAGGAGATAGGCAGCGGGCTTCGACGCGGAAATATACGCGCTCCAGAACTCTTTTTGCGCGTCTCCTAAAAATAGGAAAGGGTTTTAGGAAACTGTTGGAGATGAATTTTTAATGTTTTAGCACTATTTTTAGAATACCAACAAGTTTTAGGCAACTGATGAAGATTACCTGGCGCTAAAGTCGTTGACAGAAGGCAAGATTTGGCGTTAATAAATGATACTCCCTCTGTCCTGTAACATATTGCATTCTAGAAATTTCAAAACAAATTAAGAAAGAACATAAAAAACGTATATACCCTCATTTTATTTACTAATCAGATATTATTATCGGTATGATTAATGATGATTGGTTCATAAATGAAAAGTATTTAATATAAAATTGGTTTTTATCTGCTAGAATGCATTTTATTTGTGAACAAATTTTGAATGCTAGAATACACTGTATTATAAGACGGAGGGAGTATGAAAATTAAGCCATGTAGAACCCCTTAGCCAGTCTCGGTGCGAGTTTCATGTGAGTTCATTTGCATTTAATAAGTTGTTGCATAAGGGTTTTTGATAATGTGGCAACGTTTTTAATAAAAGAGAGAAATCAATGAAACAGTGGCATGATTACCAATTCTCTATAAGCTATGAAATTAAATGTCTATAAAAATCCAGAATAAAACTCTCCATTAGAGCAAGTATAATAACAGGCTATAAGCTGGCTAAATGCTGAGTGAAAGAAAAAGAAAGAAGAAAGAAGAAAGAAGAGAAGCGGGTTGTGAGCTTACAACCAACTTAGGCACAAGAACCCAAAAAAACTGTGAGAGACAAGTGGGCTATATATTAATAACTAAAAGCTAACTATTATACGGGTGGGCTGAGAGAAGGCTAAAAAAACCTTACAACCAGCAAACCGGCTATATTAGTAGATTTCATATGACATGATAGTCTTGAAAACAACATTATGAAACTCTCCATTGGAACTGACCTTATAATTTAGAACAAAATACTATATGCTTTTGTCTCATATATTTCAAGACAAAGTATTTTAAATTCTAGTTAGGGCGTGTTTGGTTAGAGGGACTAAAGTTTTATAGGTGCCATATTAAATGTCACATGGGGTAGCCCATAGGGTTTTCGAATACTAATTAAAAAACAAATTATAGATTTCGTTACTAAACCTCGAGACAAATTTATTAAGCCTAATTAATTTGTCATTAGCACATATGTTATTGCAGCAATTAGTGTCTAATTATGGGCTAATTAGACTTAAAAAATTGTCTCGCAAATTAGTCTCACACTATATTTTTAGTTTTATTTAATACTTCATGCATGTCTCTAGACATTTGCTACAATAGGGAACCAAACCCTTAGACTGTCTTCCACAACTCTTATCCAAAATACAAGACCCATTTGAAGTTTGGGTAGTCCTACTGGTAAAAGGTTTTATACCTATTAAAAGTCTTTCCAGCAATAAGACCCAAAAGAGATTTCTTTATGTAAATAGGTCTTGAGGAGAGAGGATATTCATATTTAGGTTATTCTCTTTTGATACTTCTTCTATATAGGTACTCTTTAAAGGTTATAGGTATTTTGAAGATCCATTTTGAGTTTAGTTGTTCTGAAGAGTGTCAGCCTTATATCGATACTCGGCTGTTGACTTGTTGTAGTCCTGTAGCCCAGTCCCCACCCATCCACGCCCATCATAGGCATGAATCATTAGTAAGCAGCACATCACACTCTTTCTGGTCATAAATAAGTGCTATTTTGAGGTAGCCTAAAGTCAATCCTAAAATTTTGGCTGTGGATTTTTAGTATATAATACATCTGCAAATATTTTTATATTTTATGAAACTATGTTACAAGGCAAGTCTATCTATACCACTTTCAAATATTTGAACTCATCACGACGTGAGAAAGCTATTTTGTAGCTAAGGTTTGGAATTTTATTGACTAAACCTCACTTATTTTGCGACTGGAGTGTGGGAACTTGCTTAAGTATAGCACGCTAATGTGGCATCCCCCTTCACCGACCACAATCCATGATTCTTCGCCCTGACCAGTGACCAGTAGAGAGAGCCAGAGAGAGTGGAGGTTATGCAGGAAAATGTTAAGTATGAGACATGGGTGCTAATGGATTTTTTTAAACCTTTTCATTAGTTTCTATGTGAGTCAGAAAACTGAGTGCCACGTAGAACCTTGAATGAACAACCTTAAATTTAGGAGCCAGAAGATAATCTTTGAAGACCTAATGAACAAGTTGAAGTAACGGCAGCTGTACTGCATATGACTCTTTCCATGCGTACGTACGCAAAGTAGGTCAACGGAAATACAGTATAGAGCATCTAGCTGTAAGGGCTTGTATAAAAAGTTTTTGGATTTTGATAATATAGTATTTTTGTTTGTATTTGACAGTTATTGTCAAAGCATGAATTAACTAGGTTTAAAAGATTTGTTTTGCAGATTACATTAGTTATTTTTATTTATATTCTATATTTAATGTATGTACCGCAAGATTCGGTGTGACGAAAAATCTTAAAATATTTCGTATTTTAGGGTGAACTAAAACCTAACTAATTCTTTTTTTTAACTGTGAGTAGTATGTTAGTACTCCTGACATATGGTATCCATGTGCCACGGACGATGATATGATTAGATTCTCGTTTGCGGCATTCACATTGTCGGCCGGCCCTACGCTCTGAGGGCATTCACAATGCAGATTTTATTATAGAGTCTAAAGTTATTTATTATCTCGAACAACGTGGATTTAGAGTCTAAATAAGACTTGGAGTCTTATTTTTTCTACCTTTTTCTTCAATAAATATACTGTCACATCAGTAAAATATCATAAATAATATGTAATTAATTATCTTGGACGAGAGTCTTACATTGTGACTGCCCTGACTAGTTCGAGATGGATTGATGTGCACTGAAACTGCTGCTGCAATGCCAAACCCCAGTCCCCAAACGTCGCAGGCAATGCAACAAAGGCCTTGTTTAGTTCCTGAAAAATTTTGCAAAATTTTTCAGATTTCCGGTCACATCGAATGTTTAGACGTATGCATGAGTATTAAATATAGATGAAAATAAAAACTAATTGCACAGTTTGGTCGGAATTGACGAGGCGAATCTTTTGAGCCTAGTTAGTCTATAATTGAACAATATTTGTCAAATACAAACGAAAGTGCTACTGTTCCTATTTTGCAAAAATTTTTTGAAGTAAACAAGGCCAAAGGTTTGGCATTCCGAGTCGGATTCTCGGACACGAGCTGCATGCGGCGACAGGACACGTTGGATTCGTCGCTAAAACGTTGAGACGTCGCCGGTGCAGCTTGCTGCCACGCGTCGTTGTTAACCTCTTGGCCTACCCTCGCAAACATATTCTGTGTGTGGTTGCCACGGTGGCTTTATTTGATTTTGTTCTTCTAATCTCTCCGGCTACGCTAAAGTTAGGGACCAACGAAATGTGAGGCAGAGAGTATGGTAATGCACCAATACCTGAATTGGACTCCACGGAGTTGACCGGAGATCAAACATTCAAACACGATGAACACCTTGTTATCATTATTAAAAAAAAAAATCAAGAGGAACCGTATTGTATTGTATACCTTGAAGAGGACTCGAACCAGTCCTAGAAATACAAAATAGAAGGCACCCTATTTTATTTTAACTTTTGCCTTGGTCACATCACATATTCACATGCAAGGGTGGCTACTTGTTGCTCGCTCGCTCGGCAGAGCAGCAACACAGCACCCACTGACATCCAAGGCCCACAGCTCATACGCTCACGGTCACGGCTGACCCCGACCGCTCCTCTCGGCTCGGGGGCCGCCAGCCCGCCACGCCACGCTATTATCACTACCACTCCACTCAGGTCAGCTGCCTGCGCTGCGCCCATTCAGCCAGCCATTCCATTCCATTCCTCGAAACGAAAGCCCTCACAGCTGCACGCCCACGCCCTCGCCTTGTCTCCCTCTCCCTCCTCGCCCCCGCCCACCCGCACCAAGCACCACGCGCCGACCTGTCCCTGGACCTGACCCAGCTCACACGCGCAACAGGGCGCCGCGCGATGGCCTCCGCCCGCCTCGTCGCGCACGCCGCCTTCCTCCTTCTCCTCCTCCTCGCCCTGGGCCCGGGACGGGAGGCGCGCGCGGCGGACGACGGCGAGGTGCGCGCGCTGCTGGCGCTGGGGGCCGCGCTGGACCCGACGGGCCGCCTGCTCCCGTCGTGGGCGCCCGGCCGCGACCCCTGCGCGCCGCCGCCGTCGTCCGGCGGCGGGTTCGAGGGCGTCGCGTGCGACGCCCGCGGCGCCGTCGCCAACGTCTCGCTGCAGGGGAAGGGGCTCGCCGGCACGCTCACCCCCGCCGTCGCGGGGCTCCGCTCCCTCACGGGGCTCTACCTCCACTACAACGCCCTGCGCGGCGGCATCCCGCGGGAGCTGGCGGCGCTCGACGCGCTCACCGACCTCTACCTCGACGTCAACAACTTCTCGGGGCCCATCCCGCCGGAGATCGGCGCCATGGCGTCACTGCAAGGTACACCAACACCCACGGCCATACATCTCTGCATCTGCCGCCTCTCTTCGAGATTCCTCGGAACCTTCATCGCCACCCACGCTCGCTCGCTGACTCGCATCGGCGTGCATGTGGCCGCGCCGTGGACTCTGCCTGCGTTTGCAGTTGCTCCACGGATCGATGATTGGTTCGCTCGCTCCCTGCCTGTGTTTTTTAATTCGTTTTCGGTCGACTTGCTTGGCGTTTCTCCACTCCAAGTCAATCAAATCATCAAAAACTAAAATGCGGCTTTACCTAACTACTCGTACCATGTATCCGTTGAATTTTTGGAAGATGTCATGTTGCCGTCCCAAGTCGCACCAAGCAGGAAGCAGCTCCTGTTGCTCAGATTGCAACATTTGTTGGCCCACCGCAAACATTTCCTTTCAGATTTATTCCCATTTTCGTTACCCCTCTAATCATACGGTTATACCAAATTAGTACTACCCCAAATCAGACTACTGATTTGGTGTGTGTGTGTGTGTGTGTCCATGGTTGGTACTCCAAATGTTTGTAGCCAGTACTACTGGTCCTTGCATTGCACCTCCTACCTGATTCTGATTCTGAATGAATGCTGCTGATGTTGATGTGTCCATGGACGTGCAGTGGTGCAGCTCTGCTACAACCAGCTCACCGGGAGCATCCCCACGCAGCTGGGCAACCTCACCAGGCTCACCGTGCTGGCCCTGCAGTCCAACCAACTCAACGGCGCCATCCCGGCCAGCCTCGGCGGCCTGCCGCTGCTCGCGCGCCTCGACCTCAGCTTCAACCGCCTCTTCGGCTCCATCCCCGTCAGGCTCGCGCAGCTGCCCAGCCTCGCCGCGCTCGACGTCAGGAACAACTCACTCACCGGCAGCGTGCCCGCCGGTAATGCCTCCATCCGTTAGTCCGGCCGGCGTCGATCCATTCTTGAGAGCAATAAACAAACAATAATGCTGATTGGTTTTCTGCTTGCTTCGTCCGTCCCAAGAACTGGCCGCCAAGTTGCAGGCCGGCTTCCAGTACGGGAACAACAGCGACCTGTGCGGCGCCGGGCTGCCCGCGCTCCGCCCGTGCACCCCGGCGGACCTCATCGACCCCGACAGGCCCCAGCCCTTCAGCGCAGGCATCGCGTCCCAGGTCACGCCCTCCGGCGGCGGCAACGGGCGCGCGCCATCGACCAGGGCGCTCGCGGCCGTGGTTGTCGCCGCCGTGGCCCTCCTCGCGGCCACGGGGGTCGGCCTGTTCGCGCTCTCGTGGCGGCGGTGGCGCCGGCAGAGGGTCGCGGGGGGCTCGCCGTCGACGATCTCCGGCGGCCGGTGCAGCACCGAGAACGCGCCTTCGGCGGCCAAGGCGTCGCCGTCGGCTCGCAAGAGCGCGTCGTCGGCGCTGGCGAGCCTCGAGTACTCCAACGCCTGGGACCCGCTGGCGGACGCGCGCGGCGGGCTGGGCTTCCTCTCGCAGGACGTGCTGGCGCAGAGCCTCCGGATCAGCACGGAGGAGGTGGAGTCCGCGACGCGCTACTTCTCGGAGCTCAACCTCCTCGGGAAGCGCGGCAAGAAGGCCGGCGGCCTCGCGGCCACGTACAGGGGCACGCTCCGCGACGGCACCTCGGTGGCCGTGAAGCGGCTCGGCAAGACGTGCTGCCGGCAAGAGGAGGCCGATTTCCTGAAGGGGCTGAGGCTTCTCGCGGAGCTCCGGCACGACAATGTGGTCGCTCTGAGGGGGTTCTGCTGCTCCAGGGCGCGCGGGGAGTGCTTCCTCGTCTACGACTTCGTGCCCAACGGCAGCCTGTCGCAGTTCCTCGACGTCGACGCCGACACCGGCGGCGGCGGCCGTGTCCTCGAGTGGCCCACGAGGATCTCCATCATCAAGGGCATCGCCAAAGGTACCTCGAGTGGAACACCACACCCTGTCACTCTCTTTGCTATCACTATTCACTACTGATCCCCCACTAGTGGTTTGCTGATGCCCACATCTTTCCTGGATTCACACATAGTACTGTTCATACTTGTTCACATACTACTACTAGTTGTCTTCTTGATTACTACTAGTAGTTGATTTTGCCTGAAAACACATGGTATGCATGCAACATTTGGCACCGACTCTACAAATTTGCCAAGTTTGTGTGTGTCATGCATGGGCACATTGATATGTCTTGTGGATGGACAGTACGTACACCGATTCATCGGTGCTGCGCTGGTCGCTCACATGGTGTGCAGAAACCTGTGACTGTGAGCAGGCCAGGGACGCAGCAATAGTCACATTCTGAAGTCTGAACGTTGTCTGCACTGAAAAGCTCTGCATGACATGTCTCAAAACTTTCTGTGCTACTTTTTATCAGAGTAACCGTTTTTAACAATGTGAGATATCGGTGATTTTTAGCACTTGGAGTCGTCTAAATTCTACATCTTTTCTTTTTTGTGTGTGTTCCAGGAATTGAGTATCTGCACAGCACAAGGACGAACAAGCCCGCTCTCGTCCACCAGAACATCTCAGCGGACAAGGTCCTGCTGGACTACACGTACAGGCCCCTCATCTCCGGGTGCGGCCTGCACAAGCTCCTCGTGGACGACCTCGTCTTCTCGACGCTCAAGGCCAGCGCCGCCATGGGGTACCTCGCGCCGGAGTACACCACCGTGGGCCGCTTCTCGGAGAAGAGCGACGTCTACGCGTTTGGGGTCATCGTGCTCCAGGTGCTCACCGGCAGGAGGAAGGTGACCACGACTCAGCTGCCAGACAACGTCGATGAGCTCGTCGACGGCAACCTGGAGGGGAATTACTCGGCGACCGAGGCCGCCAAGCTGGCGAAGATCGGCTCGGCTTGCACCAGCGAGAACCCGGACCAGAGGCCGACGATGGCAGAGCTGCTCCAAGAACTGGGCACCATCTGATGGAGGTGCAGCAAATTTTCACCCATCCACTGTAACTGCTTCAGCATGCAAGAGTCACATGCCTGACAGTGTGTCGATCATGGGCCTGCAGTTGTAACCTAGCTACCTGTCTAGGATCACCAGTCAGTAATCACTGATCTTAGAAAGCATCTGAGCTAGGCTCCTACTAATTAGCTAGTAATCACTGATCTTAGGAAGCACATGCCTGGGATCATGAGATCTTGTATGCTAATGATGTGTCGTTACCACCGCTCTGAAAAGTGTGCATTGTTTGGATGTGCTCTAGCCTCTACATGGTAATAGACCCTTAGGTGAACGTGAATGCAGACATTTCCTGCAAGACCTTTTGTTGAGACCTTGTGACTCCAAAGTGTACCATGCAACCCTGTGTGCCAATTTTTGGCTGGATCCTCCTGGGGTGAAACGGCTGGCACCATCCCAGGGAGGAAGGAGCCAAGGGTCCTGGAAGACATGTGAGCTATAGATTGTTGTGTTGTCTTGTTTGTTGTTCGTGTTTGGGTCGGCTTGTGATCACGCACAGGGAGCAGACGGGCAGTCAGGCGATGAGATCTCACAGACCGTGAAAGCGCACGGTGGTCCTGGGCCTTTTGTGCTAGAGGTTGAGAGGCCGGACAAAATAGACTCTACCAAGCAATAAAATAAAATCATAGCACTGAAGAAGAAGAAGAACGCAGCTGATCCAAAAGAACGACCCCCAAGGTGAGGCCGCATATTGCTATGTGATACTGCTTATTTTGTAGGATAGTGGATTTGGAATGGAGTATTTGGAGCTAGTAAGGTTCATATGTTAGCCGCAAGTCTACAAAACCAGGTCATGTGGCACTAGTGATGCAATGCAGTACGTCTATAGAACTTAGGCAATGTACCTATAAATTTAGGTAATGTAACAACTAAAAAGCATCAAACAAATACTTCCATTGTTTGTTAAGTTGGTAGACCATCAGATCATTTCGGGAATCGCAAGTGTATATGATCCATGTTTTGCTAGGATGGATAAGACCTAATGCCAAGTATTCAGTGTTAGATATTCATTCTCAAATATCCCTCGACGTTTTTTTTCTGGTGCAGAAGAATGGCATTTACTGAATGGTGAAAGCAGTAAATAATATGAGGTGGAGTCGCTAGACAAGCATTGGATATGTGAAGACGAAGGACGTGGTATCTACTAACATGATTGTATCAACAGCTATGTGGGGTATCTCGGAAAACTAAGAATCGAAATTATCCTTTTGTTTTCTAATGGAATTTGGCTTTTCGATGAAAGAAGTTCTATTCATCTCAATTGATAACTTTAGGAAGATACAGTAGCACTAGGATCACTCTCGGCCTCTACACAGCTAGGATAAACGAAGACATACATAACAACATTTATCATGTCGTAGCAAGCTACAACGCACAACGTAGTCTTCGCTCATCCACCAACATGCAACCACTTGGATTGCAATAAAGGCTCTCCAAAATCCAAACACAATGTCTTCAAGAAGGACATGTCACTCACATACCATCGTTGTCGTAATCCAACAAGCAAAGGCTGAACCATATGTTTTCACCGTGTGGAGCAAGTTCTCATACTTCAAACAATGTCTTCAGCAAGGTCATTGCTAGTTACAAGCAACCAAGGTCAAAAGTAGGGATTTGTCTCCAAAGTGGAAGAACTAGTAACCACTATTACCACTAAAATGGAGATTTCCATTTCTACCACCACCCTGTTTCCAAGCTAGTTCACCGTACCACCACTCTATCTTGGCCAAGGACCGACTACTTACTCTACAATAGACAAACAATCATATGTTCCACCTCATGACAACAGAACTCAAGCTAGAGAATTGGCACATGATCTGAGTCTGCACGATCCATCTAAGAATGGGATATATTGCACGAGAGTAAGTGAATCGATGTCAAAATAACGCCAGTCTTAGGGGCACCAGTTAGAGACAAGTCAGGCGAATCTAAGCATGAGAAAGCGAAGACCCATCTTGTCTAGTAGGGGAGGTAAAGCAGTGTGGTAGTCTAGGACTTCCACGTTGCCTGTGGGAAAGACCACTGTAAGGTCAAAATGGCTAGAGGGGGGTGAATAGCCTATTTAAAATTCTACAAACTCAACTAAACAAGTTTGTTAGTAAAACAAAAGGCGAAGCGATTCTAGCACTAGCACAACTAAGTTATGCAAGCCACCTACACAAGTCTAGTACAAGGCTAAACACTAAACCAAAATAACAAGGCAAGACAAGACTTAGCTCTACTCCTTAACCTAGAGACAAAGCTACACAAGTGAAGCAACTAGCAAGGTAAGCAAGTAAGTAAAGGAGTGAGAAGGATTCTATATCGACATTGAAGAATATAGGTATAATCAAGAATCAATCACACAATTGCATGCGCAAGATAAAATCATCGGTAAGAGAAGACATAATTTTTTACCAGGTTCACTTGCTTCCCGGCAAGCTAGTCCTCGTTGTGTCGATATACCTACTTGATGGATCACGAGCTAATTGGCAACCCAAAGCCAAACCCTCGGTGGTTGCCGCACATCCACTCATAAGATGGGGATCCTCCAAGCCACGAGCAATCCACTAGAGTAGTCAATTGCGATCTCCTGCGGGAAAGGCTCAAAAACCCCTCACAAATCACTTGGCGAGGCTCAAAACAATCACCAATCACGAGCTCAACACCTTCGCTGCTCCAAGCCATCTAGGGTGTCGGGAAACACCCAAGAGTAACAAGAAATCTGTAGCCAACTCAAGGATCAAGTGCCACTAGATGCAACTCTCAATACAATACACTTGAATCTCACTAAATCTCACTAGGATGCCTACCCGTCGGACGCAGTCCAGCGTACGACGCTCACCTTCCACGCGCGTTTGATCACTGCCATGTGTCACTCTTTGAAAAAGAACCATTGATCTTCAACGGTCACTGAGAACTCACTGAACAGTTGAAGCACATGTTCAACACGCCACCACACACTGGATGCTACTTAGTAAGGTAGAGAAACCTTCAAGCTCACACTGGACGGGTCCAACGCTGAGGCATTTGATGCACTCAACATCAGATGCACACACACGCCCGAACACACTAGTGTGCCAGCAAGTGTCGGATGCTCCGACGTGCAAAACAAATTATGTCTGCCTATGCTGCACTCGTCAGATGCAGCCTCAACGTCCGACGTAAGAAACACTCATGCAAGTTTGCCAAAACTTTCCTCTGACGTAATGGAGAATAGGCATTCTATTTCCACAAAAATGTCGAATCATATCTCGCAAGCTCGGCAGGAGGGAGAGAGGATCCCAAATCCCTCTCTACCCCTTAAACTTCACCTCCTTTGCAAATGTGCCAATACCACTGTTGGATATTCTTAACATCATTACCAAAAGTAGGCTTAGTTTTCTAAATCTGATAACGGTGCCAAAAATGCCAAACCTATCCCTCATACCACTTAAGCCAAGTTGTCATCCCCAGCATGACATGAGAGACGCGGTATTGAAATATGCAATTGCTCATCTAAATAAATAATGAATGGGATCTGCAAGCGCACAGATTAATACCGATGTAGCATTTTAACCGGGAAGTATTCCAGGTATCGTTATTTATATTTTTACCACTGGGAAGGGATTAGTAACCATCAATGTTGATTATAGAATGGAATATGAGATTGAGTATCTATCATTGCATGTATAATTGAGAACATGGTATCTAACTCTTTCATACAGGGGTAAGTGTCACATAAAAGATATATGAAGTAATGAATAGTGACAAAGATAATTAATCTGATCAGCATAACTTAGCCACATAATAAATATGATAAGCATCTCAATTAGATATTCTAGAAAGTCATTAGCATGTTAGCATGGTATTAGAACGAACTACAAGAATATTTCCTAAGTTATTCTCAACTATATAGTCTAGCATTATCATAGTTAGTGCAAGCATACTTAGCAATCATTGCGAGACAAGACTACGCCCATGCATAGTGATATTAGCAAGGTAAATGAGAAACATAGCAATCACTCCCCTGTAATAGTGTTGCTTTGCCAGCCCAATACACGAGAGGGGGACTATATAAGAATCAATGAAGCTGTCACTATCACGAACTACCCCGCGATCTGGCATATTGGGTGCAATCGCAGATAAATACGGTATAAGCACCACACCTACACAATATCTATCATTTACCCATAGATCCAATGGATAAACGTTATACAATCCTAAACATGTATATAGATCCAATCTAACTAAGCCAAGTATATAACTATGATAAACTAAGAACAATATAATCTTGAATATAAATAAGTAGAACAAAGTCATAAACAATATATTGAAGTAGAACAAAGTCATATTCATAATATTGAAGAACAAAGATGAACAATTAGAAGAACAATTAGAGAATTACCAATAATCCTCTTGACAGATCCGGAAATCAATCGAAGATTGACTCCTTCTAGTTCTAATCCTATGTAGCTATGCTAATCTAGATGTCTAATTGATGTGGTGGCTCTAGGCTTGATCAGAGGCTTCTTCTCCCTTGAGGAATAATGAATTAGGGTTGAGAGGCTCTCTCCTCCAGGGGCCAGGGGGTCTGGTTTTATAGTCCCTTCAAGTGAATATGGGTCGTTGGATCAAACCGACATTGATTGAACAGTTATCCTTGATCCTTTAGGTCGGTGGAGATCTTTCCCGAAAGAGAGTCCTGATCCAACTCCAGGAGGAGGCGGGCGCCTAGGTCAACTGGGCGGGCGCCCAGTGCCTAGCCCCGTTCGGCCTCCGCTTCCTTCCTGTGGCTTCTGGAGTCTTCTAGATGTAAGATAATTGCGCGGCACGTTGATATCTCTATGAAATCCCGACGTGTGGGGCCTTTCTTCCGTATTTCCTAATAACCCCCTGCATAAATAGACAAACACCAAAACTCATAGAATTCTGTTAGATAAAACCCTAAGTCTAGATGTTGATTTCATTTGGATTCTTTTCTTTATTTATTTGATAATTAAATTTGTTACTTAAAGACCGTCAACAAACTCCCCCAAGCTTACCTCTTGCTCGTCCGTGAGCAAGGATAGTCTCAGCGATGGATTAGAAGTTGTTGCAATATCTTTAAAAGTTGACGGTACACATGCTTCTAAATAAGATCTCATCTCTGAGTTAGAGTAAACTGTAAAGACTTAAAACTTACTTACTTTACCTTTCACCATGGGACTTGTAACCGTCACTTCTGTCTTGAGTAGTTAAAAGATAGAACAGTCTAGTCAAGTGTCATGTCTCTTATTCTTGATCAGCTATAGCTCTGGAGTTTTTGTAGATTTTCAAATAAAACTCAGAGATTCCTTTGTATGACTCTCTCAGATCTCTCTTTTGTGGTATTTCTGGATCCTTACCAAGGCAGTGATGGTATATGCCTTCTCTCAAGATATGTGGTATTTGTGGTATAAAGCATAGTGACATTGCCTTCTCTCTCATCCTACTCTAATAAGGCTTTTGATATCTGGAGCTCATAGGTGGGAGATAAAGTATACATACTCACAAGATATTTATTGTATAGTCAAACCATGGATCCAAAGAAAAAAATCAATAAGTCAAATCAAGATGTGCATGTGTGGCGAATGAATGGTGTATGGTGATGATGGTGATAACAATGGTGGAAGTATAATTCTACTTTTGCTCTTTGAGGGGATACATACCTTCCTTGCTTTTTGAAACTTTGTGAGGAGAATGAGATGCTCTTCTTTTTCTTTTCTCTCACGTGGGTATCTTGTACCCCTAATTCTACTGTCGGACACTTGTCCATTTTTACCTCTCGTCTCACTTTTTCTTTTCTTTCGAGGTTCCGGACACTTGCCCCTTTTTATTTCCTTGTATACTCTTTTTTTTAGAGCACTCATCTCTTGAAATAATGTAGCAAGTGGTAGTAACAAGATAACTTGAGCATTTATTTCACAAGGGAAAACAGAAATATTTTTGGCTATTCTCTCCCGGATTAGGAGTAGAATATTTTTGGGTGGTTCTAGAGATGGAAATGGATGGATATATGTGGATGGTACTTCCGGAGTAGAAGTAGCATGTGTGAGTGAACGTGCAAGTGAATCTTGATTTAACCACATGACAAGCTCCTTAGGGTCTACACAGCTTGACCACACTCAATGTTCATAAGCAGTAAAAAGTAAATGTGTGGCTCAAAGTCTAGCAAGCATGTATATATGGTTGTGGTAGGAATTTAAACTCTCATCATACAGGAACTCATCATGCAATATTTTAAAGATTTTAAAAGACAAAATTCTCCAGAATTCTAGCATCTCTAGGAACAGATAAACAGCAGCTCAACCTTCCCATATCATATCCGTTAACAACTTAGACTTCAGATCAAGTTTTCTTCCCACAAGTTTAGGTTTAGAGCAAGCTTTAAATTATAACAGTTATGTCTAAACTTGAGAGAGAACTTCAAATTTAAAAAAATTAGGCAGAGCAACTATTCATCATATCCATGCTAGAGTTTTATTATTAAGATTCAGATTAGCATAACCACTTTATTTATTTATTAAACATACTAAGCAAAAGACATATATATATAAGCATAAAATCTTTATTTAGTTTTCCATAGTAATGTATATTTTAATATAGTATAAGTATAAAGATAGAAATACTTAGCGGGATAAATGGGGGTGCTCTCCCCCAAGCTGAATTTTGACGTAATTTCTCTTGATGTAGCTAGCAGGTGGCAGAGGTGTATTTGAAAGTCGGCAGTATCCTGACAGCGATTAGAATGTCCTCCATCTCCTAGTCTTCTTGATTCTTGATTTCTGTGGAGCTCAAATAGACAACAAAGCTTTGTGGAACTGATTAGGTGTTAGCATAAATATCTAGCCTTTATCATGTTGAGTCTCCTCAATATTACTCTCTATTTTTATATTTTCATTTTATAAAGTAGAGAAAAAAATATTTATTTTATTTTTATGCCACCACAGTGAATGTACTTATGGGTTTTATGCCACTCGCATACTCACATGGGGCTTACTATTTTTTAACATTTTTATTTTCTTTTTAGGATAGTATGAACATGTATAACTAAGCAAACTATTTAAAATAATTGAAAGGAAAAGGATAACTACCAAGTTTACCTCTTGGTAAGGCGTTCGGTGTTTTTAAGTCCTCCGAACGGGACTCTCTGTTTTCTAGTTGTCCTGGGATTCGTTGGATGGCGTAGTCGGTACTTCCGGCAGCGCCTCCTCTTCATGTATATTTATCTTCTCTTTCCACACCTGACTCGGTGCTACGGTCTCTTCTGGATAATTCTGTTTAAACTGTATGTCTTTTGACCTTACCACTTCTCCTTCATAGTCTGCCCATCCATCCTTGATGATTTCCCTCCTCTGGTTGCGGTTGCGTCGTTTTCTGACCTACTTAGAGTCTTCAACGATATAGTTAGGGTCAGTAAAATAGCGGCGTACCTTCTTTGAGGGGAAGTGCATATGGACTTCTCCAGTTCCAATGTAGATGATTGCTTTAACGGTGCTGAGGAACGGTCTTCCAAGTCGATAATCATTGAAAACCGAAACGTCGCATCCGCCGTATGGCCCGTCCACTTCCCAAGAATGCGGGAAGTGGGAGGGGTGAAGTTGCGGGTTATAAGAGCTCGACAGTTCCGCCTGTACTGCTTACCCTACCATTGCCTTCAAACCTTCGAATCTTGCCTCCTTCAATCACCTGCATCTTCCTAACTCAAATCCACTTCCTCACCTCCAATGGCGAAGAGCGACTCCAAGAAGAGGGCCGAGCTGATGGCCAAGGAGTGGAAGAAGTCTTGCAGCACCGCCAAGTCTCTCGGTGACCTCGTCGATATGGGGCTTCTGCACGGCCCGGAGCTCGGCGGCTGGAGAGCGCCGGAAGGAGAGAGCTTCCCCGACCCCCGTGCCGGTGAGATCGTGGTGTTCGAAGACTTCGTTAAGAGGGGTTTTGGGGTTCCTGTTCATCCCTTTCTTCAGGGTCTTCTTCTTTATTATGAGATCGGGATTTGCAATCTGCACCCGAACTCAATCCTTCTTATTTCTACTTTTATCCATTTGTGCGAAGCCTATGTTGGCATAGAGCCGCACTTCGACCTTTTCCGCTATCTTTTTTGTTTAAGAAAGAAGGGAGCAGTTGGAGGCTCCAAGGTTGCAGGTGGAGTATACCTCAACCTTCGCGACGGAATGAAGAACCGCTATCTGCACTGTCCATGGAACACTTCCCTGACCGAATGGTACAGGAAGTGGTTCTACATCAGGGAGGAACCGGGCAGCTCCACGTTCTGCGATGTGGGATACATCCCTGAGAAAAGGGTAAGTTGGACCGACCGCCCAGTGTTCGATGGTCAAGTGGCGGACCTCATGAAGCTGATCGACTGGTCGCACTTGGACGGGCTTGGCGTGGTCGGCAACTTCATTTGTCGTCGGGTGATGCCCTGCCAGAAGAGGGTGCACTCGGCGTACGAGTATGCCGGAAGTGTGGACCCGACCAGGATGCGACCTGAGATCTTGGAGAAGGCGGAGGTACAGCAGCTATTGAACGAGCTGTTCAACTTCGCGGACGGAGGCTTCATCCGTGGCAGTGATCGGGTGCAAGCCTTCAAGTTGGGGCGACCAGCGCCTAAGGTATGTTATTGATTACTTCGCTTTTAGCATCCGTATATTGTCTGCAGCTAACTTATCTTTGTTACTTTTGCAGATCGGAGATGTCGACCGGTGCACAGTGTATGTATCACTGGCACCGGGAATGGAGAATCCTGTGGGAGAAGATCCGCCAGAGGAAGACGCTGCTCGGTGTACTCATTACACCAGCAGCGAGGAAGACCAGGCCCGCCCCGTCCCGACCACCGAGGATAGAGTGGCGGGGAAAAGGCCAATAGCCGCAGATCCGTTGCCGGCGCCGACGCTGCCGGCAGAGAGCAGCCGAGCGCCAAAGCGCCGTCGACTTGTTCGCATCGACGACGACGAGGAGGAGGAGGAGGCCGTACCGTCGTTGGTTCGGAGGCCTCATGGCCGTCCGGACAGCGTGCCGGCCACTGCTGATCGGGTGGCCAGCGACCCTCCTGCGCCTCGCGTGGAGGAGACGGGGGCACAGGTGCCAACCGGCCGGGCAAGGAGGAGGTTCACCGTGACCCACCGTCGATCGGACCTGTAAGTGTTCGACTTACATATTTTGGCGATTTTTTTTAAATAGCACTTTTGTTCCTTTAGCGTGACGTCGGATGTCGACCCCGGCCATGCCGCCGGCCAGGGGATGGGTGAGCCTGTTTGCGCTGCTGAAGACGCGGCGCCGCAGACCACAGAGCAGCCTACGGCTGCAGCCATGCCTGTGAGCACCGAGGAGCTCCCGGCCGCGGCACCGACTACGGCGAGCAGCCCGACCAGGGTTGAGGAGGCTACGGGGACACCTCCCCCAACTAACGCCACAGAAGGGGAGGGCAGAGCCCCGACCCCTCCTCCCGTCGAAGGGAGTGAAGTCCCCACGCCGCCCCGAGCAGGGGCCACTTCGACTGTAGGCTCCCCGGGTCTGGTGCAGGGGCCAGTAATGCCTGCGACTACCACCGGGGGCAATGCAGCGGGTGAGGAGGAAACCCAGGCGGCCTCCGACGACGAGGTGGAGGAGATTGAAGGTCGTCCCTGTGATGGCCGCCAACACGTGTATGTGTGGCGCCAACGCGGGGATCACTTTATCGGGCATGAGGAGCTCGCCGAGACAGAGGAGGCCGCCAGAGTGGAGCGCGCGGCCAAACGCCTCGTCGACGAAGTCAAGGTAAGCGATTCTTTGCACTGCTGTACATTCTGTGCGTTGTCTTGCTTGGTTGACATATGTTCGTTTTGTAGGGCGCAATGAAAACGGTGAAGTACCGGAAACGGTGCTTCGACCAGATAGAAGGCATCGTGGCCGAGAACAAGGCCCTGGCCGCGGAGGTGGACCGGCTTCGGTCAGAATTTGGAGATAAAGTGGCTGAGATAGACGCCCAGGAAGAGCGTCGTCTCGAGCTCACCCGACGCTTGGCCGATCAGTTTCGGCAGCGAGAAGGTTAGTCTCGCACTCCGAGGCGGCTGTTGGTAGCCGCGTTGGTGGACTTTGCTGACCAGAGGGCTGTTCATATAGGTTTGAAAGAGGAGGTCGCTCGCCTTCAACAGGAGAAAGAGCAGCTCAACCAAGAGCTTGCCAGTGCGTTGGAGTCCGGGCGCCGAGCAGGAGAGGAATTGGGTCGGAAGGACCGGGAGTTATCTGGTAATACGCGCCGCCTCGTTATCTGCCACTTGTCGCTCCTTTGTTTTTTTGTTGATATCTCGAAAATAACATCTTGCTTGATTTGCAGTGCTCAAGGTGAACGCCAAGAAGCACCTGGACGAGCTGATCAAGGACCGGGACTCCTGGAAGGTCAACTGCTGCAAGATATGGAAGGGAGTATCCCCGGTCCTGGATCTGATCAGTCCCGAGCTCCCGGAGAGCCAGCCCCGCGCGCCGAGGTTGACTCCAGTGGAGAAGGCGCAACGGGCGTGGGACTGGCTCCAGCAATTCATGAAGGACGCCGGGGAGTTTGCTGGCGCGCATGTCCTTAGCATGGTGCGCGCCCACTACCCCCTGATCGACTTGACCAGGCTGGAGAAGGGGTACCCCAAGGAGGTCGGCCCGCAGGAGGCGGACGAGCTTCGGGGTGGTCTGCTGGACTTGTCGTCGACGGTGATCGGCGACATCAATCTGTGCGGAACGGCCACTCCCCCAGACCAGCCGGGTTCAGACAGGTCGGCCAGGGAGCTGTCAGGCGCATCCATTGCGGGAGATGGGCGGTCGACGCCTGCGGTCTCGACCAGCCAGGCGCCGGTGGCCCCGACCCCTTCGTCCGGGCAGCAGGGCCAGGCGGGTGATCAGCCCGAGCAGTTAGGCCAGTAGGGTAGTCTGTAGGAATAGACTAGCGTCTGCCCGTCAGGGTATTTATTGTAAACTTTGTATGTAAAGTTTGTAATAAAGTTTGCTTTTGTCATGACTGTTATTTTGAGCGCTGTACAATTATCTGAGTGACGTGCCACTGCATTTGACTTTGTAGTCGCTAAGAGCTTCCGTTGCAGAAGGTTTTCCGAGTTCTGCGTGCAACAAAGTATAGGCAAAAAATAGAAAACTTTATTATTGACAGCTATAAGATATTTACAAGCAAAAGTTATTAGAACTTATGGATAAAATTGTCGCAGTTTGTCTATGTGCCAAGAGTTAGGCACGCGTGTTCCGTCTGGGTATGCCAATCTGTAGGACGTGGGTCGTGTGACTTCGGCGACCACGAAGGGTCCTTCCCAGGGAGTGGATAGCTTGTGCATTCCCTCTTGGCTTGTTCTCCACCTAAGTACCAGATCACCGACCACAAAGGAACGGTCCTTGACGTTCCTGTTGTGGTATCGCCTGACTTCCGCGAGATACTTTGTTGTTCGGAGACAAGAATTCAAATGCTTTTCCTCCATGCAATTGATTTCGAGCTCTCTGGCGTTGTTGGCTGTTGACTGGTCGAAGTTTTCAATCCTAGGCGAACCGAAGGTTACGTCAGACGGCAGGACTGCCTCGGTGCCGTAAACCATGAAGTAGGGTGACACTCCTGTGTTCCGACTAGCCTGAGTTCGAAGGCCCCAGACCACGGCCGGCAACTCTTTCATCCATCGACCGGGTGCTCTGTCGTTCTCGGTGTACAGCCTTTTCTTTAGGACGTCAATGATCATTCCGTTTGCACGCTCAACTTGACCATTGGCCCGTGGGTGAGCTACTGACACATATTTTATGACTATGCCCCTGTCATCGCAGAAGTCCCAAAATGTGGTGCCAGTAAACTGAGTACCCAGGTCGGTGATTATACTGTTTGGGATCCCGAACCTATGTATGATTTGATTAAGAAACTCCACAGCCTTCTCTGAGGTTGCTTTGACCAGTGGCATATATTCGATCCACTTGGAGAACTTGTCGATTAACACAAAAACGAACTTGAAGTTGCCAGGGGCTGGCTTAAATGGCCCGATCATGTCGAGCCCCCAGCAGGCAAAGGGCCAGGATGACGGGATGGTTTGAATTTCATGAGCAAGTACGTGGGTCCTTTTAGCGAAGAACTGACATCCCTCGCAGTGCCGGACCAGTTTTTCTGCGTCGTTGACCGTGGTTGGCCAATAGAAACCTGCTCGGAAGGCTTTCCCGACCAGCGTTCTGGATGCAGCGTGATTGCCGCAGGATCCGGCGTGTATGTCCTCTAGGAGCTTGATGCCATCATCTTGGGATATGCATTTGAGCAACACTTCAGAGCTTGCATTTTTTCGCATAAGTTTGCCGTCCACCAGTATGTAGTTCTTTGATCGTCGAATGAGGCGTTCATTCTCTGTTTTGTCCTGAAAGCCTGACCCGTCCGATATATATCTTATGAACGGGGTACGCCAATCGCGGTCGCCGGTTGTCGGAGTGGCATCGTCTATGAGCATTGCCTCAGTGAGTTGCTTTTCGACCAGGGCTGTGCCCACACTTGGCTCATGGATGTCCTGGACAAAAATACCCCGCGGGATCTGGGCCCGAGATGACCCTAACTTTGACAACGCATCTGCTGCCTGGTTCTTATCCCGGACCACGTGGATATACTCTATTCCGTAGAAGTTGGTTTCCCATTTGCGAATTTCTTTGCAGTAGAGATCCATCTTTTCGTGGGTTGCGTCCCACTCCTTGTTGAGCTGGTTGATAACTAAAGCAGAGTCGCCATAGACATAAAGGCGTTTGACTCCCAGCTCAACGGCTAGCCTTATGCCATGCAGGCATGCTTCGTATTCAGCGACATTGTTTGATGTTGGAAAAAGGATCCTAAGGACGTAACGCAGTTTGTCCTTGTTAGGCGACACAAACAGTATCCCAGCGCCGGCGCCATTGATGTTCAAAGATCCGTCAAAGAACATTGACCAGTGGTCGGAGACATCGGGAACGGGAGGCTCGTTGAGATCCGTCCATTCAGCAATGAAATCGACCAGGGCCTGAGACTTGACTGTGGTGCGGCTCTGGAACTCCAGGGAAAATGGGCATAATTCCATCGCCCACTTGACGATTCTGCCGTTGGCGTCTTTGTTGCGCAGAATGTCCCCGAGAGGGAAACTGGTGGTTACCAAGACTCGATGGCCGTCAAAGTAGTGCTTCAGCTTTCTTAACGTTATTAGAATGGCGTATATGAGCTTCTGTATTTGTGGGTATCTGGCCTTGGACTCGTTTAAGACTTCGCTTATGAAGTAAACGGGTCTCTGGACCTTGTAGACATGACCTGGCTCATCTCGTTCGACCACTATTGCCGTGGAAACAACCCTGTCGGTTGCGGCAATGTAAAGGAGTAGGTCTTCATTGGGCTTAGGCGCTGTGAGAACAGGCGGTGAAGTAAGGAAAGTCTTAAGCTGAGTGAACGCGGCGTCGGCTTCCTCTGTCCAAGAGAATTTTTCCGACGCTTTCAAGAGTTTGAAGAAAGGGAGGCCTTTTTCTCCTAGTCTTGAGATGAAGCGACTGAGGGCGGCCATACATCCGGTGAGCTTTTGAATATCCTTGACGTTTTTAGGTGGTCGCATGTCGAGTACTGCTTTTACTTTTGAAGGATTTGGCCGTATGCCGTCGCGACTGACAACATTGCCGAGCAGTAGACCAGAAGGAACACCGAAGATGCACTTTTTGGGGTTAAGCTTCCACTTGTATCTATTAAGCGCCTTAAAGGTTCGGTCCAGGTTGTCGATTAGGGTGCTTGCATCCCTTGTTTTGACGACCACGTCATCAACATAGGCCTCGACGAGGTCATCACGAATCTCGTCGTGGAGGCATTGTTGGATAGCCCGTTGATAAGTGGCTCCAGCGTTTTTGAGTCCAAATGACATGGTCGTGTAGCAATATGCGCCGAAAGGAGTAATGAAGGATGTTTTTATCTGATCGTCTTCCTTTAGCGAGATCTGGTGATAACCAGAGTAGCAGTCTAGAAAAGAGAGGAGTTCGCATCCGGCTGTTGAGTTGACCACCTCGTCGATGCGAGGGAGACCAAAAAGATCTTTAGGACAGTGTTTATTGAGATCAGTGTAATCAACGCACATTCTCCATTCATTATTCTTTTTGCGTACAAGAACCGGATTGGCAAGCCAATCGGGATGATACACTTCTTTTATGAATCCGGCTGCTAGAAGCCGTGTTATTTCTGTCCTAATAGCCTCCTTTTTGTCACGAGCGAACTGTCGCAGCTTTTGCTTGATTGGTCTTGCGGTCTTCGAGACATTTAAGGAGTGCTCGATCAGGTTTCGTGGGACACCGGGCTTGTCTGCGGGTTTCCATGCGAAAACGCTCACGTTGTCCCTTAGAAACCTGACGAGCGCGTCTTCCTATTTGGGATCCAGATCGGCCCCGATGAGGGCCGTCTTCTCGGGGCTGCCGTCGACCAGTTGAACTTCTTTATGTTCCTTGGATTTTGAATTCTTCCTGGCGGTCTCCTGCTCGGGTAGTCGGAGTTGGTCGGGAGGCAGCTGTGCGGCTTGAGTCGCCGTTTCTGCCATCCAGATTGAAAGGTCAATTTCTTCGGTGATCTTGAAGCTCTCTTCTTCGCAGGTATATGCGATGTAAACATTGCCTCTGACGGTCAGGACGCCCTTCTCCGTAGGCATTTTGAGGACCAGGTATGAGTAATGCGGGACCGCCATGAATTTTGTCAACGATGGTCGGCCCAGTATGGCGTGGTAGGTCCCATCGAAGTCGGCGACCACAAAGTTGACAAACTCTGTCCGAAAGTGGTCGGGTGTGCCGAATTGGACAGGCAATGTTATCTGTCCGAGGGGCACTGAACTCTGACCTGGCAAAACTCCCCAGAATTGAGCATCGTAGGGTTTTAGTTGTGCAGGAGATATCTTGAGAGCGGGCAGGCTGTTGCGGAAGAGGATGTCAATGGAGCTTCCTCCGTCCACGAGCACGTGCTCGAATCTGATGCTGTTGATGCAACGGTCCAGGATTAGAGGGAAACGTCCTAGCTCTGGGATAGCGGCCCACTGATCCTTCCTGCTAAAGGAGATCTCCCTGTGCGACCACGGAGGAAATTTCGGGTCTGCGATCAGTCCGTCCGTGCTGTCTATGTTGAGGCAGGCTCTTTTTAATAGCTTTCTTTCTCGCTTAGATTCGATGGAGACCTTGCCCCCGAAGATGGAGTGGACCACGTCAGTGGGGCTGACGTATTGGTGTCGAGGGTCCCTATCTTGGTCCTCGTCCTCGTCTTCGTGGTCGGGCCCGTCTCGCTTGCCGTTTTTCTTGGCGGAGTCGTCTTGGGCGGCTCGCCGTGTATAGATGTTTTTAAGGACGCGGCACTCTTCCATGGTATGATTAGATTTTGGATGTAGTTGGCATGGTCCCTTCAATGTTTTGTTGTAGTCTTCTTGGTAGTCTCGCCGCCCGTTGGGACGCTTGACCGTATTCACTTCGTGGTCGTGGTCGCGGGGGCGTTTTCCTCTGAAGTCATCGCGATTATCGCGCCGCCGATCCCAACCTTCTCTGTGATCACGGTTGTCGGGACGGCGGTGGTTCCTGTTGTCGAAACGACCGCGACTATCGTCTCGTCGGAGAGGCTGGTCGGGACCTCTTGTATCGTCCCGGATTAATTTTTCTGCGTCGTCAGCATCGGCGTAATTTTTGGCCGTGGCGAGGAGCTCAGCCACTGTTGTTGGCCTTTTGCGCAACAGCTTGTTCCTCAGTGCTTCATGGAAACGCAGACCCTTGATGAAGGCAGAGATGGCCTCATCGTGGGAAATCTTCGGGATCTTGAGGCCCATATCCGAGAATCGTCGGATGTAATCGCGCAAGGGTTCGTTTTTCCTGTCCCTTATCCTTTCAAGGTCATACTTGTTTTCAGGCTGCTCGCATGTGGCGATGAAGTTGTCGATGAAAGCCTGGCGTAGCTCTTCCCAAGAATCGAAGGAGTCCTCAGGCAGGCCGAGGAGCCACTGATGACCAGCCTGGTCGAGGACTACTGGGAAGTAGTTGGCCATGACGTGCTCGTCTCCTGCTGCTGATCGGACGGCGATTTCATAGAGAGTGATCCAGTTCTCTGGATTTTCCTTGCCGTCGTATTTTTGAGTTTCTCGAGCTTGAAATTGCGGGGCCACACGACCTGGCGGAGGTGTGAGGAGAACTGTCTTAGGCCCGGGGGGCCGTGCGTTGCATCGTACTCGATACGGCGCAGGTTTTCGTGGACTGCTCTCTCCGTGACGCGTCTGTTGATGTGGTCTCGGGCATCTTTGGGGGGGATGTTATATCGAAGATCCCTGTGCTGGTTTACTTCTTGACCGCGCCTGTGGTTCTGCTCGCGGTGACCGTCAACATCCCGACCACCATCGTCACGCCGTGAATCCTTTCGATGGTTGTCGGGGGAACGACTACGGTGATGCCTGCTGGGAGGCAGTGAGGTCCGGCTATGGTGAGTCTGGTCGGAGGTGGCTTCTGTATAGGAGACGGCCTGGACTCTTTTGAGTAGAGTGGCTGTCTGTCCCATCGCGGCGATCAGGTGTGCCCGGACACTGGTTCGGACCCCCTGGCACTTGGGAGTATCAGGGAGCCGATCAAGATTGGCCATGGCGACGGCCACATTGGCACTTGGTGTTTTATAAACTTGCTGATCTCCGACCATGTCAAAAGCGTCACTGAGATTATGCGGCGGGATTTGACGTTCCTCGTCCGCGCGTCGTCGGGCGCGATCGGCATTTCGCTGCTCGCGGAGCTGTCTCTGCTCGTCTGTTTCTCCGTCGACGACCGGCTCGTCGGCGCTGACGTTGAAAACGATGTCTCCTCACCGGGGTGGGAAGACCGGGAAACGAGGGAAGCCCGGAGGACGTGACGGCAGATCCAAGTCGTAGTCCTCGTCCTCGGAATTTATGACTTCAGTGGGGATGGAACCAGTGCTCGAATTTGTGCTGGAAGCCTGGCCGTCCCGTAGTTCTTGGATCGTTACTATGTTGACGTAATGACGAGCTGGTCGACCGTTCCCCTTTGGCGACCAACCAGCATTGTTAAAGAGGGATCAGACGTGTCTCGAGTAGAGAGAGGCCGAGTTGTTCAGACCGCAATGACAATCTTCCTCCGGGTTAGCTTTGAGCTTGACGGATCGTCCTGAAGGAGTTGAAGTTATCGTCAGAGACGTTCCCAGCCGTTCGTGTGTAACGACACGAGTTGGCCGATGGGATTTGAAAAAATCCGTTGGGGCGGCTTGATCAGATTGGCGCAAGATTCCATCTACTAGTTGGGAAGCTTCAAGTAGCTTGGAATCGGCGCGGTCAAGTGTTTGGAGAAGGTTCGAGCAGTCGATCTTCTTTCCCTTGTAGTGCGGGAGCGGTGGTCGGGCGCTCGGAGCGGTCACCCGAGTGGTCGGAGTCGACGTGATCCCAGATTGGATCTGGGTTCCTTCCGAAACCGTGGTCGTGAGACCAACGCCGCGCGTCGTCCACGTGATCTGGCCGACTGTGAGCGTGAGGCCTTCGGGCACGATCGCGGAAGCTGGGATTGTGACCATCTTGTTCGCCGGAGAAGTTGCACGCACACCCCCTACCTGGCGCGCCACTGTCGACGAAAGCTAGTCGGCAGTCTACCTTGGGGTATACCCACGGTAGTAGTTTATCGGTAGACGGTGCGCAAACTACGAACTCGATGGTGACGCAAGACACAGACAAGCTTTTTATCCAGGTTCGGCCGCCGAGTTGGCGTAATACCTACGTCCTGCGTCTGATTGTATTGGATCGTGTTGAGAGATAATGTGTCCTAGGGGGGTCCCTTGCCCCTCCTTATATAGTCTGGAGGGCAGGGTTACAGATCTGGAAACTAATCCTAGTCGGTTACAATTGCCATGGATAATTCGATATCAATTCCTATTCTAACCGACTAGAATCCTGCTTGATCTCCACGTCTTGTTTCCTTGCGCGAAACTCCAAGCTGTCGGATCAAGCCTCGAACTCGTCTCGTAATGGGCCAAGCCTCCTGGCCCAAGTCTAGCCGTAAGGGTATAGGGGTTTATACCCCCACAGTAGCAGGAACAATAGCAGCTATTTGATTTAACTGAGATTCAATCATTTTATTAAAGCTAATTTGATTCTTGATGGCAGTAGAGAAATTATCCATTCTATTATTTATATTTTCTAGCATTTTATCATTAGATGCCAATTTCTTAGATAGGTTATCCATTAGCTTTCCTTGATTAGACACTAACTCTCTCAGAGGTGGAAAATTATTATTATTGTTGTAAGAATTATTACCTTGATAATTACCTGAGTAGTTAGGCCTTTGTTGATTCCAACCTTGATTTTGTTGAGGACGGTTGTAGTAGTTGTTGTTATTGTTGTTGATGTAGTTCACATCCTCAAGTATCTTAGGGCAGTGATTGCCTGCGTGTCCAGTATCTCCACACTCCTCACAAGTCATGTGAGAGTCGTAGATGTGCATAACTTCTTTCTTATCTCCAGCTCTATTATCGAGCTTCTTCATGAGCAGGTCTAGCTTTGCAGACAACATGTGTACCTCCTTGAGCTGATGCATACCTCCACCTCTCTTGCGTGTCTGGGTCCTCTCTTTATTCCAGCCTTGGTTGGACGCCATCTTCTCCACAAGAGCTGTGGCTTGTGATATGTTGAGTGACAAGAATGCTCCTCCAGTTGCAGCATCCATGGTCTCTCGGGCACTGTTGCCGAGCCCATGATAAAACGTCTGCATTAGTAGCCAACTCTCCATTCCATGATGGGGACATTCTAGGATGTAGTCTTGGAAGCGCTCTCATGCTTCTGGAACAGATTCATCATGTTGTTGCTGAAAACTTGTAATCTTCCCACGGAGAGCATTGGTCTTCCGCATGGGAAAGAACTTAGCCAGAAAGTTTGTTGAGCAGAGTGCCCACGTAGTATTATTCTCCTTTATAGCATAGAACCACTGCTTCGCTCTCCCCAACAGTGAGAATGGGAAGAGGCGAAGTAGTATATCATCTCTGGGGACTCCTGATATGGTGAATGTGCTGCAAATCTCCAGAAAGTGTTAGAGATGAGCACTAGCATCTTCGTGTGCCTTCCCACAGAACTGGTTGGATTGCACCATGTTGATAAGTCCAGGCTTGAGCTCAAAGTTGCCATCGATCTCTGCAGCAGGTCCAGTGCGGATGTTGTCCGTAGTGGGAGCTAAGAACTCGCGGATCGATTTGTTCGCCATAGCTTCGAACTCTGAAGACAAGTTCCGGTGATCTTCTTGATTGGATGAAGCTTCTTGCTGAAGTGTTGATGATCTCTTTTTGAGCTTGGCTCTAGTTTTTCTGAATAATGCTTCAGGATTGTCAACAAAATTTCTTGGAAGATGTCTTCTATTCATACATTCCCCTGCATAAGATAAAAATAGAAAAAATATTGGGGTAAAACTGTATGAGAGATTAGATAAGCTCAATCATATTAGTGATGCGAATGATAACTCAAAATTCTATATCCATTCCTGATTAGTAATCAACCTTCCCCGGCAACGGCACCAAAAATGCTTGTTGGGTATTCTTAACATCATTACCAAAAGTAGGCTTAGTTTTCTAAATCTGATAACGGTGCCAAAAATGCTAAACCTATCCCTCATACCACTTAAGTCAAGTTGTCATCCCCAGCATGACATGAGAGACACGGTATTGAAATATGCAATTGCTCATCTAAATAAATAATGAATGGGATCTGCAAGCGCACAGATTAATACCGATGTAGCATTTTAACTGGGAAGTATTCCAGGTATCGTTATTTATATTTTTACCACTGGGAAGGGATTAGTAACCATCAATGTTGATTATAGAATGGAATATGAGATTAAGTATCTATCATTGCATGTATAATTGAGAACATTGTATCTAACTCTTTCATACAGGGGTCAGTGTCACATAAAAGATATATGAAGTAATGAATAGTGATAAAGATAATTAATCTGATCAGCATAACTTAGCCACATAATAAATATGATAAGCACCTCAATTAGATATTCTAGAAAGTCATTAGCATGGTATTAGAACGAACTATAAGAATATTTCCTAAGTTATTCTCAACTACATAGTCTAGCATTATCATAGTTAGTGCAAGCATACTTAGCAATCATTGCGAGACAAGACCACGCCCATGCATAGTGATATTAGCAAGGTAAATGAGAAACATAGCAATCACTCCCATGTAATAATGTTGCTCTGCCAGCCCAATACACGAGAGGGGGACTATATAAGAATCAATGAAGCTGTCACTATCACGAACTACCCCGCGATCTGGCATATTAGGTGCAATCGCAGATAAATACGGTATAAGCACCACGCCTACACAATATCTATCATTTACCCATGGATCCAATGGATAAACGTTATACAATCCTAAACATGTATATAAATCCAATCTAACTAAGCCAACTATATAACTATAATAAACTAAGAACAATATAATCTTGAATATAAATAAGTTGAACAAAGTCATAAACAATATATTGAAGTAGAACAAAGTCATATTCATAATATTGAAGAACAAAGATGAACAATTAGAAAAACAATTAGAGAATTACCAAGAATCCTCTTGACAGATCCGGAAATCAATCGAAGATTGACTCCTTCTAGTTCTAATCCTACGTAGCTATGATAATCTAGATGTCTAATTGATGTGGTGGCTCTAGGCTTGATCAGAGGCTTCTTCTCCCTTGAGGAATAATGAATTAGGGTTGAGAGGCTCTCTCCTCCAGGGGCCAGGGGGTCTGGTTTTATAGTCCCTTCAAGTGAATATGGGTCGTTGGATCAAACCGACATTGATTGAACGGTTATCCTTGATCCTTTAGGTCGGTGGAGATCTTTCCCGAAAGAGAGTCCTGATCCAACTCCAGGAGGGGGCGGGCGCCCAGGTCAACTGGGCGGGCGCCCAGTGCCTGGCCCCGTTCGGCCTCCGCTTCCTTCCCGTGGCTTCTGAAGTCCTCTAGATGTAAGATAATTGCGCGGCACGTTGATATCTCTATGAAATCCCGACGTGTGGGCCTTTCTTCCGTATTTCCTGATAACCCCCTGCAGAAATAGATAAACACCAAAACTCGTGGAATTCTGTCAGATAAAACCCTAAGTCTAGATGTTGATTTCATTTGGATCCTTTTCTTTATTTATTTGATAATTAAATTTGATACTTAAGGACCGTCAACAACCACCAAGTGTACACCATCATGTGCATGTGTGTTAGCAATTTCACAAACATTTTCTTCAAAGAAGTTATGCTAGCACTCTACTAGATCCTAACATAAACACTCAAGATGTTGACCTAGTAGCACTTGATTCATGAGATGACCGTGATTGTCCCTCTTGATAGTCGGCTATCTATTATAAATTTGATCAGTCACTTCTCTACTCATCTTAGACCAGCAAAAGCAAAACCCTATGGTTATACCTTTGCCTTGATCACTTTACTTCTTGTCCATCACCAAGTTCTTGATCACCATGATCTTTATTTCTATATTCATGCTCCATCTCTTTGTGATCATGTGGCCACCACTCTATGCCATCACTTTACTTCTTGTCCATCACCAAGTGCTTCATCACTTGTGTTGCCATGCCTAACTTAAATCACTTTAACACAATGACATTAGCAACTTGGTGTCATTACTTACCAAAACCAAAGTTAGACTTTCAACCACACTACCTTGATGTGCCCCACTATTGTGGCCACAATGCCTTGTTTATGGACATTACCTTTGTAAGGTAGTGTGGAAGGTCCTGGCTAGAGGGGGTGAATATCCTATAAAAATTTACAAATTACTAAAGCAAATTGTTAGTCAATAACAAAGCGAAGTTTTTTGCTATAACTCTTCTAAAGAATGCAAGCCACCTATTTGCTATAATCTCTATGTCAAACAAAGGCTAAGTCTCTACTAACACTAGAGAGCTACCTAAAGTTTTACACAAAGAAAACAAGCCACACTAAATTGTGGGAATGTAAGAGAGTGGGATGGGATCTTTATACCACCGTGTAGAGGGAATGGACCCAATCAATAAGAATATCAATCAATCACTAGGAGAATACTAAGGAGGCAAGCGACAATCGATTTTTCTCCCAAGGTTCATGTGCTTGTCGGCATGCTAGTTCACGTTGTGTTGACCAATACTTGGTGGTTCTCCCTTACAATGAAAGCACTTAGCATCAGCAGCTGGTCCAGCCTTGGGCGCAGGTGAATTTGGCTTATGGATCTCATCCTTAGCCTTACCCTTTTCCTTCTTCCAAGTGTTGCCCTTCTTTCTCTTAAAGTTATGCTTGTTTTAGATTGCCAATACTTGGCTACTGCTTGCACCTTTCTTGATGTTAGCCTCTGTTGTTTTCAACATGCCACATAATTCATTTAAGTCCTTCTCCGCCCTATGCATATGGTAGTTCGAGATAAAGTTTCCATAACTGGGCAGAAAAGACGAGAAAATGAAATCAGTAGCCAACTCTTGGCCAATCGGGAAGCGTAGCTTCTCCAACCTCTGAGTGTAACCAACCATCTTGATTACATGTGGACCAACTACTGTGCCCTCTGCTAGCTTGCATTCAACAAAAGCCTTTGAGACTTGGAACCTTTTAGCCCTAGCCTCAGATTGAAATATATCATGAAGCGCTATGCTTATATCATATGCTGCATGATTATTTTCGAACTGCATCTGCAAGTCTGGTTCCATACAAGCAAGCATGAGGCAACTCACTTCAAGATCAGCATCACATGCTCTCTTGTAAGCGTTCTTCTCTATAGAAGATGCATTATCTGCAGGTGCTTCTGTAAATGGGGTGTCTAGAATCTCTTCCTTTTTCTCAGCCCTGAGAACAATTCTCAGGTTGCGGATCCAATCCATATAGTTTGTTCCATTCAGTTTATCTTTCTCAAGAATTGAGCGCAAAGTAAATGTTTGATTGGTAGGCACCATCAATCTATAACAAAAGTAATATAAAACACTAAGACAATGTATCCAAGATAGAGTAAATAATATTAAATAAAATCTACTCCCACTAAAATCAATATCTCTCGATTGATACTTAGTGATTCAAGATCTACAACTAACAAGTCTACTAGTGAGCTTTAGCATCACTCCTAGTAGACATGGTAGATTGGTAAGCAGCTCCTTGCTAATCATAACACATATGACTCTTGTTGTTGGGGTAGCATCTCTATGCTTTTGTTGCCCTACTACTTATGCTCCAAGGTCCCTAACCATTAGGATGACCTCGTTCAAGTAACCAATCCTTCTATAGTAAGTATCTGATATGAATCTACCTAGTCAAGAAAAACCAGTGGCACCCTAATTTTATAGACCTACCACCAATTGTACAAGACACATGATAGTGTAGGGTTTAGGGAAACATTTAACGTAAACATTGCTGAGAGATCGTTCTACTTCACTACCACATGCATATAGACAAAAACATTATCGCATATGAAAGTATAACATAGTAAAGAACGACATTAACACAGATATGACTTGGTATAGCCCATTATCACTTTGGAGATCTCCATCTATCTCTTCATCATGGTGATCTCCATATCCATGATCCACATACGCCATCCACCAGTAATGAGTCCACCAAGACTAGCTATCACTAACGCAAGGTAGTAAATTAAAATTACATAGTCGCAGATAGGATCATCACAGTGTGGCACGCAGGCCATTACATCAAAAGGACAATATTTATATGGCTCCAACCATATTGTCATTGTCATGACATGCAAGCCATGAATTTATTACATAAATGCATCACATACACATAAGAGTTATACCAGTCATGAATCCTTGCAAAATAGAGTTAACCGATTCTGACGTCTAAACTTCTAGGGCAAAAAACTCTATTTTCTCGACCTCGGTTACACTGGGAAGAATTGGATGTAAAAAAATTTTCTATGATTTTTGTTTAGAAATCATCTCGATCCAAGTTACGGATCAAAAGTTACGGTTGTTTTACCAAACAACACTTTTCTCAGCAATTCGGCGTCCGGCAGTAGATCCCATCTACCACCATCACACATCATATGCGCTTGGCACTTGACCTAGGGTCCAATTAGATCAATCTGGTTGATCTCTATCTTGCTATGACTGAGTTTACATGTATCACTTAACTCAGATGGTGGAATTCCTTCCATAACGAGTAGATTGTTACAATACCAGCATGACAAGACCATGAACCAAGATGAGAGACTCATCTAAAACCGTACATATCTCTGTATGTACCTAATTGAACCTATAACAAAGCAGCAATGGCTCTAATACCATTGAAAGGTTATAAGGATTGTTGATGGTCCTTAATGCTCACATTTAACCATCAACTAATCATGGAAAAGGAACGATATGCAACCAACATCCAAAATTAGGGTTTCATTTGACAGAATTCCACGAGTTTTTGGTGTTTGTCTATTTCTGTAGGGGGTTATCAGGAAATATGGAGGAAATGTCCACACGTCGGGTTTACATAGAGATATTAATGTGTACCACAATTATCCAACATCTAGAAGAGTCCAGAAGCCACGGGAACGAGCGGGAGGCCGAGCGGGCTCGAGGGCTGGGCGCCCGCCCTCCCCCCTTGGGTGCCCGCCCTGCCCTGGTGACCAATCAGGGCAGGTCTCGCAGATCGTGCTCCACCGCCTTTGAAGATCAAGGAAAACCGTGCGATTAAGGTTGGTTTGATCCAACGGCCCACGTTCATTTGGAAGGGCTATATAAGCAGGCCCCCTGGCCCCTAAGAACATACCTCTTCTACAGAATCAAAGCTAGGGTTTCAATTATTCATCCAAGTAGAGAGGATCCCTCTAGTTCATCTAGTTCTAGTTCTAGTTCATCTAGTTCTAGTTCTAGTTAGTTCTAGTTGTAATCTAGAAAATAGGGAGAGAGAAGAGGAGAGCGGAGGAGGAGTCGGATCTGTCGGATCTTCCTCAACATTGTACTTTTGCAGCAACTGGTTCGTTCTTCATCGTTCTCCAAGTTATTTGATTCATAATTCCTGAGTTCTTTAATTACTTTTATTTATATTCAAGTTATTTATTGGATTCCCGCTTGCATCAAGTGCTCTAGTCTTTGAAACGCTAGAGTAGTAATTAATAGATTAGACGTGGTGTTTAGTCTTGCAATTACCTGGAATTACACCCAATTCTGCAGATTGTTGTGGTAGCCCTAGGGTAGTGACAGCCCTAACGGTCGACGTATTCCACCTCGTTCGGATCGGTGTTTGTAGGACCGAAGTCAGAGCTTTCTAGCCCCCTTCTCATCTCTTTCTGTGGTTAGTGTTCTGATGTCCCGAAATAAATATTCTTTGAAGTAATTCTTGATTCTTAGATCAACTAGAGAACTCTTAGGAAACTTCCTCTCTTCCCACCAAAAATAATTATATAGTTATCTTTGGGTGATCTTGAATCTTAATTAGTATACTCCCGGGTGAAAGCTACATCGGTATCCGTGCGCTTGCGGATTTCTCTATTTGCGTTTAAAATACCCAACAAGGATGCTACGCTAGCCAGAAAACAAAAGTTTGACCTCATAAACTAGGATCAACTGCTAGTTATAGATCACGAGATTACCACTAGATGCGCAGGTGCAGCGAAAGTGACTCGATGTAGTCGTGCGCATCGCTGCAGTGTTGTGCAGTTACATGGTCATTCATCATGTCAATCCCTCTCGTGTGGTTCATCCTTATGCTCTAGATGCAGCATCTTAGAGGTATCTCACATGTATGGGAAGAAGCGTCGTGCCTTCGGACTGCTAGGTCTGTGAGGAGCAACAGGCGCGGGCCTGGGTGAGTGGTGGCGGCTGCCAAATAGCGTGTATCAACCCTAGCTGCCCCACCCTCTCTTTTATAGGTGTCCCCTAATCAGCCCCGAGTTGGAGGCCCAATTAAAAAACCCTAAGCCTTGTCTAATTCAGGTCCAACCCGAATTAGGCTTTCATCCCCTTAAGCGTGCGACCCTATGGGTTTACATACATATAGACATGAGCCGAGTACTCCTACTCGCCCAATAGTTGTCAGCAGCCTCTAGCAAGGCATGACAACTCCTATACGCATGTAAATATCATGTCAGACGAACCACTACAAACACATACATGTTATTCTCTTACCACACGATATTTGGTCCAACTCGTGGGTTAACACTTAACCCAAGCATGGCCATGCATTTTTTGATCTAATCACTTGAGTGATCTAGTGATATCTCTCTCACATAGAGAGAGAGAGGCAAGTTCTATCTTGATTATGTATGTCTCACATCATATTTTCTCACAAACTCGAAGACCCTATCCTATTACAAAGTAGCGTTTAGTAGTCCCTAAGTAGGTCGTTTCACATCTTGAGAATATACGACAATCTCAGGTCTAAGGACATAATGTACATGATGCACAAAGAGAGAATAAGAATAACTCATGTTGGGTCTGTCCAGCCCTATGTCATACATGTGCCCACATTATTAGTTTAACATCTCTATGTCTATGACTTGTGAAACATAGTCATCAACTAATGCATGTGCTGATCTAATATTCATGTGTGTCCTCAGACGAACTCTAATCAGGGACAACTTTAGAATAACCATACAAGTAAATGAGTATCATAAACAATTCACATAATCGTCAATTGATACAAGTTTGTCTATAATGGATATTCATTGAACTCATAATATATGTTATGGATATAATCATAATATCATCATCTCTATGACCACCTCTAGGGCATATTCCTAATACAAGTCGTCTAAGGTGGCGGAAACCACCAAGAGTAATAGAAATTCACAACTCAAATGATCCCTAGTGCCACTAGATGCAACCACTTAAACAAATGCACTTGGAATCACTCCCAATCTTAGAAATATGAAGAATCAATGAAGAAGATGGATGGGAGATGTTTTCTTAGGCTCACAAGGATGTCAAGTGAGTTACACCCAAAAGCCGGTTACCCACTATTTATAAGCCCCCAAAAGAATATAGTTGTTGGCTCTCTGTTCACACAAAACTCGGGGCGACCAGATGCACATCCTCAGTGTCTGATGCTCGGACTACAACCACGTGTCCTCTGTCTTTCAATGTCGCATGTTAGATCTCAACGGTTAAGTTCACACCAGACTCGCTTTAAAATAATGACTGGATGTTGGACCCTAGGGTCCGATCTCTACTTAGAGAGGTCCCAGAACACGGTTTCCTCCACCAGACACATCTGATGACTGGTGACCAAACTCAGCCCCGCGTCTAGTCCTACCACTGCTTGCTCGCTCATGCCACGTTAGCTCGACTGGATGATGAACAATGTTCACCCAGCGTCCAGTTGCCTACGTCTGCTGCTCTCAATAAGTGACTGGACGTGTAGGTCCCTGTGTTCGATACTCAACCCTAGGTTGCTACCTCTGCACACTGCAATTCAGTACTAACCGGACACAACCTCAGCGTCCGGTGTACCCGACACCAACATTTGGTTAGTGTTTGTCAGTGTTTCTCGATGAGAAACACTACCGTGACTTTGGCACCTTCTCAACCCTTGCTCAAATGTGCTAACCACCAAGTGTATCATCTTATGCACGTGTGTTAGCATGTTTTCACAAACATTTTCAAGGGTTAATGTTAGCACACTAGGTTCCTAATGCATATGCTCATATGAAATCACCTAGTGGCACTTGATAACCACTTTAGCCATGAAATTCCTCTCTTCATAGTACAAATATCTAAGTGTGATCACATCCTCTATGGTGTCTTGATCACTAAAACTAAAATCCTATGTTATACTTTTGACTTGATCAATTGGGTTTTGTTTCTCTCATATTTTCCATGTTGACCACGTGATCATCTTATAGTCATCACCATCGTTGCAATGATCATTTCTAGCTTCATGACTTGGCATGGGACCATTCTTACATGTCTACACATTTATATTAGGATTAGTCTCTAGGTTTTATCAGTTATCTAAAACCAAACTAGGGCTTTCACAGTGGCTACCATGTCACCTTAGCATGGCAAGATGCTGTGAGGAAGAGGCAAGATCTGGTGGGAGAAGGAAGCTCAATTGCATAAATATAGGTTGGATCTAGTCAACTTTGGTCAGCCCACGTCACCATGCTAACTAGAGAAGGATAAAACACCCATTGCAATATCTTCACTACCCACTATGTAAGAATTCAATTTCATCGCTTCAAGTTAACATTCTTAAAAGACTAAAGGATGCTTCCCAACATATGACTCTCCATAGCTAGCTTGGTGCCTCAATGTTGTGCCATTGCTTGAGCACTTCTATGTCACATGTGTACCTTGATACCAAGTTGCTCACTTGTGCTTTGAAATGAACCTGCAATTTCCACAAAGGGAAATCCATAGATAAATAAATAATACAAGCGATAGTCCCAACTCCCAAGAGATCATGCAATCACTTGCTCATTATCTAGTTGGTACCATAATCCTACATTATAATTACCTATTTTAAGGGTTACATGACATGAATTCCCATTTATTACAAGGCCCATGTGGGTGCGCGCATGCACACATGCACAGAGACAGAGAGAGAACAATATTAGAGTAGAGCAAAGTGAAGAGACTCCATCCACCAATAGGCAACTCAAGTCTGGGATGAACCCTCTAGTCATCCCATTCATCATGGAGGTCGACGAGTTCTACCCTCCATGTCATGGAGGCTGGCAAGCTCCGTCCGATCTACACACCATGGATCTCACACGGCTCATGCTTGAGCAACAATGACACCAAGAGACGTGTGAGGTGAGCGACAAGGGACAATTGCATGGAGAAGAGAATAAGGTAATGTAGGGTTGGGAGCGTCGTCATTGAGGCCAAAGCAGATCCCGCTTGGTGGGTGATTTAGTGTGGCAGTGGTGGCAAGGAGAAGCGAGAGGAATGAGGAAAGGATTATCATGGGTTGATTTCTAAAAAGATGCAAGGTTTTTTTTTGTAAACTATACACTAAGGAGAAGTGAGAGGAACGAGAAAAAACTATTACCGGTTGATTTCTAAAAAAATGGAGGTTTTTTTCGTAAACTGTATACTGCCACACGTCAGTATGCAGGGAGCCACCAATGCCTCCATTGCTCTCGTGCGGGTAGGAGGGAGGAGGTTTTAATAAACCTAATATATATGTTTGCGTCATTAATATTTTTGTACAAAACTAAAATAGTCTCCTACCTAAATATATGATTTATATAATCAGACCGCACCCAACAACATCCAAAAAAATTTTAAATCCAAATTTATCTACCTTCGCAATAACCCTATTTCCCTTTATTCATCCCACTGTATCTTGTATAAGAAAGAAGTATTACAGGCTAAATATCGATAAATTTATAAATTAGTTATAGTTCTGATGGTGTCTAAGTTCCAACATTTCTCTAGTGGGATTGGATGTATATATGTTTATGAATGAAAAAGGTTTTTATGGTAGATGGTGAGTGTAACTTATCTCTTCTGTTCAGCGACATATATTCCTTCTAAATACTTCACGAATTGAACACTTGAACCGATTTTCCCGATATAAGATAATGAATTTGTTAAGCATAGGACAATTGGTTCCACTATGGTACAAACTAGGTGATTTTGTAGTGAAATGGGAATGAACGATATGTATACCTTAGTCTTCTTCACTTCCAATAGCCTTTGCAGCGTATGCAATGTGGGTTAGAGATGCTGTGAGTTCAAATCACAAGCGAGCACGTAGCAATCTTGGTTCCAAGCACTTTTATCTCCACTATGCTCTTGCAGCTTTTTTTCAACATGGATCTTGGGGACAAGTTAGGTGATTAGCTGTTGACCTGAGAGTTGTACTATTTTGCCGATTCTCAATTGTTATCGTTAAGAAAGAAATAGATGGTTTATGCACATTATCCATGAGCTCAAATACAACATTTCTTCGCCAAACCATCTATGGTGTCATTATTTTTAAAGCACCACCCAAAGCTCTGATACCTAATGGCTTTATCTTAAGAGTTGTCATAACCGAATGTTTTTAATAGTTGATTTTAAATGTGTCAACAACATGCTAACAACCAAAATGATCAAAAGAAGGTTGATACTTGATTTTCATATGGTTTCCCAAACCAGCTAGGATGGTTTATGAACTTTGTCAAAATGCATAATGGACTTCATCATTGTGTTCCTCCCATCGAGCCGTTAAAAATACCATTAGTTTAATTATTATTTGACATTATAATGCTTGTTTGCTACTCACTCTGTTTCAAATTATATGACATTTGACTTTTTAAATATATTGTTTATTATGATATAATGTATATCTAAGTGCATGGCCATAGATATACCCAAATGTCATATACATTAACAGAGTGCTACCATATACTTTGAACCACATGAAGATAGTTAACCGCATGAAGATAGTTTGAACCAAAGTTTGGATATCTACCATATACTTTGAATCAAAAATCAACCGCATGAAGATAGTTAACAGAGTGCTACCATCAACCGCATGAAGAATGGCAAAGTTAACACAACATTTTAGATCTAAACATTTTATTATTTGACTATTTTTATGAATTTAGTTATCGATAATATACTACTCTAAACTATATTTTAAACTTATATACCATACTTTCTTAATGTGAGAATATCTAAGATTGAAATCCTAACTCTGCCACTATGCATTATAAAAGATATGTGTTTAAAAAAGTCAAAATATCTTATGATTTGAAACGGAAAAAGTACTTCTGTATACTTTCCTCTGTCCTAAAATATTTGAAGTTTTAGATTTGGACATAAAAATTAGGATGAGTGAAAATGTGTGGTGCATAGAAACCAAGAATGATAGAGATAGAGAGAAATATAAAAAAATGTATTAAGAAAAGAGAGAGTATGTATTGAAAAGTGGGAATATTAAACATTTTAAGATAAAATTTTAATGCTACTCCGTATAAGATTATTTATTTTGAAGGCAGTGAATATGAAATTTGAGTATTCCTCGCCTCAGGGCCTTTTTTATTTAGCCGTTATAAATTTCAACAAGTAAGTATCTTCCGTCACCATCGTCATTTTTTAAAAGTAAACACAAAAGAGAGGAAAACGAACGAATTGCCTCTGAATCCTTAACGGGTCAAAAGAACAGACGACGATCCGACGCCGGACCTCGTCCCCCTTCGTCCTCCTCCACTGCAAGTCTGCAACCACCATCTGGCTTCCTATTCCGCTCGACCGCCTTCCTCCCTCCTCCCGCTCGCGCGCGGAGCGAGCCGACACCATAGGGAGAAGCAGGCGCCAACCGTTTCACCGAGGATACCTCCCTGGAGGCCGGTGATCTCCGGTTCCGGCGGCGGAGATGGGATCGTCGTCGCGGATCTTCGAGTACTTCGTAGTGTGCGGGCTGGGCCCGGAGATCCGGTCCCTGGATGGCATCAAGGGTTTCCATGGTGTTGAGGAGATGTACATGTCGGCCTTCCTAGACCAGTTCCCGCCGTCCAACCACGCTCTGTACCCTCCGCCGCCGCCGCAGCTCCCCACCGTGAGTTTGCAGATCCTGCCTCTCCTCCCTTCCCCTCGCCCCGTTAATTTGATTGAGCGTTGATCTGCTTTGGGTGAATTCCGGTCGAGTTCCCTCCCGGCAGAGTAGAATGGACCGAATTGGGGATCACCGAAACACGTGCATTCAGCGTCGGCATTTGGTTAGGGGTGGCTTGTTGCTCATTTCGATAAAAAGAACACTGATTGTAAGGAGTGAATCATGCTGCTCTTATGCAGCGGGCTTATTGCTAGTATCGTGTGTTTATGTGGCTGCCTCACTAGCACAGTGGTGGAGCCAGAAAATTATGAAAGGTGGAGGTGATGAAATTGTCTTAGCCTGCTGCAGAACATGCTTTCTCTGCATACTAGCCTGCTGCTCCCCTGTGCCTGCCTGTTGGCCCTCCTGCAGGGCTCATGCTGCACTGCTGCTGCGTGCTCTCGATCGTTGATTTGTTGTTAATCTGTTTTTTAACATAAATGATATCTAATCTCTCTTTAAATTGCTCTTTTACCTCTGGATTTGTGAATCTGATCCTATGTAACATTGAATGGTCACAAATGCAGTGTGTTTTGCCAGCGGGAGTAAGAATATATTCTTCAGGGCTGGACACAGATGATGTCTCAACTTATCCACGTAGTTATCCTATAGTTTTAACAGGTACATGTCATAGCCATTCAGATTTATATGTCTGGTTGGAAAATAATATTTTGTATAAATTTTGTAGTATACTGTCCAAGCCTTATGGTCAAAACTGCTATTGCTTTGCTGTATACAGGTCACCCTTTTAATTATGTTGTCATTTCTTGTAGAGGGAGATGGCTCAAAAATTTATGTCAGTTGTATTGCATTTCGGGATCCTATTTGTGAAGATATAATTGAAGCCTACCAAATTCCAGCGAACTCCTTTGCTGATAAATGCATCTGCCTTGTGTCCCATTCTCCTAGTTTCCAAGTCCTTCGTGATGCCCTTGAGGAAATATTTGTTCTTTGTTTTTCTCCTGCAGGGTGTAGGTAAATTTAGTATTCATGTGCTTTGTATGTGCTTGTTTCAAGTACCAACTACTTCAGAATCTAATTTTCTGTTATCGGATTTCAGCAAGCCTTTGTGGGACATAATATCTCATATGGTGTCACATGTGACATTACCCACACCAGGAAAGAATCGTGTCTTATTTGCCATTGAGAATTGTCTTCTTTCTGCGGAAGCTCCTCCAAAAGAATGGCTTCCCCACGCTGATGTATGTTTCCTGTTTTGATTTGTTCTTACACTATTCAGCCTTGTTTGCAGTATAATTCCTATGTTAAATTGAATACATTCGTTTTATTCACATCAGACTGGTTATATCAAGCTTTTCTGTGCCTGCAGATATCGTTCCAGCCATTGGTGCAGTGTCTGGATGTTGATAAACTAATACTGCTCTTTACTGCTGTCCTGCTTGAAAGAAGGATATTGCTTCGATCAAATAAGTATTTGATTGTTCTGTCCCCACTTTCCACTTAGCAACTTTGATCATTTTCCTCCCTCGGTCCCTCCTATCAGTTCATCCTTATCTAGCCTACTCCAATTTACTTGGGACTAAAGTGCCTTGCTGTATCTCACCCTTATCTCTGCATGTCATAGCCACATAAGTGAAGGAACTGTTTCATTGCATGTGTTACCTAGACATGAAAGAGTTCTTGACACATTCGCCACCATTAATGATGAAATTATTATGCGTTTGATAGACTTCTCTTTGATAATAATGCAGGTATACTCTATTGACTCTAGTTTCAGAAGCCATTTGCCATTTAATATACCCAATTAGGTGGCAGGTAGGTTTCACTCACATATGTGGTTTCATAAACTTTTTCATTGGACTTGAAAAGTACCTTGGAAAACAACTGCTGTGATCGAGGAATTCATTTATATCTGTATCCATAATTCTGGCTGATATTATGTTCCTAATCATGGAGTGAATTCATATAGCTTATTCTGTTTGCTGCAGCATGTCTATATTCCAATAATATTCTCTAGTGGGGTTGATTACATTGATGCCCCGACACCCTACATGATGGGACTTCATTCTGGTGTTGACACATCTGCGGTGACAATGGATGGTGTAAGTTGTAAAATCAAGACAAGATTTTCCATTTGCTAAACTTTTTGGTCTTGCTCTTTTTCTCTTGTAGTGATATATCAGTTCTCATTTATTTGGTATGAAACAGGATTTTCTTTCTTATTTTTTTTCTTAAAAGGTAGTTTTGGTTGCCTTGATATTCACAACTGATGTTTGAGTGAGACATCTTCATTCTATTTGATTTGCAACATAAAAGTCGGAGGTGTGTGCAACACATGTTAAGAATCTTCCAAAGCGATAACGCTTTGCTTGAACTTCCAACATATTTGATTTTTGCAGAATTTGTAATTATACTAATATTTAGAGCTTGAGGGCACTAGGTTTTCTTCCAGATGTGTTAATAATTTCCATTATGATAATATGACTACTTATTCAAGGATAATTTTGTATCGACTCCAAGTAATTCTAATTAGTTAAGTACCTATTCAAAGTACTCTTAAGAGAAGTTTTGTTTTGGTTATGTGCATGCATGCTTCAAATAAAAGATTCTTTTGTTGCTTATATTTAGCTGTTTTCTAACCATGGTGTAGTTGTCTTAATTCATTTTTGGTTTGACAGCTAATACTTGCATTAATCTATCACACTTGACACATTCTCAAATCAATGCATTTCAACATTGTTATGATAAGGTATATGACTGCAGGTAGTGGTGGTAGATCTTGAATACAACCGGATAACAACGTCAGAAGAAATTCCTCCAATACCAGAAACTGAACATAGCTTCCTTCGTGGTGAGATATTAAAATTACTACAACCCAATGTCATGGGAATTGATTTCATGAAAGTCAATCTTGCCAATATGAGTGACCGTTCTTTAAGGGCTGGCACAAAATCATGGAGTCAGGAACATGATTTCCAACTTAGGTAATTCTATTCTCCTTTCCTATGCTTACCATGCTCTGCTTAATACTGCCTTAGATATGAATAGAGATGAGTAAGTTGCTAGTACATTTAGTTCCTGCACCATCATATGCACATGTGCTAGATATTTGGATTGTTTTTGCCATTTTCTGTGTCACATGATACCAGAATCAGTGGGTATAAATTATTTTGTCATAAGCAATGCAGAAACTACTGGAATCTGGAAAGAATAATATGTTCATCCTTAGTCAGATAGGGACCTTAGAATTCTTTGTGATGTTACTCCCAATGCTTCACAATATTTGTCCATTCTCCTGGGAATCATTATTTTTAGGTCTTGTAGTTCCGTTTGATGCTGTGAAAGAAGTTAAATTGTTTCAGCATAACATTCAGTAGGAGCATGTTTTATTAGTTGATATTCTTTTTTATGCAGGCTGATATTTTTGAGATTCTTTGCACAGATCCTGAGTGGTTACCGTAACTTCATTGTAAGACATCATGTCTAATAACTTCTGAAGCAGCCATTTATAATGTTCATAGTGGTAACTTAGGAGTACCTTTTCCCCCTTGTCAGGATACTACTTCAACGACTGGTTTCAATTCTCAAGCTTTTCTGAAAAAGCGTTCTCGAGCAACTAATCAGCCTGTCGAGTCCATGTCAATGGTATGCTTCCAACTTGTGCTTACTCATTTTTATTTTCTTTTTCATGCTGTCATAATTGTTAGTGTACAATTGAGATGTCTGAGGAAAGAATTTAATGGTGAACATGGGAAAGTTTGTTTGGTTTCCTCAACTGCTGTTGTAATTTTCTTTATATGGTATTTTGTCTGTTTTTTAATTACTATCTTATAGGGTTTCAAGAAGAGACCTAGCTGCGTGTTTCTAAAGCACAACTACCTTAGTTATTATAAACTACATTATACAATACAATCTTTAGATTCTATGTTCATTGGTCACCAAAACCAAAGAGGGGTGGTTTAGGAGACAAGAGTATATGAGCAAGAGACAAATTTGGGGCTTGTTTGACAGGGCTCAAGACGAGCTCCACAATAGAGCTATGTGGATCCCTGCCAAACAGGTGAGCTCTAAGACGTTTGTAGAGTGGCAGATCATTGGAGCACCCCTAATCGTATTACAAAAATGTAGAGAGGTGAAAACCTAGCTCTCTATGTAGAGTTGCTGATTGAAAACTGAAGTGCCCATACACGCACTCTGTAATTACAAGGAATTGCCATTGGTGTTAACCCCCTCGGTCTCGCTCGCCCCCTCTCTCCCCTGACTTGTTTGTTCCCATCGCCTCTCGCTCCCACATGCTCTCGCTCCACCCTTAAACCCCGGGCGCCGGAACTAAACCCCACCAACAGAAGAAACTGAAGATGACGAAATAGACCCAGACTGATGCCTCTTAACCACCACCCCCTCCTCATGATTCCGCGCCTCTGCTTGCTTGGGCACCGTCATGCCAGGCAACCATCACAAGGCACTAACCGGAGGGAAGATGATGTCTCCTAGCTGTTGCCGCAAGGATAGCTTGCCACTGAGCTGTTGCAGGGAGGATTCATGGCCGAGCAACTCACATCGACCAGGCTGCCCACAGAGTTGAGATCCATATCCATGGCTGTTATGTGATTTGGTAATTTCAGATATTGTAGTTGGGGGTCTTGGTTAAGATTGTATTGACTGTGGATTGTGTAAGTGATTTTAGTTCAAACTAGAAAATGATATGATACAGGTGGATTATTTGTACCTACAATTTCATTTTTTTCCTCAAAAACGCAGGAGGGGGGGTAAGAACCCATACAACACAACACACACAAACTCTGCAGCAGCAGCAGCAGCAGCAGCTGCTGCTAAGAAACTAACGCGCCTGTGACAGCGAAAACACTTCCACAATAGACAGGGCGCTAACCACCCGGAGCGAGGGCATCCAAGAGGGACAATCCTCGAGCCCCTGCCAAAGACCACGACCTTCTGTCATCTTCCGCTACAGCAAGAGCGCCTGCAACACTTGGGGGCTGCACCATCAAAAACACATCTGTTGCGGTGTGTCCATAAGGTCCAAGCTCCCAGGATTATGAGAGAGTTGATTCCTTTCCTTACCATGTCACTAGTAGCATTGCTCACTCTCTCCTACCATGAGTGAAAGGATGTTTCTGTGGACTGTGGGGAAAAAGCTTGGAGTCCAATCCGAGAAAAGAAGCGGAACCAAAATTCTCTTGCAAAGACACACTGGACTAAGAGGTGACCAATAGTTTCTGCAGCCTGATCACATAAAGGGCAGTGCTCAGGATGAGGGAGTCCATGGCGATCTGCTGTCCAACATCGGTTGTGAGCCACCAACCGAACAAAGAAGTGGCATTTGGGCGGTGCCCAAGTCTTCCAAATTCTTTCACAAGGCTCAAACGATGTAGATCCCACAAAAAGTCCCTTGTATGCAGTCTTGGCCGAATACTGTCCATCTGAGGAAAACCGCCAAATATGTCTGTCTTCAACATCCGGTTGCAAAAAGAAATCAGATAGGACATCCCACAGGAGGAGGTAATCAACAATTACACCAACCGTGCGAGCCCCTTTTATATCAGAAATCCAAGTCTGGTTGGTGAGGGCATCCTGGACCGTTTGTTGTTTGGTCCTCCTTTTAGGGATGGCGGCGAAAAGACGAGGTGCAAGAACTGTGATACATTGGCCATGGAGCCAACGGTCTGTCCAGAAAAGGGTGTTCGCTCCATCCCCAACTTCGGAGTAAACAGCCACTGCGAAGAAGGCTCTGACTTGCTCTGGCACATGAATTGGAAGATTAGCCTAGCCCATGGACGATGTGGTTCTGTTTTTTGTAGCCAGACCCATCTCATTCGCAGTGCCCAGCCAAGGGATTTAAGGTCTGAAATTCCTAAACCCCCAAGTTCTTTAGGAATACAAACCTTACCCCAAGCAACGAGACAGTGCCCTCCTTTTGCATCTCTGCGGCCTCTCCAAAGGAACCCACGCTGAATTTTATCCACTGCTTTAATAGCCCAAGGTGGAAAATCAATGCCATAATTAGATAGATGAGCATATTAGTGAGCACAAACTGAACTTGAACCTTTCTTCCAACCTTGGTCATCAATTCTGCTTTCCAGCCTGGAAGCTGATCAGCAACGCGGTCAATCATAGGCTGAATTTGATCCTTGGTAAGCTTCTTCAAAGAGAGGGGCAATCCCAAATATTTGCATGGGAAGTCAGTGAGTGCACAGGGCAGCAGGTTGTGCACTACTGCAAGCTCCGCATCGCCACATCTGATGGGCAACACATTCCTTTTAAGTTTGTCTTGAGCCCCGTTGCTTCTCAAACAAATTGAGGATACCCGAGGTTACAGCAATGTCACCAGCTTCTGGACGGAGGAACATAACCACATCATCTGCATAAATGTGTATTCTGTGATGTAAGCTGCGCCTAGGTAGTGGCTGCAGCAAGCCTTCACTTTCAGCCTTCGAAATCATGTGCCCCAATACATCCATAACCAGGATGAACAACATCGGGGAGAGGGGGTCGCCTTGCCGCAGCCCTCGTCTATGTGCAATATTGTCACCTGGGATCCCATTTAACAAGACTTGAGTTGAAGAAGAAAATAACAGCCTGCTGATTATATCCCGCCAAATTTGTCCAAAACCGAGCTGCTGCAATATCTCAAGTAGGAAGGGCCAGGACACAGAATCAAATGCCTTCAAAATATCCAACTTGAGTAGAATTCGGGGCTGCTTCTGCTGATGAAGGTACCTTGCTACCTGTTGCACTAACATGAAGTTATCCTGCATAAAACGCCCTTTTATGAAGGTGCTTTGGTTAGGAGAGACAATCTGTTGCAGCCGGGCAAGTTGATTAGCAAGCAGCTTTGTTATTAGTTTGGCAAAACTGTGGACCAAGCTTATGGGCCTGAAATCCTTGGGTTGTTCTGCACCTTCTTTTTTGTGGAGGAGGGTGATGTAAGCTGAATTTAGAGTTTCAAAATTTACCATTTTCCTGCTCCATACCGCTGAAGTTGCTACCATGATGTCTTCTTTTATAATAGCCCAGCAGGATTTATAGAAACGACCTGTGTACCCGTCCGGCCCGAGGGCCTTATCTGAAGGTAACTGCTGGATCGTCCTCCACACCTCATCTTCGGTGAAGGGAAGTTCAAGCTGCGACATGTCTTGTGCATTAATTCCCAAATCAGCCAAGTTGATTGTGTGCTCCCTAACTGTACAGGTTCCCAGCAGGTTTTCATAAAAATCATCAATGACTGCAGCCTTGTCCTCATGGCTGGTGCAAATTTGTTCTCCTGTAATAAGTTTACCAATAAAATTCTTCCTTTTCTGGTGCCGGGTGTGCATATGGAAGAGTCTTGTATTAGCATCACTATCTTTGAGCCAGTTGATCCTTGAGCGTAAGCGAGCCATTGTGCACTTGAGGGATGCGAGGGCCAAGCTATGCTTCTTCAGATTATTCTTGAGCCATACTTCTCCAGGGGAAAGCTGTCGGTTGTCTTGGGCGATCTCGAACTGATGCAAAATTTGTCTTGCCAAGGCAAGCTGAAAGCTAACCTGTCCCACCGCCTTATCACTCCAACTCTGCAGGCCCTTGGTAACAGCTTTGAATTTCTTGTTCAGAGTTAAACAAGGGCATGGACCAGCAGGGGTTGAAGCCCAAGCTGAAGCAGCAGCCTCCTGGAAACCATCAAGTTTGGTCCAAAAGGATTCAAAGTGAAATCTGGGTCATCCTGGTTTATTATCTTGGAGGCTCAGCAGGAGAGGGCAATGATCAGAATCATCTGAAGCCAAACTCTGAAGTAAGTCGTTGGGAAATTTCTCCTCCCAGTCAACTGAACATAACACTCGATCCGATTTCACCAAGGTAGGAGAGTTTTGCTGGTTTGACCATGTGTACTTGCGACCACGCAGGGGTATCTTTTTAAGAGCCAAATCATTGATAAGCCTCCTGAAACGACCCATCATTGCGCTGTTATAATTGGTATTATTCTTGTCTTCATCCCTGTAAATTAGATTAAAATCCCCAGCCACCATCCATGGTCCTGGGCATGCTGCACGAATATCCCGTAATTCCTGTAGAAACTGAATTTTGTCCTCATTACCTTGGGGTCCATAAACACAAGTCAAGCACCACGACTGCCCATTTTCCAGGGAGAACTGAACTGTTACACTATGATTGTCAACCCGCTGAGCTATAGAAAATCCAATATGTCGTTGCCAGGCAACTAGCCATCCTACTGTGCAATTTCACAAGTAATCATTCTTTCTTGCCCAGGATCATTGGGTCCATGTTTGAAACTTTTGCCAAAAAGGAGTCCACAACAAGGTGCAATCAATGGGTCTTAATCACATTTGATCAATGGGTCTGAATTCTGTGTTAGATGATTTTGATTAGCACTTCAACTATTAGAGCATCTCTATTAGATACTCGAACACATGTATAGCATGTAACTTGTACTCCTATTTGTACTTTGACTACATATATGAAAGCCACCTCCCTAACGGGTGTGAGGTGTTCCCTTAATTCTCCACATGGTATCAAGAGTTCGGGTCCCCTTCCGACTCCTTCCTCTACATAACTTCTCTCCCGCGCCACCTAATCCATGGCCGCGTGGCCACCCAACTCGCGTCCTTCTCCCTGCGCATGATTCCCTCCAGCACGCTCGTTCCTCCCTATCGTGGCTCCTCTTTGCCCGATCGGTGCCCCTCCTGATCCATCCTTGGTTGGTCTTCCTCACCGCGATGTCGACAAACTCTGCCTCCGCCACCAGCGGCGCCATGGGCAATCTCACTACCGAGCTGATCGTCATCATTCCCTACGCGATGATTGCTGTCTGCTCTCATGTTCTTGTTGTCCTCGAGCTGAAACACCCAAACTTCCACAAGTGGGCGCCCTTCAAGTTCTTGCTGGGGAAGTTCGGACTTCGTGGCCACATAGACGACCATGTCTCGGCCAACCCCAATGATCCCCAGTGGATCATGGATGATTCCTGTTTGCGTCCACAGTTGGCTTCTCGGATCTATTGCTGCAGATGTCTAGGACCTTGCCATGGCACAAGATCAATCGGCGCACCAGCTTTGGGTCACCATCGAGGGCCCCTTTCTGGCCAACAAGGTGCCCCACAAGGTCTTCCTACATGAGGTATTGTCCTTTATGAAGCAGGGGACCTCGACTACTGCCAGCACATGAAGAACGTAGCCGATGCCCCGTGCGATGTTGGCCATACTATCTTGCCGTCGCAACTGGTCCTCAACCTCCTATGCGGCCTCAACCCGTGCTTCTCCAGCATGGTGGACAAGACACCATGCTGGGTGGTCAGCAGAACTCGTCCAACCGCCACAGCAACAAGGAGGGCGGCGGCAGGGTTAGGCGCGACCACCAGCAGCAGCAACAGCCGGCCTGGCGCAGGCAGGGTGTCCTTGCCCCCCCCCCCCCCCCCGCCCCTCTCTGTCTATCACTGTGGACAATGGTCACTCTAACTGTTCCATTGAATTTGACGTTTCTGTTTTTTCTGTCAAGGATACATGCAAAAGAAAAAGGTGTTAATACATAATTGTTCTGTGTGCTCAAGTCTAAATGTCAAGGAAAATGGCCTGGAGTGAGTACTTAAATATCAATTTGTTTGGCAGATTATGCAGTTTTTGGAGACTCAGGGGTTCTTGGATTATCTGGAGAGATGCAACAGTGCAGAAGAAAATGCCCACAACCTTCTTGATAAGTTGCAGGATGCAACTGGAAGAGGACAAAACCCTCTAACCATTTTTCCTTCTCAAGTTGCTGATCCTGAGATTATAACAATAGCTAATCCTGAGATTGAAGGTTCAGGTACGTATTCAATTTTTATTATTCTGCACTTATTCTCTCCATTTTTATTGTAACAATTAATTGTGTGCTCTAGTAATTCAAGCTCTAAATTAGAATCAAAGGTATATCACTTAAAAATATAAACCACAGTGCATCATACATCTGCACTGAATGGATCATTTTATCTACTCTCGGTACCAGTAACATTCACATGCACACTGCTGCACATGTTCCTTGTCAATTGGAGTAATGTTAGCATCATATCGTCTAAAAAAGAGCACACTTTGAACTATGCAGATTATCATGCATGAAATATAGTTTATTGGATCTAACTCATCATCCTGTAGGATTTGTTTTTTATGAACAACCAAGTTTCTCTAGTGGAACTAATTGAAGGTACTGAATTTGTGTATTAATGGTCTGTTTGGTTGGTGGGCTGGGCTGGGCTGGAGCCATTGCATCGCAATTTCTATTGTGTTTGGTTCATGGACATGAGGGATCTCCCCTACTGGGAATATTTCTTAAGATACTGGATAGGCTCCTCCCAAAAACCAGTGGAATGCACTAGTGCCACGCACACAGGATTTTTCTGCCATTTCTCTCCTTGCGCATTTCATGGTTGGTTGTGCGGCTGCGCCATGGACATGGTCTGCGATCTGTACAAGGAGGTGGAGCAGCTGCGCCTCCCCGTGCTCAACGATAATTGCCTCGTGCCACCACCTTTGCTCACACCAATGCGACTCCGCATGGCTGCTGCTGTTGTCCGTATCTATCTCATCCCCTGTTGCCGCCTGCTCTACCTCTTCGCCGCCAACGACAAGCACTACATGGAACTAGGGAAGTTGGTGGTGCTGCTGGAAGCCGCATGGCTGGCACCCTGAGCCCAGATCTACTTCACCATGCAATGGGAGTTCAATGGTGCTGCTGCTCACAGAAGGGAAGGAACAGGATGTTTCACTTACAGGCTGGTCCCACAGTGATGATGACTAACAGGTGTTGTTGTCGCATCATCGGCATTCCTCCAACCAGATACAAACATTGAACAGTTCCATCCCTCCAAAGAAACATCAACACAAAACCATTCCATCCCTGAAACCAGGGTTGGACTGATCACGTCCATCTTGCTCTCCAACCAAATGGACCTAAAGGATCCATGCATAATTATCTTATTTTCTAATCTCCTTACATTGAGGTCCATGGTTGATCTATAATGCTTGATGATCAAGGACTTATGTATAGTGCTTAGGTTTCTAGTGTTTTGGAAAGATAATTAACCTTATATTATATCTGTATATGCAGAACCAGGCAATAGACACTGCTATAAGAGGTTTCCAGCAAATGCAAGAACAGAAGAACAAGAAGAAAAACGTAAGTCGATTCTGGCGTTAGCTAGTGGGGCTAGTAAGCAAGTACCGAGGTAAGAAGGCATGCTTGAAAAGTTTCTTTGCTGTTATTTCTTTTTCCAATGTATTTATTATTATTTCAATCACTTCCATTTTCAGTTCTCCTTCTGTCCGAGTACATGGGGGTCCAAAGGCAGAAAGTCTGAGCCCAAGAGAGAGGGCGGTAAGACATCCTGCTATGTGAAATAATATCTCTACCATTGACCCTCAACATGAATAACAGCATAATAATCTTTTGTGCATATTTTGTTATTTGGGTCAACAGGCTGAGAGAGAAAGGATGGTTCTGGACATAAAAGTAAAGCTCCAGGTAATTATCGCCTTCATCTCTATTACCCCAACTGCAACACATTGGGTTTCATGCACTTTTTTAGCATGTATTAAATTGCTATTGTCAGCATTATACAAAACTATTGTGGATTATGGAAATTATGTCCAGATCTTTGAGCATGTCATGAATTTATTTTTCTTAAAAAATGACCTTATTAATATGCAAACAACTAAAGTACCCTGAAACCAAAATGAAACAAGAATTGAGACTCCAAGTTGGAATTGTATCTAGTAACATTTCAATTTAAAGCTCAAAGTAACCAAGCTACTATTGACGCATTGCAGCTATTTTTTTCTTAAAAAAAACTCGACCTGCAGGGGTAAGACAGCCCCTGGGCATTGCATTAAGAAGAAGACCTTCTCATGCAGGTTGAGGAAACCCCTGAACCTTGCCTCACCCATACACAGCGGCACCGTAGCCCATGTGAGAATGATCACGACTGGGGCCGGACCTTATTGCAATTAATTTAGATATTATTATATTAGTTCTTGGGCTAGCTGATAAACCTCGATTCTTGATATGTTGTGAAAGATTTTATTTTAGTTTCAGCTTTAAGAATCTTTCCGTTTCAACTCTTGTCAAAGAAAAGCTCAATCTTGAGATAATCTAGAGTAGCGGAAGATGTTTAGATGTCACTATTTTATATCAGTGCCATGAGCTTTCATTACTGATATTGCCTAGCGGTGTTTTCTGTACTGGTATAAATTTAGCTTGTAGTTCTGTTTCTGAGGCAAAACACTGTAATACGTTCATTATGCCTGCAATTCTATTTTTTTTTGCTGTTCTATTTTTTGTGCAACCTTTTGTGTAGGCCACCACAAACTCTTCGGTTAAGTATGAAGTACTGTTCTGAATTCTGATTGTCCCTTCCTAGGGCAGAGATAGTTACCATTATTGTTTATTATGTATGCACGTAAGCATGTTATTACTAAAACCATGCATATTATCTCCAGGGACTCTGGCTTCGCCTTCTGAGACTTGGGGCCACTGAGGATCCTCTCTCATCTTTTGAATATGGCACCATCCTAGGTATTCTGAAGTTTGAGTTTACTATTTGTCTGTGCCTTCCATATCCTCTCTTTATTTTTTTCCTAAACTTCCTTTTGCAGCTTTGATTGAGTCTGATGCAGAAGGCATTGGGGGAAGTGGCTTTGTTGAATGCATCAGAGAGCATATTCATTCGGTAATCTGTTAGGATCTTGCAATTGATAAATCTTTACTCGGGCACTTTCTAATCCACTTTATATCTTGCTTTGCTACCTTTGTAGGGCTGGCAATGTCGCTTGACTGATGAACAGTTTATTGCTGTAAAAGAACTGGTGAGTCAGATTTCTAATTCCCCATTTCTGCACCCCTCAATGTGTAAGTACTAGTTTCTCTTACAAGTTACAATTGGTGATATCTGCCCGAGTCATTGGATGTCGTATCCTGGATGGTAGGATGTAGTGTGATGTGATGGCTGGTACAGTGGTACGTTCATAAACCAACAAGCCAGCTGGTGATACTCATCAGGTTTGATTCCAGGATAATGTGAATATAACCTGTGTGAGGTGAGGTTACCAATAAACCAGCTTTATCTGGTTTATAATTTCTTGTTAAGTATTACTCAAGTTTCTTTTTGTCAACACTCATTTCAAGATTCAAATTTTGTAATTTATCTAGCAACATCTGGAATTGTGGATATCATGGTACATTAGTGGTGCCATTAGATTCATGTTATGTTCATGATATTGTTGTTGTTTTGAAGTATATATTATAGAGAAACTAAGGGTTAAGTTTGGTTTTAGATACCACCATGAATCAAATTATGCCTTTTATCTAGATACATTGGGCTGTGGTGCCGCTGTGTATGGGTGCGGTAGGGGTTCAGGTATTTTCTCGACTTGCGTGAGAAGGTCTTCTTCTTAATGCAATGCTCGTGGGCTGTCTTAGCCCCCAGCAGGTCAAGGATACCACCTTTTAAACTCTAGTTCCTAGTTTTGAATATTTGCTATCCAGTGCAGTGCAGTACATCTCATTCTGCCGCTAGGCTTTTCCTTATCAGATTTTCCTCACCATATTTGTTCAGCACTTCTTCTATTCTTATTTCATCACATCTATTGTTTACCGGGTTATGAAACTCACATGTTCTATATAATTGCAGAGCTAAGCAATATGAATAACCTCATTGTATTTTTTTTTACGTGCAGCTTAAGATGGCTATAACTCTTGCTAACTCCCGCAATGACCTGGCGACCATTAGAGATGCTCTTGAGGTTTCTGCTGAAATGTACAGAAAAGACCCAAACAATGTTCAAGATTACGTTCAGCGCCATCTATTATCATTGTCAGTATGGGAGGAGCTTCGGTATGTCATACTTTGTGTGAAAACTGATCAATTTCGTATTAAATTGAGCTTAATTCTCAAATTCATGTAAATCAATTTGCTCCATGTTGATCTTGCCACTTACCTTGGAACTTTTCAGTAGTAATAAAGTTTATACATAAAATAATCTATAATCGATACCCTTATTGGGAGTGCAAAAGGACAGTATCTGGTGGTCATACACCAGTCAGGAGGCATGAAAATCCCGTAACTATTCAATTGCTTGTAATCTATACTTTATTTACTACTGGCACTGCAGAGGGTAATTGGTGAATAGCTGCTGTTTTCTTGACCATTATGGTACTGGTCAGGTTTCCGAAACCTTAGTTACACCTGTTGCTGTGCCCAGCAGAAGCAATGAACTGGCATGTGCTTTCTGTTTGCCATGTCATTCCCGATTGCCACATGGACTTGAAAGCACATGGGCTTGCGCCTTGTCATGCGATCCACCATTTTTAGTAACACCAAGTAATGCTGTTACTCCACAAACTTTCTAAATTGAGAGAAGTTGAGGTAATATATGATCCAAATAGAAGTTCGAGGCTTACCACTTGAAACAACTTTTGATCAGAGGGACTTCTGGTTTAGCTATCTCTTTAAGTTGGAAGGAACTTTTTTCGATGAACTAAATGAGAAGAAGCTGCATGTCAATCTGTAACCATCAGAACCCTTACATTTTCTTTGGAGGCCGTCCTAGTTTAATTGCAGTGTTGACTGCTGCTTGGGAAGAGCTGCAGCTATGGAGCATGCCATTGGCCAGGGCTTGGGGTGTCTCACCTAGCTGCCCTTGCGCCAATTGGAGGCTAGTCCTTGGAGGCTACTGTTCCTAGGTCTAGGTCGTGTGTGTTTCCAAAGGCGTGTGTGTTCTTATGTAAAGCTGTGAGCATGTTGGGTTTGGATGGGTTCTAAAACCCTTTCTTTCTAATAGACCTATAAGTCTTGTACTTATCTAGAGTAGTTGGTGCCTGTATCAGCACCCTTATCATCTCTCTTTTCCTAGTTAGCATCTACTTTACTTTAGTGATTGGAATATGTTGTAGCTTTCTTAAGTTGCAAGTTTGCTATCCTATATGTACCCAAAACCATGCCATGGTTTATGTGGCTAATGAAATCTGAAATCTGCCCCAAACCTGTGCTTTGGTTCCAACACTTTCTTCTTAATATAATGATACACAGCTCTCCTGCGTTTTCGAGAAAAGAAAAGTTGCATGGAATTCAAACAAATATGTTATCAACAGAGGCACTGCTATTTAATTTGTTTGTGGATAGCAAGTTCAGACTACCACCTAGTAGTCTTTTGATCTGTTGATTATATATGACTTGATTTTCTGAATGACTACACTAGTTTAGAAATTTGTAATTGTTGTGTTCTTATTTATTGATTATTTCATGTTATCAATTTGTGTCTTCGTTTATGACTTCTCTTGCAGCTTCTGGGATGGCTACTTCGAATATTTGATGGAAAATTGTTCCAATAAGTAAGTAGAGCATTTGGATTGTTCTCTAATAGTAAGACTGTTGTTTTAATTCCATGCGTTGAACTGAAAGAACAATATTCTCAGTATAAATGCACAGCCTTGTGCACAAGTAGTATAAGGTGAGATAATTTGATGCAGCCTAAAAATATCCGTTGGTAAAACAAAGTTTGTGCACAAGATGAACGACTTTAAAATTTTCTTTCCCTTTTCTTCTAGGTACATACATCCAGGACTTAAAAAGCCATGTAAATCGTAAACATGATTTAGAATATTGGATTAAGTCGGTTTAACATAATTATGACAGCAGTGGATAGTTTTTTTGGTATGCATAAAAGTTCTAGTATGGTTTTAATGAGGAATTTTATAAGGCTGCATGTGCTGTTTTATCTTATGTTTTGTTTCTTCTGCTCTTCAGGTCAGCAAATTATGTAACATTAGTTACTGCACAGCTCATTCTCATGGCAACTCACATGGTACTTGACGCAATCATCTTATTTCTTTCAAAATAATCTCATTTGTCTGTACTTACTTTTTTTTTACTAAATAATGAAGGCTGGATTGGGATTACCTGACATTGACTCTTGGAATATGATTGAGAAAATAGCCGAGAGAAACAACTTGGGTTATAAGCAGCTTGTAAGTCAAACTGCAACTTGTCATTGAGAATTGGTGTCTTTAAACACTTGGTTTCTTACATTTTCTTTACACTTCTTCAGATCAAACTTAGAGCATTGCTCACACATCTGCAACAACTCCGGATTGGCTATTGGGGGGTTGCTACAGGGAAAAGCCAACCATTGCAGTCATATGGCATGGCTTCACCTCATGCGATTGATGTGTCTGATGAAAGCCAACAACCTGCTGAAGCATCTGGGCTGGGCCGAAGTTGGGTGCAAAGTATGTTCAGCAGAGACAGAAGTTTAAGAGCCACCTCTTTCAACCGAGCTAGTAAGTTTTCAGCTACTACCATCTCTGCCCTTCTGAGGACCTTAATACTATTTTTTTTGAACGCCATGGCAGGAGCTGTGCCTTTCAATTAAGAAGAAAAAGAATTGACCTAGTTTATGAGGGAAACCAGACCTAAAAATCTTACAGTCACAATTTATTAAAGGAAAACTGGGGAAAAACCTAAACATGACAGCCTAGACAACTAACTCTGAGCAACCCATTAAATACCCTAAGGTGACACGACCGACGGAGCCCACCGCATGTCATCATTGCTGATCTGCTCTGACTTCCCATGACAAATATCAGCCAAGGCTCCTAACATGTCAACACTCACTCGGAACAGGCTTTGTTGCACCCCACAAACCAAAGCAGCTCTAACTTTGCCACTGCATGTCCACTCTGAGAATCAGAGATGCGCCACAAGAAAGTAGCGGAACTAGAGAGAACCCAGCCTCGTCGAAACCCAAAGCTTGCAGAAGAGCAAAAAAGTTCCACATGGACCAACATCCAACTAGGTTGTGCAAGATCTCTAGGTGACGCCTTCAGTTGTCATCACCTGCCTAAGAACCTAGGCGTTTCCTCATAAGAATCCCACAAGATGACAGGAGGCGCCTTGACGACACTTCCAAGGAAGGGAACATCACCTAAAGTGTTGCCGTCGTCGGCTCCAGGTAACACCGGCCGAGCATTCGCCCAACGCGCTCAACCTCACACCCACACAAAGGGGCCACACCACCACTCATTAGCTGATCCTACAAGCACCGCGGCATGTGGTCAGAGACCAACACATGCAGCCAAATGCAGCATCTTCCATGAAGCCATATGAAATTGCTTGCCGTCTTCCACTGCACGCAGCTTGTGAGCTGAGCTCATGGAGCTGTTGCAGATGGAAAACCATGCCACAACTGGTCGCTGTAATCAGCCGTGCCGTGCCCCAATAGCATGTGTGTAGATGCGTCGAACGTGGCCTCTGAGCCACCGTCGTGTGGCTGTGCCGCAACCACCTTGCTGCCTGCATGCCGCAGTTAGCCACCTCTCTGTGACCGCGCCGTCCTCCGAGCAGCCGGCCTGCAGCCTGCGCCTCCACGCCCACGACCCACCACCACCAGCCTCCGGTTGTCAGCTCCAAGCGCAGAGTCTACAGATCTGGCTGAGGGGACGCTGGATCCGCATGCACCGGGCTGGATGCTGCCCCATGCAGGTCTAGCCCGGGAGCTCCTCTGGGAGGGGCAGAAGATGTAGCTACCGCGTTCCTTGTCCTCTAACATACTGCCGGCGTCGAGCTCCTGCAGTGGCCAGGCAGTGGAGCCACGAGAGAGGTGTCCGGCGGTGGAGACGGCGCTGCCCGAGCGCCCCCCCCCCCCCCCCCCCCCCCCTGGAGAGAGCGATGTGGGGGCCTTTGGGTCGCTGTCCAAACTGTCCCTCAGTTCCAAATTGGACCTTAATACAATAGAGCTTATATTAGTGGGTACATAATTCAGACTATATTTCCACATTTCTAATATAGCCACTGTTGTATCATGTCAGGTGATGCAAATGCTGTTGCTACCACGGGCAAAACTGACATCTCAGCTGCACAAAAGAAAACTCAAACTAACATGAGGACCCTTAGAGGACATACAGGTGCTATTACTGCTCTTCATTGCGTAACAAGAAAGGAGGTCTGGGATCTTGTTGGTGATCGTGAAGATGCTGGTTTTTTCATCAGCGGAAGCACAGATTGCACGGTTAGCTTAAAGCTTATGCTGTTCTACTTATCCTTGTTCAATTACTTTTTGCAATACTTGCTCTAGCATCACAGTTCACTTTGTTATCAGGCATGCCAGCATGCTTCAGGGCCAGTATCCATAAGTTAATCATATTACCTTCAATTATGCCAACATTAAACAGATAAACCTTGCGAAGAGAAGGAAGATGCATTACACTAAAATAGGAATTGGTGTGCGTGTTTTGTGAGAAAAGCTACCATCTCTCCACAGTAAAGAATACTATGTTCTTGAGAAAAGATAGCATTTCATCGTACTCTGTTCTTTCCTTTTGTTATGCTTTAGGAGTTGGAAATTGAAATAAGAACAACAAAGCCTTCTTCTCCTAAGTATGTCAGGGTAGGCTAGAGATAAAAGCCAACAAAAAGGCAATAAAACAGGAACTAGTAAAAGATAAAGATGACTCAACTTGGCTGTGTTGGTTTATTGTCAATCGCCAGAGGAAATAGTTGTTAGAAGTAATCCTTGCATTTACTGCTAGATAAGCAGGTACTAGTAGTTTATGACGTCTTTAGGTGGCTGCTGACATATAGGTCGGTGTGCTCTATATTCTTAGACAGGAAGTCTAGCTGCTGCCTCTGACAGCAAGTAGTAAGAGCAGCTGTCCTTGACAGCAAGTAGAAGTAGTCTATTTTGTTTTTACTAGTGCACAGCAGCAGCAGTATATGTATATAGTAGGTTCTGCTTGGTCAGTAAGATAGGATGCAGGCTGTCACTTGCCAGGGAGTCAATTTGATATCTGTAGTGACAGCTGCCACACAGCTGCTATAGGCATATGGTCGGTATACAAACCGACTTATGTCCTGCTATATATGTATCCATATGCAATCAATAGAATTAATAAAGTTTGCTTCAAACTGAACCGTGTCCAGCCACTTCACCTCACTCTGCTCATCCTATAACTGCTGCACTACTAATAGTAGTAACAGTATATCAGCTGTGGTTCTGCAGGATTTGAACTGAGAACTAACTTGTTAGTACTTGGTTTCCATCAATTGAAACCATATTTGATTGTTACTAAAATTACTGAACTGGTCGTTAGTTTTAAAAAAAGAGTAACCATGACCGCTTATATTTGGCTGTTAGCATGCTTGGTATTCCCTCCATCCAGTTTTGATTGTTGCCTAAGCCCTTCTGCGTCTACTTACTCCAGCTGCAACCGTCAACCGCCACAGGAAAGAACAAACAGATACTAGCACCTGTGGAAGAATACGTAGCGGCAGACGGTTGACACATAACTCGTGGTAGAAATGAAACGTCACATGCAACCAAACCCAAGGCAAAAACGTACTGTGCTATGTACGGGATGATCATTCTTGGATTTTTTTTTTATGATTATATGCTGGACAGAGGGAGTAGTTTGATAGTTTCATCTGTATTTTTTCTGTTTTTCTTATGTTAGTACCCACTTCAATGAATAACACACACTAGCATTTGACATAAGAATCAAGGAACAAATGTGAAAGAGTAAACCGGCTCCTTGAATGGCTTAATAACAGTAAATGCATCAACTCCAACATGCATGAGCTACGAGTAAATTCATGTCAACCAGTTCCATAAATGCACTAGTAAATTAATAGTAATGCAAATTTGGCTGATAATATACAAGTTTAGATGCAAGACCATGATGAGGGTGGATTTGAAAGTGGGAAAAAATGAAAAACCACCTCGAAATTTTAGAATTTCATGTCTTGAGAACAAAATTTGCATGCTAGAATTCAAATTGTTGGAGGCCGAATTGCTTCATTACCTTCCTCTTAACGGTACCAAAGCCGGTATTTATTGTTTATTTGAACTAAGCAAAAGTTCATGTGCACTTTATTTAGAATTTGTTGGTATTTTCATGCGATTTGGTTGACAACCATCCCTTGATTTGAATTAAGCTATACTAAATTATTACATGATATCTTTATCTGTCTTTGATGTGGATACTGAACATGTAGTTTGTTTTGTACATCTCACAGGTAAAAATTTGGGATCCAAGTTTGCGTGGTTCTGAACTTCGAGCAACACTTAAAGGGCATACTAGGTAGTAGCTATTATGTAAATTATTAAATACTGCATTGTCATTTTGATCGTATTTCAGTGTCTGGTTTTTTTATGATACATCTGTTTGATACTTCTGGGAATTTACTGAATAGACTAAAGCCATTTACCCTGTCCTCTTGTATCGTTCTTGAGATAGTTATAGATTGTCCATTTCATTTACTTGTCCCCTGATTTTATATATCAATCTATTCAAATTTGCAGGGCTATTCGAACAATCAGTTCAGATCGTGGCAAAATAGTTTCTGGAGCTGATGATCAGTCTGTCATAGTCTGGGATAAGCAGACTTTTAAGCTTTTGGAAGAACTGAAGGGCCACGAGGCACCGGTGAGGTTCTTACATTTAGCTGTAGATTTGATTTAATCCATTATCTCTCCTTAGTAACTCTGAAGCATGTTTGTTTAATATTGGTATAGGTTAGTTCTGTCCGGATGCTCTCAGGAGAACGTGTCCTTACTGCATCCCATGATGGTACTGTGAAGATGTGGGATGTCCGGACTGATACTTGTGTTGCTACTGTGGGTCGTTGCCAAAGTGCTGTTCTCTGTATGGAATATGATGATTCCACTGGAATCTTGGCGGCTGCTGGAAGAGATGTGTATGTACCCTTTTAACCTAACAGGGTTTTGGATACTTCAATCTTTTAAATTTATGTGAGTTGGGTTGGAATTTGTTCTGAGAAGTTTATGCTCACCAGAACGGCGCATGTCTGGGATATTCGTTCCAGTAAGCAGATGTTCAAGCTTCAAGGGCATACAAAGTGGATAAGGTAATTTCTGCGTTGCATTTTCAACTCTCTCTGTGTACACTCATGTTTGGCTCTGACATAAATCATTTACCGACTAAAAGATCAATGAGGATGACTGGAGATACCATAATAACCGGTAGTGACGATTGGACCGCTAGAGTGTGGTCCCTTAACCGGGGAACATGTGATGCAGTGTTAGCATGCCATGCTGGTCCCATACTATGTGTGGAATACTCACCTTCAGACAAAGGAATTATCACTGGTATGTGACTATATCTCATTTTAAGAACAGGGTGGCCTGAAATGTGGCTCTATATTTGAATACTCTGCATGTCATATGCTTCTGACTCTTAATTTATTCCAGGTTCAGCTGATGGGCTCATACGATTTTGGGAAAATGAAGGTGAGTTCTTAGTGATTGTAAACCTAATTTCGGTTACTGCATTGATATTTTTGTTTCTTGTTTTTTGGGGGAAACTAGGGTGTGGTTTTCTGCATACTTTACGGTGGGTTGTTTGAGTGATGTTTATTGCCTATCAACACATGTCCACGGGTGTAATCTAAATGTGTCTTGCCAATAATCACCTATTTGATAATGGATACAAGGTTATCTGGATTTACCATTAACTAAATAATCAATATCATATTATTAGTATTTTGTAGGTTTCAGTTTAGCAACAATACACCATGCCAATGATTTCAAGACATATTAATAGTATTTGCTGTTAGTACCAATTCATTGCATTATATATTTATGTCTATCTATTAGCCTTGCCAAGATTAGGAAAAAAAGTGTAAGCAAGCCAGTTTGCACCAGGTGAAACTCTCTCTCTCTCTCTCTCTCTCTCTTTCTCTTCCTTGACTTTAGAAGTACTTAGCGAGATATGTTGTTTGGAGTGGAATTTGTAGAAACTTATAGAAAAGTTTGGAGAACTATTTGATTTACCAGATAATGAAAATTGATGGGTGTTAGGAAATTTCTCAAACTCACAATGTTTTGTGAGGGTTGCTGTTTTTACAACTACCATACATTTGTTGAATGGACATATTTTTTTCCTGTTTTTTTTGTTTGGAAGTTTATAAAGTCTATCATTGAGCTACTGCACATGGCTGAAAAACTAAAGCATTTCGTTCTCTTTTATAGGAGGAATAAAATGTGTCAAGAATCTTACACTTCATACAGCAACCGTTCTGTCCATTAGTGCTGGTGATCACTGGCTAGGGATTGGTGCTGCTGACAATTCTATGTCTCTTTTCCATCGGCCACAAGAAAGATTCGGTGGCTTCTCAAATGCAGGATCAAAAGTTGCAGGATGGCAGCTTTACAGAACTCCCCAGAAAACTGCTGCAGTGGTATGCATGCAATGCTTTCTTTTTAGCTCAATCGTAGCAAATTATTCTTCCAGTAGCAGTGCTGCAGGGCCACACATATTGATGACCTTTAGAAGATCTAACACAATAATTATATATATATACCAAAACCGCCTCTTTTAGAAAGAATGCCGTATACCTGAGATCGCCGCCAGTGATGCTCCTGGGATTGTTTTCTACTCACTACTATTGTACTGAATCAATTGTTAAGGGCATGATGCATATCTACTGATGCAATGTTTATGTTTGCTTAATTAATCCAACTTCTCTAAGCATGATTGTAGGTCTGTACTAATGATTAAACTGAGGTGCTTGATATACTTGTACATAAACGTTTGTAGCAGATATCATAAGGCTCATTCCAACTCAATCTTGGGGCAACTGCTCTTATGCTCTGAGCAGTTGTATTTTTTTGTTCTTTTCGTGATATTCTGAATTATTCATGCTCAAAATATTCTTAATTTCCTGTTGCAGGTGAGATGTATAGCATCTGACCTGGATAGGAAAAGAATATGTAGTGGTGGTCGCAATGGACTCCTGCGGCTTTGGGATGCAACTACAAGCATCTAGTCTAGAACTGATATATGTTCATGTAAAGAGGCAATTGACCATGGTGTTGCATGCTATTTTCCTTGCTCCTTTTCCTTTTAGCTAGGAATTTCTATGCTATTTAGATAAGAAAGGAGCCGGACTTTGTTCCATTCTTTCTTTCTCATCTAAAAAAAACCTGTCCAGTAGAGTATATGCTTGATGTCTCGTGTAAAATTTTGTTTGTATTTTCGGGTTCAGTAGCCTTGCGTGGCTATGATTTTGTACGAACTATGAGGAACATGGGAAGTTTTGTACTGCTACTAATGCAAATGTTTGGTGTAATATAACATTCTTTTCATGTGCATGTTCTTGTATCAACCTACCCAAGTGCGAACATGACTCCTAGCATGCGTCATATACAACCTATATTAGTCTCCAGTACCATCTTCTGCAACCTCTCCGGTCGCATCAGGGCAAATACAGGTTTGCTTGTTTGGTAGCCAAAGACCAAACTAGGAATTTTATGGTATGGCGCTAGCAAAATCAGGATTTCAGGAAGCTCGCAGCGTAGCTGAATACATCGAACGCGGAAGGTTACCAAGCACAACACATCTAAGAAGCATGAATAACCCATCACAGTTCTAGTGTCAGACGTTGAATCAGTAAAATAGCTCTGCTCTGGCGTTTTAAACGTTGAATCAGTAAAATAGCTCTCCGGTCTCGGTGATTTCAGACGTGGTGTATTTTACCCCATGATGTTGCATACTATTTTCCTTCTTGCTCCTTTTCAAATTTTTTGAGCGAATCTAAAAGATATTTTAACCAATTTTGTATAAAATGTTAATATACCATGCAAAATTTGTTGAATAAGATTAGAAAGCTATTAAATTGATCTTAGTTTGTTTCAAAAAAAAAGTGATATTAGTTTTTGTGTGTGTTTAGAATTCAAAAAGTAATGAAATGTAGGCTTTAGTTCAATCACTGAGAATGATTACACATATACTTTATATACTAATAAGGAAAAAAAGGAAGGAAAGTTTTCTCTTTTTTTAGAACTAGGTAAATGACCGTGCATTGCAACCAGAAAAAGTAATATCATGATAACATATATGAATGTGTGTTGTACTATTACCCAAACATGATACTACGAGGGCTGTCCACTTTTGCCCTACATCCAGTGGACTACACTGAACACACAACAAACATATAAACCTACAACTGTGTCACTGGCTAAAATCTTCCTCTGCTCATTCCTCGCACTCTGGCGTATCTTCTAGTTCTAGTTGTTCCTGGTGTTGCCTTGCCAACTACTCATCTCCGCTAGTGTCATGCACATAGCTTTCTGCATTTGGCTTCAAACCAGTGGCTTTCCTCTTCTCCCATTGATGAAGGGTAAAAACCTAAGCATCTTATTCCTTACCTTTGCCCTTGACAAATTATAACGAAATAAGTTGATATGAAAGGCAAGGTTTTGGAGTCTGGCCTTATTTTGGTCTGCTATATACCTTGAGCAATTTGCTTAGATTCAACCTTGCATTCAATAGTGTCTTTGTTCACATTGTTCGAATCCTCATTCATTTGTTTGTCACCAGAGTTAACTGGCACATGGTATGAGCAACTACCAACTTCCTGGCTTTATGAAAGGAAGACAGATCACACAAGTTACAAAAAGACATCACCAAAGCCTAGAAGTTTTGCGAGTAAGTAATAATAGCACCAAACAGATGAGAATAATGTAGGTATAAAGAATAAGTACAACTATGCAAGCCTGTGAGAAACCTAAGGACCAGGTTTTCCATCCAACGAGATGGAGAGCTCCATGTTTCTCAAAAATGACAGCGAACCGGTATGTTATCTGATTAATGGTGCTTGTTCAGATTTAAATTTAATAGTGTCTTCCTATTAAATTTCAACAAAAATCTATATATTTCTTTTCATGAGAAAATAATCCTGAAATGACATCCATGCAGATTTCACCACATCAACCAAATGTAAATTTCTGTTGACTTCGGAGTTCGGACACTGTATTTTACTTGTCTTCACACAAGTTTTTCAGTTTTGCTGGTGCCACACAAAGGTTCCTTTTAGGGTCCCCTTATTCAGGAGCTTCATTGGATAAGTCTTAGATTCAGCATCTTTGTTACAAACCCATCAGCACAGCAACACCCCAGCTCTGAATTAAGAGCAAAGCAAATAATAGCAAGAAAACACCGGACACATGTTTGTCGATGGCTTACATCACCCATTTGTTGTTGCTTAATACTTATCTCATCCAAACTGACATTACAGATGGCTTGAGTGGAATGTACAAACGGGGTTTTTTAGAATACTGGTCCCTACTGCCTAATGCCATGCTAATTTCACCTTTGATGCAAACTTTGAGCAACCTGTAATGTATGCATTTATTTTCTGGACCTCAACCATTCATCGTTGATCAGAAAAGGCTATAGGCAGATAGAGATACAACTATAGAAGAACACAGGATAATGGAACCAACGAAATAAGAGATATCAAAATAGGGAATTACCAAGAAGGGTGCTGAAAAGGTCGCCGACACTGAACTCTACAGTCCATTGGTCCATGGCATATGTGCAGATACTTGTCCAAAGTGCAGGGTTTAGCTCCTTGCTAATATCAGAAACCGCAAAGCTAGTTTATGCATGAACATTTTTGCAAGATAATTCCATGGTTTCCCATGTGTTTAGCCAAAAAATCGTCTAAAAAATTGTGTTGCAGTTTGAGAAATGAGATTGCAAAGGAAAATATGGCCTTAAAAATAGCTTGCAGGTCCATTCAGTGGCGGAGCTCGTCAACTTTGATGCCTAGGGCCACTATCAAAGTGTATATGCTTCACGCATCAGGTCAAAATACCATCCGATGGTCTTGCTCGCTTGAGCTTATCTGTTGAATCTGTCTGTCATTAAACAATATTTTTCTCTCACAACAAATCAGCGAACAGTATTTTTAGCCACGGCTTTTTAGACAAGTGAACAACAAAACTAACTCATAAATGCATAAGTTTTTTTACAAGTAAATGCATAAGTTTAGATGATACTTAAATCCACAACATAGTTGATGGAAATATAAAAGTAGTTAAAGAAATATCTGATTAAAAAATTTGACAACTCTATACTTTCAAACTATATAGGCTACAAAAATTAACATAATAATCAATTATTCATTCATGGAATTCCTAGATTGGTAAAAGTTTATTGTCAAAAATAGAACTTAGATTTGAGAATACGAAAATTACCAATCTCCTCTTCTATTGTAATCTGCAAGACAACAACAAATAAAGTAACAATGCAGCAGGTTCTCGGTAGGTCCAACTGTCAAGGTCCTCTCCTGCTATCTCCACTGGGCCTCCATCAGCGACTGAGCCTCTTTCTTATCTATTTGTCGGGCCGGGCCAGAGTATACAAGATTTAGCCCAACATCTTGAGCCAGGCCAGAAAACTGCATATACTATAGAGGAGATTTTGGGCCACGCCTAGGGCCATGGCCCTACTAGCCCTAGGCCCAAATCCGCCCCTGGGTCCATTTCACATTTAAAATTGTTTGCTTGTTCATCTGTTTATCATTCTGCTTGGCACAAAGAAGCATTGTAAAAGCCCTGTGAACAAAACACATAATGGATAAATTCACCAAACTTAAAAACGAAGTGAACAAATAATAGGAGCTGCTGAGTGTGACTTTGTGGTTAATTTCAGAGACTAAAATAGAGATGTTTTATGACTCATTAGACCTAGACATCTAGTGGCATACAAACTTTCTGAAAATTCCTTGTTCTAAGAGCAAGATTAAGAATCGGTGGATGTTGATTACCATGCTGATGGCCCATGCGTCACCTCCTCCACTCCAACACTGCCATGTGTCGGGCCCTTGTGTTACCGAATATCGACAGGAAGTACTGAAGGATAATAGTTCCTAGGATCAAATTGACATCAGTAACTGCCAGCACACCGTTTTTTAGCAACAAGTTGGAACAGAGTGTGCTCTGACAAATTCTAGCACCAAACTAAATCTTAAGCTTTAATCCAGCAGGAGCAGCCACAGTGTCAAGCAGCGGAGCTTGAATTGTTGCCCTTAACACTCTCTGTCTGCAAAACTTGTTCATAGCTGTCATCCTAGTGGCTCAATTCCCATGTCCAACCCGATCAGAGGCATCGATGTCCACAGGTAGCCAACCACCTGACAATTTTGCATTATACCCAAGTCCTCAATTTGATTGCCTAAATGGCACATTGAACTGTTCACTGTTCACAGCCCCATTCAAATCTCCACAAGTCCACATGAATCCTAAGACATACATTTGGTGTCAGTAATAAAGATAATGATACAACTGATAATTGTCGAGAGAGTTAATCACGTGCAATGGCAAACACGCTCTCTATTCATGTTTCATGCTAGGACAAACAACTATTTCTTCAGACCAATAACAGTTTCTGAATGATTAACATGAGGTATGGCTACAGTTCATGGTTTCATAAAATGCAAGCGGTAGAGTCAAACCTAACTATTGGAATGGAACGATGAAGACTATGATCCGGTTTAGTCAAAGTGAGCATATAAAGAAAATGGTTGAAACCATTAGAAGACCCACAAGACCAGGTAACTCCCACAATGCTTTTTTAAATCAGCTAGGCAGAGAAATGAAATTTGATATCCAAAATAAAATCTGTACGCAAGGGAACTTTATTATAATAACAGCTCTTTTATAGTGGTTGGGGTACCTCTTGGTTCCTAAGTAATTAATTAACTCTAATTAATTTTATAAGTGGAAGGTCAATACGGTAATTGTGCTTCTCCTCCTCCCGGCTCCCGCAACCCCTTGCAGTGCCCATGCCCACGCGCACCTGAACCCGGACGCACTCGCCCAGGGGACAGACGCGAGGCTGCCGCTCTGCCCTCGCACTCTCAATCGCCTCCGCCTTGCCCTCGCCCTCACACCATCGTGTGTTTGCTGTCGCCCTCCCACAGCGTCGTCGTCGCCGCCGGTGGCGGTCTGCCATCGCCCTCACGCAGTGCAGCAGCCGCCTTGCCCTCGCCATCACGTGTCGTGGCCTTGTCCTCCTGCGGCGCCGCCGCCGCTGCAGCCGGCCTGCCCTCGTCCCTACGGAGCGCCACCGCCAGTGGCCTGCCCTCGCCCGCGCTCTGAAGCGTTCTAGTACGCCACGGCCACCCGGTACCTGTGCCCGGAGCCATACCCGAAGACGAACATGGAGTTTCTAGGTCTGTGCAATGCACTATGGCTGGTGGTCTGTGGGAGCTTCCCAAGAACAGATCTTGGATACGGTTGTCTTGGAGTTTTGGCTATTCGTGGACACCCCTTCCCTTTGATGCTCTAGTATTAGCTAGTTTTGTGGCCTTGTTAGTATTTCTTAGCTTGGCATTCAATGCCCTGTACAAAATACACTCAGATGTTGATGCTGATCTCATGATGTATCCAGTTTCCAAACAAAATTTTCTCACTGCACTTCTGAACAGAGCTTAAAGTTCATTGTAGATTCTGATTATTTGAAGTACTTTAGCATTATTGTAGAAGATGGTTATATCATGGTTAGCCATAGACAATTGCTCTCTGTTATAGTAGTCTACGATTGTGTTGAGTTAGGTGCATCCATATAAATGAGATCAATAGTGTGGTGTCTTAAGTTCAGCTTGGCTGTGCATTTTTTTTTTTTTTTTTGAGGGAACCGTTCAAATTATGATGTCCCCTATAATTTGGTCGACCTTTAGCTGTAAAAAATGAACGCAGAGCCAACTTATGATGATTTCTGACTATGCTTTGTATGTCAGACTACTACAAGAAGATTTATGCACCCAAATTGTAAATCTGATTTCTGAAATCAAACAACAATTTACAAGTAGAACCATCCTTGAGCATCTTGTTGAACCCAGTTTTCGCTATTGACTTGATAGTCGTGTCACGTTACAGACCCATTTTATCTTTAGAATCTGAATAAATATATCTCATATTTTTTTGCTACGTACTTATAGAAGGAATTAAATAGAATAAATATATCTCATATTTTTAGAGTTTGAGGCGATTGTGCAAGTTTCGATTGTCGACAATCGAAACTTCAGTGGTCATCTAAAATCGACATTCCCAAATGCAGAACATGACAATCTTATAATATAGTAAAAATAAGATAGCTCCACGTGAATTTGCTCTTCCTTCGGAGGTGGAAGCTAATAAGGGAACTCACAATGCAAGACTCTATCACAGAGTCCAAGACAATTAAATACATATTATTTATGGTATTTTGCTGATGTGGCAGCATATTTATTGAAGAAAGAGGTAGAAAAAATAAGACTCTAAGTCTTATTTAGACTCTAAGTCCACATTGTTCGAGGTAATAAATAACTTTAGACTCTATGATAGAGTCTGCATTGTGAGTGCCCTAATCTTACCCACCTGTCGACGAAAGCTGGTCGGCAGTCTACCTTGGGGTATACCCACGGTAGTAGTTTATCGGTACACGGTGCGCAAACTACGAACTCGATGGTGACGCAAGACTCGGACAAGCTTTTTATCCAGGTTCGGCCGCCGAGTTGGCGTAATACCTACGTCCTGCGTCTGGTTGTATTGATTTGTGTTGAGAGAATCGTATGTCCTAGGGGGGTCCCTTGCCTCTCCTTATATAGTCTGAAGGGCAGGGTTACAGATCTGGAAACTAATTCTAGTCGGTTACAATTGTCATAGATAGTTCGATATCAATTTCTATTCTAACCGACTAGAATCCTGCTTGATCTCCACATCTTGCTTCCTTGCGCGAAACTCCAGGCTGTCGGATCGAGCCTTGAACTCGTCTCGTAATGGGCCAAGCCTCCTGGCCCAAGTCTAGCCGTAAGGGTATAGGGGTCTATCCCCCCACAGCTAGTCCCCGAGCACCATGTATTGTGATGTAACACGCCGTCTTGAGCTTCTTCGATCAGTGAGGCTTGACGTCTTCAATAAGCAGGAAAGTCGTCCAAACAGTTGCAACAGTATTTTGACCAACTCAAAAAACATGATCAACATTGACATCGAAGGAGCAGGTTGTTTGAAGAATGCATGGTGCTCTAAATTAAAAAAGATTTCTTTCCTGGTGAAGTGTGTCCACTTTACTTTTCTGAAAAGTATAGACCTCAAAATAGCAAGCATATTCACCGCAAGGTGAAGTGTGCCCACTTAGTCCCCGAGCCTGGTAGTAGGTGACGTAGGCACGTGGTGCCAGGATCAAAAGAAAAGTCCTCAAAGATATTCTGAAACTGAGATGCATCGCCAGATGCATCGTACCGATGTAGTCCCCGAGCTTGCTGGAAGACGAAGTATGAGCCTTGTAGCAAGGTCTAAAAATTGAATTTACCAGTCCCCGAGCATATCATGCTCGTCTGCAATTGAATAGACTAATCGACCAGTCCCCGAGCATATAACGCTCGGTGGTCGGTACAGTCCCCGAATTCTCAAATTGGTGGGCTGGTCGACCAGTCCCTGAGCGTATAGTGCTCGGTGGTCGGTGCAGTCCCCAAACTCTCAAATTGGTGAGCTGGTCGACCAGTCCCCGAGCGTATAGTGCTCGGTGGTTGACACAGTCCCCGAGCACGGCGTAGGGACCGGTGGACAAGTCCCCGAGCGTGGTTGGGAACGTAAACGTGCTCGGTGGTCGGCACAGTCTTCGAGCACAGCATAGAGAGTAGTCGACAAGTCCCCGAGCGTGGTTGGGAACGTAAACGTGCTCGGTGGTCGGAGCAGTCTCCGGGCACAGCGTAGGGAATAGTCGACGAGTCCCCGAGCGTAGCTTGTCGACTGGGCCAAACCCCTGAAAAATAAATATAAAAAATAGATAGTACATGATGTATAAATAAACTGTACTGAGATAAGTTTTAGATTTTTTATTATAAAATTAGCACGAGTAGTTAATTCATCCTAGAGCTTGTACCAGCTCTGGTCTAGCCAACAATCAGCATGAGGTGCGGAACCTAGGCACGCGTAGGATTGTCAGCCACGTCAGAGAGCTACTGCCGACCACCCGGAACGCAGAGGGCGGATCTCGTGCACGTGTAGGGAGGAGTCGGAGACAGTACCGGCTCTGGAAAGCTCGTGTAGGAGAAAAAACTAGTCGGCTAAAAAAGTTGTTTTAAAGAATAATAATATTAAAAGTATTATGCCAAAAATAAATAAGATATTAGAAGTGTACTTATCTTTGGATGAAAGTCTGGTCGGTGACGACAAAATTGCCTGGCCCTCGAGCTTTTGGACTTGTTATCGTGAATGTGGTCGCGGTTGTCGTAGCGCCGTTCTTCGCGGCGATTATTATTGCGACTCGTGGTCAGAGCAAGCAGGTCAAACAACTTGGTTGATAGGCTGAGCAGGTCGGTGTCGTCGATCTGCCTCCCTTTGTAGCAGAGAAGCGGCGACGCGTTGTCGGCGTGGTCGGAGACGTTGCTGGTGTGGTCGAAACCGTAGCTAGCGTGGTTGGAGCCGCAGCCGACGTCGGTGAAGAAGTGATCGGCACAGATCAGATCTACGCCTCCTCTGTGGTCGTGGCGGTGAAGCTGTTGAAGCTGACGGTGAACGTGAGGCCTTCAGGCACGGTCGCGGAAGCTGGGATCGTGACCATCTTGTTCGCCGGAAAAGTTGCACGCACACCCCCTACCTGGCGCGCCACTGTCGACGAAAGCTGGTCGGCAGTCTACCTTGGGGTATACCCACGGTGGTAGTTTATCGGTACACGGTGCGCAAACTACGAACTCGATGGTGACGCAAGACTCGGACAAGCTTTTTATCCAGGTTCGGCCGCCGAGTTGGCGTAATACCTACGTCCTGCGTCTGGTTGTATTGATTTGTGTTGAGAGAATCGTATGTCCTAGGGGGGTCCCTTGCCTCTCCTTATATAGTCTGAAGGGCAGGGTTACAGATCTGGAAACTAATTCTAGTCGGTTACAATTGTCATAGATAGTTCGATATCAATTCCTATTCTAACCGACTAGAATCCTGCTTGATCTCCACATCTTGCTTCCTTGCGCGAAACTCCAGGCTGTCGGATCAAGCCTTGAACTCGTCTCGTAATGGGCCAAGCCTCCTGGCCCAAATCTAGCCGTAAGGGTATAGGGGTCTATCCCCCCACACCACCCTTGTCGGGTATCCAGGTGGACATCAGACAATAATTTTGATGGATAGTCTGATTATCTCGGGAGTGTGTAAGATTTCTAAAAAACCACTAAGCTTCCAATATGTTTCAAATTGTTTTCTCGACATCAATAGTAAGAAAAGTCATTCATTTTTTCAGAGAAGTGCAACGTGTGCTTGCTTTGCTGCTTCAATCTAAATATCAGGCTTGGTTTATTTTCATACCATGTGGGCTTCTTTTTATATCAAATCAGTTTGGGCCTTACTTGGGAGATGCTGAACGTCATTGGTACCTTTCAAAGGTATGCTTTCTCAACTGGAAATACTTGTATGTTTAATGTGTTATGAGTTTGAAGGCATATAAAGATTTGTATATAGATAGCTAACTCATTCTGTAATTAGTAAATTACAAACTCCAGAACCAGAAAGAAGAAAGATGACAATTTTGTATGCTATAATCCGATGAAAATCCTTGTAAACAGATGGGTCCATCGGACCTAGATCAATGAAATAAAATTAATGTGGGGAGATTTTCCCCGTGACAGTTAAAAAAATCTCTTGAAATTTGTTGTACTAATGTTTGATCCATTTATCTACATTTTACAGTATCACTAAAACAAATAGGAGGACAGGGACTTTGGCTGTTTAGCCCAAGGAACTAATCCGTTCAAACAGGTTGACTATTGTCATAATTCAGAAAATGATATATACTGATGAAATCAACGCCAACTATACCGAACAGCCTCTGTTTTGTGTAATTGAGTAATGCTAACTTGTACTAGTTGCCAAAAACCTTTGTGTTAGCACACCTCTCAACTGGTTCACAGAATAGCTCGATTCAGATACAAATCAGAGTACACGACCTCAGGGGAAGGGAGGTCTGGAGCTTAGCAAAGCAATCTAGATGGAGGATTGGAGAACTAGAACTTGGGAAGGATGAGAGTTCCAGACCTACAGATAGAGGCTTGAGGAAGAAGATGAACAGGACCAAGAGAAGAGGAGTTCAGTTTCTGAATAATTGTTCGATGTCGTCCCAGCTCTTGCTCTCTTCCTTTTGTAGACTTCTGTCCCAGCAGAAGGCCCAAGGCCCAGGCCCAGTTTGAAGTCCCAGCCATAGCAGATCCCTAACATTCCCCTCTTCTTGAGATTCGGCTTGCCCCCAAGCCGATGGAAAAAAAATATGGAAGCTTCGGGATCCCAAGGAAACTGCGGAAATTCTTGTCGAAGTGGTACATGCCATGGGTTTATTGTTGGGTGCTTGAGAGGATCAATGCTTCAGTATTAGCAATATCCAGAATCTTGTCACACTGCGGAAATGAATGCACAAGGGACTTGTAGTCACAGAAAACATTCAGTAGCTTGTATGTTTGATCAGAGATTAGGTCTGTAGAATGAACCCATCTCACTGTTGGTTTGTCATCCATGACCATGAGTGCTACCAGTGCTAGCAGGTTGCCAGAACTTCCCACTGTTGTACCAGAAGACAAAAATTGCTGCAACAGATCTTGTTCAGCCCGCCAGTGATCCCTGGTCTTTCCTCCTACAACTTGAGATTGTTGTCCTGCCACTTCAAGCAAGAAACACCAACAATTGCCACCACACTTCCGCTGTACTAGCTTGTGAATCAATGCGCAGCCAACCATGCTCAGTGATAGCAAGAGATGCAAACCACCAAGCTGAAGGCACTTGCCACAGTCAAACACAAAGCACCATTGTAAAGTAAATTCATGAAATATGTTGATTTGTTGGCAAATTTGTATAGGCCATGGGGGCTTCCACAATCGACCACAGTAACTATTGACAGAGAACCACTCGGCCATGATGAACGTCGGCCATGGTGTAGGCCGTAACTCAACATCACAACTCGTCAACCTCAGTTCGTCAGGTGGTGGCCATGGTCCCTTGCTGGCAAGATACGGCAGCACAACAACAATAAAGTTATCATCATCAGTAATTTCCATGAATTTAAAACCCACTATTCTTCTCTGCAACTTCCAGCCAGCATCAAATGTTTCAGATATGGTGGAATGCAGAGCATCCTTTTCCCTTCCATATAAAGTCATCAGATCTTGGTCAAAAGTTGGGCGGCTTACAGGGACTAGCCGATTAAGAGCACTAACAAAACTCTGAAAACCAACTCCATCAACAAGTGAAGGCGACTGACCAGCAATGATTATACACATGGTCAAGGCTCTTCTAGCAACATTGAGATCAAGACTGACATTGCTCTCAGCATCTGAATGAAAGGACTCCAAATGAGAAGTGCAGTTATTACCATAGTTGGCGCTGCCACCATCTTGTTTCCGTATCAAGAAGCCTGTCCAAATGTCATACTCAACAGACTTGTAGCCCTTCTCCTCATGATGGCCACGTACAGCACAGAGCAAGGTAGTTGCTCGTCCAGCCAAGCTAGGCATCCATGGTTGGGTACGTGCAGGCTCAGCTCTAACCACCACCTCGAGCTCAGCCATGTTTTGATTTCTCTGTCCCTCATGCACAGTGGCAGCACAATCCAACAATAGAACATCCATCATAGGAGTAGGGAAGAGGATGGTGATATACCTGCTGAGCAGTCCACCGAGCAACTCGTGAGCACTTGTCAACACAGACGAAGACATGCTGGTAGGAGCCATCGCCGCAACACGGGAGGTGAACACGGGTGCAGGCTTGCTTGCTGTCAGAGTTTGAGTACAGTTTGGCATTTCAACGAACACCATCTGAGCATGAATAGAGATGGTAGCAGGCTTGCTTGAGGCTGTTACCAAAACCTTCGAAGGCATATCCTGTGGAGGAATATGCGCGGTGGGTGAAGCACAGGCAGCGTCGAGCACGATGGAGACACACTTCTCAGACGTTGGGCAAGTTACAATGTAACTTACCTCCTACATTCATTCCTCCAACACTTTATTTAGTTTTTAATTTTTTTTGTAAAATTTAAATTTTTCAGAAATTCCACGTTATATCAAATCTTATGACACATGCATGAAGAATTAAATATAGATAAAAAATAATTATACATAAAAAATAACTAATTACATAATTTTGCGAGCCACTGAATCTTTTGAGTCTAGTTAGTCTATGATTGGACTTGTATTTTATTGTGCTTTGTTAAACTGCTATGTATATGTCCATCTGAATTATGGACCTAAATTATTGTCTTTTTTTCTTTTTTTGAAACTATGAATTATGCTGCTATCTACTATCTATGTCCGAAAATACAACCAAGTCTCATGAGTTGAAGGGATGGATCTGTTTTGAGCCACTGGATCTGATTTGGGCCTTGTTTAGTTCCAAAAAAATTTACAAAATAGATAGTGTAGCATTTTCGTTTGTATTTGATAAATATTGTCCGATCATGGATTAACTAGGCTCAAAAGATTTATCTCACAAATTATAGACAAACTGTGTAATTAATTATTTTTTTATCTATATTTAATGTTCCATACACGTGCTGTAAAATTTGATATGATGGAAAATATCTGAATTTTTTTAAATTTTATAAAAAAAATTGAACTAAACAAGACTTTGGAATAATGGATGGAGAAGGTAAGTTACGTCGTGACTTGCTCAAGGCAAGTCACTGAATCTCTATCCCTCATGGTGGTGGATACCGAGAATCGACTGTCTCTGATACCAATAGTTAGCACACCTCTCAACTGGTTCACAGAATAGCTCGATTCAGATACAAATCAGAGTACACGACCTCAGGGGAAGGGAGGTCTGGAGCTTAGCAAAGCAATCTAGATGGAGGATTGGAGAACTAGAACTTGGGAAGGATGAGAGTTCCAGACCTACAGATAGAGGCTTGAGGAAGAAGATGAACAGGACCAAGAGAAGAGGAGTTCAGTTTCTGAATAATTGTTCGATGTCGTCCCAGCTCTTGCTCTCTTCCTTTTGTAGACTTCTGTCCCAGCAGAAGGCCCAAGGCCCAGGCCCAGTTTGAAGTCCCAGCCATAGCAGATCCCTAACACTTTGTTTCATAAAGAGAGAACATTTGATACGGAGAGAGAGAAAGTTGCAGGTGCAAGATTCAGATAGTGATTTGGTGACATTTGTTTATTATATGATTGTACATAAAACTGCACTAAATTGACTGAGCATGGCAGGTTTTAAAAATTGTGATAACCTTACAACCTCCATCTTTAATAGGTCCATGGAAAATGCTAAGTCTTATGCATCGAGGGCGCCTGTGCTTTTTCAACCCTTGAGCGAGCGAGTGGCGACGCGAGGGCGGCATCGAGGGTGCACAACCCTGTTCTAAATAGCGCGCTATAGTGGACGCTATAGTGCTATTTAGCGTTTGTGAAAGAGGACTGCTAAGCTATGGGGATTTTAACGCTAAATGATTGTTCCCGCTATTAGCAGCTAATAGCGCGCTAATTTCGCTAAATTGGGTTAGTTTAGCGCCGCTATTTGGCCTTGGGATTCATTTCTATCGACCCAAATAACTTGGAGACCCAAATAGCAGAGATATACCTCTATGTGATGTATGTTATTATTGATGTATCATGTATGAACTACGAACTTTGATGTAATATGTTAGTAACCATTTGAAATATCTATCACTATTGGTATTGATAATGTTTTTATCTTTATTATGTGTAAAATTACATGATGTTTGACATATTTTTTGCTCAGCCGCTAAATGGCTTAGCCCGCTATAGCTTTTCTTAGCCTTTTAGAGAGGCTGCCGCTAAGAAGTTTAGCACGCTATTTAAAACACTGGTGCACAGTGCAGGGCCACCGCCTGGAGCTGGGCGCCCTGCGTGAAGTGTCAGCGTGACTGGGCCGCGGAGCAGCTGCCGCCGGTGTTGGAGCAGCCTAGCGGCAGGGCGACGCAGCGGTGAAGAGCGACCAGCATACGGAAAAATAGAGGAAGATGATGCATGGGATGTTCGGCGAGTTCTCAGGTACGCGGAAGAGGAACCTCAACTTGTTTTCGCCCAAAATTTGAGTCTTTTTGCAAAATTGCATGCTTGGATCATTAGAATCTTCAATTTGCCTCTAAATATTGCTCATCCTCTACCTTGATTCATCTCACATTCCCTAAATCGGCATTTCCCTGACCACCCGCAAAAAGGATTCGAGAAGCCCACATGCTGTTGGCTAAATTCTTATAGCGGATTCTTTCCTTTTTTTTATTGAAAATCTTTCTTGCCCTTATATAAGCTGCAAGGATTGCCAGTTGCTTGGCTCTCAAATCCAACTGAAAGGATATAGCAAAGCCTGTTTAACCTGCTGCAGTTTACCTTCTCTGTTTCAGTTCAGTCAGATTCTTTCCTACTTCCCTTACTTTTTTTCTTCTTTTGTTTCACGTGTTTAACAACAGTGTTCGGAGGGCATCTGTGTCGTAACAAGCTGCAAAGGTAGCTCACCTATGCATGGATTGGTAGTGGATTTTATTAACAACCAAGAAACTATTGTCTACCCATGTGTACAAGACTAATAGATTGATCTCTAGAGTATGATGAGTAATTCATTTTAGCAATCGTGTAACAAAATCGGCAATGATCTTTGGTTTTGTGTTTAGTTACCTCTGATAGATGGAATGTAATCTAAAATCTTTTATTGTTTTAAGTTGACAATCAGTACTTTGACATCAAGGTTGTTCATGTAGGCTTATATAATCCTTTTTCAATAAAGTTGAATGTATATCACAATATATCTTTGCCTTTTAGAATATTTTTTAGGCATGTATGCATTATAATATGTTATGTCAAATATGATATTTGCATGAAGTCTGCAGTTTTTAAGTCACTCATGCGGAGAAGTTCGAATCACAATAATTGTACTTGCCTTTTTTCTTTAATTAATGTAATTTGGTTGTTTTAGATTGCATATATTTCAATTTTAATTTGTGTATACCCGAATGTTGATCTAGCTCCAAATGTCACCGTAGCGTTAGCACGGGCAGTGTACTAGTAGCACTATAAGGGGACACAAGTGGCCAGGGTGTGGGGCCTTCTGGAAATGCAGGTGCACATGGAGCAGGTCATCGGCAATTAGGTATGGTACAACCAGTCTATACATCGCCCCTAACTACATACTTGAGAACCAAGACAATCCAAAAACTGCACTATGACCTCATGCGGATTCTCATGCATGTCCCTTTATTGAACAACCCCCCGATTCACTAGAAGGAGATTCGCCAAAACTTTCCTCCGGCGCAATGAAAAAAATACAATTCATTTTCCTGAAAGCACCAAATCTCGCTTCGCAAGCTCGGCGGGAGGGAGAGAGGAACCCAATCCCCTTTCTACCCTAAGAACTCCACCTCCTTTGCAAATATGTCAACACCGCTAAGTGTACACCATCATTGTGCATATGTGTTAGCATTTCACAAACATTTTCTCAAAGGAGTTATGTTAGCACTTTACTAGATCCTAATGCATATGCTCAAGATGTTGATCTAGTAGTACTTGATTCGAGAGATGACCGTGATTTTCCCTCTTGATAGTCAGCTATCTATCCTAAATCTGATCAATCACTTCTCTACTCATCTTAGACCAGCAAAGCAAAATCCTATGGTTATATCTTTGCCTTGATCGTTTTACTTCTTGTCTATCACCAAGTGCTCGAACACCATGATATCTACTTCATGCTTCATCTTTTTATGATTATGTGTTCACCACTCCATGTTACATTTCTCCTTCATTACATGTGTTGTTATGCCTAACTCAAATCATAACTTGATGTTATTAATTACCAAAACCAAACCTGGGCTTTGAAAAAGAAAGGGAGCGAGAACGAGAATAACGCCGAAAAGGAAAGAAAGACCTAGTTGAATTGTTCACTTGAAAACAAAACAAAGTGATTGAATGACCCTAGAAGTGGAATTGGGCCACCTTGGTCAGGTCCCAAACCGACCAGGGCAGTTTTGTGGACCCTGAGGGGGTGGCCACGGTGCAGCGCAGAACCGGCCTGGCACTGGCCACTGGCGAAGCACAGGCTAGGCCAACCTGGGCCATGCCCCCCTGCCATAGTCTAAATAGTAGTTATAGGCAACTAATGGATGTTCAATTTCTATTTTATGCTTTTAGTTTCCATACTAATCTGCAGAATTATTTCCTATATAGCCTATATAGTATACTAGAAATGAGTATTTAAATGATAATTCATACTTTAATAGTCTACTTTATGTTTGTTGTTGAGTTTTTGTGGTATTAATTAACATCAAATTTATGATTAGTTAGTGATTAATTGTTGTACTATGTGTACATATTGATCTTCATAATGTAAATTGGCCTGTTCTATAATTTGCTCTTAGCTCCGCCACTGGGGCCTGGCCCTCTTTCTTCTTGATCTTCATAATGCAAATTGGCCCGTTCTATAATTTGCTCTTAGCTCCGCCACTGCGGCCTGGCCCTCTTTCTTCTTTTGCCTCCGAGCTCCAAATTCGTTGCTCCAATACACTTTCCATGAATGCTCTAGTACCAGGAACATTGCCACAAAGCTCTTTTAGGCCTTGCTCAATTGTATTTGTCTTGTTTGATTTCCTATGTACAAAATTCCTCCACCAACTTGGTACAGAGTGCCAACATGCATGCTGCTGCCCACACTATATAGCTAGGCACACGGTATCACACAACCTAAAACCACAGAGTTCCATAATCTGCAACCTCATCTATGTGGTCACATTACAGCAACACAGCGGGTTTCTTACTTGCTAACCACAAAATATTACTACTAGCTAAAACTCCTCTAATCCCCCGTGCGATCCCGGCTCGTCGTCTCTTCCAGGTCCGTCACCGGGCGCCGGTACGTTTTACCGCTTCAATGGTCGACGACGACGATGACTGCCCACGAACGGCGACTCCTGCCTAGCTAGGCTGCGGCCACGAGGGGGGCCACGGCGGCGCAGGAGGCAGGTGAGGAGGAAGACGACGAGGTCGCGTCGTGGACGGCCTTGGTCATGGCCTCGTGGAACAGCGCCTCGTTCCAGCAGTCGGCGTCCATGATGTGCAGCTTGATGCTGGCGAGCGCCTTGAGCAGCGCCTGCGGCGAGTAGGTGTCGGCGTCGACGGACAGCACGCTGACGCCGGCCATCCAGCGGAGGCGCTCCAGGACGTGCAGCACCAGGTCCACGATGTCGCACTCCACCATCACCATCACCGTCAGGCTCACCTGCTGCTGGTCCGACGCCGCCCTGGCGATATGAACTTTGGCTCTCCGGTGCGCCGCCGTGGTTCCAACCCCGCCGTCGTCGCGGGGGACGTACCTCTCCAGCTTCGTGTTCTTCTCCTCCAGCTCCGACACCTGCGCCTCCAGCGTCTTCAGGTAGCTCGCCGCGTTCATCAGCACCGTCGTCTTGTCCTTCTGCCATCCATGAATGCACGTACGTAAGCAAGCTAGGTTCCATTTTTTTTAAAAAAAAAAACAAAACGTAAATATTGAAGAAAACAAGATTGCTGTGAATTCAAAAGTTCCTGGCATCCTGTCTGTCTGAGCTTTAATCATTTTCATTGGAACTATGTTGGAAGCTGCGGGCTGCGCGTGTTTCGCCTTTTTTTTTTTTTCTGTTTTCTTCTTCTTTTTCCAGATTAATGGGACTTTATATAGATAGGATAGGATAGGATGTCAATGGAAAAGGCAATCTCAAGCTTTGTCACATCCATGAAAGGGAAGTTTCATTCACCGACTGGTGGCTAATCTGCTTAGCTCGGCTGATTAGGACAGCCCATGTTAGCACCCAATCAATCAATCTCTCCTCCCTGTTCTATGCATTTGCAGGCAGCAGGTTGTTTCGTGGCAACCACTGACTGAGGGCTGTAACTGTGTAAAGTAATGTAGACGATGGTGGCTTTGTTCATCTTTCCAAGAATCATCAAATATTTACATTTCAGCCTTATCTTTTGGACTTTTTCATTGTCGTTGTTGAGTTGCCTGTTCCTCTACACCTACCCTGCCATCATCAACTTGCATGTTTGTGGACCATATTGGATGGACACACACCAACAAGGTCCTCCTTCCGATCGCCTTCCTCGGCTGCTGATGTCTTTCCTTGGAAACAAGAAACTACTGACCACCCCCAACACACTTGACTTTCAAACAAGTCCTACTTTTGCAACTGGACAAAATTTATGTTTTCGTTCCCCTCAAATTATTATCATATATAAAAGTAATTCATATTTGTATATTACGTACAAAAAAAAGAAATAATGATATTTGTGCAGTACGCACTACAAAGATTTGAAATATGCTGGACCGACGCTTTCTTTTTCTGTTCTATATATGTGGAGCTATTCTTATTCTAATATATTTGTGTGTTGTTTATTAACTGTCTAGTATTCAAAACCGCATCACACATTGACTTATAAAAGTAGTATTGTCATTTGTTAACAGCAAGCAAAACAATTTTGCTGAAAGCTTCCACCAGCTCTTGTAGTTTACTAATGCATAATCCTAGCATAGCTCTGATTCGCCAGCGTACTTCCTCTTGGAAGCTTCCATTCCATTTATTTGTATTGGACCTTTTGTAATACTATGACGCTTCTAAACACCTTCCTCTGTCAATGTCGTTTTCAAAAGGCTAAATAATGCTATCCTTCACAAACTAGGCTGGACGTATATATAGTGGCAAGACTTCCATTCTTCCAAGTCACCTTTGAAAAATTTGGGAAAAGAACAGAGCATCTATTCTCTGCCTCACAAAAGCAACGTACGGGACTTATCACAACTTTGTTGGGATGCGTCCTTTTTCGACAATCAAATCGGCCCAGGAATTTATTTTTTTTAGTCCGTGTAATTATATATTTGTTCGTTCTATAAGGTTAGACTATGTCAATAATACCGCAGGTCATGTTGTTGCAACGGGTCTTATCTATCCACGTAAATAAATATGAGTGCTACCAAGTAGTAACAATATAATGCTTCGAGAAATTAGAAGTAAAAGTTCTAGTCTCCTTGACATGAGGTAGCCATCAAACAATTCTTTAGAAAGAGAATATACACATGTTCTAATGGTGTATATGGATCTTTATTTTAATAGTATCACAAATATTGTGATTTTATTTAACAAAGTGGACAGTGCCTTCTTGCATTTTGACAGTGTCCGATTTATATGTGGATGTATGTATGTCTAGCAGACCAGGTTCAAATTCTAATCAACAGATGCATAACTCCGATCCTCCTCGGTTGGTTTACTTTTAAAATTTTTTGTAATCAACGAGTGAAAGGTGGAATTTGAACTTACACATAAAATGAATGCAATTAGTAAGAAACTAACAATGCATAGCAAATAAAGCAGGAAGATAATGGATGCATTTGCATACCTTGGAACAGGGTGGGAGGAGCGACCTGAGCGTGTGGAAGCTGTCGTTGAGCTTCTCCCGCCTCTTCCTCTCGGACATCATGTGGTACACCTGGCTGCTGCTGTTGGTGTCCGGCTGCAGCTGCCGTGCGGCGGCGCTGGTGGTCCTCTCCGGCACCACGGCGGCGGCGAGGCTGCTGCTCCTGACGGTGACGTGGCTGGCGCTGTCGTCCCCGCCGCCGTGTAGGTGCAGGCGCGGCTGCACGGCGGAGGCGGCGGCGGCTCTGTGCGGCGGCGACGAGGACTCGGAGGAGGAGGGCGACGCGGAGGAGAGGACGGCCATCATGGCCAGCATGATGGCCTCGTCGTCGTCCCCAACGAACGGGTCCTGCAGGCGCTGCGCAGGCGGCGGCGGCGAGAAGATGGCGGCGGCGGGCAAGACGGCGTCGTCGAGTGTGAAGAAGGTGGCGGAGGAGGACCCCCCGCTGTCGATAGAGAGGGAGCGCTTGGAGGAGAGCGACGACGACGAGTACACTGGCTGCTGCAGCTCGTCTTGGCGCGTCGTCGTCGTGAGACGGTGCTGCTGGTCGCCGCGGTCGTTGTCGGCGAAGAAGCCGCTCGTGTCCATGGCCTTGCTGGCGGAGGCGGAGGCGGAGGCCGGCGCCGTGAGGTCGAAGCAGGCGGCGGTGTCGTCGTCGCCGCCGGCGAGGAAGGTAGCAGCGCACTCTGCTAGAGCTGGCCAGAAGGGGTCGTCGTCGTCATGGCCATTATGGAGGTCAGTTGCAGTGTGGAGGCCGCCGTCGACGATGTCGCCCGCCTGCAGCTGCAGGTCGAGGCCGCACCACACTTCTTCATCCATGGATGGATGGATGGTATTATTTTGTGCTGATGGACTGATGGGTTAGCCAGCCAAGAGACGACGGTGGTGGGAGCGAGTGAGATGGCGAGCAGCGAGGCAGCTGCAGCTGCTTTATATGAAGCGGAGAGGAGTTGGTGTTTGTATGTATCTATAGATAGATTCATAGATAGACATAGACTCTAGTTGCAATGGTGAATAAATTTTATATTTCGTCATTTTGTAAAGTAGAGGACAGAGGAGGTGGCGGATGCAACTATACTATGCAATCCAACAACAAGTGGGCAAGTGGCAAGTGGTGGTTTTCGGAAAAAAGAAAAGAAAGAAAAAAGAAAAGAAGTCCTGTATTGGAGAGATGGAGGAAGCGAGAGAGTGGAAAAGTCGGTCAAAGTCGCGGGTGGTGGTGCATTGCATTTGCATGCATGCGCGGACGAAGCTGCAGCGAAGGCCGGTCAAATTCGGAGGCAGGCAGACACTCGGATACTCGGATACTCGGATGCGCGGATCGGTTCAAGAATTTCAGATCAACGGCGATCCAGAGGCAGAGGCAGAGAACGAGAACGCTGCTGCGGACTGCAGACTGGTCGTCCGTCGTCAGTCCTGCCACGTACGTAACGTACTCCTCGGCCTTGTGACATCGTCCTCCTCCTCGTCCTCTCGCCTTCACCTGCTTCGCCCTCATGACCTCCGTCGGGGTAGCTAACCACCCATCATAAACAAGTGTGTGATCATCACCATGTTCGTATGTACAGTGTAGTGTAGGTATGTACAGTACTCCATTATTAACATCTGTAGCTAATTCATACTCCGTATGCAAATTTGATTTGTCCCATTTATACTTTTTTTTTGGTTTGGTCTATTGTGCCACTTGTAAACTGTTTACGGGGAGTATTAAACATAATATATAAACACAACACAAGTACAAGCCGTGCCGTGCCGTGACAAAAATGGGGTCCTGCATAGTTACATACGGAGTACATGGGCACAGAATGGGTCGGGTCACCAAAGGATTATTTGTTTACTAGAGTAGAGATGGTTGGTTGGTTATCAAAGTCGTCGTCGCATGCGCGCCGGGTGCTCGGAGTGCGACCCGGTACGGTGGGTGTAACAAGGCATGCATGCATGCTGCCGCTTGAAAAGTTCAGTGTACAAAAAAGAAGGTCTAAGGGTCATCATATTCATGGGAGCAAATATCATGGCCAAATGCTGCTTGCCGTGCATGCGTAATAACCCTTCTATTTCTATACGGTTACATGGATGACACCCTTTAATTTACAAAGAAAAATGTAATTGGATAACTTTTCATCATGCCTCGTACTAATAATCAAACCAAAGGATGTGGCCATCCAATTTAGGTCTTGTTTGGATGCGTACGTATTTATCTCAATCTATATGTATTGTAGTAGATTGGAGTAAAACTGAACTAAGTTTCGTTTCAATCCACTCTAACATATGTAGATTGAGGTAGATACACATGCATCCAAACAACACCATAGAGAAGCAATCCACAACAATGTCCATGCTGGCTACCCATCCAAGAATTTATTAGGCTTGCTTTGCATAAAAAATCCATTTAACCCCTTCAACTTTCATTCGAAGTTTGATTTGATTCCTGCAATAAAAAAATAAGTTTAGTTCCTTCAACTTTTAAACCATGTGTGAATTTGCTCCATAGGTGATTTTGGCTGACATGGCGTCACACATTAGCTGCTAGGGAGGTGTATCAGACTAAGTTGATAGTTCGAGATCAATGTCATTAGCACAAAAAACATAGAAATACTTTAAAAAAATAAAATATTTTCTAAAAATACGCGATTAAAATCATTAACATTTGATTTAAACTTAGAAAATTCATAGAAAAATTATTTTTAGCTCAGAAAAATATGAACCAATTTCATATTTTTTTTTCCTAAAATCGTGTTCTATATTATGGTGCCTAGCTTTGGATTGTTTGAATCTTATACAACCTTGTTTTGATGTTCATTTGTTAGTAGATGTTCTTGTGATTCTATTATAATTAGTTTATTTTAATGATCCATACCACGTACAAGTTCAGTTGACTTTAGTGACAACACACGGTTTATTAGCTCAAAAAACTGGATAGTTTTTTAAATATTTTTTAGAAAAAAATATATGGATATATTTTTAAAAATATATGTTGTAACTTTTTTATAAAATTTAATTGACTTTCATGAACTATCCGCTTCGTACAATGTACCTTCCTCAGCTGACGTGGTGCCACATCGGCTAAAACTGCTTTCAGAACAGCCTACAGAGCAAATTTGGATGGTTTAAAAAGTAGACGAGGTTAGAAAATCATTTCTTTCCGATCGAGGGAGACAAATCAGACTTCAACTATTTTTAGTGGAGGTCAAATAACTTTTTCTTTGCTTTTTTCAGGGGTGTACATTTGTTCTTTTCTTTTATTTTCTTCGCCCAACAAAACTTGCCGTCATTTAGTAGAAATTAAAAATAGTAATAGTAATGGCACGAAGTACACGTACCTGGCAACACTTTTTAGTGGAGTAATATACTAATGGAAAAACTCAATCTCTCTTGCACGGCATAGAAAAAACAAGACCCTCTTAATGCCATCGGTTCAAACTAATAGGCTTGACAATGACAATGAGTAATTTTCTGTGTTTCGCAGTAGTTTCCCAATCTCCCATGTTTGTGGCCAACTTAAGCCCCTATCACACCAGCTTTATGTGCTCACTAGGTAGCTTCCAAAGCCTGAGCAGTGTTGCTGTCTGGATCGGAGATGGACCCCAGCTGTGATTGTGAAGCTGCAGGGGCGGAAGATCGATCGAGTGAACAAGCAAAACGCCTTCAGGCTCATGGACGCCGAGGTGCCACTCAGCCTCTCCAAAATTATTTTGCAAAATAAACATTGTAGCACTTTTGTTTGTATTCGACAAATATTGTTCAATCATAGTCTAATTAGGCTCAAAATGTTCATCTCGCAAATTACAGTCAAATTGTACAATTAATTATTACTAGGTTAATGCCTTACGAATTTTAAAATCCACATACTCTATGTTTCTTCATTGTTATTTTTTTCTGTCTATATTCTTCCTTTTTCATTTCTTTTCAGTTTTAGTTTTTCAATTTTATTTTATTTCCTATCCTTTCCTTATTCTTTTCTTGTTTTAATTTTACCTTTTATTTTATTTTTCTTTTGGTTTTAGTTTTATTGTTCTTCCTTGCTTCTATTTGTTTTTCTTTTTTTTAGGTTTTCTATGTTTCTTCATTCTTATTTTATATTTTAATTTCTTTTAATCTTCTTTTTATCCTTATTTAAATTATTTATTTATTTTATTTGCTCTATGCATTTTTATCATTTTTTAATCATGTTTGTTTTTATATTTTTCTTCTTAGTAATTTTATTTTTTATTTTTATTTTCTATATATATGCGATGTTTATGTATTATATATTTAGTGTTCTATGTTGTGTTATGTCATGTTTACGTAGTATACATGTGATGTTCTATGATGTTTCTTATGGTGTTCACTTAGTATACATGTAATCTATAATAGATGTGATGTTCTATAATATATTTAATGATGTTCTATGATGTATTTAGTGATGTTAATGTTCTATAAATATATTTACGATATTTGAAAAGTAACCTTTGATATTATTTGAAATTTTTCTCTATTTTGTTTTTATTTTTTCTTATGCTTTTTACTCTAGATTTTATTATTGTTTTTATCTATGTTATGTATTTATGTATTTTTATGTATATTGTAATAACAGTTTCATAAATCTAAAACCAAAATACTATTCTTCTAAATCGATTACATTTTTTACTTTGTTGAACCTAGAATATTGTCTCTACTTAACAAAAGAAAATATTTATTTTTATCTTTATAAGATAAATATTCATTAATAAAATTTTATCTAAATATATCCATGTGTGATCTTGTTTTAAAGGATTTGTTATAAAAAATTTAATGGTGCAATCGAAATTTAATTTATATCTTCGGTTTAAGAGTTATGACTTTTTTTAATTCGATAAAATAATTTTGCATGCATGAGTGAGTGGGGCCTGAGTTGATGAGATAGCCTATCATGGCATAGTAAAAAGGGAGTTGTGGCTTCACCATGGATGTGGTAGATGGGTCCTCTTCATAATTTTTAGTTGTAGAGATTTTTATCTATATTTAATGTTCTATACATACGCCGCAAGATTTGATGTGACAGAAAATCTTAATTTTTTTGCAAAACTTTTTAGGAACTCAACAAAGCCTCAAGGATATACTGTATTGTACGTCTGTACCTGACGTCCCAACCCCTGAAAATAGTATTGATATATAAAAAACTAAATAATTATATTATGAAAATATTAATAATATTTATGTCATTCTAATAACTATTAGTATTTTAAATCAAACTTTATATTATTTGATCTAGCATTGTTATAGAATTGTAATTTTTTTTTAGGGCGGAGCATGTACTGTTTGATTGGACGCCGTGCTGACCGTGGTATTTTGTTGTACATGTAATAAACCTAGGAAAAGGAAAGCAGTTCCTTGTGCGCGTGGTGTACCGTACTTTCTGTGAATTTCAGCCAACCAGAAAAGAGGTGTCGTAAGCCAAAATCATTTTCAGCAGCGACTGGGTCCAGACGAAACATTTCTGGAATCATTTTCTTGGTCATTTTCCCCAAAAGCAGACATGTACATCTTTTCTAACAGCGTCGGCAGACCTTTACCGTGTCTGGTAAAAAGGTTGAAGCTTGCAACACGGCCTCCTTTGCCGCATTAGAGCGCTCCTAATGCTAAAAATTATATGTAGTTTCTATATCTATTAATTTTTATAGACACTATATATATATATAGAAATTATATATAGAAACTATGATCTCAATGGATATTTTCTATAGAATATTTTTTTATCCAATCACATCCATTCTCTCTTCATTCTTAGCCAATCATATCACTTCATATCTTAGATTTTGTGTAGATATGATTTCTAACTTAGACCCAGTTTCTATGATTTTTGCTCTCTCTTCAATAACTCTCTTGCCACATCAGCAAAATATTTAAATGACACTGCAATTAATATCTATAAAAATCACGATGGTTTCTGCATTAGAAGTGCTCTTAAAAAAAACTACAAGGTGACGGCACACAACCATCATGTCTGCCTGTCAAAAATGCTGACAATCTGCACCAGATGAGGCTCGACCGCTCGACTACAAATCGATTCCAAACACGCATCAAAACTACCGAATAGGGACAATCAGAACGGCTCGCAAACTCACACGTTCCTCTCTGTATTATTCCAGAACACGAATACTACTCCATCGCAATATGATGGCAGTTTAAAGACATTTACATGCTTCTCGCGACTATGCAACCCACTGCCCACTGTAGCAGTGTAGAATGCACTGCTACGCTCCACAGACTGCCAGATCTTCTATACAACCATCATATATCATGTATTCATGTTACAGAAACCAAAAAAAAAATGAAACAAGTTATTCTAAAATGCTCTTACAAACAAACCCCCAGCCCAAAAATTCCTTAAATAATAGTGATGGGCAGTGCCATCTCATCACCTTGCATCAGTTTGGGAAGGGCAAGCTTACAAAAACTGCAACGCACCTCAATCTTCCTATGTTCTCGAGGCACCCTGTTTTCCTCAACTGCTAGAGTGGGTATCCAGCCAAAAGCTAAAGATCACTCAAATCATTGCGCCACCGGGCTTGAATATTCGGGTCCAATCTCCGAAGTCGTTACGCTGGATGACCCTGCCGATGTCACATTGCTGTATGAACCGTTCCTGGTGGATTTTGGTTGGAGCTCCAGCTCTCTTTGCCTGTCTGGGGCTGCTGCAGGTTCTTGACCAGCGTCGGCTAATCTCTTCAAGATGTTCATTACAGTGGGAACAAATTTCGTCGACAGTGAAAGGATGGCAGGAAGCTGTGTGACAGAGCAAGCATAAAGAAGTTGATTAGACAATATTCAGGTGGCTAACGCGTGCAACAAAAGGTGGTTTGAATACTCACAAATCCGTGTTGGAATTCCCTGCCAATTTCTGACTGCACCCAAATGGCTTTTCCAACAAGATAAATCACAAATATGGCAAACAGGTAAAGCGGATTCCTGTTATTCAAGTGAAAAAGTTAGCATAGTCAAGAGCGATAAATCCACTATTGACATGCATGTATGCTTCTGCAGACAAAAGAAATACCTCAGTAATGTCATAAACTCGTTGAATCCAAGGATAGCCATTGCAGCAAGTGCCCATGGAGGCGGCAGCCAGTTGTTGTTCCTCTTATTTGCTTCCTGGTCAAGGCAACAGTAATGTTTAGCAGATAGATCTTCTCAAACAGTTATATATTTAAGGGGACCATTCCCAGTTCCCAAAAAAAATCAAAAGTAATACACAAAATAGAGGGAGTTTGAGATGACATCCACAAAGTTCAATTGGACATATCAGTTAACTGGTGGAATGGAAATGTGGAGATACCTGAGCAGCTATGGCTTGAGTGACTGTATATTCAGTTTCAGCTTTGAACTGCCTCCACAAATTTTTACACTGCACAGGGGTAATTAAAGTCTTCTCCTCGGCAACCTGCTCATGAATGGCATCTCCTCAGCAAAACATATGTTTAAGTGATGAGTAAAAACTGGGTGTTCCTTCAGCAAAGGAACATAAATTTGGCATGTAAAATACAGCATTGTTACCGTTTCCCATGAGCTGGAGGCAAGTGGATCAGAAATTTGGATACTCCTATCTGTAGTCCCAGGTTTTTTGGTGTCAACAAGAGCAAGGGAGAGAGTGTTCTCAATGTTATCACCATCTTCCTCCAACCGAATTGCAGCCATTGTAGAAAGCAACTTCATGGACTGCAGCAAAATGGGAGAATGAATATGCTTCAGTTCCTAAGACAATTCCTTGCTGTTTCATATATATAATACTAAATATTAGCATTCGACATACGGCTGAACGAGCGGTTTTTGTTATAGCTTTTATGTCCTCCTTTCCTGTCCAAACCCTGGGCATAGAGTCAGCATCTCGGCTGAACAGTGTTGAGAACCTGTAAATTTGTTTCAGTTTAGTCTGCACAGAAGATATATACGAGTTGTTGATATGGAGCACAGCTCACCTGTCCTTCATGCGGATCAAAACCCTTCCAGCTTCTTCTTTTGCCTTTGACTCAACAACACTCCTTCCATGCTTCTCCAGCTTCACAAGCAGCTCTTTCTCACTTGCTTCATCGAGTTCAAAAGCTGACACAGCAGATTCAAGACCTGAAACAGCAGTTTTTGTCTCGCGTTGAAGAAGCTTTCTAATAGCTGGCCACGTATCTTCACTGGCTGAATCTAGAAGAGATTCAACTGGTTCCGCCAGAGCTTTGGTAAGTTGTGCCTGAAATAACATATCTAAGGTTAGACAAGGATTCTCTTGTGCTGTGTCATGACACAAACCTGGGACCAACCTCATATTTGGCACAAAGTTCAGATAATTTAGTAGCTCGAACTGAAGCTATATGAGCCTCAATGTCACGTCTAAGCTTATCCTTCACTTTTGAGGTGTCCCAATTCACTTGTTGAATAGCAGCATCTGTCAAAGAATATATGCACACATCTGATAAGACATACATTTATGTGAAAAAGGGAGGGTGCAAACTGGCAAATAGCATCCTTCATTCCTTTGGAAGGAGAGTTTTAGACAAAAGCTTGAGCATAGAAATAACCAACAAATAGTCTCAATTGATGTTTTAGGAAGCTGAAACGCCAACAGCAAATCTGTATTGTTTCATTGTATGTAAGTCTGTTTACAGCCCATTTCAGACTCAGCTGGCTGGTACAGTTACCAGAACCAGAAATGTACCAGTCTTTTTGAAGAATTTTTTGACAGAGTTGATCATACTTGAACAGTGAACACCACTAATGACCAAATTAATTTCATAATTGGCGGTAGGAAAATATTCAGTAACAAGTGCTGGAACAAATATCACTTCTAGGTAGTCTGCTAGCCTAGGAAGGTGCACTGCTAGATTATACAAACCGGTTTCCACTTCTATTCTAGTTCTAGATTAATGTTTCCAACCTACCCCAGAGTTGACTGACTGTCAATGAACATAAGTATGTTTTCTACTGAAGTGGAGCACTACCAAAATAAGAAACAAGTAAAGATTAACAATCCTGAAAACATACCTTCAGATCCTTTTTCAAACTTCTCCAAGAAAGTTTGACTACAATTGCGAGCTGCAACAGCAAATCCCTCCTTTTCTAGGGCCTTGTCAAAGGACTCCTTAAATGCTTCTAAAGTTCTAGTCCGTAAGTGACCTAGAAGAGATTGATAGGCAGGATTGACAAGCTACAAAGACGAGGAAGGCATTTGTGTAAATAAAATGTTTGTAAGCAGCACAATAAAAATACATCAAAATGCAACAAAAAAAATCAGGCTGCAAAATTGGAAACATGTAAGCAAATATATATTAAAGAATCATGGCAGCAAAATGAATATACAAAATACGTAGTGGGTACTAATTTAGATAAAAAGTTCCCACTCTTCCACTAACCAGTTACAAAACATGTACTCAGGAAATGTACATCAATATTTGTTCCCCAGATTTAATTCCAGATTTATAGTTTCATTTATGACAACGGGCAGATACATGAGTCACACCATAAATACCTACGCTAACTCTTGAACTCAGTTTATAAGTGTATGTTGATTTGGACACATGTCATTGAGAAGTTTAAACTTTGGCTACAACATCTGAACAATAACCGAGATTGACCAAATAAAAGTAATATGAATATGTTCATCATCAAAAAGATACTCTCATCACACATTATTTTTATAATGTTCACCAGCTTATAGTGCTAGTAGCAGCCAGAGTAACCCCATGAAGATAATTCACATCCAAAACGACATACATTCATACGAAGATAGAGTATATATTTGTACGTGAGAATTTCAGAGATAAGAATAAATGAAGCAGGTGTGGAGAAGTACAGTTTATTTCAAAATTCATACAATGGATCAAATGTTCTTAAGATACAATAGTTCAAAAGTATCATCGAACCTGTAAGAGTTTAGACTCAAGTTGTTGTCTTTTAGAGCTTCTGACACCTTCATCAAAATAAATAGCCTCCATGTCATACCTGTAACCAAAGAAGAACAAAATCATCATAAAAGGAACGAATCTTTTTTTCCAGATACCTTCAATATTATGCCAAGAATTGAGCATGTATATCTCATAAGTCATCTACAACAAATGGATAGTCTCCACTCTGCTGTTTTGCAGTAATTAGTTGGCTCCAAGAGTTCTATAAAGGCAACTGGGACTTTATTTATCTTCAATAGATTTGTAACAAGTCAAAAACATCATCTAAATCATGGGGATTCCATGACCAAAAAGATAACAGAGTACTCATAAGACAACCAATAAACTCACTCTGATAAACATCTATCAAGAAGGCTGCTGAGCTTCTTCCCAAATCCAGGAACAAAGTCATGTTGAACAGCCTCCTCAAATTGTTGCCATTCCTTCACACAAAAATCATATAGAATCAGTTCTTGAAGGAATCTATGATCCACAAATCATGTGTGGTATGTATTATAATCACCTCATCAGCTGTAAAACTGGCAACTTTCTCATTACCAATTTCCTCACAACGTACAGTAGCCACCATAACCTGAAGTGAAGCATAAAAAAAGTCAACATACATTATGTTGGCAGCTTAAGTTGGAAAACAATGGATGGTACTCACTTTATGAGCAGGCAGATCAAGGTCTTTGTTCTCCTTAATGACTTTCCAAAATTCCTGGGAACTAAATGAGAAACCTGAAGCTGGGACAACACCACGACGATCCCCAGCAAGTCCGCCAGGAGCAATAGAATGCTGAAACCTATCTCTTAAATCAGAAACCTACAGAAAGAATTGTTTACAATTAGACATAATCCTAGCAAAATCTGCAATGAGCAACCTTTTCATAATTTGCATTTCATAAACACCAACCTGCTGTTTGAATAACTCTTCTTTTTCTTCATAACTCGACAGTGCCACAACTTGTACCTAGATGTGGAAAACAAATGCACTTTGTAGTGAACAACTTCAGTACAAAACATGTGTTGAAGAAAGGTTAAGTCATGATTTTTACATCGAAAAATTCACTAAGTGGAGTTTCTTTATGGGCATGGGGCTTTGGAACAGAATCCCATATCTGCAGCAAAAATGTAAACAGCTTATAGGCCACAGAAAAAACAAATGTCTCAAAAGAAAACAGGATATCAACTAAACACATACCTTCTGAATGTCTTCCCTTAGAATTGGTTCAAGATTTTCTAAGGGTGTCTGTCAGAAACCAAAAGGAGCCAATAGTCAGTATACAAGCAATTAAATGTGAAAAGGAAAGTAGAAATGCTGGCAGTTGTTCACATGTCTTAATTCTAAGCTGCCTAAACTGCAAAATAGCAAGTCCTTACCCTTGATTTGTCACGAATAACAAACAACAATGTTGTTTTGCGGGGACTGAACAACCTCATCATGACCTACACATATGAAAAAAAGAAAATCCCAAGGTAAACGCCTCAAATGCCAATTCACATCAAGCATAGACAAAATATAGTCAAAAAAGCTGCATCAAAATAATATTCATAAACAACTTGCCTGGAAAACAGTCTTCAAAAGAGGCTTGTTTGCAGCCTGTTCTCTGCCAATGTCATGGCACCACCTGTATAGGAAAACAAAAAGAATTGTTGAGTTGCACAAGGAATAATTGGTCCAACTCCATCCACAATCGCTTCACTAAACAAACTTACATATTAATCAACACAATGTCCGAAACGGCCAAAGCAAACAATGCACTTTGCTTCTCAAATGCTGTGTCATCCTGAAATATCATCATGTGTATGAATTATGCATCAGGAATTCAGGATATTGTGGAGTATTAGCTCCATAACACAAAATGTAATTTTGAGAAGAACCAGTTTCAGCAAAGTTCAGCTTATTACAAGATGAGATGAGGAAACAGCAGGCATCACATTATGAGGCTTACTGAACAAGAGAGTCCTTTGTACACTTGAAATCCGTAATAATTTAATAATCTTAAATCAATACAACAAGCTCCACTATACAAAGATGCCACAGCAAGGTTCAGGATGCACAAGATGCTTGGGGATGTCGAAAAAAACTTTGTTTCAGTTTTATTAAGAAAAAAGAGGTCTTAAGAACAAGTAGAATGAAGCATATGGTCTCTGTGACACTAGTAGCACATGTCAAAACCAAACCACATCCAAATTGGAGATATGCTAGTTTTATTACCTCTCCCCTCTCTCTTCCATCAGTTCCTTCCAAATCCATTACAAGGGTGCACGGTTCAATATTCTGGGCCTTCGCTAACCATATACCTTTGGTAGTCTGTGACCTGATGGTATCAAAAAATACTAAATTAGTTGAAGAGGAACAGGCTTCACCAGGGCGAAGAAGGTTTGTAATGAGAAATGGAAGAGAAATAAGAAGAGACTAGAAACATGCCTTCCTCTGAAGGCATCCATCTCCCTAAAATTGGTCCCAAAAAGATGATTCAAAAGTGTACTTTTCCCTACAAAAAATGAGGAACCATGGTGTAATCAGATAAAAGGAAGTATGCAGTGAACAGAATCAAAACAATGGAAAGGAGAGACCCCATACCACTACTCTGCGGGCCCATTATTGATACAACAGCATAGGAGAGCCCACATTCACCCAATCTGACATCCTTCATGAAGTTCTCCAATCCGGAGACGTTGAAGACCCCATCTCCATCAATTAGCTGTGTTGAGAAACACGCATCCCCCATTTCTGCTCTGCAGGATTCAAATGAACGAGTCATAAACCATCACATCCAAAATCAAAAAGGAAAAAAACCAAAGTAGAAGCAATATGATTGCCGCATTCGCCTTCCAGCATTTCCCCCAAAACAAAATTGAAAATGGTAGATTAGCGTGAGGCCTTAGTGAATAACATCAGCACAAGAAGAAATATATTGGACTTTTTAAGGACTATGCCATCAAGCTGTACTGCTGAATAATCAGGCGCTTTTCATACTGCAGAACCAAACAATTATTGGCAGATTCTTGTGTACACCGTATAAAAACCAACTCGATTGATCTATGTTTTGCGGCCCATGCCTCAGAATTCCGGTAGAGATCAGGAGCATTAAATGGGGGTAGAACCAGGAGAGCAGCAATGTTACTGTACAAAGTGTGCAAATTGATGGATGTCCGCGCTAACTACGCTTCTCCTAGGTCATCTACGGCTGAATACTGCAATTATTACTAGAGATCGCACAGGGTACACTATCAGCGGCGGGTTACCACGAGGGCATGGGGGCTCAGCTGAACCCCTCGAGAATATGGTCTTGGGGAAGGAAACTACTATTTTTTTTGGTTACTCCAAAGCGCACAAGCAAATCTGCAACAAGCCGAGCGATCCATCGTCATCCCAGGAAGGGAGATTTGGATTTCAGGGTTCACAGCGCGGAGAAGTTTCCGCAGGAAAAAAAAAACAAGCAAGCAAGCTAGGGCATCCTAGACAACAGAACCAGGAATCAGAGAAAGTTCCGGGCGGATCTCCACCCTCGCGCCGGCGGCGTCCAGGGAGACCTGCGGCAGGATAGATAGGCGCCAGGCGCGGGCGGGAGGAAGGAGAGAAATTTCAATCTGATTGGGGAACGAGGGAGAAAGGACACGGACCGTGTGGAGATGGTGCCGGGGCGCTCCCGCGGCGGCCGGTGTGGGGGGTCGGCGTCGGCGATGGCGGAGGTGGGGGGAAGGTGGAGGAAAGGGGGAGAGACCGGAGGTGCACGAAGGCGTGGGCGCTTTTATTGGGAAGTTGGGTGATTGTAATTTTCGAAAAGCAGAAGAGTATGGGTACACCGGTACCGTATAATCGTGTGTATACCGTACGTATACCAACTGTAGATTTATTTTAAAATAATGATTAAACTACCGGAAAAGCAAAGGCGGCGTGTAAATCAGAATATTTCGAAATTTCGATGTGGACGGCTTTGATGCGTCATGTTCTTGGGGCACGATCTGCGTTCTGTGTCGCTTGTGCAGGAGTATGATCTGGATCTGGAGCGATTTTTTTCTTTGTGTTTTAGGCCTTGTTAGTTTCTAAAAAAATTTACAAAATTTTTTAATTTCCCGTCACATCGAATCTTTAGACGCATGCATGAAGTATTAAATATAGACAAAAAGAAAAACTAATTGCAAAGTTTGGTCGGAATTGACGAGACCAATCTTTTGAGCCTAGTTAGTTTATGATTGGACAATATTTGTCAAATACAAACGAAAGTGTCACGGTGTCGATTTTCTAAAAAATTTTGAAACTAAACAAAGCCTAGAATTTATATTATGCCAAGCAGATTTGATTTTAAGATTCATCGGTCTCTGTCAAGTCTTACAGGAACAAAACACAAGAGAATGGCATATTGGCATGGAGGAATCGTACAGGTTTTCTGTGTTTTTCATCACCTAGCAGAAGATATCAAACCAGACCATAAGTGGTGATGTCACGTAACTTTAACATGGCCGAAGATAATAAGATTGAAAGAGGTCATAATAGTTAAAAAAAAGAGGTTACAATAAATTTTCAGAGTTATTACTTCTTTGAAGGTGCCTGCTATCTCGCATTTCCGTCAATCGACGCTACGGTCAATATTTTCCAGTAACAATGTTCCTCTTCCTAGACTTGGCTTCTAGAGATCCTCGAGAACCTTACAAAAAAGGAGGCGAGGGTGGCCGGACAAACATGTGGTGGTGGCAGCAGGTTGGGCGGCGGCAAGTGAAGTAGCAAGGAGCTGTTGAGTGGGCAGGGTAGGACTCATTCGGGTCGGAAGTGCCAGCGGCGGGACAATGGCTTGACAGAGTTCACGGGAATGGGATTAGGGGAGGGCAAGGTCGGCGGGGGGAGCTGCTGGCCAGGGCGGTGGGGGAGGTTGACGGCGAGAGTGGACTAGTGCAGACACGAGAAGGAAGAGAATAGTGTGCAAATTAGGATTAGGGGAGGGCGTGATCGGTGCAGCGACGGTGAGAGAGACGGATAAACCATAGCAAACTGTTTATGTAGTGCTACTCATTATCTTATGAAACTTGAACAATAGGTGAAAAGGGTCAGCCAACGGTTAACAACTATCCTCTGCCACTTAAATGAATGAACAACGGGGGCTTGTTATTTGTGTACTAAATAAAGATAGGGCAATGACGCAGCCAATTAGGAGTACCCCGTAACTATTTTTGTGCTTGTTATTTCCAATTAGGAGTAATAAAATATAGAGAAATGCATAAGCCACATCTGATGACATCATATACCAGTAAATTTATGTCCGGAAATATTTGGGACTGTTATGGCATACTGATGAGTTGAGAAAAATTGGCACTTGCCAAGTAGGGAGTGTTTGGTTTGCCCTGTTAAATGTTTGACACATGCATAGAGTACTAAGGCCAGTCTCAATGCATAGTTTCATGACACAGTTACCAAGACTATAAACTAGGTAACCGTGCCATATGAGTTTCATGGGGATGAAACTCCTCTCTCATCTGATGAAACTCATTCATTTAATGACACTGCCAAGTCAGCAATTTTGCTTATGTGGCACCCTATTTAATGTGCATGACACTCTCGTGAAATATGCATTGAGACTGGCCTAAATATAGATTATTTATGAAACTAAAAATACAGTTAGAGAGTAATTTGAGAGACAGATCCTAATTAATTCATGATTGGATACTAATTATCAAATAAGACGAAACTACAGTATGTGTTAAATTTTACCAACCAAACATCCTTAGGCCCTGTTTAGATTGCTGATAAAAATTTTTTTGATGTCACATCGAATGTGTCGGAAGGATGTCGGGAGGAGTTTTTAGAAACGAATAAAAAAACAAATTACATGCCGGTGATCAAAAATCAAATGAACCACAGGTACGACTAGACAGCTAAGATTACAGAAAATCCAGCGGCCCCTAACGTGAATGGAACTGGAAGGAACCATATACCGTATCCAGAACATGCACTGCACGTGGGTCCATATATATATACGTTATGTAACCATGGGCCTACCCAACAGTAAGTGTATGTGTATGTATGGGTAGGCGAGCGAACGGTGCGCCGAGGCGAGTCTTGGTGCCATAAAGTCCGGATTAAAAAAAGTGGGTGGCTAATTGTTGTGTGTCCCGTCCCGTTCCATGAGACTCGTTCCTCAAGTCGGGCCGCCGTCGAGGTCCAGTTGGTTGCCGAAAGGTGGGCGTCGATTCCAAAGCGGCCAGCCGCGACCCGGCGCCGCCCACGGACGTGGCACCGGCACGCGGCCCTGTGGCCTCTAGTTTTCGTTTTCCTTTTTCTCCGTCCCGTCTTTGCACTTTACACCCTGCTCTGGGCGCGCTATTTCAATATATGCACCGCCACCTTCTTTTTGTTTTTCCTTTTTCATCATCATATTATACTGTATAAATAATATACTGGGTCACCGTCTCCAAAATGCTCCAGCTGCCTATCGCATTTCCACGTGTTTTGCTAATATATAGTATAGATATACTACGTACGGTATAAAGCAGAGGAGATACGCGCCCGATATTTTTGGTTCACCAGCACGCATGACTCTTCTTTTCTATTCCCTCGCTAGCTAGCAGGGTCCATTTGATTTTATTTCCACATACGATTTCCTGCTATGCTTTCTTGTGCTTCCTCGTGTCACAGATATACACTTGTTTTGTTCCATAATATAAGCATTTTTATATTGTCCTTAGAATAGGTTGGAGCTTGTTTCAACACACTCATATCTACCTCAATCTAGGTTTTTTATAAATTAGAACAAAACTTAGTTTTATTTCCACTACTATAAAAATATTTTTTGGAGGCGGACACTTAAATTTACGGAGGCGGGTAAAAGCAATTATCTCTAACCAAAGGTCACGGTTAATCAGATCTTAACAAAGACGGTTGGCGGTTAATCAATTAACCGAGGCCTTGTTTACTTCCACCCAAAAACGCAAAATTTTTCAAGATTCCCTGTCACATCGAATCTTTAGACACATGCATGGAGTATTAAATATAAATGAAAATAAAAACTAATTGCACAGTTTGGTCGAAATTGACGAGACGAATCTTTTGAGTCTAGTTAGTCTATGGTTAGACAATAATTACCACAAACAAACGAAAGTGCTACAGTGTCACGAAAATTTTCATTTCGGGAAGTAAACAAGGCCCGAGATGGACATCTTAACGTGGTTAATCCTACGTGGTAGTTGGTGGTTAATCCGTTAACCGAGGCACCCTAATCCCACTAATTAATGTTCTCCAACTACCACACCTCTACCACTACACCACACACTCATTTATGTTTATATATAATATGTTATCTTTTTATATTAATATTTTGTAATCTTATATTTGATATTTTAGCTACTAAATGAACTCAAACGAGAAAAAAAATTAACTACAAAGTTTTAAATCATGCCAAGTACTACAACTTTGGTATAGAATGTATCTCCATTAGAGATAGTTTGAAAAAAAAATCAAAAATTGAGTCTCAAAAGATTAGAATTTAAAACACATATTTGAGACTCAAGATGACTTCAAATAAAAAACTTGTCAATATCAAACCTGTAGATCAGATTGGCCACTAGAACTTTGGTATTAACTATGTGAACTTTGAGATCGTTCAGGAATTCTAAATTTTAAATTTCAAAATCTATAACTTTCAAACACATATTTGGGATACTGAACATCTTCAAATTAAAATTTTTTCAACTATAAAGTTGTAGATTCTAGTAAGAACTATAACTTTTATATATACCATATCAACATTTGAGTTTGTTTGATAATTTTAAATTTCAAAATTTGTGCACTTACAACAATATTTTGGTAAACATTTTCAATTCAAAAACTTTTCAACTACAAAGTTGTAGATCTCATTAAGGGATATAATTTTGATATAAAGTTTATCTTCATCCAAGTTTATATAAAAATTTATGAATTACTTTTTGGTGCAATAGGCTGACATCTTAACATGGATATAGGGAAATAAACTTAATATGATCAGGTAAAAATAATGCCGAATGACATGATTCTATGGCATCTCTATTTTCAATGAAACGTATCATTATGTGTACAAATTAAACTATAGTGATAAAGAAGCTTTGGATTGATTTATTGATATACGTGTACCACAAGTACTAGTATATATAGCTTTTTGCAGCAGAGGCATGTTTGGTTTGGTAGCCAAGCCAAAGTTTCACAACGTACTAAGGCCTTGTTTAGTTCCCAAAAATTTTTAAGATTTCCCGTCACATCGAATCTTTATACACATGCATGAAGCATTAAATGTAGATGAAAATAAAAACTAATTGCACAGTTTGTCTGTAATTTGCGAGACGAATTTTTTGAGCCTAGTTACTCCATAATTGGATAATAATTGTCACAAACAAACGAAAGTGCTACAGTAGTCAAAACCAAAAATTTTCGCAAACTGAACAAGGCCTAAAAGTTAACCTGACATCAATTTGGCCAGAGGTCAAATTCTGGCCATGGCCAAAAAGACCTGCCAAAATCTTTTTATAGGATAGGGGGCAAATTCCTTATTCCTGATGTGCCATCTCCTGATTGGTTGCATACGATGCATTGCCCTTTGGTTTATATAAGCATGGAATAATTATTGTACTAGTTAAGCTGTTACATCAGATTAACATGTCAATGTGAAAGCATTATACTTTTTCAATGAAACAAGACTCATGTCGACTACATTTGAACGTATAATACAAGAGAAATAGTGACATACTATATAGGACTATGAGCCATATACAAGAGATCTAGTCACTGTCCATGGATAAATACCCTAGAAGCAGTAACGTCGAAATTAGCCCAATTCTACCACACAAGAGGTGATAAACATAAATAACGAAGGCGAGTAGGCCCTGATTAGATGTGGTGCGACTTCTCATCTTACTATATACTACTCCTGAGTACCGTATATAGCTGTCCTGATGATTGGATCTCGGGTCATTGATGAATGAACCACCATCTTTGATTTTGCACAAAAGCCACCAGGAGCACTTGACCAAACTTACTTTTGATGGTGATGATGATGAATTGATCATTGTACAGGCCTAACAGGGGGACCATGTATGTAAGTATTACCCTGCTTTCCAGACCTATAGAGTAGCTTGAATGTTCCATTAGTCCTCATGATTACTCTTTGTCCTTAAGGCCTGTCCATGGCTCCATGCTACCTGCGATCGATATTATATACCACTTCTCACAGTAAATTAAGCATAATAACGTGTTAAAGTTTTGACCAAAAGCCAAAGGAAGAGAGGTGATACTGGGTCAAAGTAATGGAAAAGTGCAAGTACTAATTAAGCAGATTAGTCAAAACCAGAGAGCATATTCTGCCGGAACGTACTTCCGTCCAAGTCAGCCCGGGCACATTGCCGGACAATTAGGCCTTGTTTAGTTCCTAATTTTTTTTTCTGTAACAGTTTTGTTTTTATTTGATAACTAGGTAGCGTGCGCGTGCGTTGCTACGGGATAAACAAACTTTTATGCTAAAAATATACGGATCACATGATAAGATAATAATACTATGAAAAATAAATATCAACATTAAAGTGACATTTAATCCAAAAAACAAAGTTTATGTCCATGCGTTGCTACAAGAACGTAACTGATTAACAGGTTAGCGAGATCTTCCTCCTGCTTAACTTTAGAACTCCATGTCCTGCTTCCGAATACTTGCTGCCTGGTGTAGATCGTGTAGTACAGGCAATTTTCTATAACTTTCATGTGAGATGATTAACTCTCAGTTCAGAATGAACCAATTCTAACAGCGTAAATGGAAAGCCAGCAAAAGCAAGCCAAAAGCCCAAAATGAGATTGGTTGTACTTAAGGCCCATGTCCTAGTTGGTGTGGTTCGAACTGCCTAAACTCTGGAGCAATGATAAAAGTACACAAAAAAACTAAAACCAGGTTTAACTACATTTGCCAATGGACTATTTGGTGAATTCACTGGATTTTGGGAAAAACACCGGTTGAAAGCTAACATTGGAGTCTAGAGGGAAAGATGGACAAAAACTAACACTCAAGGCACTAAATTTCAGAAAACCATTATATGCCATTGATCAAGTCAAAGAGAAAGATATGGTCAAGCACTGAATTTACAGCTGCTGTCTGAAAAGCCAAAAATGAGAAGCAAAGGATAGATTAGCTCAAATCTATTTTTCTGACACACTAAAACCCAGTGTTTGGTATGTTATTAGTTTGTTAGTGTGTGCTCTACTGCAAAACTATAATAAAAATATAATTAAAACATTAGATCTTCAGTTGTGTCCATTAAGCTTACCAAAACGAGCTTGTCGCCTTTAACTCACTCTTTATAAAGTCACACCCTTCTAAAATGACATAACACAAAGAAAAAATATGCTACTTGAATCAAGTGAATAGTAACAGTTTTCCTTAGTATAGCCATTGTTTCCAAGGCAGAAGACTAAGAATGAAGAGAATAAAATAAAGCTAGGATATAACTTAAACATATGACCCACAATATGTTTTCTGCAGAGATCCTACCATTAACTGAAAATAGGCAGCCAACTAACAATTTGTGTTCCTAGCCATACCATCAGCCTAACCAGCACAGATCACCCTGAATGTGTGTATGCAAAGAAACTGATTTAGCAAGTGGAGGTACCTACTCCATGGAGAGCAGGACTGCAGCGACGGCAAGGCAGACTGCAAGCAACACCTTGATAGTCTTTATGTATTGAACAGACTAATAGAATTCAAAGTATGGGCTGCGTAGCGAGAAAAATAGTTGGTGTTTGGACAGGAAGACTGAGTGCCATGGAAAGAATGAATTATGTACATGCAAGTTTTGATGATGAAAAGCATCAGCATCAAGTTTTGCTAATTTTGACTGCTCCTGGCTGGTTATATCAAACTATTTTCCTAATTTGACACCAAACAGAAGGAACATCATAACAAACCAAACATGAGACGATGTAGCAAGCAAGTAGGGTTGGAATTGAGGGGGAAAACAACTCACTCCAAATTGAGTAGGAAACTTATAGTCACCTGACAACAACACAAGAGCAGCGTAGAACCTTCCTCGGCTAGCCCTCAGATGCTCGTCTTGTGCTTGTAGCTAGTGTCCTCCCTGCATAACAAAGCAAAACAAAACAAAGCAGACATTATTCCTAGATATAAAGGAACTCAGCTTAAAAAAATCAAACCGACAATAAAGTTACGTATCTTTTTTTTCACTTTGGTAACGTCCCAAGTGGGCAGCTGTGAAATTATGATCATAAGAGGAAAATCATAGTATATACATCACTGATATTATTTCACCGGTTCATGCATGAGTGATAGTAAGGCAGGACATATTCAATTGCCTATCCATGAGTGGTACTGGTAGGAACATGACGCTAATTCATCTATGTAATTTAAAGTGGCTACTTATGCATGACTTTGATGTTGTCCAAGAGTACTGTTCTATAATATTTATATAATTGCAGCATATAACTAATTGGTTCTTTTACCGTCTGGCCCATAACTACCAAAAATAAAATACATTAAGACGAAAAAAGTTGCCCTCAATTAGTATGGAACAAGGATGATGTGTTAAACTCAATGCAACCTTCTTTCAGAACCATTTAAAAGCTTACTGAAAACAAAAAAAATCTTGCTAGCTGTGTTCCCAAACAAATCTCGTGCTGAGAACAATCCAGACAGTAAAAGAAAACAAAAAAGAAAAGCTAATACACTGTCAAGCAGAGCATGAGGTTTTCAATTAATAATAAGGAAGCAAAAAGATTCCATAAGAACATGAACTTCAAGAATGCTACCAGAACAAATATGTTGCGAACATAATTCATAACTCATGAGAATATTACCTACTCTGGAAGTAGCAGTCTAATTCGAGAGTATCCAGCCTAATGAGGTTGCCTCAACTCTAACTGAATCGTTTAACCTTGTGAAATGAGACTTTACATTGTTTTGCTTCAATAATGAAATTCTCCTGCTGTGGTTGTGCCAATGCTTCCTTACGGGCATAATGTTGTGATGTCATAGAAGGAATTGTTTGAAAAGGGCATTGAGCAATTTGTTTCAAGCATGGCATATAAGAACTGAAGAGTATCACTTTTATATTCTCGAATCTCACACAGGATGTCAATGCTTTGGTTCACTTTTTAAAGACAAATGTTTATATATGAGCAAATCATGGCGCGTTAGTAAAAGACCTCTACAATCCAATAAATTAGATTGGTTCATATTCTTGTCGCTTTTATCAAAGAAAAAAATAATAATAAAGGATTAGGAAAATGCTGCCAACCTACATCTGGGCCAAATTAGAATATGTAAGTGCATTCGCCCCCGATGTGGGTTTTGATAATTGATGACAACCAAATTAGGGACTAACATGTTTATCGAGCATAATCTACAGGTGTTAGTCCATTGATGGAATTGAACGAAAACATTCGGTGAACTATAGCACCCTAAATTTCCAATGGATGAACGGTGTTTCGACTCAAGTGGCTACAAAGTTTTTATTCTTTGCTTGAGTTATAGGAAACGCCGCACTATCAAGAGGGATGCAAATTGAGTTGGTAAGATGAGGATAAGAGTGCTCAGGTCAACTTAGCTCTTGTGCTTGACAGACACACTTGCACGCACGAAGCACTAGGAAATTTCTTCTCTCCCAGGGTGAGCCGGTAGTACCGACCCTCAGGGCCGGTGGTACCGGCAGTGCCAGCCCTTCTCCTGAGTTTTGCGAGAAAATGAACTACCGGTAGTACCGGGCTCGGGCCGGTGGTATCGGCCAGCACCAGTAGTACCGGTGTGAAACGCCGGTAGTACCGGCAGGCCAAATCTGCGCTGACTTTGGTTGCAGAGATTTGAACTGCCGGTGGTACCGGCCTTCCACCGGTGGTACCGACAATGGTCGGTAGTACCGACAATGGTCGGTAGTACCGACAAAAGCCCGGTGGTACCGGTAGGCTTATTTCTCGCAAATCCTAGAGACTTCTTACCATTAGATCTGAGGTAGCCGGTGGTACCGGTGGTTGCCCCGGTAGTATCGGCAGTTGTTCAGGACCTATGTATAAATAGCTCTTTCCTCATTTCTAACCGTTAGCTCTCCCATTCCTTCAACTCTACATCTGAGAAAATAGTCTCCAAGCTTTGACTCACCCTCTCTCTCTCTCTCTTGGCTCCTAGACTTCACTCCTTGAGAGATTCGAGCTAGAGAAGTGAGATTAGAGAGTTGGGAGCTTTGATTTGTGACTTGAGCACTTGGTTTCTTCGTCTTGCCGGTTTGGTTTGCATTTGATACTCTTGGGTTCTTGGAACCCTAGCCGGCTAGGCGTTCTTCGTGGTTGCCCGTGTTGATTCATTTGTGAGGGCACCCCGAAGTGTTTGTATAACCCTTTGATTCTTAGTGGAAATCTTGAGCTAACCTGTGTGGTTGCTTGAGGGAGGAGACCTAAGTGGTCGGACCTTCGTGGTCACCTCAACAACGGGGACGTAGGAACTCCTTCGTGGGGATTGCCGAACCTCGAGAAAAATATCTTGTCTTGCTGTGGAGGTAGCATCGACTACCCTTGTTCTTGTGTTCTTCGTGTTCTTCCCCTCTACTCCCTTTCATAGGTGAACAAGGGCCGATCTACGTTTTGGAAAAGAACCGAGCCAAGGGAACTTCAACATCATCCTCTACTACATCTAGGAGAGTGGGGTAACTCTCAGATCTGAAATCAAAACTCAATCTACTCTGATTTCGTACCTCTCATAGGGCGTCGGTAGTACCAACAATTGTGTCGGTAGTACTGGCTGTCTTACACCGGTAGTACCGGCCCAAAATGTCGGTAGTACCGGCAGGCATTTAACTTCCGCAACTTGAGCTTTTGAGTTTCAGGTTTTTAAGATACGCCTATTCACCCCCCCTCTAGGCCAATTAGATCCTTTCAATTGGTATCAGAGCAAGGTTCCTCGTACAAACGCTTCACCGCGTGAGGAGCAACATTGGCCAAGATGGATCCAATAGCACAAAAGCAAATTGTTGATCAAATCACAGCACAGATCACTGCATCCTTGCAGCTACAGCAACAAGAGCAAATGCAGAAGATGCAAGCAGAGCTTGACAAGATGAGAGAACTCCTAGGTAAAAAGAATCATGAATCGGGTAGCAAAGATGAAAATGAAGATAGTAGCAAAACATCAAAGAACTACAACAAAGCTAGCTTTGACTGTGGTGGTTCAAGCAAGAATCCAACCTTGTCAATGATCAATCCTGGAAAACCACCTCTATTTGATGGTGTAAGGTACACCGATTGGGCTCATAGGATGAAGCTACATCTCATAGCCGCAAGATATTGGGAAGTGGTGGACATTGGAGTAAATCCGCCGCAAGATCCAAATGAGTGGACACTTGAAGATGAGAGAGACTTTCACCTAAATGCAATGGCAGCAACTTTGATCTTGCAATGCCTCACTCCGGAGGATAACAACAAAGTGAATGGCATGGTGAATGCAAAGCAAATTTGGGACACTTTGAAGGTGTCATTTGAAGGAGACAAAAGTGTAAGAGTTGGAAACATTGAACTCTTACAAAGTAAGATTGAGAATTTTTGCATGATTGAGGGAGAAACAACAAAGGCCATGTTTGATAGATTCATGTCCTTGATCAACCAAATTAGAGCACTTGGAGCAACAACATGGGATGACAACTCTGCAGCAAGAAAGATATGTAGAGTGTATAGACAAAAGAACAACATGCTTTCTTCCGTTATTATGAAGAAAGACAACTATCATACTATCACACCTCAAGAGATGCTTACAAAGTTAATGCACCATGAAGTCTTGGATGATGAAGCTAAGGAAGCAATGAATCAAAGAAAGAGCATTGCACTCACAGCATCACATGGAAGTGAATCAAGTCATTGCAACAAAGGGTGTTGTGAGCATAAGCATAATGATGATGATGATCTTGATAAAGAGCAAGCTATGCTAGTGGAAAACTACAAGAATTACTTGAGAATGAAGAAAGATAACATGAGGAGATATGGAGGAAACAAGTCATACAAGAAGAGGTTTTGCTATGAGTGTGGTGACACCGGCCATCTTGCGGCCGATTGTCCTAACAAAGAGAAGAATTCAAGATACAATGAGCAAGGTGACAAGAAGTATAAGGACAAGAAGAGAGGTGAAGAACATCTAGGACAAGAATGGCAATCCGACAGTGATAGTGATGATGACAATGACAACAAGAATAAGAGTATGGCTGCCCTCGCCATACAAGAGGCATCTAACTCAACAAACATCTTCACCAACAATGCTTCATCGACCTCTCACTTTACCCACACTTCTTCATCACCTAGACTCTTTGCCAACCTCTCCGACGACGACCATGACACTCCTACATGCCTTATGGTAAGAGCAGATAAGGTATAATTTGACTCTTCTACTCACACCACTAGTGAATATGATGGTGATGATGAAAACTATGCATCAAATCTCATTAAGAAATATGGTAAACTGCTGCAACTAAAATCCTAAAGCTCATATATGCTAAAGATAAGCTTGAGTCATGCATTGATCCGCAAGGGGAATTGCTCCTAGAGGAAAGGGAGAAGAACCAAGGACTTGAAGCATGTCTCTCCAAGGAAAAGGAGAGGGCTGATAAGTTGAGTGTAGAATTGTCTTTAGCCAAAGATGCTAATGAGCATTTATCTAAGAGACATTCTTCACTTAATGACTCTTTGGCTAGCCTAAAGAATGATCATAGTTTGGTTCAAGAAAGCCTTACAAGCTTGACAACTAAATATCATGAGCTTGAACTAAACTATGACAAGCTTTGGACTAGCACCTCTACCATTTCCAAGGATTCCAAAGTTTCAACAAGTAAAAGTTGTGAAAGATGCTCAAATGTTGATATAAATGCATGTGTTACTAACCTTATTGAGCTAGCAAAGAAGGACAAGGAGATCCAAAGATTAAACACAATTGTCAAGATTGGTTGCAAGTGCAAGGACAAGCAACTGACAAATATGTTCAAGGCATCAAGGCATCCCATAATCAAGGATGGCCTCGGTTACAATAGGTACAATGGTAAAGCCAATGGAAGAAACATGATAAATGGGGTGGCTTGTGTGAAGTTCAACAATAGTGTGCCTCTTGTTGACCTTATTGACAAGGTGAACAATGTTGCTACTCCTACAAGTCCACTTGCAAACAACAAGAACATCAAGAAGAAGCAAGTGGAGGTGCCCAAGCAACAAGTGCCTATTTCACGCAATCACATTTGTGATTACATGTGTTGTTGGGACAAGGATGGCAAGATTGTTGTGAAGTATGTGGGTGCCCTTAAGAAGAGACAAATCTTAAGGAGTGTTTGGGTACCCAAGTCTTATATTTCTAACCCCCTAGGTCCCATCTCGAGACCTAAAACAAAAGCTTAATCTTGTGTTGTAGGAATACTCCTCCGGTGGACCAAAATGGGTGCTTGATAATGGATGCACCAATCATATGACCAGAGAGAAGAACATGTTCACCTCCTTTCAATCAAATCAAGTTGCAGGTGAAAGGATTGTCTTTGGTGACAATAGTAAAGGAGATATCCTTGGTTTGGGTAAAATTGCTATCTCAAATGATAATTCAATTTCAAATGTATTACTTGTGAATTCGTTGGGATACAATTTGTTGTCCATCTCACAACTTTGTGAGAAGGGTTACAATTGTCTCTTTACGGATAAGGGTGTGGAAGTCTCTAGAAGGTCGGATTCCTCTATTGCTTTTATGGGTCAACTTAAGGGCAAGCTCTATCTAGTTGATTTCTCATCTAGTAGAGTGGGGTCCAAGACTTGTTTAGTGGCAAAATCTAGCATGGGCTGGTTATGGCATCGCTGTCTAGCTCATGTTGGGATGAGGAACTTGGCCGATCTTCAAAGAGGTGGATACATCCTAGGACTAACAAATGTTTCTTTTGAGAAAGATAGAATTTGCAGTGCATGTCAAGCGGGAAAGCAAGTTGGAGACAAGCATCCCACTAAGAACATCATGACTACATCAAAGACCACTTGAGTTACTTCACATGGACTTATTCGGACCCAATGCTTATATAAGTATTGGAGGTAACAAATATGGTTTTGTAATTGTTGATGATTTTTCTCGCTTCACTTGGGTGTTCTTTTTGAGAGATAAAGGTAAAACCCAAGGGATCTTCAAGAAGTTTGCAAGAAGAGCTCAAAGTAAGTTTGAAGTGAAGATCAAGAAAGTGAGAAGTGACAACAGGAGAGAGTTTAGAAACACCAACATTGAAGCTTTCCTTGATAAAGAAGGCATCAAGCATGAGTTCTCGGTTCCATACACTTCACAACAAAATGGTGTTGTGGAGAGGAAGAACCTGACACTCATTGAAGTCATAATAGCAACGTTGGATGAATACTAGATTTCACAAGAAGACTATTGGGCGGAAGCCGTCAACACGGCATGTCATACTATCAACCGCTTGTACCTCCACAAGTTGAGGAAGAAAACTGCCTACAAGCTTCTAACCGGTAAAAAGCCTAAGGTGGACTACTTTAGAGTTTTTGGACGCAAGTGTTTCATACTTAATAATAAATCCAAAAGCTCTAAGTTTGCACCAAAGGTTGGTGAAGGTTTCTTACTTGGTTATGGTACTAACGAACATGGCTACCGTGTCTTCAATGAGACCACCGGTCAAATTGAAATAGTGGTAGACATGACTTTTGATGAAAGCGACGGCTCTCAAAAGGAGCAAGTCAATGCTAAAATTTTAGGTGAAGAAGAACCATCTCATCAAGTGATCAAAAAGGCTTGCTACCGGTGAAGTGAAACCCGTTAAAGAAGAAGAAGAAGATGATGCACATATGCAAATTCCTCATGATCCAAACTTGCATCATGGGTCAACCAAAGCCCATGATGATACTTCCACTTCAAGAAGGGGTCATGACTCAAGGGAACAAGCTAATCAAGATTCACCACAAGCTCAAGACCCAACCAAGGTGGTGATCGAGACAATCAAGATCTTGATTCTCCAATCAACCAAGACTATGAAGATGAAGATAATGGTCTAATTCAAACAAGAACAGCAGTGCCTCACCCAAGAGTTCATCACTCTATTCAATGGGATCATCTCGTTGATAGCATTTTGGGAGACATACAACGAGGGGTAACAACATGCTCTCGTTTAGTTGGTTTTTGTGAACATTACTCTTTTGTCTCCTCTATGTTGCCAAATAGGATGGAAGATGCCTTGGCGGATCCGGATTGGGTGATGGCTATGCAAGAAGAGTTGAACAACTTCACTAAGAATAAAGTCTAGTCCTTGGTGGAAAGACCCAAGCAAAATGTGTTAGGTACCAAATGGGTCTTCCGTAACAAAGAAAATGAGTATGGCATGGTCATAAGGAACAAGGCACGATTGGTAACCAAAGGTTTCAGTCAAATCAAAGGTTTGGATTTTGGGGAGACCTATGCACCTGCAGCTAGGCTTGAATCTATTCATATATTACTTGCCTTTCCTGCTCACCATGATTTCAAGTTATTTCAAATGGATGTGAAAAGTACATTATTCAATGCCCCCCCTCTCTGAAACCGTGTATGTGGAGCAACCGCTGGGTTTTGAAGATCCACATCATCCCGACTACGTCTACAAGCTTGACAAGGCACTCTATGGTCTTAAACAAGCCCCTAGAGCATGGTATGATTGTATCAAGGATTTCCTACTCAAACAAGGGTTGAGATTGGAAAGGCCGATCTCACTTTATTTACTCGCAAAGTCAATAATGATATTTTTTATGCCAAATATATGTTGATGACATTATATTTGGTAGTACTAATGCGGACTTCAGTGAGCAATTTAGTATCATGACCAAGAGGTTCGAGATGTCCATGATGGGGGAGTTGACATACTTTCTTGGATTTTAAATCAAGAAACTCAAGGACGACACGTTCATAAGTCAAACCAAGTACACCACCGACATGCTAAAGAAGTTTGACATAGACAAGGCCAAACCCATAAAGACACCAATGCCAACAACCGAACACCTTGACCTTGATGGAGACGACAAGGCCATTGATCAAAAGGTATATCGCTCCATGATTGGATCTTTGCTTTACCTTTGTGCATCTAGGCCTGATATTATGCTTAGTGTGTGCATGTGTGTATTCAAATAGGCAAAAACTCTTGTGAAAAATTGTGTGATTTTCAAAATCTATTTTTTCACAGCTCAAATGTGTCCATAGTTATGTAATGGCTTCATGAAATCTGGACAAATTTGAGTTGGTTTGAGTGTACTATGTGGTTCACCTCCTTTAGAATTTCTGCTCACTAGTTTTTGACCTACTACAACTTATGACATTCAAGCATAACTGGAACACAGAGGTTATTGTCAGCTTTGGGCCACAGTTTACATTGATGTAGAGCACAAGATACTTCACTAGATGACTTAGGGCCTTCATTGCCACTATGATTACCGCCAGTTCTCCCACCTTCTTGGGTTTGATCACCATGACTGTGATGCTCCTAGCTTATATGGTCATTATCCAAATGGTGTGGGCAGGGCTGATTTCATTGAAGCAGCCTAATGTTGATCTGACTAAGGCAAATGTTCAGAATCATGCTCCAACCATCACTATTTGCTTTGGGCTTAAGAAGAGGTTTAGTGTGACAGATCTCTTGTGGCATCACATTGAGGAGGGTTCCTAGACCTCCAACTAGTCCTTCCCCTATGCTCGGTATCTCATGTATATCATTGAGCAAGTCACTGGCTTTGCATTCTAGCAAGACAGCAAGCACCTGGACTGGAATGTCAGACGTATATATGCTAAGTCCAAGCAAAAGGGAAAGGGCCAACAATAGATGCTAGCGGCAATGGTGCAACACAAGATGATGAGGTGTAGCGTGACACTGAGTTTGAGCAGCAGTAGGGTTTTCAGTGAACCGGTGCCTTTGATGATAATGATGATAATGTTGAGTAGTTCTCCTACTGCCTTTGCCCCTTGGAGCTTCATGAAGCCTACCCTTTTTGGCATTTGATGCCAAAGGGGGAGTGTTAGGCTTATCTCATATGGTATTAAGCTTGGTATTAGGATTATCTCGTGTGGTGAACCATGTGGTAAACTTAAACTTTGTGTGTGTGATGGTTGATTGTAGGCTGAACACCTAAGCTTAATTGTCATATCCTGCTTGTGTTAGCTGATTTGGTATTATGTTGATGCAATGTTGTTTATGAATGGTTATGATAAGCTTTAAGTCCTTTTCTTTCTTGCATAACCATTCAAGTTCTTTCTTTTTATTCTTTGTGATATATCTTGTCATATGCATCACACTTTATTATCTCACACACACTTAGGCACCCCACGGATTGCAAAATTTAGGGGGAGCTTGTTCTTAATGTATACCATCTTGATTCTAATCAAGATTTGAAATTCTGAATCCAATGCATACATTAAGGGGGAGCTCATCTTGAATTTTTGGAATTCAAAAGCTTCAATTCTTTCAATTTTTATAAGCCTAAGTTGGTTGTCATCAATTACCAAAAAGGGGGGGTTTGTAAGTGCATTCGCCCCCGATGTGGGTTTTGATAATTGATGACAACCAAATTAGGGACTAACATGTTTATTGAGCATAATCTACAGGTGTTAGTCCATTGATGGAATTGAACGAAAACATTCGGTGAATTATAGCACCCTAAATTTCCAATGGATGAACGGTGTTTCGACTCAAGTGGCTACAAAGTTTTTATTCTTTGCTTGAGTTATAGGAAACGCCGCACTATCAAGAGGGATGCAAATTGAGTTGGTAAGATGAGGATAAGAGTGCTCAGGTCAACTTAGCTCTTGCGCTTGAGAGACACACTTGCACGCACGAAGCACTAGGAAATTTCTTCTCTCCCAGGGTAAGCCGGTAGTACCGACCCTCAGGGCCGGTGGTACCGGTAGTGCCAGCCCTTCTCCTGAGTTTTGCGAGAAAATGAACTGCCGGTGGTACCGGCCTTCCACCGGTGGTACCGGCAATGGTCGGTAGTACCGACAAAAGCCCGGTGGTACCGGTAGGCTTATTTCTCGCAAATCCTAGAGACTTCTTACCGTTAGATCTGAGGTAGCCGGTGGTACCGGTGGTTGCCCCAGTAGTACCGGCAGTTGTTCAGGACCTATGTATAAATAGCTCTTCCCTCGTTTCTAACCGTTAGCTCTCTCATTCCTTCAACTCTACATCTGAGAAAATAGTCTCCAAGCTTTGACTCACCCACTCTCTCTCCCTCTTGGCTCCTAGACTTCACTCCTTGAGAGATTCGAGCTAGAGAAGTGAGATTAGAGAGTTGGGAGCTTCGATTTGTGACTTGAGCACTTGGTTTCTTCGTCTTGTCGGTTTGGTTTGCATTTGTTACTCTTGGATTCTTGGAACCCTAGCCGGCTAGGCGTTCTTCGTGGTTGCCCGTGTTGATTCATTTGTGAGGGCACCCCGAAGTGTTTGTATAACCCTTTGATTCTTAGTGGAAATCTTGAGCTAACCTGTGTGATTGCTTGAGGGAGGAGACCTAAGTGGTCGGACCTTCGTGGTCACCTCAACAACGGGGACGTAGGAACTCCTTCGTGGAGATTGCCGAACCTCGGGAAAAATATCTTGTCTTGCTGTGGAGTTAGCATCGACTACCCTTGTTCTTGTGTTCTTCGTGTTCTTCCTCTCTACTCCCTTTCATAGGTGAACAAGGGCCGATCTACGTTTTGGAGAAGAACCGAGCCAAGGAAACTTCAACATCATCCTCTACTACATCTAGGAGAGTGGGGTAACTCTCAGATCTGAAATCAAAACTCAATCTACTCTGATTTCGTAGCTCTCATAGGGCGTCGGTAGTACCAACAGTTGCGTCGGTAGTACTGGCTGTCTTACACCGGTAGTACCGGCCCAAACTGTCGGTAGTACCGATAGGCATTTAACTTCCGCAACTTGAGCTTTTGAGTTTCAGGTTTTTAAGATACGCCTATTCACCCCCCTCTAGGCCAATTAGATCCTTTCAGAATAGAACACACAATTTCTGCAGTACGGATTATCGTCAGTTTTAGAACTCAAAATTAACAATCCAAGATGCAGAAGGATACCAAAGCTTGTTACGACAAAAAGAACACAAAAATTATCAATCCTAGATTTAGGAACACACAAAGCTTCGTCCGAGGCAACCATGTCTGCATCCAAACCTTCGATATTGCAACAGGGAGCAAGATGGGTAAGAATCAACATTGAGAGACATCAACGCCCGCCACCTTCCACGCTCCACCATGGCCGCCGCTCACGCCAGCCATCGCGGCACTGCGGCGCCCGTTGATGTTCGACGGTCCCAAGGCAGCGGCGGTCCTCGCGCTGCCGCTGCCGCCGCCGGCTCCGCCTCTCCTTCCTCTGGAGCCCCCGCCTCCGCCTCCGCCACTCTTTCTTCCGAAGCTAGCACCGCCTCCGCCTCTTGCCCCGCCGCGGCCGCTTCGGCAGGAAGCGCCCTGGAAGTGCGCGGCCACGTAGAGCAGCGCCAGCGTGCATAGCGCCCTCGTCCCGCGTCTCATGGTCATGGCCTCCCGCCCACCGAGGCACCAGGCTTGCGCGGGCGGCAGCCAGCGGTGGAGGCGCGCTACGACGATGCTGGTCTCCGGCTTTGGGTGGTCGCAGGCGGCGCCGGCACACTGCGATGCTGTGTGTTTGCGGGGGACGCGAGGAGTGTGGGTCTGCGGGATTGCAAGCGAGATTTGCTCCTTCCTTTTTCACGATCCATGGGTTTGTGCCTTCCTTTTTTAAAGTGAGGGGCGTAGGAACGAAGTCAATTGTTGCACCAAAAAATTGTCCACTCTTTAGTCTTTTTAGTTGTAGGAGAATATTATTGTTCTATCATAGAGTAACTAAGCTCAAAAGATTTATTCCACGATTTACAGGCAAACTGTGCAATTAATTTTTGTTTTTATCTATATTTAATGCTTCATACATATACCGCAAGATTCGATGTGATGAGGAATCTTGAAAATTTTTGGTTTTTAGAGGGAACTAAACACCCTTGTTTAGATTCAAAAAGCTTCCTAAAACTCAAAATTTAGGTGGGACGCCCAAGTGGTAGCAGCGCATATCTTTTTTTATTGAGTGCTTATATTTAAAGAGTTGTTTTAAGGAACACAATAGGGTGTTATTTTAAAGAGCTTCGTTCCATATCCTAATCTATTTTCTTTATTAGATTTGGATCGGAGCAGATAATACATAGATGTAGATGTAAATATAGATTTTGAAGATGTCCGAAGGAGTATAGATTTATGGAGCAAAATCAGATCAGATATGGATTTGAAGAGTCGAGTAATATGTGCGTATATACAAAATTACATGCTTGTCAAGAATTGACTTTGTAAAAAACAAATAACAAGCAGTAGACATTAAGCCTGTATTGCATTTCATGTTGTTAGATATTTAGGCAATTTATATATCATTTTAATTCCATAAATCAACATTACGATGGTGACATATATAATATAATTAATCATAGAAATCATGATATTAAACATGTTCATAGGAATATAGAACATGTGATCCATGAACATGTAGAACATGTGATTATTTAAAATATAAAAGCATAATATATGAAATATAATAACAAGGCAAAACATATATCTTAAAATAGCAATAAACAAGAGACTGCATGTTAAACGACGAAATAGAACTACTGAAACATATGAGAAACAGTATATCAAACGACGTGACTGAACCACTAGTGAAACATAGTGACAGCAGCATATGAAACGTTTTAACTTAACCAGCGAAACAAGCAGACATGACATAGATCTTATACCAGAAACATATATAAGATGAAAACAGAAAAGATACGGTAGAACATATGAAACATAACAGTATGCGCAACAAACTAAACACACTACTGCAACGTGTACGAACAAGAAGACGAAACACAGCGGGAAGATGAACGGATCATACCCTCTCATGCGCTCCGATGATCCCGATCCTTGACCAATTTCCATGAAGTAAAAGATGAAGACGATCTTTCCACCAGGAAGATGAAATCCGCCCGAACCGGCTTGAGGAAGACGAACAACGGCGGTGGATTGGGCAGTCGCGTAGTCGCTCCCCAAAAACCTAATTGCCGATCCCTCGTGCAAGGTCTCGAACGGCAAGGGCTTCGGAGGCACTTGCCCTCTCGCTCCTCCGTGCGCGCGGAGTTACGAGATGAAGATTCCTTCTTTGCAACAATATTGTGTTCTGAGTTGTGTGATGTGTGTACAAGACCAAAGACTCATGTCCTCTTTATAGCCTTGCGGCAGGTGAGGGAGGAGAGGAAGGATGGCAACCGAAGAGACAACAATTGATGAGTTAAACACAGAGTTGAAACTGCTGTAATTAGTGAGTGCTTAACACACCACATCATTACAGCAAATGGTGAGTTAAACACCAAGTTGAAACTCCTGTAAATAATAAGTTATTAGCTCATACATGGTAACAACCAAAATATCTCTAAAAATTATAACGTCAAATAATCACATTACAAAATAAGAATTCTCAACTAAGAAATACTTTTAAAATTATGAATTCCTTTAGCTTTTTTAGTCTAGGAAGAGGAATCATCGAATATCGTATTCTAAGAGCATCCCCAACCGTTTTGCATAATTGGTTTGGCAAATGAGGGAGTTCGCCAAGTCTCAAAAAAATATGGCAAAGGTGAAAAGAGGCAATCTCCAATGGTTTGGCATTAATCACTTGGCAAAAAAGAAAATTGTGGACTCACACAATTTTTTTTACCGAGCTTTTCTTCTCCCCGCGCGTCAGGTGAATATTCGCGGCAAATTTATTTCCGCCAAGACGCTGAAGTCGCGGCGTTTGTGCATGGCCGCTCGGAGTTTGGCGGCGGGAGTCTTTGTCGGCAAAAAACGATCTGAAGGGCATCAATGGAGTATCTGGCGTTGATGAAAGACCGATAGACAAAAACACAAACAATTGGGAGGGCATGATGGAGTACCTGGCGTTGATGGAAGACCGATGGACAGGTGGCGGCGGGATGTCACCAAACTCGCGTGACCTCAACCCGTTGCCGCGCGCAGACATCAACCAGTTTCCCAATGCCAAGTGTAAACAGGCTTGGCATATATGCCAATTCTTCTCCTCTTTTTGCCAAGTTAACAAAATTGCAAAGTCCAAATGTCAAACCGCTGGATAGGTGTTTTTAAGATTTTTTTGCAAATACATGAATGCAAAGCCTATTTACAAAATGGTTGGGGATGCTCTAAATATCGGATAATCCATATTCAATAGTTGCTGATCCCAAATTCGATCCCGTAATAGCATAGAATTAGATTCAGATTATCTACATCGGCATGTATATCAAAGTTTCTTCTCTATATCTTTAAAATTCGAACTTGGATTCTACACCACTTTCACCCTATATAGTAAGAGTATATATGTTATGACTGGCGTGAGTTATTCACGCCGCAGGCCCACAAGTGGCTAGGAGTCGTAGGGGGCTAGAGGCCCATATTTATTATATTAATTAGCTATTTATTAGAATAATTCCTATTTCTAGTTGAGAGTGTTATAAATACTTATAAACATTATTGGGATGAATCAAGCAGAAACATATTATTGTTTCCGGCTTCCTCAAGAAGTCGGGAGAAACCCTAGCCGCCGCCACAACATCTGCGTGAACAGTACCCGCGGCTACTGTAGCTCCGCGGGTAGACCCTAACCGCTCACCTCTCCAGCGCCAGCTCCTTCCCTTCTCGCAGCGACGGCGCCGCCGCGTCGTCTCCCTTGTTCGCCCAGACCTAGACAGCCTCCCTCGCACTCTACAACCTCTGTTCATCTTCCGGTAGGGCTAGGATTCCTAACAGCTTGGTATCAGCTAGCCTTGGTACGATGTCCGGGCTTCCACCGACCTGCAGCGTGGCCTCGCCGACGGTGTCCAGCGGGCCGCTCCCCGCCGCGCCGTCCGAGACTTCGGAGTCCCCCGGCGGCGCCCTCACCTTGGCGACCCTGGCGGGCGTGGTCGACTAGATCGGCCGCAACGTGGACCTGCTCAGCCGCAGCATGCACGCCATGCAGTCCTCGCTGACGGGTCTCCTGCCGCCGCCGCCGCCACCAGCTCCTACAACATCCCCACCAACGTCCTCCACCTCCAGCCCGCCCCAGAGCAGCACGGGGTGCCCCTGCATATGATGCGGTGGTCGTCCTCCCCGTCCCCCCTTCCCTCCTAGGCGCTGATGGGAACTTCACCGCCGCTGCCTATCTACACAGCAGCCACCACCGTCACGCCTTCGGCCGCAGCTGCCTCCGGTCTGTCCACGGGAACGTTCTACGGCGGCACGGAGGGACCGCCGCTCTATGGCGGCACCTCGTTTCCATCTGCAGCAGGGGGCACCACCTTCGTCGACAGCGCGCCGGGCGGCGCGTACGGCGGCGCCCATGCCCCCCTAGATTTTACAAGCTAGAGTTCGCCACCTACGACGGTGGCGTCGATCCGCTTAATTAGCTCAACCAGTGCGAGCAATTCTTCCGTGGCCAGCGCAACCTCGCTTCAGATCGTACCTGGTTGGCATCCTACCACCTCCGGGGCGCTGCACAGACATGGTACTATGCGCTGGAACAAGATGAAGGCATGCCAACATGGGAACGCTTCCGCGAGCTGTGCCAACTCCACTTCGGTCCCGCGATGCAGGGCACGCGCTTGGCTGAGTTGGCCCGGCTGCCCTTTGGCTCATCAGTCCAGGACTATTCGGAACGCTACAACGCCGTGCTCTACCACGAACGCGACCTCAACGCTCGCCAAAAGGCTCAACTGTATGTGGGCGGCCTTCCCGAGCACATCAGGGTAGATGTGGAGATGCACCATCCGCCTGACCTGCAGACGGCGATGTACTACGCGCGTGCCTACGAGCGTCGCACAGCCGCGTTTCTGCCAGCCCTACAACACCTGCAGTAGCAGCAGCGGGGTGGGAGGGGCCCGCGACCTGCCGCGGCAGTCCCGGCTACAGCGACACCGACACCCGCTGTCCCTGCTCCAGCCCAGCCGACAGTGCCAGCAGCGCCCGTTTTTCGTCGTCTCACGCCGGCCGAACAAGTGGAACGGCGCCAGGAAGGTCTTTGCTTCAATTGTGACGAGCCATTCGTCTGCGGCCATGTGTGCAAGCGCCTCTTCTACCTCGAGACGACAGACTACATCGACGACGAGCCGGGGGAGCTTGTGCACCCGGAGGAGCCGGCCGACCAGGAAGCCACAGCTAACTCGCTCGTGGTTTCTCTCCACGCTATTGCAGGGATCCGGCCGCCGAACGCCATGCTGCTGCCCGTCATTGTCAAGGGGGAGCGCTTCCTCACCCTTCTCGACACCGGCTCGACGCACAACTTCATCCAAGGCGCTGCTATGCGTCGCCTCGGCCTGACCCCCACAAGAGGCGAGCACCTACGAGTCACCGTCGCCAACGGTGATCGCCTCGAGTGTGAGGGGGTCGCACACGACGTGCCGATCAGCATTGGTGATGATACTTTCGTCATCACGTGCGTCGGCCTCAATTTGGGCGCCTTCCACTTCATCATCAGCTTCGACTTCCTACGAACATTGGGGCCTATGCTGTGGGACTGCGAGGCCCTTACGCTGTCGTTCTGGTGGGACGGACACCGCGTCACGTGGCAGGGCGTGTCCGGGCCACCGCCGGCTGCGCACCAGCAGGCGTTGGCCGCGGTCTCAGCTGACCCGCGGCTGCCGCTGCTCGACCACCTCCTCCTGCAGCACAACAACATCTTCGACGAGCCCACAGGGCTCCCGCCGCCGCGCCCATACGACCACCGCATCCACCTCCTGCCTGAGACCGCGCCGGTCGCCGTACGGCCCTACCACTACCCCCAGATGCAGAAGGACGAGCTCGAACGCCAGTGCGCTACCATGCTGGCCCAAGGGATCATTCGGCCCAGCACTTCTTCGTTCTCCGCGCCAGTCCTATTGGTCCGGAAGGCGGACAACTCGTGGCGTTTCTGCATCGACTATCGCGCCCTCAACGCCAAGACGTCCAAAGATAAATTCCCGATCCTGGTGGTGGATGAGCTCTTGGACGAGCTTCATGGGGCTCGCTTCTTCACCAAGCTTGACCTTCGCTCGGGGTATCACCTGGTGCGCATGCACCCCGACGACATCGACAAGACGGCCTTCCGCACCCACCACGGCCACTTCGAGTCCCTGGTCATGCCCTTCAGGCTATCTAATGCCCCGGCAACCTTCCAGGCTCTGATGAACGATGTCCTCCAACCCTTCCTACGGCGGTTTGTTTTTGTATTTTGTGATGATATATTAATCTACAGCTCGTCGTGGGCTGAACACCTGCAGCACATCAACATCGTCCTCAACGCATTGCGGGCGCATCATCTCCACCTGAAGCGCTCCAAGTGTTCCTTCGGAGCATCCTTAGTGGCCTACCTCGGCCACGTTATCTCCAAGGGCGGCGTGGCCATGGACGCCGACAAGACCGCCGCAGTCGCCGCGTGGCCGTCTCCATCATCTGCGCGTAGCCTGCGGGGCTTCCTGGGTCTCGCCGGCTACTACCGCAAGTTCATACGCGACTTCGGCATTATCGCCGCTCCACTCACGCGTCTCTTGCGACGGGACGCGTTTGTGTGGGATGACGATGCAGCGGCGGCATTCGAGGCACTCAAACGTGCTTTGACCACAGGGCCTGTCCTTCAGATGCCGGACTTCACTGCTCCTTTCGTGGTGGATTGCGACGCGTCCGAGGTAGGGTTTGGTGTCGTTCTTCACCAGGGCGCCGGACCCCTCGCCTATTTCAGCAGGCCGTTTGCTGCTCGCCACCTCAAATTGGCGTACGAGCGGGAGTTGATCGCCATTGGAGACCTTACTTATGGGGACGGCACTTCTTGGTTCGTACCGATCACTACAGCCTCAAATTTTTGCTTGACCAGCGTTTGTCCACAGTTCCGCAGCACCAGTGGATCAGTAAACTTTTTGGCTTCGATTTCTCCGTGGAGTATCGCCCGGGCCGCCTTAACACTGTGGCGGACACGCTGTCTCGCCGGGACACTGAGGCTGCGGCGCCAGTTGACCAGGAAGGCGTGGATGCTGCCGCCATAGCGCTCTCAGGTCCCTCCTTTGCGCTCCTAGATGACATTTGGCGGGCGCAGGAGGCCACAGCGGAGGGCCAGCAGCTGCTGGCTCGGCACCGCGCAGGCGAGCTGGAGGCTCCGTGGCGCCTTGTCGACGGCCTACTGCTCTATGGGACCCGCGTCTTCGTGCCGGACCATGGGGACCTGCGCCACCAAGTGCTTCTCTTGGCGCACTCGGCTGGCCATGAGGGCGTTCAGAAGACACTGCATCGACTCCGCGCCGACTTTTACATTCCCCGGGACCGTCTCCTTGTGCACGATTGGGTGCGCTCTTGCACTACCTGTCAGCGCAACAAGACGGCGACGACGCGTCCTGCGGGGCTGTTGCAGCCCCTCGATGTGCCGACCCAGGTCTAGGCCGACATATCGATGGATTTCATTGAAGGGCTGCTGAAGGTTGCTGGCAAGTCCGTCATTCTTACAGTGGTGGATCGTTTCTCCAAGTACGCGCACTTCATCGCGCTCGGTCATCCCTACACGGCCACGTCAGTCGCCCGCGCCTTCTTCGATGGGATTGTTTGCCTGCACGGGTTTCCCTCATCCATCGTCAGCGACCGGGACCCGTCTTCACCGGTCATGTGTGGCGGGACCTCTTCAGCATGGCAGGTGTCAAGCTCCGGATGAGTACGGTCTTCCACCCCCAGACCGATGGGCAGTCAGAGGTCGTCAACAAGGTCATTGCGATGTATCTCCGGTGCGTCACCGGTGACCGGCCACGCGCCTGGGTGGACTGCCTGGCATGGGCGGAGTATTGCTATAATACTTCGTTTCATACAGCCTTGCGCGCCACTCCCTTCGAGGTGGTCTATGGCCGGCCGCCCCCGCCGTTGCTACCCTACACGCGTGGCACAGCTAGGACCAACGCTGTGGATAGGCTTCTGCGCTCACGAGACGAGGTAGTGGCGGAGGTGCGCCAACGGCTTCTTCAGGCGCAGGAGCTTGCTAGGAAGTACTACGACGCCAGCCATCGTGACTTGGAGCTGCAAGTCGGTGATTGGGTGTGGCTTCGTCTCCTTCATCGCGCCACTCAGTCACTTGCACCCCAGGCGAAGGGCAAGCTTGGACCGCGCTATGCAGGTCCCTTTCGTGTCCTTGAACGCATCGGCGAGGTGGCTTATCGATTGGAGCTACCAGAGGGTTCTCGTCTCCACGACGTGTTTCATGTCAGCCTACTGAAGCGTCACCATGGGGATCTGCCCCAGCAGCCTGGCCGGCTACCTCCTATGCTGGACGGTCGTCGCACGCCAGCACCGGCCAAGGCCCTGTGTGCCCAATTACGTCGTGATGTCTGGTGGGTGTTGGTGCAGTGGCACGGCCTTTCCGAGGAAGAGGCCACCTGGGAGCTGCTGGACGATCTTCGCGCCGCCTACCCCGACTTCTAGCTCGAGGACGAGCTGTTTCAGTAGGCGGGGAGAGATGTTATGACTAGCGTGAGTTATTCACGCCGCAGGCCCACAAGTGGCTAGGAGTCGTAGGGGGCTAGAGGCCCATATTTATTATATTAATTAGCTATTTATTAGAATAATTCCTATTTTCTAGTTGAGAGGGTTATAAATACTTGTAAACATTATTGGGATGAATCAAGCAGAAACATATTATTGTTTCCGGCTTCCTCAGGAAGTCGGGAGAAACCTAGCCGCCGCCACAACATCTGTCTGAACAGTCCAGCGCCAGCTCCTTCCCTTCTCGCAGCGACGGCGCCGCCGCGTCGTCTCCCTCGTTCGCTCAGACCTAGACAGCCTCCCTCGCACTCATACAACCTCCGTTCATCTTCCGGTAGGCCTAGGATTCCTAACAATATATTTGGCATACGACAATATATCTCGAGGCCAACAAATAAAATAAAGAGAGGCACCAAGCACAGATCTCTCTAGACCTTGTTTAGTTCTAATTTTTTTTTACAAAATAGACACTATCATTTTCGTTTGTATCTGACAAATATTATTCAACCATGGACTAAGGCCTTGTTTAGTTCCCAAAAAAATGCAAAAAAATCCAGATTTCCCACCGCATCGAAAGTGCTACAGCTTTTCGGAACTAAACAAGGCCCTAGTGAAGCAAACCAAAGGGTAATGATCGTGGCAGAAGGGCAGAACAGAGTTATGTGTTCACACCGAAAACTGCTGGTGATCCGATCCGAAGCACAGTGACGGGGGCTAACGGCGGTGACAGCGCACATGACTGGCAGAGAAAAGGTTTGGGACGGGAATAAAGGAGCTGATCAGCTGAGATGTGTCCAAATTTGGCTGGCTGGAGCCTGGAGTGACGCTCTGGATTGCCACTGCGGAGCGAGTTCCTACGGCGCGGCGTCCCCTGAGCGGGGACAGCCTCCTCGTCCTCGTCCTCGTCCTCGTGCGCCGCCCACGCCCAACATTGCACATGCCATGCCAGCTCGCTCCTCCAGGCTCCAGCAGTTCCATCTGCCTGCCCTGCCCTGTGCCCTCACGCTCTGCGCACGACTGCCTGCGTGTAGCCTTTGTCTTATTCCGGATCCCGCCGTGGAATTTGGATCAAATCAGTGATGATCAACGCCAAATCTCTAGATTATCATAACTGTGCTCATTCTATGACTATTTTAATTTGTGTGGCGACGATTCTTCCCTGGTTTAACACATTTCTTTTTATGCTGAAGGCCCGTGGCACTTGTAATGAGATGTGAATCTCCTTTCATGTTTCCCGTGGCTGCTGCTTTCACAAACAAGCTGCCCGATTTGTTTTTGGGAGAGGCACGAAGGCATAATTAGTAACATCACACGTCACCCGATCCTTATATGTACTGTACTACTATATATATTGCGGTCACGCGAAGCATTGGAATTAACGAGATATCAGACATGCGTGTCTGATCTGAATTGGTCTGTCGTCTCAGGACTGAAGCATCATCCACAACAACAGCAAGCAACGTATCCATCTGCTGCCTGTCCTACGTTGACCACGTTTTTGTTTAATATAAAACGAAAAATGAAACCCGTTGATAAGGCGTTCTTCTTCTTGTGAAACAAAAGAAGAAGCCTTGTTTAGTTCCGATAAGTACTGTAGCATTTTCGTTTGTTTATAATAAATAATATTCAAAAATATTTAATGTTTTATGCATGTGCCACAAGATTCGATATGACGAAGAATCTTAAAAACTTTTTGATTTTCAGAGTGAACTAAACAAGGCAGAAGAAGAAAAAAAAAAGGAAACCCAGCGCCACGACGACGGTTGGAGCAACCAGAAGCAGCAGTAGACGACAGAGCCTTTCTTTCCATTGCTTTCTGCTCTCGGCCCATATAATCTACATTTGGGCCGCGGCGCTGGGCTGGATCTATCCATCATCTTTCATCTCTCTCTAGATGGGCCACGTGCCTTTCTGTTCCCACGGGCCAGCCCAACTTAGGCCACACCCTTAGACTGGTATGAAATACGACAACTACAGGAGCAAACGTCGAGACACCTTCCTTTGCTACCGTCTCCGTCACAGATTTTTTTAAGAAAAAATTCTTGCTTTTGAGAAAGCAAACAGTTTTATTTTAAGTTAAATAACTATACTATGAAAAAAATATAAACATTTTACGGTTCTTATAGGTAGTACTAAAACACAAGGAACGACTCAACATGGCATTGGAAAGTAAACACAACTTCCATAATCTCTAAACGTATGTTTTTGCAGCGAGAGGTTTGAACCTTTTTCATCTTAGCCAAGTTCAATTAACTGGAGTTAGATATTAGGTACACTTAAGTGGGGCATCTCCAACATATTTCTCGTATTCTATCTCCTATAATTGCTATAAGAGAATACCCTAAAATAAATTTAGGAAATAGTAGAGTGCTACTGTAGCAGACTGCCTAAAAACTTGTATCATATATTTCTTTAGGGTTTAGGAGAGATAATGCATCTTTTTAGGAGATCTCTTAACATTTATAGTGATGGGAGATTTGATGTAGCTCCTCTCTCCTAAAACACTACTCCCTCTATCCAAAATAGAAATCACTATGGGATGTCGTGCTGATCTTGACTTGCTTTATAGACTGTGCCACCTTCGGCCACCAAATTTGCCTCGGAGAGGATTCCATCCGTGGCCAGCAGGGTGTGCAAGGCTCTACACCGGACCAACTGATCTAGCAGGGTGCATCTGTAAAAGGAAAACAAATAATAGATGGGTTTCCTTTACATGATCAATATAGTGAGAGAGTCATGTAGATAGGAGGACCACGTAATGTGGTCGTTTTGCCAAACATTGCCCATGTGCTAGGTACGTATACCACATATCAGTAGGCCATATAGGCCATAGCAAGTTGGAAGCTAGAAGCTCCCGGCCGGCCGTATGCATAGCTCATAGCTCAACATACATACTGGCGGCATGTCAAGATGCGAGCATGTCTACCCGATGGTCATCTATCACTACTACTAGCCACACACATTTCGTAGGAATATATATTATAAGGCATGCATGATTTATTGTAATTTATTTGTCGGATTGCAGCAAGTACAATGATTTCACTCGCAGCCTAGAGATTGCACGGGTGCTTGTTTGTGGGTACCTACCGCTACCGAGCACGACAACGATTAGGATAAGGTGGTTAGATCATTTTTCAAGTGAAGGAGAATTAAATTAAAACTTAGCATAACACCTCCTTAAATTACATAGGAAAGGAGCTAGCTTAAATATATATAAAAAAACAAAATTATATCTAGACCTCCCATCATCTTCTTTGCAGTGGCTTTGGTCAGGGCATGAACTAGATATTTCGGTGACATATCAAACATATTGAAGCCAAACTCGATTGCGGCAACCAATTCTAAGATCGTGGACATGTTTTGCAAGACCTAACTTTCTGAGACTAGATGAAAACACATCTTAGTCGACAAAGAAACATCGACACACAATCGAATCGCTAGGCACGACACACATGCTGCAGAATTAGCAACCTCTAACCCTTGATCCACCATGTTAGACGCCTCTAATATCATATCTTCTTCAATTCGTGGCCATATTGACAAGGATGCCATCATCATTTTCATCGTCAAAGTCATGACAGGTAATAAACTCTCGACCGAACAACGATGATCGTTTGACCTCTAGATTTATTTGAACTAAACTAAAAAATGGTTAACAGTAAAAAATGGACGAGGGTTTCTCCTTATTGCCACCAGGAGCCATGTGAGGAAGGAGAGAACCCTAGGCGACGGCGGCAGGTGTGGATAATATAACACTTGGTTTGGTTGTCGCCCATCGTCTATCTGACTCCAACGTGTACCACTCCTACTAGCTAAAAGTAGTAGAGTAGGAAGCTTTTTTGTTTTTTCATTTGCAAAATGAAAGTTAATGCTGGCCTTTCATCCATATATATATGCCCTTGACCTAATGTATATATGGAGAGTAGTTGTGTGGTGAGGAGGCGCCCACCTCCCACCTGATCTGAAGACGAAATCAACTAGAACAAGCGGCAGATAGTCGATCGTCCATACAAGCGAGTAGGCAGAGGCAGGGCTATAAATAAAAGTTGGAGAGAGAGAGAGAGAGAGAAGCTTTAGGCTTTAGCACACAAATAAAGTCATGTTTGATTAAGAACAGAGCATGTAAAAGTAGCTTGCCGCGCATCACATAGTAGTGTACGTACGTTGGCATGCATGCATCTTTATATGCGCCGATGCGCGCGATGTGATCAGGTAGCTAGAGGAGGAGGAGGACTGGAGGAGGCATGTACAGACACGAGACGAGACCACTCATTCTCGTGTCCGTCGTCCGTCTCGCTATGCAGGGACCAAGAAATTAACAGCAGGCAGGCACCAGGCAGGCAGGATGCAGGCGAATTAACCCTGCCTGCTTGTGTCCGGCCAGCTTCTCTCCTCTGCGATTTGAACGCGTATCTGCTCAGTCGTAGATCGATTGGTCGATGGACAAGCAAGGCCACCACCACCACGAGGTTCATCGTCATTCATGGCGGCGGGCCGGGACTTTTTGCATGGCGATGGCTGTCGTCGTGTCCTCCCCTGTCTGACTGATCGACGCATGCAGGTGGATCGGACTTGGAGGAGCTAGCTGCAGTTGCATTGCATGCATGCATGCTGCGCGCAGAGAGATCGTCGATCGGGGAGAGGGGACCAGCAGATGGAGGTCGGAGATCGGACAAGCCCTAGCTAGGTTGACTCTCGCTCTGCATGCCTGCATCTGCATGTGTTTGTGTGTGGCCTGTGTCGTGTGCTCGCAACGGCGTGCTCTGTCAAAGTTTGAGCGCACGCATCATGTTCCTTTCATCAGTTTCTCAGCCATTCCTGCTTCTTGTTTTACGAATTAATAAGGCCAGTCTCAATGGGGTTTCATGGGAGTTTCATGCACATTAAATGAGGTGCCACATCAGCAGATTGCATGAAACGAGTAGGAGAGAGAAGGGAAACGTTTCATCCCCATGAAACGTATCCGCGTTGTTTCCTAGACATTGGAAATAGTATGAAACTCGCACTGAGAGCATCGATTCGTTTCATCATATCATTGCATCTAGAACTCCGCCGGCGTGTAGGCTCTGTGGACGCGAGTTCCGTCGCCGGTCGGCCGCTCGCCGTGCCGCGCGTGGGCTCTGTTGCGTCCGCTGCTGGGCGAGGCCGCGATGCGAGCGACTCTGCAGCGCGAGCGGGTCTACCGGGCGAGCTCCTCCGCAGCCGAGCGACTCCGACGAGCCGCGAGTGACTCCGCCACGCGTGCCTCTTCACCGGGCCACGAGTTCCTCCGCCGGACGCGAGCGCGAGCGACTCCGTTGGGCCGCGAGCTCCTCCGCCGCGGACGCACAGCTCCCCCATGGCAGGCGCTCACTCCTCCGCCCCGCCATGCTCGTTCCATCGTGTTTCTTGCGAGGAAGAGTGAAGGGGAGAGAGAAGGTGGGACCCATGAATGATAAACTAATAAGTAAAACCGTGCAACGAAATAGTACATTGAGAGAGATACCCATTTCATGTGCAGTTTCATTGTTTTGGAAACCGGGAGATGAAACATTGCATTGAGACTGGCCTAATGTGTTTGGTTGGAGCTAGCCCCTTCTCTAGTTTTTTTTTTTTTTTTGGGTGCGAAGCCCAAGCTAGCAAGAATCCTGGCTGCTGTGTGTGTTGCTTTCAGGCCTTGATCCCGGCCGTTTTGCTTCTCCGTTCATTCATCATCATCCCATTTGCCGTACCCGTACGCCGCCATCGAACGGCGGCAGTCGTGGATCCCTCAGCTTGCGTGCCATTCGACAAGCGGGTCTCTCGATCGTTTCTTTGGGAAAGATCATTAATATAGGCCTTGTTTAGTTGAACCCAAAAACCAAAAACTTTTCAAGATTTTTCGTCATATCGAATCTTACGACACATGCATGGAGCACTAAATATAAACGAAAATAAAAATTATTTGCACAGTTTATATGTAAATCATGAGATGAATATTTTGACCCTAATTAGTCCATGATTAAATAATAATTGCTAAATAAAAATAAAAGTGCTATAGTACTATAAACCAAAAAAAATATTCGGCACTAAACAAGGCACGACGACTGTGCCATGCGCGCTAGGTCGTGCCTCATGTCGTCTGGACGAGCCCAATATGTCTCCCTTTATCTCAATTTATAAATGATTTCAAGAATTTTAAAGAACTTGGGCATAAGCTAAGGGTCGTCGGCCCTTGAGTCTATCTCTAGGTCACGCTTGTCTTATAAGCTAATTTTTTATTTACCAGTAGTATTTATATTTTTTTCTTATAATAAATCAACGAACAACATTTTTAGTCATAAAGACAAGCACCATATTGATGGTGTGCACGACGGATCGATGGATGAGGTAGCAGTCCAGTAGCACGCATGCACGACGGCCGGCCGACGACGTACTACTGCACGTCTTCATCTTTGAAGGCCCTAGTTTGGTTTTGGATAGTTGATGAAACCCTAGTACTAACCTCTGTACTAAGTGTGTAGACTTAATGAGGTTGGTACATGCCAAGTGATGAAGCAAGTGATGATCATGGTGATGATGGTGATGACCACAAGATGATCAAGTGCTCAACTTGGAAAAGAAGAAAGAGAAAAAACAAAACCCTATGGAGATCAAGGCAAAGGTATTGCTTAGGGTTTTGGTTTTGGTGATCAAGACACCATAGAGGGTGTGATCATATTTAGGATAGATAGTCGTACTATAAAGAGGGGAATTCTTTGGTTAAGCGGTTATCGAGTGCCACTAGGTGTCATTGTTCATGTGCATGCATTTAGAACCTAGTGAGCTAACTTAACTCCTTCGAAGAAAATGTTTGTAAAAATGCTAACACATGTGCACACTTGTTGGTTTACACTTGTGATGTTGGCACACTTTGAGAAGGGAGTTGGAGTTTGAAGGGTAGAGAGAGGATGGGTTCCTCTCTCCCTCCCGCCGAGCTTGCGAGGCGGGATTCGGCGCTTTTCGATAAAATGAAGTGCTTATTTTCTATTGCGCCGGTGGGAAATTTGGAGAAGTCGCGGGAGTGTTTCTCGCTGAGGAACACTCACCGGACGCTGGCTCAGAGGCACCGGACGCTGTGTCTGAGCGTCCGGTGTGCAGGCTGCCCGGCCCACCTAGGGTAAGGCACCGGACGATAGGCACCTGACGCTGGCTTGAGCGTCCGGTGGTGGGTGTCCGGTGTGCGGACGTTTTGCGACCCTCTCTGCGCATGGGTCCGGTGAGCACCGGACGCTCAGGGTGCGTCCGGTGGCTCGTGTCCGGTGACCCTGCAAGTTTGCGGAGCTCTCTGCACATGAGTCCGGTGTGCACCGGACGCGTCCGGTGCCAACCTGCTCAGCGTCCGGTGCTCTGCAGGTTACCGTTAGACTCTAACACGCGGCTGACGTTGGAGCACCGGACGCTGGTGTTGAGCGTCCGGTGCCCCTTTAAGAGCGTCCGGTGACCCCGTATTTCGCCCAGTGAAAGAGCCAACGACTCTATTTGTTTGAGGGACTAAATACGTGTTTGGCCGGCTCGAGGCTCACCCTCTCTTGGCATTCTTGACTACTAAACATTCTTGTGAGCCTAAGCAAACACCTCCCACTCATCTCCTTCATAGATTATACATCTTTGTGAGATTGGGAGTGATTCCAAGTGCATTTGCTTGAGTGATTGCATCTAGTGGCACTTGGGGATCGTTTTGGCTGCGGTTTTCTTGTTACTCTTGGTGGTTGCCGCCACCTAGACGGCTTTGAGCAGCGGAGGAGGATTGACACGAGTTGGTGATTGTTCGTGGCCATCTCCCGGTGATTGTGAGAGGTTTGTGCCTACCTCGGCGGAGAGCCAAAGGCAACATTAGTGGATTGCTCGTGTCATTGAGCTACCTCACTTGTGGGTGGGTTCTTGTGGTGTCCTAGTGAGGACGAGGTTCGTGCTACACCTCTTAGCCACCGAACCACCAAGTGTTGGTCGACACAACGGGGACGTAGCGTGCCGGCAAGCACGTGAACCTCGGGAGAAAAATCGGTGTCTCAATTGTGTTTGATTGGCCTTCTCCCGGTGCTTGATTGTTTATATTGGTGATTGGTTCATCCCCTACACGGCGGTATAAATATCTCATCCTTTCCTTACTTACCGCAAACTAGTGTAATTAGTTTAGTTGCTTTTTTTTGCCTTGTGTAGCTTAGTTCTTGTGTGGTTAGTGTTCTTAGCAACTAGAATTGTTGGGTAGGTGGCTTGCAAACACCCCTTTTAGAGCTAGAGCAAAAAGCTTCGCTTTGTTATTTACTAACCTCTTGTTATAGTGTTTTTGTAGAATTTTTAAATAGGCTATTCACTCCCCCTCTAGCCATATTAGGAACTTTCAATCTTCCCCCGAGCCGCCGCGCGCGCGGCTTCCGTTCCATTCCCCCAACGTGGCTACCTCACACAATGCAAGCCCGTTTGACTAGGCCGGATGAGATGACCTTTTTTAAAATATTAAAAAAAAAATGCCCTGGCCTTGCTTGCTTGGTGACCAAATCCGGCATTATATAATTCATTTCCTTTTTCTGCCCACGTATGCATACAGCAAGTTACGGCTGTGTCTGTGTGTGGAACACTGCACCACATGTCACATCCTGGCTTTTAAAACAAGACCAGAATCGTTATATGTATATTGAAGAAGTACACACATACAACAAAAAAATAGAAATATCAGAAATAATGTTATATATAGCGAAAAACATATTTACAATAACACTTACAACTATCAGTACGCGGAAACAGTAGCTAAACTTTTTAGGCTCCATTCTTCTCAGGAACGGCTGACTAGGGGCTCCGTACGCCAAGCACTTCTGATATACTTCTAGAAAACTTCATGACATCTTTATCCTTCTTTTGAGCAGCACTTTACTACACACTGGAGGTGTGGGGAAAATAGCAAAGGTGCACTAGTACAGACGCATACTGTACAGGCGGCTGGAAACCCATTTCTACTGGCGTTTTTCAGCACCGCCTGTGCTGGAGGCTAGTAGAAATGGGACATTTGTACATGCGGTAACTAAGAACCGCCTGTAAAAATGAAAAATGAATTTCTACAGGCGGTTTAGTTATGTGAACCGCCTGTATAAATATTTTTACAGAAAATACAAAATTGACTTTTAAAAATAGAAAAAAAAAGATTTTAATTATAGGAAAAAATATTGTACAGACTTTTAATGCTCTTTTTTCGCGTAAAATCGCGTGCTTCACGGCCGGTGGGTTTTTTCGCGTAAAATCGCGTGCTTCGCGGCCGGTGGGATTCGAACGTGAGACCTTGCCCTTGCGCGTAGCCTCCTCTACCACTCCACCTATCACTCACTTGTGTCTATATTAGAGTTTAGTTCCTCACATATTATCATAAACCGAGCATATATTGATTATTTGAGGCCCTAAATGGATTCTAATGGAAAAGTTGTCAACTACAAAGTTTCATAACCTTTTAAGATCTACAACTTTTATATTGGACGTTTTTCCATCCGAGGTCATTTACAAAATTTGAATTTCAAATTTAAAAAATTCAAACGTAGTTTTCGACGACAAGATGATGTCAAATAAAAAAAATATCAACTACAAAGTTTTATAACTTTTCGAGATCTACATCTTTCATTTTGTCAGTTTTTTCAAACAAGGTCATTTGAAAAACTCAAAAAATTAAATTTCAAATTATTTCTATAGGCGGCTTTCTTAACAAACCGCCTGTAGAAATATGATTTTTACAGGCGGTTTCTTAGGAGAACCGTATGTAGAAATACATGATTTCTACAGGCGGTTTTGTTAGGAAAACCGCCTGTAGAAATATGATTTTTAGTGGCGGTTCCTTAGGACAACCGCCTGTAGAAATGCATGATTTCTACGGGCGGTTCAGTTAGGAAAACCGTCTGTAAAAATGCATCTTCACAGACGGTTCGTAGTTCTGACACCGTCCTTTTTACACCACAGGCGCGTGATAACTACAACCGCCTGTAGTATAAAAAAAGGGGCGTCGGCGTTGTACTCTTTTCTACTAGTGGTGAGTTCATGTCGAACTCAACAAGTACAGGCGGAAAGTATAATGACATGCAAGGTTTACTCAAAGGAAAAGCTAACACTGTTTAACTGCAGATGAGCTTTTAAGTTGGTACACTTTTATTACAATTCTTTTATTAAAACAACCTATTACTAAATATGAGTGAAGCATCCCAACCCTTAATTAGATGAAAGTATATTAACAATATTATTACTCATTATTATAATAATAATTATTATTAAGATTACCGAGGTAGCAACCTCGGATAGAAACTCGGGGTAGCAACCCATTAAGGTCATGGGATAGCAATCCCAGTTAAGAACATAGGATAGCAATCCTGCCAACATGGAATAACCATTCCGCCAAAACACGAGGTAGCAACCTCAACCAAGATGCGCCTCCAAGTTCCATGTGATTCTAATTTGCTCATCATGTGAGAGTCTGGGCCGCTCGTGACCGTGAGCACGGCTGATATATCAGTTTTACACTCTGCAGAGGTGTGCACTTTCACTCCAAGTCGTGATTCCCATTCGCCCGGGGTCGCGACTCACCAAAGCACTACCAAGGTGAGCAGGCAGGGTTTCACTACGAGACCTTTCACAGGGTCCAACTAATAGGATGCCACTCATAAGTTTTGGTCGGGGCGCTCGACAGTCGATACCCATAGCCATGGCATACCGATCAACCGACAACTTAATATTCATTACCCAAGTTACTTCCTCACGCCTACCCGAAAAGTAACACCCAACTAGTGGAGGTCCTGCTAATTAGTCAAGCCAAAGCCATATAGCTTGGAGCTGCATTGTATGTCTCAGGGGCTGCACCATGACTAAGTCCTTACGGAGAGGAGAGATGGGTACGCCCGGCAACCGGACCAACCAACAGTATCTGCTCCCTCTTTCCTCAACAAACCACGATGCTCGCAAGCACCGCAACATCTTCGTCACCGAAGTGACCATTATCCACCATTGGAGCATTATCATCATTGAAGAATTCATTAGGCAAGAGTATTACTTTTATTATTATATAGATTAGATGAGTAGAGCAGCTAAGCATATCTACTATTCACTATACTACCCATGTATAAACCCAGGAGTACAAAGAATATAGTAGAATACTAGTTATGTCCTTAGGGTTTGCAGTATTAAGACACATGCAATGGAAAGTAAATGTATTTAAAGTTCATAGGTACAATATGATCAAAGGGTGCCTGCACTTGCCTTAATTTCCAGTGTATAACTGCTCAGAATTATTTGACTTCTATCTTCTAATCTTTTAGCTTCTACTGCCACTATCGATCCTCAGCTCTTGGTCTTCACTGTTGACGAACCACGCTTCTTCTACTCGTACCAACCAAGCAACACAAACAAACATAACTAAGAACAGACATCAATCAAAAGAAACGCTTTGAAAGAGAACACACTAAACGACATGGATCGATGCTAAGGTCAAGAGAGCACAAAAACGGCCGAGAACGGAGCTATCGCCGTAAGGAACACGACTGAGAGGTTCGAAGTAAAACAAAAATGATAAACTATATGCTTGATGTATTTTATTAGATGAAACAAGATGATAAATGTTTAAGAGAAATATCATAAAGTGGAATTAAATAAATTATAATTATAAAAGACGAAGTATAGTTCTAGTTCAATTTAATTTATAAATAACTATAGAAATTATTTAAACCATTTTAGCATTTATAGCATAGAGAATATAAAACAAGAGAGAGCAACTTAATTCGAATCACTATTTATTTTTAAAGTTAAGCTGAGCAAGTCATAACTAACAATGCATTTATGTTGATATTATATAATTAATATGATTTATGAAAGATCAGAGATAAACCTAAACTACTTCAAATTCAAAAAGACATTGAATAAATACTAATCAAATTCATCTAAAACAACTTTATATGATCATATTTGAACAAGGCAAAATAAAAATTAATAAATACACATTTAAATTGACAAGTAATTGTAAAAAGGTCAATATTTTCATATGTTACTTTTATTTAGAAACAAATATGTGCAATCATTAATCAAATTATGTTTTATTTAGAAAGAACATTTACAACCCTTAATCATATTGTAGTTATAAACATTTAACATTATTTAAGTCACTTAAATATTTCTAATTTGGAAAGCACAGAAAATATGATAAAAATTAGTCGATTCATTGTTTCGTGACTAAACTAGGCAAATGATATTTGGCAAAGAAACATTTAAGTTTGTATAAATCAAGCTAACATTTATTATTTATAAAAGACTGAAGATAAACCTAAATTACTTTTAATTTAAAAAGGCATTGAACAAATATTAACCAACTTAATTTCTTGCTTCACGTTTAACTAAACAAATTATAATTACTTAAAACACATTCGAACTGGTGTTAACCAAGTTAACATTTATTCTATAAAAGACTGATCTTTATAAATCTAAGTTCGTTTTATAAATATAAAATGCACTAAATATTTTATTATTCAAACTAATAAGATTTAAATTCAAAACATAGAACATATGAGAGCACTAATTGGACTATTTCATGCAGAGTGTATATCTAAGCAAATTATATTTATTAAAGATACATTTAAGTTGGTATTAATCAAATTAATTACATGCTTGATGTTTAACTAAATAAATTGTACTTAAGAAACACTTAAGCTAACATTAATCGGGTCAATATTTATTTATTTATAAGGTTGAAATTATAAACCTAATTCGCTTTTAATTTAGAAGAACAATCGCTAATCAGTAACCAAATTCATATCATTAAAGTTTATAAACACAAAATATGGCAACGATCGTAACTTACATCGTAGCAACAAGAACAGAATTATAACCTAGGTTAATTTTAGTTAGAAAGTTATTAAATAAATATGAAACCAATTGTATTTAAATAAATAAATTCAGGAATGAGATACATGATAAACATTTGCTGTGGTGTATAGAGCGCTCGAATCGGAAATAATATGATTAAATGAGAAATGATTAAAGGGTTGTGGCAAACTTGTAATTACTTTCATCTTCTACCTTAAGCTTCCCTACGGACGAAACCAGGGCTGTTGGTGCTTCGCGTGGGAAGGAATGGCTCGGCAGGACCTTGGCCGCCTCATGCACGGCGCGGCACGCAGCTGCAGCGCGGAGGAGCCCACGGGTCGCGGCTGGGACCCACTCGGGCCGTAGCGAGTGGAGGAGGCCGCGCGGCCTTGCCCCGCTCAAGCGAGCACGCGGCCGAGTGCGCTGGCGGCGCCGATCCGGGACACGGCGTCACACTGGCCAGGGCGCCGGTGGCCGGTGGCGTGGGATCAGGACAAGCCGAGGAAGGGCCCTAAGTGCCGAAGAACGCAGAAAAAACACAAGGTCGAACTCACCGGTAATGGAGGTTTCTCGCCGGAGATGAAACTGAAAGATGGGAACAGGATAAACGGTAATAGATTTGTATAAACAAGTATACCACGGTGAAGCGAACGACGAGGGATACCTTTTGATGGTACTAGTTGATGCCGGAACGCGATGGTTTCGCCGAAAAAGCTCGCCAGAGTCTTCGCCGGAAACCTAGTTTTTGCAAACTTCGGCGAGAGATGGAGAGAGCTACGGCTCGCGATGTGATTTTTAGATCTGTGATAAGCGCGTCGATGAGAACACCCGTATATATATAGGTCTAGGGTTTAGAAAAATTTCGAAATTTCTTAACTTTAGGATTTATAAAATTCGTTTTTAATTAAAAAATAATTCCAGAAAAAGCGGAAATCATTTTAAATCCCTGAAAAATATTTCCAAAATTCTAAAAATTAAAGAAAAACTTATAGAAATATATTGAGAGTTGATCAATCCAAATAAAGTTTTTTGGTGTCTATGAAAAAGAATTTTAGAGCATCCAAAAATTAGATTTTTGCTTTAGAAAAATGGGAAAAAGTCTTGAAAAGGTCAAAAAAAATTCTCGGGAAGGATCGGACGACGTCTAAACGTGTTTTTAAAACCTTAGCACACATAAAAATAATAAACTCAAGTAATAGACAAGCATCGCATCAACGAAAGCCGACAAAATTAATTGTTTTTTAAAGCATCATTTTCCTAAATGGAAATCTGAACTAACGTTGACAAATTTTATCCACATATTAAAAACCATTCATTTTATTTAGTATTTTATAATAACAACCCAAAATAGAAATTTTGGGGTGTTATACCACACGACATGGCTTTTGTGACCGGCCCTGTGCGTGCATTACACATTACGTTTCAGACATACATATACATGCATGAACACACACGACATGCATGCGACCATACATATGTACCTTCCGACCGTTGTAGCAAGCCGGCTACAGTAGTACGTTCAATTCAGGCCTTGTTCAGTTTGGAAAAAATTTTGGTTTTAGCTACTGTAGCACTTTCGTTTGTTTATGACAAATATTGTCTAATTATGGACTAACTAGACTCAAAAGATTCTTCTCGCGAATTACAGGTAAACTGTGTAATTAGTATTTGTTTTTGTCTACATTTAATATTTCATGCATATGTTACAAGATTCGATATGATAGAGAATCTTGAATTTTTTTAAAACTAAAAAAGGCCTCAATGTTGCACGCGTAGACACGATCGACGTACGGGAGTTGAGGTGGTGGTTGCATGCAGCTGCGCGCAGCTGGATTGTACTAGTAGGTACGCGTACGATCCATGCGTGAGAGACTATGTCTTGTTTAGTTTCGAAAAAATTTCAGATTTTGCTAATGTAGCTCTTTCGTTTTTATTTAATAAATATTGTTTAATCATGAACTAATTAGGATTAAAAAATTCGTCTTGTGATTTACAGACAAACTGTGTAATTAATTTTTATTTTCGTCTATATTTAATACTTTATGTATGTGCCGCAAGATTCGATATGACGCAGAATCTTGAAAACTTTTTGAATTTCGCCGTGTCGCGTCGTCGTCCCCCGGCAACAAAAAATGCATGTGAAGAACTTCAATTAATTTGTCTTTTTTTGAACGACGACGGCGACGACGACGACTCATCCGTGGTTCGTTGTTGGCAAGTCCCGGTCGATGGATCCACCGCAACACGACACGAATCTGGAGTACGTACTATATTTTTTTTTTGTTGCGGCAAAATCTAACATGATACTACATACTGTATATATATATGTGAAAGACTCCCACTTCCTCTTCAATCGATGGTTGATTAAGATCAGGTTACGATCAGAGCTTTGCTTAGTTGTTTTGGTTAACGAGCAAATTAGGTTCTGAAGAAACTTTTTAAAGGTCGATGCACGTACACATCTCTCTGATCACTTACCGTCTAATGCTAATTCGCTGAAAAAAATACTGTTAGCTAATAGAAAAAATACGGTTTATAAAACAAACGAATAAGCTCTTACCATTAGCTGATTATATTAGGAGGACGCAGGTGCCACGCAAGGCATCTCTTCTCTAGCTCGGAGGTACGCTAATATGTCCTTGCCAACCTGACGTTGCAAACCGTTGCATTGCATACGCAAGTTACAGCCTAGATCACGAGCATATATATATATATATATATGCAAGATGCATGCTTCAAAATCGGTTTAGAACCCCCAAAAATTCAAATGAGTCGTACGTATAGGATTTCATAATAAGGAAAAAAATAAAGCAAGTGCTAAATGTGTCGTCGCCAACGGGCCATTCTTGTGGTCGTGGCCAACCCTGCCTTTAATTTCACTGGGTCCAACAACCGACGTCTTTCTCCTTCCACGGCCGGCGGTGCCCGGCCTGTCGCCTCACCACTCCGGCGACATAGCCCACGCGTGAAGTGGACACGGGGTAAAATAAAAAAGCCAAAACGCGCACTAGCTAGCAGACAGCACGATTCAACGGGAAGGCGCGCACTCATAATAAGAGGTTAAGACGTCCACTAATTTGGCTATATAGCAGCGACTGCAAAGTAGTAGTCGTCCCTCACGCACGCACGTCGCACGTCATATTCGTCGTTCGTTCTATTCCTCACTAATATATGTCCTAATTAATCTGTCCGCGCCGCTCAAATCGCCCACGAGCTGGGACGATTATTCCATCCATCCTTCAAATGCTATTAGCTATGATAACGAACGTAGTGACGACGACGACGACTAACTTATTAATCAGTTGATACTCACAGTCACAGTAGGGTAGCTGATTCTAATAATTAGTGGCATCCACGGACACGACGACACACCAGGCCACATTTTATATTAAAGAAAAAACCCTGATGAAAAAACTGCTACCGTTTGTTTCAAAAAAAAAAGAAAAAAAAAAGAACTGCCAGTAGCAAGTTGGCATTTTGCTTTGCCTGATCCAGTCCAATCAGTGGATCAGCTGGTCATGATCGCTCTGACTTGGTCAACGTGGGCGTCCATGTTAATGTTATCTACTCTGCTTGGTCTCATCCATCAATCGATCTGCATAATGGACCCTGCATCACTGCATGCATGTTAGCCCCGGTACTGTAGCTCTGTCGGAGAGAGAATAATAAAGGTTTAGTAGGAAACGATGGAGATAGATGAGAGAGAGAGATAAAGAAAGGATGTGAGGACTAGCTAGCTAGCTTGTCCGCCCATGCATCCAGCCGAAATGATTAGCTAGAACCCCCGCGCGGTCCATTTGGATTTGGTAATGCTAATGCTAATCTAACGGTGCCCAGTGCCAGCATTATTATCGGCTCGTCTCGTCTCGTCTAAACGGCCGGCCCTCACCTGTCCCCTTCATGGCAGGGCCGCCACACGATCCTCTATGGCTAGCTGTGCCAAAGCCTGACCCCGACGAAAAATCTCAGCGGTTGTATGGCTTTGCATGAGCTCTGGATTAAGGTCGGTATAGTATAGGTTTCTTTAATTATTGTGGGCTTTGTTAATAAGGATCTATTTACTCAATTGAATATGAAATGTATTCACTTGTCACAACTCTGACGACGAATGTCTACCGATCGACTGAGTAGCATTGTAGTTGTAGGCGATCCATGCACACGCAGGGCCTCAGAGTTTCACGGCAGGGAGTTTCGCAGTGGCCGATGGAGCGACTTTCCTTGCCATCAGACAACGAAAACCCACTCACTAGTCACTAGTAAGGCTACAGTGTTAATTAGACAATGTTTGTCAAATAAAAACAAAAATGCTACAGTGTTAAAATCAAAAACTTTTTCCATCTAAACAAAGCCTAAGGCCTAACTCACTAGTAATCTCTCCGGTGCTTAACTCGATCGCTACTGCTGGTAGCACCCATCCACGCACACACTCGTAGTAGTAGGAACAGGCAGGAGTCGTCTATCCGTTCTCTATTCGCTTCAACCCATTAGTTACTGTTTTTATTTTCAAAAACAAATTAGCATCAGTATTAGCCGCCGCCACCTAAGGTACCTCGGCTCACCATCCCATCGGACCCCACCGGCCTGCCCGCCGCCCGCGCCTCCATGCTCCATGTGGGGCCGCTGTACCTGTACGCGTACCCGTACGTAGCGCTGCCTGTAGTCCTGTACCGAGGGAGAGCGAGCACCCACCGCCACCGTAGACGTACACGTACGAAACGGAGCTCGACGACGTACTCTGCTGGAATGCACCTGGATATGTGTAAAACCAGCTGGCCGCTAGCTTCTTGGGACGACCTGGCTCTACTACTACACTACACACACGTCACGTCGTCACGTACGCGCGGGCGCCAGCCCACCACGACTTTCCCAGACCCAAACAAAATCACGCAGCGCGCGCGCGTATTCATTTCATGGTACAGGATGAAGGGCTGTACCAGTACAGTACAGCTTCCAATTTTTGGTGGTATATATGTACTCCTACCACTACTCCATATATAATAAGCGAATAATACGCCTTCGTACGTACGTAACCGATGGATCGGGTGCGAGTGCGAGCCTGGAGTTTTGGAGGACCTACATACTCCATCAGTCCATACGAGTAGTTCATTTTACATGCCATTTCTACATACTCCTATATAGGAGTAGTGTACATCATACACGCACGATTGCGTAGCAGCAGCGGTGATGGTAGTAGTAGTAGTAGGGTGGTGCCGCCTGCCGCTATACTACTAGCTCTAGCCTACTTGCCTCGTTTATAGCAAATTTAATAATACAGTACATTTGCTAGCCGTAAGGTTTTTTTAGTCTTTTTCTAACCTATCTATACAATAATTAGCTATTCACTATTAATATATTGCCCACTTATCTCTCTCATAAGGTTTTTTGGTTCCTATGCTTGCTTCTCCTCTCTTACCTCTCTTCTCTCCTCTCAACTTTAGCATTTAGGCAGCTTACAACCTACTATAATACTTGCTATTAGATATGGCTGTACCAGCTTCGGCTTAATCAATGGCCCCTCACACTTTTAATGGCGCTTGCTAATCACAGTTAAAACTGTGAACAGTACACCATGTACCCCTGCTCTTCTGCTCGACACGTAGCAATAGCAATAACGGAAAAAAAAACCTTTTTGCTTTTGGGCCAGTCTCATATAGCTCAGGGGACCCGGCCGGGTGGTGTGATGAACTCAAGGGCGCGGCCAAAAGCGCCGGGTTTTAAATCATGTCAAATGCTATAAACCGTTGGTTCTCAAATGCTATTTAATTAAGAGTACGGATGAATGAGATTGCTCCATAGAATTCGTATTTTTTGTCTTAAAAAATAATGCTTTTCCGTTTGCAAAAATAAAAATAAAAATCATGATATGTGTTATCAGCTTCGTTATTTCATCGAGTAAAGCAGGTAAGATTTTGCTTTTACCGAACTGGATGTAAAATTTATACCCTTTTCCTTTCTAATTCTTGTGCTAATCAATACATTATTACCTCATTTGTTGATCATCATCTTAGTGACTATTAGACCAAAGTCACATGACCTTTGCATCTTACTGTCTCCCTTGTCTTTAAATAAAGGAGACGTCTTTTGCACTAACGACAAATTACTAAGGTAATCTTGCTTTACTCGCGTGTGTTGTGTCGAAACACCACCTCTAATAAAACATAAAGTTCATTTTGTCATTACCATCCTACTTGCATTCTATGCATTACCAACAAGAGAACAATAGTTTCTCAACACTTTTGTTAGAACTTTACGAAAGATTCACCATGTTAAAACAAGCATGTCATATATTTTTTCTTTTTGTAGAAGATATTCGTGGCTATAGGTCAAACGCTATCAGCTTTGTTATCTATTGTGGCGTCACCAACAATCTAATTGCTGTCAGGATGACGTGAGTGACGCAGTCCATGTGTTTCTTCGTATCTCTTATCTTTAATGAGCGGTGTGTTTCCTACTTGAAAGCAAGATGTCTTTTTCTTTACTCGTATTGTCGTTTTGCAATACCGTTTCGATATGTTCGGTATTACTACAAAATATCATATCTTCTAGCTACAGTTACTACTCGATTGATATTTGATAGCAATGTTGCTAAAATTAACGGAGAAATCTAATAGCCACCCCACACTCGTACATGTCTTATTACCGTGGTAATTCGAACAAAAGTCCCTACACTCATCACTGTGACCATTTTGTTCGTAATAAGTCAAAGAAAGCAACCATGGTAATCAAAAAGAAGAAAAAACCACAAAACCCACCATCCATCCCAGCTCGCCCTCTCACTCTCAGCAAGACGAAATCCAGGGTGGCCGTAGCAGCAGCCAGCAGCTTGGGGGATGGGTGACTGATTGGTGAAGAAAAAAAAGAAGAGAAGAAGCACACAGAAATCCATTACAATTACACAGATAAAGAGTGCATATATAAATGGTCCCAGTGATTACGCTGCTCTCTTCTTCTCCGCGTTTTCCACCTCAGTCCTCCTACAGCTAGCAGCTCCGCCTTTACTCATCCCCATCTCCATCCCATCCTTCCCCCAAGCAGCCACCAAGAGCCGCCGAAGAAGCCGAGAGCAAGGCGCAATGGGCGACCGGGCGTACGCGCCGGCCGCGAAGCCGGTTCCCGTGCGCGCCACCAACGGCACCGCGAACGGCGGCGGCGGCGGTCCCCCGCGTCCCGCGCCGCCGTCCATGCTGCCCGGCGGTCGCGTGCCCCCTCCGCCGATGTACCGTCCGAAGCCCGCGCAGTCGCGCCCTCCGGCGCGCCGCCCCCGCCGGAGCGCCCGCGGGTGGTGCTGCGCGTGCTGCCTGTGGCTGACGCTGGTGCTGGTGGGCCTGGTGTTCCTGGGCGCCATCGCGGCGGGGGTGTTCTACGTGGTGTACCGCCCGCGCCCGCCCAGCTTCGCGGTGACGTCGCTGCGCCTGGCGGCGCTGAACGTGTCGGACTCGGACGCGCTCACCTCCCGCATCGAGTTCACGGTGACGGCGCGGAACCCCAACGACAAGATCGCCTTCCGCTACGGCGACATCGCGGCGTCCTTCGCCTCCGACGACGGCGCCGACGTGGGCGACGGCGTGGTCCCGGGCTTCCTCCACCCGGCGGGCAACACCACCGTCGTCCGCGCCGCGGCCTCCACCGCGTCGTCCACCATCGACCCCGTCCAGGCGGCGGCGCTCAGATCCAGAAAGTCCCACGTCATGGCCGCGCAGATGGACGCCAAGGTCGGCTTCCAGATCGGGCGGTTCAAGTCCAAGAGCATCAACGTGCGCGTCACCTGCGCGGGGGTCTCCGTGGGGCTCGCCAAGCCGTCTCCCGCCGCCGCGCCCGCGCCCGCGCCGGACGCGGAGCCGACCGTCGTGGTCGCCGCGGCGCCGGCGCCCGCCCGAGGCCGTGGGCGTGGGCGGTCGCCGCGGTCGGTCGTACGGACGTCGTCCTCCAGCGCCAGCGGCGGCGGAGGGAAGATGACGCCGACGGACGCAAAGTGTAAGGTCCGCATCAAGATCTGGATTTGGTCGTTTTGATGGATTCCATTTGGGGCTTTGAGGAGGAGGAGGGGGGGCGGCGGGGTAGAGAGACAAATTTTTTTTTTTGGTTTCCTTTCAACTTGTTTTTTTTCTTTCTCTCTTGCTTTCTTCTCTTGACAACAGTGTATGTGGATTTATTGGAGTATAGTCTATATGGTTTTTCATTTCCGATCCGCTTGTCCATGCTGCTACTGATGATTCATTCTTGACCCATTTTTTTCGTCCAAAATTCCCGACCTGCTGCTACAAGGAAAACTGACGATAGATTCATGCTTCGTTGTGCAATTCCTCACTGCACCACTCCACTTTACAGTGCCAGTAGCAGGAATCTACCAGCAGTTAGTATTAATCACAAACTGGTGAGTGCTGACCGTACTGCTACTTAAGTAAACTAATTTTGAGTGCTAAGCTAAACCAGCGGTTTGTGCTGGGATGCGACTGTGGCTTTGGCTTGTCGGTGGCGTAACCGTAACGGCGGCATGGATTTCCAGCTAATGCTAGGCTAGATTTCGTCGTCGGCTTCAACCCCCCTCCCTTTTAATTCCTCTTGCTTGCTTCTCTCTCCGTCCGCCCCGGCCCGGCCCAGCGTGGGCGTGGGTGGTGGCGTGGCGTGGCGGATGGATGGATTTGCCGGTCGCTTTCCGTCATCCGGGGGTGGTGGGGGGTACGTCCTAGCTGGAGGAGGAGGCTGACGCGCGGGACCGTGACGGTTGGGCCCCACGTGGAGAGTGGGCGGAGGCTTGAGCGGGGGGGCGTCGCGGCCGCGTGGCGAGGGGATAGGACGTGTGTCGGATGACCGCCTGGTGGTGTGGTGTGGCTGAGAGAGAGAGAGAGAGAGAGAGAGCGCGAGCGACAGGGAAAAGGACGTCACCTCCACACTCCTCACTCGCTTGCCTGCTGCAGTGATGCTGCTAGTGGCACTACTAGCAGTACAATTTCTAGAGAGAGAGACGAGTGATGACTGGAGGGGGAGGGCGGGGGTACTACTAGTAGCAGTACAGAAAGTGGGGTCTTGTTTTTTTAAAAAAAATTTACAATTTTTTTCAGATTTTATCGCATCAAATCTTACGTGATTGGATAATATTGTCAAATACAAAATAAAATACTATGATATTCATTTTGCCATTTTTTTTTGAACTAAAAAAAGGCCTGGGGTGATTGGATTTCGGGGGCGCGGTGCGGATGGGAGAATTTAATGGCGGCTAGTGGTTGGGTATGGGGGTGGAGCCGTGGAGGTGGAATCAGGGAACGCAAATTCGCTAAGCGCACATGCCACCAACGGTAATGTCATCTGCCTCTCTGTCTACACCACCACCACCACCACGGGGGAGGGGAACACACTCTACCGTGTTGTGTGTTTGCTTGAACCCTGCTATTTTTATATTCTCTGAATTTCGGAGAAATTCTGGCGTTAGTTCCCATCTCGTGCACTAGTAAAAAATTATTAACCGTTCGCGTGCCAATTCACTTTTTACTCTCTTCCAAATTTGTACTACTATCTACTACATGTGTCCGTGCACTGGGTAAGCGCGAAGCGAAACTATTCGTTCGTCCGTATGCGCTTGTCGTCGTCGCCGGAATTGCCATCTTATTCCACGCTTTTGTTCGGTCATCTCGAAAGCACAGTTTGCTTGCTGTTGCTGTGCTGTGCCCGTCCGCGCGCATGCCACGGAGGTATGGCAGCATCATCAGTGCATGGCTGACCAGTGGTCAAACATGGTTCTCCATGTGCTCTTCTTTGTGTAAGGCCTTGTTTAGTTTCCAAAAATTTTGGCTTAAATATAGACAAACAAAAACTAATTACACAGTTTGCCTGTAAATCACGAGATGAATCTTTTGACCCTAGTTAGTCCATGATTGGATAATATTTTTCACAAACAAACGAAAGTGCTACAGTGGTCGAAAACTTTTCATTTCACGAACTAAACAAGACCTAAAATAAATGAACCGAACAAGAGCTGCAGGAATTAATAGCCAGTAATAACTTTGTTTTCATATGTCTATTTACTACTAGTACGACTGTTAACAAGAGTTGGGGGGGGGGGGGGGGCATTGTTGTGTATAATACTACGAAAAAAATAATTCTGTACCTTGCTCCAATACGAAAACATGCCGGTTGCTGGAAATGGGAAATGAGTCTGCGAGCCAATAAATCAACATGCATGGCACAACGTTTGGAGTACAATGATTTTTTTCTGGAACTCTTGCTGAAGCAATCCAGACTTTCTTGTGTTTGATTGAAAAAAAAAAGAGCATGATGTTGAGGTTGATCAATCTATGGATGGATGTACTAATCCGTCGACTAAATCGCTATTGGCAGCAGTTTTGTCCTTTGGAGACTGGAGAGAGTGACCATGTATTAAATAGTTCCAGTAGTCCTCGTATGGTGGAGGGCATGTGTGGTTGGGTAAGTGGTGGTAGTAGATTTAGATTATTATACGGATCTGACGTAGGGAGGCTCTGATTGTCAGGTATTCTTCCAACATGTACGTTACAAACAAAGTTACCAGTTGTTAATTTAACTACTCCTGAATACTTATATCTAGGCAAATGGTAAGTATTTTGGTGACGCCATCCAGGGTGGATGGAGCCAGTAACATGGCGCCTCGCGGACCTGATCGACCACCGTCCCACCGGCCAACCCTTGCGTGAAGGACGCCTGTGCGGGCCGGTCCACAGTAGTGTGCGTTAATTATAAAGCCCGCCCGCTGTGGTACCGTCGTCCTCAAGTCTGTGCAACGCTAGTAGTAGGTATTCCCTCTACTCCAAATTATAATATTCTAAGAATTTTAAAGAGTTAAAATATCTTTAGTTTGACCAAAATATATTAAAAATTATAAAAATTTGTTACATCAAATAGATATACTATGAAAATATAATTAATAAAAAACCTAATAATATATAGTTTATATCATAAATGCTGTTATCTTGTCATATAAATTTAATTAAATTTAAAATGCTTTAACTTTTAAGATTCTTAGAATGTCTTATAATTTGGAACGTAGGGAGTACAAATCAGGGCAAATCCCATCCCAAGGGAGATGGTAATTTTCATTGAGATGATTCAACTAGTTGCAACACACAGCACGAGTAGAAGGTAACAGTGGTAAAGCAAGTACAGAACGCCATGTGATGTGCTTTCAACGTGGAGGTGGAGCGGAGCCGTGTAGTAAAGGGGTCCGGGGAAAAAAAAAGTATCGAATCGTTCGTGAGCATCTCTTTGCAAAATAATAAAGCTATATATATATATCCAGGCATCTCACAGATTCGCAGCGGTACACACTGCACGTACCATGATTTTGTCTTAAACCTCACTTCATCCCCGCTGGCCGCTGCCAAGTAAATGAAGGCACGTACCGTACGCAATTCACACGTACCTACGCACGCACGCACGCACGCGTGTGTGTGCCTCCCAGCGCCGTTCGAGAGAGAATTCATACTCAGGCCTTGTTTAGTTAAAAAAAAAATTTATAAAATTTTTTAAATTTTATATTATATTAAATTTGGTGGCACATATATAAAACATTAAATATAGATAAAAACAATAACTAATTATATAGTTTATCTATAATTTGTGATACGAATTTTTTAAACTAGTTAGTCTATGATTAGACAATATTAGTTAAATACAAACAAGAATATTACCATACTTATTTTGCCAAAAGTTTTGAAACTAAACAGCCTCATTCGATTCCTTGCATGCATGATGCCTGCGGCCTTGCCTCGTATACATTCGGTACGACCGTAACCGTACGTGTAGTAGTAGTAGTACTACAAGTAGTATAGCTAGTATCTGTCTCGCGTGTACAAACGTGTACGTGCCCGTGCTCCGATCCCCGTGTGTGTTACGTGCACATGCTCGTATCGTATTCCTTTCCTCATCTCGTGTTTCCATCTCGTGTCATCAATTCATCGTCATCGGCCGAGGGAGCAAAAAGGCTGCAGAGGATGACGACCCCGGATGGAAATGGAATAATCATGGCGGCCCAGAGAGGAAAAGCCGACCTGCCCTGCCCTGCCCTGCCCTGCTCCGTCTGCCGGCGGGCCCAGATCGGCCCACCCCGCGCAAGCCCCGAGGCCACCCGCCCAACGCCAAAAAGTGGAAAGGGGCCATCCAAGCGACAGGCGCACGTGACGTGGCTTATCCCCCTCTCGCTCTCGCCCCGCATCCACCCTCCAAGCAGCAAGCAGCAGCAGCCATCGGCCATGGCCGCGGCGGCCTTCCTCTCCGCCAGGGCGGCGCCCGCGCTGCTCTCTCCCTTGCGCTCGCGCAGGCTGTACCGCCGCCTCGTCGCATCCTCGTCCTCCGCCGGGGGTCAAGGTGCGCTGATTCCTTTTCCGCCTCCACGTGACGCGGCCCGACCCGACCCTGACCTGGGCACGCTGCTGCTGCTAGTCCTGCTGCGGCATGCGTAGGGCGGCGAGACGAGACAAGAAGAGTGGGGGCATCATATCGCTGGATGATGCAGAGCTCCCCTGCTCACCGCTCGCTATCCGCTTTGTTTGTGATTGGCGGCTTTCGCAGGTGGTGGCGGGGGAGTGGAGTTCCAGGGGAAGGTGGGCTTCCTGGGGCTCGGGATCATGGGCGCGCCCATGGCATCCAACCTCATCAGCGCAGGGTAAGTGAAATCACTCCATTCATTCATTCATTCGTTCGTTCCCCTTTGCTTTCTCAGCTGCAGCCATGTCAGGCCAGCACTGTAAGTAGCTTTTGTTTCTGCCTTCGTCAGCTGCGACGTTACGGTGTGGAACAGGACCAAGAGCAAGTGCGATCCCCTCCTCAGCCTCGGTGCCAAGTATGCCTCCCATTTCGTTTTCAGCTTCGCCTTTGCATACCAAATTACCAACCCATTTTCCTGAATGCATAGTGGTAGTGGCAGTGGTAGTGCTCCGTATGAATAAACGCGTGCAATTCCCTGAAATGTGACATAGCTCGTTTCCTGATAATTCAGCACGACCCTGCAGAGGCCCAACCCAATTTTCGTGGTTCACCATGAACATTTCTTCAATGAATGAACAACTTGCTGTTCAATCTTAATTTGCTTGAAAGACTCTTGTGTTCTGCTGAAATTCCACTAAAAAACACTCCAAATCGAGGAACCAAGCCCTCTACAGCTTAGAATGAATTTATACTTTCAGCCATTTTGTTATTGATGTTGACCCACAGCAAAAACAGTGTGTTCTATTGAAACTAAAAAAAAAAAAAAGATGTGCATCATGCATTGCTGCGACGTCCAGGTACGAGCCTTCACCGGCCCAAGTCGCTTCATCTTGTGACGTGACATTCGCGATGCTCGCTGATCCACAAAGCGCGGTATGTTGCTTCATTCCAGAATTCAGGCAGCAGCCTTCTCTGTTCATGAAAACTCGCATGACAAAACCCAATCATGTCTGTGAGTCTGTGACGATATGTACCCACTGCAGGCTGAGGTTGCATGCGGGTCCAGTGGAGCTGCTGAAGGGCTGGCCCCTGGGAAAGGGTAACTAACTAACTAACTAACCTGGCTCTGAAAAACAATGATGCATCATCAGAGAGCTTGCCTGGAGCATGTGAGGACGCATAGCTAGATAACATTATCTCTTATCTTCTTGCCTGTTACCTGCAGCTATGTCGATGTGTCGACGGTTGATGGTGCTACATCCAAGCTGATCGCTGAACGCATTACAAGTACCGGGGCATCTTTTCTTGAGGTAGTCCCTGGACCCTGCCACTGTTTACAGACCCATCTTGTACAATGAAACTGTTCATATGCTTGTCCCATTGTATTATTCACCAAAGTGTAATTGCAATGCCTGTACTTTGCTCCAGCCTAACTCGATAACTTTTCAGTAGGCTCCAGTTTCAGGCTCGAAAAAGCCAGCAGAAGATGGGCTGCTCATCTTTCTCACCGCAGGTAAACTTCCGCTTCCATGATCAGTAATTGTAAAAGCCCCTTTTTCTGTTATCTGAAACTGTAAATACTACTGCACCAAGGTGATGAATCCTTGTACAAGAGAGTGGCGCCCCTCCTTGATGTCATGGGGAAGGTTAATCTTTTATCTGCAAAAACCATTTCCCTCATCACATTCTGGATCGAGAAAATGCACTAATTTTTCCGCCTTACTCTGAAATCAGTCAAGATTTTATCTTGGCGATGTAGGCAATGGTGCGGCAATGAAGATCGTGGTTAACATGGTCATGGGGAGGTGGCACAAAATCATTGTTATCTACTGCATTTTAATAAATTTAAGCAAAACCTTTGGATATTGCCACTAAATGTTCTGGCTCCTTTGCTGAAATATGGCAGCATGATGGTTTCCTTCTCAGAAGGGTTGCTCCTGAGTGAAAAAGTTGGCTTAGACCCTAATACTCTTGTTGAGGTAATTTCTGAAAGAGAAACAAAAATAATCTGAACTCAACACTGCAGCAGTATTAAATAGTGAAACACCGATACAGAGGGAATCTAATCTAGGGTTCTTTGGTCGTTTCAGGTTATTTCCCAGGGTGCTATCAGTGCCCCCATGTTCTCCCTTAAGGGCCCATCCATGGTTAAAGCTGCATATCCTACTGCCTTTCCTCTGAAGCATCAACAGAAGGTATCACTTAGTTGCTTGTCCATTCATTCAGCAGTGGTGAACAGTTTCATTTGCATCTGGTCGGACCTAATCACGACTGAGCAGAGCTCCTGACAATAATGAAACAAACAACTCATGGCAGGACATGAGGCTCGCATTGGCCCTGGCGGAATCAGTGTCCCAGTCCATTCCTACAGTTGCAGCTGCGAACGAGCTGTACAAGGCTGCAAAATCGCTTGGCCTTAGTGACCACGACTTCTCGGCGGTTATTGAAGCACTTAAATAAAGCCAAAGTGCAGAGCTCACAGCAGTAGGTGTTGCCTGTTCAGCTGCCATCGAGGCAGCATTTTGTTTTGATGAGGAATGAAAAGGGAAATTTTCAAGATCACTGCAGAAAAGTTTTGTTTATTTTGAATACATTTAAGTACTGAACAATACACTATATTTAAAATTTGTAAAAATTTTCTCAGAACAATACAATTTCTGTATTTGTAAAAATTTTCGCGAACATTGCAGTGGCATTTCATTAAGGAAGAATAAATGTGTAAAAATAAAAAACTTTATTGATGACAAGCAGCAGCACATGTACATGAAGCACGCTGGCTAGATAAGAAACGGTGTTGCTTGTGCATGAAGTGCATTGTAAGAATATATGAAAGTTCATTGAGACAAGCAGCACCACAGTTTTTGTATTTTTAAAAGTAAGAGTTGATTGACTACGAGTAGCACATGTAGTACATGATAACAGACTCACGGTAAAAACAAAAGGATCTTATTAGCTTGATAAGAGATACTCCCGTTCCAAATTATAAGACATTCCAAGAATTTTAGAGTAAAAAAATCTCAAGTTTGACTAAAATTATAAATAAAATTATAAAGATTTATGATGAAAAATCTAATAATACTTAATTGATACCATAAATGTTATTATTTTATCATATAAATTTAATCTGTTTTAACTTTACAAGATTCTCAGAATGACTTATAATATAAGATGGAGGAAGTAACATACAACAAATGAGCATCAGAGGGGCTGATGAATCGACTCGTCAGCTACCACATTGTATTAAGCACACAGGACACTTATTCAGAATGTGTTACAATTTATGCTCTGTTAAGGTACAAGAGGCAGGCAGATCAAAATCTAACAATTTTTGGGGTGTAAACAACATAAATTGTTTTCGATGTGGGTACAAAACTGATTCAAGCACCAGCTAAATGTGCCTACTACAATGTGTAAAGTTTTTGTTTCTGCTTTGCACTGAAGGCACATGAACAGTAACTTCCACGCAATCAGTATGTTCTATTGCTGCAGCACTTTAGCATACTACCAATGACCCTCGTCGACTGTCAATTGCTGGAACAGCTTTGCTTGTTTGATGAAATATACACAATGCAATCTGGTGGAGTGGTCCATGTGCTAAGATCCCATACCAGCCACCCCCTTAGCTTTGGCTGCCGCCTGCTGTGCTGCGGCGGCGGCTGCAGCTGCTGCTGCAGCAGCTGATGCAGCTGGTGATGCGGGGGAAGCTGGTGCGGCTGGGGTCTTCTGCGGTGCTTCGATAGTATGCTCCTGTTGCTGTTTGTTATGTACCTGGGCCAATATGTTCGTTATCTGGGCTCCTGTGAGGGTCTCATGCTCAAGAAGTGCGTTGGCTAGAGCATGTAGCTCTTTATTGTGTTTTGTAAGAATGGTCTTCGCATTATTATATGCATTCTCCAAGAAATTCTTCACCTCCTGCTCAATCACAAGTCTAGTTTCTGAGCTCAGGCTCTTTCCATCGTCCTCATAGTTATAAGAGACAAGGCCGACCTGCTTGCTCATGCCATATTTAGTAACCATTGCTCTTGCCATTGCAGTTGCTTGCTGGAAGTCTGAGGATGCACCAGATGTCACCTCAGTATCCCCAAATATAAGCTCTTCTGCCACACGGCCTCCCATGCATACATCCAATTTTGCTAGCATCTGTTTCCTTGACACACTAGTCTGGTCTTTGTCAGGGAGTTGGGCCACCATTCCTAGAGCCATGCCCCTGGGTACGATGGTAGCCTTGTGGACGGGGTGAGCTCCTTCAGTGTGGATAGCAACAAGGGCATGCCCTCCCTCATGGTATGCTGTCAACTTCCTGCATTCGTCAGAGATAACTGCCGACTTCCGCTCACTACCCATCATGATTCGGTCCTTTGCATACTCAAGGTCATTCATTGTGACAGCTTTTGCACCATCCATGGCAGCCTTAAGAGCAGCAACATTTACCAAGTTAGCAAGGTCTGCACCAGAGAATCCCGGTGTTCCTCTAGCAATGATCATTAAGTCCACATCATCACTTTTCAAGATCTGCAATAAACAAATAGGATGGTAAGAGAATACAATTTCATTTGAATAACACAGTAAAAGGAGTTCTCAAGATCACCTTTGACATATGGGATTCTAGAATTTGACGTCGCCCTTCAACATCTGGGTTGGGAACAACAATATGACGGTCAAAACGCCCAGGTCTGACTAGGGCTTTATCTAGTGACTCAGGAAAGTTGGTTGCAGCAATGACAATTATCCCCTCATTCTGCTTAAAGCCATCCAACTCAACAAGCAGCTGGTTCAAGGTCATCTTCATATACTGTTGATCCTTAGGATTCCGGCTCCCACCAATTGCATCTATTTCGTCAATAAATATGATGCAAGGAGATCGCTTTTTTGCTGCAGCAAAAAGGTCTCGCACTCTCCGAGCTCCAACTCCCACAAACATCTCCTCAAACTCGCTTCCACTGCAAGAGAAGAAAGGAACACCAGCTTCACCAGCAATAGCCCTAGCTAGCATGGTTTTCCCAGTGCCAGGAGGGCCAACAAGCAAGACACCTTTCGGAAGTTTTCCACCAAGACGTGTGAAGCGCTGAAAACAAAAGCACAGTTTGTGAGCATCGTATGAAAAACATATAATAAAAAAGGTACCTTCATGTGTTGTCAAGACGAGATTAGCTTATAATAGACAGAAATATATATACAAAATGGAGGTAACTCGAAAACTATCAAGTATCAACATGGCAAAAATATAAGCCTACAGCTTCACAAAAGCAATTGAAAGGGTAGATCAATGATAAACTAATTAATGGCAACTTTTACTTAGGAGGTGTTTAGTTCCCCATAAAATGCAAAATGCAAAATGCCAACTACTTTGGAATGATGGAATACAAAATGCCAAAATTTTCAAGGTTATGTTTAGTTCCATCCAAAATGCAGAATTTATTGCCCTCCCCTCATGAGGGCCTCTTGAGGCTCTTTTGGACCGTTTTTGGCCTCTTGAGGCCAAAATCCAAAATGGAGAATAACCACCTTTTTGCCAAAAAACTTGCATGGTGTTTAGTTCCATTATGCAAAATGATGAACCAAAACCCAATTTTTTTTGGAATAGTAGGGGAACTAAACACCCCCTTAACCTATTCAGTAACATAAAGAACAATGTGGTTACTATTAGCATGAAGAGTACTGCTGATAAAACAAGACCAAACAGTCTAAGCACTGATTTTTCACAAGTTTTGTGCGAACAAAGATATTGGTTGATGAGTCCAGCAGGTGGAGGAAAATTCTTCAAGTAGCATTGTTTGACTTCAAGAAATATACCCTTTTTCAAGACTAATGATTTAAAAGGTTTTACCTTGGGATCTCGAAGATAATGAACTATTTCTTCAAGTTCAGATTTTGCTTCATCAACACCCTTTACATCACTGAATTTTGTAGTAGACTCCATGCTTGGTTGAACCTCTTCATTCAGACCAAGTCCTACATTCAATTCATAAATGGTTAATGGGCTGATATTAAATTCAGAAGATAATACAGATCTTCCACAAAATCAAACCTTTGCTGATTCCTCTATCCTCAATGAGAGCACCGATGCCCGAAATAAGAAGGAAAGTTAGTGCAATGCTTCGGAAGGTACGCCAAAGCTGATCCTTAAATTGTCCTGTTTCTGCTGTGACCATGTGAATAGGTGCATTTGCAGTGCCAAGAGCTCCATCTTTTGTCACTTGACCAGCACCAATTAATGCAGGAATGCTACCAAAGCTTTCTTCCCCCCTTGTCGAGGAAGCAGCACCTGTACAGAAAATTCACAACTAGAGTTTTTAAGTCATGTTAAACACAGGATACGCATTATCAACTTAAGGAATGCTACCCAGGCTTCACTATAGGAATTTGAACTATAGACTCATAAATTTAGCCAAGAGCACAGAAATAAAGTATTATAGAGAGAACAGGTTTCCCTGAATTAGTACTGTAAAAATCTAATGTGTTTGCCTGCATATATATAGTATAAAGTAGCAATAAGTGGTTTAAGATTAACATTACTCTCACAATTCTCATTTTAGTAAAACTCAATGTCCAAGAATTTGATACAAAACTGAGTGTTTCAGTTGTCTCAGGCACCAAGAGCAGTTGGAGTTAATCATGGACGATGCGGTCTGCAAGTTGGAGTCAAACATGACTCCTAGCTTCATCTACAATTCTAATCCACACGTCGTGAAGAGAGAAGACTCTCGATGCGATTCGTATTCTTTGGCAGACTCGCTTACACCTCAAATTAACTCTTGATTGTTTTTATTCGGTGCTACGTACAAAGCAAGCACAGACTGAGACAGTGGATGAATTCATGAAGGATCAGCTACCTATTTATTAGGTTATTAGTTTTCAATCTCCTCTCATCGCTGAATGCTGAGCCCACCATCAACCAATTCGCACGCCATGCAAGTCCATCTCGCCCCTCCTCACATTCGGCTGGTGCTGCAGCGGGCCAGGCCCCACGGAACTGTCCTGCACGCAGACAGCAGAGCTGGTGCTCACTGAGTCAGCGAGCAGGCAGGCACGTGAGCCAGCAGCTGTGACAGTCAAGAACTGCATGTGCCAGGCAGCAGCAGCAGCAGCAGCAGCAGCAGCAAAGCTGGCAGCTGGATGTGCCTGGTGAGGCTGCCAGTGCCTCCGGGCCATATGCTTGGGTGATGTTTTCCACGACCACTAGGATTAGTAGACAGCTGCAGCAGGCTTGTTGCTTTGGTGCATGGGGGAAAACAGGCAGTAGCATGCATGCTACGCAAGGCCTAAGTTAGAGCCAGGAAGATGGAATAAAGGTTCAGAGGTGGTTTTTGGGCTCCATGGTATCAGACCATGTAAAACAGAGAAAACAGGTTCATGGTATCAGACCATGCGTTCCAAATAAAAATAATTAAAAAAAAACAGAGAAAACCCACAGAAACCAATCACAGGTTTGTTTCCCCTCTCCTTTCTAATCAGCCGCGCTGCCACAGGTCTCCTTCCTGGCTCCAAAAAGGATATCTGCTACCACATCTCCTCCTCAAAAACAGGTGCTACAAGCGAACGCTGCCGTTGCAACACATCATGATAATGGCATCATACACAACCAGGACATGCTAAGTTTTCAAGGGCCTTCGCCCGTAGCAAGGCACATGCATATTTACTAGTAACTACAGTAGAGCATAAAGTTTTCTTTGACAGAGCATCTATTGCCATGAAAGATGAATATGTATGCATTTGTTAAATGCTGTGATTTATTCATAGGGACCGAAAATAATTTGTATACAAGACATAGGCATCAAAACCTACTAACAGGGCATTAAATGTATCCATAATATAAGAACACAGCCACTATACATGCGTTTTTCAAATGAAGCTACAACTAGAAAAATAGACAGTCACACAGAATGTAGCAGAATGCAAAAAAACTTCTCAGCCATGAAATAAAGGAAATGTCTTACGACTTTGGTACCTCTCTGCAGTGTTTTAAGCAAGGCACTCTCGTCCAGCCTATCAACCCTTACAAGAGCTTTCACATACTCTGAAAGTGCTGCTGGATTAGAATGTAAAGAAGGTTGGCTTTCAAATATTTGTATGACACGCTCTGGGTCACTTCTGTAAATCTCTTTAAGTAGAGAAGTTTCACTTGGTGATTCTAGATCTCGCACCCGGCGTGCAAGGCTACCAATGTAACTTGACTGGTTCCTCTCTTGTAAATTTTTAATTCTGGCACCTGCAGTGAGCAACAAGACAATGTAGATGTCAAACAAAAAGTGGGAACTGGGAACACATTTTAGCAATAGAAGACTGGCACTGAATAGTGACACTGCATTGAAGAAAGTCGTATACTGTATAACAGATGCATGATAGCCATCACAAACAACTTTAGTTACTAAATGAAAATAAAGCATAGAGAGAGATATAAGGCATGGAATTTTGGACAGCAAATGATATGGAAACTCCTACATTGAGCATGGTAGCTTTGGGAAGATGCAAATGTCGCACAGTTAGGCAGCAACATATTAATAGAGTAACAGGAAATAGATGCCTGTTGATATCTGCACTAATTCATTGTCGTCTCAGTGTACCTGCAGTGATGTCACTTCGAAGAGTGCCCAAAGGGGAGGAAGCAACTAGTTCATTGTAGATTGCTTTTGTTGGTCGATGCCTTGCAATCTGCGACAGAACAACACACACACATACAAACCTGGATCAGCTAAAGCAACTAACATTCATATGTATACATCATCATGGATAGAACACAATAATATCGCAGAGCAGATTATTTGATTACAGAATTGTTACAGAACATCTCAATATTCATTATTCAAAAGGACTTGCCATCAATTTTTAGTTCTTACTGCTCTTCCTAAGAATTAGCTTCATGAGACGCAGTGCAGATTATTCAATTATGATCAACAATTATTACAGAACATCTCTATATTCATTATTTAAATGGACTTGCAATCAGTTTTTAGTTCTTATTGTTCCGTCCTAAGAATTAGCTTCACTAGACACAGCACGACAAGTAGACAATATGGCAGAGCTGATTAAGATTGCGAGCAACAACTGTTACAGTAGATCCCAATATCCATCAATCAAATGGATCAATTTTTAGTTATTATTACTGTTATGTCCTAACAAATAGTGTCCCAGGACACAGAACAACACACTAGATGACACATCTGGACTTAAATCTAGAGTTTCCTGTAAATTCTCATACAGATACAGGCTAAAGTAAAAAGAAGTTATTTTTTTCTATTACTAGCGGAAAGTAGTAACGGATACAAAACGCAAACTGCATCATTGTTTGTCCAAAATCAGTAGCCTGCATGTTTCGTCAGCAGAGACATCCTCACAGTTAGCTCCCAAGATAGCCATGTATACCATCAAGATATACGCAGACGTTGTTCGTATCCGCAGAGCCCCAACAACACAGCCCCCAATCCCGCCCAGACACCAAAGATCGAAGATTTGAGGCCACCACCGTATCTCCGTACAACCATAAAGCGCGGGAACGAAGAAAAGATCAGGCAGGAGTCTCACCTGGGTGAGGACGCGCCGCCACGCCATGGGCCCGAATCCCTAGCCCTGCGCCGCTCGGCCCAGCGAGATCCCGAAGAAGAAGAAGCGCCGACGCGGTCGGGGCAGACGGACGACCCCCAAAGGAAACGAGCCTCGGGAACCGCACGGAGGGTGAGGCGGGATTAGAGGTGGTCGGTGGCGGCGCGGTTGAGGCGGGCGCGGAGATGAGCGGATGTAGGCGGCGGGGGCTGAGGTCACGCGCAGGCAGTCGAGGGTGGACAGGGCAGGAGAAGTGAAGGAGAGGAAGACGACACGAGAGAGAACTCCCCCGATTTTATATCCTTTTCTTTTTCTTTTGCCCCTCCGAGACGGAGTCTCTAGTAGTAAAAATATTCAAATAATAAAGTGCTACTAGTATTATTTTTTTGAAAAAAAGGTCATCGGATTTGATTTTATTTTGATTCGAGTGGGGGGAGGAACCTGTTTGAGTACAGCTTAACTTTACGAAGTTATTTTTTTAGAAAAAAGCTTTATGAACAATTTTTTAAGTAAAGTTGAGTTGTTTTAAAAAATAATGTTTGACAAAAGAGTTTCACCAATAGTTTCATACATGGACGAAAAAAGAAATGAGAGAGCGCTAGAATAAGCTATTTTTTAGCTTTATCCTACATGTCTTGGTGAGAAAAGAAGAAAAATAGCTTCACTTAGAGCATCTCCAAGAGATTAGCCAACTGATTTAGCTACTCTCTAAAATAGATTTGACAAAAAGATATTAGAGTACTCCAACAGACTCTATAAAGAGATGGCTAGTGAGGTAAGTGTTGACGGTCCTTAAGTATCAAATTTAATTATCAAATAAATAAAGAAAAGGATCCAAATAAAATCAACATCTAGACTTAGGGTTTTATCTGACAGAATTCCACGAGTTTTGGTGTTTGTCTATTTCTGCAGGGGGTTATCAGGAAATACGGAAGAAAGGCCCACACGTCGGGATTACATAGAGATATCAACGTGCCGCGTAATTATCTTACATCTAGAAGACTCCAGAAGCCACGGGAAGGAAGCGGAGGCCGAACGGGGTCAGGCACTGGGCGCCCGCCCCTGTTGGACTCCAATCAGGACACTCTTTCGGGAAAGATCTCCACCGACCTAAAGGATAAAGGATAACCGTTCAATCAATGTCGGTTTGATCCAACGGCCCATATTTACTTGAAGGGACTAGAAAACCAGACCCCCTGGCCCCTGGAGGAGAGAGAGCCTCTCAACCCTAATTCATTATTCCTCAAGGGAAAAGAAGCCTCTGATCAAGATTAGAGCCACCACATCAATTAGAAGTCTAGATTAGCATAGCTACATAGGATTAGAACTAGAAGGAGTCAATCTTCGATTGGTTTTCGGATCTGTCAAGAGGATTCTTAGTAATTCTCTAATTGTTCTTCTAATCATCTTTGTTCTTCAATATTATGAATATGACTTTGTTCTACTTTAATATATTGCTTATGACTTTGCTCTACTTGTTTATATTCAAGATTATATTGTTCTTAGTTTATCATAGTTATATACTTGGCTTAGTTAGATTGGATCTATATACATGTTTAGGATCGTATAGCGTTTATCCATCGGATCCATGGGTAAATGATAGATATTGTGTAGGCGTGGTGCTTATACCGTATTTATCTGCGATTGTACCCAATATGCCAGATCGCGGGGTAGTTTGTGATAGTGACAGTTTCATTGATTCTTATATAGTCCCCCACTCGTGTATTGGGCTGGCAGAGCAATATTATTACAGGGGAGTGATTGCTATGTTTCTCATTTACCTTGCTAATATCACTATACATGGGCGTAGTCTTGTCTCGCAATGATTGCTAAGTATGCTTGCACTAACTATGATAATGCTAGACTATATAGTTGAGAATAACTTAGGAAATATTCTTGTAGTTCGTTCTAATACCATGCTAATGACTTTCTAGAGTATCTAATTGAGATGCTTATCATATTTATTATGTGGCTAAGTTATGCTGATCAGATTAATTATCTTTGTCACTATTCATTATTTCATATATCTTTTATGTGACACTTATCCCTGTCTGAAAGAGTTAGATAAATGTTCTCAATTATACATGCAATGATAGATACTCAATCTTATATTCCATTCTGTAATCAATATTGATGATTGTTAATCCCTTCCCAGTGGTAAAAATATAAATAACGATACCTGAAATACTTCCCGGTTAAAATGCTACATCGGTATTAATCTGTGCGCTTGCAGATCCAATTCATTATTTATTTAGAAGAGCAATTACATATTTTAATACCACGTCTCTCATATCATGCTGGGGATGACAACTTGGCTTAAGTGGTATGGGAGATAGGTTTGGCATTTTTGGCACCGTTACTAGAATTAGAAAACTGTCTACTTTTGGTAATGATGTTAAGAATACCCAACAAGCATTTTTGGCGCCGTTGCCGGGGAAGGTTGATTACTAATCAGGAATGAATAAATGATTTTGAGTTATCATTCGCATCACTAATATGATTGACCTTATCAATTCTCTCATACAGTTTTACCCCGATAGTTTCTATCTTATCTTATGCAGGGGAATGTATGAATAGAATACATCTTCCAGAAAATTTTGTTGACAATCCCGAAGCCTTATTCAGAAAAACAAGAGCCAAGCTCAAGAAGAGATCATCAACACTTCAGCAAGAAGCTTCATCCAATCAAGAAGATCACCGGAACTTGTCTTCAGAGTTCAAAGCCATGGCGAACAAATCAATCCGCGAGTTCTCAGCTCCCACTACGGACAACATCCGCACTGGACCTGCTGCAGAGATCGATGGCAACTTTGAGCTCAAGGCTGGACTTATCAACATGGTGCAATCCAACCAGTTCTGTGGGAAGGCACACGAAGATGCTAGTGCTCATCTCCAACACTTCCTGGAGATATGCAGCACATTTACCATGTTAGGAGTTTCCAGAGATGCTATACTACTTCGCCTCTTCCCATTCTCACTGTTAGGGAGAGCGAAGCAGTGGTTCTACGCTACAAAGGAGAAGAATACTACGTGGGCACTCTGCTCAACAAACTTCCTGGCTAAGTTCTTTCCCATGGGCAAGACCAATGCTTTCCGTCGGAAGATTACAAGTTTTCAGCAACAAAATGATGAATCTGTTCTAGAAGCATGGGAGCGCTTCCAAGACTACATCCTAGAATGTCCCCATCATGGAATGGAGAGTTGGCTACTAATGCAGACATTTTATCATGGGCTCGGCAACAGTGCCCGAGAAACCATGGATGCTGCAGCCGGAGGAGCATTCTTATCACTTACCATACCACAAGCCACAGCTCTTGTGGAAAAGATGGCGTCCAACCAAGGCTGGAATGAAGAGAGGACCCAGACACGCAAGAGAGGTGGAGGTATGCATCAGCTCAAGGAGGTAGACATGCTGTCTGCAAAGCTAGACCTGCTCATGAAGAAGCTCGATGATAGAGCTGGAGATAAGAAAGAAGTTATGCACATCTACGACTCTCACATGACTTGTGAGGAGTGTGGAGATACTGGACACTCAGGCAATCACTGCCCTGAGATGTTTGAGGATGTGAACTACATCAACAATAACAACAACAACTACTACAACCGTCCTCAACAAAATCAAGGTTGGAATCAACAGAGGCCTAACTACTCAGGTAATTATCAAGGTAACAATTCTTACAACAATAATAATAATTTTCCACCTTTAAGAGAGTTAGTGTCTAATCAAGGAAAGCTAATGGATAACCTATCTAAGAAATTGGCATCTAATGATAAAATGCTAGAAAATATAAATAATAGAATGGATAATTTCTCTACTGCCATCAAGAATCAAATTAGCTTTAATAAAATGATTGAATCTCAGTTAAATCAAATAGCTGCTGCTGTTCCTGCTACTAACCCCGGTATACCATCACAACCGGAAGGATTAGAATCTGCAAATCTTGTAGACATGTTTGATGCAGGTAATTGGAGTAACCCCGTCACTGAAGTTACTACTGACCTTCTGCCGGTCAAGAGAGGTGATCTAGGACGCCCCGTCATCCCGATCTCCATCGACATGGTGGACTTCCCAGAAGCACTCTGCGACTTTGGCTCTAGCGTCAACATTATGCCCAGGGTACTCTATGAAAAATTCTTTACATATCCTTTATCAGAAACAACCATGTGTTTGCAGTTTGCAGATCAGACGATAAGTTTCCTAAAGGGAATATTGAAGAACCTCTGTGTTCGAGTTGGTAACTTGTACGCCCCAGCAGACTTCATGGTGATAGAGACCGGAAATGATGAGAGGGCACCCATCATCTTAGGGAGGCCATTCTTAAACACCTCGGGAGCTGTCATCTACGCTAGTGCTGCCAAGATCAGTTTCTACATCAAAAGGAAGAAAGAGGCGTTTTCCTTTAAGAACAAGACTACACAAACTCCAGATCAATCCAGACGTGAATCAAGGAAGAGGACCAACAGGAGGAACAGGAACAAGCAAGTGTGGACCGAGTCAGCTAAGATAGTCACTGCAATTCAAGAAGGTCAAGATCATCAACTTAAGTCATCGTTTCTGACTAAGAAGGATGACCAAGGAATGCCAAGTATCTACTGCTCCATAAATGGATACAACTTATACAAGACGACTTGCGACACCGGATCGGGCGTCAACATAATGGCCGCAGTCACCTATGTTGATATTTGGTAACGCAATAAGGAAATGATCTGCAAGCGCACGGATATCGGTGAGCATTTCACCTGGGAGGTTATCCAGAGTTATCGTATTTATATTTTTACCACTAGGAGAAAGGGTGCATTTGACTAACCAAATCTATTGCTACTATCCCTTTAGGCTACAAAGAATGTTTCTCGATGTGAGTGATGTATAGAGAAGACTGCAACCGTAGTCTCGTTCTAACCTTGGTAAAGATGATCTACTGTTCTATTAGGGAAGCTTACGAAATCTAGACACCACAAAGGATGTTCGACCCGCACCTATAAACCTACCCGTCCTGCTAACGAGATGTGGGCTTCAAAGGTAACTCGGAAATGTCACGTTCCTCGCTACTACCACGGTCCAGCTAGTCAGGGGATATCTATGAGTACCCTAGCCTAAACACCACGTTTACGCTAGCAATGATTACTCTAATACTCAACTGGAAGAGATTAAAGTAAACTCATAAACCAAAGAACAATAAAACAAGAACTTACTAGAATTAGAAGTCGAATCACTGAAGAATCCTATGAGCAAGCTTCGGGTTAGGAGAACTTGATCCCGCAGGTACAACCTCGGAGTAGACACCGACAGGCCGGGCTTCCTCCAATCTACATCTCCACTCTATATCTTTCAATCTAGTAGAAACTAGAAGATCTAATTCTACTCACATTGGATGCTAAGCCTAAAATAAATATTTATTTAGAGGAGAGATATTCCTTCGAGGGCTCCTCTCAACTCTATGATGAGCTTGTTCTCCTCAGGGGCCTTGCTTATATAGTCCTCCTCCTTTGTGCGTTTTTGGTTCAGCAGGCGATGTGGTACTAAAATTTCCATCATATCTCATTAAAATGCACATAGGCCTTAATGGACCAAAATCTGATTTGGGCCCAATTAATCCCGCAACTCTTTTATGTGGAGTCCTTCTTTTATTAATATCTCTTGATTCCGAACTCCAAATATAGCAAATAATATATGCATTTCGATCAGCTCGACGAGATCTTTGTAATGGTGTACTCCATTCTGTGATTGGTGCTTGTACTAGGGCGGGCGCCCTGCCCCCGGGCCCGTTCAGCCTCCCGTTCGTTCCCGTGGCTTCTGGAGTCTTCTAGATGAGAGAAAATTGCACGACACGTTAATATCTCTATGTAAACCCTACGTGTGGGCCTTTCCTCCTTATTTCCTGATAACCCCCTACAGAAATAGACAAACACCAAAACTCGTGGAATTCTATCAGATAAAACCCTAAGTCTGGGTGTTGGTTGCATTTGGATCCTTTTCTTTATTTATTTGATGATTATATTTGGTACTTAAGGACCGTCAACAACTCCCCCAAGCTTACCTCTTGCTCTTCCCTGAGCAAGGATGGACTCAAGAGTTTCTGCAGTGGTTTCATGCCTTAAAAGTACACATGCGTTCAAGCAAGATCTCATATCTGAGTTAGAGTAAACTGTTAAGACTTAAAACTTACTCATTTTACCTTTCACCATGGGGCTTGTAACTGTCACTTGTGTCTTGAGCAGTTAAAAGATAGAACAGTCAAGTCAAGCACCATGTCTCTTATTCTTTGATTAACTATAGCTCTGGAGTTTTTGCAGATTTTCAAATAAAACTCAGAGATTCTATGTATGACTCTCTTAGATCTCTCTTTTGTGGTATTTCTGGATCCTTACCCAAGTAGTAATGGTATATGCCTTCTCTCAAAGTATGTGGTATTTTTGGTATAAGGCATAGTGATATTGCCTTCTCTCTCACCCTATTCTAATAAGGTTTTGATATCTGGAGCTCATAGGTGGGAGACAGCTAATACATACTTACAAGACATTTATTGCATAGTCAAACCATAGATCCACAGAAACAAGTCAATAAGTCAAATCAAGATGTGCATGTGTGGCGAGTGAATGGTGTATGGTGATGATGGTGATAACAATGGTGAAAGTCTAATTCTACTTTTGCTCTTTTAAGGGGATACATACCTTTCTTGCACTTTGAAGCTTTTTGAGGAGAATGAGATGCTCTATATTTTATTTTTCTTTCCTCTCAGGTGGGTATCTTGTACCCCTAATTCTACTGTCGGACACTTGTCCATTTTTACCTCTCGTCTCACTTTTTCTTTTCTTCGAGGTTCTGAGCACTTGCCCCTTTTATTTCCTCATATCCTCTTTTTTTAGAGCACTCATCTCCTTAAATAATATAGCAAGTGGTAGTAACCAAGATAACTCGAACATTTACTTCACAGGGGAAAACAGAAATGTTTTTGGCTATTCTCTCCCTGATAGGAGTAGAATAATTTTAGGTGACTTTGGAGATGGAAGTGAGTGGATATATGTGGATGCGTACTTCCGGAGTAGAAGCAGCATGTGTGAGTGAACGTGCAAGTGGATCTTGATTTTAACCACATGACAAGCTCCTAAGGGTCTACACAACTTGACCACACTCAATGCTCATAAGCAGTAAAAAGTAAATGTGTGGCTCAAAGTCTAGCAAGCATGTATATATGGCTGTGGTAGGAATTTAAACTCTCATCATACAGGAACTCATCATGTGTTATTTTAAAGATTTTTAAAGATAAAACTCTCCAGAATTCTAGCATCTCTAGGAACAGATAAACATCAGCTCAACCCTCCCATATCATATCCGTTAACGACTTAGACTTCAGATCAAGTACTCTTCCCACAAGTTCAGGTTTAGAGCAGGTTTAAATTATAACAGTTATGCCTAAACTTGAGAGAGATTTCAATTTTGAGAACTAGTCATGGCAGAACAACTATTCATCATTTCCATATGAGAGCTTATCATGAGGGTTCATAGCAAACTTTATTTATTTATTTATTTAGCAAACTAAGCAAAGATTATATATAAAAGCACAAAATCTTTATTTGAGTTTTTATGATTATGCATCTTTTTATTATTTGAGTAAAGTATAAACGCAAGTAGAAACACTTAGCTGGATAAATGGGGGTGCTCTCCCCCAAGCTAGATTTTGACGTAATTTCTTCTGATGTAGCTAGCAGGTGACGGAGGTGTATTTCAATGTCGGCAGCACCCTGACAGCGATTAGGATGTCCTCCGTCTGCTAGTCTTCTTTGATCCTTGAATTCTGTGGAGCTCAAATAGACAACAAAGCTTTGTGGAACTAGTTAAGTGTTAGCATAAATGTCTAGCCTTTATCATGTTGAGCCTCCTCAATAAATGTTATTTATTTAGCAGGATCATGCACTTATTTTTATATTCTCATTTTTATTGGACAGGAATATATTTATTTTATTTTTATGCCACCAGAGTGAATGTACCTATGGGTTTTATGCCATGAGCATACTCACATGGGGCTTACTATTTTTAACATTTTTATTTTCTTTTCAAGATAGCACGAACCTGATTAACTAAACAAACTATTGAAAGAAAAATGATAACTACCAAGTTTACTTCTTGGCAAGACGTTCGGTGTTTTTAAGTCCTCCGAACGGGACTCTCCGTTTTCTCGGTCGTCCTGGGATTCGCTGGATGGCGTAGTCGGTGGTTCCGGCGGCGCCTCCTCTTCGTGTATAACTATCTTCTCTTTCCACACCTGACTCGGAGCTACGGTCTCCTCAGGACAGTTTTGTTCAAGCTGTATGTCTTCAGACCTTATCACTTCTCCTTCGTAGTCTACCCATCCGTCTTTGATGATTTTCCTCCTCTGGTTTCAGTTGCATCGCCTTCTTCAGAGGGAAGTGCATGTGAACTTCTCCGGTTCCAATATAGATGATGGCTTTGATAGTGTTGAGGAACGGTCTTCTAACGATGGTGGGTGGATCATACTCGTCTTCTCCCATGTTAATGACCTAAAAATCATCTGGAGCTGAATGTATATTGGTTGTAGGGGCATGGTTCCATGCAGGAGCTGAAAAGTGACTACGACCATTATGTTGTCGTTAGATCCGGTGTCGTAGAGTGTCTTCTGAAAAGAGTATCCATTGATTGTGCACTCGATGCTTGGAACACTAGGGTCGTCCTTCTTGATCAGGAAATGCGACTTGAGTCAACGATCTTGACCTCCTTCGATAAGGATCCAATGTTTTAAGTCTTCTGGACAAGACTTCTCACCGTCTTCATCCTTTAGGTGCATCATTTGATTAGGTGTGGACCTTGACGTCTGCACCTCTTGATACGGAGTCATCCATGTTCGTTGTTTGCCCAGCAGTTCGAAGTGCGGTGTTGGCAATATCCTGCTCAGTGTGTTAGTGCTCGTAGATCCAGGTCCTTCACTTGGTGGAGTCTGGGAGTTGTAAAACTCCTCCGTGCTTGAAGTGTACCTATTCATAGAGACAAGGCAGAGATCAAGTGCATGGGCCCTGTTGGTGGAAAACACCAATAGAACCAAAAGTGTATTTGTTCTTCTCTAACCTTAAGCATAGTGAGCGAGACAAAGTTGATGGATCATGAGTGTAGCATTTAAAACATTTGCCAGATTAGATTGCTTGACCTAATGGAAAGATAATCTATCTATATATATATTTTGTTTATATCTTCCAAAGATTGAATGTGCAACATATTAGCTTATATGATTAGGAGCGTGGGATCACGAAGGTAGTACTAAGAACAAAGATTAAAGGACTAAACATGTTGAATTAATTGGGTTGGTTAATTTGGAGTTATAAATCATACATGTTTGTCTCTTTATTTTATGTGAACGCTAGAACCAAGGAGGAGCTTATAAAAGTGATAATCAATTACTTTAAGATGTTACCTTAATTGAAGAGTGATGGTACAGTATCACCTTGTGGAAGCTTTCCTTTCTTAGCGGTTGTGCATCGTGTTTGTGGCGTTTTTTGTCTCGTTCCATGGATCATCTCTCTATGATGAATGAACTATGTCTTCCTTGTGCAAATCGTTAAACTTCATGTGTCTCCTTTATCCCCAATGTGAGTTTGTATCTCAGGACTTCCCAGGTTGATATTGAAAGTTTTCGTGTAGGGGTTAGTTCGACAAAATATACCAATGCCTACTCAAGCAGTTTTTAGTTCAGTAACCAAACTAGACTCCATGTCTAATCAGATTAATGAAGGCTATTTAACCTAAGCACCACGCTTAATTTAAAAGCCAATAGAAGTGTGTACAGTACTTCCAAACTAACACTTACTAAGATAAACATAGGTAGCATGATGGCTTTTATAGAGATCTACTTAAGTGGAGTAGTGTGACTAGTATTTAACAAATCAAGCATGTCTCAAAGGTAGGGATAACCAACATAGCAACATGGCAAAAGATGTTTTTGTGTAAAGTACTCCCCCAAGCTTGAATTTTGCAAAATTCAAGTTTGGATGAATTTAATTCAATGTTGTGTGATGGTTGGTTGGACATACCTTGTGCTTGTCATTCATCCGATCTTCTTGCTCCAATCCTGGAAAGGTTAGTGGCAAGAATACCCGAAGGAATATTTTTACAATTATCTTTATATGCTTAATACACAAGGCAATGTTGCAAATAATTAGAAGTTCATGTTACGATTTGATACGTGCTTGTTTTAGGACACTAAGCTTGTCCTTGGGAAACCATCAATCAACTCAACGAGATCTGCAATATTTATTATAGACATATGTATCGACAACCGCTCTTTTAAAGTTGTTATAAATAGAAAGGAAGAGGGGGTTGGAGATCTCAAATGTGATAAGGATGGAGAGACCAATTGATTGGAGAGATGTTTTATATGAGCAAGGACTTGGTGAGGTATTTATGAAATAACTTCCATGCTCACTGTTGTTTCTCTCATTCTCAAACTCCAAGGATGATTCTTCATGAAAGCTTAAAATTCCTCTAGGATTGCCTCTCAAGTTTGTTTTATCCATCCATTCAATGGTGATAGCACATGGATTTTTAATGCCCTCTAGCCATTGATGTTGCTCTTCTCGATCCTCCTTATGGTCTTGGTGACTCTTATGCATGGGATGTCTAGAGAGATTCATAGGATCATCGGGAGGTTCAAGAGAAAAAGCGTAGTAGAAATTATTAAGCTCAAGGATGGGTTGGATAGCCGAATCATGGGATTGGAATGTTTGGAAATCGGCTATTGAAACTTCCTTTCCTTGTCTGGGAGATGATTCCTTCTCTATCTCTAGGAATTTTTTTATGAAGACTAGTGTAAGAAGGATGTCCACGAATGAAGACATACCTTCCTTTACTAAAAGATAAAGAAAGAAAGACTCTACCAAAGGTTATATGATTAAGACCAATGTGAAAATATCGAGAAAAAACATGGTCTTGTAGGGCTAGGTTTAAACCAGAATTTATAGAAAGATTAAAAGATTCCCTAGGTGTAGCTAAAAGTGCATTATCTTCTTGATTAAAAGATAGGACCTCAGCTATAGAAAAGGGTTGGTTTTGACCTATTGCAATCAACTCCGGACACATATCATAATTAGGGGCAAAGAAAGGACTTGTTGACTCCCATGGTCTATGGCTGGTCTCCGAAGGTGCAATAAATTCAATAATAGGTGTGGAATTTGAGTTATCCACAAAGATGGAAAAAATAAAAAGATAAAAGAATAAAAGTATAATACAAGATAATAGCAAGACTTAAAGTTATCTCAGCAAACCGTCTTTCTCCCCGGCAACGGCGCCAGAAATGCTTGTTGATATTTGGTAACGCAATAAGGAAATGATCCGCAAGCGCACGGATATCGGTGAGCATTTCACCCGGGAGGTTATCCAGAGTTATCGTATTTATATTTTTACCACTGGGAGAAAGGGTGCATCTGACTAACCAAATCTATTGCTACTATCCCTTTAGGCTACAAAGAATGTTTCTCGATGTGAGTGATGTATAGAGAAGACTGCAACCGTAGTCTTGTTCTAACCTTGGTAAGGATGATCTACTGTTCTATTGGGGAAGCTTACGGAATCTAGACACCACAAAAGATGTTCGACCCGCACCTATAAACCTACACATCCTGCTAATGAGATGTGGGCTTCAAAGGTAACTCGAAAATGTCACGTTCCTCGCTACTACCACGGTCCAACTAGTCAGGGGATATCTATGAGTACCCTAGCCTAAACACCACATTTACGCTAGCAATGATTACTCTAATACTCAACTGGAAGAGATTAAAGTAAACTCATAAACCAAAGAACAATAAAACAAGAACTTACTAGAATTAGAAGTCGAATTAGTGAAGAATCCTATGAGCAAGCTTCGGGTTAGGAGAACTTGATCCCGCAGGTACAACCTCGGAGTAGACACCGACAGGCTGGGCTTCCTCCAATCTACATCTCCACTCTATATCTCTCAATCTAGTAGAAACTAGAAGATCTAATTCTACTCACATTGGATGCTAAGCCTAAAATAAATATTTATTTAGAGGAGAGGTATTCCTTCGAGGGCTCCTCTCAACTCTATGATGAGCTTGTTCTCCTCAGGGGCCTTGCTTATATAGTCCTCCTTCTTTGTGCGTTTTTGGTTCAGCAGGCGATGTGGTACTAAAATTTCCATCATATCTCATTAAAATGCACATAGGCCTTAATGGACCAAAATCTGATTTGGGCCCAATTAATCCCGCAACTCTTTTATGTGGAGTCCTTCTTTTATTAATATCTCTTGATTCCGAACTCCAAATATAGCAAATAATATATGCATTTCGATCAGCTCGATGAGATCTTTGTAATGGTGTACTCCATTCTGTGATTGGTGCTTGTACCAGGGCGGGCACCCAAGGGGGGAGGGCGGGCGCCCTGCCCCCGGGCCCGTTCAGCCTCCCGTTCGTTCCCGTGGCTTCTGGAGTCTTCTAGATGACAGAAAATTGCGCGACACGTTAATATCTCTATGTAAACCCTACGTGTGGGCCTTTCCTCCTTATTTCCTGATAACCCCCTGCAGAAATAGACAAACACCAAAACTCGTGGAATTCTGTCAGATAAAACCCTAAGTCTGGGTGTTGGTTGCATTTGGATCCTTTTCTTTATTTATTTGATGATTATATTTGGTACTTAAGGACCGTCAACAACCTATCGGCTCTTGTTCGGAACCATGCCCTTAAAACCAACATACATTCAACTCCAGATGGCAGATCAGACATTTCGAGAGGTTAAAGGAACACTAACTGATGTCCCTGTCAAAATAGACGATCATTTTGTCTACACAGACTTTCAAGTTATTAACATGGGAGAAGATGAGTACGATCCACCCATCATCCTTCGAAGACCGTTCCTCAGCACTGTTAAAGCAATCATCTACATTGGAACTGGAGAAGTCCATATGCACTTCCCCTCAGAGAAGGTACGCCGTTATTTTACTGACCCTAATTATATCGTTGAAGACTCTAAGCAGGTTGGAAAACGACGCAACCGCAACCAGAGGAGGCAGATCATCAAGGATGGATGGGCAGACTACGAAGGAGAAGTTGTAAGGTCAGAAGACGTACAGTTTAAACAGAATTATCCAGAGGAGACCGTTGAAACGACCTTGATTTTCCACAAAGGGGAAAAATCCACAGATTCGAATTATAATGTGATAATTCAGAAATTGAGCCATCACATTATCATATATCAGCTGTTATCATAGTCATACATCATGAAAAACAAGATTACAACACATTTACTTTACAACTCTTGATTAACAAGCCTATTACATCGTTTTTCTAGCGGAACATACAGAGATTTTTATCAGAGTCGATGTAGCGCGTCAGCGGTGAAGGCTCCTCCTTCATGGGCAATCATCAGTGTCGGCGTAGTTTATCAGCGGGCGTAGCCTTCATCTCCGAACCAAACTTAGCGCAGGAACGAGACCACCTAATCCTTCTATTCTCCGTAGTTATCATCATAGACCACGTTCAAACCTGCTAAACAATTTTTAGTACGATTTGTACTGGCCACTAGCTCCCACCCTATGCCTTTGCGTAAGCTTTGTGGTAAGTGGAATGCAAAGGGTAGATCAAGAGGCCTATATATATGGCTGTAGTTTTTCCTATGCAAGTTCATCAATATTTAATAGTAATAATTCATCAAGTTTTAATCCATCTCAACCACACGTCCATCCATCCATCCTTCCATCCCATCACACACATCTCACCACACTCTCACTCTCTAGGCGGCAAGTACGACTCTCGCTCGTGCCTTGCCTCAACGGCCAACACCGGATCCAACACAAACCCAGGGAAAGGTAGAAAGGACTCCTCTCTCTAGTCAAGTGAAGCTGTACTTAGGAAAGGTCCACAGCCGACGAATCGGCATATGTATCGATCGATCAACCAAACTCTGCAGAGGTTTACACTAACCACAAGATCACCATCATCGATGAAGGCCCTCGTCTAGGCTGATTCCGGGCTGCCTTCCAACTAAACACGATGCCACCCTACCACTCAGAACTAGGGCCATACCGGAGTACCACCGACATGCTGAGATTGTGAGGCGTAGTACCGGGACCCCAAAGGTCACTACGCTGTCTTAGGAGGGTGTGGGTCCTCATGCCCATACCTCCCTACACTATCTGCAATCAACCTAGTAGTAGTGGCACCACACTAGCTGGTCGTACATCCGTCCCGTTCCATGGCTAAGGCGAGTGGCGTGTAAGGCTTCATAAGACCCGGTCCACAGAACATCTCAGTCCTTAGGGTGACCAAACAGGACATCTTCACGAGGGGCCAACCGATGCCCCGCTCGACGGGACATCCGGCTACCCCGTGCTAAACAGCACCTCCCATCCCGGCGCTTCGTCCCACGAAGACACTCCACTCCGGGACCTCTCCCTGTCACATGTACCCACCACAGGTATCTCTCATGGAGAACGCCCAGGTAGCGTCCTCCAGCAAGACTTGTCCCAAGACTCATCGTAGATCCTGCTCGGTCGACTCGACCCTCACCACACACCCAAGACACACGCCAAGATCTCCCCAAATCCATTATCATCTCATTATCCAGTTATCGACACCTCGTGCCTTATCCACTCGCATCCAATCTCCCACATTGCATCACATCACAGATATAATGCGTAGCAGAAGCAGTAGCAAGTAGTATGCAGCATCTAACCTAACAGCGGGTGTGCGAGGGTTATAGGTTGCAACAAGGCAATGGCTCACAAGCATTTCTACCATGCAACCTATCTCAGTTCATTTGCATAAAAGTAAAGCACTAGCATCTATAGTATTGCATGTCTAATAGGATTCTACGAGGTTGGGTGGGACGTGGCACCTGTTGAATGTCATTTCCAAGATCCTCAGTGCACTTGCAGTTGTACTCATCCACGGTCTTTCTTCCATTCGCATGTCCTTCCTTCAACAGGTCGTGACCCGATCAACGCTAACCCCGAAGCAACTACCTCGTAAGTGACAAACAAGGCGAAACAATCAGACCGCTAGACCTAGAAGGACCGCGAAAAGAGGCGACAAAACACTGAAGAACGACTGCACTAAAAGAGTATTGGAAGGATAACAGCTTAGCCCTCTTGGCGGATGTCTGATCCCTAGGCTAAAAGAAACAGGAATGACTGTTCACTAAGTACAAGTCAGAGTCTTAGCCTAGCCGGTATTTCCCTGGTCAATTGAGTCAACCTATACGGCTTTAATAAATGGCTTAGACTCTAACTCATTCTAAGCAAACACCACAGCTTACGATCTTTCGATCCAAGTGTCATAGAGATCAACAGGAATCGAAAAGACTATGAGCACGAGAAGTTCCGGTCTCTCTCAATCCATACGCCATTGTAGTTGGCGAGAGCCAAGAGAGGGTGGAGCAAAGAGAGAAGAAAAGGGGAGTGGTCTACTTCTTCCCATCCACTCGCCATGGTAGGAGACGGGGAATCAGAAAGAGTGATACACAAGAACACGAGTGCTCAAACTACTTGTAGGGTACCTCAACCTAGGTGCGCTAAATGCACTAAGACATCCCTAGGGTTCTTAGCAGTGCGGTTGTCACCGCAAGAACCAAGGAAATGCTATGGTCGAATAGGTACAAGCATACAAGAGTTTAAGCACAAAGAACCAAAAAGGCAGGAAAAGACATGGGTTTCACTTTCCATTGATCCACTCGCCATAGCAACGGCGGGAATCATGGGATCAGACACAAAACATCAAACAAGCAAAAGGGGCTCAATCCACATCTTACTGGATCGACGGGGATTAATAGCAAGAGAGAAGAAGAATGGAGTTCATATTCTTTTGACCAACTCATCATGGAACGAACGACGGTTGGATAAACGAGATACGACCCCACGATCCAAACCCACTCGTAGGGCACCATGACTGTGCATCTAAATCAGCACAAGGCTATTCCTAAGGCCCGTAGCGATGTGGTTATCACTGCTAGGCCCGAGGGAATGCTATCGTCGAGGTGGTACAAGCATATGAGTTGGTTAGGATAAACACACAAGAAATGGGGTAAAGCCCAATGGTCATGGCAAGGTGGACTCGCGGCCATGAGCTTCACCTAACAAGTTCCTCCGACAGTTCCACGAAGGTTGTCCCCTAATTCGTATCCCACTAGACTAGGTCACTTAGGGCGTGTTTGGTTGCCCGCATATGGGCGAACCAGGCTCCCTGGATGCAGCCTTTCGGTGTTTGGTTCCCTTCTCTTCTCTCTAGCCTGGCTTAGCATGTGCAAAAGGACCCCCGGAGCCAGGCTTCCGAGCTACGCTCGAATCGGCCGTTTTTTCAGCCTGGCTCGCTCCGTGCTCTCGCGTGCTCGCGCGCTCGGCGATTCCGTGCGCGGGGAGATGGCGCGAAGTTTCTAGGGTTACCTCCCTATTTCCCGCCATTCACCGCCTATATATATCTCCTTTCCCGCTTCCTCCCTGTCTTCTCGTCACTCCGCGTCTGCGCCGCCGGTTCCTAGGGTTCGTGGTCTTCTCCCTCTCCCCCTTTGTTCTTGGTTTGATTCGTTTCATGCTAATGATTTCTTTCTCACTGGATTTGTTGCAGGGCACTTGGATCTGACGATTTTCGTAGCCGGTGAGTTCTCCCTCATTTTCTCCTCTTTTTGTTACCGATTTGTAAACCCTAACTTGTGTAAATGATTGTTGTGGATCTGTGCGTGCAGATCCGATGTCCCCTGAACTGCTGCTGTGCTTTGCTGGGTCTTGTGCGCTGATGTGGGTAATTTGTTCATCTCCTCCCCCTACCCCCCTCCCTCTAATCTGCACCGTGTGATACAGAGTTTTGCCTTTTTTGATTTGGATGCATGTCGTACTTTTAATATGAAGAACAATTATATGAAGATCCCTTTTCTGCTAAGCTATTGCTCAAGTCGATGATTACATTGTTATGTCTGAGCATATGTTGAAGTCTATGATGATTGTTCATTATGTCTGAGCATTTGTCCAAGTCTATGATGATTTTCAGTTAGTCTGAGCTTATGTCCTAGTCTAAGCATTTATTCTATGTTTTATCTTCTAGATGGATTTGCAAGAGAAGAAGCGCATGCTTTTTGCTCGTGCTGCAGCTCTTGTTGCTGCTATGTATGCCCTACTTTTTGCTAGGATTAGAACGATTCAGTCCTCAAGGCCTTAGATCAGTTATGGTCCTTTGAGTAAGTGGGATGAGGAAAGGCAAAAGAACCTAGACTTAATTTACAACTACAATGATGTTGAGTGTGTGAACATGCTTCGCATGAGAAGGGCACCCTTCTTTAGGTTGTGTAACTTGCTTAGGGAGAGAAATTTGCTAGCAGACAACATTAATTGTTGTGTAGAAGAGCAAGTTGCTATGTTTCTACATATTGTGGGGCATAACCAACGTTTTAGAGTGATTAGGCAAAACTGGAGAAGGTCTATAGAGACTGTCCATCGCCATTTTAAAGAGGTGTTGTATGCAATTGGTGAACTTAGGCAAGATATGATTAGACCTCCATCCAATGAGACACCCCTTAAGGTTAGCAATAGCCCAAGGTGGTATCCATATTTGAAGGTAAATAATTTGTCATTTAGAATTTAGGTTGTTGCTGCATGGGTTCATGTCAATTCACTATGCACTTTTGCATGCCATGTAGGACTGTGTTGGGGCAATAGATGGTACACATATCTATGCTAAAGTGCCAGCCAAGATCCAAGCTGTATTTAGGGGTAGGAAGAACCACCCAACACAAAATGTCCTTGCTGCAATCGACTTTGACTTGAAATTCACCTATGTTTTGGCTGGCTGGGAGGGATCAGCACATGATGCAACCATTCTAGCTGATCCTGCATTCTTCCTACTAACACTAACTTATAGTTAGTGTCTTACATATTCTAGTGTAACCCTACCCTTCCATCCTAGATCAACCAAGTTGTTGGATGTACTTGATGAGAACCAAGATGGTTCTGAACATGATCTGAGCATGTGCCTATGCATCAGATTTTAAACTATTATTATGCTCATGCATTAATCTGAGCAGGATGCATGCATGTTTTTATTATTTGGTCTGAGCACATGCCTAATCTTTGCCTGTGATGTTTTCTTATTTGCTTTGAGCACATGCCTAATCTTGCCAGTGATGTTTTCTTATTTGGTCTGAGAACATGCCTAATCTTGCCAGTGATGTAACTTTTCTATTTATTTTTTGTTTGTTTGCCAATGATGAGTATGACTAAGTTATATTATGTCATGCCTGTCATCAAAGTATGTGATAGTGAGTTGGCCTACACAAGGTTGTTTCTGACTTTGTTGTGTGGCCAGCTCACTTCACATACTTCCATGGCATGTATGAGTTTCATTACATACTCTGAGGTTTTGTTGTGGCCTATGATGGCAAAAAAAGTATGAGGTGGCTATACTGTTTTTCTTGTGTCATTCATCACATCTGAAGGAACCATAAACTTTACTTAGCAACAATTGGGTTCATGACTCAAGGTGATGGCAAGAAGTTTATGGTACTCCAGATGCCATGGGTGCCACAATTCTTTGGATTTTCTATTAGAGCTACCAATGATTACTACCTTATCTGTGCACATGACAATCTAAGGTGGCTTTACATGTTTAGTTGCTGTTGTATTGTATGGCTACCTTTCATTCATGGGTATCATCAGGACATGAGATGCATCCATCCCCAATGCAACAGGTTTAGACTTACCACCTGATGGCTGAGGATGGAGTGTCTCATGGCCCCATGGTACACATGAAACAATTATTTGGGATTATGAAAGTGGCCACCTGGGATGATTGTCTTAAACAAAATTTGTGCAGAAAAAATTAATATCTGAGGCCCCTATTATTTGACACTGATGTTACTTTTATGATAATATTAATAACTCAGCAGATTCTGCCTATTTTTCTTGCTACTCTTTTCTTGAACAGCTATGGCTTGGTATGTGGTTCACGTTGGCAAGAAACTGGGTGTGTATTCTACCTGGGAAGAAGCACATGAGCAGGTGAATCGCTTCAAGGGTAACTGCTATAAGAAATACAACAGCAGAAACCAAGCTGTGCAAGCCTTCTATGGACATTCCCTTGACAATCCTCCTCTTCTACAACCTGTCAATCCACCTCAAGTCTACAATGATGGAAACGATGGGAGCCTCGCCTTGTGGCTTGCAGTTTTTAAAATTGTAATACTGCTAGTTGTAGTTTTGCTAATAGGCTTTCTAATTTGGAAGCTGCTGTAACAGCTTCTGTGTGTGGGTAGTGGTAACCTTACCAAAGGTGCAAACTGGTGACAACACCACCTTGTATGCAAGCAACCAAACACCACCTTGTATGTCCAGGATTTGAATTCCATGCGGGCACAGGTAACCAAACAGCGGCTAATGCAGGCCACGCTGAGCTGATGCAGGTAACCAAACAAGTGCCTGTTGCATGTGTTCATCCTGGCCAATCCTAGCCTGGCTGGCTAGTGCTACCCAGGATCCGCTGGGAAGTGAACCAAACACGCCCTTAGGTCTCGAGTGTGCGGATAAGAACCGCGTCGATAAAGACATCGAGTCCACGATGACCACGTCTGCGGGACAAGAACAAGAGCTAACGACCGTAGCGCGACAGAGTCAACTGAACACGAGAAACGAGTTACGCTCAACATCGCGATCACGGCGGGACGAACCCACGATCGAAATGGTCAAGCGCACTACCACTTCCCCGACTGACTCGAAGGCTCAGTCCTCAGGTAAATAACAAAAGAAAGAACAACGACAACCCAAGAGAAGGGATATGCTTGGCACTACGACCATGATGAGACAAACTCGCGATCGTAACATTCAAACACATCACTCTCTCAACTGGCTCGAAGGCACGGTTCACAACCAACCACTCCACACAAGAACCAACGCACAAAGAACCATAATGCCACAACCAACACAAAGACAAAATGGAGTAGCACATTTCCATAGCGACCAACAGAGATAGATAAACAGATAGATAAATAGACCGGCACGAAGGCACGACACATGCATAGAATAAATAGATCATGCATCGACAAGTATAGATAAATGGATATAGACGATAACTAACAAGTATATACAAAGATACAAGAATGAAGGGTAAGGGTTTTGCCGACGTCACGGAGGGCGTCAACTCAGTTCAAGGTTCGACCTTGGTGTGAAGGAGGCGCTGCTGCGGCTTGGCAAAGATGGAGCTGGCGGTGCGATCTTGAGGCTCGGCAACGCTTCGCAGGTTTGGTGCTTCGACATTAGCAGCACCTTAAGTTCAGCGGCTCTGGCAAGTGGTACAACATGGCTGTAGCATCCCTGCAGCAGTGACGATTCACGGCGCGAAGGCCGGTCTCAGTCTAGAATGTGACAGAATGGGGAGCAGGGTAGAAGCTTGGTTCTTGGTGGCTCACCCTTGGCGAAGACATGGACAGGAGCTCGACACAGCACGGTCGGGGCGAGGACGAGGCGAGCATGGCATCGGTGAGGGGAAAAGGTGGGCGCACTGCTTGACGTCGCGGCCGCAACGGTGGTGCTTGGTGACACTGGCAGCACGGCGTCGCGGAGGTCGCGGCGGGGCTCGTGGAGACGAGGACGTCGCGGTGGGGCACGACCACCGGGGTGCACGGCGTCGAGGTCGCGGGTGCGGCTCGGCGGTGGTCGTCGTGGTCGCGAGTCTGTGCGTCGTCGCGACGGACGGGGCCGAGTCGGTGTCGCAGAGTGGCCGCTGTCGACACCGGCACGGTTGGGGTGGGGCATGGCCGCAGCTCCTTGCCACGGTTCGGGGCTCGACGTCTTGGGCGTGGCGAGGTAGAGGACGCGGACGCGTCGGGGCTCGACGTCAGCGCTTGGCAAGAGGGCTGACGTCGTTGTTCCAGGCAGCGGGCTCGACGTCGCCGGGCGAGGCCAGGGCTCGGTGGCGTGGGATGGAGCTCTGGGTCGTGGCCGAGGCGAGGGCGAGGCGTGTCGCGGCCACGGCGTGCGGACGACGGCGTCGCGGGGTCGGGGCTCGGCGCGGCGAGGGCGCGGAGCTCCTGCCCGGCGTCGAGGTTGGGGGCGTGGCTCGACGGCGGCGGGTACGTGGGGACGGGGCTCGGTGCAGCCACGGTAGGGTCCGTGCGCGGCGCCGTGGCGAACGGGGCTGGGCGAGATGACGAGGATGGCGGCGCCGTGGCGAGCGGGGCAAGGCGGCTCCCGTTTTATTGGGCACGCGAGGGCTAGGGTTTGGGGATGGACGGCGGTGATCCTCGGCTTCTGTGCCAGGACACGTGGCGGGCATCGGCACGGGCGTCGAGGTGGCGGGTGCGGCTTCAGGTGGCGGTGGCGGCTGCTCTCCAGGGAGGGAGCTGGGCATGCGCTAGGGTTGGCCAGGGAGTAGGGGGCGCTGGCTGGGCCTTGGGCCGGTTGAGGAGATGGGCCGCGCGGAGGGGTAAGTGGAGATGCGGCTGGGCCATGAGGCTGGGTGGCGAGCTGGGCCACAGTGCCACCGTACTGAGTGAGGCGGGCTAGGGGAAGAGAAAGGAATGGAGAGAGGGAGAGAGATTCGGCCCAAGAGACTAGAAAAGGGGTTTTCCATTTTGATTAAGCACAATGGAATGAAAACAAAAGGAGTTTGGAGAAAGATTCAATTGAGACTAGAGATGAATTCAGAGAGGGGATTTAAGAAGAGCTTGAAAAGATCCCCAAGGAGTTGAAAGGGATTCGCTTCGCCTTTGAGATAGGCTCAGCGGAGATTTGACAAGAACTTGCTACGGATTTGTGCACTCCAAACCCTAAATAAGACTCAACTCCAAATTGACTCACGAACGAAAGCACTCGCCTACAAACAAATCTACATGTATGTTACGGTTTGTTAGCAGGTTAGGATCGAGTTAGACCTAAAAACTATATGCTTCACACGATTACAGGAAAAATTTTAAAAAGCTCGCACTTTTGGTTTACGTAAAAAACTGGGATGTTACAACCGTAGCACCGAGTCAGGTGTGGAAAGAGAAGATAACCATACATGAAGAAGAGGCGGCGCCGGAAGTACCGACTCCACCACCCAACGAATCCCAGGACAATTAAAAAAATGGAGAGTCCTATTCGAAGGATTTAAAAACACCGAACGCCTTGCCAAGAGGTAAACTTGGTAGTTATCCTTTCCCTTTTCAATTTTTTTAAATAGTTTACTTAGTTAATCATGTTCATACTATCCTAAAAAGAAAATAAAAATGTTAAAAAACGGTATGCCCCATGTGAGTATACGAGTGGCATAAAACCTATAAGTACATTCACTGTGGTGGCATAAAAATAAAATAAATATTTCTTTTCTGCTCTATAAAATGAAAATATAAAAATAGGGAGTAATATTTATTAAGGAGTCTCAACATGATAAAGGCTAGATATTTATGCTAACATTTAATCAGTTCCACAAAGCTTTGTTGTCTATTTGAGCTCCACAGAATTTAAGAATCGGGAAGATAGCAGACGGATGACATTCTAATCGCTGTCAAGATACTGCTGACTTTCAAATACACCTCTACCACCTGCTAGCTACATCAAGAGAAATTACGTCAAAATTCTGCTTGGGGGAGAGCACCCCCATTTATCTCGCTAAGTATTTCTATCTATCTTTATACTTATATTATATTAAAATATAAATATACAAAACTATGAAAAAATAAATAAAGATTTTGTGCTTATATATATATCTTTTACTTAGTATGCTTAATAAATAAATAAAGTGGCTATGCTAAACTAAATCTTAATGATAAAACTCTAGCATGGATATGATGAATAGTTGCTTTCCTAATTTTCAAATTTGAGTTCTCTCACTATGTTTAGACATAACTGTTATAGTTTACAGCTTGCTCTAAATCTAAACTTGTGGGAAGAAAACTTGATCTGAAGTCTAAATTGTTAACGGATATGATATGAGAAGGTTGAGCTGCTGTTTATGTGTTCCTAGAGATGCTAGAATTCTGGAGAATTTTATCTTTGAAAATCTTTAAAATATTGCATGATGAGTTCCTGTATGATGGGAGTTTAAATTCCTACCACAGCCATATATACATGCTTGCTAGACTTTGAGCCACACATTTACTATTTACTGCTTATGAGCATTGAGTGTGGTCAAGCTGTGTAGACCCTCACGAGCTTGTCATGTGGTTAAATCAAGATTCACTTGCACGTTCTCTCACATATGCTACTTCTACTCCGGAAGTACCATCCACATATATCCACTCATTTCCATCTCCAAAACCACCCAAAAATATTCTACTCCTAATCCGGGAGAGAATAGCCAAAAACATTTTTGTTTTCCCCCGTGAAATAAATGCTCAAGTTATCTTGTTACTACCACTTGCTATATTATCTCAAGAGATGAGTGCTCTAAAAAAAGAGATACGAGGAAATAAAAGGAGCAAGTGCCCAGAACCTCGAAAGAAAAAGTGAGACGAGAGGTAAAAATGGACAAGTGTCCGACAGTAGAATTAGGGGTACAAGATACCCACCTGAGAGAAAAGAAAAAAGAAGAGCATCTCATTCTCCTCAAAAGTTTCAAAAGAGCAAGGAAGGTATGTATCCCCTCAAAAAGCAAAGTAGAATTAGACTTCCACCATTGTTATCACCATCATCACCATACACCATTCATTCGCCACACATGCACATCTTGATTTGACTTATTGATTTGTTTCTTTGGATCCATGGTTTGACTATACAACAAATGTCTTGTAAGTATGTATACTTTATCTCCCACCTATGAGCTCCAGATATTGAAGCCTTATTAGAGTAGGATGAGAGAGAAGGCAATGTCACTATGCCTCATACCACGAATACTACATATTTTGAGAGAATGCATATACCATCACTGCCTTGGTAAGGATCCAGATACCACAAAAGAGAGATTTGAGAGAGTCATACAAGGAATCTCTGAGTTTTATTTAAAATCTGCAAAAACTCCAGAGCTATAGCTGATCAAGAATAAGAAACATGGCACTTGACTAGACTGTTCTATCTTTTAACTACTCAAGACCGAAGTGACGGTTACAAGTCCCATGGTGAAAGGTAAAATGAATAAGTTTTAAGTCTTGATAGTTTACTCTAACTCAGAGATGAGACCTTATTTAGAAGCATGTGTACCGTCAACTTTTAAAGGTATTGCAACAACTTCTGATCTATTGCTGAGTCTATCCTTGCTCAGGGACGAGCAAGGGGTAAGCTTGGGGGAGTTTGTTGACGGTCCTTAAGTATCAAATTTAATTATCAAATAAACAAAGAAAAGGATCCAAATAAAATCAATATCTAGAATTAGGGTTTTATCTGACAGAATTCCACGAGTTTTGGTGTTTGTCGATTTCTGCAGGGGGTTATCACGAAATACAGAAGAAAGGCCCACACGTCGGGATTACATAGAGATATCAACGTGCCTCGCAATTATCTTACATCTAGAAGACTCCAGAAGCCACGGGAAGGAAGCGGAGGCCGAACGGGGCCAGGCACTGGGCGCCCGCCCCCTTTTGGGCTCCAATCAGGACACTCTTTCGGGAAAGATCTCCACCGACCTAAAGGATAAAGGATAACCGTTCAATCAATATCTGTTTGATCCGACAACCCATATTCACTTGAAGAGACTATAAAACCAGACCCCCTGGCCCCTGGAGGAGAGAGCCTCTCAACCCTAATTCATTATTCCTCAAGGGAGAAGAAGCCTCTAATCAAGATTAGAGCCACCACATCAATTAGATATCTAGATTAGCATAGCTATATAGGATTAGAACTAGAAGGAGTCAATCTTCGATTGGTTTCCGGATCTGTCAAGAGGATTCTTGGTAATTCTCTAATTGTTCTTCTAATTGTTCTTCTAATCATCTTTGTTCTTAAATATTATGAATATGACTTTGTTCTACTTCAATATATTGCTTATGACTTTGCTCTACTTGTTTATATTCAAGATTATATTGTTCTTAGTTTATCATAGTTATATACTTAGCTTAGTTAGATTGGATCTATATACATGTTTAGGATCGTATAGCGTTTATCCATCGGATCTACGGGTAAATGATAGATATTGTGTAGGCGTGGTGCTTATACCGTATTTATCTGTGATTGTACCCAATATGCCAGATCGCGAGGTAGTTCGTGATAGTGACAGCTTCATTGATTCTTATATAGTCTCCCTCTCATGTATTGGGCTGGCAGAGCAATATTATTATAGAGGAGTGATTGCTATGTTTCTCATTTACCTTGCTAATATCACTATGTATGGGCGTAGTCTTGTCTCGCAATGATTGCTAAGTATGCTTGCACTAACTATGATAATGCTAGACTATATAGTTGGGAATAACTTAGGAAATATTCTTGTAGTTCGTTCTAATACCATGCTAATGACTTTCTAGAGTATCTAATTGAGGTGCTTATGATATTTATTATGTGGCTAAGTTATGCTGATCAGATTAATTATCTTTATCACTATTCATTATTTCATATATCTTTTATGTGACACTTATCCCTATATGAAAGAGTTAGATAAATGTTCTCAATTATACATGCAATGATAGATACTCAATGTTATATTCCATTCTGTAATCAATATTGATGATTGCTAATCCCTTCCCAGTGGTAAAAATATAAATAACGATACCTGAAATACTTCCCGGTTAAAATGCTACATTGGTATTAATCTGTGCGCTTGCAGATCCAATTCATTATTTATTTAGAAGAGCAATTGCATATTTCAATACCGCGTCTCTCATATCATGCTGGGGATGACAACTTGGCTTAAGTGGTATGGGAGATATGTTTGGCATTTTTGGCACCGTTACTAGAATTAGAAAATTGTCTACTTTTGGTAATGATGTTAAGAATACCCAACAGTAAGCTATCCGAAAGTAGAGAGCGAATGAGGTGGGATGGAGAGCTGCTAAATTTGAAGAGTTATTTACAGAGACTGTTGGAGACGTTTTTCCATCAACAATAGCCAAATTTATCTTTAAAAAATAATTTGACTAATCTCTTGAAGATGCTCTTATGAAGCTGTTTTGGAAAATAGTGTTTGACAAAAAAAGCTCACAATAACAAGCTCATGAAGCTGTTGTGAGCTATGTCAAATAGATCAAGTCAAGCATTTTCTTTAGATCATGACTATGGGCCGGGCCGCTTCAAGGAGTGTTTGATTGGGGCGATAAATTTAATAGGCACGGTAGCATTTTCGTTTTATTTGATAATTACTGTCTAATTAATTATAGACTAATTAGGCTCAAAAAATTTATCTTACAAATTATCCTTTAATTGTGTGTTTTAGTTTTACAAATAGTATATATTTAATACTTGATATATGTATTCCAATATTCGATGTAATGGGTGACAAAAAAAATCAAACCTAACTAAACAGAACCTTAATTGAGTCCCCAAATCGAATGTAGTAATTTTCTTTAGACCATGACCATGGGTCGCGCCCAGTTGAGTTCCCCAATCGAATGCAACAATTGTTGGAGTGTTTGAGAAGTATTTTTGGATGGCAGACCGCCTCGCTATAAGAGGACTCACCCACTTGGCTGCTTGCCCTTTCTGTCGTCAAGAGGACATTGTACAACATCTATTGGTTTCGTGCATTTTTACTCGGCAAATCTGGTTCAGCATTTTGCAGAACATTGGCTTGGCCTCCATTGCGCCCCAACCATCAACTCGCAGATTCTCAAGCTAGTGGTACTGGGCAGTTAAAGAGGTCACAAAGGACTTAAAAAGCAATTCACTAGCAAGGGAGCACATTCATTAGAACACTTGTCTAGGTATATAGGCGTTGTTTACTCTGAAGCGGTAGACTTGGTGATTAGATTCGTATTTTTCTTGTTTAATCGTTCTTTCCATAATTATGTAAACCAAGGGGAAGGCCTCAGTGTGTACGTGAGTAAATTATCCGATTTGCATTGTATTCGGAAATATATGTGTAACTCAACGCAAGATCCTGAAGATGAGTTGCCTCATGCGCCTCCTGGGGGCCTTGATATCGCTACAATGACAACCCCCCTTGTTGGTGCCAATTTTGGCTATTATAACACGAGTATCGAGGAACCGACATGTAACACCCTTGTAATGCTTAGAGTAGAGTCGCTAAACATCATTCCTATCCTTCTAGATTTCCCAATCCACCAAAATTGTTAGTGAATTGCTTTTTATAGTCCCTTGTGACCTCTTTAATTGCCCGGTACCACTAGCTTGAGAATCTGTGAGTTGATGGTTGGGGCGCAATGGAGGCCAAGCCAATGTTTTGCAAAATGTTGAACTAGATTTGCCGAGTAAAAATGCACAAAACCAAAAATGTTGTACAATGTCCTCTTGACCTTAGAAAGGGCAAGCAGCCAGGTGGGAGAGTCCTCTTATGGCGAGCCAGTCTACCATCCAAGAATGGTTCTTTACTGCAAGCTAAATGAAGAACTTGTAGCGAAGAGGAGCCCAAGATTTCCAAATTCTTTTTCAAGGAACAAAGCGGATGGAACCAAGAATAGTTCAACACATGCTGATTGGAAACATTCTGCTGCAGCAAAAAAACCTTCCACCAAGTCACATAAGGGGACATATTCTCTAAGGACATGGATAGAGAGAGAGCTCCTCTTATGTCAGCTACCCAACAATAGGCAACTAAGGCTCTGACAATTGTATGTCGCTTGATGATCCTCAAGGAATAGCATGGAAAAGATTAGGTGCCAATTGATCCATGATTTTTCCATCCAGCCATCTATGCATCTAGAACAATGCATTTTTCCCATTATCAACAAAAGTTTCAACTAGTCACAAAAAAAGTTTTAACTGCCATGCTAAAAAAGGTGTGAGCAATTTCTAGCACTTGAAGAGGTAGACTAGCCTACATGCGAGAGGAATTAGTTTTCTCAAGCCAAAGCTAGCAGATACGAAGGGACCAACATAAGGTTTCTAGATGTATGTCAAGTCCTTCATAATGAAGTGGCCACTTACAAATATCCTAAGAGGACTAGATAATTGCCAGCATTTGCTTTTTCTTGACCAACCTAAAGATAAATAGGGATGACAATCAAGATCACGTACATAGTGATGAGTCGACCAGCACAATTGGTGACGATAATTAACTCTAATTTTCAACCAACAACTAATCATAGGAGAGACCTAAAATTACTTATAAAGTAAGGTTATAGGAGTTTATTCTAACGAGTTTCACGAGTTGTGTTGTTCTTGCTTGCCTTACAGGATATTTAATATTTCACCATATAAAAGTGTCTCAAGTAAAGAATATGAGTACACCATTGTGGAGAGCTCATCAAGACGATCAAGACAGATATATCATTTACCATATTTGGAACACCAGAGAGAAAGTCCTCAATGGATACGACCCGAAAGACTCTAGAAGACCCTAGAACCATCATCAATTACAAGACCAAGGGCTAAACTGACAAGATTCCATGTGAAAGCCCAAGTTTGGTTTTGGTAATTAATGACATCAAGTTGCTAATGCCTTGTGTTTAAGTGACTTGAGTTAGGCATAGCAACACATGTGATGAAGGTGCATGGTGGCTGTTGACACTAGCTAACACCAATTAGATACTAGGTTGTCATCCCCAGCATGGTGCCAGAGTGTACAAAGGTATTTATAAATGTAAAGGCTCTCTAGAAAGTAATCTATTCTATCCGCAAGCGCATAGATAAAACACCTCATTGTAGCATTTCACCAGGATAAGTATTCCAGGTATCGTTATTTATAATTTTGCTCAAGGGATCTAAGGAAATTAAATTAAGGGCAAAATCTATCAAGGTATAGACTAGAGATAAACTTGCAAGAACATGATTACTAATGAGAAACTCGTCACACAGTCACTTACTTTAGCAGGGGGTAAACCATAAAGATAATGATAATAAATTATAAGTTCAAGGGATAAATAACACAGCGATTAGAAAATAGACTACTCCTCATATATGTAGGTGATGTCGGATTAGCTAGAGAATGGATTCTAAGTTATCTACTAACTACTAAGTCATAATCTACTCTAGTTATCTACAAGATCATATATAGCATAAAAGACTCTTCATTCATGTATAAGGAACATTGATAAAGTAAATCAGAGCATCGCAGGACTTACTCCACAATACCGGTTCTGCCTGTCCTATCAACGGAGGGTGGACTATATAAGAATCAACGAAGCTGTCACTATCGCGAACTACCACACGACCCGGCCAATAGGATACATTTGCAGATAAATAACATCTAAGCACCACGCTCACATGTGATCTATCACCTAACTCCCTCGCGTCAAGAGCGAAGCGCTTTGCAAACTTATACATAAACTCATTATCAATTAGAACTATATCAAATATAGAACTAGAACAAACTAAGAACATAATAATTAGAGACATAATGCAATTAGAACAAAGAATTAGAGAAAGATATGAATAATACCAATCTTTATTACCGAAGATCCGAATCCAGAGAGTAGTGCTCTACTTCTCTAATTGCTATCTAATCAAACCTCTAAACTTGAAGGATTACGGAGTAGCTAATTCTAATTCTCTCTGGAAGAGAAGCTCTAAACCCTAACTTTGATGGCTACCTCTACATAATGATTTCTTCTCTTCTCCTCCCTCCAGGGGGGGTTTGGCCTTGGTTATATAGTCCCCTCAAGTGAACGTGAGCCATTGGATCAAACCGACATAGATTGTATGGTTTAGATTGATGCTTTAGGTCGGTGGAGCGTAGTCCCGAAGCAGAGTCCTGATCCAACTCCAACCCTGGGCAGGCGCCCAAGGGGGGTGGGCGGCCGCCCTGCCCCCGAGCCCGATCGTGCTCTCGTTCGTTCCCATGGCTTCTGGACCCTTCTAGATTGAGAAAAATTGCGCGGCACGTAATTATCTCGTTGTAAACATGACATGTGGGCCTTCTCTCCATATTTTCTGATAACCCCCTGCAGAAATAGATAAACACCAAAGCTCGTGGAATTCTGTCAGATAAAACCCTAATTCTAGATGTTTGTTTCATATTGATCCTTTTTCATGTTTATTTGATTATTAATTTTAGTACTTAAGGACCGTCAACAAACTCCCCCAAGCTTACCCTTTGCTCGTCCCTGAGCAAATAGCTAAACTTAGACGAATCAAAAGTTGCTTTGATGTTTTCTTTCCTGACAGGCACACATGCTTTTGCATAAAATTTTTCCAGATTAGAGTGAAGTGTTATGGAGTTTAGTACCTGCACTTAAATCTTAAGTAATCGAAAGACAAAATAATTAAGTCAAGCACTATCCCTCCTGTCTATACTTCACCTTTGTTCTAGAGTTTTTCATAAGTTTTCAAAATAAAAATCAGAGTTCCCAGCAATGATTCTCTCAAGTCTCTCTATATGTAGTATTTGTGGATCCTTACCAAAATGTCACTTACCTATAGCTAATGGAATATTTAAGTGGAGCTCATAGGAGTGAAAAACAGCTCATACATATGTTGTCTAATCGAGCCATGGATCCAAAGGAACTCAACATATAATTAAATCAAGATGTGCATGTGTGATGGAGTAAATGATAGTGATGATAAAAATGTATAAGTAATAATAAAACTTGGTTCTCATTGCTCCTCATATTGCTATCTCTCCTCTTCTTTGATCTTTGCTTTGGGAGAACATGGGCTATCTCTTTTTCTTCTTTTTTTTCAGGTGGGTAGTAGATACCCCTAATTCTACTGTCGGACACTTGTCCATTTTTTCCGCTCAAGTGGGCATCTTTGTACCCCTAATTCTACTCCAGACACTTGTCCATTTTTACCTCTCGTCTCACTCTTTTTTTTTCTTTTCCGAGGTTCCGGGCACTTGCCCCTTTTTATTTCCTCGCATATTTTTGCATAACCCATGCCTCTTCTGCATTGAATCTTTTTAGTGATAATATTTTTAGCCATTTTAATGAATGGTGATGGATGGTGTAGTAGATGTGTGCAAGTGAATATCTTAATTTAACCACATGAAAAGCTCCTAAGGGTCTACACAGCTCGATCAAACTCAATGTAAATATAGTAAAAGATGTTATAGCAAGTATGGCTGTGGTAGGTAATTTGTTATGCTAGGAACTCATCATGTGATTTGTAAGTTTTCAAAATAAATCTCCAGAACTTAGTGTAGTAGGAACAAGATAAACAGCAGCTCAGACTTTATATCATGCCTTTCTCCTACCTAGACTTTAGTTTTATGCTTCCCAAAGATAGTAATTTCAGTTTTAATAATTCCTCAAAGAACTCTAAATATAGAAGCTAGGTACTTGTAAGCAATCAAACAGAGCAACTGTTCATTATTTCTATCATGTATCTTTTTGGATTTTTATTTTTTTTAGAGATTAAACTTAGCAGGAAAATAAAGCACACTTATCAACACACTCTTTTTATTTTGTTTTCATGTTTATAAAATGCAGTAAATTAAAGCAAGAAAATATTTATTTGGTGTTCTAAGTTTTTTCCTTTTAAGATAAAAAAACTAAAATAGAAAAGAATAAATAAGAAGAGCAAATAAAAACTTACTTGATAAATTTGGGGAGGAACTCCCCCAAGCTGGGTGTTGCTGTCGGTCTTACCCGATGTTCCAGAACTGCATCATGGTTGTGATGTTGTCATTCATTGTTGTTGTATCTTGTCTCAGCTCTTGCACTGTAGCAGCATGGTCCTGGTTCCATTTTTGTTGTTCTTCTAGGAGTCTTCCATGTTGTGCTTGCGTGTTCTGGATGTCGAGGAGAGTGTTGTCGGTACGGGTGAAGAAAGCACCGGCCTCTTGATAGTAGTCATTCGTGAAGGCGTAGGAGGCATCGGAGTATCGTCCTGCATCAAATTGGGGCGGAGGTCTGGATCCTGAAGCTCCATATGGATCAGTGGAGTACCTGCCCGTATGGAAAGACGGGTTTGTCCACTGGTGATCTTGGCTCTCCGGCCATGTCTCCTCTGTTGGCTCTTGTGGTTGCGCATGACGAACCCATGGGTCTCGAAGGACTCGAGGGTTGTAATCGCAATAATGCAGGTGCGCTGCTTCTTCTGGTCCAGGGTCAGCTCCATACCAGGTGCTTTCTCGATGGGTGGTCATCCTTTCACATGCCACTCGCTGTGGAGCTCTCTGGTTCACTGGTGTTGCTGCAATCTCAATCAAAAAATTTTGGACAACGTATAGGCCAAGGTTTGGGTTAGGTAACCGAATCTTGCCTCTATCATCATATAGCATATATATTATATTCCCCTCTTTCTTTAACATCCGAGCTTGTCTAAATGTGTCATAGCCATGATAAATTCTTAACTCATCTATGAAGTCCAACGATGAGTTTTCTAGTAAATGAAGGTTAGAGGCTAGACGAGTGATAAGTGAAGTACATCCTACTGGTCCCTGAAGACTAGGTATACTAAGCCAATGAGAAACTAATAGTGTAACAGGTGAAGTGGGTACTTTACTAATAGCAGCATATAAAAGTTGTAAATCTCCTACTCTTACTTTCCTAATATCATCATGATAGAAAAGATTGTACCCAAGCCATTTGTGGAACATCCTAAGAGTAGGGTGTTCCATGTCACTGGTTCGGGCTTTACTATAAAAATTATCTCTAGATATTTCTCTCCAAAACTGGTGTCTCTCAAAATTGGGTAAATCGGAGTCAATGTTCAGGATGCATCTTGAAGAGAAACCAAGATGGTCGCTCAGCTCTCTCCAAGACAACATAATTTCCTGTTTGAACATCCGAAAAACAATTCCCCCCTCATAGTATTGTAAAGTGCAAAGAAATTCGAGGGTGAGAAGACGAGAACCCAGCTCAGTTATATTCCAAAAATTTGTCCAACCTAACATTTGGAAAATTAAGTCAAATTCAGTGTCCATACCTGTTTCTTGTAGTAAGATTGGATCGATAGTAGGGGTGTGAATGAAATCTTTGTTCTTCAAGTGCTGATAGACTTCTTTCTCTCTTCGGGTCTTCAGTCCAAGGTCTCCTATCTTGAGAAGGACCTTAACTTGCTGACCTGATGAGGATGACGGAGCTTGTGTGGGTGTCGTGTCGACGCTCATCTCTGATGGCTGTGAGGAGTGTCGGGCTGAACTCCTTGTACCAATGTTCTTGAGAGCCTTCCCTGCATTCTTCACCTTCTTAAACATCCTATAAACAAAAGTTGGCAAAAACACAACTAGTGGAAAATTGTGAGAGAAAATGTTAGTGGTCAGCTGTCCGGAATGTCAGTAGTCCAGGGGTTAGTCGTTCAAGATAAGTTTCTATTTTAGCAGAACCTCCCCCTAAACAACTTTTACTTCCGCTTAGACAGCGGGATCACTACTTGCTAAGTGATATTCACTCTCTATCAACTTCTTTCCCACTCTTCTCTTTCTCTCTACTCTCTTCTCTCTTCACTACAAGAGCTCTTTCTGGAAACTGATACTTGTGTGGTTTTCTGGAGTGCTTGTGTGGAGAGGATGGAGGTAGAAGGTGGCTATTTATAGGAGGAAGAGGGAGCAGGGCGGGCGCCCTTGGTAGGTGGGCGGGCGCCCACTCCTGGTGTCTATGCTGGGTGTGCCTCCTCCACTTGCTTCCTTGCTTTGATCTCACGCAGAATAATGTTGTGTGGTGGTTGTTGGATGGTGGAAAGATGTCTGGTGAGTGGAAACATACTGGTGGATAAAATTATGTGATGGGATGTATGTGAGGTGTGGTGTATGACATGTGGGACCCAAGGAGTGTGGGTCATGCTTCTAGAAGGTTACTATTAAATATAATGCAAGAAAAATCTATGAGAATTGAAAATTAAAATGATAATGGAAAATATTTTTGTGCCTCCACAATAATTAATAAATATGGGTTGTTACACACCATGAATATTATTTATATGGGGCTTTTGATTATTGTACTAATGCTATGAATATATATGACTAATGCAAGAATTAATTATGCAAGAATTTAAATATGATAAAATTAATAATGCAGATTAATACCGATTTACCTCCCGGTGAGGGTTTGGGATTTTCAGGTCCCCCAAGCTGGACCTCCAAATCTTTTAATCTTCTGAGTTACCTTCCTCCGGAGATGGTGTCTCCAGTGGTTCTTCATGAACTTCCTTCACTGTAGAGTCTCTCTCTGGTCTGGGTTTGAATGTGAAGTGTTCTTCTTGACCGTTTATGTTGAACTTGATTTCTCCCTTCCCGACATCAATGTGGGCATTGGCAGTGCTCAGAAATGGCCTTCCAAGGATGATGGACACTTTTGAGTCAGGACTCATGTCCAGTACTACGAAGTCTACTGGCACGAGGAAATCTCTGATCTTGACTGGAATGTTCTCGGCGATACCCAACGGATGTCGAACCGATTGATCCGCTAGTTGTAGGCACATTGATGTTGGTTCTAGGGTTGCATGCTCAAGCTTTTTGTAGACTGATGCTGGCATCACACTGATACTTGCTCCGAGATCACAAAGTGCATTGTTGAAGTGTTGGTTTCCGATCGAGCAATCAATAGTGGGACATCCGGGATCTTCCTTCTTCTTTGGTGGCTTATTGAGGATGGCCGCACTACATTCTTCTGTCAGCTTGATAACCTCAGTGGTGGGCAGTGGTATCTTCTTGTTAAGAATATCTCTGATGTACTTTGCATATGTAGGTACCTGTATGGCATCGAGTAGAGGTATGTTGACATATAATTTCTGAATGACCTCTACAAACTTACCAAACTGCTCATCCGACTGCAGTCCTCTGTTTCTTCTGGGAAATGGCAAATAGTTGGTGTCGTAAAAATCTTTCCTCATTTCTCCAGTCCTTAGTGGTTGTAGCAGATCTTCTGCTTCAACTGAGCTTTCTTCTTCTATCACTGCTGGTTGCACTGGTGCTGATGTTCTTTGTTTCTCTTTTGGGTATGGGGATCTCTGGTAGCTTTGCCTCTTCTAGTAGTTATGTTCTTTACCTGCTCAATGTTAGTAGCAACAGGCAGTGCAGCAGCTAGCTTTATTAATTTAAGCTCTACCATTTTATTAAGAGTGTTTTGCTCATCAAAGGCAGTTAATAGAAAATCCATTTTATTGTGTATATCTTTTAGAGATGATTCATTTGTATCTAGCCTTTGTTTAACTTCATCATTAATTTTGGTTTGTTGAGCAATTATCTCTTTTAATGAAAGTTGCTTGAAAGTATTACCTGAATTCATACCTTTGCTATTGGGTTGACTCGAAGTTGGTTGATATTTGTGCGCTGTCTCAATGGCCCTTTGATCTTCTTTAAACTTGGCCCTCTGGTCAATCCAATGGAGCAAATTTTCCATCTTGGTTGATAATGCATTTACTTCTTCTGGTATTTCTTCAGTTTGATGACATTGTTGAGTTTTATCTTGGAACCAGCTTTGGTTTTCCGCTATCTTATCCGTATCTCTGCTTTTCCAGTTGTAAGCTCCAAGAATGATCCTTTAGCAGATGCATCTAGGCACTCACGAGCCTTCTGGGTTAATCCATGGTAGAAGGTCTGCATAAGCAACCATGTGGCCATTCCATGGTGAGGACAATCTGATATGTATCCTTGAAAACGCTCCCATGCTTCTGAAATGGCTTCTGTCTTCTGCTGTTGGAAACTGACAATATTTCCTCTTAAGGCAGTTGTTTTGCCTATAGGGAAAAACTTCGATAGAAAGGCATCTGACAAGTTCGTCCAGTTGTTGATGTTATCTTGATGAGTGTAGAACCACTTCCTCACTTTCCCTTCTAGTGAGTATGGAAAAAGGCGAAGTAGTATGACGTCTTTGTCAACTCCGTTGATGTGGATTGTGCTCCCAATCTCTAAGAAATTCTGCAAGTGTGCACTGGCATCTTCATGTGCCTTTCCACTGAATTGTGTAGCTTGCACCAAATTGATGAGGCTTGACTTGAGCTCAAACTCAGGTATTCCTTCTTCTACTGCAAATCTTGGACCAGTTGGAATGTTCTCAAGGCTTGGAGCAGAGAATTCTTGTAGGGTCTTCTGTGCCATAGCTTCAGCAATTGGTAGCTAGCTTCTTCTTCTCTTGATTGCTTTGGTTCTGATGATGAAGAGTTGAATGTACCCAAAGTCAATCCTGATATACCCTGTATAAAAATGTAAACATAGAAAAACAATAGGGTGAACCTGCCAAAGCAGAGGTGCCTTGTTATGATTTCTCACTTAGTAGCTGTTTTATGCAATTATTTCTCTATAGTCTAGTCTAATGTTTTATATGAATAACCTTGATTGATTTTCTGGCTTCCCTTACTGTTCCTATGTGTTACCCTTTTGTTCCCCTCTATGACTTATTCCTGAGACTCGTATAATTCCCCGGCAACGGCGCCAGAAATGCTTGTTGACACTAGCTAACACCACTTAGATACTAGGTTGTCATCCCCAGCATGGTGCCAGAGTGTACAAAGGTATTTATAAATGTAAAGGCTCTCTAGAAAGTAATCTATTCTATCCGCAAGCGCATAGATAAAACACCTCATTGTAGCATTTCACCAGGATAAGTATTCCAGGTATCGTTATTTATAATTTTGCTCAAGGGATCTAAGGAGATTAAATTAAGGGCAAAATCTATCAAGGTATAGACTAGAGATAAACTTGCAAGAACATGATTACTAATGAGAAACTCGTCACACAGTCACTTAATTTAGCAGGGGGTAAACCATAAAGATAATGATAATGAATTATAAGTTCAAGGGATAAATAACACAGCGATTAGAAAATAGACTACTCCTCATATATGTAGGTGATGTCGGATTAGCTAGAGAATGGATTCTAAGTTATCTACTAACTACTAAGTCATAATCTACTCTAGTTATCTACAAGATCATATATAGCATAAAAGACTCTTCATTCATGTATAAGGAACATTGATAAAGTAAATCAGAGCATCGCATGACTTACTCCACAATACCGGTTCTGCCTGTTCTATCAACGGAGGGTGGACTATATAAGAATCAACGAAGCTGTCACTATCGCGAACTACCACACGACCCGGCCAATAGGATACATTTGCAGATAAATAACATCTAAGCACCATGCTCACATGTGATCTATCACCTAACTCCCTCGCGTCAAGAGCTAAGCGCTTTGCAAACTTATACATAAACTCATTATAAATTAGAACTATATCAAATATAGAACTAGAACAAACTAAGAACATAATAATTAGAGACATAATGCAATTAGAACAAAGAATTAGAGAAAGATATGAATAATACCAATCTTTATTACCGAAGATCCGAATCCAGAGAGTAGTGCTCTACTTCTCTAATTGCTATCTAATCAAACCTCTAAACTTGAAGGATTAGGGAGTAGCTAATTCTAATTCTCTCTGGGAGAGAAGCTCTAAACCCTAACTTTGATGGCTACCTCTACATAATGATTTCTTCTCTTCTCCTCCCTCAAGGGGGGGTTTGGCCTTGGTTATATAGTCCCCTCAAGTGAACGTGAGCCATTGGATCAAACCGACATAGATTGTATGGTTTAGATTGATCCTTTAGGTCGGTGGAGCATAGTCCCGCCAGCAGAGTCCTGATCCAACTCCAACCCTGGGCAGGCGCCCAAGGGGGGTGGGCGGCCGCCCTGCCCCCGAGCCCGATCGTGCTCTCGTTCGTTCCCATGGCTTCTGGACCCTTCTAGATTGAGAAAAATTGCGCGGCACGTAATTATCTCGTTGTAAACATGACATGTGGGCCTTCTCTCCATATTTTCTGATAACCCCCTGCAGAAATAGATAAACACCAAAGCTCGTGGAATTCTGTCAGATAAAACCCTAATTCTAGATGTTTGTTTCATATTGATCCTTTTTCATGTTTATTTGATTATTAATTTTAGTACTTAAGGACTGTCAACAGTGGCATGGAAAGGTGGCCACATGATCACAAAGAGATGAAACATGAAGTGGAGATCATGATGATAGCCGAGTAGTAAAGTGATCAAGGCAAAGGTATAAACATAGGGTTTTACTTTTGCCGGTCTAAGTTGAGTAGAGAAGTGATTGACCGGATTTAGGATAGATAGCCGACTATCAAGAGGGGAAATCACGGTCATCTCTCGAATCAAGTGCTACTAGGTTCATATCTTGAGCATATGCATTAGGATCTAGTAAAGTGCTAACTTAACTTCTTTGATGAAAATGTTTGTGAAAAGTTAACACACATGGACTTTGGTGGTGGACACTTGGTGGTGTTAGCACTTTTACAAAGGAGGTGGAGTTCCTAGGGTTGAGAGGGGTGTGGGTTTCTCTCTCCCTCCCGCCGACTTCACCAAATTTCTCACCGGTGCAATAGAAAATATACACTTAATTTTTTCAAAAGCACCGAATTCCGCCGAGCTTACGAGAGGCACTCACTGGACGCAGTGCGTAGAGGCACCGGACGAGTCTGGTGCACTGTCGGTGTTTGACCAGAGAGAGCAGAGTGCACCGGACGCTCTGCATCTGACGCAGGTTATCTGCTGTGTGCGCGTCCGGTGCTTGCTAGGGTCAAGGCACTAGACTGCAAGGTTTTCTGACAAGGCATCAGACGCACCAGAGTGAGTCCAGTGCTCAGCGTCCGGTGTGGGAACGTTTTGCGAATCTCCCTGTGCATGAGTCCGGTGAGCACCAGACGCATCTGGTGCTCCGAGTCCAGTGAGGTCGTGAGTTTGCAGACCTCTCTGTGCACGTGACCGGTGAGTACCGGATGCGTCCGGTGCTCACTTGGTTGCGTGGCGTCCGGTGCTCACTTGGTTGTGTGGCGTCCGGTGCTCACAGGTGACCATTAGAATTTGACGCACGAGATTCAAAGGAGGACACATGGCTAACTTCAGTGCACCAGACGCAGAGGGGCGAGCGTGCGGTGGTTACCTAATGCGCGTCCGGTGCCCCTGATTTCAGCCCAGTGACAGAGCCAACGACTCTTTCTCTTTGAGGGGCTTATAAATAGAAGGTGACCGGCTTTGGGAGGTTCTCTCTTGCACATTTAATTTTTTTAGACATATATTGAGCTAGAGAACACTCCCTCCACTCATCTCCTTGCTTGATTGCTAATCTTAGTGAGATTGAGTGAGATCCAATTGCATTGCATTTAGAGTTGCATCTAGTGGCACTTGATCTTTGAGTTTGCTACGGATTTCTTGTTACTATTGGGTGTTTCCTGACGCCCTAGATGGCTTGGAGCAGCGGTGGTGTTGAGCTCGTGATTGGAGATTGTTTCAAGCCTCACCAAGTGATTTGTGAGGGGTTCTTGAGCCTTCCCCGCGGGAGATTACAAATTGGTTACTCTAGTGGATTGCTCATGGTTAGGAGGATCCCCATCTTCTGAGTGGATGTGCGGCACCCGCTGAGGATTTGGTTTTGATTGCCAATTAGCTCATGATCCATCAAGTGAGTGTATCGCCAGAACGAGGAGTAGCTTGCCGGGAAGCAAGTGAACCTCGGTAAAAAATCTTGTGTCATCCCTTGCCGGGGTCTCTGTTGTGATTGTGTATGTGATTGATTGGATATATCTCATCTCTACAACGTCGGTATAACAATCACTCTCTTCTCTTTACATACTTATATATCTTGTTTAGAGTAGAGTTGTTGTGTAGCTTCTCTAGTTGTTGTAGTTTAGTGTTTAGCCTTCTTACTAGACTTGTGTAGGTGCCTTGCATAGCTTAGTTGTGCTAGTGCTAGAATAGCTTCGCCACTTATTTTACTAACTCACTTGTTTAGTAAAGTTTGTAGAAAATTTAAATAGACTATTCACCCCCTCTAGTTATTTGGACCTTTCAATTTGGAGCTAGGGTTATTGTTATATATGAATCAATTTTATAAAATCTTGGGCTCAGCAAATACGCCTGCATGATGGTACTGTACTCTGCATTTCTTTCACCTCGCATTGCGTGCGAAGCAGTAACTGTTAGAAATAAAAGTGATGACTAATTGAAGGAATCATTATTTTTATTGATCTCTTGGATGTATATATACATATGAAATTGTCTCTTCATGTTATTATCACTTATTTACTATATAATCACTTGGTCACAAATTAGAAGTAATCCCCCATACCAGAAAGTCATTTACAACAATAACACAGTCTCCAAAACCTAACTTTGACTCATTTTTATAAAAAAAATTACCAAAAAATAGCATATATATATATAAATATTTTTTAAGACAAATCTATTAATATAGTTTTCATATTTTCAGACTCAACAACTTAAAAGTTATTCATAATTTATATTCCCAATGTTTGACCTAAACCTTATCCAAAATGACTTTCTTTAGAGCATCTTCAAGAGATTAGCCAAAAAGATTAGCCAAATTTACTGATTTAGCTACTCTCTAAAATAGATTTAACAAAAAGATATTAGAGTATTCCAACAGACTTTATAAAGGATGACTAGTGAGGTAGACTATCCAAAAGTAGATAGCGGATAAGGTGGGATAGAGAGTTTCTAAATTTGAAGAGTCATTTACAAAGTCTGTTGGCGACGTTTTTCTTTCAACAATAGCAAAAAATACCTTTACAAAATAATTTGGCTAATCTCTTGGAGAAGCTCTAACAGGTATGAAAAGAGTACACATTTTTTCATAGCTGGACCTTTATCTTGGACCTATCACTAGGAATAAGAAGGCAAGCTGCTGTAAGCAGTGTTGGGAGAAAGCAGACAAGATGTTGATGGCTTTGAACAAGGACAAGGCCATTGGACTCTGTTGATGCAAAAGCTGATCTGCAAACACAAAAGGCTAATACCCGATTTAAACGTTAAGGCGTGCCAGTCGATTTGACCTTACTATCGGCAAAGGTGGTAACTCGAATACTTTGGTCCTGACAACAGCGATGCGCCCGGATGTCACGGCCAAGAGGTATCCACGCGGAACTTGAGAACACGCCGAGCTTAAGTCGACGAATTCCTAAGAACTCGTAATGAAAAGAAAAAGTATGACGAAGTCGTCGAAAAAGTAGATGCTTGGAATATGAGTAAAACGTGTATTTGATTGGTTGATTGATAGATAGATGTCGATTACAAAGCCCTAGGGTCTATATTTATACCCTGCCCAAAGAGCTACAACCAGACACGACTAGAACTCGAATTCGAAATTACACAGAATCTGTATACAAAACGATTTAAATAACTAAGGAAAACGTAAAACTATCCTCACGTGACAAACTAGAACATCCCCACCAGCCGATCGGCAACTTCCAGGTTCCCCCTCCGTATCATCGGCAGACTCCTTTGTCATAGCCATCGGCACAAACACATCATCACCTATGGACTTGGTCACGTTCAACCACCCTTCCATCGGCAACCATCTTCATCGGCAACTCACCCTGTAGATCAAGCACCACCGTCCTATCTTGCCGATCTACACTTTACCGATTATGGACACGTGCCCAAAAACAGTGTCAACACATGCCCCCCAATTTCAGAGTATGAAATCATTAATGCTCCGAAATTCTCTGCAGTAATGATGACTTTTCCGCAATTAATGCTCCCAATCTGGTAACCGACAGCCTTAATCTGAACAACTCTGACCCTATTCCTCTGCAGATTCCTCGAAATCCTCAACTCCCGCGAACGGACATTTCCACTTTAGTCGCACATCGGCAATATTACCGTTACAGGGATTTGCCGATGGACGTTCATATCTCATCTTCCCAAACGGATATCTCCACGTTATTCGCCCATCGGCAATATGACCGTTACAAGGCGCTGCCGATGGACCGACCAGGAGATCTCGCACAGTGAAATATCTACGGATAATGACCGTTTCCTGTCAAATCGCCTGCACAATCCCTTGATTACCGTGCGAACAGTTACCATATCCACCTGAGTACCCTCAGATTTCATGGATACGGCGAAGAGATAAGTCAGATTTGCCCTTACCCGTTTTGTCCTATAAATAGTTCCTTCTCGGGTACTCCTTCTCCATCACATCATTCCACACCTCTAACTTCACTTTCCCGGCGGCGGCGCTGCTTGAGAGCTCCAAGATCTTCAACGAAGCCCCTGCTTCACCAACTCCGAAGCCCTAGATCATATTCCTCGTGATGAGATGGCCATCAACTTCACCGTCCCTGAGGTCAGTTCTTCGTCCCTCTTTTTGTGCTTTTTCTCGCATCCCTGTTCATCCGCAGTCTATTTTACTGAACATTCCCTTTTTTTGTTTTTGTTCTTGTTCCTCCTTATATACCCAAAACCATTAGGATCTGTCCAACAAAATTGTCATCCCCACCGATCAACAACACCTCCAATGTCTTGGTCCGTTAGGGAATCCAGATCCAACCGACCTTATTAACGCCGAAACCAACATGATCCCTTTTAGAGTCGAGAACTTCTCTTTGGATCTATGGAAGGATACCTTCCGTTCCTGGCCCAGTCCTACTGTGGGATGGAAGGATTGGTTCTTGAGGGTCAGCCACTTAAATGAAGTCCAATGGGGTGAGAGAAAACTAGACCAATGCATCAGGTTGTCTATTGCCGATATGCATAGGAATGAATCACTGCTGATAGCTGCATCATACTTCTAGTCAGACACCCTCAACGCTTTTGTCTTTGGCCACGGCCCTGCTTCCCCTACTCTTGCCGATGTAGTCATGTTCACCGGTCTAGATGTATCCTCCACCAATAGCACCCACTTTTTTGACACCACTCCTAGTGCCAAAGTAGAAACTCGCTCCATCGGCGGCTGGTCGGGGTACATTCAGAAGTACCGTAGGACGGGGCCTACCAATATAAAGGAACAAACCACCTTCCTGAACATGTGGCTGGACAAGTTCGTATTCTGTGGCCGATCGGCAGGACCGACCTCCGTCTATCTATCAGCAGCAGAGAGACTGGCTAACGGTGGCCGATTCCCTCTTGGCCGATACTTGCTTGGCGCTGCCTACCATGTTCTCCACCAGGTAGCTAAGAAACTCCTGCTCGGCCAGCCCATCGGCAACTTGGGGTGTCTCTGGTGGTTTATCAACATGTGGCTCAGTCTCCACATGCACAAGCGCCTTGAGTTCGATCTTTTCGCGCAGCGTTTCCCCAAAGATATAACCGAGGACCATAAATTGGGTGAAGAAGAATCGGCAACACGCCCTCCCCTGAATTTTGGCAAGGCTGCCATAGTTCTACCTGGTACAGGGGGTAATGCAGATCAGGTCAGCCGATTCTTCCAAACCTTGTATGAAGGCCTGACCAGAGAGAAACGAGCATGGTTGCCTTATGACGATCCAGACACCATGTTTCCTCTAGTTTTCAACCCGTTCGATGATACTCTCAACAAGGATCACGAAGTGATGATGGCACTGATCACTCCCAGAGCCATACCAGTGAACTTCTTTGGTAGTGGGAAAACTTCTATCCAAACCTATGAATTTTACAACCCATGGGCATTAGCCCGTCAATTGGCTTTCGGCCAGCTGCCGATTGCACTCTGTTATGCCGATGTGATAAAACCCAGAGAAGCCATCACCAATCTTCTTGAATGGATTCGAGTAGCCCAACTGCCACCAAGTGCCGATACAGATGCAGACTTGTCTGAGTGGGTTCCAGCCGCCTTCATCACTCAGTCATACAAACAATGGTGGGCAGAATGGAAGGAGCACCTGTTCTGCAGATCGGCTCTTACATACCGCGGCATGATCGATCATCAGTACAAAGTCCCCGAAAATACTGTAAGTACCTCCAAACTGATGTTCTGACTCTTCTATTTTCAGTTTCATTAGTAACTTACTCTTTGTGTGACTTTTCAGGTCGATGACACTCCCCCGTCAGTCAGCAGAAGCGGCAAGCCGATTGATTTGTTTCCATCGGGTCCGATCTCCTTAATCGGCAACAATGCTCCTACCCTGGCCGCCATAATGCACCGAGGTGTGCGCCTCAAGAAAGTAACCACCAAGAGGACCAAGACATCTCCATCGGTAGCTGCTTCTGCCTTGGCACAGGCGTTCAAGGTATACTTTCAATTTTTACACCAATTTCACTCTTGTGTCTGTTGTACTTGCATTCACAAATCTCCCTTTCTGTATCAGCACACCAGCGCATCGGCAAGGACCAAAAGCAAAGGTGCCGATGCCCCCCAGTCCAGCCAGCAGAAGAGAAAAGGTGCCAAGAGTACTAGAGCACAAATAAAGCGCCAGAAAGTAGCAACTCCACCTCCTCCTCCGGTATCTCCAATCCCGGTGGAATCCTCTCCTTCTTCTCTAGAAACACAGACACAACAAGCACCATCTCCTCCTCCAGTGCAAGAAGCACCGCAAGTAGAAGAACCCCAACCAGAAGAACCTCAACCAGAAGTCCCTCAGCCAGAAGTCATATCAGCTGATGTGCATGAACAGACTACCGATCCAGCAGGTTCCATTATAGCATCGGTGGTCTCTTCCATCCAGACAAGCATTGCTCCTCCTCAAGGTAACACGCTTTTATAATATTGTTGCCGATGAACTTAATTTTTCTGCTTTGTAACCACTTCTGTTAATTTTTCAGCTGACATAGTTCCATCGGCAACTCCAGCCGATCAACCCGTGGCTCCATCAGCATCTTCGAGTCAGAGGCAAGAGATTGCCCTAAAGCAAGTAAGTTATCCAACCTCTGTTTGCATCATTTACCAATACCTGACCATAGAATAACTCGTTTCATTTTTTTTCAGGAGCAGGACTCTCCCGACAGCTTGTTCTCCTTCGCCATCGACATCTCCGAAGATGAGGGTGAAGAAGCAAGCTCTTCTCGGGCAGTTATGATCACATCAGCAGAAGTTAGGGCGAAGCTGGAAGAATTATCGGCTCTCCTCCACCAAGACACAGCCCAGCTAGTCGATGATTCTGATCCGGCCAAAGCTTTATTCAAGACTCTGAGAGGCCAAATCCCCGCCGATGCTGAAGAAGTTCTTTTCCAAGCAGCACACCTGGAGAGCCGTCAACTGCAGTACTGAAAGCCCAAGTTTGGTTTTGGTAATTAATGACACCAAGTTGCTAATGCCTTGTGTTTAAGTGATTTGAGTTAGGCATAGCAACACATGTGATGAAGGTGCATGGTGGCATGGAAAGGTGGCCACACGATCACAAAGGGATGAAGCATGAAGTGGAGATCATGGTGATAGACGAGGAGCAAAGTTATCAAGGCAAAGGTATAAACATAGGGTTTTACTTTTGCCGGTCTAAGATGAGTAGAGAAGTGATTGACCGGGTTTAGAATAGATAGCCGACTATCAAGAGGGGAAATCACGGTTATCTCTCGAATCAAGTGCTACTAGGTCCACATCTTGAGCATATGCATTAGGATCTAGTAAAGTGCTAACTTAACTCATTTGGTAAAAATGTTTGTGAAAATCTAACACACTTGCACTTTGGTGGTGGACACTTGTTGATGTTAGCACATTTGCAAAGGAGGTGGAGTTCCTAGGGTTGAGAGGGGTGTGGGTTCCTCTCTCACATTCTGATTCGGCGCTTTTGAGAAAAATAAGAGTATATTTTCTATTACGCCGATGGGAAATTTGGTGAAGTCACGGGAGTGTTTTCTCTCTGAGAAACACTCACCGGACGCTGGGTGCGGAGGCACCGGACGCTGGCCTCAGAGTCCGGTGTGCTGTCAGAGCTTGACTCTGCTAGGGTTGAGCACCGGACGCACTCTGGTAGCGTCTGGGGGTTAGCGTCCGGTGTGAGGGGTTTTTGTAACCCTCTCTGCGCACGAGTCCGGTGAGCACCGGACCATCCGGTGCCCAGCGTCCAGTGAGGTCGCGAGTTTGACAAACTCTCTACGCATGAGTCTGGTGTGGACTTGCAGAGCGTCCGGTGTGTTGCGGGTAGCCGTTAGAAACTGACGCGCGAGATTCAAGTTCGACACGTGGCCAACTCTAGTGCACCGGACGCAGGAGGTCGAGCGTCCGGTGCTCACTTAGTAGCGTCCGGTGCCCCCGTTTTCAGCCCAGTGAAAGTGGCCAACGGCTAGTTTCTTTGAGGGGCCTATAAATAGTTGGTGGCCGGCTTTGGGAGGCTCTCTCTTGCACATTTGATTATTTGAGGCATACATTGAGCTAGAGAACACTCCTTCCACTCATCTCCTTGCTTGATTGCTCATCCTAGTGAGATTGAGTGAGATTCAAGTGCATTGCATTGAGAGTTGCATTTAGTGGCACTTGATTCTTGAGTTTGCTGCGGATTTCTTGTTACTCTTGGGTGTTTCCCGACGCCCTAGACGGCTTGGAGCAGCGGTGGTGTTGAGCTCGTGATTGGAGATTGTTCCGAGCCTCACCAAGTGACTTGTGAGGGGTTCTTGAGCCTTCCCCGTGGGAGATCGCAATTGGCTACTCTAGTGGATTGCTCGTGGCTTGGAGGATCCCCATCTTGTGAGTGGATGTGCGGCACCCGCTGAGGGTTTGGCTTTGGATTGCCAATTAGCTCGTGATCCATCAAGTGGGTGTATCGCCACAACGAGGACTAGCTTGCCGGGAAGCAAGTGAACCTCGGTAAAAAATCTTGTGTCATCTCTTGCCGAGGATTCTCTTGTGATTGTGAGTGATTGATTGGATATATCTCTACTCTACAACGTTGGTATAACAATCACTCTCCACTCCTTACTTACTTGTATACCTTGCTAGTTGTTTAGCTTGTTTAGTTTAGTCTTCTTACTTAGGAGTGTAGCTAGCCTTCTCTTGTTGTTGTGCTTTAGTGTTTAGTCTTGTACTAGTTTTGTATAGGTGGCTTGCATAGCTTAGTTGAGCTAGTGCTAGAATTGCTTCACCATTTGTTTTACTAACTCACTTGTTTAGTGAAGTTTGTAGAAATTTTAAATAGGCTATTCACCCCCCCCCTCTAGCCATTTGGACCTTTCAAGTACCAGAGGGCTGCCCAGCGCCTTGCCGACAGAGCCGCTCAGACTCGCCTTTCTGAGGAGATGATGAAAGAAAAGATCCTGACCGATGAGAAGCACAAGAACATCGGCACCTTGAAGTCCTCAGGAGACGCACTGAAGCAGAAGATCTCTGATCTATCGGCAAAAAGAGAAGCCCTGTTGGCAGAACTCAAGCAAGTGGAGGAAGCCCTATCCCAAGCCCAACAGGAAGAGAGCCAACTGCCAGAGACCATCAAACTCCTTGAGCAAGAGCAAAATGCCCATGGTCGCAAAGCACTGCAGTTGAAGAAGAAGTTGAAGCCGATAGAAGGTTCCGCCGATGAAGACGTCAAAGAGATAGAAGCAGCCAACCAAATCCGCCTACGTGCCTTATCGGCCGTCCAAGCGCTGCTAAACATGTGAGCCCTTCATCGGCAAGATACCCGCTTCTCTCTGCTTCCCAGCCTTTTTGATGTTTAGTCTAGCCGATAGGACTGTTATCGGCATCCTTTGAAACATTAAGTCCAACCCCAGATACATTTCAATCCAGCCGATAGGAGTGTTATCGGCATTTAAACTTTTATGCATCGACCCATATACTTGGGTAGTACTTCTTCCGATATTTGCCATTTAATGCTTTGGGAAATTCGATCCCTTCGAGGGTTTCTAAGATATAAGCGTTACCAGGAGCCGATCGACTTATCCGATAAGGACCCTCCCAATTGGGAGACCACTTCCCAAACTTTGAACTTTTAGTCCCGATCGGTAAGATTAATTTCCATACTAAGTCTCCATCGGCAAACTCCTTAGCTTTTACCTTCTTATCATACCATCTGGCAACTCTTTTCTTATTCTCTTCTATACTCATCAAAGCCCTCAGTCGATGCCCTGCTAGATCATCCAACTCGTCTGTTATCAAAGTAGCATAATCATCGGCAGTCAACTGATCTTGAAAAGATAATCGCCTAGACCCAGCCTTAATCTCCCAAGGTAATACTGCATCATGCCCATACACCAACTGATAGGGTGAAACCTTGGTCGATCCATGACAAGCCATCCGGTATGACCATAAAGCCTCATTTAACAACGTGTGCCACCTTCTAGGATTTTCTTCAATCTTCCGTTTAATAAGCTTAATAATTCCTTTGTTAGATGCCTCGGCCTGCCCATTGGCTTGAGCATAGTAAGGAGAAGAATTCAACACTTTAATCCCCATACCGATCGCGAATTCATCAAACTCCCCTGATGTAAACATAGTGCCCTGATCGGTAGTAATTGTTTGAGGAATCCCAAATCGGTAAATAATATGCTCTTTCACAAAATCAATCATATTGGCCGATGTGACTTTCTTCAAAGGAATAGCTTCAACCCATTTGGTGAAATAATCGGTGGCAACTAGAATAAACTTATGCCCTTTGCTAGATGGTGGATAAATCTGGCCGATCAAATCAATAGCCCATCCTCGGAATGGCCAAGGCTTTATAATAGGATTCATAGCCGATGCAGGCGCCCTTTGAACATTACCAAACTTTTGACACCCTTGACACCCTTTGAAATACCTAAAGCAATCCTCAAGTATAGTCGGCCAATAATATCTGTTCCTCCTAGTCATCCACTTCATCTTAAAAGCCGACTGATGTGCTCCACATACCCCTTCATGGATTTCTCCCATCAAACTCTTAGCTTCATCATCACCTAAGCACCGGAGAAGAATCCCATCAATAGTTCGATAATACAATTCATCTTCAAGGAGCACATACTTGGTGGCTTGAAACCGAACTCGTCTTTCGACTTTCTTAGATGGATCTTTCAAATAATCAATGATTTCTTTTCTCCAATCATCGGCACCTATTGCCGATATTGCATTAATCATAGGCTGATATCCTGAGGCATACTGAGCCAACCAATTGGCCTCTTCATTATGTAATCGAGGAACATGCTCTAATCGGAAATCTTTGAATTCCTTTAACAATCGCATACTCCTTTCGTAATAAGTTATGAGGACTTCACTTCGGCATTCATAGCTCCCAGCCAATTGATTTACAACCAGCATAGAATCCCCGAAGACTTCAACAGCATCAGCATGAACTTCTCTCAATAACTCTAATCCCTTTATCAAAGCCTAATACTCAGCCTGATTATTCGTCGACGTGGCAACAATCGGCAAGGAAAACTCATACTTCCTTCCCCGAGGGGAAATCAATACTATGCCGATTCCTGCCCCCCGGTCACATGTGGATCCATCAAAGAAGAGCGTCCAAGGTACAATTTCCAAAGCCTCCACTTCACCGCAATGTTGAGTTACAAAATCGGCCATAACCTGTCCCTTAACTGCCTTAGCCGATTCGTAACGCAGATCAAATTCCGACAGCGCCAAAATCCATTTACCGATCCTGCCACTCATAATCGGCATAGACAGCATGTACCGGACCACATCATCCTTGCAAATGACAGTGCATTCGGCTGATAGCAGGTAGTGCCTCAATTTGACACAAGAGAAATACAGACACAAGCATAGCTTCTCAATAGCCGAATACCTGGTCTCAGCATCAATCAACCTCCTGCTTAAGTAATAAATCACACGTTCCTTCCCTTCAAATTCTTGAATTAAAGCCGAACCGATGACCATCCCATCGGTAGACAAATACAATCTGAAGGGTTTCCCTTGCTGGGGTGGAATCAGAACTGGAGGACTCACTAAATAATTCTTGATTTCATCCAGAGCCAATTGCTGTTCTTTCCCCCAGACAAACTCTTGATCGGCTTTTAGTTTAAGAAGAGGACTGAAAGCACGAATTTTACCAGACACTGATAAAATTTACCTTGCCGATCAAGGACTGGAGCTCAGTCTTGTTGGTAGGGGCAACTATTTTGTTGATAGCCTCAATAGATCTTCGACTGATTTCAATCCCCCTTTGATGCACCATGAAACCAAGAAACTGCCCTGCCGATACACCAAATGCACACTTATTGGGATTCATCTTCAAACCATGCTTTCTCGTGCACTCCAACACCTTTCGTAGATCGCCAAGATGCTTTGTGAAGTCCCCAGACTTAACCACCACATCATCAATATAAATTTCCACCAGCTTAGCGATGAACTCGTGGAATATGAAATTCATGGCCCTTTGATAAGTAGCACCAGCATTTTTCAAGCCAAAGGTCATGACTATCCATTCAAATAACCCAACATGACCAGGACATCTAAATGCAGTTTTTGGAATATCCTCTTCCACCATGAATATTTGATTGTATCCTGCATTGCCATCCATGAAGCTAATGATCCGATGCCCAGCCGCAGCATCAACTAGCAGATCGGCAACTGGCATTGGGTAGCCATCCATCGGTGTAGCTCTGTTAAGAATCCTGAAATCAATGCAGACCTGAAGCTTCCCGTTCTTCTTGTAAACCGGAACAACATTGGAAATCCACTCGGCATACCGACACTGCCGAATAAATTTGGCTTCAATAAGTTTAGTTATTTCGGCCTTGATGTCAGGAAAAATATTAGGATTACATCGGCGAGCTGGCTGCTGATGTGGCCGAAATCCAGACTTGATAGGCAACCGATGTTCAACAATCGATCGGTCCAAACCAGGCATCTCAGTATAATCCCAAGCAAAGCAATCTTTATATTCCTTTAACAAATCAGTCAATTGTTGCTTACTGTGGGGGTATAAACCCCTATACCCTTACGGCTAGACTTGGGCCAGGAGGCTTGGCCCATTACGAGACAAGTTCGAGGCTTGATCCGACAGCTCGGAGTTTCGCGCAAGGAAACAAGACGTGGAGATCAAGCAGGATTCTAGTCGGTTAGAATAGGAATTGATATCGAACTATCTATGGCAATTGTAACCGACTAGGATTAGTTTCCAGATCTGTAACCCTGCCCTCTGGACTATATAAGGAGGGGCAAGGGACCCCCCTAGACACATTATTCTCTCAATCCAATACAATCAGACACAGGACGTAGGTATTACGCCAACTCGGCGGCCGAACCTGGATAAAAAGCTTGTTCGTGTCTTGCGTCACCATCGAGTTCGTAGTTTGTGCACCGTCTACCAATAAACTACTATCGTGGGCCTACCCCAAGGTAGACTGCCGACCAGCTTTCGTCGACAGTGGCGCGCCAGGTAGGGGGTGCGCGTACAACTTCTCCGACGAACAAGATGGTCATCGTTCCAGCTTCCGCGGCCGTGCCCGAAGGCCTCACGTTCACCGTCGGCCAGATCACGTGGATGACGCACGGCGGCGGTCTCACGACCACGGTTTCGGAAGGAACCCAGATCCAATCTGGGATGACGGCGGCATCGGCTCCGACCACACGGATGCTGGTACCGAGCACCCGACCACCACTCCCACGCTACAAGGGAAAGAAGATTGACGGCTCGGATCTTCTCCGAGCACTTGATCGCGCTAATTCCAAGCTTCTCGAAGCTTCCCAACTAGTAGATGGGATTTTACGTCGACCTGATCAAGCCGCACCGGCGGATTTTTTCAACTCCTACCGGCCAACTCGTGTCGTCACACACGAACAGCTGGGGGCGACTCTGACGATAACCTCCACCCCCTCGGGACGGTCCGTCAAGATCAAGGCTGATCCGGAGGAAAGGTATCCTTGCGGTCTGAATAACTCGGCCTCTCTCTACTCACGGCACGTCCAATCCCTTTTCAACGAGGCGGGTTGGCAGCCAAAGTGGAACGGTCGACCAGCTCGTCACCACGTCAACATGGTGACGGTCCAAGAACTACGGGACGGCCAGGCCTCCAGCACAAATTCGAGCACTGGTTCCGTTCCCACTGAAGTCATAAACTACGAGGACGAGGACTATGACCTGGATTTGCCTTCACATCCTCCGGGCTTCTCTCGTTTCCCGGTCTTCCCACCCCGGCGAGGAGACATTGTTTTCAATGTCAGCGCCGACGAGCCGGTCGTCGATGGAGAAACAGACGAGCAGAGGTAGCTCCGCGAGCAGCGTAACGCCGATCGCGCCCGACGACGCGCGGACGAGGAATGTCAAATCCCGCCACATAATCTCAGCGACGCTTTCGACATGGTCGGGGATCAGCCAGTTTATAAAACGCCAAGCGCCAACGTGGCTGTCGCCATGGCCAATTTAGATCGGCTCCCTGATACCCCCGAGTGCCAGGGCGTCCGAACCAGCGTTCGAGCACATCTGATCGCCGCGATGGGACAAACAGCCACTCTGCTCAAAAGAGTCCAAGCCGTCTCCTATATGGAGGCCACCTCCGACCAGACTCACTCAGGACTTAACTTAGCACTAATGAAAGTAGGCCTAGGCTGATCACCACTACCTATATCTACTTCTACCAAATCATCGGCCGATGTGAACCCCTGGCCTAATTTTCCATCATCGGCGAACCTATCCATTAAAAACCATCTTCAGAACCGACAACTTGGATCGGTGGAATTTCATAATCGGCAACCTTGAGAAAATCCTTTTCCCAAGCTTCTCCTGAAATACACCTAGTCCTTTCATAGGTGTCTGCCTCTGCCGATGCAATAACATAGGAAGAATCTCCCGGGACAATCTCAATCTTGTCACCTACCCACTGGACCAAGCACTGGTGCATTGTAGACGGGATGCAACAATTGGCGTGGATCCAATCTCTCCCCAGCAACAGATTGTAGGCACCTTTTCCATTGATCACGAAGAAGGTCGTCGGCAAGGTTTTGCTGCCGATGGTCAATTCTACGCATATAGCTCCTTTAACTAGGGATACATTGCCCTCGAAGTCCTTGAGCATCATATCGGTCTTGGTCAGGTCCTGATCTCCTTTTCCAAGCTTCCGATACACTGCATACGGCATGATGTTGATAGCAGCCCCACCATCAACTAGAATCTTGGTCATCGGTTGCCCATCAACTCTTCCTTTGACAAACAGAGCCTTGAGATGTTGCCTTTCATCATCGGCAGGCTTTTCGAAGATAGCTGTCATCGGATCCAGAGCCAATTGAGCTATTTGGTCGGAGAACTCCAACTCATCATCACTGGATGGCGCAAGAAACTCCATCGGCAACATAAAGACCATGTTGACATCTGCCGATGGACCTTTCCCCTTAGAATCTGGTTGTTGCTGATCTCCAGATTGTCCAGAGTTCTCTCCTTTGCTTAACTCTTCTCGCCTCTCGCGCTGCAGCCTTCTTTTCTGTGTCCTGGTCAACCCCTCTGGACACCATCGAGGAAGTTGCTGCTGCCTTACTGCTGGGCGACGATTTTCCCTTGACTCCATCCGATAAGTATTAGCATCCCTGCAAAATATGAACTCATCGGGAACCCGTGCATTAGCCATTTCTTCAAGTTCTTCTTGGTTCTTGGGAAAATATTCAACACGATCCCTAAGCCTGTCATGCACACTGAGCCTGCCCCCCAGCCGATCATGAACGGATGCTCTCCCCCTAATCGGCCCATTAGATCGCCGATCATTATCACGATAGTACCGATCGGACCTGTCATACCGGTCGTAACCGTTGCACTCAGGACAATCTCTGACAGTGGGAAGTTTGATATTTTCCTCCCAACAATGAATGAAGAACGGGCAATTCCAGTGGTCCCTATGCCGATTCCACTCCTGTCGGCGTCTTTCCTCTTCCCGACGATAATCCTCTTGATGGCGCCGATACCGATCTTCACATTGCTGCCAAGTCTCCCGGGGCCTCCGGTGGGTTATCACAATGCCGGACCGGGGAGGCCTTCCTGAGTTAGCTCCCTCCTGGATCAAGCCTTTCCCTTTTGCATCGGCAGTAGTGATTTGATGCTGAGGATCCACCGATGCACTTCTTTCAGCTACTTCTGATGTTAAGACCTTGGCCTTTCCCTTAGCATCCAGCATGTTTGTCGGGAAATGATGTTGGTCAATCTTCATCGGCTTCTGGGTCTTGGAGCTGTCAAATTTGATCCTTCCAGATTCTATAGCCGACTGCAGCTGCTGTCTGAAGACCTTGCACTCATTAGTGTCGTGAGAGGTTGCATTGTGCCACTTACAATATTTCATCCTCTTTAATTCTTCAGCCGATGGGATCACATGATTAGGTGACAGCTTGATCCGACCTTCTTGGAGTAGAAAGTCAAATATCCTATTGGCCTTAGTGGTGTCGAATGCGAACTTTTCTGGTTCCTTGTGCCCAAAAGGGCAAGACATCGGCTTCTTATTTTTCACCCATTCCGCCAAGCCGATGACTGGTTCTTCATCAGAGTCCGAGCTTGTTGCTTCATCAACGAACGACACCTTTTTGTTCCATGCTCTCTTGGGCTCGAAAGGCTTGATATCTTGATCAGAAATTCTCTGCACCAAATGACTTAAGCTTTCAAACTCCTGAGACGCATACTTGTCCCTGATGTGTGGCAACATACCCTAGAAAGCCAAATCGGCTAGCTGCCGATCATCCAGAACCAGGCTATAGCATTTGTTCTTGACTTCCCGTATTCTCTGCACAAAACTTTCAACCGATTCATCATTGCGTTGCCTCAATTTAACCAAATCGGTGATCTTCTTCTCATGGACCCCAGAAAAGAAGTACTTGTGGAATTGTTTTTCCAGATCGGCCCAGGTAATCACTGAGTTGGGAGGTAATGATATAAACCAAGTGAAAGCCGATCCAGACAATGATGATGAGAATAAACGAACCCTTAACTCATCCCTGTTACCAGCTTCCCCGCATTGGATGATGAACCTGTTGACGTGCTCCATGGTTGACGTGTCATCCTGCCCAGAAAACTTAGTAAAATCCGGTACCTTGTACCGATTTGGAAGCGGGATTAAATCATATGCGGGAGGATACGGTGTCGGATAAGAGTAAGGTTGACTTTGGGTTTTATCCCAAATTTGTCCCTCATCACTTCAGCGATCTTATCGGCCCAATAAGCATCAGCATCTTGCCGATGAGGCGGTTGCGGATCGGGCGCCTGCTGGTAGGCTTCCACGTGTCGATGCGGCGCACGATCTGCATGGAACATCGGGTTAATCATCTGGCCCCCAATCTGTGGACCACCAAGCTGTTGCCCGCCGATCTGCTGTCCGCCGATCTGCTGCCCAAAATTCACTGGTTGGTTGGGCATTCCCAGATTCTAGAACCCGGGATAGATCTGGCCTTGCTGGTACCCTGTAGCCTGATGACTCTGTTGGGGTGTTTGCGGAAAGACTTGCTGCCCAAGCCATCCATTATTAGCGTCCATCGGCATAGGACCTGTCGATGACCGGTAATTGGGCATGATCATTGGATTGACATACCCTGGCTGAGTCACAAACCTCTGTTGCATCAGCATTGAGTCTGCCGATGCATTAGGCATCTGGAACGTCGGAGCTTGAGAATTCCCAGTGTAAGGTCTTGCAGTAGTAGTTGTGGTATACTGGGGACTCTGATTCATCGGCATGCTTAGGGGTGCCGATGTCATAGTAGCCTTGCCTCTCACATCAGTCATCTGTGATGTACCCGGTGTTAACTCTGGAGGCATACCATAACCCCACCAGTTAGGAGGAGGAATCGATCCCGACATTGCCGATGCCAACAGATCTGTAGCGAGTTTAATCTGCCCATCTAAAGTCGGTGGATTTGTCATTGGCGTAGATCGTGCATTAGTGACTCCTAACGTGCTTGGAGGGACAGGAATTTCCAGGCCCGCAGCGGCGGTAGCAACCGATGGAGCTGTGACCACCGGTGATCCTGGCTGATGATGAGAAGGGCCCACATAATCTGGGGGCAATTGTCCTTCCTTGAAAGTTCTAGCCACGGCATTGAAAACCGTATTGGACAGTACGCCAGCTTGGTTAATCAAAGCACGGTTGATAGCACTATCAACCATCTCTTGAAGTTTACCAGGATTGGCTTCAAAAGTAACCTGCCGAGGTGCCGGCAGTGCATCCTTCTGGATCACTTCGCCGCTCCTGTTCATGCTGAAGGACCTCAGGCATTGCTGCTTGTAATCCTCCATGGCTTTAGCAATAGCTTGCTTCTGCTCATCCTTGAGATTGGCTTCCGTCACGGGGATGACGTTCTCCTGATCAAACTCAGAAGTCGACATGTTGATCTTGATCTTGGATCTGTCCTACCAGGCGTGCCAAAAGATGTGTTGATGCAAAAGCTGATCTGCAAACACAAAGGGCTAATACCCGATTTAAACGTTAAGGCGTGCCAGCCGATTTGACCTTACTATCGGCAAAGGTGGTAACTCGAATACTTTGGTCCTGACAACAGCGATGCGTCCGGATGTCACGGCCAAGAGGTATCCACGCGGAACTTGAGAACACGCCGAGCTTAAGTCGACGAATTCCTAAGAACTCGTAATGAAAAGAAAAAGTATGACGAAGTCGTCGAAAAAGTAGATGCTTGGAATATGAGTAAAACGTGTATTTGATTGGTTGATTGATAGATAGATGTCGATTACAAAGCCCTAGGGTCCATATTTATACCCTGCCCAAAGAGTTACAACCAGACACGACTAGAACTCGAATTCCAAATTACACAGAATCCGTATACAAAACGATTTAAATAACTAAGGAAAACGTAAAACTATCCTCACGTGACAAACTAGAACATCCCCACCAGCCGATCGGCAACTTCCAGGTTCCCCCTTCGTATCATCGGCAGACTCCTTTGTCATAGCCATCGGCACAAACACATCATCACCTATGGACTTGGTCACGTTCAACCACCCTTCCATCGGCAACCATCTTCATCGGCAACTCACCCTGTAGATCAAGCACCACCGTCCTATCTTACCGATCTACACTTTACCGATTATGGACACGTGCCCAAAAACGGTGTCAACAGACTCTCTAAGTAGAAGAATGCTTTAGAGCGAGCTGCAGCAGGCAAACGTTGAATTTTAAGAGTGCTTAAGAGTGTGCATTTATTACTGTTGTTGAGATGCAATAGCAAACTTTGGTCGTTATAGCCGATGTTTATGTTGGATTTTATTTTTTAAAAATGAATAGACAGAAAAGTTGTCGATTATATTAAAAAACAGATGAAATTCAGACTAGGCAAACAAATAAATACAACACCGATCGGTTGGATTGAGACATCAATACCTATCGAAACCCCAACTATTTTGGTACTGCTCCACAAAATCCATCATGGAGCCGCTCCATAAAGAACTGGATTTTCTGAAGTATCTCTTTAGGTACTCTCACAACTCTGCACTTTTTTCTTGAATTGAATGCGTGGAATTGAAACCGTTTAACTAAAAAAATGTAGAGCAGAGCTAAGAAAACGTGGAGTAAAGTAGTCCCAAACATCTTTTAAGGAAAAAGAAAAAAACAACTCCTCAAGCCAGTCTGAATAGGACATCACACGAGCCGCAACTCAATATAGACACACGCTTAACTGTCACCAAACCACCACATACTGGTCGCTACACTGCAATGCCACTCCGGTAAGACAAGGCCATCAAGACAAAAACACCCTTGTCATCGCTTGCTGTCATTATCGACGATGTCCCACACCGAGTAGCCCACTGCTAAGCAGGGCTAGCCGCTATAATCCACTAGAAGAGCTAGTTTTATTTTTGGGAGCTGCTGCTTTGTACAACCTCCCTCACAGTATAAAGAACCTGCTCCTGTTACAAACAGTAATTAATTACTCCCTCCATCCCAAATTGTAAGTCATTCCAAAAATTTTAAAGAGTCAAAGCATTTTTATGTTTGACCAAAATTATAGAAAGAAATACTAAGAATTATAACGTAAAGTGAGCATACTATGAAAATATAATTAAGAAAGAATTTAATGATACTTAGTTGGTATCATAATAATTATTATTTTATCATATAAATTCGGTTAAACTTAGAAAAGTTTGACTCTTCAAGATTCTTGAAATGACTTACAATTTGGGACGAAGGGAGTACATTATATGAAAACCTTAGATACGCTCACTAATGACGCCCTTGTAGCTTTGCTCAAAATTGATTCGTCTTGACGAGGCAATTGGGTGTGTCCCTTGCCTGTCAGTCTGTCACCTTTGCGTGGCGCGCTGGGCATCATTCATGTGTCCCTGCTTTTCGTTTTCTTGGTAATGCCAAGGGTGATGAGTTGTTGTTGTTTATCGCAGGAATCTGCACCGGGTAAGGCGGATGCACATACGGGAAGAGATTAACTGAAGTCCCGTAGCCATTGTGTGTGCACTGCAGATTCATGGTGCCATGCTCCATGGAGTAGGCGACCACCACACCCCAAGGTAACTCGAGGAAGACGACATCAACGTCGGTTGGGTGGAAGCCGACTGGCGTGACGTGAGAACGACCTTGTCCTGCAGCTGCGGCGGCTTCTGGGTTCCGTTCCAGCAGCTCCGCGATGCCAACCCGATGCAGCAGCGTCCACGCGTCCTGTGCTATCCTCGTCGTCGTCCTCCTCCTCCTCGTCGTCGTCGTCTGTGAATCGTTCCACTCCCACACCTCCAGCACCGACGCGTGCGACTGCGCGAACCGGAGGCCGCCGCCTCCGGATCCGCCTCCGCCATGGCGCTCCCCTATCACCCGGTCCCGTTTGCGGCTGGCGAGATGGCGAGGCAGCGCAATGACTTGGAAGGAGTCGCTCGCGCTGTGATATGCTATGGCCGTGTCGTCCCGCGGCTGCAGCCAGTAGGCGGCGCCGCTCTGTCCCAGCACCGGACGCGGCCGGAAGTCGTGCTCGAAAGGGAGGGAAGACTCCGACAGTGAGATCCTTGTGCTCTCCCACTGGCCGGCGCCCGAGGAGAAGACTTTGAGGCGAAGGTACGCGTCTTCCATCTGCCATTGCTCGATCACCACCACCTGGAACTGAGATCCCGAACCCGCCGTGCAATTCGCCACCGTCGTCAGGAGCGCGCACTGCGGGTCGTAGCAGAGGGACGACGACCGCAGCTCCGGGAGAACCACGCGCTGCCGCGTCACAGGGTTGCACACGTAGTACTGCGCACTTCGCGAGGTGGGACGGCCCTTGGCGCACAGCAGCAGGCCGCCCGTCGTCGAGTGCGCCGCCACGACGACGACGCCGGTGCGCCACCACGACGAGGAGAGGGAGGCCTCCGCCAGCTCCTCGGTAGTACGCGCGCTGGAGGAAGAGGAACTGGGAAACAAGGCGAGGTTCGTCGTGTCGCCGTCGCCGAGCACGACGAGCTTCTCCGGCGCATGGCTTGAAGAGAGGAAGCGCGGAAGAACCCCGCTGGCGTCTCGGGCGAGGTCCAAGAAGACGCCGGCGCGACACCAGTACCGGCGCCGGAAGCCGGGGCTGCGGACGAGGGCGTTGTAGCGGCGCGAGGTGGCGCCGAGGCGGAGGAGGTTCTTGGGAGCCACGCGCGGGAGGATCTCCTCCAGCAGCAGGCTGTCGCACACGGCGTCCATGGTTGCCAAGATTGATCAGCACGAGCCAACACACAATGCTATCCAATCCAACAGCGGCCTGTATATGTATATGTATACGCGGCAGCAGGATGGAGACGGATCGAGAGGAGACCTACCGTGCCTTGCCCAGAAGACGAGCCGGACTCGTTCACGCTAGCAAGTGATTCTTCAGCGAGAGAACCGATTTCTTTTCTGAATCCTGACGATAGAAACCAATATGTGGATTGTTCTGAACCATCCAAGATCTATCCGATTTCTCCTCTTTTTGGTTTTGATTTATTACTTTGCTTTGCTTTGGATTCATCTGCTCTCTTTAGGAACCAATGCGATTTTCGTAGAATCTGGCAATTCGTCAGAGGCTCCGTGACTCCATAGCATGGTCGACGCCCATCACATTGCAACGGAGATTTTTCTTTTAGATTACAGAATAAGGACAGTGGACAGATGCCTCTGAATACTGAAAGAAACATGTTGAATGCTCAGTTATATGTTTTGAATTTCATAAGAAACTAAGGACCTGTTTGGTACAGCTTAAGCTGTTGTGAGTTTTTTTTTTTTTGCCAAACATTTATTTCCAAAACAGCTTCATGGGTGAAGCTGTTTTTTCTCTCCTCTCACAAAGACATAAGTTGGATGAAGCTGGAAAAAATAGCTTATTGCAGCTTCTCCCTCATTTCTCTCTCTCAACTATGCATGAAGTAGTTGGTGAAGCTATTTTGTCAAACACTTTTTCCAAAACAGCTCAGCTTCTAGAAAGTCACTCATGAAGCTATTTTCTAAAAAAACAGCTTTACTAGTGAAGTTGAGCTGTGCCAAACAAGACCTAAATAGAAATCAACAACCATTATGACGCATCATAATGGTCTAAATTTAAGAATTCTTTGTCCATTGTAAGGCATTATATATGCTAGTCTTATATATTGGTCCGATCTTGTACGAATGCGTCTCTGAGTTATGTTTTTTTCTTCTCAGCTGCAAACTATAGTAAACCAGCACTACCTAGCCACCAACGTGATAACTGTATTTTTCACCTTGTGCATCTATATGAACGATCTAGTGAAGACTTAACATGGCCAAGGTACTTGCTCTCCTTAGAGCAACCACAATGTGTGGCAAAAGTAGTCTATAGTGATTATTACCTACCAGCTACCTGATACATTGTAAGGACAGTCTATAGAATGGTCAATAGCAAAAGCAACCCATAGCACTATGGGCTGCCAATAAAACAATAAAAAATCTTATATTCATTGTACACCTGCAGTGGCGGAGAGGTTGAGGATGGAGTTCTTCCATCCACTCGCCCGAAGGGACATGAGAGGTTCACGCGAGATTTTTTTATTTCAACCTAGGACCCACTCCTATAGCCTGGGTGATCTATACACATTGTGGTCTAAATTTTAACTATTGCCACATGTTGTGGGGCCCATCCCTATGACCTACCATATACATTGAGCTTGCTCTTAAATGAACCATGAGTAATGAAATTAGGTATTATGGACTAATATACATAAAATGGACACTAGAAAGAGATTTACTATTTACGAATATCAGTTTCATTCAGTTGTGTTGCAATAGAGTTGTTACAAAAATGCACCCACGTAAGTTTCATAAAATCTTGATGTATATTAATTAGACATGAAAGTAGAGCATATTTAATGTTGTATGTTGTCACTGAGTATACTCACTGAAATTAATTATCATGTTGCATTACTAAATGTGTCAAGAATGCCACATCTTCACTTAATGAGGCCATTGTACTGTGCAGGTGACTAGCATATGTCTTGATTTTGCTACTACTACAAGCACGATTCGATTGAAGGTATGTTTAACATCTATGTTGCTCTTTACGGTCCCATGATGTAGTACAAGCTCATTCTTGATTCTTCCATGGGCTATTGCTCTTTACATGATCGACTTATCAAATACAAGGTAGAATTTCGGTAGGTTCTAATCCCACTTTGCACAAAAAGTTTGTCTGCCTGACATGCAAGTACTATTGAAGATCATTCAGGCTATGAAACCATATATAAAAGAGTTAAATAGCTAAAGCCTAGCCTATACTAAAACAAATTGTCAAGGATTTTGTGGCCCAATTTACAACTTGTCAACTAACCAAAGCTAGGGGACTTTCTTACCCTAGACTCTTAGCTCCACTACTAATTCCAAAAGATACATGGCAGACTATTACACTTGACTTCAATGAGGGCCTTTCAAATTCACCATTTTATAATTGTATCCTTTGTTGTAGTGGAGAAATTCTCCAAGTATGTCAACTTTCTTCCTCTTTCCCGCCCATTCAGTGCACTCCATGTCTCCATTGTATTATGAACAATATCTTTAGACTTCATGGCATGCTAACTTCTTTGTTATAGACAGATCGAAATAGTATTTTCATGTGATATTTGGCAAGAACTTCTTAGACTATTGGGCACAAATCTCAAGATGAGTAGTGCTTATCACCCTTAAATCGATGGACATATAGAAAAAGCTCATCCTGCTCACATGTGTATGGTGCCTAGTAACTTAGGTCTTGTGTTACCTAAATATGTAGTTTTCCAAATTAGGGACCTGGATGGTATCGTTGTGCAACTTTAGGTGCCATTTAACCTATTTAGCAAGTTTAGGACCAAGATATTTAGTTTTGAAAGTTTGAGAGCTAGACGACATTGTCGTGTAAGTTTAGGTATAGATCTAACATCTTAGCTCTACATCAGTGTTAAGTTAACATGTCGTGTTAGCATATATAGCAGGTTAAGGGCCTGATTGATTGGTTACTAAAATTTACCTTGCTCAAGATTTGGCAAACCATAATTTTGGATATTGTTTGGTTTCCTTCCAAAACTTGCCAATTCCTCACATTTGGCTTGCCAAATATATAACAAATTTTTAGTCCAACTTTGGCTTGCCAAATTTTTGGCATAGTAAATTTCGATCGCAAACCAATAAGGCTCTAAAGCCTATTCAAACCGGTGCCGGAGTATAAAATAATAAAAAAAATATAAATTTAGATTCTGCATGGCATTGTCCAAGTTTAGGGCCTGTCTGGTTCTTTTCTCAGGCCAGCCAGGCTCGCACCAGCCAACCAGACCAGCTTTGACTAGGCTCAATGCATGCAACACCCTTTTGTTTGGTTGCATGCACGAGAACAACCAGACTAGCTCCAGCTGGTGTTTGGTTGCCTGCATTTGCTTTTCATTCAAAAACTGGCCAGTAGAAACTATGTTTGGTTGCCTGCACCAAGGTCGATATGGTCACCAGTTTACACCTGTGGTATGCTTACCACAAGAATACACAAATTGGCATGAAACTGATAGCAGGTTGACATCATTGGATTTAATATAAGAATGATTTGCAAAATAAAACCAAGGACTTAACTAGCATTCAACATAGGGATCGAAGAACTCAACATGAATAATAGAAAACACCCCACAATGTTATGCATCTTTATTGGCCAGATAGAAGGAAAGACAAGCAAAAATAGAAGAAAATGTAGTTCACATGTTGGCCTCAGCTCTTTTATTAAGTGCTATAGCATAAGAACATGTCAATGGTGGCTACCTAACAAATAAGAAGAACACAAACCAGCACAAATTATTTCGAGCAACCCAAACTCATCACTGAGTGCCATCAACTTGAGGTGTACCCAAGAGTTGCATTCGAGTCGATGATGCTAGAACATTTGATGAATCCCATGACAAAAACAACAACAACAACATGAAATATACACAACATACAGCCACCTCAACTAAGTACCATATGCATCATTGCCCAGAAAAGATCAATTAACAAAGCATATGAAAGAAAACAATAATCAACACAATGATCATGTAAAAAACAACCATTAATTAGCAAATAGCAAAAACGGTGAAGGTCATTGTAGAAAAATACACATATGCATCATTGGCCAAATATAGACCATCACAGCCACTGCCCACAATCTCAGCCCAATTAGATAGAAAAATGCACAGTCATCATAGCATATGTCCTCAATCTAATTCCAAATAATTACTCAAATAGCTAGGTCATCTCAACCCAATTTTGAGCATGCCAATACAATAAAGGTCATTATAATTGAAAATTTAATTTAAGTTCTTTTGCCATTCCTCATCCCATTTACTCATAGGGCCATCATATTTAACAACAACATTGACTTAACAGTAGCTTAGGAAATATGGTTCAACAAATAGTAGCCAAAAATCTCATAAAAAAGCCCCTTAGGACATATGCTCAGACCAAATGTACAACATCATAGACTAGGACAATGGCTTAGAAATAAAAGCATCATCACAGACTTGAGTAATACCTTAGGAAAAAAGGCATTTTCATATAATTGCTCATAATCTCAGAAAGTAGGACATGCATCCAAATCAAAGAACGCAGAGCTTCATATCGCACACTACAAATTAAAGGGAGAGGCGAGAGGGGGATTAGATGAACAAAGTACCCACGTCAACAAGCTGGAGACCCAGCAAAGCACAACAACAGTTAAGAGAGGTCAGATCTGCAAGCACAAATCCAAAACAAACATGATTTGCATACACAAGTTAGGATTTTATAACCAAAACAAAAATAAAAAATAAAAAACACATGGAGACGAATTTATACCATAAAATTAGCTAAGAAATCAGATCTGATGTGCCTACAGCTAGATCAATAACAAATCACACCTAGGGTTTCCAAATCGGTAACGAAAATAGAGAAAAAAGGAGAAAAACTCTCTTACTTCGAGAGATGCAGATCCACGGCACCAGCAAGAAATCCAAATAGAGGGGAAGCATTAGCATGCCATGAATCAATCAAGAGCAAATGTACAGAAGATAGGACGAAGGGGAAGAACATGAACCCTAAGAACCGGAGCGCAGACGGGGACCGATGAGAAGAGAGAGAGGAGGCGAGAATATAGACGGTGGATGGCGAGATTGGGGGAGGTAACCCTATGAACTTCGTGCTATCTCCCCGCGCACGGATTCGCCACGCGCGCGAGCTCGCGGAAGCACAGAGCGAGCCAGACTGAAGAAAAACAACCGATTCAGACGTTCTTCGGAAGCCGGATCCGGGAGGAATTTTTGCACGCACTCAGCTTGGCTAACAGGAGCCGGCTGCATCCCATGAGCCTGGTTCGCCCTAGTTCACCCATATGCGGACAACCAAACAGCCCTTAGGCCAGTCTCAATGCATGTTTCATGAGAGTGTCATGCACATTAAATAGGGTGTCACATAAACATAATTGCTGACTTGGCAAAGTCATTAAATGAAGGAGTTTTATCCCTATAAAACTCCTGTGGCTCGGTTACCTAGTTTATAGTCTTGGTAACTGTGCCATGAAACTATGCATTGAGACTGACCTTAGAGACCTTCATTTTACTTTGACAATGCGTGTCACTTCTTCGGGCAGTAATACAATGCAGCATGTACATGCTCAGCATTGGTTATCTGGACCATCCAAATGTGCTCTGAGATTCGTGCTGCTGCACTTCTCTCAACTGTGTTCACACTTCTCCCTACTGTTTCACACATCTCGATGCAAACGGTATAGATAAGCAATGGCCAACATGTAGACCAAAAAACTGCTTCCTTCTTCGGGCCACGTCTGGGACACTGATTGGCTCAACGGTACCTTTGCCATGTCACCGCTAAGCGGGCTTCGTGGCGGACTGCTTGCTAAACCGCACCCGTTGGGGAGTACGAGTTAAACGGGTCCAAATCTCGGACCCGCAAACGGACCTCACCCACCCGTCGCTCGCTCGATCTCACCGTCTCGACGGCGATGGCGCCGGCGTCGGCAGCGGCCTCGGCGGTGCGGAAGTCTCCGGTCACCGTTCTCCTCCTCTACGTAGCGTGCGCCTTCATCCTGCTGCTGCTCCTCGCCTCCTACTCGCCCGGCCTCCAGCCCCACCACGCCCACGGCCGCAGCCTCCACCGCCGCCTCAAGCTCCACCCAAAGAGCTACCCATCATCCGGCGCTGCCTCCGGTGGGAACGGGGGGCAACAGGAGACGCACCACCATGCGGCCTCCTTCGACCCGACCATCGCCGAGCTGGAGCGCCGGCTGGACGACAAGGAGTGGGAGCGCGAGCACTACAGCCTCCTCCACGGCGCCGAGCCGGATGACCACATGAAGGAGTGGGAGGAGTTCCTCAAGGATGAGGAGGACTTCATCAACGACGACGAGCGATTCAACGTCGCCGACCGCATCCGCGAGCTCTTCCCCAAGATTGACGTCGCCCCGCAGGACGGATTCGTCTCCCTCGACGAGCTCACCACCTGGAACCTCCAGCAGGCCAGGGCCGACCAGCACCATCGCTCCGCTAGGGAGATGGAGCTCTACAACAAGGACGGCGATGGGATAGTCTCATTCGAGGCCTTCAATGCGCTGCGCCAAGAATCCCATGGTAACATCGCCAAAATACTCTGCTTTTGTTTCTGCGTGGAGCAATGAGTGTAGCAATGCAAGGAAAGAATTCCTGCTGTCACTGTATTTTCCTAAGTTGGTTTGCTGATTTCTTGGTTCATGTTCTGCAGGAGAGGGCAATATGCTGGGGTTCCAATGGTGGAAGGAGGAGCATTTCAATGCCTCAGATGCAAACGCTGATGGCTTCCTTGATAAAGATGAGTTCAATGAGTAAGCATTCGTTTCAGTTGTACCAAACATCGAATTTGTTAATAATAATATGGTTCTTCATTATTTCCTGACATCTGCCTTTTGTATTTCCTGTTGCCATTTCAGTTTCCTTAATCCAAGTGATTCGGATAATCCCAAAATCATCAATTTGCTCTGCAGACAAGAAATAAGGTGCATGCTTTGTTAGCCTTATGACTATTTTCTATCCTAGTTTATATTAATTTTAGCAGCATAGCTGTAAAGGATTTCGAGTGGTTTAATCTTGGGTTTAGTCTTAAAAATTATTGGCTTCAGAGTCCTGAATCATCGAGCCATCAAAATATATGTTTGTGAAATTTGTTTCAGACCTTAGCATTTTCATGCTGTAGCAGGCAACAGGCTTTAGCCACTAGGGATCAGTGAACAGATTTTTTAGTTATAGATGCCAGGGTGATACTTAACAATTCCATTGCTGACAAGTGACAAACAGTAATATACATCATAATAACAATCCAAATTCTAGATAGGTTACATTAGCACAAATCAAAGGTCCAAAAAATCATGATCATGCACTTAGATGACTTACATGTACAAAAGATGGTATAATCCTTCAAAACTAAGAGGGTGTTGGTTCACTGATGGGTGAGCCACATGAGCCCATAGAGACATCAATGAAACTTTCTATCTTTGGGTATGATTTTATGAAATCCTGGTAGCATTTGTTCTTACCCTTGCGCTCTTCCTTATCCTGTCGCTTTGACTATGTCACATGCAGTCCAATTAGTATCCTGTGAGGCAAGTTTGATAGCTTTGTCTGAGTGTTTAAAGTTGAAAATTGCTTTTCACATGTGTGGACAACAGTTTCTGCATCTGACACACTGAAAGAAGTGATTTTTGACCCTTTAAACTAAAAATAACCCTGCCCTGCTTCTGTTGAGGTTGAAAACATCTTGCCTTTTTTTAAAAAGTTGAAAATGCATCTGTTGTTGTGCCACATCATCAGTGAGTAGACACCAAACGTCCAAACCTATTCATACCATTTAAATAATTGGGTTTTGGTAGGACAGGGTTCAATTCAGGATGGTTGAGCTTGGGCTGGGCTGGGCTGGGCCTCAATTCAGGATGGTTGAGCTTGCCCTGGGCTAGTCCTCATATAGCGTTATGCTGGCGATGACTTTGTTTAGTCCTATAGACAACAAGTCATATTGGCGTTTGTTATAGGGCTTACTCGTATCATGGATAGGCTATTGATAAAAGTTTTGCTCTTTTCTTGAAGTAACTGATACTAGCTACACGTTACTTTGTTGATATGTTTCTTGTAGTTTTGGCAACAGTTTCTTTCAGCTTGTCTTAACAACTATAGGTTTTATATTCATCTCCTCCTTCTATGTTCTAAGTTTTAAAATACATATAATACTAAACCTTTTATAACTTACAAACCAGACATCTCTATATTGAACCCATGGTAATGAACAAACTAGGCTCTACTTAACACTAAGTATGAGTCACACGTTTTGAGGCATATATAAATCACTTGAAGCAAAAGAAACTAACAAACCTGAGTAAAGCATGTTGCTTTGATTAAAACACCAATGAACCTTTTGAATGATCCAGGTGGATATTCTTCCATCATTAACTATTTAAAAAAACTACCCCAGAGGGATTGACCTCCCCTGAGGTATATCACAGAAGGAAGAAATTTCCTCGAACTGCAGGGTTGAGAAAAGGCCCTGAAAGCTGGCTGCCCAGGACACACTTGCAGCACGTATCTCTGTAGACAGTTACACAGCGAGGGACCTTTTTTTCATGCAGTCCAGCATTTGAACCCAGCTCGGCAGCCTCCCAACCAGAGGACCTACCACCGTGCTATTGACGTGTTTGCCTATTAACTATTTATGTGCACTATTAGAGCACACTTCAGTTTCCTTGAGGTTATGTTTGAAATTCCTTACTCACTATGCCATATCCAGGCAGAGGGATAAAGATGGTGACGGAAAGTTAAACTTTGAAGAATACTTTAGTGCGCTAAATGACCATATACATGGTTATGATGATGAGAATGCAGATATTTCCCATATTGGGAACGTAACAGTTGCGAAGGATCGGTTTTCCAAACTTGACAAAGATAATGATGGGTATGCTAGTGGACACTTGCAATTTCTATCAGAATCTCATATAACCTTCAACCTTTATTCATTTGACAAAAACCTTTTCTGCAGGTTTATTTCGGAGCATGAACTAGAGCCTGTTCTTGATAAGCTCTATCTTTCCGAGCGCTATTATTCTAGACAGCAAGCCATCCATGCTATTTCAGAGGTTTGGTTCATATTTTTCCCCCATTGCTTCTTTTTGTTGTTCTTTGAGATATCAGATTATCAGAATATAGCTCCATGGTCAACTTAATATACACAAGTTACCTTTCGATCTGTTATACTAGTTCAAGGTGTACTTGGAATTTATGCTTATGCTTATGTGCATAATTAGATGGTGTAGTTTGTTTAGTTTTTACCGTATAGGTTTCTTCTTTGAACCACTGAAGCTAGACATGCATTTTCTAGGAGTCGCTAATACTTATGTACCATCACGAATGTACATGAGTTGCCTGCTCATATAGTTCAGAAATTATTTCAAACTTGTCTGCAGGCACAACAGAAGTTTTCATGTTGGTTTGGTCCTAAATAATTTTGCCTTGTGTGGGCATATAATTACTAACCAGTTTCAGCTATTATCACCAAAAACCTAATATAGCATGCAAGTAATGCGAGAATATAAAGTTTGATATGTTTGCATAGGCAAAAAAAGGAAGACACTGAATAGTTATTGACGATCCATTACATACATAGTTGCAAAACCATTTTTGTTTGGTTCCGTCCCGAGTTCAGTAATTATAGATTGTGCGTAAAAAAAATTGCAGTATGGAAATTGTATCATGTCTATCATGTGGTTTCTGTTGATGTGATATAGATTTGGTTCATTCTTTGTGGGAGTGTAGTTGAAGTACTAAAATCTGGACAGCATGGTCAAATTTGAGTGGGGGTATAACCATAGAACAAGGTTTGAAGCCTAAAACATTAAAGAGAAGACCTTTCTTTAGGAATCAGATAGTAGTTATATGATGTATGTAATGTCCTATTGGTTTCGTATTTGGTGCCCTATGGCTTTAGGGTTAAAGCTAAAGAAATCATGGATAGAGAACGCCAAATTAACAGATTATTACTGAGTGCAGTAAGCTAGAATCTGCTAGTCTGTACTTGCATGGTCCCGTAACTGCATTTTTCCTTCTGTTTGTATTCTCTATGGCTGTTTGATATTCTTTTTGGCAATTTGAATGTGATCAACCAAAAGGACAGTCTTATTCTACCAACTTCCTCTTTGAGCATTCATGTGATTAGACCGCTTTTCTGGGAGAATGACATGTACGATTTGCTTCACCATAACCATGCAGGCAGACAAAGATCATGATGGGAGGCTAACTTTGGAAGAGATGATTGAGAACCCCTATGCATTTTATGGCAGTGTTTACCTTAGCGATGACGACGACGAAGACTACTTCCACGATGAATTTCGCTGAGATATGTGTAGGTAGACGGTAGTCACTCTAGCCTGAAAATTGGTTTCCATCATGCGCCTGTCCAATTATGCTGCCCATTTCTGGGCTCTTTTGCTCCATGACTAAAGTTAATCTTCTTTCAGCAGATTGTTAGTATCCTGACCACGCAAGGAACATAACAGATGAGCATCAAGGTGCACAGATAGGATCGAAGCGTCTAGCATGCCATGTGAATCCCGGGCTGGGCTGCTGACAGAGTTAGGAACTAGTTTTAGCCGCTTGGTTCTTCAAGTTTTTTTTTCTGTTGGGTTAAATGAAGTGATGACAGCATCCTAGTACCGGCCAGTGATGGATGTTACGTGGCAAGTTGTTCACCTTTATCTAGGCTGAGCTGGCTTGTCTCCATCCTGCAGAATGCATGTAGTCCAGGAGAACAATGAGTGGAACGTCATCTCGGTGGCGAACGGATTAAAAAATCTAACATGGAACATGTTGTTTGGTGTCTGAAATATATGAATTCAATTATTTCTGGCAGAATGTCGCAATCAGGATTCAGTAGCGAGCTGAGCCTGTGCTATATATAGCTAGCCCATTGTGAAACATTCCATCGGCTGAATGAGTGCGCCATGGACGGGAGATCGATGTGCCGAATTATTGGTGAATTCGATCGATCGATCAATCGACCGATGGTTCACTCGATCGTGCCTAGTCACCAGTGTCCTTGAGTACGGAGGATGAATGGTATCCACGTGGTGTGCCACGTCATGTGGGCCCCACGATATGCGTGGCTCACGTCACATGTATAGGAGACACACAGCACCTTGTCTTGCTGAGAGCTTCGCAGTCGATTTTTGACGGCTGGATGACGCCGCGGATAACGTTCGAGGGCTTCGACTCGGTGAATTATTGGGCTTGGCCCATCGAGTATTCTCAGTGATTCTGAATAGGAATTCCTTCTGAATAAACCACCATATACGCATCCCCTTGCCAAAAATTTATGCACCGTCCCTACTTTTGGTATATTAAACAGGCCAATCCTAGTAGTTTCATGCAAGAGGCAGATTAGCCCACCATTCAAACACTCTAGACAATGATTACATAATTTAGGCACGACGCTATGATTAATTCATGGTGATACTATCTCATCTATCGATATCTATCCTCCATCTCCTCGTTTGGTGCTTCAGCTCCCCGTGTACTATAGTAAAAAGTCATTTCATTTTTCTTCTAAAAAATGAACTGCTAGGAGCTAGTGAAAGCACTAGTTTTTGCTTCATCAGCTCCTTCGTGCACTATAGCAAGGAGTCGGAGCCATGTCAAACGGGAGCTAAGCTTGATGGCATTTAGTAGTGCAAGGTTCCATTGATTTAAACCATGGTTATTCACAAAAAAAAAAAGATTTGAACCATGGTTTTGGCAATCTAACAGGAGTTTGAGTGTCGGATAATTCCAACAATGTTCACAAATTCAATAACCAATATTAGTAGTGGGCTCCTTCATTTTTGTAAATATTTGTCCCCTCTTAATTCTTTCACCTAGGCCTTTTGCTTTCGATAATGATAGGACGCGGGCGTCCGTTCCGTCCGGACGCGCAGCGCCGCGCTCCCGGGTCTGTGGCCCAACTAAACCAAGCGACGGTCATATAACAGAAGAAAAAAAGGACTGCATTGATTCCTCATTTCACATCGACCTCCACCGCACATCACTTTTTCTTCGTAGTTGTGGCTGTGACCCTCACTCTCCACTCCATGCGGTCGCTCCTCTTATTCCGTGGTGGCTCAAGCAAACCTCCTTCCCTCTCCCTCCGTGGATTCAGACACTCTTCCTCCACGTGCAGCTTCCTGATCTAGATCTGAGGCCTCTCTCCCCCCTCCTTTCCCCATGACATCCATGGCCGTCGGAGTGGGGGCCATGGCGGCGGGCGACTTCCGGTGAGCCCACATGCCTCCGCTCCCTCCCTACCCTCTCATCCTCATGCATTGTGACCTCCATACATCTAGAGACAAGGACGACGGCGTGGCTCCAACGAGGTAGGTAGGGAGGGATCTAGATTTGAGGTCTCTCTCCCCCTTCTTTCTCCCACTGGATCTAGATCTGCTCCCTCCTTCTGCACCTCCTCCTCCTCTTCTTCCCCTTTTGGATCTAAGGTTTTGGTGGTAACTAGTGTTCCGGCGAGTCAGATCTCGTCGTTGTTTTGCAATGATTCATTTTCAATGTTGCAACAGATGATGTGGAATGTTGCAACGGTACATTTTTTATTTGTTGCAACAGGCGTTTCTCTGATGTTGCAAAGCAGTTCTTGAGATGTTTCATTTTGCTTTTTTCGTTGTTGCGGTAGATTATCCCTCGATGTTACAGTAGATTTTTTTGTTGCAACAAGCGCTTTTTCTAATGTTGCATTAGTAGTGCTTGAGATGTTGTAATAACTTTTTCTCATTGTTGCAGCAGATTCTCTCCCGATGTTGCAATAGATTTTTTTTTTGTTGTAACAGACGTTATGATTGCATTAGTAGTGCTTGAGATGTTGTAATAGCTTTTTCTCAATGTTATAGCTGATTCTCCCCTGATGTTGCAGTAGATGTGTTTTGAATGTTGCAGTAGACTTTTTTATGTTGCATTTTATATTTGTGTTTGTTGCATTAGATATTCTTTTCGATGTTTTAATAGCTTTTTCCATTTGTTTTAGCAGTTTTTTTCTTTTTGTTGCATTTTAGATGTCCGTCGATGTTTGCAATAGCCTTTTTTATGTTGCAGCTAGATGGCAGACTATGGTGGTGAGATGGTGGTAGGGTCAGAGGTGTTAGGTTGGCAAGGTTGGGGATGGACAAATCCACGCACATGATTGTCGTCTTTCTTCTCTATGCGGGCGTGGAGCGAGAGTCACTTTCTGTGGGGACGAGTTGATGGGGGGTGGATGTGCTAGGGGTCAGCGAGGTGAGAGGCGGGGCGGATCCTGTGCTCGTGGGGGTGGGGACGAGCTCCTTGCGCGGGGAACGGATGAAAGGCGGTCCTCCGTGCGGGCGAGTTGGTTGGAGGTGGACAAGTTTTATTTTATTTTATTTTCTCTGTGTAGTGCGAGTGGGGAGCTCGGTGTCCGGACGCGTTGCTGGCGTCGGATGCCCGGACGCTAACACTACCGTTTTGCTTTTGTATATTTCAGTACAAAAGATGAACCCTGTATTTTGGCAAATGTTTCTTTCACTAGATTTGTTGTACTTTAGGAAACAATGACCTCTGTCTTCATCCAATCTCGTACATACTGCAATAATATTTGTTTGAAGTTCTAGTAGTAGATTCTAACATATCATTTACATGTAATATAGTGTATTCTAAGAATTTTAAGATAAATTTAGAGAAGACATAAAAGATATATGTTCTAATCGGACGTTATTATCAACGTAATTAATAGTGATTGGTTGCTAAATGATAAGTATTTAATGTAAAATTAGGTTTTATTCTTTAGAATGCATTATATTTATAGAGGAAGTAGGCGCATTGCATCAACAACAAGGACCGTGCGGCTACCGTGATGCATGGCACAATCACCATTCACCAGCTAGCAATCAGCAGTCTGTGACGCAATTGTACATTAGCGCCAGCCGGCCGCATCCCTGCGACTGGACTGAATACCGTACCGGGGCTTCACTGCTACGCATGCAAGCTGCTGCAATAGCAATCCCGATCCGTCCCTCGGGCAGTAGCGGCCGGGGCCCTCCTCGTCTCCATTCTGCCTCGTCACTGCTAATCCCGTGCATGCATGCTCGCGTACGTCGCAGGCAGCAGGCTTCGTTCACGTGATGCCGCCAGAATCTACAGAGGAAAGTGGCGGCCCACGCACACGTGAGCCGTCGATTCTGAAGGCTGAAGCTGATCCGGCGGTCACCGCCGGCCGTCGAGACTGATCGGCGGTGAAGAGGATCAGATCAATCGACGAAAAAATGTCTAGTAAAAATGTCTCTCGCATAAAAAATATAGCATATGTGCATATACATATCGCATCAAAAACACCAATTAGTTAGCCACTCGGGCAGCCCACAATACGCAAGCTAATAAAGGCCCCAAACGACCGTGGCCCAACCAAGTTGAGATATGGGGGACAAACAGGGGCGGATCTCCACCTAGGGCCACTAGGGCCTTGGCCCTACTTGTGGACCAAAATTTCTTAATACTCATTTTTAATTTTTTGGATTATATTCATCACCATAGACTGCCTCGATCATCCTCTCTCATCTCTTGCTTGTGCCCGCTTTGTAGTGTGTTACTCCTTCCTGGTTCCCTCACGTTTTCAATCCCAGCTCATAGTGTACTCCAGGGCATCGTGGTTGGCTTTGTTGTTGTTTTCTAGCTAAACACGTCCTTCTTTGCAGTTATTAGCAAAGACATAATTCTATCATTCCAACCAAACACAATAATAGTTATTCCATCCCTCTTCCACGCTCTCCAACCAAACGCACCCTAGATGGCCGAGCGCGAGTGGATTTAAGTTTGAAATTAAGATTTTTATCCACTTTCATGTTATGGATTTAAATTTGAAATTAAGATTTTTATCTCGAACTATGTATTTATAAGCTATTTTTGTTATCTATCGGTATTAGACTTGGTACAACTGATATCTTGATTCAATGTAAACGGTGTGTGTGCTTTATTAGTGGCCCTAGACGTCAAAATTGACGAGCTCCGCCACTGGGGACAAATACCAAGGCAGGAGTCGGCCACGACCTCAGTACACACCACGCAACGCCACACGACCTCTCCTCTGTCCCAACCCTTGGGAGGAACGAGGAGAGATCGGGCTAAGCTAGGTATGCATGCCCTGACAAGAGCAGGCACATCATACTGACCTCGCAAGGACCGAGGGGGGACAACAGTCCCTCAGCCTAGTCAGACACCATCCCTGCGCCACGCAATAAACAAGACAACACCGCCATGCGGTGGCAGTTAGTATGACGGCCTACCATCCAAATACAGCCCAATCAGACATGCGTACGATCCCACCCACTATAGGATGGGGTTTACGACTACAGACTTGACTTTCAAGCCAATGTTGGCCACAACCCTAGAGCTCAGGATCATGGCCATCATCTCCACAAGCAACAAGACGATCAAGTGACTAGAAGGCGACTACCAAATCCTATACGACACTCCCGGGCCATGGCAAGGCCACAACACACAGGGCAGCTGGCGAATCATCACTGTGCCTACAGTGTTGCCATGGCCGACATAGTAGTGCTACATACTACAGTGTCAGCACAAGACCATGACGAAGGCCACGTCCAGACATACACTGACACCAAGACAAGACGGCCTCCCTTGGAGGCCAAGATAGCTAGTTTTCCTCCCTAGGGCTCATGATCACATGATCAGAAGAACTTTCTTCTTTGTATGTGCCCTGGCCCTGGACTCTATATAAGGGCAGCCATGGCATCCCATCTAAGGAACGGACTGTCGAAACCTTCATTCGGGCAGTCCCGTCCTGTCTCCTACCTCTTTCCACTCTTCTTGCATACCTCATTGTCATAAGAACTTCAGAGCATTCACAACTTCAGAGCATTCAAGCGAGGAACATGCACCTGATCTTCTCTAAGACTCGATGTAGAGCTCCTACAGCTTGAACCAGTATGATTCGTTGTGTCTTTTGGATGCTACCATCGTCTTCCTAGAGCAACATGACATTCGTATAAAATTACTAGTCCATCGACAAAACATGGACAAACTCACTCTTGTGGCTTTAGCCAAAGTGACTGGGGTGGGGAAAAACTCCTCGTCTGCCCCATATCCAAAGCACAAGTCTGTGGTCAATTCATCTCACGGAGCTACGATGACACTATGTATGGGTAGGGTAGGGATTTGAGAGATTTTTCAATGTACGTGAGAAATCTTTTTCTAAAATTGGAATAGCGGGAGGGCTGTCTAGCCACCACGGATCGAGTTTTCATAGTACTATATAGACCTTAAGCCAAGTAAAACCTAGAGCTTCACCCTTGCACAAATCATCCCATTTACCTTCACATATGGATGTATCTGTGTATATCGTAGAGACCTATAGGAATCTCTACGAATGAAGTCTTGCACAAAGACACACGCGCAATCCCCTTTCGACAAACTCGATATTGGACCTCAGCGCCTTGTTCACTGTGATTAGACTGAGACTCCGATAGCACATGCGGATGGTCCGCAGATCAAAACTAGAACTTGACACTTCGTGGTTTCTGCATAAAACATCGGACGGTCCCGTGGTTCCTGTTCATACCTGATAATTACACAATTGCTTGTTTAAAATACATATGCGTGCACTTTTTGCGATATCTTTTAAAAAGGAGCTAGATACAATTGCAAACGACATCACCAATGTTATAATAAGCAAATGATGTGTATTTATGCCGTACTACATATGGTCCCGGAATACCATTACGCGCATTGGAACCCCCGGCCCCGGCAGCACCGACATATGCTTTGAACGATGCTCTTTGTCTATTTGTCGTGCATATATGTCATCTTCGCGGCCTAACATGCATGGCCTGTGCAAACTTAGTGCAACACACTAGGAGCCCTGTGCTAAGGTCATTGTTTCCACAAAAGAGCAATACCATTCGTACTGCATCCATAGACATTCATTAATATTGCCTCCACTTGTAAAATAGAGAAATATTAAAGCGTGCAGTTAGCTAGGGTTAACAGATTTTGACTATTGTTTAGAAAATTTATGATTTGATTTTCATATATAACAGTGTGAACGTTGCGTATGGAGACCATGTTGATTTACGAATGGTCATTTATATAAGAAAATCACACAATGCATAATTAAAATGTGTGACAAATTGGAAACCATAGAAAGTGGTAGACCGATTAAGTAAGTGCAGCAAAAATTTCTAGTTTTGCCGTGGTATCAATGAATATTCTGATCATCGAATGGCCTTGTGGAAATGATTGAATAATATATTTGATATCTTATCATCCACTGAAAGGTATCAAAATTTCGAAATTCAAAACATGTTACTGGTTATAATTAAATACATATGAGGAATTAAATATATATGTACAATATGCATCAATATAATGCAAGTTTTAGTAACTCTGGGACCAAACTTACAATATCCCATATTGACCACAGAAAACGTTCATATATATTTGACCACGTTCGCTTTCCCTGATCAAAGTTCATTACCTCTGAAATCTAGTAATTGATACAGTGCTAAAATCAAGTCTGTATGCGTGTATTAATATCTGTAACTAGAGCTGCTACTGTCAAGGCGAAGCTTGCAGTTGTCAGCTAGGGGCCCCTCCTTCCTCTCCAACGTGGGACCGTCAGTGTCAAGAAGAAGAGGGCAACATCCCTCATTTACAGGCAAGCAGTTCTTTATATTTAGTATGCTTAAGTTTATCTTAAATAAATATATCGATAAAATTATCATTGATGTTTGTGATTCAGGAGATTGTTACTTGTGATGACGTTGACAATGGCCACAACAAGATCACCATTGGGGGAGTCGATTAGGTACTAATGTACTCCGATCCCTTAATAGTAAATCTAGATCACCAACCTCATTGTCGATGGCCACATAGAAATCATGTGTCCAACTTGATAGATCAAGAGTTAGAGGTGTTGGCGGCTAGCTTGTATTGTACCCAATGATTCAGGCGATATTTTTGCATCGATTTAGATGTGTTTCGAACATTGTATCTTATGGCATACCAAAAGGGGTTTGTTGGGGGATTCGGCATGAGAACCATTTGTTGTTCAACTGGTTTGTTCATTTAAAGCATGGGCTCGAGCAAGGCCAGTAGGGAAAAATATATATGATGAAAGAATTTGGGTCACCAACCCCATGGTCGATGATTGTAGAGAGAAAATCAGGCGTCCAAAACCTAATGGATTAAGGGTTGGAGGTGCTAATAGCCTATTCGTGTGTAGTGATTCAATCATTGATATTCTTTCATCAAATCCAGATGTGTTTCCTTTTGGTTCTAGAATGTTGTATCTTGTGACTATTGGTTCATTCTAGACCTAGTCGAGGGATTAAGCTTGGGGACTGTTCACTGTTCGATAGAGTTTTTTTTTTCATTTGAAGCATGGATTGTATCAACCAAAACCACTAGGAAAGAAGATGACGAAAGAATGTGATAGATTTTTTTATTTTTTATTTTTTATTGTAGATTCTTTCATATGTAATTTTTGGATTTATTATGCCAAGTTTTAATATAAATATTTCTTCTCTAAAACAGGTAGGGGTGCATGTCAGTGTTTATGTAGATCTAGGCCTTGTTTAGTTCCGAAAAGTGAAAAGTTTTCGGTACTGTAACATTTTCGTTTGTTTGTGACAAATATTATCTAATTATGGACTAACTAGGATCAAAAGATTCGTCTTATGATTTACAGCTAAACTGTGTAATTAGTTTATATTTTTATCTATATTTAATGTTTCATGCATGTGCCATAAGATTCGATGTGACGGGAAATCTTGAAAACTTTTTGGTTTTCAGGGTGAACTAAACAAGGCCTAGTACTTCAAAATTATGGCTATGCCTTTTATATGTACACATCATACCATTTTTGGTATCATGCATGCATGTTTAAAATAGTTACAAGTTTTTGTTTTTATACCTATCACATCTAATTTGTCTTGATGCAATAGATTTTTACTAGAGTTGCAGATTGTTTAAATTAGCAAAATAGTTTATCTAATATTCATCCCCCACAAAGATGGTGTCAGCGTCACCGTACCCCATTTTTCTCACTGCATGCTGCCATCCGATCCGGTACATATACTTTTTGTTATGTAATGAGTGAAATGACCAAGGAAGGGTAATAATTGGCTACAATCTGCTGTTTCTTAACATTTCTTCTGATTACCGATATGTGCTAAACCATGAGAAAAGAGTAAAATTTCCACTATAGTAGTTTATGGTCTACTCGTATAGTGTAGCGCAGCTACTACCAGTAGATTTTCTTTTGGACACTAGTAGTAGGAATTCTAAGAGCTATGGAAGGTGAACACAGCAGGGTAATTAAGTTTAATTTGTACTGAGCTGTAGCATGGTAAGAGCACACCATAAAATCTAAAATGCATCATGGTTGCCCCACATATACTCCATCCGTCCGAAAGAACGTCGCTATAGGATATAGACTTTCTTAATTTTGATTAATTTATAAAAAATATATACAACGTTAGTACATCCAAATAAATTTATTATAAAAATATATTCAAAGATCTATCTAATGACACTAATTATATATTATAAATATTAATATATTTTTATATATAATTGATCAAAGTTAAAAAAATAACTTCTCGGAAAGTGGGAGTATGTATTATAAAATCTCTAAAAATGCAATAATACGCAATAGTGTATCCTTTTTTAACGATGTTTTTTTTTGTCAAATCTCGCCGTAACGTGCCTTCGGTCTGTTAAACAACTACTAGTAAAAGGACCCAGAAACACGAGAATGCAAACAAAGAAGCAAATTTATTAAAAAATGACTCTTGAAACCACGTAGGCAGAAGTTACAAAAAGGGGGAAAAACTTCATATTATAGTATTTCGTTACTGCAGATCCTAAAGTTGCAAGCAAGAAGGCAGCACACTCACGATGTGTATATAATATATTGTAACAAACTTTTCCAATATTCGCTCTCATCAGTCCATGCATATATATCCAGCATGGAATAATGCGTGCCCATGACCCAATAGGTCCAATACCAACAAAACCTTGTCACGGGTGAACAGTAGGCAGCACTGCCCCAGTACATGGCCTGATTGCACGACACAGTACACAGACAGGCACACACATGCAGCATGTAGGAGTAGTAATAGTATGAAGAGAAAAAAATTATATCACGGCCAGTAGGCCACACATGTCTCGTAGACCCAAGAAAGAATGCACCCTCTACTGGTCTATGGTGATGGTCTACTACAGTCTACACTATGCAAGGACTCCAGTTCGTTCACACAACACAATTGCAATATGCAATGCCCAAACAAAAGAGATGATGAATGCATGCATGTATTATTACTGTCACATAGCTATTTGGTTTTCTTCCCAGCTGCTTGATTCGAGCTTACTAGTTTACATGTTGATCGATCTCTTCCCCCAACCCAAAAAAAAATTACACAACTCCCTGCCCTGCTGCGTACTCTTCTGTATCATCATCATCCGACCCAGCTTAGAGTTTGATCGAAATCTAGCTCTCCACAAGGTCGTTTGATCGCTTGCATTTGCGTGGTTAATGAGTTGAAAGATGATGAGATGATGTATCCATGAACAGAAGCAAAAGATGAGGCAAGTGTTACCGGACTCTCAAAAGGGCACGGTGCATTTGCATGCACTGGGGTTTTGCCTCTGCACCCACCGCGGCGGCAGCGATCAGATGCGTGCGAGCTTCGCTGCCATGGCAGGGGTAGCGAGACGAGAGTAGCTAGCGACCGACCTAGCTATGGCTGCCCATGCCGTGCCATGGTTCGTTGCTGCTTTGCTGCTGCTGCTGCTGCGCCTGATGAGCCTGAGGCTGTGCGTGTTGCTGCTGTGGCTCGTAGCAGCTCATGCTGGCGTTGGCGGTGATGGCGCCCATGCACGAGGAGTCCAAGCCGGCGAGGCCGAGGATGTCGCGGTGGGAGAAGGCGCGCAGGCCCAGGAAGTCCCTGGTCATGCCGTCGGCGCCGCCTTCCTCGCCGCTGCGGCCGTGGGAGGAGGCTGTCCTCGCGAGCCCGGCGGACATGACCCCGGCGCCATCCTGCTGCTGATGATGATGGGCATTCTGCAGGCCCGGGAGGCCGAGGCCGAAGCTGGAGGCGGTGCCGGGCGCGCTCGTCGCGGCGCCCGCCATCTGGGTGTAGCCCGTGCCCGCGCCGCCGATGGTGGCGCCCATCTGCGCCGCCTTCTGCAGCAGCGCCGTGGCCGACAGGTGCGCAGAGGCCGCGGGCAGCTGCGGCTGCGGCGGCGGTGGCGCGGACGTGGCCGAGCTCTGCGCTGCGGGCAGCATCAGCGAGTGGTCGTAGGCCATCGCCGGCGGCCACGGCGGCATCTCCGTCTTCATGGCGTAGTTGCAGTGCTGCTGCGGCGGCGGCTGCATGACCTCCTGGTGCTGGTGGTGGTGGTGATGATCCTGGAGAAGAGCGACGTCCACCTGCTGCTGCTGCTGCATGACGTGCGCGGCGGGCGGTGGCGAGAAGAGCAGCGGGTGGTGGTGGAGGTGCGCTGGCGCCGGCGCGGCGGCCATGGCGTTGAGGCCGATGGCCTTGGCGCTCTCCTCGGTGAGCGCGTCGCAGAAGGCGCGGTGCGTGATGAAGCTGTCCCGCCTGCACATTGCATTGCATTGCATTGCATGCGACGCACAAAGAAGAGAATCAAATCTGCTGCTGCCGGAGCCGGGATCAGAGCTCAGCTCCATCAGAAGCAAAAAGGAAAAGCTCAGGAAGGAATCCATCCCGTTTGATCTTGTTCACCTGTCATGGCTACTCCTAGGCGGCTACGCTAGGCTACTGCTACGCAACGCAATGCTGCCGTGTGAGACTAACATGACAGGAGAGAGGAGTAGGAGGACACTAGTCATGCAGCAAGCTCTAGCTGTGTACTACTAGTAGGCAATTAGGCAGCATGGAGCATTGGGGCGAGCGAAGGAGATGGAAAGCCACCTCGGCTCTGCAAAAGAGATTCACCATTCACATGTCTGTCCGAGCCTCCTCTACCTCTCTACAACCTGTCTTCACCATCGAGCGAGCGTAGCTTGTCTGTGCTGGGTCTTGTCTGAAAGCTCGAACAAATGAATATTCACACGCACACGATACAGACACACGCATGCGCCCAAGCTATGGCGAAGCTCTGAACCCTGTTGCTGTTTCTGCGGCACGCACCCACCATGGAACACCAGCAGCAGCAGGAGCTTCCGAATCCTCTCCCCTCGTCCTCGTCCATGGACCATGAACAAAAAGAAAGAAAAAGAGCAAAGGGAGCGAGGGAGGTCTTTAGAAAGTGGTCCATCTTTCTGTCCATGGACACATGCACGATGCTGCCTTGGGGACTTGCCTTCCTATCTTCCTCTCTCTCTCTCTCTCTCTCTCTCTCTCTCTCTCATGCATTGCAAGGTGCAAGCAGGCAGAAGCCAAGGCGAGGCGAGCCAGTGCAGTACAGCACTGCATCTGCACTGATGTGTACGTAGCCGTGTAGGAGTAGTACCGCTAGGCGCTAGCATCCTATCCTATCGATCTAGCCTGGCACATCATTCTCTCCTTTAATCAGTGCCCTATCGAGTTGAAATCTCATCAATCACCACATGCATTTCTCTCAAGCAGATCAAAGAGCTAATCAAACACTTCATCGACGATCATAGACGAGAGGATCCACCAGTGTGCACACTGACAATGGAGCCGAGCCAAGAGTTTCATCTGGAGCCGGCATGCATGTGGAGCCGCCGGCTGCAATTGCAATTGCAAATTTGCAAGGGAAGACGGCCGGATGGATCAACTAGCTATAGCTTTCTAGAGCGAGAGAGAAACTGAGAGAGACGACGACGACGATAACCAAGTAAAAAAAAAAGAAACGAAGATGGATCCTAGCTACCTGGAGAAGATTGTGCCGCAGTCGCACTTGTACTCCCTGGTGCCGCAGATCTTGGAGTGCGCCTTCCAGTCGGAGTGCACGGCGTACTTCTTGGAGCACTTGTCGCACTTCCACTTCTTCTCGCCGTGCTTGCGGAAGAAGTGCTTCTTGATCCCCGTGAGGTCGCCCAGCGCGCGCGCCGGGTCGTGGTGCACGCACGACGCCTCCGGGCACACGTACACCTTCTTCCGCTGCGCCTCCTTCCCCGTCCCGCGCTGCTTCAGCTTCCAGGGGAGGTTGTGCCCGCGCCGGTGCAGCTGCAGGTTCTGGTCGCGCTGGAACCCTTTCCCGCAGATCTCGCACACGAAGCGGTTCGTCGCCATCAGCGTCGCCGGAGAAAGAGCCACCACCTCCGCCTCGGGGTCTGATGATCAGAGAGAAATTAAAGATGTCATGGCATGGCATGAGCATGCCGGTGATCATCATCAGTTGCTTTTCTTTTCTTGTTTCTTGATTGATTGATTGATTGATGAAGCCGCCCATCGACCAAGCCAAGCATAAACGATCGAGAATGAAATCGATGGAATTTACAAGGGAGGGAGGGAGGGAGGGAGGGAGGGAGGGGAAAAAGGCTAAGATCGATCATCGTCCACCACGTACCGGGGTTGCCTGGGAGGCTCCGCTTGCGCTTGTTGTTGCCAGCGGCCGGCGGCGGCGGGACAGCAGCAGCAGCAGGCGCCGCGTTGGCGGAGGAGGTGAGGTTGGACATGCTGCTCTCCCGATCTGCCGCGGCCGCAGCTTCTGCCTGTAGGAACTCCTGCTGGTGGTGGAACATACTAGGTGATCGAGGTGATGGGAGTCCAAGCCTCCAAACTCCAAAGGGCGGCTAGCAGCTTCGCCTGATCTTGCACCTGTTGTGTGTGTGTGTATATATACACACACACACCACGCACGCACTACTGATATGTGTATGTGTCTACCTAGCTAGCTATTGAAGAAAAAGGGGTTGGCATAGGCAATAAAATCGAGAGGAGGGATGTGTGTGTGCAATCTGCTCAAAGGCATGCATTTAACTCGTCAAGAATATGAAGGAGGATGGGGCAAGCAGAAGCAGAAGCAGAAGCAGGCACCAGACACGGCGGTATGTGAGAGATGCTGAGGCGGCCTGGGGAGGAGCTTGATGAGCAGGGCCCCCAAGCAGCCAAGGAGGGAGGAACAACAGCAAGCAACACAGGAGGCGCAGCGCAGGGAGGGGGGGACAAAACGAGGGGGGGGAAACTCAAACGTAACTGGGTGGTCAATGACTGGTGGAAAGCAATTCGGCAGATTCTTTCTATCACACGGCACGGCCACAGGCACAGGCACACCACTCCCCTCTCTCTCCTTCTCCCTCTCTCTCTCCTTCTCCTGCAGCGGCGGGCGGCACAGCTGAAGGCAGGCAACAGCTGTCTAGTAGGAGTACTACTAGCTTTCTAGAGCTGGCAGCGCGCAGGGGAGGCTAGAGATGGCTGCAGCAGTCATGGCCGCCCGCCGAGGAGGACGGACATGGGGAGGGGGAGAGAGAGCAGGAGCAGGAGGAGGAGGAGGAGGGAAGAGGAACAGTGTCAGCAGCAAAGGGGAAGAAGGAAAGCCAGTGGCACCAAAACCGACCCCAGCTTTATCTATCCGCTAGCTGCTCGCTTTTAGGGGAGAACGGAACGGAGAAGGGAAAAGAGAGAGAGAGCCAGAATCCCAAAGATGCAAAAGCCTGAGCATTCTTTGCCCTCTCAAGGAAATACGTACGGTATATTAAAAAAATAATAAAAAAAGAAACATTTTTTCTTTTACTCTGAATTTCATTCTTTCGCGCGCTATTTGCACTGTGAATTCTGAGAAAGGCTAGTACAATTCTTCCTTTTGAGAATACTACAGCCCAGTACAAATTGATCAGAATCAACAGCTGCAGGCAGCAGGAGATGCCCGAGTACCGGTAGTTGTAGAGCTAACACTGGAACTGTGAGTGCACTACTTTAACAGAGCTTTCCAGTGAACCAACTACTCCTACGTTTTGCTCTCACAGTATTTTAGCATTTTAGCATACCTTGTTTAGTTCGTAAAAATTTTCAAGATTCCCCGTCACATCAAATCTTTGATCGCATGTATGGAGCATTAAATAAAGATGAAAATAAAAACTAATTACACAGTTTAACTGAAATTTGTAAGATGAATCTTTTGAGCCTAGTTACTCCGTGATTGGACAATGTTTGTCAAATAAAAACGAAAGTGCTACAGTAGCCAAAAACCCAAAATTTTACGAACTAAACAAGGCCTAAATATGAGCATAAGACCTGTTTAGTTCCTACCAAAAAACTTTTCGCCTCGACACATCAAATATTTGGATATATGCATAGAGCACTAAATATAGATTTAAAAATAACTCAATACACAATTTGCATATATTTTACGAGACAAATTTTTTAAGCTCAGTTAGTCTATAATATTAATTGCTATAGTTAAAAATGTACTATAGTATCTAAATTTCACAAACTAAATACTAAGGCCTGAACACCTCCAACAGTTTGCCAAATTACTCGGCATCGTAAGATTTTTGCCAAAACTATAAAAAACAGCCTCCAACAAGTTGGCAAAACTACTTGGCAATTTTGTGAGCGTGGCAAAATTCCTCCTTCACTTGGCAAATATGTCAAGTCCTCCATCGCTTGACATTACGTGTATCCCAATTTGCCAACTAATTTTGCCCTCCATCGCTTGACATTACGTGTATCCTAATTTGCCAACTTGTTGGAGGCTTAATTTTATGATTTTGACAAAAATTCTAGGATGCCAAGTTCTTTTGCCAAGCTCAAATAGCAAACTGTTGAAGAAGGTCTCGTTTTTCATTTGGAATTTGGTTTTGAGACTTGGCAAAAGTATAGATTTGCCAAATCAATGTTAACAAACTGTTGGAGTTGAGTTGAGGTAGATTCCATGGAGAGGATGTCCGGCCGTTTCCACATCCGGTTTCTTCCACCACCGTAACACCCCCCCCCCCCCCCAAAATGGCCACAAGCGCCCTCTCTCTCTCTCTCTCTCACACACACACAACACAGCACACCAGCAAATAGCAATGCCACACTGATGCTGAGCTTTCTTGCAGCAGATACTACTAGACTACCACTTTCTCTCCCGGCCTCCACCCACTCTCTGATCAACCCCCTTTTCTTTATATATATGTACCCTCTACTTCATCACCTACCCGGTTGGTACAACATAGATATACATCAATCTCCTGTCTTCCACTCTCCCTCTCTAGTCTAGAGATAAGCACACAGATTACTGTCTTGTTTAACGCTAGCCTTGAAAGATATTATATATATATATATATATATATATATATATATATATATATATATATATATATATATATGGAGAGTATACTCTATAGCTAACTACAAAATATGTTATTCTGTAGCCACCTCCATTTACGATAATTTTATATACTAATTTACGATAATATGTATACATATTTACGATAGTTGAGTTATTATAACACATGGGGATATTTACCGTAGTGTTATAGTAAACCACTTAGTAAGGAGTTACTATAATTTTGTAAATTAATATAGTAATTATCGTAACTCAAACTGGCTACAAAATAAGTTTTGTAGCCAGCTACAGAGTAATAGTTATATATATATAGAGAGAGAGAGAGAGTGTGTATTCAGTAGCAAGCTACAAAATAAGTTATTCTATAGCTACCTCCATTTACGATAATTTTATATATTAATTTACGATAATATCAATACATATTTACAATAGTTTGGTTATTATAACACATGGAGATATTTACCATAACGTTATAGTAAACCACTTATTATGAAGTTACTATAATCTCATAAATTAACATAGTAATTATATACACACATATACATGATAGTAACGATTTAGTCCCGCTACATTTGATGTGGTACATGTACCAACCATAGTCCATATAGACATATAGTGCATGCATGTCAGTCTGCAGTAGTGCATATATATGCATACCATGTGAGTTTCTACTATCTGCCTCTTCTCAAAATTATTTTTCCTTGATGAGTCACCTTGGGCCCACACATATCATGTTTTGCCATAATTCAGAAATAGAATCCATCTATATATCTTGTCATGGACCAGTGTGGGTCTGCACAGTACACAATGCAAGCTCCAGTTTTCAATTTCTCTCGCGACGAAAAAAAATTGGTTTCGGATATTGTAGTACATTTTTTTGTATTTGATAAATATTGTCTAATCATAAACTAACTAGACTTAAAAGATTTGTCTCGTAAAATTATAGACAAACTATATAATTAGTTTTTGTTTTTATCTATATTTAATGTTCTATGCATGTGTCGTAAGATTCGATGTGACGAAAAATCTTTAAAAAATTTTAAGTACTTTTTGAAAACTGGCCTAATATGAGGTGAAGACGCATTGAATAACCCCTCCTTTTCCAGACGAACAAGTACATCACAAACTGTGTGACGGTGTGATGGTGTTTCAAATTTGACCCGGACTGTGGAAACCCACGGAGGGAATAACTGAGGCCTTGTTTAGTTCACCCCAAAATTCAAAATCTTTTCAAGAATCTCCGTCACATCAAATCTTGTAGCATATACATGAAGCATTAAATATAGAAGAAAATAAAAACTAATTGCACAGTTTGTCTGTAATTTACGAGACGAATCTTTTGAGATTTAGTTTATGATTAGACAATATTTACCACAAACAAACGAAATGCTACAGTACCAAAATCCGAAATGTTTTTCGAACTAAACAAGGCCTGAATAAGCGAGTCATATATATGATGATTATCTGTGCATGATTAGCAGCAACCGCACACAATGTCACGAGAAGGAAAAAACTCCTTTCTAGGGCAAAACAAAGTTCTTTCAATAATAGTGATGATTTCAACTTCCTTTTCTTTTCTTTTTGCTTATTCAATCACATAGAACGTAACAGGGCTACGTATACAAGTACATATGGAGACCTTATTTGGTTTAAAGACTTAAAGTCAGCTACTCAGGAAATTTTTGCTTCGGCTCTAAATAATCTATAGATTTGAAGTCAGCTACTTCTGTTTGTAGCTTAGGAAATATTTAGGTCTCTTTGGAACTCAGGAATTAATTTCATAAAATCGTGCAGTAATTTCACAACAATCATTTTAATTTTATAGAGAAAATCACAAGAATAGAAAAATTTTCCTACATCCCATTATCCCAAACAAGCATGTTCCGCTGTAGAAATAAGCAGTCACATGTTTAGTTCCCAAAATTTTTTGGGTCGGTGTATTGTAGCACTTTCATTTTTATTTGACAAACATTATCCAATCATGGAGTAACTAGGCTCAAAAGATTCATCCCGCGATTTTACAGTCAAACTATATAATTAGTTTTTGTTCTTATTTATATTTAACGTTTCATGTGCCGCAAGATTCGATGTGACGAAGAATCTTGAAAAGTTTTGAGTTTTTGAAGAGAGCTAAACAAGGCCTAAGATAGAAGAAAAAGATCACGACTGCAACTATTTTCTGCAGCCGAATAGACCGGCCATTAGAACTGCTTAAGAGTCAAGGGCTCCTGCACATTGAATATATTTACCTACTTTATCTTATTTATTTTTTGAAAGGTGCATATTTTATATACTCCCAAGAGTAGTTACTCTCATGATCAATAAATCATGTTATGTATACGTATATACTGTACTTATTTATGAGTTTGAGTATGTTAATATACTTATATGAAAATACTCTATATCTTTACTTATGTGACAAAAATTGAAAAGAGCCCATATTTGTTAATATATTATTTAATACTATGATAATACCATATAAATATGTATAATCATATACTCTAAGTATATTTGTATACTTGATATATGTAGTACTTTAGATGGTTTAGTATGATGATATACTCCATCATATCTATATACACTTCAGTTGGATTATATACGTGCTAAATCTAAAGATACAGATGTAGATACATGAATTTTGGAGAGCTGAAACACGGAGTTGTAAACCCCGTTTGCGAAAAAAAGATGAATTTTGGAGATCAACGGTATATAGATTATAGAGAGAGCAAAGGACACGCAGAATTTTTGGTACCACAAAAAGATAGAGGTGTATTTCCCAAAGTTAGCCCGTGGCTGCAGCTAGCCTAGTACCCCTCTCGTGTGACGTACTAGGAGTATATAATCCCAGCCTCCCAGGTGTACTTTTATTACTGCTGGTAAAACTTGGGTGGTGTGGTGTGGTGTCTGCGTGTCCCCAATCCTCCTCGATGCAATGCAGCACTGCTACGGTCTTGTTTAGTTTTTTCGTTGGTTTACTCCCTATATGTTTGATACATACATAAAGTAAATATATAAATTAAAAAATAACTGATTATACAAAGTATAATTATTTTGTAAGATGAACTACAATAAATATGTGCTAAATTAATTTAGCTTAAGAAATTTGTCACATTCTAATATAACAACTGATATGACACTCCAAAACTTTACGTCGTTAATCACACCGACGGGCCGCGGGTGGGCTCAGCTCCAAAAGAGAATAAATGGAACCAAAGCGTTGGCATTCCTTGAATTTTTTGCTTCTGATCTTCGTCACCTAGAGAACATCAAAGATTCTAGGACATGCTCACGTGCATGATTTCCTAACTCAGTCTGACCATCCGAGTGTCCCACGAAAACTGCTGAGCACAACAAAAGATGCTGGATAGAGCAACTCTAGCATGATTTCTATTTACACAACCAATTTTTTTAATTTTTCTTAGTAATGTAGGTTTTTCTTAGTGTTTTAGCATTCAAAATTTAGTACAAACTTTTTCTAGTAAATATCTTCTAGTGAGCATTCCCTAATGCTATGACTAGTGATAGTGTTTTATTACTAATTAAAAACACTAGGAGAACTCCACCAATTTGGTAGTGTTGAGCCATCATAGCTAAATATGGATGCCTAGACTAAAAACAACACTCCAGCAGGATCTTTAATAGAGCTCCCAATTTGGAGTAGACACCCAAACCTCCCTTGCAGACCCTATTCATGTTGGCCCAACACCTCAGCCCTCATCCTGTATAGTGTGACCATTACCTCCCCATACCATACAGATGCAGCCTCGTCCACCTCGCTCTAGCACCGATCTCCACTACCGCGGTCCTTCGCTCCAGCCCCGACCTCCACCACTAGGCCTTGCCCTCATCCCCTCCGGTGAGAGTGGCCCATCCTCGATGAGCTGGAGCAGCCCTAGCCATGGTCGTCGCGAGCGTCGAGCCTTCCCTTCTTGCGGCCACGCGGTAGCGACACTACTCCTCCCTTCCCCGCGGTCTGCCTCTGCTCCGACGAACATGGGTGGATCCGTCGGTGCACAACTCCGGCACAACCCCTTCCCCCGGCGCTGCCCCGATACGTCGAGAGCTCTCATCTTCTTTTGTGTCCTGGCCTTTGTGTGGAGGATGTGATGAAGAAAGATTTTATCTAATGATGAGTGAGTCCCACATGTTATTGTCTATCAATTTGGATTTGGGGGTCTTTATTTGGGTGGTGTTGTTAAAGTGGTAGCCAAAAGTTTAGCCACCAAAATAAAAAGTAGAGGTTTTATTTTTGAACTATTGCTGGAGTTACTCTTGTATTTTGCTCGTGTTGTTAAAGTGGAGTTGCTCCGTTGATGGTTGCAGAATGAGAGAACCAGAGAATCAGGTAGGAGTAATATATAGTTATCTTTCACGTGAAAGAAGAAATTTACCAGCATCCACTTTATGCATGCATGCTACTGTTTTGGCTGGCAGTCGTCCGATGAATATGCGCCATGCAACAGTGACTCTATTTCACCTCTTGCATGGTGCCGCGCTGTGCATTTATTATGTGTAGACGGGAATATCTCGGAAAGAGCAAATACACTGCTTCATATGGCTGTACAGTAAGGCCAGTCTCAATGCATAGTTTCATGACACAGTTACCAAGACTATAAACTAGGTAACCGAACCACAAGAGTTTCATGGGGATGAAACTCCTCTCTCATCTCATGAAACTCCTTCATTTAATGACCCTGCCAAGTCAGCAATTTTGCTTATGTGGCACCCTATTTAATGTGCATGACACTCCTATGAAACATACATTGAGACTGGCCTAAGAGCAAAAACCACTGCTTCTTCATATAGCTGTACAGTGCACGGAGGACAACACACGATTATATTTCTCTTAACCAAAAAAACAATATATATTTCTCTCAGCTCTGGATTTTAATCTATTTAAATGGTATAAGGTCGTCTATTTTTAGACAAAAGGAATAGCATATAACGTGAAATTTCTTAAAGAGTTTTTTATCTATAGAATCCAGAGGCGTTGCACTCACTAAAGATCTATATTAAAAAGGATTTTTCAAAGAACTAAGGCTCTATTGCAGCAGCTGCAGGTGTTGTTAGTAACATGTGAAATGAATGGCAGCCATAGTAGTTTCAACTCCGGGGGGGGGGGGGACATAGTGTATAGGAGGAATAGAGAAATTTGGCAGAGGGTTGGCACGGTGCTAATCGAAAGGTTTCCTCGTCGTTGGTACAGCCTTCCCCTCGTCAGAGAGGAGAAAGGCGATGGGTGCAGTGGAGGAGCTCTCATGGACCCTCTCTGGGTTGCTCTGCTCTCAACCTCGAGCAAGAGTGAATTGATGAGGAATGGAATGATCTGTCTTAGATCATCCTCTCTTCTCTAGGATCCGACCTTATCCCTTATATATCGAGATAGATCGGGTACATGGCGGTTTGGGGGGTTGATCCTATGGTTTACATGTGCAGGAGTCTAGAAGTGTCTTGCAGCGATGCTCTGTGGACCATGGCGATGTCGTGGAGCCGAATAAGCCTTCGGTGTCGTCCGGCTAGCCTATACTGATATGCTAAGTGTCAGCCTATGTCGGCTTAGACCAGCGTCCTCCAGGAGCGCCTTCTGGAGTCTTCTCAGTGGCGACTGGCGAGAGAGGCTAGATCAAGGGGCTGATGCGCGGGCCTGGAAGCCCCAGGCCCCTAGATGTCGCAAAGAGACTTGTATTCTTGTGTCACATCCCATGCATGACCTTGTGGAAGGAGCGGTTGACAGAGCCGCGCCTAAGGGGTAGCACCGAGGGGGCATGTCTTCTTGCGCCCGGACCTTGGATGGCGTCGCGGCTAGGCGGAGGTCAAGGATCGGGCACTGGCTTCTCATCGATCGGGAGCCGAGCAGAGGTGTTGGCGTGCTCAGGGTTGCATGATTCCTTAGTCTGAGGTGCGTGCGAGCGTACCTGATGGGTATAGTCCCCGAGCCCCCAAGAGATCCTAGAAAGATCGATCGGGGGTTAGGCGGGGCTCCTCAGTTCTACCAGCTGAGAATCCTTGATCCCGAGGCTTAACATACCCCTATGTTAGGATCTTGTCACCAGGCCTTACCGATCGACATACTCGCTCGGTCTGTTCAAAAGGAATAAAGGTCTCATTTATTGAAGAGTAGATTAAGTTTAGTTGCATATACAGAAAACTACTAACATATTTTCTACTCCATTCATTTCAAATTATAATGTGTTTTTATTTTTTCTAGATATATAGCTTAATTTTGTGATGCATTCAAATATATAATATACGTCTAGATACATAAGAAAATAATATATTTGAAAATTAAAATTGTCTTGTAATTTAGAATGAATGGACTAAAATCTAATTAGACTTACAATTTTTTGATTTCTCATCAAATTTCCATTCAGCATACTAACTCCACGTGTTATCAGCCGATGCATGGAAACTTGAACATTCTGAAGTGACAACTAACAAGCAGTGAAGTTGTACAGTGAACTCCCGCGCGCGAAATCTACCACCACACATTTCTCTCCTTTGGTATAAGAGATGAACTAGTTCTATGCTGAGTTGAGCATAGGATACTTTGATTCCCGAATCCGCGCCCAACCACTCGGAGCGCCGGAAGCATTTTGTTTTATTTATTTACATGTTATATATAGTAGGAGTACTATACATATCTCTTCCCGTGAACGAAACAGATAAAAAAAATTATGTGCTGCATCCTTTATATTAGTATTATTATATATGATTAATAAAGAAACAGCAACTCCAGACGGCAGACGGATGACGACGATGATTATAAAAAAAAAGAAAGAAAGAAGGCAGGTGCACATATTTGTAATGTAATCTCTGCCGGGCCAATTAAGCACCGTCAGGCAGCCGTTGCTTCCAACGCCAGCCCTAAACAAAGCAAAGATTGGCCGAGCCAGACCGCAAAGGTTAACTAATCATCATTTAATTAGTTATAATCAACGGGGCTTAACCAATTGGGATTAGATTACATTACCTAAACACGAGGCGATCAGAACAGGGGCCGCTTTTTGGCGCCATCATGTCGCCGGCTGCATCCGTCGATCTATCGCGGCCCTGTTCTCCCCTGCGACTGATTAATGATTATATACTAACTAATTATTTGTGTTATAATAGTTAGTCTGGGGAGAGAAGATGATGGGCACGGCTGATCAGCAGGGACCATGCCGGACGCGTTTATAGACTAAATAGAATTAAAAGATTCGTCTCATAAATTACAGATATATTTAATGTTTAATACATACGTCTAAAGAAGATTCGATGTCGGTACTAAACTGGGCCTACCGAGTGGGTCGTTGTCTGCTGCCTGCTGCTGTGGTTTTATTCTACTACTAGTAGGAGGAGTATTCAGCAGCAGCTGGGGGCGCGTCCGGACAAGCGTCAAGGGGCCGGTAGACATGCCATGTGCCACCTCATCTCCCACGCTTAAAAATTATCTCCTCTATTTTATTTCCCCGGCTCTTGAGTCCTCGCGAACACAGCATGCAGCGTGCAGGGAGGAGCCTAGCTAATTTGCTGGGTGCACCTAGGATGAGCGGCAGGATCCAATCAAGAACACAGGTTGATGAGCACAAACAGTTAATGTGCCGTGCCGTGTCGTGTCACCATGTGGGCTCTATCAGCAGTTAGACATGGCAATACATGAAGGTAGTTTAGTCTGTTGTGCCATCTTGACCAGCCTAGACTCGCTCCTAAGCCCGCGGTGAAGTGGAAGAGTGGAGGGATCGCCATCTTGACCAGCCTAGACTCGCTCCTAAGCCCGCGGTGAAGTGGAAGAGTGGAGGGATCGGAAGAGGAGTGGCTGGAGAGGAGAACCAAAGGGAGGAATGTGGTGCCACCATCGGCGATAGGGAAAGTGGCGGAGCTCGTCGGTTTTGACGCCTAGGGCCAACTGCCACTGTCAAACTATTTTCATGTCTAGTCCTCTTTATTATGCAACCCTACAAAAATTGTCTTAATCAATTAGTTATTCAATAATTCTTAGAAGGGGAAAGAGTTCAACGTTAAAGTAGAACTTAGAATCGAAAATGGGGAAAAATTACCAAGATTCAGAGTAGCCAGCAGGAGAGCAGGACCCCACACGACCACGCTGAGATGAAGAGAATCGAGATGCCAGCCCCAGCCTGCCGGGCGCCAACGTGGGGTTGCCGGCTAGCAACCGCCGTTCGTGCTCGGCTCGCCACAGCTAGTTTAGGCCGCGCGTAGCCAGGCGCCAGGCGTGTGGGTGCGTGGGATAGTTTGGTAGAGAACCATGGCGGCTGGCGGAAGAGCGCTAGGGCGGATCGACGGCCGGCTATGCCGCTCACGATAGAGTTCGGCGGAGAGGAAGCACTACGGCTGAACGGGGACGAAGAATGCCCACGAGTCCTGCGCTCTTCTCTCTGTATTGGGTTGCTGGGCCAGACTCTCTACTGTAGGGAATATTTGGGCCACGCCTAGGGCCATGGCCCTACTAGCCCTAGGCCCAAATCCGCCCCTGGGTGGTGGGGGAGGATGAGAGAAACACGTAAAGATGAGTAAGATGAGTGTTTCACACCATACAAAACTGATGCACTTGGTATCCGAGGACAAGATGTCATAAGATGAAGCATGTAAGGACTGAGTACAAAAGTGTTCAGCAGCTGGGGTCACATTTGAGCAAGCATCAAGGGGCTGGACATGCCATGTGCCACCTCATCCCCCATGCTTAAAATTATTTTTGTCTTTTTTCTCTCCTTCCACCTCGAGTCTTCATGATCACAACATGCAATATGCAGAGAGGAGCCTAGCAAATTTGTCATGTGCACTTACGATGAGTTGCATGACGGTAGTTTAGTCATGTCATGCTAGCCTGATGAACCCGGACTCACCTCTAAGCTAGCAGCGAAGTAGGAGAATGGCGGGAAAGGAGGATGAAAGGGAGGAAAGTGCTACCGCCATCGGTAGTGGAGAAGATGCAAGTGGTGGTGGCACTGATGTGGGGGACGGGGCAATGGGTCAAGAGGGAGTGGAGGACACAAGAGAAATACATCACAATGAATGAGGGGTGTTTTTCACACTGCACAAAAGTGATGCACACGGTATCCGAGAAGGATATGGCACAAGCCGGAGCATGACAAGGACCGATGACTCAATTAATAGATACTTCAAGTATGTATCTTGAATAGATCGGTGTGCCACATCAACAGTGATAATCCAGATTTGGAGATTGAGTTCAAGGGTGTCTTCTCCGCGGTTTGATGGGGTTGGTCAGACATGATGCCCAAGATCATTGGCATGGCTAGAAGAAATCACAAATATAATGGTGGCAGTGACTTTGGCAAGCAATGAGAATGGTGATTCAAAGAAAAGTAATCATGATGTAATGGTACTATGTACTATGGTTTTGATCATGTGTTTTTAGGACAATCCTTTCCTTTGTGAAGTTTTTACTAGATTTGCTAGTAAACAAGAGAAGGACCACGAAGAAACAAGTTTTGTGATAGATAATAGTGGGGGTCACACCACTAGTCTATAACAAGAGTTACAGTACGATATTTTATGTTTGTGGTATGATTTTTTTTCATGGATTGGATTGGTTTTAGCAAGGGTTTCAATTCATCATAAGGTTAACTAGCAACTTGATTCACTGCACTAAAAAGTCCTACTTTTCCCATATTGCTCCTATTGTCTAGCTTTGTCGTCCTTTCAATACATGATGACACAAACAACCCAATAGCTCTGAGGAGCTTCATCCAGTAGTGGGTGCTTGCTTACACCTGTGAGAGCTTGATTTACTGGAAATTCTACTGAGTCCTAGTGGGCTTAGATTCCATGATTCAAGTTTCGAGAAATGGAGAAAATTATGCATTTAAAGTTAGCAAAATTGCAAGAAAGAAAAGTTTCATGAAACAAAAAACAAAACAAGACCGTATGTTTCCTATTATTTTGAGAACAAGACTAAATATTCAACCTTAGAGAAATGTGAAGGACATTGAATCCTCTGTGTCCATGAAAATATGTGGCTCCTATTTGTTCTACTACCTTCATCCTCGAATGCATCATGCCACATTTCATTGTCCATGCAGGAAGTTGGCATTCTAGAAATTGGGGACTAAGCCATTTCCATTGCAATTAAGATAGTTTGATGATCGAATTATGGAAAGCTCAACTTTATAGTCACATCACCATTTAATCGATTCAGGTTGTACCAACTACCTTGTAGTGCGTGTAGGTGAGGCGTCGGGCGGTCCTAAAATTGGTGGCGACTAGCAAGGATGCTATTTGACTACTTGTGGTACTAGACATGGGAATAACCTCTTTATTATTTGTTTCTTATGACGACTAGAATCAAGATGTTCACTTTGAAATTTTGGAACTCAACATTTGCTGCTTATGTTGTTTCACAATAAAAAACAAGTTTGATTTCCTTCCTTATATCAAATTCCATCTTTCTCTTGCTTGTCACATCGAAGGCATTTGGGCAAAACTATACATCCTGTATTTTCATCTCTAATCCTAAGGAAATGAACCAGCCTAGCCCCAAACAAACAAACGGGAATGAGAAAAATGATTCATTGAGGAAAGAAAGAGAATGATGATCCCTTTCCTTTCACGCAGGGTAGTGTACCTCAGCTATTTAGGTTCCTTGTAGTGGAACATGTCGCCTGAGTTAAAGTCCTTTACTTGAATACCCCTAAAGATACGAGGAATAAATGGGAACACAATAGCTTTGTTTGAATTTCAAAGTAATGAAATTATAAATATTTTAGAGTTTAGAGGAAACTGTTACTAGTGGATTCGACCATGAACTATGAACCCATAGAAGAATCAATTTAGTGTAATTTTAAAGGTCAAAGTGCATTTTAAAAAAAAACAGCGGCAGCTAGCTAGCGATGATGCATTTTGAGTACAAGTACTGGCCATGCTCTAGGGGAATAACCTCTTTATTATTTGTTTCCTATATGATGACTGGGAATTGAACGAGCAAATCAGAATTTCACTTTGAATTCCGGAACTCAACATCATGCTACTAATGGTGTTTCATGGTCGAACAACACGTTTGATTTCCTTTTTTATATTAAATTCCATCTTTCTCTTGCTTGACGATCACATCCAAAGCATTTGGTCAAAATACATCCTGTATTTTCACCTCTATAGTCCCGAGGAAATGAACCAACCCGGGCATGAAACAAACAGAAGAGAATGAGAGAAATGATTGCAACCATTGAGAAAAGAAAAGGAATGTATCCCTTTTCTTTATCCCAGGGTAGAGTACCTCAACTGATTAGGTTTCTTCCGGTGAACCTGAGTCTAAGTCCTTTTTCTTGAATACTTGTAAAAAATAAAGGGAAATGGAACACAGCAAGAAGTATATATAGTTTTATTCGAATTTTGAAATAATGAAATTCTAAAGATTTTAGAGTTTAGAGGAAACTGTTACCGGTAGATTCGATCATGCATGAACTGTGAGTGAAAGCCATAGAAGAATATTTTGAAGTGTATTTTAGAAGTCAAAGTGTTACACCCTGGAGAAACAGATACAAGCACCAGAGCAAGCACATGTATGTATTCGCTCCCTCTGTCTTATGCTCCGGTCCATTTCGGGGCTGCAAATAAAAGGCAGTCATCCACTAGACGACTTGTTGATCTGGCTTTTTTCAGCACATCATTGACAGATTGCAGAGCAGCTAGCAAAGGTGTCATGCCGGTGTTTTGGCATCGATCCAGAGAAAGATTAGATCCAGCCTCAGCCTTTTTCCCAGCACAACAAGACCAAAAGGAAGATCCAATCCACATGAGCAGCAGCAGCAGCAACAACAACAATCATTAGCAGGCAGGAGTGGGGTAATTGCTTGGCATTGTGTGCCAGCAAAGCAGCCCAGTCAGCAGCAAAAGGTAGATAGCACGATTACACGTCAGCAGTCAATGCACACACACCACACAGTTTTCCATGCTCTAGGCTCTAGCTAGTAAGTAAGCTTCTTCGTCCATGTTTTTCTAGTTTCTACTTGCCGGGTAGGGCCATTTGTATCAGCGTCAATGTAACCGAATTCTAATCGTGTATGATTTGTTTAAAAAGGGGGGCGAGTCAAGGCGCGAATTATGAGGCTGGATATAGGCACGTCCGTTTCAGTGTCACGAAAAGGACAGGCGGCCCCTCCCTGTTGGGGTTGCGGAATGCCGATGCAGTTTTAGTTCTAATTTTTTTTTAGAAAAATAGACACAGCATTTTCGTTTATTTCTGACAAATATTGTGTGCAATTATGGATTAACTAGGCTCAAAAGATTCATCTCGTAAATTACAAGTAAATTGTACAATTAGTTATTTTTATATCTATATTTAATGTTCCATACATGTGCTGCAAGATTCATGTGACGGGAAATGTAAACAATTTTGTAAAAAAATTGGAAATAAACAAGGCCTGAATCTGGGAGAAGAGGAAGCTCGGGATTCAGGCAGAGCATGCATAAGCCATGAAAGCTGGAGTACAGTCTCATGGACAGCGTTAGCAAACGCTCTCCTGCACCGGTGCAATGCTCATTTCGTCGTCGTCGTCGTCGTCGATACGATACAAGAAAACAGAACTGCTGAAATACAAAAATGGTTGGTTAGTTAGCTAGTACTAGTACGTATCTCCTAGTACAAGATTGGACTTGGACAGACGACATGAGGAACAGGATACGCATGTAGAACACCTTTTTTATGAGAGGAGGAGCACAGGCGTTTTCGTGACAAAGAAAAATGCATGTCATCGATGAGCATGAGGACAACTGGACGAGCTGATGAGGCACGATCCAGGGTTCAAGGATCGTCGGCATACGGCATCGCGGTTGTTTGGACGCTAGGGGCGGTGGCGCCATTGGCCATTGGCGAAGCTGCAGCAGCAGGAAGCAGGACGCCGACAGGTACCTCGCCTGCAAGCTTTGCCCCCAAGAAATTCAGAGTTTTGGTAGGACGCGCTCATGATGCCCACTGTCTCTTCATCAAATACAGCACACGGGGTCAAGAAACGGGATGGATGGATGGATGTACAGCAAAGGCCCAGTCAGTCTCCAGAGGTCCGGAACCCATGATTTTGCCCCCCCAAAAATTTTTCCTCATACTTATCTGTAAGTGTCGACCGATGGCGAGTAACCAGCTGCTGATTGCTGCTCAAACGCTTCATCATCATAACCTGCTGATCTGATTTAAACATGCGATTCAGTTGACAAAGAAAGAAAAGGAAGGAAGAAATGACGCATTTTGATTCTAGGAGTTTTAAGTATTTATTTTTTAGTTGAGTATAGAAAAAACTGTGGTACTTGTTATTGCGGCGGTCTGATATGACAAGGCTGGGAAAGCGACATAAAGACTCGATCAACAATGGTTGTTCTTGCACAACGGTCAAAGCAAAGACAGTTAAAAACCACACAGTGACGTAGTAGCACAGAATACATACAGGAGGGCATCCTATTAGGAATTCAGCGGGAGCAGACGCGTCTCAGGAAGCGGCTGTTCCAGCTGAATTCAGAGGGGCCATCCATGTTCTTCAGAACCTTAGCTGAATCTGAATGAATGCAGGGGGTTTTCCCTGTTACATAGCTGAGGAGTTGTTTTGTCAGCTTCAGTAGTGAGTTCCTGTGCAGGATTAATACAGCAGGTGCGGGGAGAAGACATGGCACGAAATGGCGTCAACCATGTTCAGATAAAAGGATGAACGGAATGCAAAGTCACACCAAGCATCTTTGAAGTAGTAGCATACATGCATTATTTTTCTGCTCAGTTTGCGGCGGTCCAACAATTCCAGCTGATGAGCCCAAACAATTTACTAGACTAACTGCTATCTTGGAAATGGGGTATTCATAAGAAAAAAAAAACAATGCGGTTTTTTTACAAGAAATAACTTCATAGTGTTCATGAAAACCTTTTTTTTATCATTCTCTTGCATATTTATGATGACTTTTTCCCCTTCCTCTATTGCACATTCATGAGAACAGTGCAAAAGGAAATGGCAAGCACTGATGCACAAAAACAGAGTGCAAGTGGCATGATGACAAACCACAATTGGGAGAGACACATATCAATATGAAAAGAAATGCCCTAATGAGTCATGCATTTATATTTTCCTTCCAAAACCAGAGCCACATGCTCTCAACTTACTACTACTCTTCGTGTGGCCTACAACTGTATTGGTTTGGTTCAGTCCAATGTTGACCAAATAAAAACAGAAAGCGTTCAACCATGCCTCAGCTGCTGAAAATGTTTTCGGCGAATAAGAGGTAACTGACAGATATGACGAAATGCATGCTGCAGAAAGCAGGCTGTGTTTAGCTACATCAACCTGGCAGATGATCATGATAGTAGATGAATAATGGAAGGTACGTAACCAAGCCGAGCAAACATTGTTGTGAACTCATACATCAGAAACAAAATCCACATCTACAAGAATGATGTATCAAACTATCAATCCCTGCTAAATATGACTACATTATACGTATATGGGGAGAGCTCAGTTACAACGAGGAGAGCAGGGAGGCAGCGTCTGGAGCTGAGCATATCCGTCATGCTTGAAGGCGAAGGGATGACCGGTAGATGCAGGATCGAGCATTTGTCATCCTTTTTCTGTTCTCTTCTATGCTACACAGCCGAAATGTTCTTTTTGTTTTTTTAAGAACACGCATATTCTGCTCGAGCTCATAATACTGGTAAAATCACTACCATTTAACAAGTCACATTCTTTCGTGCAACCACATATCCAAGGCCTTGTTTAGTTTCCAAAATATTTTACAAAACTTTTCACATTTCCTAACACATCGAATCTTGCGGCACATACATGAAGCACTAAATATAAATAAAAGAAATAATTAATTACATAGTTTACCTGTAATTTGTGAAACGAATCTTTTAAGCCTAAACATCTCCAACAACTTGGTAAAATTCACTTGTCAAATCTTGAGTTATAGCAAGTTGCTAATTTGTTTAGCAAAAGAAAAAAGGATGTGTCTCCAATAAGTTGTTATTCTCACTTGGTAAAAATAAAGAATGACAGATGAGACCCGCTCACTTGGTAAAAGAATATGTGTCTCCAACAAGTTGCGCTCGGGATAGCAACTTGGAATAGCAACTTGACAAATCTCGGCAGTAGAAACCTCTAGATAGCAACTTGGGAAATTTAGCAAGTTGACATAAGAAGTTGTTGGAGGATTTTTATACTTTTAGCAAATTTGGTAGGATAGTATGTTGAAATACTAAATTGTTGGAGATGCTCCATGATTGGACAATATTTGTTATGTTTCTATTTTGCAAAAGTTTTCAGAAGTAAACAAGGCCCAAGTGGACCCTTGGTAAACTTGTAACTGCAAAACGCAAATTCTGCACAAACAGCAAGGGAAGAGAAAGCGACAAATTAACTACGCCCACATCGCCACGTGAATGAACCTATCCAGTTCCCATGACGTGATGCACAGAGTATATGTTGAGGCGCACAAGTCGCTCAGACCATAATTTCGACTCAGTTGCTTGCTTTCCTTTCGGGAGTGACAGTGACAGTAATACTTAGCAAATCAGGATAACAACCACACACACACCTCAGCCCGGATTCTTGGTAAATGGAAAATGACAGTTGCATGTGAAGTTGTGAACTCCTCCCACACGCGCCGATGCAAAGCGCAAAGCGCAAACACACACACAAAGAAACAACAGAGCATGGAGCCGTGGATTTTACTGCGGAGACCTTGAGGGTAATTTGTTCAAAGGAATTGGATTGGACACCATCATATGATGGACAGAACAAACTTGGCTGTTGTAGTAGTGAGAAACAGCGTCACAGTCACCTGGTCATGTGACGACGGTCAGGCGTAGAGGGACACAGCTCACATGCCTGCTTCCATGGCAAAGCTGCAGTGATGAATCAGCATGTGAGCCCTCTCAGTGACCATGTGAATGTAATTCTGAAACGATGCAATATCTGCAGAGATTTCGACAGCACACAAGTAGGCACGGCCGCACGGATCAGTCCAGCACATACCTGGGGCCTTCAGCATCTGCTATGGCGTACCACAATCTTTTCAGCTATAATACTTCACAAGTAATTCTGAACCCAAGAGATCGGAACGGAGATCCCGGGGGCATTGCATGCATGCATGCAAAGCCCAGACCATGCACTGCACCAGGCTAATGTTGGTCGCCAGCAAAGGTACCCAACAAGTCTGCCACAGATGTGTCCCGAATCATGATGATGATCCAAGACTAAACTCCAGCCCCGATAGCTGCCTGCCATTCTCATGTGGCAAACGGACGTAAAAGCTCTTGCATGGAGGAATAGGAATCCGAGTTCCCTGGCCTGAAAAAAAAGTTGATAAGATCACTTTTCTTTCCTCAAACTCTTTCTAAAGGCAAGGCAGAAGCTTGATACCAAAGCAGCTGGAGAAATCGGCCCACATACAGTATTGTTTTCATGGGGAAGCATCTTTCAATAGACAGCTCAACAGAAAGTAATGTACGGAAACCCACCTGACAGGAGGGGAGGTGCCTCACAAAACAGTCCCTTGTTAGGAACCGAATAATGACACATCAAGTCCCATTGTGCTACCTCGTGACTTGAGGTTCAACTTTTCCATGACATCTAAGCAAAGGGATCACGTCAGATTTCTGTATCAAAGCTGTGGATAACTCACAAGGAATCAACTAAACAAGCCCTATTGTCCCGTAACAGATACCACCCCTAGCCCTTACAAAAAAAATTGTACAACTACGGATACATCAAGGCAAGATATAGTCGTCAAAGTTGCTCCATCAAGATCATAAAAAGTTTCATTCCTCCGTTTTACAAAGAAGAACAGCATCAGTAAATTTGAACGGAGAAATTACACACAAGTCGATGCAATTATCTCTGTGCCACAGCAAAACCACTGATGAAATACCTATATGCCAACACAGGCGATGGCATATAAGGAATTCATTAATTATTGGTGGCACAGGGAGAATTAATTCATCAATATAATGAACATTAAATAAAGCATATCAAGAACATGGGGATGGTTGAGAAGACATGGATTACTATTATGCACAAATTCACATAAACCGCATGAAGAAAGAAGTAAAATTCACATTTCAACTGAGAAATGACTTCCAAAGTGAAGTTCACTATAACTATATGTCAAAGTTAGTCCAAGGAGTCACTCATGACAATTACATGTTGAGTTAGTTCATGCAAGTATTAATTGGAGGAGGCATTCTGTCGTACCAGTAAGCTCATCCAACTATTTGCTCCATGTAACTACAGTGTGGGTTGAACTTGTTCACGGAGTCCACGAAAGTCATCCTTTGAAGACTAGAGAAATAGTAAACATGTGCCATCTTCTGCAAAATTAAGTCCTCGGTCAACTTTATTAGTACCAAAACAACTATATACATTCGTCTACAGTGAAATTTTCCTGTTGACCTTGCAAGAAGCCAAAATAGAAAACAAACTTTGATATGCAGTTACAGCAAGGAAACTGGCAGAGTATCAGAAGAGTCAAATGGACATGGGCATGAATTCAATCCACGTAAACAGTAACTGGCGAAATTTTATATTGACTTAATATATAGTGCAAAATACAGGTATAAAAAAAACAGTATTCACACATACTTTCCTCTAACTGCCAGCACCAAACAAGAACTCCTGCAAAATCCTAGAAGCCTCTGAGACTTCATGCTGAGTATGTATTGATCCAGGTGTTGCAATAGAATCAACAGGTAAAGTAGTTTTTTTCAGGTCTGAACATGGATGCCTAGTAGCTTCTTTCGATGAATTCTTATCTTCTAGCAGTAGATTAGGTTTCTGGTAATTTTGCTTCACAATTTTTTGCCTTTCTGCTTCATGTCCTCCGAGGTTATGCTGAGTACCATTTGCATTCCTTTGCTTCTCCATGGACAAAGCATCCAGGTGCAGGCTGCTCAAATTCGATTGACCTTTACCAAAGGGACGAAACTGCACGCCCTTTGGAATACGATTAGAAACATTCTGAGATTTGCTGGAGACACCAGTGAGGTTTCTAAGGATAGAACTACTAGGAGCACCATTGTGAACTGTTGTGTTCTTCTGGCTTCTTGTATGCTCCCTGAGGTTTGTTTTCTCATATGCCAGTGAAACATCAGAAGTCTTTGCATCTTGTGTGGGAGTACCTTCTGTAGTTCGCATCTGATAAAGAATGAAATTTGTATAAATTACTCAGAAATTAAATTGTCCCAGGCTATTACACTTAAATAAGTAAAATGCCAGAAATAATTAGGTCAATTACGTACCACATGAGAGAATTTGCATTTATCACCTCTGGCACACATGCCATTGTTTTTATAGTTATGGCATTCGTACTTTGACAACTCATGGTCATATGGACACCCTTCTCCTTTCAAACAAGAACCACATGCAAAATGTGTGCAGGGCTGCAAGAAATGGGAAGAGATTAGAAAAAAAGACCATGGCATGCAACGCATCCATGTAAGAGGAAATTTAGATGCACTTTGATAAAGCTAAGGTTAGAAGATAGCACTCCACCCCATCTGAACAGATCCTTGGAATTACATACATTCCAATTACAAATACCATGTTAGCACCCATTGTGCAAAACTTAATTATAAGCACTGATACGGATATTGGATTACTCCCTCCATTCTAAATTGCAAGTCGTTCTGCTTTTCTAGATCCATAGCCTTGCTATGCACTTAGATACACCTTATGTCTAGATACATAATAAAAGTTATGTATCTAGAAAAGCCAAGACAACTTACAATTTCGAACAGAGGGAACAGCATCTTGCACAGGTCGAAGTGAAGCATTATTGACATATTAAATATGCATAAGTGAGGATGAAATGTGTTCTAATTTTTTTTAAGTGGGTGATACCCTATTCCTAAATATAAAAGCAGAATTAGGACAGTAACTCAGCATGGATGGATTGTGTGATGGCTTTGGAAAATAGGTTTACTTTGAAGGACATGCCGCTTTATAGAAACAAACTAGTGAACTGCCCATATAATAGTCTAACTATAATAACTATAATGCATAAAAAACACTATAATCATATGATAAGTTCAATATATATGTACCTTAGATTTTGTTGAAGGTGTAAAATCATGGGAATACTTGCAATTATTGCCCTGCAAAAGAGAAAAGGAGAATCAGAAGAATTGACAAAGACAAACAATCAGCAAAAAAACTAGTTAATATATCTGTTATTTTAAAAATAATATCCACTAAGTACAAAATCGACAATTTCGTTATTTAAACAAATTTTGCATTTGATACGGCTTGACCATGATATCTAGCAATCAGGAATTTGTGATGATGACTAAATCTCAGTACAAGGAAACCAGAACCATTGATGAACTTTCAGCCTAAAATAAGGCAAAGAATGTAAAAAGAGAAGCAGCATTACATGAAAACACAATCTGCTTGAAGTGAATTAGATATAAGGAAATAAGTTACGTTGGCCGTATAATACTCACCTGCTGGCACTTCCCATGGTCATAGAAGTAGCAAGGTTTTTTTGGCTTTATAACACGAGTAAGTTTTGGTCTTCTAACTCCATCAGCTATCTGTTGCAGTGCCCGGTTGATTCTTTTATTTTTCTGGATGTCAATTGTCAATAGCATTAGAAAGCAAATTTCACACTTTAGAAGAGAAACAATTCATACAAAAGCGATTGGGACTCAAATGGTGTCAAGACTATAACATACCGTCTTTTTGGCCTTCCTCTGTTCTGTCTGAGTGCGTTTTCTCTTCTTCCCAGGGTTGGGAGCCTGTAATAGATTGGAAAGGCAGGTACTGAAATTAGCATATTCAGCCAAAAAAAATATCAGCAGAGAAGAACCTATTGTAATCAAGGCATGAAGATGGCCATCTGCAGAAATGAGTTTTGTGCTCCTCTTAGGCCTTGTTTGTTTGATCCCAAAATCAAGGGGACTGATGGGGGTTGAGGAGGATTTTGACTTGTAGGGGATTTAATCCCCCTCAATCCCCTCCAATCCCCTTGGTTTTGACAAACGAACAGGCCCTTAAAGAGCGCACATGTATCATTTTAAGATGTAGCATATAACCTTGACATGTAAGATTAAAAAACATATTGAATTCGTTTAAAAAAGGCAGCACAGGAAACATTGAGCGCACATGTATCATTTTAAGTGTAGCATATAACCTTGACATGTAAGATTAAAAAACATATTGAATTCGTTTAAAAAAGGAAGCACAGGAAACATTAAACCTCACTAGGTAAATGAACTGGAAAATGCATGGTTAAGACAGAAGAAGCAATAAACAATAACATTTAAAACCAGTATCAGATACCTCATTGTCAGGCAGCGGATTCTCATTCCAATCCACAACATCATCATAAGTGACAGCTTGAGCCCTGGTAACAGGTATTTGTGCATCACCTCTGACAATAGCATCCCTATTCAGTATAAGATCATCATTTCCGATTTCAGGTGTTGAGTGCAAATTCCCAAACTGTGTGCCATGATCACAAGTTTTATCTGGCCCTGAGCCTCTACTGATGGAATTGCCTTCCAATTTCTCATCTTCACCATCTTCATCTCCATGCTCGGAATCTACAGATTCTTCTGAACCAAAATCCTGAAACTCGCCCTCAATCTCTCCTTCCTCGAAACCACCACCACCGTTCTGCTCATGATCACAGTTTCTAAGTGGTTCTCCCTCTTCAATCCCACCATCCAACTGTTTCGACTCCTCAGATGCCTTGCTATTCTGCAGGTCACCTGCAGAAACTGCACAACTCTGTGCTGATATCACTCCAGCATCAACATCATCAATCAACCCTGTAAAGTCTGTCATCATCGCTTCAAGCAGAAGACGGCCTTCATCATCACCCACTGCTACCTCTACCGATTCATCGACTTTCGTCCCCAAGAGAGACTCCACCGACTTCAAAGATAAGTCCTCCACCGCCACCAGTCCAGCTACAACTGCTGACTCCTCCACCTCAGCGCTGGTCTTACACGAGGTGCTTTCTACGACAAGTGCTGCTGATTCTTCCACCTCGGCTCTGGTCATACCCGAGGTGCTTTCTACGACAAGTACCGCGTCCGCACCCTCGTGCTTCAGCGCCTCAGACTCACCCAGGTCGAGGGTAGGGTTCGCCGCGGCCGGTTGATAGACGGCCCCGTAGAGCGAAAGGCCTCCCGCATCCGCCGCCTCGATTTCCACATCCTTCAGCCGATCACAATCGGCGCCATTAGGTCTTTCTGGGGAATCGTCGGAGTCCCCACCGACAGGGTCCGCGGCGACGGGCTCGGGCTCGGGCGGCGCTATGCCGCAGGGCGACTGGTTGATGTGGAGGCAGTGGGAGAAGAGGCGGGAGAGCGTGCGGAAGGAGGCGCTGTCGAGGTGTGACCGCCGGCGAGTGAAGACGGCAGCGGCAGCGAGGGCGGAGGGGGTCGGCGCCACAGACGGCGGCGCGAGGGCATCCTCCATGGTCAAGGACTGGGTGGGCTGGAACTAGGGCTTAGGGTCTGAGACGGCGGCTCGAGTCGCCGCTGGAGCTCGCCGTCGGCAGCGGCGGCGGCGGGACGATAATATAAGAGGAGAAGAAAGAAAGAAAAGCCATCGCGAAGGGCTGCGGCACAGGCAGGCGTGTTGGGCCAGAGTAGGAAATCCGCAAGTCTCCCCGCTAGGCCCGTTCGTTGTTCTCTATTATTTCTTTAAAATTTCTTTAAAACTTGTGGCCTTAAAGGCTGTTTGGCACGGTCACGAGCGGCTTCTCGTCACAGTCGTTTAAAAAAAGGCAACTTATCATACCTAACCTACCTTCGTTACGACCTATGTAACCATCAATTAAGATTACAGTATCTAGATCCAATATCTGAGGTTTTTTTTCACTTAAATCTCTCCATCTGTGGGTTTAAATTTAACCAATGTGTATTCAGATAGGAGGGTTTAAGTGAAAAAAACCTTAGACGTTAGATATAGATCATGTGGCCTTAGAGCATCTCCAACCGTTTTGCAAATAGGCTTTGCATTCATGTATTTGCAAAAAAGTCTTTAAAACATCTATACAACGGTTTGGCATTTGGACTTTGCAATTTTATTAACTTGGCAAAAAGAGGGAAAGGATTGACATATATGCCAAGCATGTTCACACTTGACATTGGCAAACCGGCGCGAAGTCCGCGCGCGGCTACGCGTTGAGGTCGCGCGAGTTTGGCGACATCCCACTGCTAGTCTTTCCTGCGAACTGCCCATCGGTCTTCCATCAACACCGGGTACTCCATCGATGCCCTCCCAATTGTTTGTTGTTGGGTACCATAATAAGGGATACCCAAACCAGAGCAATAAAAAACGCAAATAAACACACTAACCACAATCATCAGGGCTTCGGACGCAAATTCCGACTCGCCCGACCCCTCAGGGCATCGGACGCAAATTCCGACTCGCCCGACCCCTCAGGGCTTCGGACGCAAGTTCCGCTTCGCCCGATCCCTCAGGACATCGGACGCAAGTTCCGCCTCGCCCGGCCCCGTCCGGGCTCGGATGCCGGACCCCACTCCGCCTGGGCAGCAAGACTTCCACCGCACGGCGCCCGTACCCACGACATGACAGACACGATGGCTTCCATACCGCGGCAGGGCAAGGCGATAACTATTCCAACCACCCTGGTCACTGTGCCCTTACCTCCTTCACTGTGACATACTGCCTCACAGTAGGGGGGGAATGGGGGAGTTTAATCAACACCACTGTTTGAGGTCACTTCCCGCTATTGACAGCATGTGCAGCAGTGCTGACGACCCGACCCCCACGACTCCTACAGGGTTCGGTAACACTCTACAGGAACAGCCATACTGCTGACCATCCCCCAAGGACGAGCGGGACCAGCTTCAACAGGGTCGGGATCGAGATTTCACCAGTCAACAGAAGAAATCTACTCTTGTAAAAAACCTGTCTTCTCCTTGAGACTATAAAAGGGGAGCCAGGGATCACAACTAGAGAGAGGTCCAGAGAAACACACACGCACACAACACTCTTTCATAGAGCAGCAGCCCGCACTCCGTCCACACCAAGCCGAGACCTGGGACTTAGCCCTCTCTCGCAACCAGCTTGTACCCCCTACTGCAAGCACCTTTGGGTGCAAGGTTATACAGAACCCACAGCCACACTGGACGTAGGGCATTCTTGGCCCGAACCAGTATAAACCCTCTATGTCTCACTTGCATCACCATCCAAGCTTGGTCAGTCACGCAGACTTATACTTGTTTGTGCCTAGACCGCGAGTCTAGACGCCGACAGTTGGCGCGCCAGGTAGGGGCCTTCTGCGTGACGCTTGCCAGTCCCTACTGGGAAGGCTTGGATGGCAGACGGATTTCGCCCGCTCCGTCGCGGCACCATCATGATGTTTGGGAGTTTGGAGTTCATGTCCCTCGGTTCCGGCTACGACATGATCCTCCTCCCGCCACGAGACGACGTCGAGCCTAGCCCCGAGCCGATCCCACCACAGTCAGTGCGTGGGAGACGTTCGGGACACCATGCGGGGGGCTCGCGGAGGGGGCGTCAGAGATCTAGGATCTCCGACCCCACCACTGAGGCCAGGATCCGACCGGTCCTCCCCCCGCATATTCCTCACCAGGTCGCCCGCTCCTCCGGCCCGACAGGCGCTAGAGGAAGGGCTCGCGGGGCATCAAGCCCCGGTCCCAGGACCAACAGAGGATCATCGCGGCCTCCCGTCCCACCCCATCCGAAGGGGAAGGCACGGCCCGCGCCCGTCCCCCGCAAGGGGGACAAAGGGGCCTCAACATCCCGTCCTCCTCCACCTACGGATGAAGGAGCAGCAGCGGCACCTCCTGAGTTACCTTTTGGGCTCAGGAATGCCGCCACCACCTACGCCTCTTCCGTGAGCACTTCATTAAGTGCGTACGCGGAACTTCCAGGGCACCATTTGAGGTCTACATTGGACCTCGTCTCCACACCGCCCGTCTCATCATACCCAGAGGACCTCACCTCGGGTGACGACGAGTGGGCTGGTGCTGATTTCTCCGGGTGTGGCGACCCGGAGACTTTCATGCGTTCCCTGGAAGCCAGCAACTACTGTTTTCGCTACTCCGACTCCGACGACGGAAGCTACAACCCATCGCGAGAGTGCTTCAACTTGGAAGTCGGAGGCACGCCGCATAACGCCCAGGGGGACGCAGGGCCCTCTAGGCAGGAGAATGCAACACCACCTCCCAACCCAACCCCCGGGACCGATCTCAGAGCACGAGGGGTAGCGTCGGCCCCTGTTGGAGGACATCGCCCTGACCTCGTGCAGCTCGACGAGCTGGAGGCCAGGCTCGAAGAAGAACGCGCACGCCTCCGGCAACTCCGTGAGGCCCTGGTTCGAGATCCATCGGGCCGCGGGGATGGGGGCGAGGCTAGACGCCACGCCCGTGACGTCAACCGCCGTATCGTCGAGGACCAAGGGGGTGACGCCCCGGTCTTCAGCACGGCCAGCCAAAACGTGATGGCCGCTGCGCTCCTCCTCAGGGCGATGCCCGAGCCATCGACCCCTGAGGGAAAAAGAGTGCGCCAGGGGTTACGTGGCCTCCTGGAGCAGGCTGTGGTGCTGAACGCGGAGAGTTCTGCCTCACAATCCCAAAGCACAAGACGTCGTGGGGACCGGCCCCCTCCGAACAAGGCACCAACGGTATAGGGTCCGCCCCCCCTGACCCCCAAAGGGGCGACAAGGCCCCGTCGGTACACGAGCGCGTCGAAGCAGGCGCGGACGTGCGGGCCACCCTCGAGGCCAGACGACGCGACAGGGACGAAGCCGAGTCCCGACGTTACCGACCCCGCCGAGGTGGGAGGTACGACCCCGATCACGATCGCAGCACGTCACCAGAGCCTCCGGGTCCCCGCGTCTTCAGCGAGGCCATACGCAGGGCCAAGTTCCCGGCGTGATTCCGACAGCCCGCCAACCTCACCAAGTACTCTGGGGAAACGAATCCTGAGCTCTGGCTGGCGGATTACTGCCTAGCATGCCAGCTGGGCGGCGCGGACGACGACCTGCTCATCATCCGCAACCTCCCACTCCACCTGGCCGATACGGCCAGGGCATGGCTCGAACACCTCCCTGACCGCATGATCCATGACTGGGCTGACCTGGTCAGAATCTTTGTCGGGAACTTCCAGGGCACATACGTGCGCCCTGGGAACTCCTGGGACCTCAGGAGCTGCCGGCAGAAGCCTGACGAGTCCCTCCGAGACTTCATCAGGCGATTCTCCAAACAATGCACCGAGCTCCCCAACATCACAGACTCCGACGTGATCGGAGCCTTTATTTCCGGTACCACCTGCAAGGAGTTGGTACATGAGCTCGGACGCAAGACCCCCACGAGCACTAGCCAGTTGCTCGACATCGCCACCAACTTTGCCTCAGGCGAAGAGGCAGTCGGCGCCATTTTCTCCGACGGCGCAGCCAAGGGGAAGCAGAAGGCCGAGGCCACCGAAGCCTCAGGATCACACGACCCCAAGAAGAAGAAGAAGGGTCGCAAGGGGAAGCAGGGTCAGTCGGACGACCACCTAGTCGCGCGGCTGATCGCAAGAACCCCAAGAGGGCTCTTGCTGGCCCCGGCCTCTTCGACGAAATGTTGAAGAAGCCGTGCCCCTATCATAGGGGGCCAACCAAACACACCCTCGAGGAGTGCACCGTCCTCCGTAGGTACTATACCGACATCATCACCAAGGAGAGTGCCGAAGGGCCTCCCAAGGACGACGACCCCGAGGGGGATGTTTTCCCCAAGATCAAGAACTGCCTTCTGATCTTTGGGGGACGCGCGGCTCGCCTCACTGCGAGTCAAAGGAAGCGCGAACTCCGAGAAGTTTGCGCAGTCAGCGCAGCGGCGCCCTCGTACCTTAAATGGTCCGAGAGCGCAATCACGTTCGACCGACAAGATCACCCGGATCGGATTCCCAATCCCAGGAGCTACCCGTTGATCGTCGACCCCATCATCGCCGAGACCCGTCTCACTAAGGTGCTGATGGATGGAGGCAGTGGCCTCAACATACTCTACGCCGAGACTCTGGCCCTCATGGGGATCAGCAAGTCCCGGCTGAGGAACGACACTGCGCCATTCCATGGAGTGGTGCCGGGACATCGTACCCACCCCCTCGGACAGATCGATCTGCCCGTCTGCTTCGGGACCCCCGACAACTTCAGACAAGAGGTCCTCACTTTCGACGTGGTTGGGTTCCCAGGGACCTACCACGCCATCTTGGGACGACCATGCTACGCCAAGTTCATGGCCATCCCTAACTACACCTACCTCAAACTCAAGATGCCAGGGCCAAAGGGCACCATCACCGTCAGCACGACCAGTCAGTATGCCTACCAGTGCGACGTCGAGTGCGTCGAGCAGGCCGAGGCTCTGGCAGAGTCTCTGGCCATTCTTACCGGCCTCGGCGACTGCGACCAGGACGTCCCCCACCCCAAACGTCACGCCGGGAGCTTCGAACCGGCGGAGGAAACCAAGCTAGCCTTCCTCGACCCCGGAACCTCTGAGGGCAAGGCGTTGAGGATCAGCTCCAGCCTCGACCCCAAATAGGAAGTGGTGCTCGTCAACTTTCTCCGCGCAAACGCCGACATATTTGCGTGGAGTCCCTCGGACATGCTTGGAATACCGAGGGAAGTCGCCGAGCACTCCTTGGACATCCGAGCCGGCTCCAAGCCCGTGAAGCAACGCCTGCGCCGATTCGACGAAGAGAAGCGTCGGGCCATCGGGGAAGAGATCCACAAGCTGCTGGCGGCCGGATTCATCAAGGAGGTATTCCATCCCGAGTGGTTAGCCAACCCCGTGCTAGTTAAAAAGAAAAATGGGAAGTGGAGGATGTGTGTAGATTATACTAGTTTAAATAAAGCATGTCCAAAGAATCCCTTTCCTTTGCCTCGTATTGATCAGATAGTTGACTCCACTGCGGGATGTGAAATTTTATCTTTTCTTGATGCTTACTCCGGCTACCATCAAATCAAGATGAAAGAGTCCGACCAGCTCGCGACTTCATTCATCACCCCTTTCGGAATGTATTGTTACGTAACCATGCCTTTAGGCCTAAAAAACGCGGGGGCTACATATCAACGATGTATGCTCCAGGTTTTTGGGAACCTTATAGGAAAAACGGTAGAGGCTTACGTAGACGACATCGTCGTCAAGTCTAGGAAAGCGAGCGACCTGGTCGCCGACCTAGAAGAAACATTCCGATGCCTTAGGGCGAAAGGGATCAGACTCAACCCCGAAAAGTGCATTTTCGGTGTCTCCCGAGGCATGCTCCTTGGGTTTATTGTGTCTGAGCGAGGGATCGAGGCCAACCCAAAAAAAGTCTCGGCCATCGCAAATATGGGCCCCATTCGTAATCTAAAGGGAGTACAGAGGGTAATGGGATGTCTGGCTTCCCTAAGCCGTTTCATTTCTCGCCTCGGGGAAAAAGGGCTGCCTCTGTATAGGTTACTTAGGAAATCTGAGCACTTTTCCTGGACCCCCGAGGCCCAGGAAGCCCTTGACAAGCTCAAGGCTTTGCTCACCAACCCTCCCATCCTGGTGCCCCCCACCGAGGGGGAACCACTACTTCTCTACGTCGCGGCCACTGATCAGGTGGCCAGCGCAGCTGTCGTGGTCGAGAGGAAGGAAGAAGGGCACGCCCTGCCGGTCCAAAGGCCGGTATACTTCATCAGTGAAGTACTCTCCGACACAAAGACCCGATACCCCCAAATCCAAAAATTGCTCTACGCTGTAGTGTTGGCTCGGCGCAAGCTCCGACATTACTTCGAATCTCACCCAGTCTCAGTGGTCTCATCTTTCCCTTTGGGAGAAGTGATTCAGAACCGAGAGGCCAACGGGAGGATTGCCAAATGGGCCATAGAGCTCATGGGTGATGGGATCACCTATGAGCCTCGCAAAGCCATAAAGTCCCAGGTCCTGGCAGACTTTGTGGCGGAATGGACTGGGACTCAGCTCCCACCACAACAAATCCAGCACGAATGCTGGACCATGTACTTCGACGGGTCTCTGATGAAAACTGGGGCCGGCGCGGGCCTTGTCTTCATCTCACCCCTCGGGGTAAGGATGCGATACGCAATCCGGCTCCATTTCCCTGCTTCGAACAATGCAGCAGAGTATGAGGCCCTTCTTAACGGTCTTCACGTCGCGATCGAACTTGGGATCAAGCGGCTCGACGTCCGAGGCGATTCCAGACTCGTCATCGATCAAGTCATGAAAGAGTCTAGCTGCCATAACCCCAAGATGAACGCGTACTGCAAAGCGGTTCGACGCCTGGAAGAAAAGTTCGACGGCCTCGAACTTAACCACGTGTTAAGGAAGTATAATGAGGCCGCCGACGCGCTCGCCAAAATGGCATCCGAGCGGGCCACGGTCCCCCCGGATGTTTTCGTCAGCGACCTCTACAAACCTTCCGTCGACTACAAGGACGACGGGGGGTCAGACGAACCCCCCAGCGAACAGAATGCCGACCCCAAAGACGCTGTCGCTCAAGAACAGGAGGCCATGGACATCGAGCCAGAGCCACCTGCATCCGACGACTCGCCTGATTGGCGCTACCCTTTGCTGCGACGCCTGGTCGACGGCACTTTGCCCCTGGACCAGGCCGAAGCAAGGCGCGTGGCTCGTCGTGCCAAGACCTTTATCCTCCTTGATGGAGAGATGTACAAGCGAAGCCCCTCGGGCGTCCTCATGCGGTGCATCCCTCGTCAAGAGGGGGTCAAGCTCCTACAGGACATTCACTCGGGGGCTTGTGGCCATCACGCCGCGCCTCGGACGTTGGTAGGAAATGCCTTCCGACAAGGTTTCTACTGGCCCACCGCCGTAGCCGACGCCACAGAGATCGTCAGGGCCTGTAAGGGATGTCAATTTTATGCTCGGCAGATACATCTTTCGTCATCGCCGAGGTTCTCCGACCCGGCACCTACAAGCTCGCCAATGAAGCAGGGGAGGTCTTCAAAAACGCATGGAACATAGAACAGCTACGTCGCTTTTTTCCCTTAGAACTTTGTAAAAATTTCTTTGTTCATTACCTTCATGGAATAAATCAAAGTTTAAGTTATCAGAGAGCCTCGGACCTGCCAAGCAGAGTCCGAACCTCCCTCGGGGGCTACATGGGGGGAACCTCCTCTGTTGACTCCGAATCTTTTTCTTTTTTCGCGCAAGTTGAAAGAACCCCGACCCAAGGTCTTCCTCCTCCCTCCTAAAAAGACTTAAGAAACCGAAAATCCGTCCCCTAAATCTTAAGGCATGAGCCGGAGGTAGGACCTGCGCTCACAAGCAAAGACCGCCTTTACTCACCTTAGATTCGGGAACGAATTCGGGCTTCCAAGAGTTACTAAGGAAAAAGGAAAAGCACTTAGGCTCGGGGAATCTGGCTAGCGCAAAACTCTAAGTAGCTCACCCGACCTCGCGCTGCTGAGGTCGGATCGGCATAAGGAGAAAGAAAACAGCTTAAGGAGCAATTATACAAATATCTACATTAACATTGTGTATATATATTACAAGGCCCACCGGCCTCAACACTCACAACAAGAAAAGAAACCTAAGGGTCCTGCTGCCCTGTCTACTCAGGTCCTCGAGCCCCAAGGGGCGGAAGCTCCACCTCGTCGTCGAAGAAGGTGGCCAAGGCATCTCCGGGGGCAGCCACGGCGTCTTCAAGCCTCTGCACCTCCTCCTGGGCCTCAGCCTCATCATCCGGGAGAACATAGCCCTCACAGACTGCCGGCAAATCAATGCCGGCATAGTGAGAGCTCACCACCGCCAGGGCTTTCTTCACCCCGGCGTGGAGTGCCCCCTTCATCCTCTCCCCGGCCCGGGAGTAAAGGGCTTCGACCCGACTCCGCAGCGACGACCCCGACGCCGATACCCCGAGCCCCTCACACGCCGAGGTGACCACGGCTTCAAGAGCCGAGCGGTCTGAAGCCTCGGCGTCAAGGGACCTTTGGAGGGCCTCGGCAGTAGAGGCCGTCTCAACCACCTTCCTCTCCAATTCTGGTTGAAAAACAGAGTAAGAACCAAAAAGTCAAGAAAGGCAAACTCAAAAAGTATAAAGGAGTCCAAGGTAAAGGGCGCAAGTCTTACCCTCGGCACGCTTCTCGTGCTCCGCCGAGCTCTTATGCCAGCGGGCCACCTCACTTAGAGCCCCGGCCAGGTCGTTCTGGGCTTGGTTCAAGGCAAGATCTTTCTCGGCGAGCAAAGCTTCAAGCCGAGCGACCTCACCCTTGTACCCCTCAGCCGCCGCCTTCTGACCCTCAGACTCTTGGGTGTGGACCCCAATCCTCTCCTCCAGGGGGGCGACCTTGTCCCGGGCCTCCCGAGCCTCGGTGGCCAGTGCCGAGCATTTCTACCGAAGCTCGGTAGAAATCTCGCACTCCTTCGCGAGCTCCCCCTCGGCCGCCTCCCTGGCAGCCCTCTCGCTCTCAAAGGACGCCCAAGCATCCTTCTCCCAACGGAGAAATACCGACTTCTCCTGGGAGGTGGCCTTGAGCGCCTACAAGATCAGAGGTCACCTAGGGAGTTAACATCGCGAAAACAAGGCCAAAACTACTTCACAACACGGATAAAAATCTTACCTGAGCCAAATTAAACATGTCACGGCCCACGAGCTGGGTAGCTCGGTTGAGGGCCTCGACACCGGCGCACCCACACGCATCCAGACCCTGCCAGAGGTAATTCTCTGACGGGTCATCCAGGACAAATCTGGCTCCCCCCTCGGCATCGCCGAGGTTGGGCTAGATTACGGGACTCTTGCCCCATCCAGCTTCCTCCTCCCTTCCCACCGCGGGGGCCTCGGGCGCCACACTGGACACCACGATGGCCCGGCCTTCCTCAGCGCGCGCAGGCCGGGCCGCACCTCCAAGGTCAGCGTCCTCCGGTCCTTGAGGCTTCGGCGCCCCCGTGTCTTGCCCCTGGTGGCGCCCTGCCTCCTCGAAGCCTGGAGGCGGCGGAGACACGGGCCTAGCCGACCCGGGAGTCGACTGAGCCCCCCTCTTCACGGCCTTCAGGGGGGCTAGCGCCACTGAAGGTGCTTTTTGTTTACGGCTGGGAGAACAACATCATGTCAGAAGAAAGAGAAAAACAAAAAAATCGGCAGAAGGATCAGGAATCCTATCTTTACCTCGCCCGGGGAGCAGACTTCTTATGGGAGCCCAGGGCTCCTTGGGGGTCTCCTGCGGCGCCAGGGGCCGACGGTCGGACACCCGCCTCGCCGGCCGACGCCACAAGGGGCACCATGATGGCCTCGGCCTGCGACGCCTCCACGGGGGCGCCAGCTCCCGACCCAGACGCTGGGGTAGGCTCGGCCGGACCCTCCGGCGCTACCAATCGAGGGACCTCCTCGGGCTCGGCCTCCGACGCTTTCTCCCCCTCTTGGAGGCTCACAGGGGCTGGATCTTCACGAGGGGCGCTATCCTCGTCAACCACAACGATGTGGGGGACGGGCTGCCCGCCCCTCGGCGCCTGGGTCCCCTAGGGGGCCTCCGACCCCACTCGGGCCTTCGACCCCTCCGGGGCTTCGGTTCCCCTGCCGGCCGGAGGGATAACGTCGTCCTCCTCCATCAGCTCGTCGAGCCAGTCGACGTTGCCGCCCCCGCCCTCTATCTCCGAGACTGAGGTCTCAGGAGACAGAGGCGGGGCGACCCCCGCCTTCTCGGCCTCACGGCGGTTCTTGGAGGCGATCTCCCGCCTCTCCGCCCTTCGCGCCGCCTTGGCTTTCTTGCCTTCCTTGACCTTCTTTTGCTCCTCGTTCCGGGCCCGATTCTTGGCCCGGATCTCTTTGTCCTCCGGGACAGGGGGTGGGGAGTCCTTGACGGCCCCGATCCCCTGAGCAAACGGATCAACAGGGAATCAGGCGAAAGAAAGAACGAGGGCAAGAAATCGAAATAAAGGACACCTTCTTACCAGGGAAATGTAGCCCTTTTCAGGGTGCATCGGAACCACTCGGGAGTTCTTCATCTCCGAGGAAGTCGTCCTCTCCACCCGGGCGGTGATATCCGAAGCCGATATCGGCTCGGCTAACATCCTCGTCCCTGCCTAGGGCCCCCCCGGGTCATCTCGAACATGGGCATTCGCCGCTGCGCCAGCGGAAGAAAACTCCTCTTGTGGAAGGCGATTGCCACCGTGGCCGCGGTGACTTCGGCATCTCGCAGCTTCTGAAGCCCCGCGAGAAGCGGGGCGAGCTTCTTCTGCTCCTCGGCCGGAGCACCCCACGCCCACTTCATGGGAACCTCCGTCACCATTTTCCCGGTGTACTTCGGCAGCAGGCCGCCGTCGTTCCGGAGGTAGAACCGCCCGCTCTGCCACCCCCAGTTCGACGAGGGCATCGAACTCCAGATGTACAGCCCGGCCCGCTGCTGACGGAGCTGCAGCGTGCAGCCGCCGGCCCGCAGGGGGAATTTCTCCTTCCCCACGTAACGGCCCGCCATCTCCGCCTTGAAGAGGTGAAGCCAGAGATTCCAGTTGACTGGAGCCCCCAGGAATCCCTCACAGACCGTGGTAAAGACGGCGGCCTGCATCACCGAGTTTGGGTTCAGATTGTGTAACTCCACCTCGTAGTAGTGGAGGATGGCCCTGATCAGACGGCCGGCCGGAACCCCGAACCCCCGGTCTAAGAACGACAGGAAGCACACCACGTAGCCCGGAGGCGGGTTTGGCTCCCTGTCGTTCGCCGAGGGAACGATCCATTCTGAGAAACCGACGTCCTTGAGAGGGCGGAGAATCCCGGCCCTCACGCGCGCCTCCAGCGCGGACTTGGTTACATTGCTGGGCGGCCACGCCTCAACGCCGACCATGGCTTTGGGAGGAAGAGGTGTGTCCGCGCGGCGGAAGTAGAGGAGATGGAGGCAGAAGAATGGGCAGGAGGCAGAGGCTTTGTGGCGCAGGAACGAGAAGAGAGAAATCAAGCCCCCAGCAGCCGCTTTTATAGGAGGGGGCGAGCCACGACCACGCAAGGCCAAGCGGAAGAGAGAGCAACCATCGCCTACTCAGGTGAAAAACTCGAAGCGCCAACTCCCTCCGATTCCCGCGCCCGCTGCACGCGCGCATTAATTTCGCAGACGAAACGTCCCATCCAGCCGGGGCGAGACGGCACGGCCGTTTCGAGTCCCCACGCGCCGCGCCTCAAAAGAAGCGTCTTGAAAAGTTATGTCAGGGCGGTTCCTTCCAGGGGACGCGGTGCCCGACCCCCCCTCGCTAACCAAGCGTCGCAGGGAGGTCTCCGTCGGGCGCAATTTTCTGTCTCGCCCGACCCCATCAAGACCCCGAGCCGAAGTTGCAAGGCGGTCTCCGTCGGGCACAGTTCTCCGTCTCGCCCGAGCCCCAACACTGTAAAATGAGTCAGAAAAAAGCCTTTCGAGGTCCAAAATCCCCAGGCCATAGCCACCTACGTTCTAGAGGTTGCGAGACTGACCTGCGACACAGGTTCGAACAGTCGCCTCAGGATAACTGAGCGAGGGATGACCGAAGATGAGCACAATAGAGGCCAAGGTCCGAACCCTGCAGGGAGTCGGCGCATCTTTGCAAGTCATATCCGAGACCCACGCGGGTGTCACGAGAGTGGGATCCCATCGAGGGAGGCATCGAGCCCTCGGAACCTAGCGAATGGTTCCGACATCCACCGTGACTGCCCTCGGGTACTTTTTGAGATGTGCCCATAAGGCCACTAGCCGACCCCTATCGAACGGGACTCGGACATCCACTTGGATTTACCCGCCTGCAGCTCCCGGGAAGTGTCGTCACTCGCCCATCGAGGGTAGTACGGCACGACCCACCCCTCCTCCGAGCGAAAGGAAGAATGAGGGACGTAATTACAAGACGAGAAAGAACCTGATCGACCCTTGTGGGGAAAGGGCTCGGGGGCTTCCTCGCAACATGGGAACGGGCCCTACGTGTAAAGAACACGCAACATATCCCTCAAAACACTCCAGACTATAGCTGTCAAAGGGTGAAAGCCTTTGAAGGAATAACACCATTCCTCCAAAAGGCTCGGGGGCTACACCTGGCGGGTGCGCTCGCGCGCACCCTCCGGAGAAAGGTAAAAGCTCCTAGTCAACTACAGTCCCTGGGGAAAGAACCTCTAAAGAGGTGAGCCCACCCCTTCAGAGGCTCGGGGGCTACTGTTGGGTACCATAATAAGGGATACCCAAACCAGAGCAATAAAAAACGCAAATAAACACACTAACCACAATCATCAGGGCTTCGGACGCAAATTCCGACTCGCCCGACCCCTCAGGGCATCGGACGCAAATTCCGACTCGCCCGACCCCTCAGGGCTTCGGACGCAAGTTCCGCCTCGCCCGACCCGTCAGGACATCGGACGCAAGTTCCGCCTCGCCCGACCCCGTCCGGGCTCGGACGCCGGACCCCACTCCGCCTGGGCAGCAAGACTTCCACCGCACGGCGCCCGTACCCACGACATGACAGACACGATGGCTTCCATACCGCGGCAGGGCAAGGCGATAACTATTCCAACCACCCTGATCACTGTGCCCTTACCTCCTTCACTGTGACATACTGCCTCACAGTAGGGGGGGAATGGGGGAGGTTAATCAACACCACTGTTTGAGGTCACTTCCCGCTATTGACAGCATGTGCAGCAGTGCCGACGACCCGACCCCCACGACTCCTACAGGGTTCGGTAACACTCTACAGGAATAGCCATACTGCTGACCATCCCCCAAGGACGAGCTGGACCAGCTTCAACAGGGTCGGGATCGAGATTTCACCAGTCAACAGAAGAAATCTACTCTTGTAAAAAACCTGTCTTCTCCTTGAGACTATAAAAGGGGAGCCAGGGATCACAACTAGAGAGAGGTCCAGAGAAACACACACGCACACAACACTCTTTCACAAAGCAGCAGCCCGCACTCCGTCCACACCAAGCCGAGACCTGGGACTTAGCCCTCTCTCGCAACCAGCTTGTACCCCCTACTGCAAGCACCTTTGGGTGCAAGGTTATACAGAACCCACAGCCACACTGGACGTAGGGCATTCTTGGCCCGAACCAGTATAAACCCTCTGTGTCTCACTTGCATCACCATCCAAGCTTGGTCAGTCACGCAGACTTATACTTGTTTGTGCCTAGACCGCGAGTCTAGACGCCGACATTTGTGTTTTTGCTTATTGGTCTTCCATCAACGCCACATACTCCATCGATGCCCTTCAAATCGTTTTTGCCGGCAAAGACTCCAGCCACCAAACTCCGGGCGGCCATGCACAAACGCTGCGACCACAGCGCCTCAGCGGAAATAAATTTGCCGCGAACATTCACCCGACGCGCGGGGAGGAGAAAAGCTCAGCATGCAAAAAAAGTTGTGTAGGTCCATAATTTTCTTTTTTGCCAAGTGATTAATGTCAAACCATTGGAGATTGTCTCTTTTCACCTTTGTCATATTTTTTTGAGACTTAACAAACTCCCTCATTTGCCAAACCAATTATGCAAAAACGGTTGGAGATGCTCTTAATTGGTGGTTGCATAGGTTGCACACGAAACTAGATTGCACAGGATACGTTCCCTTTAAAAAACTATAATTTTTTATAAAAACGTTTGGTAGAGCTACTCTAGAAAAGCCAGAGCTGAAGTAGAAAAAGCCCTGCACCCTAAACTCGACCTAGCTTGATGTGCGTGAGCGTGTGGTTGGTCTTTCACAATTCTCAGCCTCATGACTTGTACTCCCTGCAGTCTCCAAAACACAATTTTAATCTCTTATTTCTATAAAAATATTTTTTAAAAAATAATAATAATAATAATATATATATATACTTTTATAAAAATATTTTCAAGACAAGTCTATTCATATAATTTTCATATTTACAAACTCAACATTTTAAAAATTACTGATAATTTATATTTCTAATATTTGACCAAAATCTTGTTTACTATATCCTATACGGAAAGAGTACTTGTACATAAGAGATTAATCTTTTGGACCAAGCATTAATTACGTGCCAACGCCATGAGCATGGCCACTGAGCTCTTCAGCCCTGGTGTGGAAGGGTATAATGACCCCGAGCTGGTCGAAGCAATGGCTTGCCGTGAAGGGCTGGCTTTGGCTAGTGATCTTGGCTTACACTCATTTCGGGTAGCGAGTGATTGTGGCAACATGGAGGAGCTTCACGGGCAAGGGGTTCGACAGGTATGGACCCGTAGTTTAGGAGATCAATGATAGAAGACAGAGTTTCACAATGGAGAGTTCGTTTTCGAAGGGCAAAGATCAAATGTCGACGCAACATGTGTTGTTTCTCGAGCCTCGTGGAGTTTGTAACTCTTACTCTAGTGATTGAATAAAGGTAAAGCTCCCAAAAAAAGCATTTATTATGTGTCTTGAAATTTATTTAATTTAAGAAAAATGAGGTTTGGTCCAATCTAATTAAATGTAACAAAGATAGTTGGCTCTTTTTTTTTGTTGGCCATATGGATCCAAATGACTGCTAAAAATTTGTAAGCCCAGTTACTACGTAGTGATATAGTATTTGCTTTGTGTAAGCGAATGATGCCTAGACTGGATGGTCAAAGCGTTTTAGTAGCACTGTGGCGACTCGGGGTCACAATCTCCGGGCGGAGATAATTAGATAAAAATCCTCTTGCTTGTCCTTCATTATAAAAAACACAGGTCTCAGGATCGCCCCCCTCACAGGTTAACCGGTGCCGTTGTATATGTTACAAGTGGAATGCAAAGTACGAGAACAGAGAGAGTAGAATGAACTCAGTGTTTCTTTATTCATTGATCACGGTATTTATACAAGTCGGAGGGGGAGAGGAATCTCTCTCCACAGGTAAGCTCGAGCCCACGATGAGTCGTGGGTGATATCACAGAGGTCGAACCGGTACGTACGGAGTCGTGGGTGATATCCCGTAGGCGGTCGTGGGGGAAGTCGTGGTTAGGATAAATCTCCCGTAAGAGAATCCAAGGAGATGAGATCACCCCGGGTAAAATATCCGTAACACTCCCCCTTGATCGAATCACTTGTTGAGATCAATGAATCGTATTGCTCCTCCAACAATTCCTGTAGAATAAAAACGAGGAAAAATACGTGTGTATATGTGCTATAGTAAAACTCCTTAGAACGGCTTGGGAAAAGAAGGAGAAACTTATAGCACTTAATGATTGCCTCATTGTAAACTAATATGAGAAAACCTTTACAGGAGAAAACTCATGTTGTAGTTTAGAGGACAATATATGTCTTTGATACTCCTTTAAAAACCCCTGTGGGGAAAACAAGGAATATGACACTCTTGTGTTAATATTATCTCATTAAAAACTCCTTATGAGAAACCTTGTGAGGAAAAACTCATAGAGAGAAAAGAGTATAATATGACGGTGTAGGCAGACCAATGTCTAGGGGATTTCTCCCCCTGAACTTTGCAAATCCCTAAGTCGTCGCATACCAATTCCTTTGACATATTTTTCAAATGAGGAAGTTGGTAGGGACTTAGTGAATAGATCAGCGAGATTGTCGCATGATTCGGTTTTCAAGATATCAATCTCTCCATTTTGTTGTAATTCATGAGGATAGAACAACTTTGGATAGATGTGTTTGTTGATATTGCTCTTGATATAGCCTGTCTCCATCTGTGTAACACAAGCTGCATTATCTTCATAGATAATGGTTGGAGCTGTGATAGCTTTAAGACCACACGACTGCTGTATGTGGTTGATCATTCTACGAAGCCAAACGCATTCACGTGAGGCCTCATATAGTGCGACTATTTCAGAATGATTCGTGGACGTTGTTGCCAAGGTTTGCTTGGATGATGTCCATGATATGGCGGTTCCATTTTGTAAGAATACGAAACCGGTTTGTGATCTGCCATTATGGGGGTCTGATTGATATCCAGCATTGGTGTATCCTATCATCTCAGAATTTGTTCCTCTTTGGAAGAATAATCCGAGATCCCTTGTGCCATTAACATATCTGAGGATCTGTTTAACTCTTGTCCAATGTCTCTTGGTAGGAGCGGCACTGTGCCTTGTTAGCAAATTCACTGCGAAAGCGATGTCAGGCCTGGTGCTATTAGCAAGGTACATCAGTGCTCCAAAGGCACTAAGGTATGGGACATGAGGTCCTAGGATTTCCTCCCCCTCATCTTGTGGTCTGAATGGATTAGTGTTTAGTCCTAAAGACCGAACAACCATAGGGGTTTTGGAAGGATATGCTTTGTCCATATTGAATCTCTCCAATACTTTCTGGACATATGCAGATTGATGCACAAAGATTCCAGTTGAAAGATGCTCAAGCTGTAGGCCTAAGCAGAATTTGGTTTTACCCAAATCCTTCAACTCGAACTCCGTCTTAATATGTTTGCATGCCTCATCAATATCTTGTTTGTGGCCGATGATATTTAAATCATCAACATACACCGATATGATGCAAAATCCCATTTGGGATTTCTTGATGAAGACACATGGGCAATCATCACTATTAGAGTAGCCCTTCTGCAGAAGGTACTCACTGAGTCAGTTATACCACATTCTTCCCGACTGTTTTAAGCCATAGAGTGATTTATGTAGCTTTACACAATACTTGTTGCGATTTACGTTTTGATTCGGTATTGGGATTCCGTCAGGAACCTTCATGTATATGTCTGAATCGAGTGACCCATAGAGATATGCAGTCACTACGTCCATCAACTGCATAGATAGACGATTTTGTACAGCCAGAGAGATTAAGTATCGGAATGTTATTCCACCCATGACTGGAGAGTATGTGTTGATGCAAAAGCTGGATCTGCAAACACAAAGGGCTAATACCCGATTTAAACGTTAAGGCGTGCCAGCCGATTTGACCTTACTATCGGCAAAGGTGATAACTCGAATACTTTGGTCCCGACAATAGCGATGCGCCCGGATGCCACGGCCAAGAGGTATTCACGCGGAACTCGAGAATACGCCGAGCTTAAGTCGATGAATTCTTAAGAACTCGTAATGAAAAAGGAAAATATGACGAAGTCGTCGAAAAAGTAGATGCTGTAATATGAGTAAAAACTTGTGTTTGATTGATTGATCCATTGTTACAAAGCTCTAGGGTCTACTTTTATACCCTGCCCAAAGAGCTACAACCAGACACGACTAGAGTTCGAATTCCAAATTTAAACAGAATCCGTGTACAAAACGATTTAACTAACTAAGGAAAACATAAAACTATCTTCTCGTGACAAACTAGGACATCTCCAAAGGCTAATCCACATGCCAATCGGCACCCTCCATGTCCTTCTTCCGCGTCATCGGCAGACCCCCTTATTGTAGCCATCGACACAAACACATTGTCACCTATGGACCTAGTCATATTCGGTCATCCCTTCATCGGCAACCATCTTTATCTGCAACATCTTCATCGACAACATCTTCCGCAGACCACGTATTACCACCCTATCTTGCCGACCTATACCCTACCAATCCTGGATACGTGTCCAAAAATGGTGTCAACACATGCCCCCCAATTTCGGAGTATGAAATCATTAATGCTCCGAAATTCTCTGCCGTAGTGATGCCTTTCTGCAATTAATATTCCCAATTTGGTAACCGACAGCTTCAATCTGAACAACTCCGATCCAATTCCTCCTCGAAATCCTCAACTTCCTAAACGGACATCTCCACTTCAATCGCCCATCGGCAATGTTACCGTTATAGAAAGCTGCCGATGGACTGGCCAGGACATCCCGTACAGTGACGTGCCTTATCCTCCCCAACGGATATCTCCATTCCATTCGTTCATCGGCAATATTACCGTTACAAGGCGCTGCCGATGGACCGACTAGGAAATCTCGCATAGTAAAATATCTCCAGATCACGCTGCTTCCCGTCAAATCACCTGTACAATCCCTTGATTACCGTGCAAACAGTTACCATATCTTCCTGAGTATCCTCGGATTTCACGGATACGGCGAAGTGATAAGTCAGATTTACCCTTGCCCATTTCGTCCTATAAATAGTTCCTTCTCGGGTACTCCTTCTCCATCACACCATTCTACAGCCCCAACTCTGCTTCTCTGGCAGCGGCGCTGTTCAAGAGCTCCAAGAACTCCAGCGAAGGCTTTTCTCCACCAATCTCGAAGCTTTCAACCTTCTTCCTTGCGAGGAAAATGGCCATCAACTTCACCGTCCCTGAGGTTAGTTCATCACCCCCTCTCGCATACTTTTACCATGTCCTGGTTCATCTGCCATTTATTTTACTGAGCATCCTCCTTTTTTTCTCTTTTTGTTCTTGTTCTTCTTTTCACCCCTAAAACCAATAGGATCTGTCCAACAAACTAGTCATCCCTACCGATCAGCCACATCTCCAGTGTCTTGGTCCACTAGGGAACCCAGATCCCACAGATTTGATTAACGCAGAGACAAACAGGATCCCTTTTAGAGCCGAGAATTTCTCCTTAGATCTGTGGAAAGACACTTTCCGTTCCTGGCCCAGTCTTACCGTGGGATGGAAGGATTGGTTCTTGAGGGTCAGCCATTCGAACGAGGTTCAGTGGGGTGAGCGAAAACTGGACCAATGCATCAGGCTGTCCATTGCCGATATGCATAGGAATGAATCTCTGCTGATCGCTGCATCTTATTTCTGGTTGGACACACTCAATGCTTTCATCTTTGGTCACAGCCCTGCTTCCCCTACACTTGCCGATGTGGTCATGCTCACCGGCCTGGACGTATCTTCTGTCGATAGCACCCATTTTTTCGATACCGCACCCAGTGCCAAGGTAGAAACTCGCTCCATCGGCGACTGGTCGAGATACATCCAAAAATACAAACGAACAGGTCCTGTCAACATAAAGGAACAGACCTGTTTATTGAACATGTGGTTAGACAAATTCGTATTTTGTGGTCGATCGGCAGGACCAACTTCTGTCTATCTAGCAGCAGCAGAAAGATTAGCCAATGGTGGCCGATTTCCCTTCGGCCGATACCTGCTTGGCGCGGCTTACCACCTCCTTCATCAAGTAACCAAGAAACTCCTACTCGGCCAGCCCATCGGCAACTTGGGGGTCCCTGGTGGTTTATCAACATGTGGCTCAGTCTCCATATGCACAAGCGTCTTGAGTTTGATCTCTTCGCACAGCGCTTCCCCAGGGATATAGCCGAGGACTACGAACTGGATGAAGAAGAATCGGCAACCCGTCCCCCTCTGAACTTTGGTGAGGCTGCCATAGTTCTGCCCGGTACAGGAGGCAATGCGGACCAGATCAGCCGATTCTTCCAAACCCTGTATGAAGGCCTGACCAGAGAACAGCGAGCATGGATGCCCTATGAAGATCTAGACACCATGTTTCCTTTGGTCTTCCATCCGTTCAACAATGCTCTTAACAAGGATGACGAAGTGATGATGGCGCTGATCACCCCCAGAATTATACCAGTGAACTTCTTTGGCAGTGGGAAAACCTCCAACCAAACCTATGAGTTTTACAACCCATCGGCACTAGCCCGTCAACTAGCTTTCGGCCAGCTGCCGATTGTACTCTGTTATGCCGATGTGATAAAACCCAGGGAAGTCATTACTAACCTCCTCGAGTGGATCTGAGTAGCCCAACTAGCACCGACTGCCGATACAGTGTAGATCTGTCAGAGTGGGTTCCAGCCCTCTTCATTACTCAGGCATACAAGCAATGGTGGGAGGAGTGGAAGGAGCACTTGTTCTGCAGATCGGCCCTTACATACCGTGGTATGATCGATCCTCAGTACAAAGTCCCCGATGATACTGTAAGTACTTCCAAACCGATGCTATAATCCTTTCATTCTCATTTTCGTCGGTAACTTACTCTTTGTGTTATGTTGCAGGTCGATAACACTCCTCCATCGGTCAGCAGGAGCGGCAAGCCGATTAATCTATTTCCATCAGGACCGATCTCTTCAATCGGTAACAATGCTCCCACTCTGGCTACCATCATGCATTGAGGTGTCCGCCTCAAGAAAGTTACCACCAATAGGACTCAGATATCTCCATTGGTAGCTACCTCTACCTTGGCACAGGCGTTCAAGGTACATTTTCAAACTTTTTCATACCGATCTCACTCTTATATCTGATGCACTTGTACTTACGAATGTCCCTTTCTGTATCAGCACACCAGCGCATCGGCAAGGACCAGAAGCAAAAGTGCCAATGCCCCCCAGTCTAGTCAGCCAAAGAGAAAAGGAGCCAAGAGTACCAGAGCACAAACAAAGCGCCAGAGAGTAACCACACCTCCTCCTCCCCCGGTATCTCCAATTCCAGTAGAGTCTTCTCCCTCTTCTCCAGAAACATAGACACAACAAGTACCATCTTCCCCTCAACCGCAAGAAGCACCTCAAATGGAAGAACCCCGACCAGAAGAGCCCCAACCAGAAGCACCTCAGCCAGAAAACACATCGGCTGATATGGGCGAGCAGACTACCGATCTAGCAGGATCAATCATATCATCGGTAGTTTCCTCGATCCAGACAAGCACTGCACCTCCCCAAGGTAACACACTTTCTAGGAAATCACTGCCGATGAACTCACTTCTTCTGTTCTACAATTATTTCTGTTATTCTTTCAGCCGACATAGTTCCATCGGCACCCCAGCCGATCAACCTGTGGTTCCATCGGCATCTTCTAGTCAGAGGCGAGAGATTGCCCTGAAACAAGTAAGTTACCCAATCCCTGTCTATATTATCTATCAATACCTGACCAAAGAATAACTCGTCTTATCTCCTTTTCAGGAGCAGGACTCTCCCAACAGTTTGTTCTCCTTTGCCATCGACATCTCTGAAGATGAAGGCGAGGAAGCAAGCTCTTCTCGAGCAGTTGGGATTACATCGGCAGAGGTCAGGGCAAAGCTGGAAGAACTGTCGGCTCTCCTCCAGCAAGACACAGCCCAACTAGTTGATGACTCTGATCCGGCCAAGGCTTTATTCAAGACCCTGAGAGGCCAAATCCCTGCCGATGCCGAAGAAGTTCTCTTCCAAGCAGCACATCTGGAGAGCCGTCAACTGCAGTACCAGAGGGCTGCCCAGCGCCTTGCCGACAGAGCGGCTCAGACTCAGCTTTCTGAAGAGATGATGAAAACAAAGCTTCTTACCAATGAGAAGCATAAGAACATTGGCGCTTTGAAATCCTCAGGAGATGCACTGAAGCGCAAGATCTCTGATCTGTCAGCAAAAAGAGAAGCCTTGTTGGCAGAGCTCAAGCAAGTGGAAGAGGCCTTGTCCCAGGCTCAACAAGAGGAAAACCAGCTGCCTGAGGCGATCAAGCTCCTTGAGCAAGAGCGAAATGTCCATGGTCGTAAAGCGCTGCAGTTGAAGAAGAAATTGAAGCCGGTGGAAGGCTCTGCCGATGAAGACATCAAAGAGATAGAAGCAGCCCACCAGATCCGCTTGCGCGCTATATCGGCGATCCAGACGTTGCTGAACATGTGAACTCTTCATTGGCAACATACTTGCTTCTTTCTACTTTCCAAACTTCCTGATATCTAGTCTAGCCGATAGGACTGTTATCGACACCTTTTAAAACACTATGTCCGGTCCCAGATACATTTTGACCCAGCCGATAGGGATGTTATCGGCACTCAAACTTTCATGCATCGACCCATATGCTGGGGTAGTACTTCTTTAGATATTTGCCATTTAATGCTCTGGGAAATTCAACTCCTTCGAGAGTTTCTAGAATATAGGCATTACCAGGAGCCGATCGACTTATCCGATAGGGACCCTCCCAATTGGGAGACCACTTCCCAAATTTTGAACTCTTGGCCCCGATCGGTAAGATTAATTTCCATACTAAGTCTCCATCGGCAAATTCTTTAGCCTTTACCCTCTTATCATACCATCTAGCAACTCTCTTCTTATTCTCTTCTAAACTCATCAAAGCCCTTAGCCGATGCCCTGCTAGATCATCCAACTCGTCTATCATCAAAGTAGCATAATCATCGGCAGTCAACTGATCCTGAAAAGATAGCCGCCTAGACCCAGTCTTAACTTCCCAAGGTAATACTGCATCATGCCGATACACCAATTGATAAGGTGAGACCTTGGTCGATCCATGACAAGCCATCCGATATGACCATAAGGCTTCGTTTAACAATGTGTGCCACCTCCTAGGATTTTCTTCAACCTTTCGTTTGATGAGTTTGATAATTCCTTTGTTAGATGCCTCGGCCTGCCCATTAGCTTGAGCATAGTAAGGAGAAGAGTTCAATACTTTAATTCCCATACCGATTGCAAATTCATCAAACTCCCCAGATGTGAACATAGTACCCTGATCGGTAGTAATTGTTTGAGGAATTCCAAATCGGTAGATAATATGCTCTTTCACAAAATCAATCATATTAGCCGATGTAACTTTCTTCAAAGGAATAGCTTCAACCCATTTGGTGAAATAATCGATGGCAACCAAGATAAACTTATGTCCTTTGCTAGATGGTGGATAAATCTGACCGATTAAATCAATAGCACATCCCCAGAACGGCCAAGGCTTGATGATAGGATTCATGGCCGATGCAGGTGCCCTTTGAACATTGCCAAACTTCTGACACCCTTGACACCCTTTGAAGTACTTAAAGCAATCCTCAAGTATAGTCGGCCAATAATATCCATTTCTTCTGATCATCCACTTCATCTTGAATGCCGATTGATGTGCTCCACACACTCCCTCATGGATCTCTCCCATCAAATTCTTGGCCTCATCATCACCTAAGCACTTGAGGAGAATCCCATCAATAGTTCGGTAATACAACTCATCTTCAAGGAGCACATATTTGGTAGCTTGAAACCGAACACGTCGCTCAACTTTCTTGGACAGATCCTTTAAATAACCAATGATTTCTTTCCTCCAATCATCAGCACCGATTGCCGATATCGCATTAATCATGGGCTGATATCCCGAGGCATGCTGAGCCAACCGATTGGCCTCTTCATTATGCAATCGAGGAACATGCTCTAATCGGAAATCCTTGAATTCCTTTAATAGTTGCATACTCCTTTCGTAATAAGTTATGAGGACTTCACTTCGGCATTCATAGCTTCCAGCCAATTGATTTATAACCAACATAGAATCCCCAAAGACTTCAATAGCATCAGCACAAACTTCCCTTAGCAATTCCAAACCCTTTATCAAAGCTTGATACTCAGCTTGATTATTTGTAGACGTGGCAACAATCGGCAAGGAAAACTCATACTTCCTTCCCCGAGGGGAAACCAATACTATGCTGATTCCTGCCCCCCGGTCACACGTGGATCCGTCAAAGAAGAGCGTTCAAGGTACAATTTCCAAAGCCCCCACTGTACCGCAGTGTTGAGTTACAAAATCGGCCATAATCTGCCCCTTAACCGCTTTGGCCGATTCGTAACGCAGGTCGAATTCTGACAATGCCAAAATCCACTTACCGATCCTGCCACTTATTATCGGCATAGACAGCATGTATCGGACCACATCATCTTTGCATATGACAGTGCATTCGGCCGATAACAAATAATGTCTCAACTTGACACAGGAGAAGTACAAGCACAAACACAGCTTCTCAATAGCCGAATACCTAGTCTCAGCATCGATCAACCTCCTGCTTAAGTAGTAAATCACACGTTCCTTCCGTTCAAATTCCTGAATCAAAGCCAAACCGATGACCATCCCATCGGTAGACAAATACAATCTGAAGGGCTTCCCTTGCTGAGGTGGAATCAGGACTGGAGGATTCACCGAATAATTCTTGATTTCATCCAAAGCCAATTGTTGTTCCTTCCCCCAAACGAATTCTTGATCGGCTTTCAACTTAAGTAAAGGACTGAAAGCACAAATTTTACCAGATAAATTAGATATAAATCTCCTGATAAAATTTACCTTGCCGATCAAGGACTGGAGCTCAGTCTTGTTGGACGGAGCAACTATTTTGTTGATGGCATCAATGGATCTTCGACTGATCTCAATCCCCCTCTGATGCACCATGAAAGCAAGGAATTGTCCTACCGATACACCAAATGCACACTTATTGGGATTCATCTTCAAACCATGTTTCCTTGTGCATTCCAACACCTTTCGCAAATCGGCAAGATGCTTTGTAAAGTCTCCAGACTTAACCACCACATCATCAATATAAATCTCTACTAGCTTGCCGATGAACTCATGAAATATAAAATTCATAGCCCTCTGATAAGTAGCACCAGCATTTTTCAAGCCAAAGTTCATGACTATCCATTCAAACAACCCAACATGACCAGGACATCTAAATGCAGTTTTTGGAATATCTTTTTCAGCCATGAATATTTGATTGTATCCTGCATTGCCATCCATAAAGCTGATAATCCGATGCCCAGCCGCAACATCAACTAGCAAATCGGCAACTGGCATTGGGTAACCATCCATCGGTGTAGCTTTGTTAAGATTCCTAAAGTCAATGCAAACCCAAAGCTTCCCATTTTTCTTATAGACCGGAACAACATTGGAAATCCACTCGGCATACCGACACTGCCGAATAAACTTAGCTTCAATAAGTTTGGTTATTTCGGCCTTAATATCAGGAAGAATATTAGGATTACATCGGCGAGCTGGCTGTTGATGTGGCCGAAATCCAGACTTGATAGGCAACCGATGTTCAACAATTGATCGGTCCAAACCAGGCATCTCAGTATAATCCCAAGCAAAGCAATCTTTATATTCCTTCAACAAATCGGTTAACTGCTGCTTATACTTAGAATTTAACTTAGCACTAATAAAAGTAGGCCTAGGCTTATCACCACTACCTATATCTACTTCTACCAAATCATCGGCCGATGTGAACCCCTGACCTAATTTTCCATCATTGGCGAACCTATCCATTAAGACTCTTCGTCAGAACCGACTGCTTGGATCGGTAGAATCTCATAATCGGCAACTTTGAGAAAATCTTTTTCCCAAACTTCTCCTGAAATACACCTAGTTCTTTCATAGGTATCTGCCTCTGCCGATGCAATAACATAGGAAGAATCTCCCGGAACAATTTCGATCTTGTCACCTACCCACTGGACCAAGCATTGGTGCATAGTTGATGGTATGCAACAATTGGCATGAATCCAATCTCTCCCTAGCAGCAGATTATAAGCACCTTTTCCACTGATCACAAAGAAGGTTGTCGGCAAGGTCTTGCTGCCGATGGTCAACTCAACACAGATAGCTCCCTTAACTGGAGACACATTCCCTTCGAAGTCCTTGAGCATCATATCGGTCTTGGTCAAATCTTGATCTCCTTTCCCAAGCTTCTGATAACTGCATAAGGCATGATATTGATAGCAGGCCCACCATCAATTAAAATCTTAGTCATCGGCTGACCATCCACTCTTCCTTTGACAAACAGTGCCTTAAGATGTTGCCTTTCATCATCAGCAGGCTTTTCGAAGATGGCTGTCATCGGATCTAGAGCCAACTGAGCTATTTGGTCGGAAAACTCCAACTCATCATCACTGGATGGTGCAAGGAACTCCATCGGCAACATAAATACCATGTTGACATCTGCCGATGGACCTTTCCCCTTAGGATCTGATTGTTGCTGATCCCCAGACTGGCCAGAGTTCTCGCCCTTGCTTAGCTCTTCTCGCCTTTCGCGCTGCAGTCTTCTTTTCTGTGTCCTGGTCAACCCTTCTGGACACCATGGAGGAAGTTGCTGCTGCCTTACCGATGGGCGATGATTCTCCCTTGACTCCATCCGATAAGTATTAGCATCCCTGCAAAATATGAACTCATCGGGAACTCGAGCATTAGCCATCTCTTCAAGTTCTTCCCGGTTCCTAGGAAAATATCCAACACGATTGCCGAGCCTATCGTGCACACTGAGCCTGCCCCCCAGCCGATCGTGGATAGACGTTCTCCCTCTAATCGGCCCATTAAATCGCCGATCATCATCGTGATAGCATCGACCAGATCTGTCATACCGATCATAACCATTACACTCAGGACAATCTCTGACAGTAGGAAGTTTGATATTTTCCTCCCAACAGTGAATGAAGAACGGGCAATTCCAGTGATCCCTATGTCGATTCCACTCCTGTCGGCGTCTTTCCTCTTCCCGACGATAATCCTCTTGCTGGAGCCGATACCGATCCTCGCGTTGCTGCCAAGTCTCCCGAGGCCTTCTGTGAGTTATCACAATACCTGATCGGGGAGGCCTTCCTGAATTAGCTCCCTCCTAGATTAGACCTTTTCCTTTCGCATCGGCAGTAGTGATCTGATGCTGAGGATCCACCGATGCACTTCTTTCAGCTGCTTCCGAGGTTAAGACCTTGGCCTTTCCCTTAGCATCCAGCATGTTTGTTGGGAAAGGATGTTGATCAATCTTCATCAGCTTCTGAGCTTTGGAGCTGTCAAATTTTGTGGCAGAACCTCCTAAGTGTTTGGGCCCACCGACACCTGTCATTGTCCTAAGGACCTCTGACGGTGATGACGGGGATCCTCCCACTCTAGAAGTTCGATGAGCATCTCAGGATGCTCATTCCACCGCTACCTGTGGCGTATCAAGCAAGCTCGTCCTGACCACTAGCGATGGTCAATTAACGAGAACTTCTTCTTCTCGCCCTTACAGGATAGCAAGTGGCCACCTTAACACCAGGATCACTCGTTGCGAAGACATTGCAGTATCACAAACGACATAAGACCAAAATAATATTTCAGAGTAAAACAACGGAAGCATTACCTAACTTAATTTACAAAAGTAGTTCTTCCAAATAGTAAAGTGTTATTACAAGCCAGGTCCAGCGGAGCAACTTAAACTTTAGTACACAGATTACAAATTTACAGACCCTGCCTATGGGTCACGCTCACTCTTCCTCGTCGTCAACCTCGATGACGGTCACACAATAGGGTCCGAAACATGTCGGCTCCTGAGCTTCACCTGCAACAGGGGTTATAAAACCCTGAGTACGGGAGTACTCAACAAGACTTACCCGGCGGAAAAAGAGGAGAACTTAGGAATGCAGGCTTGGGGTAGACAAGGAGTGGCTGAGCAAGGAGCCAAATAGTTTTGCCAAAAAGCTTACTAATAGTGCATCCTTACTTTCAAGTTTTACCTGCGAATTCCTCTCCTTAAGAGGTCGAGGAGTTCGAGGATAGTCTATCTAGTTGCTTCTCACAGACAAGTCTGTGAGTTCCTAGTCCTTAATCAAAGTATTTTCTATCCAACGGCCATAGCTTCATGTCACTCTGAGTCCGGGAATTAGGATCCGAACCTCATGAGACATTTCCCCCTTTCTTCTTTTATCACTTAGTTGCATATTTAACTACGATGAGGATTAGTGGATTGAGTCTCCCAATCGGAGAGCAACGACGATTCGAACCGCTTAGCAATCCAGCTGGAGTTCCTAACCACCCGACATATGTAGAACCAAATCTTGCATATGTCAACCCAAATCTAGCTCTCCCCAGATTTGACTAGGTTCGCGGCACCCGAGAGCACAATCCCCACCATCCTACAGCCGATCTAGATGTTTCTCGGTCATCTCAGATCCGTAAGGTGGGTACACGCTACTCTCGCCATCGCTCCACGTCCAGTGCGCGAGTAGCTGTTCGCGTCGAGGGATTACAAGACCGGGCTTACCGAGGGCAAGTGGCTAGTACTATAAGTTCTGAACCCAGTGGGCCATCAACGGACCGGTCCTTAACCGACATAGTTGGAGACACTACTTTAAGACTCCATTCTTAAAGCAAGTCCACCGACCGGTCTCAAATTGAAACATCATTGATCATAAATGTATTCCACAACAACCCTTCAAACTTTCTGGTTTGAAAACCTATCTAGTAGGGGGGCTAAGCATTACTACGCGATTTTAAAATAAAACAGGTGTCAAGGACAGGATAACAAATATCAAGGTAGTAAATGCAGCAAGTAGGTTAACCCAATTCTCAACTATCTAATACAGCATTTTCAATTCATAAGTGATAAAAGATTTAAAACATTCAAGGAGGGGTTAATGCATCCGGGGCTTGCCTTGGTTGCAGAGCTGAGAGGGACCCTCGGAGACTTCCCAAGTCTCGGATCCTACTTCCTCGAACGGAGCACCGACCTCGGGGTTCGGTTCAACGGTCGCTCCTTCGGTCACGTGCACTATACGCAAAATGATGGATGCTCATGATATGCGTATGACAATTATTTAAGAAGGACCGAGTTGAGTACAACTTTCCTTCTTGATGCAAGGATGGGTTAAACAGTAATTAAAGTTGTTTATTATTTTAGTGTTTTACCCAAGAGGTTGCATCAGTAAATTAAGATTTCTCTTAATTCACAATTATCCTTAATTAACTCACTATATCTTAATTAATTCTTAATTAAGTATTGATGGCAGTAATTAAGTATTATCATCAAACAATAATTAAATGCCAAAGGTCATTAAGGTTAATGACCTCAGGTCATCACACAATCCCAAAAGCACTCAAATTCTATTTTGAGAGATTAAGCTAATTATTACTTAATTATTTTGAAATTATTATTAAATTCCTAATTAAGGGTATAATAATATTTTATTCAAACATTATCCAAATGCCACCAAACTTTGTGTGAGGCCAGGGGATAATATTCAGAGGCATCCCACAAATTTTGGTGATTTTTGGACATACCCATAAATTACTAAAATTCATGGAATTTTCATTTACTAAATAAAAGAGGCAATTTTTATATACATGCAAACTGCCAGAAAATAGAATCCAATATTTTTCCTAGGTTCTACTCATTTTATAGAACCTACACAAAAATTCCCATGATTTTTGAATCAGTATACAATTTGCTACACAAAATCAAACATAAAACAAATTTTGCATAAAAGGAAAAAGGAAAAAGCACTATGCTGCGAGCGGCCCAAGAACTCGGCCCGCAGGCCGGCCCGTTCTCGCTCGGCCCACGCGCGTGCTGCGCGCGCTGCTCCTCTCCTCTCTCTGCGGGTCGCTGATGGGCGGGTCCCGCCCGTCAGACCTTTCTTCCTCCTCTCGCCGCGGCTCCGGCGAGCCCAAGCATGCCGTCGGCGAGCTCCCGGCCTCCGCGGTAGGGCGACATAGCACCCTCAGCTCCCCGCGCCTCCACTGAGGCACTCAGATCACGTGCTACTTCCCCCTAATCCCCTTGCCCGTGTCTATGGCGGACGGCCTTGCTAACCGTGCGAGCACCGGCCACTGCAAGCGAGTAACACGTGAACCAAAGAGCGCATAAGCATCAGTGGCTCACCGCGACTTCAACGAAGCAAAGAGCGGCGATGGAAAGGCTTGGAGCAGCTCTGGCCGCGGTGAAGCACCCACGGCGGCGATTCCGGCCGGAGTCGAAGGAGAATGGCTCGGTTGCGGGCTATGAGGGATTAGAGCTTGCGCTAGGGGGTGCAATCGATGGCGGAGTTCTTGGCGGAGTTGTTGGTGTGCTCGGGTGGTTTGGAAGGGAAGCAAGCGAGGTGAATTTGGCAGGCGCAGCAAGCTCGTCGGCGTCGGGGTTCCGAGAAGAAGAAGTGTTTCCACGGCGGCTCGGGGTTTCATCCCCGCAACGCAGTGCTTGCTGCGGATGAGGACGCCAGGGCGATGCCCAGCAGGCAAGCAGCTGCGTGGCCAGGCGCATGGCGGCGCTGGACGCAGCAGCTCTGCCCCGGCGGCCTGCAGTGCATCCCCCCTGCTCGAGCACTGTAGCAAGCCATATCCAATTGGTTTGTTGTTTTGCAAAATTCTCCCAAAAGTTGAACTAGAGCCAAATTTTCACCAAAATGAAAGTTGTGCAGAATTTTACAAGCTACAAAACATATTTTGGTGTCCAAAGTGGAAAAGGATGAATTTGACAAAACAGTTTAAATTTCAAATCTTAAATTGGGGAAATTCCAATTTTTGAATTGGGGCAGATCAGAATTTCCAAAATTACTTTTGATTTTCCAAAACAACTTGGAAAATTCCCAACATGAAAGTTGTTCAACTTTTTGAGCTCTACAACTTTCATGTTGGTCACTTTTCAAGATTCCAAATAGATTTTGAATTGGGGATTCAAATTGGAAAGGGGGACACTTTCTGGAAATCTGTATTTTCAAAATTACTTTCAATTTTGTATTGAAACTTCAAAAACTCAAAACACCAAAGTTGTACATCTTGACAAGATCTACAACTTTGCTTTTGAACTCAACCTCAAATTTTGCTTAGTTTTTAAATTGCCCAAAAGGGGGCAAAACAAGGCTTTTAAAATCAGGGTTCCCCCCCCATTTTCTCGGAAATCTTCCACCCTAGGAATTTCACAGCCACACTAGCTTCAATACACAATATAAACACACTTTAGTTCCCTAAGCACAAGCAACCAAAGTAAACTTGTTTTAAGTTGGTGCATCAAGTTGTGCTTAATCAATATGCTATGCAATGCTCATGATGACATAGTCCAGTTTTAGTAACCGTAACATCAGGGATGTTACAAATTTGATCCTCCCAGACTCTATAGCCGATTGCAACTGTTGTCTAAAAACTTTGCACTCATTGGTGCTGTGAGAAGTTGCATTGTGCCATTTGCAATACTTCATCTTCTTCAACTCCTCAGCCGATGGAATCACATGATTAGGTAACAACTTGATCTGACCTTCCTGAAGTAGAAAGTCAAAAATCCTATTGGCCTTGGTGATATCAACTGCGAACTTCTCTGGTTCTTTGTGCCCAAAAGGGCAAGACATCGGCTTCTTATTTTTTACCCATTCTGCCAAGCCGATGACTAGTTCTTCATCAGAGTCTGAGCTTGCTGCCTCATCAACAAATGACACCTTTTTGTTCCATGCTCTCTTGGGCTCAAAAGGCCTGATATCTTGATCAGAAATCCTCTGCACCAAATGACCTAAGCTTTCGAACTCTTGAGATGCATACTTGTCCCTGATATGTGGCAACAAACCCTGAAAAGCCAAATCGGCTAGCTACCGATCATCCAAAACCAGACTGTAGCATTTATTCTTGACCTCACGTATCCTCTGCACAAAACTTTCAACCGATTCATCATCGTGTTGCTTCAATTTGACCAAATCGGTGATCTTCTCATGGACTCCAGAAAAGAAGTATTTGTGGAATTGTTTCTCCAGATCGGCCCAAGTAATCACTGAGTTTGGAGGTAGTGATATGAACCAAGTGAAAGCCGATCCGGACAATGATGACGAGAACAAGCGAACCCTTAACTCGTCCCTGTTAGCAGCCTCTCCACACTGAATGATGAACCTGTTGACGTGCTCCATGGTCGATGTATCATCCTGCCCAGAAAACTTAGTAAAATCCAGCACTTTGTACCGATTTGGAAGCGGGATTAAATCATATGCAGGAGGATACGGTGTCCGATAAGAGTAAGTGTTGACTTTGGGTTTTATCCCAAATTGGTCTCTCATTACTTCAGCAATCTTATCGGCCCAATAAGCATCGGCATCTTGCCGATGAGGCGGTTGCGGATCTGGGATCTGCTGATATGCTTCCACGTGTCTATGCGGCGCGCGATCTGCATGGAACATTGGGTTAATCATCTGACCTGCCACCTGCTGACCACCGATCTGTGGACCACCAAATTGCTGACCCTGATTCATCGGCTGGTTGGGCATCCCTTGGTTCTGGAACCCGGGGTAGATCTGGCCCTGTTGAAACCCTGTAGCCTGATGATGCTGTTGGGGCATTTGTGGAAAGATTTGCTGCTCAGGCCACCCGCTATTGGCATTCATCGGTATAGGACCTGCCGATGACTGGTAATTGGGTATCATCATTGAGTTGACATACCCTGACTGAGTTGTAAACCTCTGTTGCGTCAGCATTGAATGTGCCGATGCGTTAGGCATCTGGAATGTTGGAGCTTGAGAATTCCCAGTGTAAGGCCTTGCAGTAGTAGTTGTAGTATACTGGGGACTCTGATTCATCGGCATATTTGGGGGTGCCGATGCCATAGGAGCCTTGCCTCTCACATCAGTCGTCTGAGATGTACCAGGTGTCTTCAACGTCAACTCTGGGGGCATACCATAACCCCACCAGTTAGGAGGAGGGATCGATCTCGACATTGCCGATGCCAACAGATCTGTAGCGAGCTTAATCTGCCCATCTGAAGTCGATGGATTGGTCGTCATCGGCGTAGATTGTGCATTAGTGACTCCTAACGTGCTTGGAGGGACAGTAGTTTCTGTGCCCGCAGCGGCTGTAGCAGCCGATGGAGCTGTGACCACCGGTGATCCTGGCTGATGATGAGAAGGGCCCACATAATTTGGTGGCAATTGTCCTTCCTTGAAAGTTCTAGCCACGGCATTAAAAACCGTATTGGACAGCACACCAGCTTGATTAATCAAGGCACAGTTAATAGCATTATCAACCATGTCTTGAAGTTTACCAGGATTGGCTTCAAAAGTAACCTGTCGAGGCATCGGCAACGCTTCCTTCTGGATCACCTCGCCACTCCTGTTTACGCTGAAGGCCTTGAGACATTGTTGCTTGTAATCCTCCATAGCCTTCGCAATAGCTTGCTTTTGCTCATCCTTGAGGTTAGCTTTCGTCACGGGGATGACGTTCTCCAAGTCAAACTCAGTAGTCGACATGTTGATCTTGATCTTGAATCTGTCCCACCAGGCGTGCCAAAAGATGTGTTGATGCAAAAGCTGGATCTGCAAACACAAAGGGCTAATACCCGATTTAAACGTTAAGACGTGCCAGCCGATTTGACCTTACTATCGGCAAAGGTGATAACTCGAATACTTTGGTCCCGACAACAGCGATGCGCCCGGATGCCACGGCCAAGAGGTATTCACGCGGAACTCGAGAATACGCCGAGCTTAAGTCGATGAATTCTTAAGAACTCGTAATGAAAAAGGAAAATATGACGAAGTCGTCGAAAAAGTAGATGCTGTAATATGAGTAAAAACTTGTGTTTGATTGATTGATCCATTGTTACAAAAGCTCTAGGGTCTACTTTTATACCCTACCCAAAGAGCTACAACCAGACACGACTAGAGTTCGAATTCCAAATTTAAACAGAATCCGTGTACAAAATGATTTAACTAACAAAGGAAAACATAAAACTATCTTCTCGTGACAAACTAGGACACCTCCAAAGGCCAATCCACAGGCCAATCGGCAACCTCCATGTCCTTCTTCCGCGTCATCGGCAGACCCCCTTATCATAGCCATCGGCACAAACACATTGTCACCTATGGACCTAGTCATATTCGGTCATCCCTTCATCGACAACCATCTTCATCGGCAACATCTTCATTGGCAACATCATCCGCAGACCACGTATTAGCACCCTATCTTGCCGACCTATACCCTACCAATCCTGGATACGTGTCCAAAAACGGTGTCAACAGTATGTTTCATTGAAGTCAATGTCGGGTCTCTGCGTGAACCCTTGTGCTACAAGCCTCGCTTTGTATCTCACCACCTCATTGTTCTCGTTCCGCTTTCTGACGAAAACCCACTTGAATCCCACAAGGAGTACTTGTGGAGGTGTAGGTATTACTTGTGAGAATACATGTCTTTTTGTGAGCGAGGATATTTCTGCTTGGATTGCATCCTTCCATTGGTTCCTGTCCGAGCACATTTTGCACTCTGCCATGGTCTTAGGATCTGGATCATTTTTAAGGATTTCAGCAATCATTGTGGAGAAATGAGTCGACAATTGTAGTCTTTCTATCAAATGACTCTCCAGTTTCTGCATAGTTGATGGAAATTTCATGGACCCTTTCCGCTGTATCATCATTTCCCAAGATGGTCGCATCAGGGTATTCCGATGTCCCAGCATCAGTAATTGAGTGCACTGTTGATGTGGGATGTGGAGGTTGAACCTCCACTGGGTGTTTCTCAACATGAGGTTGAGCTACATTTACTGGGTCGGAAGATTTTGTCTTCCGTTTTCTTTGCTTGCTAGAAGTTGTATCCGTGGAGATAGCCATACTTCTCCCCCTCTTACTAGGGAGTTGAGTAGTTTTGTTTGGTACCTCTACTCTTTTCGGTATATTTCTCGCTGGTTTATAGGATTTTGTAACACCCTTATAATCAGTAAATGCGTCTGGCACGTTGTTTGCAATGTGTTGCAAATTTATGATTTTCTGAACTTGGAGTTCAGATTCTGAAGTATGTGGATCTAAGTTGGGTATGTCTAGGGCATCCCAATTGATTTCCTGGCATTGTTTGTGACGTGGTAAGTCTCCCCCTAATGCCGAAAAATGATCTTCATTGAAGATACAATCAGCGTACTAGGCCGTAAAGAGGTCCCCTGTGGTGGGCTCCAAATACTTTATGATCGACGGAGATTTGTATCCCACATAGATCCCCAGTTTTCTATGAGGGCCCATTGTTGTACGTTTCGGTGGTGAGATCGGTCCGTATGTAGCGCAACCGAACTTTCGCAGATGGGAAATGCTTGGGGGATTTCCATGTACTAGTTGCAACAGGGACGTTGCATGATATGCAGTTGGTCGCAATCGAATCAGTTCAGCAGCGTGTAAGACTGCATTACCCCAACATGAGGTTGGTAGATTACAATTCTGCAATAGCGGTCTAGCAATGAGCTTGATTCTCTTGATGAGAGACTCGGCTAACCCATTTTGTGTGTGGACATACGGGATATAATGTTGTACTTGTATTCCTAAGGTCATACAATAGTCATTGAAGGCACGAGAGGAAAATTCAGCAGCGTTATCCATCCTAATGGATATTATTTGATGTTCAGGATGTTGCGCTTTGAGTTTGACAACTTGCGCAATAATTTTGGCAAAAGCATGGTTTCGTGTCGATAGGAGAGACACATGAGACCATCGTGTGGATGCGTCTATTAGAACCATGAAGTACCTGAACGGTCCCGATAAAGAATTTATCGGACCACATATGTCCCCTTAAATGCGTTCAAGGAAGTTGAGTGGTTCAACTTTTATTTTGACGGAAGAGGGCCTCAAAACTAATTTCCCTGTTGCACATGCGGTGCAAGTATAATCTGAGGATTGGGAAAATTTTGCATTGGTTAGCGAGTGACCAATAGAATTGCTAGTAATTTTTCTCATCATCCCTATGCCAGGGTGACCAAGGCGATCATGCCAAGTTTGGAATGCATTGACATTCTAAAAAATTACTTTGTACGCAACATGTTGTATGGGTTTTATGTATGAATAGTACAATCCAAACGAAGTTGAGGGAATTCTTTCGAGAGTATCTCTGCCATATCCGTTATCCTTTGTAATGAGGAAGAACTCCTCATTATTTTGGTGATGGGTTTCGATATGATACCCATTTTTGTGGATATCTCTATAACTCAATGAGGTACGAGTTGAATCAGGATACAAGAGTGCATCCTCGATTGTAATCGTTGTACCCATAGGGAGCGTAATAATGGCTCTTCCAGAGCTTGCTATTACAGCATCGCGTCCAGCGATTGTTAAAACATTTCCTTTGCTCTTTGTAAGAGTTTGGAAATATTTTATTTGCCTAAGTATAGAGTTAGTGGTGCCAGTGTCCACTAGACACATTTCCTCATCCATCGGATTGACTCCCGAACAATCTATGAAAATAGAGAATATAATAGAGAATGAAATTCTCAACATGAATATATATGAAATATAAACATTTATTGATGTTAAATTGTGCATAAGTCAATGAACATCAAACAGAGTGCAGCAAAAACAAATTGTCAATTATTACAATTCTGAAGGCGAATGATAAAATTAAAATCTCAAATGACTATCAATCTAGTTGTAGTCGCCGAACAGATCATCAGAAGTGTATTCGATGATCATGTTGTTGTTGGAGTCATTTGCCATGCCATTAGGTGGAGGAGGCGCCATTTTGTTGCTCGGTCCCGCTGGGGCGGGGTTGGAACATCCTGGTGCTGCCAGATCGTTGAAGTGTGCTTCAGACGGTTGTCCACCTTGGTTGAGCGTCCTCGTCCCACGAAATGCAAGTGCAGTCCCACCAGGTGCTTAGGAGCGCGGTATTTCTTAGTCGGGTGGTTGTAGCAACCACACTTTGTACAAGTTGAGGACTTGTCTTTTGACTTAGGGTTGTTGCCTTTTCCCTTAGCATCTCGAGGCTTACGGGGTCCCTTGTGCTTGTTTTTGCCTTTCGAGGATCTAGGATTGCCATTCTTGTTGGCATCCTTTGGTGTCTATTTCTGAGCATTTGCATGTACTTCAGGCAAGGGCTTGGCACCGACAGGGCCTTGATTGGAGTTCCATATGAGGATCTCATTGTGCCTCTTAGCCTGAAGTAATATTTTAATGAGATCAGAATAGACTGTGAATCTCCTCTCACGGTATTGCTGTTGGAGGATCATTTGAGCGGAAAGCATGGTAGACAAAGTCTTTTCAATTTTCTCCGCGTCAGATGGCTCCTTTTCACAAAATTTTAGTTTGGAACTGAGTTTGTGCATAGTGTTGACACTTGCTAACACCACTTGAATACTAGGTTGTCATCCCCAGTATGGCACTAGAGTGTACTATGGTATTTATACGCACACAGATAATCCGCAAGCGCACGGATACCGTTGAAGCTTTTATCCGGTTAAAGGTTTTATCGTATCCACAGGGAAACGGGAGAACCAACTACGCTCTAACTTAACCAAGATAGATAGATAGGTGTAAATAGGAAAGATGATAGAATCGAATAAGAACAATATTAAAGGTAAGATAACAGTGAGTGATAATATGGGAATAGAGAATAGAGCAATTCTAGTATATGGGCGATGGTAGCAGAATAGAGAGAATAACTATGGTTTCTCTACTTCAAAGGGGTATGTCTATATCTGGGACGAACCACGTGATAAGAGTACACCACAAAGGATGCTTATCCATAGGCCGATAAACCCTACCCGTCCTGCTAACGAGAGGTGGACTACAGGGGACCAACGTAACTGTCACCTACGTGGCCTACCACACGATCCAGCTAGTCAGGGGATATCCACAAGTAATCTAGGTCTAAGCACCACGCTTACACCTATACTACAACTCTAACCTATAGGGTCCTATAGATTAGAAGTACTCAAAAGAGTTATGAACCAGAACATACATGATTAGTAATTGCATAATGAATTAGAAGTAGATTACCAGAGTCATCCCATGAGCAAGCTTGATTAGAGCTTGATCATGGCGAAGTACAACCGGAGGAAGAACCGACAGGCCGGCCTCTCCTCTAATCCTCCTTCGCTCTCCATCTCGCTACTATCTAGATCTACTCTAGTTTAGAGAAGAGAGGAGAGCTCTCATCTCTAAACCCTAGCTTTTGCTCTGTCTATGAATAATGAATAATGATCAAGGGGTTCCTCCTCCAGGGGCCAGGGGGTCTGGTTATATAGTCCCCTCAAGTGAACCTGGGCCGTCGGATCAAACCGACATTGATTGAACGGTTATTCTTGATCCTTTAGGTCGGTGGAGCATAATCCGCGAGGTTGAACATGATTGGCCACTGTAGCAGGGCGGGCGCCCTAAGGACTTGGGCGGGCGCCCAGGTCCTGGGCCCGATCGGCCTCCCGTTCGTTCCCGTGGCTTCTGGAGTCTTCTAGATGGTAGAAAATTGCGCGGCACGTTAATATCTCTATGTAAACCCGACGTGTGGGCCTTTCTTCCTTATTTCCTGATAACCCCCTGCAGAAATAGACAAACACCAAATCTCGTGGAATTCTGTCAGATAAAACCCTAAGTCTTGATGTTGATTTCATTTGGATCCTTTTCTTTGTTTATTTGATAGTTAAATTTGATACTTAAGGACCGTCAACAAACTCCCCCAAGCTTACCTCTTGCTCATCCCTAAGCAAGGATAGACTCAGCTATGGATCAGAAGTTGCTGCAATATCTTTAAAATTTGACGGTACACATGCTTTTGAATAAGATCTCATCTCTGAGTTAGAGTAAACTGTCAAGACTTAAAACTTACTTACTTTACCTCCACCATGGGACTTGTAACCGTCACTTCTGTCTTGAGTGGTTAAAAGATAGAACAGTCCCGTCAAGTGCCATGTCTCTTATTCTTGATCAGCTATAGCTCTGGAGTTTTTGTAGATTTTCAAATAAAACTCAGAGATTCCTTTGTATGACTCTCTCATATCTCTCTTTTGTGGTATTTCTGGATCCTTACCAAGGCAGTGATGGTATATGCCTTCTCTCAAAATATGTGGTATTTGTGGTATAAGGCATAGTGACATTGCCTTCTCTCTCACCCTACTCTAATAAGGCTTTAATATCTGGAGCTCATAGGTGGGAGATAAAGTATACATACTTACAAGACATTTATTGTATAGTCAAACCATGGATCCAAAGAAACAAATCAATAAGCCAAATCTAGATGTGCATGTGTGGCGAATGAATGGTGTATGGTGATGATGGTGATAACAATGGTGAAAGTCTAATTCTACTTTTGCTCTTATGAGGGGATACATACCTTCCTTGCTTTTTGAAACTTTATGAGGAGAATGAGATGCTCTTCTTTTTCTTTTCTCTCAGGTGGGTATCTTGTACCCCTAATTCTACTGTCGGACACTTGTCCATTTTTACCTCTCGTCTCACTCTTTTTCTTTTCTTTCGAGGTTCCGGGCACTTGCCCCTTTTTATTTCCTCGTTTATTTATTATTTTTTTTCTTTTCTTTTTTTTTCAGAGCACTCATCTCTTGAGAGAATATAGCAAGTGGTAGTAACCAAAATAACTGAAGCATTTATTTCACAGGGAATAACAGGGATAGGAAAATGTTTTTGGCTATTCTCTCCCGGATTAGGAGTAGAATGATTTTGGGTGAAACTGGAGATAGAAATGGATGGATATATGTGGATGGTACTTCCGGAGTAGAAGTAGCATATATGAGTGAACGTGCAAGTGAATCTTGATTTAACCACATGACAAGCTCCTAAGGGTCTACACAGCTTGACCACACTCAATGCTCATAAGTAGTAAATAAATGTGTGGCTCAAAGTCTAGCAAGCATGTATATATGGCTGTGGTAGGAATTTAAACTTTCATCATACAGGAACTCATCATGCAATATTTGAAAGATTTTTCAAAGATAAAATTCTCCAGAATTCTAGCATTTCTAGGAACAGATAAACAGCAGCTCAACCTTCCCATATCTTATCCGTTAACAACTTAGATTTCAGATCAAGTTTTCATCCCACAAGTTTAGATCTAGAGCAAGCTTTAAATTATAACTGTTATGTCTAAACTTGAGAGAGAACTTTAAATTTGCAAATTAGGCAGAGCAACTATTCATCATATCCATGCTAGAGTTTTATTATTAAGATTCAGATTAGCATAGCCACTTTATTTATTTATTAAACACACTAATCAAAAGATATATATATAAGCACAAAATCTTTATTTGGTTTTTCATAGTTTATGTATTTTAATATTCTAATATAATATAAGTATAAAGATAGGTAGAAATACTTAGCGAGATAAATGGGGTGCTCTCCCCCAAGCTGAATTTTGACGTAATTTTTCTTGATGTAGCTAGCAGGTGGCAGAGGTGTATTTGAAAGTCAGCAGCATTCTGACAGCGATTAGAATGTCCTCCGTCTGCTAGTCTTCTTTATTCTTAAATTCTGCGGAGCTCAAATAGACAACAAAGCTTGTGGAACTAATTAAGTGTTAGCATAAATATCTAGCCTTCATCACGTTGAGCTTCCTCAATAAATATTACTCCCTGTTTTTATATTTTTATTTTATAAAGTAGAAAAGAAATATTTATTTTATTTTTATGCCACCACAGTGAAGGTATTTATGGGTTTTATGCCACTCGTACACTCACATGGGGCTTAGTATTTTTTAACATTTTTATTTTCTTTTCAAGATAGCATGATTAACTAATAATCTATTTAAGAAAAGTAAATAATTAAAGGGAATGCAGAAAGGATAAATATGGATAACTACCAATCTTACCTTTCGGCGAGGGTTCAATGTTTTAAGTCTTCTTGACAAGTCTTCTCACCGTGTTCATTCTTCAGGTGCGTCATTTGATTCAGGTGCGGACCTTGACGTCTGCACCTTTTAATACGGTGTCACCCATGTTCTTCGTTTGCCCAGCAGTTCGAAGTGCGGTGTTAGCAGTATCTTGCTCAGTGTGTTTGTGCTCGTAGTGTACCTGCTCATAGAGACAAGGCAGAGATCAAGTGCATAGGCCCTGTTGGTGGAAAACACCAACAGAACCAAAAGTGTATTTGTTCTTCTCTAACCTTAAGCATAGTAAGCAAGACAAATTGATGGATGATAAGTTCATGAGTGTAGCACTTATAACATTTGTCAGATCAGATCGCTCAACCTTATGGAAAGATAATCTATCTATGTATATGTATTTTTCTTTATATCTCTCAATGATTGAATGTGTAACATCTTAGCTCATATGATTAGGAGTGTGGGATCATGGAGGTAGTACTAAGAACAAGGATTAAAGGACTAAACATGTTTAATCAGATGGGTTGGTTAATCTAGAGTTGTAAATCATACACGTTTGTCTCTTTTATTTATATGAACGCCAGAACCAAGGAGAAGCTTATAAAAGTGATAGTCAAGTACCTTAAGATGTTACCTTGCTCGAAGAGTGATGGTACAGTATCATCTTGTGGAAGCTTTCCTTTCTTAGCGGTTGTGCGTCGTGTTTGTGGCACCCTCCATGGATCATCTCTCTATGATGAATGAGCTATGTCCTTGTGCAAATTGTTAAACTTCATGTGTCACTCTCTTCGTCTCTGATGTGAGTTTATCTCGGGACTTCCCAGGTTGATATTGAAAGTTTTTCTGCAGGGGTTAGTCTGACAAAATATACCAATATCTACTCAAGCAGTTTTTTTTAGTTCAATAACCAAACTAGACTCCATGTCTAATTAGATTAAGGAAGGCTATTTAACCTAAGCACCATGCTTAATTTAAATGCCAATGGAAGTATGGCGAGTACTTACAAACCAACACTTGCTAGTAAATAGACAAAGGTAGCATGACAGCATTTATAGAGATCTACTCAAGTGGAGATGAAGTAGTGTGATTAGTATTTAACAAATTGAGCATGTCTCAAAGGTAGGGACAACCAGCATAGCAACATGGCAAAGGATGTTTTTATGTAAAGTACTCCCCCAAGCTTGAATTTTGCAAAATTCAAGTTTGGATGAATTTAATTCAATGTTGTATGATGATTGGTTGGACATATCTTGTGCTTGTCATTCATCCGATCTTCTTGCTCCAATCCTAGAAAGGTTAGTGACAAGAATACCCGAAGGAATATTTCTTTTTTACAATTATCCTTATATGCTCAATACACAAGGTAATGTTGCAAATAATTAAAAGCTCGTGTTACAATCTGATCAATGCTTATTTTAAGACACTAAGCTTGTCCTTGGGAAACCATCAGTTTATGTTGGCGAAGCGGTTTCCCCTCCGACGCCAACCTATATCTAGATCAACTCAACGAGATCTGCAATATTTATTATAGACATATGCATCGACAACCGCCCTTTTAAAGTTTTTATAAATAGAAAGGAAGAGGGGGTTGGAGATCTCAAGTGTGGTGATGTCGGAGAGACCAATAGATTGGGAAGATGTTGCATATGAGCATGGAGTAAACGAAGTGGCTATGAAATAAATTCCATGCTCATTAATGTTATCTTCGTCTCTAATCTGAATGTTCGGAGTTTCTCCTGGATTGGTCTCACCTATGTCCTCTTCTGTAGTTGGATGAATCTCATCTTCAAAGGGAGTCAAGAACTCACCATTTGAAATTGAGCCAAAGTCAGAATCCATTAAGGCTTCTTCCTTATCCATCCATTCTACACATTCTAGCCATTTAGAACTTGTGATCAGGAAAGGGGAGGTGTTAGAATTTTCAACATGGCTTAGCTCTCCTTCACTTGATATGTCATCCTCAACTTCTTCATAACAGGAATGAGGACATTCTCTAAGAGAAACATTATTGCAATGATTTGAATTATCCCTGCTTGAAGGTCTCTTATAGAACCAGAAGTCTAAACCATCAGCATCTAAAAGATTTAAGGTCGGAATTCCTTCCTCCCTTGGAGAATTTTGGGGTATTGATGGTTTAGGATCGATAGCTAAAGTTTGGGATTGAAGTGGTTGTAATCTGGCTATCGAAACTTCTTCTTCTTCTCTAGGAACTGGTTCTTTCTCTTTCTTAGGGATATAAAAGCTAGGAGACTTTCCGCTCATTAAATCAATCAAATTCCAAGCTTCACTAGCGGATAGGTGGTCGAAAGATCCTCCAGAGGCCGCATGAAGGGTTTGTTTATCTTCCTTACTAAGGCCCTCAAAAAAGTGAATTAGAAGAACTTCTTCTGGAATAGAAAGTTTTGGGCCAGTGAGAGTAAGGTTAATAAAGCGGTCCCATGATTTGCCAAGAGATTCTTCTTCCAGTTGTCTAAAAGAAAGAATCTCACGCCGAAGTTCCACCACTTTGGAGATTGGAAAATATTTAGAAAGAAAACTACTATATAACTCCTTCCAATCTCCATGAACACTTCCTACTTTGAGTTTATACCAATGTCTAGCTTTTCCCGTTAAAGAGAACGGAAAGAGCTTCCATTTAAGGGTCTCATCGGACATGCCTTCTATGCGAAGGAGGTCACAGACTCGATAAAACTCTCTTAGGTGTGTGTATGGGTTTTCCTCAACTTCTCCTGAGAAAGGTTGTTTTTGAATAAATTCTATGTATTCGGGGTCTATCTCAAAACTAGATGCTATGATAGGCTTTGAAGATTTTGGTGGTTCGAGATGTGTGCCCATAGGTCTATGAAATTCATAGATAGACATGTTTGAATTCATAATAGACCAGAGATCAAGGATTAGATAAGAAGAAAGAATAGCAGAGATGAGGCAAAGGATAAAAGGAAAATATTTTTTTTTGTTATATATATATTTTTTATAAAATGATTAAACTAGTTCGTAGTCAACTCAGCAACCGTTTCCCCGGCAACGGCGCCAAAAATGCTTGTTGACACTTGCTAACACCACTTGAATACTAGGTTGTCATCCCCAGCATGGCACTAGAGTGTACTATGGTATTTATACGCACACAGATAATCCACAAGCGCACGGATACCGTTGAAGCTTTTACCCGGTTAAAGGTTTTATCGTATCCACAGGGAAACGGGAGAACCAACTACGCTCTAACTTAACCAAGATAGATAGATAGGTGTAAATAGGAAAGATGATAGAATCGAATAAGAACAATATTAAAGGTAAGATAACAGTGAGTGATAATATGGGAATAGAGAATAGAGCAATTCTAGTATATGGGCGATGGTAGCAGAATAGAGAGAATAACTATGGTTTCTCTACTTCAAAGGGGTATGTCTATGTCTGGGACGAACCACGTGATAAGAGTACACCACAAAGGATGCTTATCCATAGGCCGATAAACCCTACCCGTCCTGCTAACGAGAGGTGGACTACAGGGGACCAACGTAACTGTCACCTACGCGGCCTACCACACGATCCAGCTAGTCAGGGGATATCCACAAGTAATCTAGGTCTAAGCACCACGCTTACACCTATACTACAACTCTAACCTATAGGGTCCTATAGATTAGAAGTACTCAAAAGAGTTATGAACCAGAACATACATGATTAGTAATTGCATAATGAATTAGAAGTAGATTACCAGAGTCATCCCATGAGCAAGCTTGATTAGAGCTTGATCATGGCGAAGTACAACCGGAGGAAGAACCGACAGGCCGGCCTCTCCTCTAATCCTCCTTCGCTCTCCATCTCGCTACTATCTAGATCTACTCTAGTTTAGAGAAGAGAGGAGAGCTCTCATCTCTAAACCCTAGCTTTTGCTCTGTCTATGAATAATGAATAATGATCAAGGGGTTCCTCCTCCAGGGGCCAGGGGGTCTGGTTATATAGTCCCCTCAAGTGAACCTGGGCCGTCGGATCAAACCGACATTGATTGAACGGTTATTCTTGATCCTTTAGGTCGGTGGAGCATAATCCGCGAGGTTGAACGTGATTGGCCACTGTAGCAGGGCGGGCGCCCTAAGGACTTGGGCGGGCGCCCAGGTCCTGGGCCCGATCGGCCTCCCGTTCGTTCCCGTGGCTTCTGGAGTCTTCTAGATGGTAGAAAATTGCGCGGCACGTTAATATCTCTATGTAAACCCGACGTGTGGGCCTTTCTTCCTTATTTCCTGATAACCCCCTGCAGAAATAGACAAACACCAAAACTCGTGGAATTCTGTCAGATAAAACCCTAAGTCTTGATGTTGATTTCATTTGGATCCTTTTCTTTGTTTATTTGATAGTTAAATTTGATACTTAAGGACCGTCAACACATAGCATGGTTATACTCATTCATAGATTTGAAATCTTGAATGTGGAGGTGGTTCCACTCATGAGTGGCCTTCAGGAGAATAACTGCCTTTTTGTTGCTCATACCGCTGTTGCAAAGCAAGCCAGAGAGCCCGTGGGTCCTCTTCCATCAAATATTCAGCTCTGAGATCTGAATGGATGTGGTTCCTTATTATGTATAAGGCATGGTACTTGGATGGTTCAGACAATGGAGCATCTCCCTGTTTGGGAGTGTTAATTGCCTTGTACATTCCGCGTAACGATAGACTCACTTTGAGATCCATCGCCCATGTAGGAAAGTTGTGTCCATCAAGAGCTAGCTCGACAAATTCCTTCTTAGAAGAAACTTGGGCATCGGACTCTTTGGTGGCCATTGCCTACATGTTTATTTGCATAAATTTAATTAATTGCGGGGTTGTAAAATTAACAAGAATGTAGTTGCATATTTATATAACAATGTAAATTGCGTATATAAAAACAATGTAAAATTGCATATGTAGAGCAATGTAAAATTGCGTATGTAAAACAATGTAAAATTGCGTATGTAAAGCAATATAAAATTGCGTATGTAAATAACAAGGTGGACTTGTTTATATGAAGCAAGGTAAACTTGCATATGTTTTATGGTATTTTGATTTCTCATTTTGTGGAACATAGGTAGTCACCATGGAGGTGTAGACCATTTGATATTTTTCACTTTGGGATGTAGTCCTTGTATGTTTATTATTAAATTTAGAAGAGCATTCTGAGGAATAAATCTCGCAGTAGTATGAGTACTACCTTGTGGTCGCCAAAATAATAATAAAGTAAGGTGACATCTATCGAAAAATAGTATTCAAAATAGGGAGAAAAATTGACCATAAAAATATTTACATATGTACACGTGATAGGGAATTGTAAAAACAAAACACGTTTGACATGCACAAATTTTTCATTCATAATATGATTGCGAAATGTAAAAATATTTACAATGCAATATATACATCAGTGTCTAAATTTAAAGAAAATTAGACTAACAAGCTGATGTAATTTAGAGAATGAAAAATGCTATGTAAATAAATAAAATAAATTAGCTAATGCATAAAATGAAAAAGCCAATAATAATTGGCCCGGGCTGAAAACTCGTAGGCCCCAACCTGGACCTGGGCCACCAATTTGGCCCAATTGGGGGAGGAGGAGATGGGCCATATATAAGGCCAGGGGCTAGGGTTTCCAAACCCTAACGCCCAGCCCCAAACCGCCGCCGCCAGCAGCCACGTGGCTCCAAGCCGCCGCCGCTAGAAGCCAGGACGGGGGCGCGCCCTGCGCGTGGGCCGGCGGGGTCCCACCTCGATCCACGTGCGTGGGGCCGCGGCAAAGGAGTGTGTGGCCGTTCCGGTCGGGGCGCAGAGGGCCGCGTCGTCGCGAGCTTCGCAGCCGCGGGCGGGGTCACGCGCTCGCGGAGGTCGCCGCCGTCGTGCCGCGTGGAGGAGCCGTGGGCTCGCGCATCCGGCAGCCAGCGGTCGCACTGGCTCAGGCGAGGTGGCGCGGGGGCCTGAGGCGCCCTTCGACGCGGACCGCGCCGCGCCGGGGGCCAGCACGCGCCGTGGTCGGGGCCGCCGCGTCGGGCAAGGCCGCACGCGTAAGAGGCCGAGCGAGTGCCGCTCCAGGCCGAGCGCTCGAGCCGCTGAGCCGCGGGCGAGGTCGCGCGGGGCCTCGGCTGCTGCGCCGGGGGGCGAGCACCCACTGGGAGCGAGTCGCGTAGGGTCATCCGCTCGCTGCCAGGCCGCGACAGGGTCGCGCGGTGGTCGACCTCCGTCGAGCCCGCGAGCGGCTCCTCCTCCTCTCCCCAGTGACGGTCTCAAGCCGGAGGAGCGCGTCCCCGAGCCGAAGGCCCGTGGGGGACGTTGATCCACGTGCGGCGGAGACGCGGGGGCGGAGTTGGTGGCAGCGGTGGTGGAGCAGCGAGCGTTGGGTGGACGAAGTACGCCGGCAGCCGAGTCGGTGCCGACATCCGCACCGCTATGGTTGGTGGAGACGGACAGCGCGGAGGCGGACTGTGCGCAGCCCGCTCGGGAGACGGTGTCGGTGTCTGGTACCGGATCGGCGACAGCGGCTCTATGCCCAATGACAGCCATTGGCTGGCCACCATGGATGGTGCAGTGGTGGGCACGGGCCATCGCCGTGGAGCGGGTACCTAGGCCGGGGTGGAGCCGGCAAGGCAAGGACCGGCGCTGGAGGCGCCGTTGGAGTTGGTGCCTTCGACGGTGGTGCCGCGGGCGGAGCCACGGATGGCGCCGCGGGCAGAGCTGTGGATGACACCACCGAACGCCGTGACGGAGGGGCGACGTTTGCATGTTGGTGTCCCCCGAAACACGTCGTATAGGAAAACGCCCGGGGTTCCTGTCGAGGTCACGGCATTTGCCCCGAAAGCGATAGCCGTGAGACTCTCCGAGGAGTTCTCGGATGTCCTCCAGTAGTTCCGCCTGAAGGCGATTGTTGCCGAAGTGTGTGCCCAAGGTTTGGGCACGGTTCATCGCCATCGAGACGACTTGTAGGATGAGAGAAGCCATTGAGGCGGAATTACGGTGAGGGAACGACATGATTCTAGCTCTGGGTGAAGCCCTGGGTGAAGGTCGATCCCTCGACGATGTTCTTTCCAACCGAGCTATTCCCCTCTAGGGGCAGGGAAGAGCGATGTGCTGATAACGTGTTACAAGTGGAATGCAAAGTACGAAAACAGAGAGGGAGTAGAATGAACTCAATGTTTCTTTATTCATTGATCATGGTATTTATACAAGTCGGAGGGGGAGAGGAAACTCTCTCCCCATGTAAGCTCGAGCCCACGATGAGTCGTGGGTGATATCACGGAGGCCGAACCGGTACGTACGGAGTCGTGGGTGATATCCCGTAGGCGGTCGTGGGGGAAGTCGTGGTTAGGATAAATCTCCCGTAAGAGAATCCGAGGAGATGAGATCACCACGGGTAAAATATCCGTAACAGTATAGGCGGGGCATGATGTATGGGTGGGGCATGGGATTCGAGAATTTTCTCAATTTGTGTAAGAGGTGTTCTACCTTAAGCAAAATATTTAGGAGCGTCTTCCTCTGGACCGAAATTTTTTCTCTCCTTAATAAAATTAATTATGCTATAAGTTGGACCGCTCTAGCTAGCCCTAATTAAATCTTGACTATTGTTTGGGAATAATATAGAGATGAGACATTTTGGCCTTGTTTAGTTTTCAAAAAATTTCAAGATTCTTCGTCACATCGAATCTTGCGGCACATGCATGGAGTATTAAATATAGACGAAAATAAAAGCTAATTACATAGTTTAACTATAATTTGCGAGACGAATCTTTTAAACCTAGTTAGCCTATGATTGGATAATAATTACCAAATACAAATGAAAATGCTAAGTACCAAAAAACCAAAATTTTTGTCAACTGAACAAGGCCTTGTATCTTGTTGATCGAAGAAAGAAAGAAATAGAGCGGAGGAAAGGTGAAGCATAAATCTTGGTGTGGCCGTGTGGCACGACGACATAAGGCCTGCCTGTGGGCGTAATAGCGAAGCGTTCAGTTTGCATATTTTTTTTTACCTTTTGAAAGACACTGCATGTATAATTGTTTTTTCACCTTTACAGACGCTGCATATACATTTTTTGCGTGTTCCTTCACAAAAAGGGAAAAAAATGTGTTCGGAGCACTAATGGGCCGGCCTTTTAAATATTGCGAGAGCCCGTGCACGGGCCATGGGTTCAGTGTCTATATCGCGTATATAGATTTACTCTTTGCTTCCTCGTAGGAAAATTAGTACCAACATGATTTTTTTAATATGGCCAAACCAGCATTAAAAAGGATATGGTAACTCTTTTCTCGCCGGGCCTGGTAGCACGGGCTTGTAACCCCAGCTTTAGGGGGTAGGATTTGGCAGGTTTGGGTCTTCTCGTTGATTGATGAGCTCTCTTGCGCCACGTCTGACGGAGGGTGCTGGCTAGGCCAGTTTGGGGTGATTTCCCTACCTCACCTAAGGGTGGGATAATAACACTGCGCAGCGCCGATTTTTAGAGCCTCTCTGCCATTGCAGGAAAGGGGAGCGCAGTTTGTCCATCAGAAGCAAGGCGAACAATGGGTGATTAAAGATAAAAGAGACTCAAGAAATTGAGTGATAGAAACTCAAGAGAAGCTGTCTCATAAGTTGTGCCCCCTCCTGCCAAGTCCTTTTTAAATATTATATTTTATTACAACAATTTTTCTCTTTCTATAACATTACAGTAAGAGTAAAATACACTGGCGGCTCTTTAACTTGTCAACCTGTGCCACTTTGGTCCATGAACTTGCAAACCCGAAAAAGTGACCTCTGAACTTGTCCGCCTGTGCCACTTTGGTCCATGAACTTGCAAACGTGAAAAAGTGCCCCCTGAACTTGTCGACCTGTGCCACCTTGGTCCATGAACATGCAAATACAAAAATAACACCAGCTGTATGGCACTGTTCTGCCACGTGGCCGCCTCTGGTAGGCCACGCATGGCACCGTTTATGGTGTTGACATCAGCGATGATGTCAGCATTTCTTTTTTAATTTACGAAATTGATATATTTTTATTCGTAGCGTCAAATATATCAAATAATATATCAATTCGTTGCATTTATTAATTAAAAGAGATAATTTTAAAACAAGCAAAAATTATTCGTTTTCTAGGTTTCATATTTTTCCTAGGCAGAGTACATCATGAAGAGGCTACACAAAATATTTCATGAATTTAGCATTTCACTAATAATTAATTATGAAATAAACAAATATTTCTTGACGCGTTGAAAGAGCCTTTACACACATGGACCAAAGTGGCACAGGCCGACAAGTTCAGGGGCCACTGTTTTGCGTTTGCAAGTTCATGGACCAAAGTGGCACAGGCGGACAAGTTCAGAAGTCACTTTTTCGGGTTTACAAGTTCATAGACCAAAGTGGTACAAGCTGACAAGTCTAAGGACCGCCAGTGTATTTTACTCTTACAGTAAATATATGCTAGCAAATACGTCGTTTAGTGAAATACAAGAAACCCACTTCAATGCTCAAACCTCGTAAACATGATATAAAACTCCCCCTTTTATGATTCTTAGGTAGTAATATGTGTCTCACATGGTTTTAGGTCCGAAAACAATATGAATTTGACTTAGTGCATAGCCTACAATGGCGGCTATTTGAATTGGAATAGTTGATTAGGACATTACATTGTTATAAAGTCTAGCAGTGTTGGTGAAATCCTGGCGAGAGATGCAGAAGTAGAGATATACTACAAGAGCACATATCACACCAAGTTTAAGGATAAAACTGAATGCAAATCATGTGTGTATACTAGAATCAGTTTATTCATGCATGTAATGACTTCAAGTCAGTCCCGCCAGCAGAGGCAGCGCGGCAGGGAAGAATGCAGGGCTCATGATCTTCTGTGTGCGGATCATTTCTTGGAAGAGGCCAAAATTGAGCACCTTCCAGGTAAAACGACCGTCGGCATCAGTGAAGGAGGCGGTCTCGGAGAGCACAAATATGTCAGCAGCAATGACGAGGGCGTCGCGGGGCTGGAAGAGGAAGGCGGCGGAGGAGGGCGAAAAATCGCACCAGCAGTGGGAGCGCTTCTTGGACAAGAATCGGTGCAGGAATCACGGCCTAGCGACTTGGCGGGATCGGTGGGGTGGACGCTCAAGCACACGACGAACCCTAAGATCCCTTCCCCACTGGCGCCCGCGCTAGCGCCGCCGCCACTGTGCCGGGGCTGGTGGTGCTGCTGCTGCTGTCTGGCCAATGAAGGCGAGGGGTACCACCAGCTGCGGCTGCTGCCTCTCGAGGACTCAGGCTCCTCGTCCTGCTGCGCCGGTGGCGGCGCCAGGAAGGACGTGGCCGCGAGCAAGTCGGATGGCCTCCGCTTGCCGTGGCGGATGATCGTCGAGAGTCCCGAGGTGGACCGCCGGTAGGGATGAAAACGGATCGGAGCGGAGCGGATAATAACTTTCCCATATCCTAATCCTTTTTTCTTGATCGGATTCGCAGCGAATCGGATATCATGCGGATTTGAATTCGAATACGGGTTTTTTAGATATCGGAAATGGTACGGATTCGGACCGTTATCGGAGTGGAAGCGGACTTTTTAAGTTGGATAATATGTGCTTATGTTTTATTTTTTATGATGAGAAACAATTCATTAACCAAAGTCATAAAAGCGGTTGTGCAACAAAAAAATAATCACCATCAATCCACCACTTTGATTTAAGATCTAAAAAATTTAATACATGTTGGCAGTTTGAATTTAAGAATATAAAAAAGTGTGTAAAATAAGTAAATATTCTTAATTAGGCAAAACTTTGCCTTCACTCTTTGTCTGGTACTAGTCCTTCACTTTGTTAGAATTCTTTCATCAGACGAGCTTTATTGTGGGCTACAATATAATTATGTTTATGTTATGGGTAAGACTGACTTATATTCTTTTCACTTGGACACCTTAAAATATTGGATTATCCTATTATAAGTGTCAGATAATCCACACTCAATTATCGGATAATCCATATCCACCGGATTTCACCAATCCCATATCCTACACCGTATCCGTCTATAATTGGATTCGGATTGTCCATATCCGCATGGATATTAAAAACATTTATCCATATCCTTAAAATTTAGATTCGGAGCGGATCGGAGCGAAGAATTATCCATACCACTTTCAACCCTAACCGTCGGGGAAGCTCCTTCTTCCTGCCTGCCTCTGCTTCCCGTCCATGTTGCCTGCCGCTGCCGAAGATCACTAACAGGAAGGACAGCCTCGACGTGGCCTGCTTCCTCTTGCCGTCGCCGGTCTCCTCCCCCGAGCTCATCGTTGTCGCGAGGTTGCCACGGCCGGTCCGACCTGCGGTGTGCGGAAGAAGAGGAGGTTTGGCTGGTGCTGGTGGTACCCGGACAAGGAAGAGGAGGTCGCGTAAGCGCAGGCATCAGAGCGCCTATAATATCTGATTTTAAGGACAAAACCAGATATGCACCATATGTGAGTCTTAGAAGCCAAATCTCACATATAGCTACAAATAAGGGGTAATATCAAAAGACAATGCATAAATATAAAACGTACTTAGTATAAAAGAGATAACCTTTGATAACAAACAGCGGATAGACAACTCCAAACTTTAGGTATTAACTTCACTCTACATGATCCAACTGACTGGTTGATGACACAGTCCATGTCGAACTCCACAAGTATAGCAACTAGATTGTATAGCTCCCACAATCTCATGATCAATGTGACATAAATAATATAGAGCATAAAACAATAAATGATGAGCATATTTAACATACAAGAATCATCACCCTTAATGTAGATGTCCCCAAGACCGCTCCTGACCGTGAGCTCGGCTAGTATACTAGTTTTTAACGCTCTGCAGAGGTTGTACATCTTTACCCATGAGTCATGATTTATCCTTTCGCTCGAGGTTATCAGCCTCTTAACCCACACCAAGGAAGGTCGACAGAGATCACTATGAAGTCTTTCAAAGGTTCGTCTAACAAGTTAGGACCGCTTGGTTTTATTAGTCAGTCCGTGTGATCCACCCACAGGAATCCACGCTCTGCTATTCCCCAATTGCGCCACACGGGTAACCGCTAACAAGCTAGAAAAATTACTCATACTTAACTAAAGCCAGAGCCATTATAGCCCTCATGGTTGCACTGTTATCCCGGGTGATCACGTACAGATAAATCATCAAGTTGCTAAAAGTCATTTTTATCGCTTATTACTTAACATTAATCTAGTCACAGGATCATGGTCACAGAAATAAAACTCAAATGCTATACTTGCCTTGATCCAATTGCTCCTGTTGATCTTGCTAGTTGTCCAGGTACTGATCTTGATCACTGTAGCACTGCTCACCGTCTATTCTCGATCATCGATCATCAACACACAAACAAGCGGAGACAAACATACACAAGCAAACAAATCTACAATTAGAACAGTACACTAATCATATAAAAATAGTATAAAAAGTTTACAAAATAATTCTACGCATTGCTACGATTACACGAACGTAAAGATCACGAAAATCAAAGCTAAAACGAAGAAGATATGAATTTTCTAAGATTTTCTTTAGAAAAGTAATTAATTAAATAGGGTCACAAAATTAAAAAGTTTCAAACTAGGAAAATAAAGTTACTAACATGTAGACCTTTCAAATACGAACCTAACGCAATTTGAATGGCTCAAAACTGAATTAAAATGAATATTTTATAGCCAAAACAAACTCAGTGGCAAACTTGTAATTTATGAAAACGTATTTTTAATCTAAACCGAGTTGTTTACGTTTTCCAAACTGAAAGGCGTATTTGCCAAGGGACTGCGGGTTCGATATTTAAAAATGCCAGGGGTTCTTTAGAAAAACTGCCAGCGAAAGGGTATCTTTGATTGGGAGCCGTTGATCTCGGATTGGATGGCGCAGATTAGAGCTGGGAGAGAGGAGGGGCAGCTGCCGGCCGGAACAGGGCCAGCCGCGGTGGCGCCATGGCCGGGCTCGCCGGAGTTGGGCGAGAAGGCGCTCTGGTGCACCAAACTTGAATCCGAAGGCATGGGGAGAAAGAAGAGATCCTAGCGAACCCACCCAGGGGTTTTCTTGCGGACAGAGAGAGCTCGGGGGTGGTCCGGCGACGAGGGATGGCGGATCGGGTGTTCTGCAGAAGGTTCGACGAAGGTTTAAGAGCAATAGATCGCGCTAGAGAGTAAAAGGAAGGGCTCGGCATATTCGTCACCTCAACCCGAAGCTCGGCGCAGTATTGATTTCGTTGACACGGTCTTAGATAGGAAGTTCCACGGCAGCGACGTTCTCTGCTTCTCGGCGAGATCCGAAAGCAAGGCTGGGCAGCGGTTAGGGGCTCCCGGCACTACTAGATGGGAAAGAGGAAAACGCAGGGGAGAGGTGTGGAGGTCTATTGCGGCTCGGTGCGTGCAAGGGCAGGAAATCCCGAGAAACCTGGGATTGGGGCAGCGTCGGCTTCGGATTTGTGTCCCGCTCGTACACGACTCGAGGAGGAAGACGATGGAGCCACTGCCAAGCGGGTCCCAGACATTAGCTTTAGGAGAGAGGGGGTGGCGCTGGCGCGCGGGCTAGAGATGTTAGTGAGAGGAGGGGGAAACACGCGGTTGTTGAAACCGTTTTTGGACTCGTACCCAGGATCGGTAGAGTGTAGATCGGCAAGAAGAGGCAATAGTGACTGGTCTGCAGGGGAGTTGCCGATAAGGGTGGTTGCCGATGAGGAGACAGCTGAATGTGGCTAAGTCCATGGGTTGTGATGTGTTTATGCCGATGGCCAGTATTAATCATTGCCGACGGGGAGTCTGTTGATGACGTGGAAAGAAGACTTGGAGGTTGCCAATTGGTCCGTGGTGGTGTCCCAGCTTGTCACGGCAGAATAGTTTTATGTTTTCCTTAGTTATTTAAATTGTTTTGTACACGGATTCTGTTTGAATTTGGAATTCGAATTCTAGTCGTGTCTGGTTGTAGCTCTTTGAGTAGGGTATAAATGTAGACCCTAGGGCCTTGTAATGGAGGAATCTATCAATCAATCAAATACTAGTTTTTACTCATATTCCAGCATATACTTTTTCGACGACTTCGTCATATTTTCCTTTTTACTACGAGTTCTTAGGAATTCGTCGACTTAAGCTCGGCGTGTTCTCAAGTTCCGCGTGAATACCTCTTGGACGTGGCATCCGGGCGCATCGCTGTTGTCGGGACCAAAGTATTCGAGTTATCACCTTTGCCGATAGTAAGGTCAAATCGGCTGGCACGTCTTAACGTTTAAATCAGGTATTAGCCCTTTGTGTTTGCAGATCAGCTTTTGCATCAACACATCTTTTGGCACGCCCAGTGGGTCAGTTTCAAGATCAAGATCGGCATGTCGACTACAGAGTTCGATCAGGAGAATGTCATCCCTGTGATGGAAGCCAATCTCAAGGATGAGCAGAAGCAAGCTATTGCTAAAGCCATGGAGGATTACAAGCAGCAATGCTTGAGGTCTTTCAGCATCAATAGGAGCGGCGAGGTGATCCATAAGGAAGCACTGCCGATGCCTCGGCAGGTTACTTTTGAAGCCAATCCTGGTAAACTCCAAGAAATGGTTGATAGTGCTATTAACCGTGCTTTGATTAATCAAGCTGGTGTGCTATCCAATACGGTCTTTAATGCCGTGGCTAGAACTTTCAAACAAGGACAGTTGCCACCAGATTATGTGGGCCCCTCTCATCATCAACCAGGGTCACCGGTGGTCATGGCTCCATCGGCTGCTACAGCCGCTGCGGGCACGCAAACTACCGTTCCTTCAAGTACGCTGGGAGTCACTAATGCACAATCTACGCCGATGACAACCAATCCATCAATATCAGATGAGTCGATCAAGCTTACTACAGATCTGTTGGCATCGGCAATGGCAGGACAGATTCCTCCTCCTAACTGTTGGGGTTTTGGTATGCCCCTAGAGTTCACATTGAAGACACCTGGTACTTCTCAGGCAGCTGATATGAGAGGCAAGGCTCCTATGGCATCGGCACCTCCAAATATGCCGATGAATCAGAGTCCCCAGTATACTACAACCACTACTGCAAGGCCTTATACTGGGAATTCTCAAGCTCCAATGTTCGAGATGCCTAACGCATCGGCAGACTCAATGCTGATGCAACAGAGGTTTATGACTCAGCCAGGGTATATCAATTCAATGATGATACCCAATTACCAGTCATCGGCAGGGCCTATGCCGATGAACGCTAATAGTGGAGGGCTTGGGCAGCAAGTCTTTCCGCAGATGCCCCAACAAAATCATCAGGCTACCGGGTTTCAAAAAGGCTAAATCTATCCCGGATTCCAGAACCAAGGGTTACCCAACCAGCCGATGAATCTTGGGCAGCAGATCGGCGGACAGCAGATCGGCGGGCAACAGTTTGGTGGCCAGCAGATCGGCGGACAGCAGATCGGCGGGCAACAGTTTGGTGGCTAGCAGATGGGTGGCCAAAGGATTAACCCGATGTTCCATGCAGATCGTACACCGCACAGACACGTGGAAGCTTACCAGCAGATACCGGATCCGCAACCGCCTCATCGGCAAGATGCCGATGCTTATTGGGCCGATAAGATTGCTGAAGTAATGAGAGACCAATTTGGGATAAAACCCAAAGTCAACACTTACTCTTATCGGACACCGTATTCTCCCGCATATGATTTAATCCCACTTCTAAATTGGTACAAAGTGTCGGATTTTACTAAGTTTTCTGGGCAGGATGGTACATTGTTGACGGTCCTTAAGTATCAAATTTAATTATCAAATAAATAAAGAAAAGGATCCAAATGAAATCAAGATCTAGACTTAGGGTTTTATCTGACAGAATTCCACGAGTTTTGGTGTTTGTCTATTTCTGCAGGGGGTTATCAGGAAATATGGAAGAAAGGCCCACATGTCGGGATTACGTAAAGATATTAACGTGCTGCGCAATTATCTTACATCTAGAAGACTCCAGAAGCCACGAGACCGAAGCGGTGGCGAAACGGGGCCAGAGACAGGGCGCCCGCCCTGTCCTACTGGGCGCCCGCCCTGCCCCCAAGTCCAATCAGGACTCTGCTTTGCGGGAGATCTCCACCGACCTAAAGGATGAATCTAAACCATACAATCTATGTCGGTTTGATCCAAGGGCCCATATTCACTTGGAGGGACTATAAAACCAGACTCCCTGGCCCCTGGAGGAGAGAGCCTCTCAACCCTAATTCATTGTTCCATCAAGGGAGAAGAAGCCTCTGATCAAGATTAGAGCCACCACATCAATTAGACATCTAGATTAGCATAGTTACATAGGATTAGAACTAGAAGGAGTCAATCTTCGATTGGTTTCCGGATCTGTCAAGAGGATTCTTGGTAATTCTCTAATTGTGCTTCTAATTGCTTTCTAATTATCTTTGTTCTTCAATATTATGAATATGACTTTGTTCTACTTCAATATATTGCTTATGACTTTGCTCTACTTGCTTATATTCAAGATTATATTGTTCTTAGTTTATCATAGTTATGTACTTGGCTTAGTTAGATTGGATCTATATACATGCTTAGGATCGTATAGCGTTTATCCATCAGATCCATGGGTAAATGATAGATATTGTGTAGGCGTGGTGCTTATACCGTATTTATCTGCGATTGTACCCAATATGCCAGATCGTGGGGTGGTTCGTGATAGTGACAGCTTCATTGATTCTTATATAGTCCCCCTCTCGTGTATTGGGCTGGCAGAGCAACATTATTACAGGGGTGTGATTGCTATGTTTCTCATATTCCTTGCTAATATCACTATGCATGGGCGTAGTCTTGTCTCACAATGATTGCTAAGTATGCTTGCACTAATTATGATAATGCTAGACTATATAGTTAAGAATAACTTAGGGAATATTCTTGTAGTTCGTTCTAATACCATGCTAATGACTTTCTAGAGTATCTAATTGAGGTGCTTATCATATTTATTATGTGGCTAGATCAGATTAGTTATCCTTGTCACTATTATTATTTCATATATCTTTTATGTGACACTTATCCCTGTATGATGAGTTAGATATAATGTTCTCAATTATACATGCAATGATAGATGCTCAATCTCATATTCTATTCTGTAATCAATAGTGATGATTTCTAATCCCTTCCCAGTGGTAAAAATATAAATAACGATACCGGTTAAAATGCTACATCGGTATTAATCTGTGCGCTTGCAGATCCCATTCATTATTTATTTAGAAGAGCAATTGCATATTTCAATACCGCGTCTCTCATACCATGCTGGGGATGACAACTTGGCTTAAGTGGTGTGAGGGATAGGTTTGGCATTTTTGGCACCGTTGCTAGATTTAGAACTTAGTCTACTTTTGGTAATGATGTTAAGAATACCCAACAAGCATTTTTGGCGCCGTTGCCGGGGAAGGTTGATTACCAATCAGGAATGGAATAAAAGATTTTGAGTCATCATTCGCATCACTAATGTGATTGAGCTTATCTATTCTCTCATACAGTTTTACCCCGATATTTTCCTATTTCATCTTATGCAGGGGAATGTATGAATAGAAGACATCTTCCAGGAAATTTTGTTGACAATCCCGAAGCATTATTCAAGAAGACGAGAGCCAAGCTAAAGAAATCATCAACACTTCAGCAAGAAGCTTCATCCAATCAAGAAGATCACCGGAACTTGTCTTCAGAGTTCGAAGCCATGGCGAACAAATCAATCCGCGAGTTCTCAGCTCCCACTACGGACAACATCCGCACTGGACCTGCTGCAGAGATCGACGGCAACTTTGAGCTCAAGCCTGGACTTATCAACATGGTGCAATCCAACCAGTTCTGTGGGAAGGCACACGAAGATGCTAGTGCTCATTTACAACACTTCCTGGAGATTTGCAACACATTCACCATAGCAGGAGTTTTCAAAGACGCTATACTACTTCGCCTCTTCCCATTCTCACTGTTAGGAAGAGCGAAGCAGTGGTTCTACGCTACAAAGGAGAAGAATACTACGTGGGCACTCTGCTCAACAAACTTCCTGGCTAAGTTCTTTCCCATGGGCAAGACCAATGCTCTCCGTGGGAAGATTACAAGTTTTCAGCAACAAAATGATGAATCTGTTCCAGAAGCATGGGAGCGCTTTCAAGACTACATCCTAGAATGTCCCCATCATGGAATGGAGAGTTGGCTATTGATGCAGACATTCTATCATGGGCTCAGCAACAGTGCCCGAGAGACCATGGATGCTGTAGCTGGAGGAGCATTCTTATCACTTACTATACCACAAGCCACAACTCTTGTGGAGAAGATGGCGTCCAATCAAAGTTGGAATGAAGAGAGGACCCAGACACGCAAGAGAGGTGGAGGTATGCATCAGCTGAAGGAGGTAGACATGCTGTCTGCAAAGCTAGATCTGCTCATGAAGAAGCTAGACGATAGAGCTGGAGACAAGAAAGAAGTTATACACATCTACGACTCTCACATGACTTGTGAGGAGTGTGGAGACACTAGACACTTAGGCAACCACTGCCCTGAGATGCTTGAGGATGTGAACTACATCAACAACAACAACTACTACTACTACAACCGTCCTCAACAAAATCAAGGTTGGAATCAAGAGAGGCCTAACTACTCAGGTAATTATCAAGGTAACATTTCTTACAACAACAATAGTAATTTTCCACCTTTGAGAGAGTTAGTGTCTAATCAAGGAAAGTTAATGGATAATCTATCTAAGAAATTGGCATCTAATGATAAAATGCTAGAAAATATAAATAATAAAATGGATAATTTCTCTACTGCCATCAAGAATCAAATTAGCTTTAATAAAATGATTGAATCTCAGTTAAATCAAATAGCTGCTGCTGTTCCTACTACTAACCCCGGTATACCATCACAACCAGAAGGATTAGAATCTGCAAATCTTGTAGACATGTTTGATGCAGGTAATTGGAGTAACCCCGTCAATGAATTTTCTACTGACCGTCTGCCGGTCAAGAGAGGCGATCCAGGACGCCCCGTCATCCCAATCTCCATTGGCATGGTGGACATTCTAGAAGCACTCTGCGACTTTGGCTCTAGTGTCAACATTATACCCAGGGTACTCTATGAAAAATTCTTTACATATCCTTTATTAGAGACAACCATGTGGTTGCAGTTTGCAGATCAGACAATAACTTTTCCAAAAGGAATAGTGAGGAACCTTTGTGTCCGAGTTGGTACCTTATATGCCCCAGCAGACTTCGTAGTGGTAGAGACCGGAAATGATGAGAGAGCACCTATCATCCTAGGGAGGTCATTCTTGAACACCACGGGAGCTATCATCTACGCTAGTGCTGCCAAGATCAGTTTCTACGTCAAAGGGAGGAAGGAGACATTTTTTCAAGAACAAGACTACACAAATTCAAGATCAATCCAGACGTAAATCAAGGAAGAGGACCAATAGGAGAAACAGGAACAAGCAAGTATGGACCGAGTCAACTAAGATGGTCACTACAATCCATGGAGGCCAAGATCATCAACTTAAGTCACCGTTTTTAACCAAGAAGGATGACCCAGGAATGCCAAGCATTTACTGCTCCATAAATGGATACAACTTCTACAAGACGATTTGCGACACCAGATCGGGCGTCAACATAATGGCCGCAGTCACCTATCGGCTCTTGTTCGGGACCATGCCACTAAGACCAACATACATTCAGCTCCAGATGGCGGATCAGACATTTCGAGAAGTTCAAGGAATAGTATCTGATGTCCCAGTCAAAATAGACGATCACTTTGTCTACACAGACTTTCAAGTTATTGACATGGGAGAAGACGAGTATGATCCACCCGTCATCCTTAGAAGACCGTTCCTCAGCACCGTTAAAGCAATTATCTACATTGGAACCGGAGAAGTCCATATGCAATTCCCCTCAGAGAAGGTACGCCGTTACTTTACAGACCCTAACTATATCATTGAAGAATCTAAGCAGGTAAGGAAAAGACACAACCGCAACCAGAGGAGGCAGATCATCAAGGACGGATGGGCAGACTATGAAGGAGAAGTTGTAAGGTCAGAAGACGTTGAGTTTAAACAGAATTATCCAGAGGAGATTGAAGCACCGAGTCAGGTATGGAAAATGAAGATAACTATACAAGAAGAGGAGGCGCCGCCGGAAGTACCGACTACGCCACCCAACGAACCTCAGGACGATTAAGAAAATGGAGAGTCCCGTTCGGAGGACTTAAAAACACCGAACGCCCTACCAAGAGGTAAACTTGGTAGTTATCCTTTCCCTTTCAATTATTTCAAATAGTTTACTTAGTTAATTAAGTTCATACTATCCTAAAAAGAAAATAAAAATATAAAAAAACTGTAAGCCCCATGTGAGTAGACGAGTGGCATAAAACCCATAAGTACATTCACTGTGGTGGTATAAAAATAAAATAAATATTTTTCTGCTTTATAAAAATGAAAATATAAAAATAGGGAGTAATATTTATTAAGGAGTCTCAACATGATAAAGGCTAGATATTTATGCTAACACTTAATCAGTTCCACAAGCTTTGTTGTCTATTTTGAGCTCCACAGAATTTAAGAATCAAGAAGACTAGCAGACGGAGGACATTCTAATCGCTATCAGAATGCTGCTGACTTTCAAATACACCTCTGCCACCTGCTAGCTACATCAAGAGAAATTACGTCAAAATTCAGCTTGGGGGAGAGCACCCCCATTTATCTCGATAAGTATTTTTATCTATCTTTATACTTATATTATTTTAGAATATTAAATATACATAACTATGAAAAAACCAAATAAAGATTTTATGCTTATATATATATGTCTTTTGCTTAGTGTGTTTAATAAATAAATAAAGTGGCTATGCTAATCTGTATCTAAATAAAACTTAAGCATGGATATGATAAATAGTTGCTCTGCCTAATTTGCAAATTTTAAGTTCTCTCTCAAGTTTAGATATAACTGTTATAATTTAAAGCTTACCCTAGACCTAAACTTGTGGGATGAAAATTTGATCTGAAGTCTAAGTTGTTAACGGATATGATATGAGAAGGTTGAGGTGCTGTTTATCTGTTCCTAGAGATGCTAGAATTCTGGAGAATTTTATCTTTGAAAATCTTTAAAATGTTGCATGATGAGTTCCTGTATGATGAGAGTTTAAATTCCTACCACAGCCATATATACATGCTTGCTAGACTTTGAGCCATACATTTATTATTTACTGCTTATGAGCATTGAGTGTGGTCAAGCTGTGTAGACCCTTAGGAGCTTGTCATGTGGATAAATCAAGATTTCACTTGCACGTTCACTCATATATGCTACTTCTACTCCGGAAGTACCATCCACATATATCCACCCATTCCATCTCCAGAATCACCCAAAAATATTCTACTCCTAATCCGGGAGAGAATAGCCAAAAATATTTCTGTTTCCCCTTGTGAAATAAATGCTCAAGTTATCTTGTTACTACCACTTGCTATATTATCTCAAGAGATGAATGCTCTGAAAAAAAAGAAGGAAATACGAGGAAATAAAAAGGAGCAAGTGCTCGGAACCTCGAAAGAAAAGAAAAAGTGAGACGAGAGGTAAAAATAGACAAGTGTCCGATAGTAGAATTAGGGGTACAAGATGCCCACCTGAGAGAAAAGAAAAGGAAGAGCATCTCATTCTCCTCATAAAGTTTCAAAAGCAAGGAAGGTATGTATCCCCTCAAAGAGCAAAGTAGAATTAGACTTCCACCACCATTGTTTTCACCATTGTTATCACCATCATCACCATACACCATTCATTCGCCACACATGCACATCTTGATTTAGCTTATTGACTTGTTTCTTTAGATCCATGGTTTGACTATGCAATAAATGTCTTGTAAGTATGTATACTTTATCTCCCACCTATGAGCTCCAGATATTAAAGCTTTATTAGAGTAGGGTGAGAGAGAAGGCAATGTCACTATGCCTCATACCACAAATACTACATATCTTGAGAGAAGGCATATACCATCACTGCCTTGGTAAGGATCCAAAAATACCACAAAAGAGAGACCTGAGAGAATCATACAAGGAAACTCTGAGTTTTATTTGAAAATCTGCAAAAACCCCAGAGCTGTAGCTGATCAAGAATAAGAGACATGGCACTTGGCTAGACTGTTCTATCTTTTAACCACTCAAGACAGAAGTGACAGTTACAAGTCCCATGGTGAAGGTAAAGTAAGTAAGTTTTAAGTCTTGACAGTTTACTCTAACTCAGAGATGAGATCTTATTTAAAAGCATGTGTACCGTCAATTTTTAAATATATTGCAACAACTTATGATCCATAGCTGAGTCTACCCTTGCTCAGGGACGAGCAAGAGGTAAGCTTGGGGGAGTTTGTTGACGGTCCTTAAGTATCAAATTTAATTATCAAATAAATAAAGAAAAGGATCCAAATGAAATCAAGATCTAGACTTAGGGTTTTATCTGACAGAATTCCACGAGTTTTGGTGTTTGTCTATTTCTGCAGGGGGTTATCAGGAAATATGGAAGAAAGGCCCACATGTCGGGATTACGTAAAGATATTAACGTGCTGCGCAATTATCTTACATCTAGAAGACTCCAGAAGCCACGAGACCGAAGCGGAGGCGAAACGGGGCCACAGACAGGGCGCCCGCCCTGTCCTACTGGGCGCCCGCCCTGCCCCCAAGTCCAATCAGGACTCTGCTTTGCGGGAGATCTCCACCGACCTAAAGGATGAATCTAAACCATACAATCTATGTTGGTTTGATCCAAGGGCCCATATTCACTTGGAGGGACTATAAAACCAGACCCCCTGGCCCCTGGAGGAGAGAGCCTCTCAACCCTAATTCATTGTTCCATCAAGGGAGAAGAAGCCTCTGATCAAGATTAGAGCCACCACATCAATTAGACATCTAGATTAGCATAGCTACATAGGATTAGAACTAGAAGGAGTCAATCTTCGATTGGTTTCCGGATCTGTCAAGAGGATTCTTGGTAATTCTCTAATTGTGCTTCTAATTGCTTTCTAATTATCTTTGTTCTTCAATATTATGAATATGACTTTGTTCTACTTCAATATATTGCTTATGACTTTGCTCTACTTGCTTATATTCAAGATTATATTGTTCTTAGTTTATCATAGTTATGTACTTGGCTTAGTTAGATTGGATCTATATACATGCTTAGGATCGTATAGCGTTTATCCATCGGATCCATGGGTAAATGATAGATATTGTGTAGGCGTGGTGCTTATACCGTATTTTTCTGCGATTGTACCCAATATGCCAGATCATGGGGTGGTTCGTGATAGTGACAACTTCATTGATTCTTATATAGTCCCCCTCTCGTGTATTGGGCTGGCAGAGCAACATTATTACAGGGTTGTGATTGCTATGTTTCTCATATTCCTTGCTAATATCACTATGCATGGGCGTAGTCTTGTCTCACAATGATTGCTAAGTATGCTTGCACTAATTATGATAATTCTAGACTATATAGTTAAGAATAACTTAGGGAATATTCTTGTAGTTCGTTCTAATACCATGCTAATGACTTTCTAGAGTATCTAATTGAGGTGCTTATCATATTTATTATGTGGCTAGATCAGATTAGTTATCCTTGTCACTATTATTATTTCATATATCTTTTATGTGACACTTATCCCTGTATGATGAGTTAGATATAATGTTCTCAATTATACATGCAATGATAGATGCTCAATCTCATATTCTATTCTGTAATCAATAGTGATGATTTCTAATCCCTTCCCAGTGGTAAAAATATAAATAACGATACCTGGAATACTTTCCGGTTAAAATGCTACATCGGTATTAATCTGTGCGCTTGCAGATCCCATTCATTATTTATTTAGAAGAGCAATTGCATATTTCAATACCGCGTCTCTCATATCATGCTGGGGATGACAACTTGGCTTAAGTGGTGTGAGGGATAGGTTTGGCATTTTTTGGCACCGTTGCTAGATTTAGAACTTAGTCTACTTTTGGTAATGATGTTAAGAATACCCAACATACATTAACCATGTCAATAGGTTCATCATCCAATGCGGAGAAGCTGCTAATAGGGACGAGTTAAGGGTTCGCTTATTCTCGTCATCATTGTCTCGATCAGCTTTCACTTGGTTTATATCATTACCTCCCAACTCAGTGATTACTTGGGCGGATCTGGAAAAACAATTCCACAAATACTTCTTTTTTGGGGTCCATGAGAAGAAGATCACCGATTTGGTCAAGTTGAAGCAACACAATGATGAATTGGTTGAAAGTTTTGTGCAGAGGATACGGGAGGTCAAGAACAAATGCTATAGCTTGGTTCTGGATGATCGGCAGCTAGCCGATTTGGCGTTCCAGGGTTTGTTGCCACACATCAAGGACAAATATGCATCTCAGGAGTTCGAAAGCTTAAGTCATTTGGTGCAGAGAATTTCTGATCAAGATATCAAGCCTTTTGAGCCCAAGAGAGCATGGAATAAAAAGGTATCATTTGTGGATGAAGCAACAAGCTCGGACTCTGATGAGGAACCAGTCATCGGTTTAGCAGAATGGGTGAAAAATAAGAAGCCGATGTCTTGCCCTTTTGGGCATAAAGAGCCAGAGAAGTTCGCATTTGACATCACCAAGGCCGATAGGATATTTCACTTTCTACTTCAGGAAGGTCAAATCAAATTGTCACCCAATCATGTAATCCCATCGGGTGAAGAATTAAAGAAGATGAAGTACTGTAAATGGCACAATGCGACCTCTCACAGCACCAATGAGTGCAAGGTTTTTAGGCAACAACTGCAATCGGCTATAGAATCTGGAAGGATCAAATTCGACAGCTCTAAAGCTCAGAAGCCGATGAAGATTGACCAACATCCTTTCCCAACAAACATGCTGGATGCCAAGGGAAAGGCTAAGGTCTTAACATCGGAAGCAGCTGAAAGAAGTGCATCGGTGGATCCTCAGCATCAGATCACTACTGCCGATGCAAAAGGAAAAGGCTTGATCCAGGAGGGGACTAACTCAGGAAGGCTTCCCCGATCTGGTATCGTAATAACTCACAGAAGGCCTCGGGAAACTTGGCAGCAACGTGAGGATCGGTATCGGCGCCAGCAGGAAGATTATCGTCGGGAAGAAGAAAGACGCCGACAAGAGTGGAATCGACATAGGGATCACTGGAATTGTCCGTTCTTCATCCACTGTTGGGAGGAGAATATCAAGCTCCCTACTGTCAGAGATTGTCCTAAGTGCAACGGTTATGACCGGTATGACAGATCCGATCGGTGCTATCGCGAGGATGATCGGCGATTTAATGGGCCGATTAGGGGGAGAGCGTCCGTTCATGATCGGCTGGGAGGCAGGCTCAGTGTGCACGACAGGCTCGGCGATCGTGTTGGGTATTTTCCCAGGAACCAGGAGGAACTTGAAGAGATGGCTAATGCACGGGTTCCCGATGAGTTCATCTTCTGTAGGGACGCCAATACTTATCGAATGGAGTCAAGAGAAAATCATCGCCCATCGGTAAGGCAGCAGCAACTCCCTCCATGGTGTCTAGAAGGGTTGACCAAGACACAAAAGAGAATGTTGCAGCGCGAAAGGCGAGAAGAGTTAAGCAAGGACAGAAACTCTGGTCAGTCTGGGGATCAGCAATCAGATCCTAAGGGAAAGGGGCCATCGGCAGACATCAACATGGTATTTATGTTGCCGATGGAATTCCTTGCGCCGTCTAGTGATGATGAGTTGGAGTTTTCCGACCAAATAGCTCAGTTGGCTCTGGATCCGATGACAGTCATCTTTGAAAAGCCTGCCGATGATGAAAGGCAACATCCGAAGGCTTTGTTTGTCAAAGGAAGGGTGGATGGTCAGCCAATGACCAAGATTTTAATTGATGGTGGAGCTGCTATCAACATCATGCCATACGCAGTGTATCGGAAGCTTGGAAAAGGAGATCAGGATTTGACCAAGACCGATATGATGCTTAAAGACTTTGAAGGCAATGTGTCTCCAGTTAAGGGGGAAATATGTGTTGAATTGACCATCGGCAGCAAAACCTTGCCGACAACTTTCTTCGTGATCAGTGGGAAAGGTGCTTATAACTTGCAACTAGGGAGAGATTGGATTCATGCCAATTGTTGCATCCCATCTACAATGCACCAGTATTTGGTCCAGTGGGTAGGTGACAAGATTGAAATTGTCCCGGGAGATTCTTCCTATGTCATTGCATCGGCAGAGGCGGACACCTACGAAAGAACTAGGTGTATTTCAGGAGAAGTTTGGGAAAAAGATTTTCTCGAGGTTGCCGATTATGAAATTCCACCGATCCAAGCAGTCAGTTCTGATGAAGGTTTTTAATGGATAGGTTCGCCGATGATGGAAAATTAGGCCAGGGATTCACATCGGCCGATGATTTGGTAGAAGTAGATATAGGTAGTGGTGATAAGCCTAGGCCTACTTTTATTAGTGCTAAGTTGAATTCTGTGTGTAAGCAACAACTGACTGATTTGCTAAAGGAATATAAAGATTGCTTTGCTTGGGATTATACTGAGATGCCCGGTTTGGACCGATCGATTGTTGAATATCGGTTACCTATCAAGTCTGGGTTTCGGCCACATCAACAGCCAGCTCGCCGATGTAATCCTAATATTCTTCCTGATATTAAGGCCGAAATAACCAAGCTTATTGAGGCTAAGTTTATTCGGCAGTGTCGGTATGCCAAGTGGATTTCCAATGTTGTTCCAGTCTATAAGAAAAATGGGAAGCTTCGGGTCTGCATTGATTTCAGGAATCTTAACAAAGCTACACTGATGGATGGTTACCCAATGCCAGTTGCCGATCTGCTAGTTGATGCTGCGGCTGGGCATCGGATAATTAGCTTTATGGATAGCAATGCAGGATACAACCAAATATTCATGGCTGAAGAAGATATTCCAAAGACTGCATTTAGATGTCCTGGTCATGTTGGGTTATTTGAATGGATAGTCATGACCTTTGGCTTAAAAAATGCTGGTGCTACTTATCAGAGGGCTATGAATTTTATATTTCATGAGTTCATCGGCAAGCTGGTGGAAATTTACATTGATGATGTGGTGGTTAAGTCTGGAGACTTCACAAAGCATCTTGCCGATTTGCGAAAGGTGTTGGAATGCACAAGGAAGCATGGTTTGAAAATGAATCCCAATAAGTGTGCATTTAGTGTATCGGCAGGACAATTTCTTGGTTTCATGGTGCATCAAAGGGGGATTGAAATTAGTCGAAGATCCATTGATGCTATTAACAAAATAGTTGCTCCTACCAACAAGACTAAGCTCCAATCCTTGATCGGCAAGGTAAATTTTATCAGGAGGTTTATATCTAATTTGTCTGGTAAAATTTGTGCTTTCAGTCCTTTACTTAAGTTGAAAGCCGATCAAGAATTCGTTTGGGGGAAAGAACAACAGTTGGCCTTGGATGAAATCAAGAATTATTTGGTGAATCCTCCAGTTCTGATTCCACCTTAGCAGGGAAAGTCGTTCAGATTATATTTGTCCACCGATGGGATGGTCATCGGTTCGGCTTTAATTCAAGAATTTGAAGGGAAGAAACGTGTGATTTACTATTTAAGCAGGAGGTTGATTGATGCTGAGACCAGGTATTCGGCTATTGAGAAACTGTGCTTGTGCTTGTATTTTTCATGCATTAAATTAAGACATTATTTGCTATCGGCCGAATGCACTGTTATTTGCAAAGATGATGTGGTCCGGTACATGCTATCTATGCCGACCATGAGTGGCAGGATCGGTAAATGGATTTTGGCACTGTCAGAATTCGACCTGTGTTACGAATCGGCTAAAGCAGTCAAAGGGCAGATTATGGCCGATTTTGTAACCCAACATTGCGGTACAACGGAAATTGCACCTTGGACGCTCTTCTTTGATGGATCCACATGTGACCGGGAGGCAGAAATCGGTATCGTGTTAATTTCCCCTCGGGGAAGGAAATATGAGTTCTCCTTGCCGATTGTTGCCACATCAACAAATAATCAAGCTGAGTATCAAGCCCTAATAAAAGGGTTGGAATTGCTACGGGAAATTCATGCTGATGCTGTTGAAATCTTCGGGGATTCTATGCTAGTTATAAATCAATTGGCTGGAAGCTATGAATGCCGAAGTGAGGTCCTCATAACTTATCACGAGAGGAGTATGCAACTGTTAAAGGAATTCAAGGATTTCCGATTAGAGCATGTTCCTTGATTGCATAATGAAGAGGCCAATCGGTTGGCTCAGCATGCCTCGGGATATCAGCCTATGATCAATACGATATCGGCAATCGGTGCCGATGATTGGAGAAAAGAAATTATTGATTATTTGGAGGATCCATCTAAGAAAGTTGAGAGACGAGTTTGGTTTCAAGCTACCAAGTATGTGCTCCTTGAGGATGAATTGTATTATCGGACTATTGATGGGATTCTTCTCAGATGCTTAGGTGATGATGAAGCTAAGAGTTTGATGGGAGAAATCCATGAAGGGGTATGTGGAGCACATCAATCAGCTTTCAAGATGAAGTTAGGAGGAATGGGTATTATTGGCCGACCATACTTGAAGATTGCTTTAAATATTTCAAGGGATGTCAAGGATGTCAGAAATTTGGCAATATTCAAAGAGCACCCGCATCGGCCATGAATCCTATTATCAAACATTGGCCGTTCCGGGGATGGGCTATTGACTTAATCGGTTAGATTTATCCACCATCTAGCAAAGGGCATAAATTTATCTTGGTTGCCACTGATTATTTCACCAAATGGGTTGAAGCTATTCCTTTGAAGAAAGTTACATCGGCCAATATGATTGATTTTGTGAAAGAGCATATTATTTACCGATTTGGAATTCCTCAAACAATTACTACCGATCAGGGAACTATGTTCACATCGGGGGAGTTTGATGAATTTGCAGTCGGTATGGGAATTAAAGTATTAAACTCTTCTTCCTTATTATGCTCAAGCTAATGGGCAGGCCGAGGCATCTAACAAAGGAATTATCAAGCTTATCAAACGAAAGATTGAAGAAAATCCTAGGAGGTGGCACACATTGTTAAATGAAGCTTTATGGTCATACCGGATGGCTTATCATGGATCGACTAAGGTTTCACCTTATCAGTTGGTGTATGGGCATGATGCAGTGTTACCTTGGGAAATTAAGACTGGGTCTAGGCGACTATCTTTTCAGGATCAGTTGACTGCCGATGACTATGCTACTTTGATGACAGACAAGTTGGATGATCTAGCCGGGCATCGGTTAAGGGCTCTAATGAGTATAGAAGAGAATAAGAAGAGAGTTGCTAGATGGTATGATAAGAAGGTAAAGGCTAAAGAATTTGCCGATGGAGACTTGGTATGGAAATTAATCTTACCGATTGGGACTAAAAGTTCAAAATTTGGGAAGTGGTCTCCCAATTGGGAGGGTCCCTATCGGATAAGTCGATCGGCTCCTGATAATGCCTATATTTTAGAAACTCTCGAGGGAGTTGAATTTCCCAGAGCATTAAATGGCAAATATCTAAAGAAGTATTACCCAAGCATATGGGTCGATGCATAAAAGTTTAAGTGCCGATAACATTCCTATCGGCTAGATCAAAATGTATCCGGGGATAAAACTCAGTGTTTTAAAAGGTGCCGATAACAGTCCTATCGGCTAGACCAAATATTAGGAAGGCTGGAAAGCAGAGAGGGGCAAGTATGTTGCCGATGAAGAGCTCACATGTTCAACAGCGCTTGGATCACTGATAGAGCGCGCAAACGGATTTGGTTGGCTGCTTCTATCTCTTTGGTGTCTTCATCGGCAGAGCCTTCCACCGGCTTCAACTTCTTCTTCATCTGCAGCGCTCTGCGACCTTGGACATTTCATTCTTGTTCAAGAAGTTTGATCGCCTCAGGCAGCTGGTTTTCCTCTTGTTGAGCTTGGGACAAGGCTTCTTCTACTTGCTTGAGTTCGGCCAGTAGAGCTTCTCTCTTTGCTGATAGGTCAGAAATCTTGTGTTTCAGCGCATCTCTTGAGGACTCCAGGGTGCCGATGTTTTTATGCTTCTCATCGGCAAGGAGCTTCACTTTCATCATTTCTTCTGAGAGTTGAGCTTGGGCAGCTCTATCAGCAAGACGTTGAACAGCCCTTTGGTACTGCAACTGGCGGCTCTCTAGATGTGCAACCTGAAAGAGAACTTCTTCGGCGTCGGCGGGGATGTGGCCTCTGAGGGTCTTGAACAAAGCCTTGGCTAGATCGGAGTCATCAACCAATTGGGCAGTGTCTTGATGGAGGAGGGCCGATAATTCTTCCAGTTTTGCCCTGACCTCTGCCGACGTGATTCCAACTGCCTGGGAAGAGCTTACCTCCTCACCTTCATCTTCAGAAATGTCGATGGCGAAGGAGAACAAGCTGTCAGGAGAGTCCTATTCCTGGAGTCATTCCATGGCCAAGCATTGACAAATAATATCGATAGAGGTTGGGTGACTTACTTGTTTCAGAGCAATCTCTTGCCTCTGACTGGAAGATGCCGATGGGACTACAGGTTGATCGGCTAGGGCCGCCGATGGGACTATGTCAACTAAAAGAATAACAGAGGCAGTTATAAGATAAGGAAAATAGGTTCATCGGCAATAATGACATTAAAAGATATGTTACCTTGAGGGAGAGCAATACTTGTCCGGATAGAGGAGACTACCGATGCTATAATTGAACTTGTTGGATCGGCAATTTGCTCGTGTATGTTAGCTGATGTGTCTTCTGGCTGAGGTCCCTCTGGTTGGAGTTCTTCTGTGTGAGTTTCTTCCTGCGGCTGAGGAGGCGATGGTGCTTGTTGCGTCTGGGCTTCTGGGGAGGAAGGAGAAGATTCTACTGGAATTGGAGACACTGGAGGAGGAGAAGGTGTTGCTGTCTTTTGGCGCTTTGCTTGTGCTCTGATATTCTTGGCACCTTTTCTCTTCAGCTGACTAGACTGGGGGGCATCGGCACTTTTGCTTCTGGTCCTTGCCGATGCGCTGGTGTGCTGATACAGAAAGGGAAATTCGTGGGTACAAGTGCAATAGATATAAGAGTGAGATCGGTATGAAAGAGTTCGAAAATGTACCTTGAACGCCTGTGCCAAGGTAGAGGCAGCTACCGATGGAGATATCTGAGTTCTCCTGGTGGTGATTTTCTTGAGGCGTACGCCTCGATGCACGATGGCAGCCAAAGTGGGAGCGTTGTTGCCGATTGAAGAGATCGGACCTGATGGAAAAAGGTCAATCGGCTTGCCACTCCTGCTAACCAATGGGGGAATGTTATCAACCTGCAATGTAATACAGAAAGTAAGTTACCGATGGAGATGAAATTGAAGGAATTGAAACATCGGTTTGGAAATACTTACAGTGTTATCGGGAACTTTGTACTGGGGTCAATCATGCCGCGGTACGTAAGGGCCGATTTGCAGAACAAATGCTCCTTCCATTCCTCCCACCATTGTTTGTACATCTGAGTAATGAAGAGGACCGGGATCCACTCTGGCAAATCTGCAGTTGTATCGGCATTCGGTAGCAGTTGGGCTACTCGGGTCCACTCGAGAAGGCTAGTGATGGTCTCCCTAGGTTTTATCACATCGGCATAACAGAGAGCTATCGATAGCTGACCGAAAGCTAGTTGACGGGCTAATGCCGGTGGGTTGTAGAACTCATAAGTCTGGTTAGAAGCTTTCCCACTGCCAAAAAAATTCACTGGTATAGCTCTGGGAGTGATCAGTGACATCATCACATCATGGTCCTTGTTGAGGGCGTCATTGAAGGGATGGAAGACCAAGGGGAACATGGTGTGTGGATCTTCATAAGGCATCCACGCTCGCTGCTCTCGGGTCAGGCCTTCATACAAGGTCTGGAAGAATCGGCTGACCTGGTCTGCATTGCCGCCTGTGCTAGGTAGAACAATGACAGTTTCGCCAAAGTTCAGGGGAGGGCGAGTTGCCGATTCTTCTTCATCTAATTCATAATTCTCAGCTATGTCCCTGGGGAAGCGTTGTGTGAAGAGGTTGAATTCAAGACGCTTGTGCATGTGGAGGTTAAGCCACATATTGATAAAACCACCAGGGTCCTCCTAGGTTGCTGATGGACTGGCCGAGGAGGAGTTTTCTGGCTACTTGGTGGAGGAGGTGGTAGGCAGAACCTAGCAGATATCGGCCGAGGGGAAATCGTTCACCATTGGCTAATCTCTCTGCTGCCGATAGGTAGACAGAGGTTTGTCCTGCCGATCGACCACAGAATACAAACTTATCTAGCCACATGTTCAGGAAGGCGGTTTGTTCTTTTATGTTGACAGGCCCCGTTTTGCGGTACTTTTGGATATACCCTGACCAGCTGCCGATAGCGCGGGTGTCCACTTTGGCACTAGGTGTAGTGTCAAACAGGTGACTGCTATCGGCAGTAGATACATCTAGGCCGGTGAGCATGAGCACATCGGCAAGAGTGGGAGAAGCGGGGCCGTGGCCAAAAACAAAGGCATTGAGTGTGTCTGACCAAAAATATGATGCAGCTATCAGCAGTGATTCATTCCTATGCATATCGGCAATGGACAACTTAATGCATTTGTCCAGTTTTCGCTCACTCCACTGAACCTCATTTGAGTGGCTGACTCTCAAGAACCAATCTTTCCATCCTATTGTAGGATTGGGCCAGGAACGGAAAGTATCCTTCCATAGATCCAGAGAAAAATTATCGGCTCTAAAAGGGATTCTGTTTGTTTCTGCATTGATAAGATCGGTGGGATCTGGATCCCCTAATGGACCAAGACATTGGAGGTGTGGCTGATCGGTAGGGATGACAATTTTATTGGACAAATCCTAATGGTTTTGAAGGTGAACGAAGAACAAAGAAAGGAAAAGAAAAAATGTTCAGTAAAATAAAATTGCGGATGGACAGGGGTACGGTAAAAGCACAAGAGGTGGAATGAAGAACTAACCTCAGGAACGGTGAAGTTGATGGCCATCTCCTCGCAAAAAGGATGATCGAAGGCTTCGAGGTTGATGAAGAAGAGGTTTTGTTGAAGTTCTTGGAGATCTCGAACAGCGCCGCCGCCAGGAAGGTGGAGTTGGAACTGTGGAATGGTGCGATGGAGAAGGAGTACCCGAGAAGGGACTATTTATAAGACAAAATGGGCGGGGGTAAATCTGACTTATCACTTTGCCGTATCCGATGGCCAGTATTAATCGTTGCCGACGGGGAGTCTGTTGATGACGTGGAAAGAAGACTTGGAGGTTGCCAATTGGTCCGTGGTGGTGTCCCAGCTTGTCACGGCAGGATAGTTTTATGTTTTCCTTAGTTATTTAAATTGTTTTGTACACGGATTCTGTTTGAATTTGGAATTCGAATTCTAGTCGTGTCTGGTTGTAGCTCTTTGAGCAGGGTATAAATGTAGACCCTAGGGCCTTGTAATGGAGGAATCTATCAATCAATCAAACACAAGTTTTTACTCATATTCCAGCATATACTTTTTCGACGACTTCGTCATATTTTCCTTTTTACTACGAGTTCTTAGGAATTCGTCGACTTAAGCTCGGCGTGTTCTCAAGTTCCGCGTGAATACCTCTTGGCCGTGGCATCCGGGTGCATCGCTGTTGTCGGGACCAAAGTATTCGAGTTATCACCTTTGCCAAGGTCAAATCGGCTGGCACGCCTTAACGTTTAAATCGGGTATTAGCCCTTTGTGTTTGCAGATCAGCTTTTGCATCAACAGCGGTCGGCTGGGCCATCGGGCTGAGACGCTGGGCCAAGTGGCCAAGGGTGAAGGAAGGGGAGAGGGCCGGCCTAGCTTCGGCCGAGGCCGAGGGGGAAAGGAGGGGCGCGCTGGCTCCTTGGGCCGGAGAGGAGAGTGGGCCGAGGGGAGGAAGGGGAGGAGGAGTGGGCCTTTGGCTAGAATAGAGAGAGAGAGGGTTTATGTTTTCTTTCATTTTTCTTTTATTCTAAAAGCCATTTGAAACTCATTTCAAAATCCTTTTAAATTATTTTGAATTTTTATTTCGAATATACTCATCACAATAAATAAAATGTCAAGGTATGCATGCTAAAACATATTGCTAACTCCTATGATAGTTTTTAATTTAATGAAAAATATTATTTTCCTATATTTTTATAAGCACAAAAATAACAAATTAAGTCATTTTGGCTCTACTTTGAAGGAAACAAATTTTTAGGGTGTTACAGCGCCGGTGCTGCATGTACGGCGAGACGGAGCGCGGGAACGCCGCCCCGGCCCTTTCCTCGGCGTGGTCGTGCCCGTGCAGCCGTGCTGGTGCCGTCGCGTGGGAAGGTGCCCGTGCAGGGGCGCCCAGGGCGAGCTGCCGCAGCCCCTGTCGCTGCTGGCGTCAGCGGCCCGGGCGCGCTCGGCGACAAGCGCGAGGAGGACAAATACTTTGCACCTAGGCCCCTATACTTGTTTTGTATAGAAGATTTTGCATTGGAAACCTTAAAAAAGTTTCTATTTTGTTTTCTTCTTCCACCCGTTTCGTATGGACTCTCGGACAGAGGCGGACACTCGGACGGGAGGCAGACAAATTTTTGGCACACTAAAATTTTCATGATTAAGTATTAGAGAAAGATTAAGAAAAGATTAAGGAGCGTCTTCCATGCAGTTTTCTCCTTAATAAAATTAATTATGCTATAAGTTGGAACGTTCTAGTCCTAATTAAATCTTGACTATTGTTTGGGAATAACATAGATATGAGACAATAGTATATTCCCAAAAATTTTGGTGAGGCACGACGACCTAAGGACTGCCTGAGGTATAGTTGGCCACCGTGCCGTGCCAGCATACGACTCCATCGTGCTGCGCCGTGTTGCCGTACTGGCCGTGTCGTGCCTGACCGTGTCATGAGCCAGACCAGCCCGCGGCATGGCATATGGGCCGTTTTTCCATGCCGTGTCGCCCATAGGCCACAGCCAATTTCACCGTGCCGTGTCGGCCCACGACCCGTCAGGTGAACAAAGTTTTATTTTTAAGAGAAAATTCAAGTGTTCAAACTTCAAATCAAAGACATCACTTTCATTTCACATGACAAAACAAAAAACAACAGAGAATTATATAAAAATAATATAATTTTTAAGAGAACAAAGAACAGCTGTCGTGCCCGTGCCGTGTCATGGGCCAGGCCGGCGGCCCATGCACTGCACGGGGCACCGGGCCGTGCTGGCACGGGCGCGCCAACTGACGTGCCGTGCCGCCCGTGGGCCGTGCCAAAAGGCCGTGCCGTGGGCCGTGTCGCCGGCCCATGAGCCGCATGGCCATATATAGCCTGAGGGCGTAAAGGCGAAGCGTTCAGTTTGTATATAATTTTTTCCTTTTGAAAGATATTGTATGTATAATTGTTTTTTCACCTTTAGAGATGCTGCATATATAATTTTTTATGAGACCTAGTTAGAGATGTAAACGCTCATAAATACGAGCGTACAGTCATCTCTATGAACACACGCACACACATCATACCTCTATGAGCACCTTTGAAGAACCGAGTTGGACCGCCAAATGTCGAGATTGATGAAGTCACTTTAGACGCCTCTCTGTCGATAGTCACGTTACCTACCACTGAAAGCATATAGTGTTATTAAATTCTAAAATAAATCCAGAAAAATACGAACACTCATATAAAAAAAAAAGGTGTTCGGAGCATTAATGGGCCGACCTTTTTAGTATCGTGAGCCCGTGCAAGGGCCATATGCATTCAGTGTTATATCGCGTATATAGATATATATACTCTTTTGCTTCCTCGTAGGAAAATTAGTACCAACAGGATTATTTAAATATGGTGAAACCAGCATTAAAAAGGATATGGTAACTCTTTTCTCGCTGGGCCTGGTAGCACGGGCTTGTAACCTCAGCTTTGGGGGGCAGGATTTGGCAGGTTTGGGTCTTCTCGTTGATTGATGAGCTCTCTTGCGCTTACGTCTAGAGACTTCTAGATGGAAGTTGCATGGCTAGCCATAGCCATGCTCGGGGTGATTCCCGAGCTCACCGAAGGGGGATTTAACTGCGCTGAGCCCCTCTACCCTTTGCAGGAAAAGGGGAGGGGGAGCGTAGTTGTGTGTCCATCAAAAGTGAGGCAATGCCTTGCTGCAACCCTGACAACTGGTGATTAAGAAACTCAAGAAATTGATTGTATTAATGAAGAGAGAGATGATAAGAGTTTTATGGGAGTAGAGAGAGTTTCATCCCATGAAACTCTTTTACACTGTTTCCAAAATATGGATGTGTTGAAAACTGTGTCATGAAACTTGCACTGAGGATGACCTTAGTGGCTTCAAATCACTCGATTTTGTCTTCTTCGTAGAATCGAGTGAAAGACTCATTAAGAAACTCAAGAGAGCTCTCTCATAAGTTGCCCCCTCCTGCCACATGTCTTGTTTGTTTAAGCTTATTAGTCGAATTTGTCAGCCATTCAGTAGTATTTTTCTCTCACAACAACACTTTCTGTCATGACTTATCAGCCGAACGAACAAGGTGTGTCCTTTTAATATTATATTTTATTACATCATTTTTTTTCTTTCTAACATTTCAATAAATATATGCCAGTAAATATGCCATTTAGTGAAATATAGGGAAAACCCACTTAAATGCTCAAACCCCATAAACATGATATAAAACTCCTCCTTTTTTATGTTTCTTAGGTAATAACTAGCGAAAGTGCTTATGCGTTGCTAGAAATTTTTTTTTTGGAAATATTCTTATGCTATATTGCATATATCCGCAGGACAAGCAAAAAGGAAAAAAAATGACAATATGGCTTTACCAGCATTGCCGGTTATCGAAGTTTGCTTGGCGCAAGAGCTCCCAACGCGATGGTGGACTGGTGGTGGCTACGTAGCATCCCAACGCGGTGATAGCCAAGCTGAACATTGCTTCTTCCTTCTACATCGAGTGCACGGTAGTGGCAGTCGTAGCTTCCAGCAGGTGCATTACTGATAAGTCGTGAATTGTGAATATATACTTTCATGCATGACCATGTTGTGTGCTCAAGTAAAAAAGAACTTATTAGCAGGCAATATTAGGGAATGAGAAGACTGTTGCGATAGCTAATATAAATCAGGGCATAGTTTCTACAACCATTCGACAAAATCCAACACGTTTAAGACAAAGGCGTGCTAGCACTTGAGTTCGAATTCCGTTTGGTGTTTTGAAATGTGTCCTAGGCTCTTACTGGCCACGTCTTATGAAGTTACTAGCCAATGCCCGTGCGTTGCTACGGACGACAAAAGTATGTTAATCTAATTTGTTGCTCCCATAAGAAGAATTTTTGAAATAATATTGGCGCCAATAATGAAGTTAATGAAACACATAATGTATTGATTTGCATCACTGGTATAAGTGGAAATGAAATGTTAAATGCACCTTGTCGAAATCCACCAAAATGAACATCTGCCAAACTCTATTACGGTTCGCTGCACCGCTTTGCTGCAACAACAAGCCAACAATGACACCAATCAACATTCCAAGAAATGCGGCCTTCTCAAGCTTCTAAACCCTGGCTATGGTAGTCCCTGTAGGTGAAGTGATCTAAAACTTTCAGTTTCAGGATATGATTGGTTAGGTGGATCAGCATGGGCCTAGCTGAGGAGAAGAACCAGGCCGAGCATGACCAGCTTGTCCACATGTGTTTGGTTTGCAGCCAGGCTACACTGTGCTACTAATTGGTTGGCTGACTTGTTGGTTGCATTGCTATGAGTGCACGGTGAGGTTATGACTGCCGTGAGCATTTTTTTCACGCGTCTAAATAATAGAGAATACAATCAAAACAACCAAGAATTGAGCTACCATTACTGCATACTTTCATGTCCCAAAACGGCAAAATCATTGTCCCCACACAACATAATTTCATTGGCTAAAACAAAGATTAGTGTCTCTGTGCCTAAACAATAGTTATAACATAGTATTGCATACATCCAGTTGAAAGCACACTTTCTCCATGTAGTGTCAGCGCATCCTCTCGATCTTAGCCATTTTTAGATGAGCTTATCCATCTTAACCATAGTATGCTTCCCTAGCTTTATTTGTTGTTGTGTGCTATAACAAGCTCATATTTGGACCCCCTATAAAAATACACCCTGTGCACAGCAACCACTCAACTCCTATTGTAAATTTTCTTACCTAAATTTAGAGAACTACCGGTGCTCGCGATGAATAGGCGCCTTTTATTAGACTTTTTCCCCAATCGAAGATGCAAAGAAATCATGCTCCTTCGAAGTAGGTTTCTCCAACTTAACCTGTAAAAAGACGGCAAAATCATGAGAAAAAATATCTCAGGCATACTGTAAATATATGTTTAATGTAATTGTGAAGAAAAATATCTCTAGATGAGTAGAAAATTCCAACTCTCATACTACCACTATTAGTATCAAGGACTAAACTCGCTTGTGGTAATTGTTAATTCTTTTAGCTACTACCAAAAATAGAAAATACACCGATGCTTGAATGTCAGCTAAGGCCTTGTTTAGTTGATCCCAAGATTCCCTGTCACATCAAATCTTGCGGCATATGCATGAAGCATTAAATATAAATAAAAACAAAAACTAATTGCATAACGAGACGAATCTTTTAAGCCTAGTTACTTTATGTTAGACAATGTTTGTCAAATAAAAATGAAAGTGTTGCAGTGTCAAAATCCAAAAACTTTTCAAAACTAAACAAGGCTTAAGAACTACATTCTAAATCGAACGATTCATGAATGTCATCTACGAACTGCACATGAACACATCTTGGTACAAGCAACGCAGCGCCACCAAACACATCGTTGGGCGCAATGTCCGCGCGCTGAATTAAAGATCCCATTGTGAATCCGTTGGTTTTCACACGGAGAGTGTTGCAGATCTGTATCTTGGACCATACTCCCTCCTTATCCTAATTAGATGGCGTTAAGGACATGAATATAATTACAACAATTAATTGTAGCTTAGCTGGCCAAGACTCTGCAACCCTGAGCCCAGAGGGTGACGTTTCAAATCCTGGCAGCAGCAGCCCAAGGATACTTGCATCCAAAACAGGCCTCACAAACATAAACGGTGTTCGCTCCAGAACGTGGCGGCAACCCAAGGATACTTGCGTCCAAAACAGGTCTCACAAACATAAATAGTGTTTGCTCTAGAACATCTTCTATTTAGGATACGAAAGGAGTATATAGCTTGATATCAATTCTATTCTATGCTCGAGGGGAGTGGGACCAAGGTGCTTATGGAATACTTCCTTCGTCTCAAAATAAGTGTTGTTTGTGCTTTCCGAGAAATAACTTTAACTAAACATATAGTAAAAATATTAATATTTATAGTACATAATTAGTATCATTAGAAAGATCTTTAAGTCTAGTTTTTTAACAAATTTATTTTGAGACACAAATATTATATGTATTTTTTATAAATCGAGTCAAACTTGTGGCACAAAAACCTAAAACAACACTCTCTTTGGACGGAGGGAGTACACTGCTATGCCATCACATCGTTTCACCAACCTAAGGCCTTATTTAATTCCTAAATTTTTTTTTCAAGATTCTCTGTCACATCGAATCTTTAGACGCATGCATAGAGCATTAAATATAGATAAAAAAATAAATAATTACATAGTTTGTCGATGAATCTTTTGAGCCTACATAGTCCATGATTGGATAATAATTACCAAATACAAACAAAAATGTTACAGTAGCCAAAACCAAAAATTTTTTCCCTAGAAGTTGTACTATCTTCTGTGCACAGCACACCATGTTCAGTTTTCCCCTAGAAAAAGGAAAAATAGAAGTAAAATACAAATCATGAAATAAAAAATCATGAAAAGAATAATAAAAATACATGAAATAAAAATAAATAAACAAAACTAAAAGATATATTGAAGGTAAGAAATAAAAAATAATAAGTAATAAGAAAAGAAAAGAAAACTAAAAAACTAAAAGAAACAAAAAATGAAAAGAATAATAAAAAATAACAGAAAAAGGAGAAAAATGAAATATAGAAATAAAATGAAGCACATAAAAGAAAAAGAGAAAAAGAAAAGAAAATTAAAAGAAAAAGAATAAAGAATAAAAACTAACGTATCTAGCTCCCGCGCGCATGAAGCACGTAAAGGAAAAAAAGAAAAAGAGAAAAAGAGAAGGTGTTGTCGTTCACTCGCGGACCAGGTGGTGGGAACCCGAGCCTGAGCCGGCCGGGCGCGCTGGCGCCCCGCTCTCCACTCACACGCGACACGCACGGCTCGTCCTCGTAGCGAGCGAAAACGTCGTGCACTCATGCTCGACGTGCGGTTCGTCACTTTGTACTGTAGCCTCGGCCCGCGGCAGGCAATTCGCCAACTTCGCAGTCCATGCGCTGCGGTGGGGTGGTGATGGGCGCCGCGTGTCGGCTTGCGCGGCGCGCCAGTCGCCACGACGGAGACATGGGGGCGGGGCGAGGCGTCCACGTCGACGTCGCTTGCGGACTCGGCGTGAACGTGAAGCTGCCAAGGGCGCCAGAGCATCATGCGTCGTCCGCTGCCGACATCACTACGCTCGCGCCCCGGTGGGAACGGTGCGCCGTAGAGCCCGTGGGTCCCGTCGGGTACCGGTAGAAAGCCGAGCGCGGAGCGGAAACTCCAAACCGCTTCGGCTTGCGGCCGCAGCCTTTATCTTTCACCGTTCAACTTGCTTTAAGATTTGTGCACCGGCTAATACACCCAAAAACCCAAAACTTTACAAGATTCCCCATCACATCGTATCTTACGGCACATGCATGAAACATTAAATAGAAATAAAAAAGATAACTAATTGCACAGTTTACCTGTAAATCACGAGACGAATCTTTTAAGTCTAGTTACTCCATGATTGGACAATGTTTGTGAAATAAAAACGAAAATGCTACAGTGTCAAAATCCAAAAAGTTTTTAGATCTAAACAAGGCCTAACTCCCGCTTCACACTCTTCCCATTCCCATGTTGTATGTTTCTGATTTCCCATTCCCATGCTGTACTCCTTCCTTCTCACTCATCCCAAGCTGGTCGCCGCTCCCATCCAATGAAAAGACGACAGCACCTGTCACCTGTCTGCGCGTGCGTCCAGATCGGAAAATTTCTAGGGAGTCAGAGGCACGTTGAAGAAGTTGACGTCCCCACTTCCATCTTTTTAGGTGTAGAGAAACAAGGCCTAACTCCCGCTTCACACTCTTCCCATTTCCATGCTGTATGTTTCTGATTTCCCATTCCTATGTTGTACTCCTTCCTTCTCACTCATCCCAAGATGGTCGCCGCTCCCATCCAATGAAAAGACGACAGCACCTGTCACCTGCCTGCGCGTGCGTCCAGATCGGAAAATTTCTGGGGAGTCCGAGGCACGTTGAAGAAGTTGACGTCCCCAATTCCATCTTTTTAGGTGTAGAGATGAAGATATGTGGTTTCATAGGGTGCCAATTTTTTGCCATGCATGATGTCTGTATGGAAGAGGAGTCTGGATTGGAGAAGCATATGACGATCAGTGGAGCCTATTATAGTGAGAAATAGATGAAAATTAGGGTGAAGAGAAATTTGCCTTTTTACAATATTTTACAAAACAATATATAATAGGTTAGATAGATAAATGGCTGGATGGGATAGAGATATATCTTTATGTGAACCTAAAAAAGAAAGCAACGATTGGAACCGTTTTCAAATACTTGCAGAGAAACTTGCCGCTTGTGGAGCTGTCATCTTCGCCCTCAGTGCTCCTTCTCTGATTTTTTGTGTAATTTATTTGTAATGAACTAGTACAAACTTTTAGCAGAACTGCTTGTGGAGCTGTCGTCTTCACCCTCAAGAGTGCTCCTTCTCTGATTTCAGATAAGGTTCTCCCCCCTCTGGTAATCTCTTCAAAAAAAAATATGCATGTAAAAGGAAAAGAGAGTCCAAACAGAGGAGGTGAAACTGCTAAAAGGTAATTAACAAGAATAGGAACTCGGAACTTTGGGACCTATAAACTTACGGAAAAAAAACCATAACTCCAACTGTCGGAACAACAATGTGAAATTAGAAAAAAAAAACTAGCAAATATGCATGTGCGTTGTAACAGGACAGTTATAATTTGTTGTATAAATCCTTGGCTAGCCTCATGCTATGAGGAGCAATTTTTGCAGCCGATTGACCGTAGTCCAATACCGGCTGTTGCACTGACTGCTAAACAGTGTTGCAGCATTGACTTCTATTTGCAAATTCTCTAGATACATGGTCTCCCGATGTTTGTCCAACAAATATTTACCTATTCCCAACAGGAACAGAATATGTTGGACCCCTATTCTGTATAAGTGTATATCCAAATTAAAAGCTTCCTTAATGACATTAGTAATATCATTCAATAATATTTCATTATGATTAGCCAAAGTTGCTGCCATGACTTTGCTGTTAGTTTCACTCATAGCTTGATGTTGGATCTGAACAGCAGGGTCACATTCTTCTTCCAGAATCACCCTCGGGAAAAGAATCTTCTGGTACACCTTCTTATCCCTAGTCCTATTGAAAGAAAGCAAACACTTTTTTGTATTGGTTCATAGCAGTCACAACCAATTCCTTCAACTGACCTAGGAGTTCATCTAGAGTGACACTGAGTACGTTCTCGTTCTTTATGTTGTTGATTGATGGTCCCACCGGACGTGTCAAAAGATGTGTTGGTGCAAAAATTGGTATCTCACACCAATAGTCTTGAGGGCTCTCAGAAGAGCTGAAGTTCTAGACCTCCTGAGCCACAAACGCATTAGCTTGATGAATTGATTCTAGGGCGTGCCAGTCAATTTGACCTAAAATTGACAAGGTAGAATTACAAAAGTTAAATTATTGAAACCTACCGGTTGTTGCCAGAAAGTTCCGAGATGTCCTAATAGAGATAAAAAAGATAATCATTGTCGAGTATATTGAATAACCGCATCTCATAGGTGTAAATAACCAGATCGGCTATTTAGCTGATACACTGTATGTGAGAATAAGAGATAGCTTACGTGTATTATCTTTTTATATCCATTAAATAAACAACAACTTATTAAAACTGGTCTAAAGATATGCGGTCTTAATAAATTACTTTTGTAATTTGTATTAAATCTATATTCACCTGGTCTAAGGGTTGCGGGCTTCAATAAACTCAACACAAATTACTAGTTTCATTTAATGCTACAATCAGATTCATACACGCGCGCTATTCGTTTAAGCTTAACTGGATCGACTATTTAGTCGATACATGGTCCATGAAGCACGAACAAAATCTATCTACTTCGTTATGATCAGATTCAATTATTATTATCAAATTAATCATAATAGAATAAATATCTCGAACGCACAATATGTAACGATCAAGATCAACAAGTTAGCTATCTTAATTTTGCTTGATAATCATTATTTATTCAAAGTTTATAATAAGCATTTAGATTTAAAGTTCAAGCTAACTCGTCAAATTTTGATTGAGCAGAATATTGTTAAAATAAATAAAGCATTAATCTTTAAACAATATTGATAACTTAATGAATCTATTAAATTGCCAATTTAATAGAGCCGATAACAAACTTAAACCAATATTCATAAGAGATTGAAGCAATGCGGCCTTACAAATACAATTCAAGTTGATAATTAGTTCATAATCGAGTTTGACATGAGTTCAAACGATGCAGCCATGACAACTTACAAGCAAACCGAAGGCCGATGCAGCTCGATTCATTGAAGGTCTCGTCAAGATCTACTATTACTCCTACTCCTAAGATTGGTGGCCGAAGCCGAAAAGGGTTTGTATTATGATTGTGTATATTCTTACAAGGATCGGGTTCCTAATATTTATAGTCTGGAGATCTAGACTCGTGTCCTAATATGATCTATCCCGAAAAGGTAACCCAGACTCTAACTTTTCCTTTCTTAATAGAACCCGACAAGTCTTTTGCCTTGATCGACACCCTTCTGAATCGACTACTTTCACTGCGCCTCTTATTTAGTCGATCCACTTACCCGGCTGTCCCTCCTTCTGCGAGGCAGGCCCACTGGCAGTCTCCTGACTTGCCAAAATTTAGGATTAACAGATGTCTAACTCGTTAGTATGTCAAGTTGGACTTATGATAGCCATAGAGGCACGCAAAGATCATATGACACACATCTTTGAACTGGTCACTTACAACACTGACCGAGACTTAGCGTTTGATTTGTTTGGTGCCACAAAGGCACACTAGATCATATGGTGACCACTTAGCACATCTTTCTTTTTTAAAAAATGGTTTTACAAGTCTATAGGGTTCCATAATTGCATATTCTCAATATCACAATTTCTTAATACTATGACATCTTTTTGTGATAGTTCCTAAGCACTCTTCATTAAGAGAAAAAGAATTACATGAAGTGGATACTAGAAAGCCCTCAGCACAGATTACAAACCACCAAGTCAGTGGTAAGTGATATGAAGAAAATCAAATCAACTAGAAAAAGGAAAAGATAGCAGTGATAGGGAAGAATCAACAATCCCCAAACCCTACTAGCTTGAACCTACAAGAGGAAGATAAATCAATGCAAAGGTTGTCTATAGAGAGGACATAACCGCGATGGCAAAGCATCCATCTAGAGAAGACGGGACGAACAAACAACAAGAGCGACAAAGAATCCACCTGAGAAGACCAAAGCAATCTTGATGGCAAAGCATATGCAAGGTGAGAGGATAATGTGCACTCGACAACAAAGTATCTACCAGAGGGGACTGAAACAGCATCAATGACAAAAGCATCTGCTAGGGAAACCAACAATGGCTAAGCATCCGCCAGGGAAGACGGTGGCAAAGCATCCACCATGAGAGCCAAATGACAATGGTTAAACAAGCACTGTTGGCTGACAGAAAAAGTACGGCTTATTATAAGACAAGCGAATGGAGCCAGCAGGGGCTAAAAAAGGCTACTCTTTTCGACAAATCTAACGAAGCCTTTTTTTAGCCCCTGCTGGCTCCATCGCTTGTCTTATAATAAGCCGTACTTTTTCTATCAACTAACAGTGTTTTTCTCTTATAATAAATCAGTTAACAAATCAGCTAACAGTACTTTTACCCATGGCTTTTGAGACAACACAAACAGACTCTAAATCTAGGGGAATGATCTTTCTTCTTATTACTATCTCCATGTTTCATGAGTTTTTGTTTGTCAACCAAAATCTCAAAGTTTTTTTTTTCTATCAATTACGCATGCCTCTTACCTAACTCCAACCAAATTTTGAAGTTTTTTTTTTCATAATCAATTACACATGCCATTTACCCTTAGTAGCTCACAAAACATATTAGGTGAGCGGGGTAACAATGTGCGAAAGGCAAATGCTCCACGACGGTGTGTAGCCTTTGCTTCATCCTGGAAATATTAAGAAGAAAACACAAACTATCACAATAACCTTTTACGAACTCCAGGTTTGCAGAGCCAGAGAAGTGGCGTCATAGTTGAGCTCGATATGTTCTCAGAAGTCAGAGCTGACGCTATACACCACAAAACTATCACACTAAACTGCGAGTTAAACAACCCACTGTACCTATTCCTATATATACTGTACGAATTTCAGTTGGCAGAATCCTAATATGGTGAAGCTATGAACAAGCATATTCCTCTCCAGCTCCAGATCAAGCAATTCTTGCACCTCTAGTCATAGTGCTCCACAAACTGCATCGGCTCCGCGAGATACGAGCAGTCATCATCCCAACCGCAAGGCCGTCCACTGAAATCCTCGACGTCGAAGCCAGCCACGCCCTTGTCTGCTTCTCGCCGGTCCATTTCAGCGCCTGGTATCGCGTCCAGCTCGTCCCACACATCATACCAAATACTGTCCATCTCCTGACCATTCAACTCAGGCCCAGGCTCCTGTTTCGCGGCTGTGCCACCATGGCTGCTCCCCGCAGAGACGCCAACGCCAGCCGCCACTGTCGCAAACGCAGCTTCGGTGCCACTCCTCAGTGGCAAATCGCCGTGCCGATGTTCTTCGTTTTCCATCAGCCGCTGTCTTTTGGAAGCGCCACGTAGTTCTTTCTCCTTGGCATAGTTGAGCAGGACCTGCTGCACGAAACCTGGGTTGCTGAGCACCTTTGCGAAGAAGGCGATGGCCCTCTGCTGGTTCCTCTCGTTGTTCAGGATCCTCTCCTCCAAGGCGACGAGTTGGGATTTGCAGATGTTGTACTGCTGCCTTAGCGTGATGACTTCGGCCCTGAGCGCTGCGCGGTCTCGTTTCAAACTCTCGACCTCGCTGGGATCCTTCGGCGAACCGAGACAAGCACCAGCACAGTTTCTTGGCTTTGCTTCCATCTGAGGCTTGGAAGCACGCCTCCTCTTGATATTTTTCAGCAAATGCTTCTGGCCTGCTAAGAAGGATTCGTTTGCAAACTCCCAACGATCCGGATTCACCTTCCTGAATCCCTGCACAACAGGAACAGAGCCATTAGCATTTATGCAGGAGGTAACATAACACAATCAACCTTTCAATATCAGCATTCGGTCAGCATGAACAGGAAGCCAAAGTTATATGAGAAGAAATACAAAGCTTTGCAACATTTTTTCTATGAGCCCAGCCCAAATCACTGGTTATATATATTGCGTAATGGCAATATGTGATTGTGGCGGAAAAAATAGAAAACAAGAAAAAAAATTAAATGGCATTGCCGTTTAGCACACAAATCAACCTAAGGTACCATAACACACTGCAGTATGAAATTACTTCTTAACAAAAATTAAGGCCTTAAAGAACAAAGGAAGTGTCCTGTCGCTCACGGAAATTAAGTCCAGATATATACTGCTAGAAATAACGGAGCTCAACATCATCAAAAGCACAAACAAAAACAACAATTTCAGTTAGATCATGTTCCCATCACCTTTTGATTTTTAACTGCTAAAAGTTGGACAGGTCATGAGGTTCAGTACTTCAGAGCAGTGGAATAGAATTTGATTATGACATACCAACTGCTTGGACACTTGTAGTCTCCAGTAGAAAGCACATTATCCTCTTGTTTTTAGTGAATATAACAAGTACTTTAGATCACAAAGTGAAGAAACTGGAATCTGAAATCTAAGCACATCTAATTCATCACAAAAGATTAAAACCTTCTCCAAGATTCGGGATAGATAAACCCAATTGAGTAGCGTCAACATTGAATTTCCACTGTTTTTTTCAGATTTCATGATAACACTGAATTACTGAAACATGGCTCAGCATAATAAGCAGTTGGGTACTTGGGACTGGGGCCAGTTCTACACTGTTAAAGTTGTTATCTCTGCAAAGGTACCCATGGTTCTAAATTCAAATTCTTCAGAATCCAGGAACACTAGAACACCCTCCCACGTTAGTCTTGGCACCAATTCCAACTGAATTGAATGCTCAATTGCCAGGACACCATGACGTGTACACATTTGCCGCAAAATTGAGGCAGCTCAAAGCCTCATACTAACATGAACTCATTTGAATCAGATTCCCTTCTCCTGCCTTTTGCAACACAGACAACTAAGACCAGCATTGATCAACAACGGCCGGTAACAGGGAACTGGAAGCATTTGACGTCCAGGAAGCGCTAGCAACAGCTTACGCAAGGAACAGAAAAGCATACGAGGTAACTAAAGCGGTCGCCGAAACAACGCCGTTCATCACAGCACGAAGCAGCAACTAGTAGTAACAACTAACAAAATCACACAACAAAGCACTTCGAGGGCATGTGCGCGTGGGTGCTGGTGCGGGTGTGGGAGAGACGAGCCGTACGTACGTAGATGTTGAGCTGCCTGATGAAGGACGCGAAGTTGGCGTGCTTGAAGAAGCGCGGGAGGATGCCGGCGGCGAGCGCCCGCGGGTCCCACACCACGAAGCTGTTCCCCGCGCCGCCGGGCGCCCACGACACCACGGCGTCCGTGGCCGCGTCCGCCACCATCTCGTACGTCTTCGACACGAACGGCGCAGGGAGCGGCGGCCCCTCCATCGACCGCGGCACCACTGACGACGCCTCCTCTGCGCCCGCCGCCCACGGCTCCGGCTTCGGCTCCAGCTTCACTGCCGCCACGGCCACGCTCCGCGCCATTGCTACGCCTCCGAACCCGACGCCGCTGGCGCGCGCCGTCGTCCTGGGCTTGGAATTGGAGCCGCTTGGCCCGGGGGAGCCCGAGAGCGGGCACGAGGAGGAGCCCATCTGGCTGCGCGGTGCGGTGAGGTGCTAGGGGCGTGACAGGGGGTTTCATCAGCATTTTAAACAGCGGCCGAGGTCTTCTGAAAAGAATAGGGCAACTTGAAAAAACTTTCGGTGAAACAGTTTGAACGCCATGTCTCATAAATTTGGTACAGTATGGAGCCTCTTTTTTAGTAAGATTTTTTTACATAGAGAGAAATTAAGGTCCGAAATTTCTGATATACAGTACCTTTTTACATTTGAAGCCCGTATGATATTTGGTTAGCCACTTTTAGACGTTTTGTGGCATAAAATAAATAACGTGTTCCAATTCTTTGTACCCCATCTATTCATGATTTTATTTTGTGCAATCAACCCGTGGAAAAAGGCCAACCTAGTGAATCACAGGAGGCCTTTTGCCCTTTCCAAAACGTGATTAGTTTCTATTGAAGTTTTATAGTGACCTCTGTGCTCTGGCCAAGGAACATGCTGATCATGCTTCTAGTCAAACATCTAAAACTGTGGATCGTCAAATGTCTTCGAACACATAGAATAAAAACATGAGAAATCGTATCTGTAAAATCCAGTTCAATGCTATCATAATTAATAATCAATAACTTTTAGATATTTTATTACATTTCGATTGCAAAACACCTTTGTCGTTATCAAAAATTTGAGTACGTTTAGCGTGAGGAAGCTTGGAGTACATATTAGATACTCTCTCGGTTACAAATATAAGACATTTTGGCTTTTATAGCCTTATAGTTACGTAGTTTTTACTTACATGTTGAAGGCAGTATATCTAAAAAAAATCAAAACGCTATAATTTGGAACGGAGGAAATACCAATTTTCAGCAAAAAAAAAAATTGTGTTGGCATGTGCCAGATGAAACTTGCGGTGTGTGTCTTAACTTTTAAGGACCAATGCTGTTTCCTACAACATCAAGGAAGTAGTGCCCAAGAATATCAGCTAACATGCACCGAGTTGGGACCCAACCGCAACACGTGCGAGCTCACGGCCTCAGCTCCATGCGCTGGGCGCCAAGTGCCACATACATCCAAACTCCAAAGGCATACCGCATACACGGTTGACGAGTGATGAAATGAATGCCTTGCTTCCTTTCTCCAGCACATAGTTTAAGGTATGGTATATATATATATATATACCTCATGCTCTCAGCTTCAAGACTTTCAGAGCCGTGGTGGTGGTGGCAGGAGAGAGCATGGGCATCCACGTACCACGAGAGGCTCAACCACGTAGCAGTCGGTAGGAGCGTGACCAAGCGAGCAGCTGCCACCGCACCACAGCGAACAGGGCAAGCAAAGGCAACGCGTCCAACCCGTACCAGGCTATCATGATAGTATACCACCACAATGTCGCAAAAGAAAATAGCAGCAGGTATATATCCTACTACGCTAGAACCGCTGAGCCCCACGCCCACCCAACAAGCACTGAAACAAGCACAAGTGGCTAACACAAGCAGCAGCACAACACAGCACAGCACACTCAAGCGTATCATGCATATACGTGGTGATTACAGTTACAAATGAACAAATGCAGCAACCACAGCACGCAGCTGCTCAAACTGAACTCATTCGCCGCAAAAAAAATTCCCAGTTCCTTTTGACATGTTTATTTCACACAAGAGTTTGTTTCACAATCAAAATCCATACAGTCACCTTGAGCAGGATGGTAAAGCATAAAATAAAAGCTACTAGGTGTTCACACAACGAACACAATACGAATCTGGGGGTACTGAAAACATCCAGGGCTGCTAAACTGAAATTCTGTGCCTGCCTTTGGCGATTCTCCGGGCAATCACCTTGCGCCCACCCTTGGTCGATTTACTGCAAAACCAAAATCATGCCAGGCAAACTGATTTCCTAATCCAAATGAAGTGTGAAAGGGGAACATGAACGGAAATGTATTACTAAATTTGATAATTCCAACTTGAAACCCGTTGTCTTTTTTTGCATGAGGGATGAGGGAAGCAAAATAGTAGCACACAGTTAAACTGGACAACAGGATAAGGGAAGCTAGAGAGACAGACCGTGTAAGAAATCCATGGGTTCTTTTCCGCTTGATGGTACTGGGCTGGTAAGTTCGTTTCGGAAGCAACTGAAGGGGATCATTAGCAACAGGATCCTCAACTACAAATAGCAGAACACAAGCAACGGATTAGCAAAGACATCAAACTCACAAAATTAATAATTTGATCCTAGCTCCCAGGTCATAATCAAAAGTGTCATGATCAAGACTACAGCATTCACCAAATATAACTATGACAATATTTGCAGCATCAGAAGTAGCAAGGAACAGTAACTGTTTGGGACCATGCAAGCAAACAATCCAGGAACAGCAAGATGAACAGCTGTACTTGGGTATTTGTAACTTGTCAGACACTTTCTACCCAATTTCAGGACAATCAGCAGCAGATGGAACAAGCCACAGTCACCATTTGGCAGCATGCAAGTAAACAATTTTAGGATAGCAAAAAGAAACATGAGTAATTGAGTACTTCTAGTGCACTTTCTACCAAATGCAGGACTTAACAGAAATCATATGTTTATAGGTGGGAGACCTTCCCAAGCTCCACGCAATCTCAGTTTTAGGCTTTCAAATGATCACACACAATTATGCAGCGTATAAAGCTTTGGATTCTGCCACCTACTAATCAAGGTAGAAAAGGGCATACGGGGAACTTTAAATAGTGCATAATGTATTGCAAGCAACGTGTTCTTCTATGCATAAGAGTATCAATCACACTACATACATGGCTTTTCTCAAGGTTGATCAACCACTAATTAACTTTCAACACAAACCAAATAACACAGAAGCCGTTGCTTGTGAATCATAACGACAGCACAGGCACTAAAGATTTATTGTGAAGCACACACTCATTATTGGGCCAGATACCCAGAAATCATCACTTTTGTGGCAACTTCTTCAGAACATTGCACCAAAACAGAACATAGAGGACATGAAAGTCAAGCATCATCTGCAGACCCCCCTCAAGCTACAAGAAGCTAATAATAAAACAAGCGCTGACACATAACACAGGTTATAGTAACACATCACCATTGAGGGAGACAACCATGAGATTTCAGAAGACAATGTCCCCAGAACGAACAAACCAAGCATACTATGCGTAATCATGGCAATTGTTCCCAAGTCTGCACAAAGCAAGGCTAATAGCGTAATGGTATAGCTGCAAATCACAGAAATTGTGCACTGCAACAGAAATCAACCGTGTTTCGATTGGTCACACGCTACAATCTCTATATACAACAAACGGTATGGCAACATTGCTCCCCCGTACTCCCCATTTCTGAAGGTGGCAGTGACTAGCGATCCGAGCCCAAATGTAAAACGCAATCGCGGGCCAATTCATTCATGAGTGCGTGCGTGTGTGAGAGAGAAGCGGTACCGTCGTCGATGAAGAAGCGGAGCGACGGGAGGCCGCAGGGGAAGGAGATCTCGCCGGGGAGCGAGCTCAGCCTGGCGACAGTCTCCGCCTCGTAAGCGTCCACCCCCGCCGGTGCCGGCGGCGGGACGTGCGGCTGCAGCCTGGCGAGCGCCGGCAGCCCGGCGCGGAGTATGGAAGGGGAAGGGGACGGAGACGGGAGGATGCGGCCGAAGAGGGATGATCCAGCCCGCGCCAGAGTCTTCGCCGCCGACGCCATCGCCGTGCACCTTAAACCCTAGCCTCCTGCTCTTCCTCCTCCTCACTCTGCTCCGTCGCCGCACTTGGGGGCGGCGAGCTATGCTAGACTCTGTGGGCCTCGAATGGGCCGAACGACGATGTTGAAGAGGCCCGTTTCAAAGACTCGGGTGGATCGGGTTTCTATGCTTGCGGCGTTTTGCTGAGGCCTTCATCTCGTCAAATTTAATCATTCGGTATTTACATAGAATATTAAATCTTGCTAAAAAAACATAGAATATTATAAATAAAAAATAATAATTACTCAATTTATCTATAAATTATTGGACGAATCTTTTGAGTATATTTAGTCTGTGATTAAATGATAATTATCGAATAATGAATTTTTTTATTTAAATAGAAACGAAAGTGCTAAAGTAGTCAAAAACTAAAAAAAACTCCGTGAATTAAACGAGGCCTAAAAATGCGTCAACAGGGCACGTAAGGTTAGGGGTCTGCTGCCAGCTGGCGTGTTGCTGACTTGATCGTGGACGGTGTCAACGGTCAACGTGGGTGGAGGCACGGCATATTCCCATTTTGCTTGGATGGGATGAAATGGAATGGATCAAACGTGCATCCAAGAAGCAAGCTGCTGAAGCTTCATTGGTACGGCACACTCCTATCTGATGATAATGATGATGATTATCCGTTTCCTTGGAGGTTTTGATTACCCTTTCTTGCACGGCCCATAATCGTGAATAGGTACCACGTCACGTACAACATCTGTAACTCACAGGATTACCATGTTCATCATCTTCAACTTGCACTGGTTTAGCTCGTCACATGAATGATGCAAATAAACAAACTTCAAAGGCTTAAGGCTTCTCATCATGTGGTGGATCGATAAAAACCGTAAGGTCTTGTTTGGATGCACATGCATCCACCTCAATCGATATATGTTAAAGTAGATTGAAGTAGAATTTAAACTGATTTTCACTCTAATCCACTTCAATATATGTAGATTCATGTACATCTAAAAAAGGGCTACAAAATGATTTTTCACCAAATAAACAATGATTTTATTAAGTTTTCAAGATAGTTTGATACCATTTTTTAAAAGTGCTTCTCATATCTATATATATTGTTAGGATACACAAGGTCTACAAACATTTAAACAAAAACAAAAATCAATAGGTCTTTTCAACTAGCAATTATGTGATAGGCAATGTTTTTCTTCTCTTCACGCAGTCTCGTTTTTTCCTTTAGATTTAAGGGTTACGCGCGGTAAAGTTTACTGTCCGTCACATTAAATATTTGAACTTATGCATAAAATACAAAATGTAGACTATTTACGAAACTAAAAATATAGCTAGAGAGTAATTTGTTATACGAAACTTTTAAGCCTAATTAGTCCATGATTGGACACTAATTGCCAAATAAAATAAAATACTACAATACCTAATAAAATTTAACAACCTCAACCAAACACCCCCTTAGGACATTGTTTTCAACATATATGGTGTGCTTGGTTGGTTAGCAAATTTACCATGTCAAAGTTTTGTAAGGAAAAAATTATTAAAACTTGGACAAAAGTATCTGCCATAGTTTTTTATGAGATTTTGGTAAATTTTGGTTCCCAACTAAATGGAAGTAGTCTTGGCTTGACTAAGTTCTAGCAACCAAAATTTAGCCATTAACCAATCACACAGCCGAAACAACCGCCTGATTTAGCCACATGGATAGAAAAAAATGAAGGACAACCTAGGTAGGGATGGACGTCGCAACCAATCCCCCATTCTTGATAGAATATAGGCCTTGTCCCTGGGTAAAAAAGTTTTCTTTTGTACTAGAACACTTTCGTTTGTATTTGACAATTATTATCTAACCATAGACTAATTAGATTCAAAAGATTCGTCTCACAAATTACATGTAAACTGTGTAATTAATTATTTTTATTTATATTTAATGTTCTATGCATGTGTCGAAAGATTTGATGTGATAAAGAATCTTAAAAAACTTTTGGATTTTGGGTGTAACTAAACCATACATGCCTGGATGACCAGCAAATGCTGGTTCAATTCAATGCCTGAAAGGGCAGGTGAAGACGCCTAGCTGGAAGATTGGTACTGTCATGCTGTGGAGGAAGATGCATGAAGCTATAGATCATCAGATCGAAAAAAAAAGAAGCTATAGATCATCACTCGCCGTGGTCAAGCAATGCCACAAGCTGGCTACAGCACGGGCTAAATTATCGAACGAAAGGGGAAATAATTTTACTCAATATGTCCACGTAACCCTCACATCAAACTTGACTTATTTAATTGCTTTTTAATTTAAACTATTATTTGATTAACTGGTCCGATTGAATTATAACCTAATGGATTTTTCTTTTTGTTTTTAGTCATTCAGCTTATGTCTAATGTAAGTTTTTGGGAATTATAGCTAGCATTATTCCCTGTGTAGTGAAATAATTTGGAACTTCATTCATGATTGTTTGCATAGTTGAGAGTATCCACAAAATAACAATATAACCCTCAAATATGAAACTTCATAAAAAAGTAAACAAAATAATCTGAATTAACTACTATATATAGGTTATGGTATCATCTTATATACTTTGAACATAATACCTAACTTGTAAAAACATAAATAAATTAATTTTGGATTACATTATTGGTCCAATTTAGATAGTCTAGGAAGTAGAATAAGCAAACATTTTTAGAAAAATAGGGTTGAGAGTAGAAAGCGAATTGTTGAGATAGAAAAGTATAAATAGTAGTTTCTATAGATAAAGAAATTCAATATAAAATACAATTTTATCAGTTGAGATAGAAAAGTATAAAGAATGTCCTCCTTACTTAAGACACTTCCAATGGCATGGCACGTGCCCCGCCAGCGGGAATAGCTGAGGCTCAGCACAATAATCTGGCGGGCGTCGAGGCTCGGTGGCAAGCACAAAAGCCGATGACGCAGCACGCAGGCCGACAGGGCCGGTCGAGGTAGAGAGGGCCCAAGGCATGGCAGATCTGGTGGCCAGTCGAGGCCGACTATGACAAGCATCCCATCCTCCCCGTTATGCCAAAAACCATAGCGCCCGCGTGAGCAAAGAGCGGTGCCATTCTAGTTCCGTAGTGGTGGTCGCGTGAGCTTTGCTCGCGCCCGCCATGGTGGCCGCACGAACTCCACCCACGGCAGCGATCGCGGCAGTGCGAGTAGGGTCGGGGGTGCACGCATGAAAGGTCCAAATGGCTAGAGGGGGGTGAATAGCCTATTTAAAATTCTACAAACTTCACTAAGAAGTGTGTTAGTAAAAAATAGTGAAGCTATTCTAGCACTAGCACAACTAAGCTATGCAAGCCACCTATACAAGTCTAGAAAGAAAGCTAAACACCAAGTCATAACAAGAAAGCACAACTAAAGGCTATCTACACTTCTAAACAAGAAGACTAGGCTAAATAAGCTAAACAACTAGTAAGGTATGCAAGTAAGTAAAGGAGTGGGGAGTGATTGTTATACCGATATAGTAGAGTAGAGACATAACCAACCAATCACTCACAATCACAATCACAATCACAATCACAAGAGAGAATCCTCGATAAGATATGACATAATATTTTTTTACCGATGTTCACTTGCTTCCCGGCAAGGTAGTCCTCGTTGTGGCGATACACCCTCTTGATGGATCACGAGCTAATTGGCAATTCAAAGTCAAACCCTCAGCAGGTGCCGCACATCCACTCCAAGATATAGATGGCCAGCGGGCCGGCACGGCCCGCAGCGTGCCGTGCCGGTTTGACCCGCGTGCCTGCCGTGCCGTGCCTCAGCAGCCTGCGTGCTTGGCCCAAGCACGGGCCCACGGGCCGAATTCGGGCCGTGCTCGGCCCGAACAGCACGACAAAAATAACGTGTCGGCCCATGGCCCATGTAATTCAAAATGCCTCAATCAACTCATCATTTCATCAAGATTATAACACACCACAGAAACATAGAACAAAGAACACACAAGTTAAAAGAAAATGAGCTGTGTGCAATGCTGCCTCATTAAAAACCTTTCTAGGTAAAACTCACCCTTGTGAGAAACCCCACAAAGGGAAAAAGAGTGCAGCACAGCTCTTATATAATGAAAATGTTCAAAGGTTCACAGATACATCACAAACTCAGTCACAGTCATAAGTACCACTCAACCTCTCATAGTCTCAGTCTCACTTAAACACTCAACTCCCAACTCTAATTCTCAAGAACCAGCAACACTAGGACCAGGAGCAGAAGCCATAGACATAGAACCACTAGGAGTTGCAGCAGATGTGCTAGCATTACCAGATCCACCTTGATCTTCAGAAACATCAAGGTACAAATTCTCAAAGGAATCTGCAAGATCTTGGCTGCCAGCAGAGTGTTGAAGCCTTCTATCACCGAGCTCCCAGTCTTTGATGCAAGCAAGCATCTCCACATGTTCAGGTAGTAGTCCTCGGCGCCGCTCCTCGATGATCCTGCCTGATAAGCTTAAACAAGATTCTGAAGACACAGTTGAGACAGGAATAGAGAAAATATCTTTTGCCATGATAGACAGAACTGGAAATGTAAGCTTGTGGTCTTTCCACCAGAGAAGCAAGTCAAAGTCTTGCACATATGCAGTGACATTGTCACAGTCTAGATATGCAGATAGCTCACATACACAGGGTGCAGCAGAAGAAGTTGGGACAGAGGAAGGTCCAACAACACAGAGGCTCTAGGGCCTCCAAAAACAACCTCCCAGGGATTTTTTTTCTTACCAGTGGTTGGCCCAGGCTAAGTGGATCGCCTTTGAGTCCTTGAAGACCCATACTTCTCATCATATTTGTTAAACAGTTTGAACAGCTCAGTTCTAACTTTAGCATAGTAAGCAGTGTAATCATTACCTGTTTTTTCTTGCATTATTTGAAGAACATTAAACAGGCCTTTCATTTTAGCTCTAGGATCAAGAACAAATGCAAATGAATATAACAAAGGTATGTCTTTCCAATATTTTAGATACTTAAGTTTCATAGGGTAGACAATAGGGAACATATCAGTATCTTTTTCAGATTCATCCATGTGAGAGATAATTTCTATAAGATTGTGCATCACTAGTGGGCTAGTTGGGTAATAAACACCAGACAAAGAAACAGTTGCATCATAAAAAAAATCTCAAGAAACTCAAGCATTTTTGCAGCTACCTTCCAGTGTTTTGTAGTTAACAATGTTTTACCATAATTTGTATTAATGAAAGCAGTAAATGGCTCTTTATATGGCATCAAGTGTTGAAGCATCAAGTATGTAGCATTCCATCTAACATCCATGTCTACACCAAAATTCCTAGGTCTAAGACCTTCACCTTGGCAGTACCTTTTAAAAGATGCAATTCTAGTATTAAAAGAGTTCAAAAAATAATAGCAGTTCTAAAGTCCTCAAGGTAGGATTTGATTCTTTTTAAGCCAGATTTAATTATGAGATTAATAATATGGCATGCACAGCGTTGATGTATAAGATGGTACTTCCTAGCATTAGGATCTTTATCAGTTGGTGCAGGTTTAGAACCAAGATAACCAGCAAACATAGGATTTAAGGTTTCCATGGCTTTAGTATTAGAAGAAGCATTATCAAGAGTAATAGCCATAATCTTATCAAGCAAACCAAATTCTTGAATCACACAAGCAACTTTTTCAGTAATGTATTCACCAGTGTGCCTTGACTCAACCAATCTAAGACCAATTACCTTCTTACACAACTCCCAATCAGAATTGACATAATGAGCAACTACACTAATGTAGTCTTCTTTTGCATTGCCAGACCAAATGTATGAAGTCAATGAAACAGAAGAGGCACCAGACAACATATTGTTTCTAATTGCATTATGACGTTCATTAAACAACTTAGCAAGATCTCTAGTAGTGGTCTGCCTTGAGACCTTTACAAACCTAGGGTTATGAGCTTTAACAATGTATTCTTCAAAAGTATCAGACTCACCAATACATAAAGGAAGATCAAGTCTAGCAATCAGCCTAGCAGTTTCAATTCTAGCAACTTCAGGTTTGTAATCCCAGTTATAAATAGAGCCATCAGGATTGTATGAAAGCCTAGACTGAACCCTAGCACATTGGTCAGTTTTCATTTTACATGATTTTTGATGCCTTATTAAATGACTAGTGCCAACGGCTGATCTTGCAGACAAAGTAGTTTTGCGCATCTTACAAACAGCCTTAACAACAGTAGGTTTACCATCTATCTCCTCTTGTATCTCATCAAAATCAGCCCAGATAGGGGATTTGCGCTTACTAGAACCTTTAGGTTTACCAGCAATAGAAGGAGCAGAGTCTACCGTCGCTGTCGGTCCTCCCACTCCTCCGCTACCGTCGCCCTGCAGATCGATGTGGACAGGGGCACCAGAGCCGTCCCCATCCACAAGATCAATGCCAAATAAAGCAGCAGCACCGTCAGCAATGTCGTCGTCGTTCTCACCCTCTTGGGCAAGGCCAGGAGGCAGCATGCCCTCATTTTCAGCCATCCCTCCAGCCCCGTACCTCGACGGTGCAGGTGGTCGCCTTGCTCGCTCTAGATCGCAGCTAGAGGACGCAACATCGGCTATCGACCTGCAAACAAAACACAAAGATTAGAAAACACAAAAAAGATGAAACGAAAAGTTAGGGTTAGGCGATTAGGGTTAGGGTTTCAGTGTACCTACGCAACCGGAGCCCGGTGCCGGATAGGATGCCGTAACAGAGGCCTGAGAGAGAGAAGACAACGATACACTGTCAACGACGGTGAGCAGTGGCGGAGGACAGACTAGGACGGATAACAGAGAACAAACTCACATATCACCAGGATCTAGATAGGGGAGATGGGAAGGAGAGCTGGAGAGGGAGGATGTAGAGGCAAACTGCAAAGAGGAAGCTCAGGAAGGTGACGTGCGGTCACCGGAGTCGTGGAAGAAGACGACAACGTGCCGCCGTGCCGGCGTCCAGCATAGCCAATCGTGAGCGTCGAGAGGCGGCTGCGGTCCTATGGAGGTCACCGGAGTCGAGGTCGACGGTGTCGGCTCTGGCGAGGGAGCGAGGCGAGGCGAGGTGAGTGCTGAGTGGGGAATGGTGAGGGAGCGGCGGCTGTGGTTGGCTGGATGCGCTGCGGGTGGGGTGGGGATTAGGGTTAGGGCACCGTCCCGTCTGCATCGACGATTATATACTGGCCAGGGGGGTGCGGGGCGGGGCGCGGGGGGTCGGGGAGATGGCCGGCTCGGGCCACCTCCGTGCCTCGTTAAAAAGGTCGTGTCGGGCCGTGCCCGCCCGCGGGCTCGATAGGCGGCCCAGGCACGGCCTGTGCCGACGTGCCGTGCCAGCCCGGGCCCGGTTGCCTACGGGCCGTGCCGTGCTTGGGCCGGGCCGAAAAGCCGTGACCCGTGCTGGGCCGCCGGGTTGCGGGCTGCATGGAAATCTATATTTGAAAGGTCCAAATGGCTATAGGAGGGGGTGAATAGCCTATTTAAAATTTCTACAAACTTCACTAAGCAAGTGAGTTAGTAAAACAAATGGCAAAGCAATTCTAGCACTAGCTCAACTAAGCTATGCAAGCCACCTATACAAACTAGTACAAGGCCAAACACTAAAGCAGAACCACAAGAGAAGGCTAGTTACACTCTTAAACAAGAAGACTAAACTAAACAAGCTAAACAACTAGCAAGGTATACAACTAAGTAAAGGAGTGGAGAGTGAATGTTACACCAACGTTGTAGAGTAGGGATATATCCAACCAATTACTCACAATCACAAGAGAATCCTCGGCAAGAGATGACACAAGATTTTTTACCGAGGTTCACTTGCTTCCCGGCAAGCTAGTCCTCGTTGTGGCGATACACCCACTTGATGGATCACGTGCTAATTGGCAATCCAAAGTCAAACCCTCAGCGGGTGCCACACATCCACTCACAAGATGGGGATCCTCCAAGCCATGAGTAATTCACTAGAGTAGCCAATTGCAATCTCCCGCAGGGAAGGCTCAAGAACCCCTCACAAATCACTTGGTGAGGCTCGAAACAATCTCCAATTACGAGCTCAACACCACCGCTGCTCCAAGCCGTCTAGGGCATCGGGAAACATCCAAGAGTAACAAGAAATCCGCAGCAAACTCAAGAAACAAGTGCCACTAAATGCAACTCTCAAAGCAATGCACTTGAATCTCACAAAGATTAGCAATCAAGCAAGGAGATGAGTGGAAGGAGTGTTCTCTAGCTCAAAGTATGGCTTAAGTATTCAAAAGTGCAAGGGATAAGCCTCCTAAAGCCGGCCACCCTTAATTTATAAGCACCCTCAAAGAACTAGCCGTTGGCCACTTTCACTGGCCTAAAAACGGGGGCACCGGACGCTACCAAGTGATCACCGGACGCTCGACCCCCAGCGTCCGGTGCTCAGGGGTTGGCCACGTGTCCTCCTTGGATCTCGCGTGTCAATTTTTAACGGCTACATGCAAAACACCGGACGCTCTGCAGGTCCACACCAGACGCGTCCGGTGCACACCGAACTAAAACTCAGGGAGGTATGCAAACTCTCGGGGTCACCGGACGCTGAGCACCGAACCGTCCGGTGCTCACCGGACTCATACCCAGAGAGGTTCACAAAACGCCCGCACACCAGACGCTGAGCACCGGACTCACTCCGGTGCGTCCGGTGCACACTACTTCCTCTGGTCAAGTACACCAGACGCTAAAGGCAGCGTCCGGTGCCTCCGCGCAGTGCGTCCGGTGAGTGTTTCTCAGTGAAAAACACTCCCGCGACTTCTCCAAATTTCCCACCGGCGCAATAGTAAATATACACTTATTTTTCCTAAAAGCGTCGACAAGTGTCCACCACTCTCAACCCTAGGAACTCCACCTCCTTTGCAAAAGTGCTAACACCAACAAGTGTCCACCACTGAAGTGCATGTGTGTTAGCTTTCACAGACATTTTCACCAAAGGAGTTAAGTTAGTACTTTACTAGATCCTAATGCATATGCTCAAGATGTAGACCTAGTAGCACTTGATTCGAGAGATGACCGTGATTTCCCCTCTTAATAGTCAGCTATCTATCCTAAACCCGGTCAATCACTTCTCTACTCATCTTAGACCGGCAAAAGTAAAACTCTATGTTTATACCTTTGCCTTGATAACTTTGCTCCTCGTCTATCACCATGATCTTCACTTCATGCTTCATCCCTTTGTGATCATGTGGCCACCTTTCCATGCCACCATGCACCTTCATCACATGTGTTGCTATGCCTAACTCAAATCACTTAAACACAAGGCATTAGCAACTTGGTGTCATTAATTACCAAAACCAAACTTGGGCTTTCAGCCATGCTGTGTGACCACTCTCTTGGATCTACCTGAAAGGCTGGTTCAGACTGTCAACACTAGACACAATCAGTTCAAATAGATCGTTGTACAGCTTCTAGCGCAAATGCCGTGTGAAGATAGACAGCTCACTCAGGTGAAAGTTGGACGGTTTGATGATCTTTTTTTGGTGGGACATCCAGAAATAAAAAATAGAAGAACATTTCAAAACACAAGTCTACAACCAAGGGAAGTGGCCTTTCTCTACAAGGAAAGAGTTCAACCAATATTTGATGGCCACAATTGCAGGTGTTAGTGTCTCTTAGGGCGTGATTGATTGCACATTGGTGTGTGATCTGGGATGAAGGCCCTATGAAGGCTCTTTGAATATAGGATGACATTGTGCACTTGGGTGTGTTTGGTTGCACTTTAGTCTAGGATACTGGATCACAATAATATTGTTTGGTTACCTGCTTGAACAACTTTAATGAATGAACGAATGCACTTGGGTGTGTTTGGTTATGTGCATGGAGTAAGTTGTGGTCACCCATGTGTCAATTTGGTGAGCTTACCACCATTTATAGCACAAATAGAGAAAGCACATTGTAGTCTCAAGACTAACGAGCACAATCATGGTGTCCATCCACCTCTCCTAGGCGTGGTCGCTGATCTCTCGGTCAAGGATCTCGATCTCTTCGCTGTAGGTCGCCAGGTTTGATGCCCACCTCTAGGATCTCCCGCAACCTCTACCGCTCCGGCATGATCTCCAATGAGAGCACTTTGGTCTTGAGGACCTATGGTGAGAACCACTTGCACTGGCATGGCATGAGGTCCAGCAGGTCCATGACGTCCTTGGCAGCTCAACGACCGAGAAGAGGTTGAGTAGCGTGGCTAGGTCCTGGTGCAGCTCTTGCACCTCCTCCTTAAACTTGTCTAATTGCAGCAATAGCTGCATTCGAATCCTAGAGCACGCTCAAGACCCCTTCTTCTTTCTCCAAATCCTCCACCCTAACCTCACCAGCTTTAGGGGCAGCGGCCATGGCGGCCCAATCTCCTCATGCCATAGTCCATGGGGAAGGGAATGGGTTGGTTGAGGAGGTAGCTACGGTGGTGGGTGAGCTTTAGGTGCGATGGATCAAAGTAGGGCGGATGGCTAAAGGAGAATGGAGATTGAGCACGCAGTAGCGTTGCTCTGTTCATTTTGCTTTGGGGAAGAACGGATAGGGGGTAACCTTATCCTCGTGTCTCGTCTGGGAGGATGGTGTCGTCTCCTACGCGGGCCGCGCGCCGCACCAGGCCATCCCAGCTCACATGGGAAGCTTGGTTCCTACGTACACAAAGTCTGCATTGGGGCGGTTCCAAATGCAAGGTCCCGTGCATAAATTTTGTTCGGCACAGGGAACCAAACACATTGCTGAAATGAGACCATTTAGGTAAGGGCAGCCCGCTACAGCCTACCAATCAGCCTCTTAGTAGAGGCAGTCTTTGTGTTTCGGTAATGATGTACACAAGATGTCCGTCCCATCCGGATGCTCCTTCGTGGGCCTGCTGCATCCTAGCCCAATAAACCTTGCATATCCATATCTTCTGTTGACTCCACTACTCGCTCCTACTTGCTCGACTCACTCCTATTCCACTTACCGCTCCTACCACTCCTGTTCCGTGTCCACACCTGCTGCTACTCCTCCTCCGTCGCCCAACCTGCTGCTCCTACTCTACCCACCTAGGCAAGGCAACACACGGTTGCGGAAGGCACGACATCCTCTCCCCATATAGGTGTCTCTCGGCGTCCTCTCTCTACCATGGCGTCCTCCCCCTCCCGCGCAGCGTCCTTCCCCACCGGGATCCCCAACTCGACGAGGCGTTCTCCCCCACCCTGGTGCGGCATCCTCCCACCCCGGTGGCACCCTTTCTCACACTGGCGACCGAGCTTCTCCCACTCGGCGGCCATGGCGCTCCCTGCGCTAGGATCTTTCTCCCCATCCTCTATTGCAATTGTATGTTTCAATTGTTTCAGAAGGTTCAGAGGTATGTTGCAGTAAAATCATATAGATGTTGCAAAAGTAGATCGAGGAATATTGTACATATTGCATTTGTTGCAATTGTTTCAGGGGCAAGTTGCAATAGCATGTTTCGAGTATTTCACATATTAGATTTGTTTCATCCGTGTTGTTCGGGACTCATGTTGTAATTATGTTTATCTGGACGTCACATGTGTTTAATTCGAATGTTTACGTATTGTTGCAATTGTTTTCAAGTGTGTTTGATGTGTGTTTTCAAGTGTTATAGAAGAATGTTTCAAGTATTTCATTTGCCTTCAGACGAATGTTGCAATTATTGCATCTCGATGTTTCAAAAATAGATCAGAGGTTGCAGGGCTTCAGCTCCTACCTTGTGCGGCATGCCTCGCCCTCTCCTCTCTGTCCCCTCCCCTTCCTTCCCTTTTCTCCATCTCGCCGTTACAATCCAAGCTTGTCTTCAACATGGAGTTTAGCAGCGCTACAGATGGGACACAAGGCGGAGGCATGGTACGACGCGGGCGACGGTGCTGCATCCGTACACGGTTTGCTGCATGGGATGAACGCTGGTGGGACGCGCTGATGCGGGATGGACGCGGGGCGAAGCTCATCTCCGTATTTGCGGGTAGGCATCCGGACTCGCTCTATTCGCCGGACGTTCGGGCGCTAGCTTTATTGTTTGTGTTTGTTTTCAGATGTTTGTCTCTCAGTTTTCTTTAATAGTTTTAGCCGTTGTTTTTCTTTGGTGGAGTGGTTTCCTCTAGTCTCTCTGCCTGGGGCCTGTAGGGGGCCGTGGATGGAGGTCTTAGTCGAATGGAGCTGATGACTCTTGTAAGAGCATCTCCAACAACTTGGTATTTCAACATGCTATCCTACCAAATTTGCTAAAAGCATAAAAATCCTCCTCCAACAACTTCTTATCTCAACTTGCTAAATTTCCCAAGTTGCTATCCAGAGGTTTCTACTGTCGAGATTTGTCAAGTTGCTATCCCAAGTTGCTATCCCAAGCGCAACTTGTTGGAGACACATATTCTTTTACCAAGTGAGCGGGTCCCATCTGTCATCCTCTATTTTTACCAAGTGAGAATAGCAACTTATTGGAGACACATCATTTTTTCTTTTGCTAAACAAATTAGCAACTTGCTATAACTCAAGATTTGACAAGTGAATTTTACCAAGTTGTTGGAGATGCTCTAATGTACCTTTTTTGTTTCATCATCTAATAAAAAAACAGCAAAACCATTTTGCTGCCTTTTGAAAAAAAAAAATCACCGAGCATCATTAGTTGATGCAGGGAGATTGAATAATTAAGGCATAACAAACTTTCAGAAACATATGCATGGCAATGCTTCGATCGATCGTATTGTGTGTTGAGTTTGCAAGCATTACACTGTGCTGGTGCAATAAGCAAAAGAAAGTGTACAAGCAAGAAAGGGCAAGGAGGCTCCCTGACGTACTCCTCGTACGTGCAACACTTCAGATCCGGTTTAAAACTAGTTCTTGTGAATCAAAAAAAAAAGTTTGTACATACGTGCCTGCAATGCAATTTGTACCTTCATGTGCAACAACAACCTCCTCTCAGAGAAGCGTGCAGTGTCATCATTGCGCTGGTTAAGTCAAACCAAGAAGATATTCATGTCTACTTGTCTAGTGCCGTATCGGAAGGACAGAAAGAAACCGATAGTTTTGTTTTCTGTTGTTCGGCCAATAACAATTTTTTTTTAAAAAAAAATAATAAATTGAACAGAAGCAAAACAGAATAAAAAAATAAAATTGGAAGCTCATGGTTGCGGATTGGGTTACCGGAGGCCAACTATAGTCGACATGCTTGAATTGTGGCAGCGACTATTAGAGATTGGCTCCATAAAAGCAGGGCCATGTTGCATGACATGTCCCCCCTGAATACGCTTAACTCCTCCTCTTCTACAATTCTCTCTATTGAAACGACTCTACCCTTCATATCAAGGAAGATTGGTAAGATGCATGCAAATCCGATCAGATGCTTTATTTACATGCATGCTTCTGTTATCTATCATTCCTTTTGGTAGGTAGCTATGTAGCTGTGTACTCGAATGGTGTTAATTTTGCCAGTAGATCGTCATTGAAGTAGGTTGTTCTTGTTAATCAGAAACTAGTTTAGGTTGTTCTTATTCATTCACTGCATTAGATCTTCTCTCCTGCCTTGCGTGATTATGCTCTTACCCCTTTGCTGCCAACAAGCTTCAACACATTTTGTTCGGATTTTGCTATTGGATTTCTATGCCAATGAGCGGGTTGACGTATGTTCGAGGGTTAGAACAACAGGGATCATCCTCTAGAAAGCCATTTATGGGCCCTTTTTTGTGCCAAACACCACGAATTAGAACACGTAAGTCACAGCTTCTGATGATGAGGCAGAACATACTGACATGGCAGATTGTTTTCAAAAGTAGCTGAAATTTGCATTTACCTTCCTTGAATCTCTGTGGTAGATTGCTTAATCTTTTTCCTTAATTACATGTGATTACCGCAGTGTAAGAGTAGGAAAAAGAACAAGATGTTCTTTCAGAGGAAGAACTCAAAGAAAGTCAAAGACTCTGAAGGATCACAGAAGAAGGGAAAACATGGCCGTGGGAAGAAGAATGGTTAGCTATTTGCCCTCATGTTTATCCTAAGTTTTGTATGCAGATTGTAGAAATGTCATCTACTGCTAGCTTCAGAAGTACAGTAGCTATTCTTCCTTGACCTGTTCAGCCTCTCTCAAGTCTGGATGCTCACTGATTAGTGATTAAAACAAAGTCCAAATGGTTTGGATTTCAAGCTGTCGTTGTTAGTTAATAACACGGCAAATAGTCGGTTGATCGTTGCAGATACACTTTTAATTGCCTACCTAAATGGCTTTGAAATTGCTTTGATATGGACCTGAAAGGCTATATTTTTATGCCACACGTTTTATTTGGTCAAAGTCAAGAAAACAAAACTGCTGGTCTGATAAGCGACAGATATACTATATTCTGGAAAGCGCAGCAAAGAGAAGCAATTCTATTTCCCGTAAGGTTTGAGAGCTGAATTTAAATGTATTACCAGATCGTGCCTTGCATATTACTTACACATCATTTGGCTGTCTTAAGCACACAGTCGTGCCTTGCATATTACTATTAATGTTTTTCCTGACGTTTGGGATTAATCTATAGATGCCGAAATGGCGACTGAGAAGCTTCAAGCGAAAGAAGAACTCGGAAGTCATTCCGACGCCAGCCGTTCAAAGGAACTAGGTAAGCCGCACTCATTTAGAGTGGCTTCAAAGGAAAAAAAAAAAAGAGGCTGCAAATTGCAACAATCCATCAATCTTCTTGCATTGAGTTGATCACACGGCCCTCGTGATGTTTTGTTTCACGAAAAGTAACTTTTGTCTGCATTTTTTCTTAGTGCAGTTCAACGATTGCATTTGATATATATTTTTTCACGGTCCCAATTAGATCACAAAATTGTAAAGTCAATCAATCCCTACATGCTACCAAAAAATGTTTTATTTAGTATGGGCATCCATGCATAAGACCATAAGTAACACTTCTGCAATAAACTGCGATTATACATTGTGTGTATATAAGAAAGCAAAGACCAATGTTTATGGACTATGGTAACATACTTAGGATGCCACTCTAAATGTTATTTGAACATGGATGCATCTGGACATTAAGCAATTGGAACCTGTTCTCCTAATTAGGTGAACTAACCTTCTTGGATATGATTCTATTTGAAAGGAAACTAGGAGGATTCCCCACGTGTTGCCGCGGGCATGAAGAAGAAATATAAATAGGGTTAGAATGTGTATTGCTTGGTTGAACAGCTTGCATGTTCATAGAAATAGGTGACTTACTGATGTGGACATTATAATTACATGAGCTAATAGATTTTAATTATGTGTAATAGTGGATTGCTTAGTTGGATACCTTGCATGTTGAAAGAAATAGGTAGTGGGATGGTAGTGGGGTTTTGCTTTATAAGAGTACTAGGAGCATACCCCGCGCGTTGCTGCGGGAATTCTGGATTAATGGATTATGTAGTATGATGATGTTGGCTATACTTATTTGTTTTGCTGATATGGACACTACAGTTGTCATGTGTGCTATTGGATTTTAATTGTATATATGGTAGTGCATTGCATGTTGAGATAAATAGTTATTGAGATTTTACTTAGTGGATTTTAATCGAATATGGTAGTGCATTGCTTAGGTGGATACCTTGCATGCTTAGAGAAATAGTTTAGTCCCCACACATGACTCAACTCTGCATGGATGCAGAACAAGTCCTGCCTGACTCCTGTAAACTAGGAGCATACCCCGCGCGTTGCTGCGGGAATTGTGGATTAATGGATTATGTAGTATGATGATGTTGGCTATACTTATTTGTTTTGCTGATATGGACACTACAGTTGTCATGTGTGCTATTAGATTTTAATTGTATATATGGTAGTGCATTGCATGTTGAGATAAATAGTTATTGAGGTTTTACTTAGTGGATTTTAATTGAATATGGTAGTGCATTGCTTAGGTGGATAGCTTGCATGCTTAGAGAAATAGTTTAGTGGGGTTTAGGATTATAAGAGTTATAGATAAGATAAGATACCCACGAGCTATGTGATTAAGTAAGCAGTGATGTAACACTGGTGCATGAAGAAGGGTCGATTTGATTTTATGATATTGGAGTAGGTCGATTTGTATCATGACAGTGAAACAAATCATCTGCACTTCTGCAACAGAAATATCACACTTGATGTTGTTTGGGTAGATCTTGGTACCGGAGTTGTTTGGTGGTTGTACCCTAGTTGTGTGGTTTTCTTTGGATCTGGTTTTCACTAAAACCAAAACTAGGCGAGGACTTGTGCTTTTTTATTTGTCCTTGTAATAAAACTTGCAGCAACGCTTCTGACGTCCTTTTGAAGAAAAATCACACATCATGTAGAAAATAAGCCAACTTTTCTCTAATGATGCCAAGCCATATTCTAGATGATGCGCTAAACAATGTAATTATCTGGGGTAAATAAAAGTTAGAAAGTGGCAAAGAAAAAAATGCCTCGCGCAGTCGCGCTTATGAACATTTCATACTTCATTTTCGAAGCGGACTACCCTCCTTGGATTATGTCTCCTGGCCTATAGGGTTTCTTAGCTTTACTTCCAAGTAAAAGCAACTTTCTCACAATGATTCTCTTAGGATGTTGGGCATGTGTGATCGTCTGATTGAAGGTGTACCTGATACCATTTTCCAGATTTTTTTTTGTCCATGAACCATTCCTAATAATCTTAAAAAAGATGAAGCAAAGAAACTATCCAATCAGAGATCATTGTGAGATGAATACAGCAATTATCTTTTTTTTTGGACAGACAGTTACAGCTCAAGCACCATGTTCCTTTGTCCTCTTAGCGGACCTGCATGTGCCAGATCGTTATTAGTTGACCCTAATACGACATGCGTACCAGACAAACCAAATCCCATAATCCAACTCCATTTGTCCACCCAGAATTCACAAACTAAAGCTGCAGACAACAAAGAATCCAACTGTTATTTCCTAGTATATATCGCTTCCAGGATCAATGCTGGCAAGTATAGGGAATAAAATTAAAGCACTGTTTGAGAATAATTAAAGTAGGGTTTGATTGACCCAGCTGCATCAAGTGACACTCTGTATGACACAGGCTGCTGCCTGCTGCGCCGTGCAAGCCACGATGCAGCAGGATCATCCTCGACCAACCACCATGAATGCCTGCAGTTTGCCTGCGTCCATTTCGCTGTCACTCTCCTGCACTGTGTCCTACCATGTAGTATTATTATGCATGGTGCTCCAGTTAAGCTTTATCTGTGTATATAACACATAAAACATTTGTCATTAGCCCATATCAAGGGGCTCAGTTAGAGCCAACATACCACGGGCCACGGTTCTATAGCTTCACACCGAAAAGCACTTCCCCTCTCAGTTTTCGTCAGTTAAGCTTTCCCCACTTATATTTGCTTACTTCACTGTCCTTCAACAAATCTGCAATCTGGTTCAGCTTGTAAGGGCCTCTTCTTCACTCTGTAAGTTTCGATTCAACAAATCGCAGGCTTTGCCCTTTCTTCGTTTTGTCTGCACGTTTTTGTATGGGGATTTGGCATCTTGTCTGTTGTGTGAAGAATCCTTTCCAGTCGAAGTCGAATTGATCAGTCAGCAGATAATCCCCCCCCCCCCCCCCCCCCACTGTTTTTCGTCATTATTAGCTAGTGGATCTAGGTCACCGTAAATTATCGTCATTATTAGTGCAATCCTGTCAGTATTTCCTGTGGTGATGCCTGAATTCAACTGCGCCCACCCCCATTTGCTGACTTTTAAGAAGCTATTGCACCCAAACTTCTGTATGCCTCTGAGTGAACCATCTAAATTAGGTCCCTTTTTTTTTCCTTCTATTTCTTTTTGCATTGAAACAAAATTATTTTCTCTGAGAAGAATCCATGTCGATACTGTAGAGCAAGGAAGCGAAGAACAGGGAAACAAGGACATGGATGCTTTCAGTTCAGTGATGGACAAGGTGAAGAGCCACCCAGAAGTGATGGAAAAGGTCAGTGCAGTGATGGACAAGGTGAAGAGCCACCCAGAAGTGGTGGAAAAGGTCAAGGACGAGGTGAAGAGCCTTGCTGATGCTCTCCATCTGCGGAGACATGGTAAGAAATGCATTGTTTCTGGGGATTTCATTGGTGACTCCTGCCCATTCACAGCCTTGATCTTTAAACATTTGCATCATCCTTACCTTGAACAGGCAAAGATAAAGAACCTGAGTCTGAAGAGAAGGCAGAAGAAGGCGAGGTGGCGCAGAGCGTCGATGAGAGTGCCTCTGCTGACAAGACTGAAGAACCTAATGTGTTGGAGCAAGCAGTAGAAGAGATTCAGGCTGTCGCCACAGCTTTGCAGCAGCAGGCAGCCCCAGCAGCTGAAACTGAAACTGAAATTCCAGTTGAGACTGCTGCTGCTGCTGAAACTTCAGCTGCAGGAGACAAGCCTGAAGAAACAAACAGGGGGGAGGTGGAGAAAGATGACCCGAAGAAGCGGCTCGATTTCGCTGGGTTCTTCGCCATGCTGTTTGAGAGGTTCTGCTCCCCGGGCAACAAGAAGAAAGATTAACTGATTGCAGATCAGCTGTGGATTTCTGGTTTTGTGATATTGGACTTGGAAATTACATGGGGAGTGCATGGGATTGTGGGTGCCTGGGTGGTGTACAGTCTGCGGTTGTGTTCTCTTATCTTAAGAAAAATCTCTATTGATTTTTACTATCATCTGTGATGATGGGGCAATGGCTACATTTTATATGATGTAATTATTGTCACCCTTGTGGATTGATTTAATTTATGTGAACACAATTGGTTTATTTTTGGTTAAGATAATACAGTGTGTGTGTGTGTGAAGCCTTGTATAAACATGTGAGAACCAATTTTGCTAATGCTGAACAAAATTTTAGCTCAACTCAGGCAGCAATTTTCCATATTTGTTGAGGTTGGTTCTATTTGTAATCAAGTTGCATGAGAAGAGTTTATTTTTACAAAGAAAGGGGGCCAATGAGTAGTCTCAAAGATAAAAGGTGATTTTGTTAGACCAAGCTGATTTGTTGTGGGAGAAAAATACTGCTAAATAGCTGATAGATTCAATAGATAAGCTAAAAAAACAAGCTCATGAAATGTTGGAGATTCTATTGATAGAAACCATCAAGGCTTCATCTTCGTCTTTGCTAACATTTGATATATAAAATATCTTCAGGCACATTTGATGACATAAACACCAGAATCTCCAATAAGGGCACTACTAATATTGTTAATGTAGGGCAACTCTGGTACCATCATTGTATTCATGATTACAAATTACAAGTAGCATAATGGATGGTACAAGCAACTCGACCGACGGTTACAGACACAGAACTATTTGACCAATATACAATACTCTCCATCATATGCAACATAGGGTGATAGCAATAGGATTCATAACAAGAATAACAATGCGACAGCCTAGATTTTCTTCAGTCATAACACAAGGATGGCCAATATTGCTTCATTTGTTACCACCTGACGCATGGACTCTCTCTCTAGGAGGAACCCCTAGCAATGTCTTCATCATGTCATATGTTGTGAAGCCGATAGCTACTGAAGGGACAACCTGAAAAGTCCATGTGTCAAGAAATAAAACTTGAAATTGACATTATTGTAAAAAATGAACATCCCAGTTGTAGATGTCTAACAATTGCAACTAAGAAAAAAGAAAACAAGGAGCAACACAATATGAGTAATAATTGTAACTAAGCAAAGGAAAAGATGGAGCAACCCAACAGAGTAAGTTATTTTTCCATGCCACACATTTTGCAATACTGATTCTCATTTTTCAAATTTTGCCTTTCTTTAATTTTGTCCTGGCTTATTACCTTGACATAGTTAAGGCTCAAACCAGCAAAGAGTTGTCTCCACCCTTGGCAATGAATGATCAATAAGAGACCCTGGAAAGTTCCTCTTATACGGAAGCCATCACTTGAATTTTGAGGCTGCTTGCTCTGAACCTGAAGAAAGGAAGTCTTGTGAGTGGTGACCGTAGGCATCACAGATAAGATTTAGCAGATTATCAATGCATGGAAGACAAGAAATGTACCTGCATTTGTCTTCGGACAACATCCAGTGGATAAGTGAGCGTTTGTCCAAATAGACCAGCTAAAGCTCCGCAAGAGAGCTTCAATATAACAGAATTCTTGTAATCTTCTGGAACTTGAGATTTCAGATCTTCGTATATGTAAAATTTTAAGCCGGCGTATGGAAGAATACCAATAAGAGTTGGGCCTGTAATTGATTAAAAGAATCTTGAACCCTCCTCTCGTGTGTTGTAATAATATAAACCTAAATAAATAATACAGACATCTCAAGTAATGTAATTTAAACTACAAATTTCACGATATTCATATGGTAACTCATGTTAAACTAATATATCCCTGGCAATAGTGTTTCTGGTCACCATGGAACCAGTCCTAGGGATTTAAACTAACTAACAATAGTGCCATCATGTTTTCAGGAAAACCAAGAAAGAACAGAATATACATATTTGGTATCAACCTAGCATCATGTTACATTAGAAACAAAGGTGTGCAAGTGCGGAACATTAGCTGGCATGGCAACGCTGGAAAGAAACAGAATAAATTGCTAGCCTCACACTGATGGGCCATAAACGATACTACAAATCCAAGCGAATGAAATGAGACTGAGAGGATAAGACATACCTACTCCACGATATAAAGATCGTGCGCCTCCTTCCTTGTAAACAGTCTTGAAGACATCCTTTATGCCATTATATGTTTGTTGTTGACCAGAATTTCCAAAAGCATTGCCAGGCTGGCCAACATTTGAAACCTTGGAGCAACCATGAAGAAATTAGTGTTAACAGCCTTGAGCCAACATTTGTAATAACAATACATCAAAAGCTGACATGGTGTAAACAACTAATATTTGATCAAAAGCTGACATGGTGTAAACATCTAATACTTGCTCAGAGTTGTTCCAGCAATACATCTATTGATGGAGACTCTTCACTACAATCAAAGGAACAAAATGAAAAAAAAAAAAACTACTAATATTTGCTCAGAGAGTTGTTCCAGCAATACATCTATTGATGGAGACTCTTCACTACAATCAAAGGAACAAAATGAAAAAAAACAACAACTAATATTTGCTCAGAGAGTTGTTCCAGCCATACATCTATTGATGGAGACTCTTCACTACAATCAAAGGAACAAAATGGAAAAAAAAAATATGCATCAGTGAACATGGTAGTACAATACCTGGTATGCCAGCTTGGTCCTAGCCAAGTCTAATGGGTATGTACACAAAACTGCAGTACCACCAGCAGCAGAGCCCGCTAAAAGATCAACGACAGGCCCTGTACCTATTGATGGAGCAAAATTGTTCAATATCCAGCACCTGTACTGTTCATATGTCATGTAATGTAATGCTGCATATGGAACAATCCGAAGCACGCTTGCACCGTTCCCTCTGCATGGATAGTAACAGTGGATTCAGATCACTATACTTATTTCAGCAGTAAAAAAGCCTGAGGGATCTCTACCATGGTACTCACTTGTAGAAGCCTCGAATTCCCTCGTACTGCCACAGCTTCCTCAAGGACTGGAGGATCCCAAGGGACTGGAAACCTTCAGTTCTTGTCTACAAAGCAAACAGAAAATGTGCAGCAAGTGAGCTAAAACATCAACACAATCACCCCACACACACACTGAAATTGATAGAATGGGCAGTTGGGGACCTGCAATAAGATCTTGACCCTCTCCAGTGGTGCTACCGCAGTCTTTGCAAATGCACCAGCAGCGCCGCCAGCAATAAGCTCCTTGGCATAGACCGGTAGCAAGTCGAGAGCGGAAGCATTCACTTGTGCAGCCGCTGAGGCCGAGGAGAAGGTGGATTCTTGTGAGGAACCCATAACTCGAATGGCCGAGTATAATCAGGATTTGTGATATGTGCACTCCCCACCACTAATGATTTGAGCATCAAACTAAACTAAGGGTAAGGGATATCTTTGTACAGGGTGGAATATCCCCAAGAATATGTCCCCAAAACCGGCAATACAATCGTTACTTTGCCTCCCCACTACTTGCATTAGGAGTACGGAAACAGCAATTAGAAGATAAGGTAGAATCCTCCTGCACAGCGATTGAGTGTTAATCACCCAGGAACCCAATCTTTCCCCTCCCGAGTGATGAAAAAGTGCAAAGCAAAAGGGGGGAAAAATCTAGCGTGAGCTGGATCCCCACCGAGGACAGGATTCACATCCCCAAGACGCAACAACAACTGTACACTCTTGTTACTGGAAAGCACAACACTCGCATCAGCAGGAGGCGATCTACACGCAGGCCAGCAACTCCGAGGATCGAGACCAAGGAGTTATTTGGATTATTCCGAGAGCGCGAGGAGGAGACGGGCGGATCCCGCAGGCCGCGCCTCCGCTCGCGATCGCAGGAGGGCGAAACGTGAGTCGCTAGCCCATGGGCCTGCGGCTAGCTCCGGGGAAGGAAGGTGAGAGCAGGAGGCTGCCCGCCGGGCGGCGGCGAGGCGGCGAGATAGCGGCGAAGGCGGGTCGAGCGCGGGCAGGTCCCTCGCATCCACCGAGTCGCTCCAAGGGACGGGGAGAAAAATACTCATCAATCGCGCGGGACTTGCGGGGGGCGAAGGGCGAAGAGGAGGGAAGACCCTGATCGAGGAGCCGTGGTGGCGGCGGCGGTGGCTGGGCGGCCGCGGACTGGGGAAGGGGAGGGTTGAACAGCAGCAGGGGGGGCGTCACACGATTGGCGGTTGGTCTGCTCTGCTGCAGGCTGCAGCTGCCTTCCTCCTGCTGGCGCTGGCAATGGAAAGCCAAGAGGGGAGCGCATATTGGAGCCAGTTTAGTGGGCTGGGCCGGCCACCGACTCAATGAAGACGCGTCTCGAGTTGGGCCGCGGCCCAGACCACGTATCAAGTATCATACCGCCGCCGTATAGTATTTTTTTAAGGATACCGCCTTATAGTAAGGGATACGGTTTCTAAAAAAAACGTAGGGGATACGGATCTACCTGTATATTATACGTACAAAGGCCCACCTGCCAGACCCCTGATCCCACCCGTCGCCGTCTTCGACTCTCCGCAATCTCGGCGAGTCCTCAGCTTCCTTCGATTTTTGCTCCCGCGCCAACTCGCCATCTCGCCGAGTCGCCGACGCCGACGTCCACCGACCCGGCGGAAATCGTTGAAGGTCCGCATCTGTTCTTGTTCCTTCGGTTCGCATCTGTTCTCGTTCCTTTCGGTTCGCATCTGTTCTTGTTCCTCCGGTTTCTTTTTCTTTGGTTCTCGTTTGCGACCCCGCCGTACACATGGCCGAATCCGCGATTGCTCCGCCGCCGCTGAATCCTATCTCGCAGGGTTTGGTTCCAACACCATCACCACCAGCCGCTTGCAGCCGACCCTTCCGTACCCCTGCTTCGCTGCTGAGCTCCACCTCGCCGGGTTTGTTGCCAACCCCACCGGCGACTCGCCGACTGGTGAGCACCGCTGCTTTTCCCTCCGTGCCAGGCCGCGCATCCGCCAGCGGAAGTTGGATCAGAGACAAATCAGCGCTCGCCGCACTGCCCACCAAGATCAAAACAACAGGCAAGATTCCGGGACGTGCATCTCTCAGTGAGAATTGGGTTAGAGATAAGCTACTGGCTACTGCCAGTACAGTATCGGCTACTGTACCAGCGCCCACGGCCAATCTTGCCATTGGATCATCCACGACCAATCTCCCTGTCAAGCGCATTGGAGTCGACTGTGGAGTGTCGTCGGCTGACAACTCCTTCAAGAAGCCAAGGTATGAGTTCTTGTCAGAGGATTCGGGCTCTGAATCGGAGCCCGAGGACTCGCTCTATGCTGGTCCGGCTTTTCTAACAGCGCCTCATCCGAGTTGTCTTCCAAAACCCATCTATCTTATGCGTTCCAATGCCAATCTATCTTATTAGGTTTTGATATGTCATGAGTAATAACTCTTTTAATGCCAATTCATCTTATTTAGATTTTGTTATATTATAAGTAGCAACTTTAGGACATGTTATCTTCTTATTGCAATTAGTTTTATATCTTTAGAATGATAAAATAATTCTTTTTTTTTAAAAAAAATAGTTTTCTCATGGAATTTCATAAGTATCCTTGTTTTTTATCTTATTGATAACTTTTTATATGGTTCAATTCCAATACTTTACATTTCTATTGGTGTCATTAATCTGCAATTTAATTTTCACCAAATTCAGTTTTATAGTAAACGATACTACAATTGCGAAAACATTAATTCTAAGACTAATATGCAATTCGATTTGTTTTTAGCTTTTTAAGTATGAAATATGTAGTCATCAAAACATTGACTTTAAGATTTTATTCCGCATTCAATCTATCTGTATATTGGCTTTTCATTTTCTACAGCATACTACAGCTATTTTGTCAAAAAACAATTGCTGCATATTCTTGTGGAGATATCTTTATAGTTTGCAGGTATTGCTTTTAAGGTGTTGCTCTGGTGATGAGGCAGTCCTGGTTTCATAGGCACCCCCAATGTGCAGCCAAATCAAGGAAAATCAGGGAAGAGACGGAGAGCAGGAGGGAAACGACAAAGCCATGCAGTCGTGTAACAGTCATCTCCCCCAGTCCCAGTGGGATCCGGCACCAATGGCTGACGAGCCTTCCTGTAATCAGCTGCAGCGGTGGTATCGATTTGGAAGACTTATAGATGATCTATTGATGAAATTTGAGATTTTTTCTTTCTAGATCACCAATAGAAAATGTAAGGAAATGGGTCTATGAATGTTCAAGTAGATGATCATGTGTGAAGCATTTGCTTTTCATAGTAAAAACAGGCAGTATATGTGGTCATTGTTGTCTGCTCTAAAGAAAAGATATAGTAATACAATCATTGATGTCACACCATTCTTTCTATGTGATGTATATACCTGATTCTGCTAGTCCAAATGACAATATTTGAATACTCATGTCAAGGGCGCCGAACCCTTGGCTCGCCGGACCGCGGCTACGCAGTTCGTAGCCGTCGGCCGTCTTCTCCGGCGGGGTTATGCCCCCCTGCCGCAGGCTTAGCAAAACAGAAGAGAGTAGGAATAGGATAATTTCTTGCTTGCTTCATTCTCTACTGATTACATGTATATATGGCCAATGGCCCAACCAATATAAGGAAACTCTCCTTAATTCTAGGAATTGCCAAAACTCCTTAATTCTAGGAATTGCCAAAACAGCCTGCTAATCTATTCCTTGATTCTAGCCACTAGAAGTTGGTAGGGTCGGAGCGCTTGGGGGGCAGACCAACGGGGTCCGCGAAGAGCCCCCCGAACACATGCAGCAGCGCGACCAGCAGGGGTCCGGCCTCCGAAGTCGCGCACAACACTGGAACGGACGGGCAGGCCACGCCAGTCCAGGAGATTGGGCGTCCGTGTCGCTGGAAGGACATGCGCCGGCTTTCCAGGTCCCAAACGATGGGTCCCAACGCGCCGAGCCACCGGGTGCCGAGGACGACGTCGTACCCGGCCAGGGGCATGACGAAGAGGTCGGCTGGGAACGCCTCGCCATCGATGAGCAAGGGCGCGTCGTGGATGATGCCCTCACAGGTGGCGCGCTCGTCGTTCGCGACCAAGGCGGTGAGGCGTGGGCGTTAGCGAAGAGGAAGACCCGAGCGCCGCGCCACCTCCTCCGATATGAAGTTGTGCGTGCTGCCGGAGTCGAGGAGGGCGCCGAAGGCTGCGGCGCCGAGGGCCACGCGGAGCTGCATGGTGCCCGCCACGGGAACACCAGCCACGGCCTGCAGGGAGAAGCAGGCGCCTCGGCGTCGGGCTCGGCAGCCCCTGCGTCGTCCGCGGCGTCGTCAATCTCGACGCCGTCCAGGAAGAAGATGCGCCTGCAAAAGCGATTGTGGCCACGAGAATATTTCTCGTTACAATTAAAACAGAGGCCGAGACGGCGCCGTTCCGCCCATCTCCTCTGGAGTGAGGCGGCGATGATTGCCGTCGCCACGGGCCGGCTGGGCGGTCGTCGAGGGTGCAGTCAGCGCCAATGGCTGCTGGGGTGGTGGCAGAGCGGCCCGGGGGCGGGCGCTGGAAGGAGACCCCGCGCGGGCGCCCTGGGAGGAGGTGTTGCCAGCCGATTAGCCTCCATCAATTCCACCTGCCGCGCGAGACTCATGGCGGCCGCTAGCGACGTCGGGTTGTGGATGCGGACGTCGTGGGTGAGGGGCGGTAGGAGACCGCCGGTGAAGAGTTGGACCCGCTGTGCTTCGTCCAGGCGACCCGCACGTGGCAGGAGGGCTTGGAACCGATTGGAGTATTCCTCCACGGTGCCGGTCCTCCGGCACTCCGCCAACTCGAACAGGGGAGCCGATCGGAGTGGAGGGCCAAATCGCAGGTTGAGGAGGTCCTTGAAGTGCCCCCATGTCGGTGTGCCCTCGTCCTCCTAGAGTTGGACGTACCAGAGCTGCGCGACGTCCTCCAGATGGTAAGAGGCCATCCACACCCGCTCCTCGGCCATGGTGCACTGTTGACGGAAGTACGGAAGTACGAGTCGCACTTGTTGAGGAAGGCCATCGGATCAGACTTGCCGTCGTAGCGGGGAAAGTCCAATTTCTGGAACTTGGGGGGCGATCAAGATCGCGCGTACCCTCCAAGCGGCCGCCGCTGTCCGACGAGGAGGCTGACTTTTCCTTCAGGGCGGCCATGTCCGCCTTCATGGTAGTCATCTCGGCTGGCGTCAGCGCGGTAGAGCTGGTGGCAGAATGGGGCGAGGGTGGTGGGCTAGTGTGGTGGGCGGCTGCTGTGGAGGATTGAGCGGAGCGACAAGGCGAGGATCGACGTGACCGTGATACCAGGTTGTCAAGGGCGCCGAACCCTTGGCTCGCCGGACCGCGGCTACGCGTAGCCGTCGGCCGTCTTCTCCGGCGGGGTTATGCCCCCCTGCCGCAGGCTTAGCAGAACAGAAGAGATGAGGAATAGGATAATTTCTTGCTTGCTTCATTCTCTACTGATTACATGTATATATGGCCAATGGCCCAACCAATCTAAGGAAACTCTCCTTAATTCTAGGAATTGCCAAAACTCCTTAATTCTAGGAATTGCCAAAACAGCCTGCTAATCTATTCCTTGATTCTAGCCACTAGAAGTTGCCCCTTCGGGCCCTGGCTCTGCGCGCCCAGCACGCTCAGCCGCGCGGCATATGTCGCGGGCGCGCCTGCGCCTGACATATGTGCGACCGCACATGACAACTCATGTTTATTTCATGTTTCTTACGATTTATTGCATCACTCATTTGGATATGAAATAAACTACACAGGATGTTTCCATTTCATAAACTCCGTATACCAATAATCAGCTCAAGGAGAGCAGCGCCAGGTTACCACTGCATGTCTGTTCTGATTTCTTTTTATATATATACAATTTGACATGGTTTCTGTACCTGCAGTGTCATGCTCTGTTTCTACTACAATAATTCCTTCTTGTCGATGGTGCTCATCAATGCCATGAAGAAGGATGGTGTGTTCTGGACATTTACATGTATAACTTTTCCCATTATATATATTTGTGATAATACTAAGTTGTTGTACTATGTCACTTAATGGTGATGTGTTTTCTCCTGTGAACAAATATCCCTATAAAATGCCATCACATGGGTATTAGGCCAATTCAGTACAATCGAACCATGCTTTTTTAAAAATTTTCTACTACAAAATGCTCTGCTCTGCTGAAGGTTTATATCTCATATGGATCATTTTTATGCAGCATTTCCAATATTTGGTGAATTATTATTGTTTTTTACTCTCTTATCACGTGGACTGTGAAAATAGCACATTCCATTCTAGCATGCCTTTCCAGTCAGCTGGGCCTAATTGAGCATGCTTTTGATGATTGCCATTGTAATATTTTTGTTTTGCTATAGATTTATTGGTTTTCGTTCAGTTATGCTTATCAACCATATTATAGTATTTGTGGTTCATTGTCTCTTTATAACATCACAGATAATTAAGTTTGTTTATATGCAAAGCTTTGACCATCTCAGGTAAGTATGAAGTTCATTTTTGGCTTCTTTCTCACGATTTTACCAGTTTACTTCTTAATGTTCTCTTCGTATGCTTAATTTTCCATTGATTCATGTTAGTTATGAATAGTTCTGAATCTTGTAGGCTTATTTTCTTCAAGAGTTTTGTGGGATTGCAAAAATCTCTGACTCCTACTGGTCCAGATCTTTCTGCTCTCCTGTCATTGCATGCGGGACTCGGCTTTCTGCTCTCTAGTCCCCATACCTGATCCTGTTGAAGGAAGTTGTATCTCTAGATGAGATAGGCCCTTGCAGTCTGCAGACCACATGATGCTGATGCACCGTAGTACTACCCAACAGGCAGATAAGAAAATAGAAGAGGGGAGGGGGCAAATAAACAGAGGAAAGACCGAAACTGAGCAGAGTCAGAGATCCAGACTAGCTCAAAGTACAAATACTAACTTCAGAAGACAGAACTAGGACAAAATATAACTTACTATGTATCTGAAACCCATGTTGTGTGGTGTGCAATTTGAGTAGTTGTTGGACAACTGATTTTCCATTCCTGGCCATCCCTAACCAGGGTGGCCATATTGTTGCATACATGGGCCTCATGGGCCAAGCCACATGGGCCTGAATCACTCATACTCTAACACCCCCCCGCAGTCTGAACTACCGGCGCAGCGGAGTTTGCAGACTAGACACGAAAAGAAGTACAACACATGAGCCCCCCCACAGACGCAACTAGCCACTAGTGATGTTGAGGCTGGAGCGGAACTCGGTGAAGGTCGAAGACGGGAGACCCTTGGTGAAGATGTCGGCGAACTGGGAGGTGGTCGGGACGTGGAGGACCCGAACATCGCCGATGGCGACCCGATCACGGACGAAGTGTAGATCAATCTCCACATGCTTGGTCCTCTGGTGCTGTACCGGGTTGGTGGAGAGGTACACCGCACTGACGTTGTCGTAGTAGACGAGCGTGCTCCGGGAGAGAGGGCTGTGGAGCTCAGCGAGGAGCTACCGGAGCCAGGAAGCCTCGGCCACGCTGTTGGCAACAGCGCGGTACTCCGCCTCGGCACTGGAGCGAGAGACGACCGGCTGGCGCTTGGACGACCAGGACACCAGGTTGCCGCCTAGGAAGACGGCGTAGCCGGAGGTGGAGCGACGAGTGTCTGGACACCCGGCCCAGTCGGCGTCAGTGTAGACGACGAGCTCGGTAGAGGACGACTGTCGGTGAAGGAGGAGACCGAAGTCGACGGAGCCGCGGAGGTAGCGAAGGATCCGCTTGAGAGCGGTGAGGTGTGGCTCCCGAGGATCATGCATATGGAGACAGATCTGCTGAACTGCATATGTGATGTCCGGCCGGGTGAAGGTGAGGTACTGAAGTGCACCGGCAAGACTCCGATATGCAGTGGGATCTGTCACTGGGGTACCCTCAGCCTCTGATAGCTTGCCCTGTGTGTCAACCGGAGTGGAGCAGGGCTTGCAGTCAGTCATCCCAGCGCGCTCCAGGATATCAAGAGTGTACTGCCGCTGGTGAAGGAGTAATCCGGCAGGATGAGGCTCAACAGTGACCCCGAGGAAGTGGTGGAGCCGACCCAGATCCTTCATAGCAAACTGCTGCTGAAGTGATGCTATGATCCGTCGAAGGAGGGACTCACTGGAGGCTGTGAGGACAATGTCATCAACATAGAGGCAGCAGGTATGCAATCTCAGCGCCATGGTGGTAGATGAACAAAGAAGTGTCTGACTTGGCCTCCACAAACCCCACTGTCAGTAGAAAAGCGGCAAACCGATGGTTCCACGCCCGTGGTGCCTGCTTGAGGCCGTAGAGAGACTTGTTGAGCCGACACACCATGTCGGGACGAGAAGAGTCAACAAACCCCACCGGCTGACTGCAGTAGACTGGCTCAGTAAGAACGCCATGCAGAAAGGCATTCTTGACATCCAGCTGATGCACGGGCCAGTCGCGAGTGAGGGCCAGCAAGAGGACCGTGCGGACGGTAGCTGGCTTGACCACGGGGCTGAAAGTCTCGTCGTAGTCGACACCGGGGCGCTGAGTGAAGCCCCGGAGAACCCAGCGAGCCTTGTACCGCTCGAGAGTACCGTCAGCCCGGCGCTTGTGAGTCCAGATCCACTTGCCGGTGACGATGTTGGAGCCCGGCGGTCGTGGCACCAGATCCCATGTCTGGTTGGCGAGGAGCGCCGCGTACTCCTCTTCCATCGCGCGGCGCCAGTGAGGGTCCAGCAAGGCCTCACGGACGGAAGAGGGTACCGGGGAGACCTGCGAGTCCCCGGGCATCACCGCAAGAGCCCGGGGCTGCAGTGTACCAGCCGCGTGTCGCGTCACCATAGGGTGAACATGACGCGGGTGTCGGTGAAGAAGCGGTGGGTGGTACACCGGCGTCACGACACGGGCAGCTGGGGGCCGTGGAGGCGGTGTCGGTGTCGCTGGCGGGGAAGACGCCGCCGGTGGTGTAGGTGACCCGGCGAAGAGGGGGCCACCGGTGCCGGCGGAGGCAGCGGTGCCAGTCGGGCACGTCGCTGGTAGACGTGCACCGGCTGGGCGAAGCGTGCCGGTGGGGCCAGAGTTGGACCCGTGTCGTGCGCAGGGACCGGTCCGGAAGGTGGCCCCTCGAGGCCCGGGCAGGGTACCGGCCCCGGGGTGTCACAGGCGACCGGCGGCGGAGCAGTACCTGCAGGAAACACCGGCAAAGGTGGCTCAACCACCGGGTCAGTGGGAAACACAAAGAAGAGGTCAAGCTCTGAGGTGGAAGCAGAGGCGGTGGTGGTGGTGGAGAAGGGAAAGACAGACTCATCGAACACCACATGACGAGAGATGAGGACTCGACGAGAGGTAAGATCGTAGCATCGGTACCCCTTGTGATCCGAGGAGTACCCAAGAAAGACACAGAGAGTCGAACGGGGAGCCAGCTTGTGAGGAGCGGTAGCAGTGGTGTTCGGGTAACACGCACACCCAAAGACACGAAGGTGATCGTAGCGAGGAGGGGTACCGAAGAGAGCGTGGTGTGGCGTAGGAGCTGGGCAGGCAGCGGAAGGAAGGCGGTTAAGGAGGTAAGTGGAGGTGTGCAAGCTCTCAGCCCAGAAGCGAGCAGGAAGCAGAAGGGTGCGCACGGTGTCGTTGGTGGTGCGAATCATGCGCTCAGCCTTGCCGTTTTGAGAGGAGGTATACGGACAAGACATGCGCAACTGGACACCGTGAGAGAGAAAGAAGGTACGAGAGGTGGAGTTATCGAACTCCCGACCATTGTCACACTGAACAGCCTTGATGGTAAGACCGAACTAAGTAGACACCCAGGCGAAGAAGTGCAGAAGGGTGGGGAAAGCCTCAGACTTCACACGTAAGGGAAAAGTCCACGAATAGTGAGAGAAATCATCGACCACCACAAGATAGTATTTGTAGCCAGAAATACTGAGGACAGGAGAGGTCCAAAGGTCGCAGTGAATCAGATCAAACACACGAGTGGTACGGGAAGAAGAATAAAAGGGAAGACGAACATGACGGTCCAGTTGGCACGCATGACACAGGTGCTCATCGTGAGCCCGAGGGCACCGAATGTCGGAACTACGACTCAGCTGCGTCAAAGCATCACGACCAGGATGGCCGAGACGACAATGCCAAGTAGTGGAGGAAGGTGTGGTGGCAAAGGCAGCTGACAAAACAGGAGGCGAGGAAGAGGACGCAGAGGGCGGAAACTGAAGGGTGTAAAGGGGGCCCGTGCTGTCGCAACGAAGAAGAGGCCGCCGGGAAGCCAAATCCCTCACAGTAAGACCAGAAGAGTCAAACTCAACAGAACAAGAATTGTCAGCTGTAAACCGACGAATAGAAAGAAGGTTGTGAACCATAGAAGGGGCAACAAGGACGTCAGGAAGGCGAAAGGAGCCATGAGCACCAGCAGTACCCACAGATGTGACAGGAAGACACGAGCCATTGGCGACCATGATGGACGAAGGATGAGAGGAAGAAGGCGGTTGAACGGAGGAGAGGATACCCGGGTCGGGAGTGGTGTGGTAAGTGGCTCCCGAGTCGGCGACCCAGTGTGGCCCGACAAGAGGTGTCGGAGTCATGGCGCTGAAAGAGGTGGCCAAGGCCGTCGGGTCCCAACCGACAGGCCCGAGTGAGACGCCGGTAGGTGGAGCCCCCGGAGACGCGGAGAGAGACCCCAGAGGGGCACAAGCGAGCATGGCCGCCGCCGGGCGAAGAAGCGCACCTCTGGGAGCCTGGAGAGGCCACATGGCCCGCGGCCATGGGTGTGGAAAGATGCCCAGGCCGCCGGGTCCCAACCGACAGGCCCACGCAAGGTGCCGGGAGGTGAATGCAAGGTGCCGGGAGGTGGAGGCCACAGGGGTGCGGAGGGAAACACCAGAGGAGCACCTCCGAGCATGGCCTCCGGCTGGCGAAGCTCACCGCTTCTACTTTGGCGGCGATGGCGGCCACCGCGGCCCCCCCAACCCCCACTCGGCTCGGAGGGAGGAGGGCCAAGAGGAGAAGCCCGGGCGGCGATGTGGGTGGCGGCGAGGGCGGAGGCCGCGCCAGGGAGGGGCACGCCGGTGCCCAGGCACGCGTCAGGCGGCCCCCCCAACCCTCGCTCAGCCCGGGCGGCGATGAGGGCGGTGGCGAGGGCGAAGGCAGCATCGCCAGGTAGGGGCGCGCCCGTGCCCGCTGCGTGTAGTCGAGAATCAGGCGGCACAGGGGGCGGTGCGACGTTCGCGCCGTGGCGGAGATGCCGCTGGGCTGGAGCACCCGCACCTATGCCTGGAGGGCGCGCTGGGCCCGCGCTCGCGCCAGGACTGACTGCGCCGGGGGCCGTGCCTGCGCGCAGCGAGGGAGGAGGAGGGAGAACGGCAGCCGCGGCCAGGAGGAGGGAGGCGGCGGCGGCGGCGCTGGGTGGAGCAGCCCCCTGCGGACGGGCAGGTGCACCCCATGGCGGGCGAGCGCCTGGCGCGGGCGCGGTTGGCAGGGCAACCTCCTCGTTCCCGGCATCAGCGCCGGCGCCAGGCGCGGCGGGCGTCCCCGCGGCCATGAGCAGGGGCACGTGCGCGGCCTGGCCGGCGGGCGCGGGCGCGGCCTGGTCTGCGGGCGCGTGTGCGGCCTGGCCTGCGGGCGGCGTCGCGGGTGGCCTGGCGCGCGTCGCGGCGTGGTCGGCGGACGCGGACGCTGCATGGCCAGCGGCGCGGGCCAGCGCATCCGGGCGGACTGTGGAGGGAGCAGCTGCGATCTGCGCCCAGGAGGAGCTGGACAGGGGAGGGAAGAAATGAAAATAGGTTGGGGAGGAAGGAGGAGGAGGGGGAGGAGCAGCCATGGCCGGCGGCGGCTTTCCTGCCGGCGGCGGCGGCTGGTGGCTGGGAGGGAGGGAAGGAGAGAACCCTAGCTGGATACCATGTTGGACAACTGATTTTCCATTCCTGGGCCATCCCTAACCAGGGTGGCCATATTGTTGCATACATGGGCCTCATGGGCCAAGCCACATGGGCCTGAATCACTCATACTCTAACAGTAGTAATTGTTTGTGTGCTTTGCTAACCTTCCGACAACGTCATCCTCTCAAGGCTGTTCCTAGACGAGTTCTCTGGCAAATTCTCCGCTATGATCATGCGGGACCACAGGAATAACAAGAGAGTTTTAGTTGTGCATTATTATTGTTTATTACTGCATGCTGATCAGAATTCAGAGATGGACATGATAGGATAGGATGACAGCATGACACGGTTCAAGTTGAAGAGCTAAGCCACTGACTGGCCTGAAGCTTTTCCTTGTGTTTTTCTGTGAATGGGCCTGCGCCGGACTTTCTTGCCGTTGTCGGATCTGTATACTGTCAGAAGTCTGCATCTTCGAAAAATAGTTTTAAATACAAGTTTGTTATTATACCAAGAGAAAATGTTAGATGTTAAGTGCTGATATGTGTTGGTCCGTAATTGTCGGTGCATCTGATACTTGTCCATCCGTTTTCTCTGTTTGAAATAAACAGAAGGTGGTGCATGCCCTATATATGGTTAATATGCTTGCACTATTCACTATTGTAAACAACTTGATGTCACATTATGTGTTGGTTCATCTTTAACGTAGCAATTAGCAACTGAATGTACATGTGGAACTGTATATGCTATGGAAGAAAAGAAAGGTAGCATTGAAAAGAAAAGATGCCTACCTGATACAATCTTCCTAAAGTGAACTTGTCATTTCCTGCTTGTAGTTTTGTAAGTGAGATCTGCAAGTCTCATATGACAAGATAGCGATATCCACTGTTAGCAACCACATTGAGCGGATCATGTGCTGCTTCTATTAAGTTTTTTCTATTAACAAAAAAAGGACTTGCTTGTTTCGTTGAGATCTTTTGGGGGGCTTTTGTTTCTAGTTCATCCTGGGATCACAACAATCCTTAAACCACTCATAGTGGCTATGTTATATGTCCTAGCCTCCGAGGTGAACTTGAGGTTTTGTTCTATCAGATTTGCTGTCAGAATTATGGATCTATCCTAAGCTTAAACTTTTAGTATGATTGTAGAGATGAAACGCCACCTCGACGCAACTTGAGGTTAACTTGAAGTTGAAATATGCTTTTATATTTTTTTTTAGGATGTTTGGAGATTGTAGTTAAATTAGACTGTGGAACACATGAAATCAGCTTAACTTTGCTAATTGATTTGGACTCTATTTCCAAGAGGATATGAACAATTAAAAATCTTTTTTTTTGTTTATGGTTCTGTCAACTTAATAGAAGCAAAGCTCTACTCGGATTAGGTTCTGTAGTGCAGAGTTTCAGATCTCTAGTGGTGTAGGCTGTAGGGCAAAGCAATCCAGTAATCTGATTGAAAATCTTAATTCTTGGTTTTGCATAGCACCTGGTGTATGTTCCTTAGTACTAGGTGTCATGCAAACCCTGTCCTGCATAGAGATTAATGCTTTGATTTTAGTTCCAACCACACATCATGCTCTTTGCAGGTTGTGCAGTCACATCAACAGGCAGAACTAGATTTGCATTAGCAAGGTTGGAGCACTTGTCAAGTGGAAAGGTGATTCTAGTTGTCTTTATTTATTTCCACAATGCACATTTCTGCAGTGTGCAAACCTGAGAATTAGATAAAGTTAGTATTGTCATTTGATTCTTGTAATTCTGGTCAGACATCATCATCTGGAGTAGAAAGATAATTACCTTCATTGTTTGGTTCTGTTGATGCTCCTATTTTATGGTACCCCATTAGTAAACTTTGGGTTCCCTTAGCTGGAGAATAATCAACTGAAAGCCTAAAATGCAATAGCTTAATTAATGCTTTTCAGGTGCTATTTAGAGTATTCATTCATGCATGTATTAGCAAGGCTGCTTCTGAAATTTAAGCATGCAAACATGTAGGCTTCAATCACATTTAGTCAACTGTGTATTCTGAATTAGGTTCAGTTTTTGGAGAGATCTTATTTACATTTGACTATAACACTAGATGAGAACCAGACCATGCTTGTTTAAGCTAGGCCTAAATTGCTTGAATCTAGACCTGAGAGATGTGATGCTAATAAACTGGTGTCAGGGGGGTATTGTGGTGCCTCCAGTTATGTCTTCAGACATTCAAGTCAGTGATCCAATAAGCTAAAGATTTTTGTTTTGGATTATGGATAATGTGGCTTGGCTTTCCTGAAAAAAAAATAAAGCGTCATATTCTGGTGCTGTATATTTCTGGTAGGATTTTGTTGTGGCAACTAGTGATTAAGGATAATTAAGCTTCTTGTCTTTAAATTTTATTTACAACAATAAGACTTTTATTTTCAATAACATTGCTTTCTTGCAGGAAAGGACTTGTGTATCTATGTCGAATTGTCGATGACTAAAGACGGGTGGAGATGGTGTTCAGTGTTTGTCGACCTCATATTTTTACTTGAACTTTTGGAAGTGATTGAACTAATTTTAGATGCATTAATAGCATTGATATGAGATTGTAAAGTAGGTTAATTTACTAAATATTCATCAAATGTTTGCTTTTATTGTTCTTTGAATTTTGTAAGTTTGGAATTATTTTGAGACATGCAGATACTTTTTCTGCCCATTCGCTTGTCTTATAAGCCGTATTTTTTCTACAGTGTTTTTCTCTCACGACAAATCAGCGAACAGTATTTTTAGTCATGACTTTTCATACCAGCGAACAAGAGTGCCTACTTTTATTTTCTTGCATGCAGGATTCAGTTGGTCATTGTTCTTTTTGTGCTCGAAAAGTAAATAATTAGCCGCAGGTGTCGGCAACCTGCTTGGTTGTTTACCACAAAGCACATTAACCAGGAGGACATTGCAGCAACAGCAGCACACCGCAAACTAGCGGTACCAAACGCAGACAGGGGACGGGGGAATGGTTGCGTCGGTACCCCGGGCTAGTCTGGCTCTGGCCCGTACCTCCAAAGGAGCCCTCATGTGAAAAAACTAGGGTAATGTAGTTTTTTTTGCTCGCGACAACGCAAGGGCATTTATTTACTGGTATAAGGAAAAAGGGTAAGAGAATTGGATTTCTAGATAGAAATCTCACAATTGATTATTTGGACACATCATATCGTTGGTGCTCAGTACTTCGGAGGTGTTTATAGGGTAGGGTTTACGTACGTGTGCTCATAGGGATGAGTATGCGTACATTATAAGTGTATGTGTAATTCTAAAAAAAGTTAGTAATGAGGACAACAGCTACAACAGGAAAAAAACAAAACTAAATTGCAGAAAGTTGCCGAGAAATGAGGAGCAAAGTTGGCGGTTTGCTCAAGTCAGGTGAAGCAGTTCCCTGATCTTTCAGAGTTTTAGTCATTGTTTTTGTTTCAAAGTTTTAGTCATTGCATGGGGGACTCCCACTCCCTATCGTCCAAGTTCCACAATTCATATTCCCACGCACTCCAAACCCTAACTCACAATTGTGGTGGAGTGACATGGCTGGCTGGTGCATCTAGGAGCATAGAGCGCCAAAGCGGCCTAATGTGGCATGCAAGAATGATAGTCAAATTTATATAACCGTGAATGAGTGGTGGCTAGAAATCTTCCTAACCGAATGGGCCCTCAGGCAATTTAGGTTAAATCGAAAAAATGTAGGTGTCGAGGTTACCGGTTTCCAATCTTATAATAAATGAAACCGATTAGGCACCAATTGTTGGAAACAGGAATTTTAAGAAATTGAATAAACCGAACCCAACTCTTGGTTTAAACTAATTGCTCGCTCCTTATCATACTGAACAAGTATCACTGGGTGGGAGGTATTTTTGTAGTGTACCAATTTGGAGTCATAATGTTGGTAATATTTTTCTATAAATTTAGTTAAATTTAAGATAGTTTAGTTTTGATCAGATGTTGAATTGAATTTTCTTTTTGAACGGAATGATGTGAGAATATGGTTATCGATCAAAACTCAAAAGTACATGGAGCATGTTCCAGAAAAAAAAAGAAAGAAAAATAAAAGTACATGCTGGTGGTACTTGAGGAGAATCTGCAAAAAGCGTGGCTTGTCTCCGTTTCTGAGGTGCTCGACTTGATCTTTTTTAGTGTAGCACTTTCATTTGTATGTAATAATTATTATTTAATTATAGATTAATTAAGTTAAAAAGATTTGTCTCACAAATTATAGATAAACAATGTAATTAGTTATTTTTTATTTATATTTAATGTTTGTCATAAAATTTAATATAATGGTGAATTTTGAAAAAGTTTTTTTGGCTTTTGGAAGGAACTAAACAAGGCTAAAAAACGGTTGTTGTCAAAAACAAAAGAAAAGGTGGCGAAGGAAAAGCCGCACGCACTTTGTACCTGTGTTAATAATTAATTGATTAATTATTAATTTTTCCTGAGAGTAATACTTGATCAATTGGTAGTAGTACTAGTAGTACCCAAAAAAAATAAAACGGAAGGGACGGACTGCCCCTCTCCTTCTCCGCGCACGTCGACGTCGTCCCGTCGTGGTCGTCTCCGATTCGCGTCCGCTGGGCCCGGAGGACACGCACACGCACGCGCTCTTGACTAGACCCGACGTCCCGTTCGTCCATGCATATCTGCCTGCCCCGCTCGGTTTTCCGTTACCAGCCGAACAACAACGCCCGCACCTGCCTGATTTGCCCACTTGCCACAACCACAAACACTTCTACAGCTTGGCGTGCGCGCTAATGTATGCCCCACCTTAACTGCTGAGGAGCTGAGGATTCATCCGATTAGAAGTTGTCGCAGAGGATGTCTAACGGTTTGCCATTCTAGTTTGACATTTGTGTTATTTGGTAAAAAAGTAAAAATTACTCCTCTAATAGTTTTGCAAACGGGTTTGCTACTTTAGTAAACTTGGCATTTGAGAGGCTTCCCTTGGCATATTTGGGAGTTGGCTTTTGGATTGGCAAACGCTTGTGGCCGGTTTTCCTGCGTCAATTCTGTGCGCGGCTTGGTCTGTTTGGCGCCGTTTCCTTCGTCGGAGGGAGTCCTCGCGCCAAATAGAGTCCGCGCCGCTATTGGTTTGCCGCGACTCAAAGACGCAGATCGAGTCTGCTACGTCGTCCCTCCTTGAACGCGATTGAAATACGCTGATCGAGTCTGCTACTTCCACCAAGAACGGTATGCATCACGATGAAGATGAAGGCGACGACGGACGCAAACCTGCGACTACGAGCGGCGGCGCCTCCGTTCGCGCGAAGGGAAACACGCGCGTGTGACAGAAAGACGCGCGCAAAGATTTGGCTGGGTCCACTAGGTAATTGCCAAGTCCAAAATGCCAAACCATTGGGGATGACCATATTTTCTCCTTTGCATTTGCAATTAGGAGTTGGCAAACAATAACAAATGTCAAACCAAAATTGCCAAACCATTGGAGGTGCTTTAAGATTTGACGAATCCTTATATTTTTTTTAAGAGTTAGCACAGCTCTCCGCAGTTTCCGCTTTCTCTTCTCTGTTTACTGCAGTGCACTGTGGAGCATCGTGGTGAATCACGTTAAATGAATTGTTAGGAGGCGGGTAGGAGAAGGCCAATGAAGACACGTTCTTTAAGGGTTCACCGGCTTGCCGAAACCATTTAGGTATAGTAAATTGCTATGTACTCCACAGTGACAAAGAAGATTTCCGATGGAACTGAAAGAGGAAATTAAGGCCCCTTTTTAAGTTCCGAAAAGTTTTTAGATTTAGGTACGGTAGTATTTTTGTTTTATTTGGCAATTAGTGTTCAATAATTTAAAAAATTTATTTTGTAATTTATAGATAAACTGTATAATTAATTTTTATTTTTTCATACATTTAATGCTCTATGTATGTTTTTTAAGATTTGATATGATGAGCGAAAAAAATTTTAGACGTGAAACTATAAGTCGGTCATCACTCGTGATCCACTACCACATCTAGGAATACTTGTGTGTATGGCAGGGGAGCTGGGCTCCACTCACCTCTCATTTCTGAACCAGCAGCTAGCAGAGACGCAGTCAGTCAAATCTTGGATTGGATCGCGATCTCTCTCGCGCTTTCCACAAAAATTCCATATCTCCAGGGCCTTGTTTAGTTTCCAGAAAATTTTGCAAAATTTTTCATATTCCCCATCACATCGAATCTTTAGACGCATGCATGAAGTATTAAATATAGACGAAAATAAAAACTAATTGCACAGTTTGGTCGAAATTGATGAGACGAATCTTTTGAGCCTAGTTAGACCATAATTGGACAATATTTGTCAAATACAAACGAAAGTGCTACAGTGTCGATTTCCCAAAATTTTTCGGAACTAAACAAGGCCCAGGTTGACCGGCCATCTGATTGACTGCCAATTAATTCTGTAGCGGCAGATGACCGTGTACGGCGAGACTGAAGCTGAATGGTAGTAATAGGACGGTGTATAGACACTACTGTACGTAGCACATACTCCCTCCGTCCCAAAATAAGTGTCGTTTACGCTTCTCGAAAAATAACTTTAACTAAATATATAGTAAAAAAATATTAATACTTATAGTATATAATTAGTATCATTGGAAAGATATTTAAGTCTAGTTTTTTAATAAATTTATTTAGAAATATAAATATGGTACATATTTTCTATAAATTGAGTCAAAGTTGTGGCACGAAAACCCAAAACGACGTTCTTTTTTGGAACGGAGGGAGTAGGCATGGAAAACTGGAAAGCAGACGAAGACCGTTCCCTTTTAATCAAGCATTAGGCCTTCTTCTGTTACTGTGGCCGAAGCCGAACACGTACAGCTCGTTACGCGTACGCGCTAGAGATTAGAGAATTCGCCTTTTTCGAGTTTCTAGAAATGCCGCAGTCAAATATTTGATGAACCGGCCCATTTCGTTTGTTTGGCGCTCGATCCAAAAGTTAACAAGAATCACGGCATCAACAGGTAATAAAGAAACAGCACGACGCGAAACTAGCTATTTGGCAGAAAAGCTGCAGCGTGAAGAAACTGCTCAGAAATGAGGCCGGCTGCTGCTCGATCGATCGGGCTTGTCATGCTGTCGTCGTCATGGACTCACGACTCATGGCACGACTCACGACTCTGCTCCCGATTCATGTTGGTGGTGTCGAGCTCCATTGCGGCTGCTGCAGCAGCATGCGCCATTCAGGCCTTGCTCAGTTCGCAAAAACTTTTGTTTTGACTACCGTAGCATTTCGTTTTTATTTGACAAACATTGTCCAATTATGGAGTAACTAGACTTAAAAGATTCCTCTCACAAATTACAGGTAAACTGTACAGTTAGTTTTTATTTTTATCTATATTTAATGCTCTATGCATGCGACCAAAGATTCGATGTGACAGAGAATCTTAAAAATTTTTGCGAGCCAGTGTGGATGCAAATGCAACAGGTGTGTGGGTGGTTGCGCTGCGCGCGGCAGCTTCGGTGAAACTGCGCATGCCTGCCTGCCTGCCCGTGCATCGTCCACGGTCGGGTCCATGCATGCTCGATCCGTGGAGCTGTGCCAACGAATTACGGGGCACGCACGCATCCAACTTTGTCCGGCAGCCTCTCTCTCTCATCTCTCGTCTTGGCCAGATTTTCTTCTACTTCTCCTTCTTTTTTGACGAGTGGAAAATTGAAAACTAGGCCTTGTTTAGTTCACTCCGAAATCCAAAAAATTTTCAAAATTCTCTATCACATCGAATCTTGCGGCACATGCATGAAACATTAAATATAGACGAAAACAAAAACTAATTACACAGTTTAGCTGTAAATCACGAGACGAATCTTTCGATCCTAATTAGTCTATAAATTAAATAATATTTATCACAAACAAACGAAAGTGCTCCAGTACCGAAAACTTTTCACTTTTCGGAACTAAACAAAGCTCTAGCTTAATTTGCACGGAATTTCGGGCAGGCCGACCTCTCTACGTAAACGTACGTACGTTGACTGGAAAATGGTCGGCTGACTGTCACGCTTGTCTTTGCATGCACGTACTACAGCAGCTGCATGCGCGGCGCATCGTGGATCAACAACTTGGATTTGCGGCGTACGGTCAGGGGAATTAAACTAGCTAGTAGTGCTAGTACTAAGACCTTGTTTAGTTTACCTCAAAATTCAAAAAATTTGCAAAATTTTCCATCATATCAAATCTTGTCATACACACATGGAGCACTAAATATAGATAAAAATAAAAACTAATTGCACAGTTTGTCTGTAATTTACGAGACAAATCTTTTGAGCCTAAATAGTCTATAGTTGGACAATAATTGTCTAATAAAAATAAAAGTGTTGCAGCGTCAAAGTCCAAAAACTTTTCACAACTAAACAAGACCTAGATCGGAGCAGCATATTGTGTCATATAGCATTTCTATATATATATACTCCCTCCGTCTACGAAAGAGTCAATTTCTAGAGTTGTCCTAAGTCAAACTTTTTAAACTTTGACCAAAGTTCTAGAAAAAAATGCTAAGATTTATAGTATCAAATTAGTATTATTAGATTCATCATAGAATATATTTTCATATAATGTGTATTTTATATTATAGATGTTGTTACTCTTTTCTATAAAGTTAGTCAAACTTTAAAAAGTTTGACCGGCACGGATCCTAGGAATTGATTCTTTCGGGGACGGAGGGAGTATATATATACAGGGATTAACGTACATCATGATTAACGTGCTAGTATATGTAATGCTAATGCTGTAATGCTGATGAAGAAAAGCAAATAATTAACGTGCTAGTATATATGTTGTACCCAAACAATACTGTGCCGCCGATTCCAACACGTCGTCCAGCTACTTCAACAGTTATAGGTAAATTATATCAGAAGTTGCTTGGCAGAAAAGTTATAGTTAAAATTACTTTTCGTTGATTTATTATGAGAGAAAACACCGTTTAATGACTAATAGATTTGACAGATAAGTTGAAAGTAACATAATTACATAACTCTAAAAAGTTTTGCAGTATTATGAAACCGCGCCGCAGCGAAATGCGCTACGAACGAATAAAGTTTGGCCGGCTAGATAATTAACCGCTTTATTTACGAGCGAGCGAGGTCAAGCCGTCAAGCTCACCTCCGTGATCTTTATTTCAGTCATTGCACGATTCTGAATTAGTTTATGTACTGGCATGACCTAACTACGACCACCAGAGAATTCTTTATTAGTACTACAAGTGAAACGTAGACAAACCACACTGTACAATGGGATGGAGACTGTACATTTTAGGAAGCTACCGGGCAAAGATCACAAGCCCGCTAGCTGCCTGGCAGTATTCATCTGTTATATACACGCTACGCCCCATGTACGTGCTAATATTTGTCGCAAAAAAAAAAAAGTACGTGCTAATATTATCCTTATCAGTCAAACTAAAGACAACGATCATATATATAGTCCAATTCAAGAGGTTAAACTGCAACTATATAACCTGTTTTTTCTCTATATCTGTGGATCAATTGCATCAATAGTTACGTGGACTCCAATGTGCAATTTCTTCCCGTGTGTACTATATGTTCTTATTATATTTTTAGCAATTTGTCAAATGAAATACGTACATATACAAGTCACTCACGTACAAGAAGTACCACTACAAGTGGGCTTGGTGATCGGTGCATATGGATCAGAAAGTCAATCAATTTTTAATATTACCAACTGCCTTTCAATCCAATCGAACAATTATTATTCGTCCGGTCATCATCACCATTAATACGGTCGACATCCCAATAGAATGTGGCTGCTATTTTTCGTCTCTCTCCGCTGTACCTCTGCTGTCTGCAACACTCTCATCAATACGGCTGCTGGACTCAACGGCAGTCGGCAGGTACGGTGGGTCACCGTCTTACCGCTCGTCACTCTCTAAAATAAAAATATAATTTACTCAAACCATAATTGTACTCACTCCGTATTATTAAATATTGTTTTTTATTTTTAAAATTTTTATTGATCTTTCTCTTTATTCAAATTTTTTTATATAAATAATAAAATAAATAAATTATTATTAAGTATCTCTAATAATAAAAGTATATCATAACAAAATAAATAATATTTATATAAAGTTGAATAAAACGAACAGCCAAATAAAAAGTCTAAAAATAAAAAACGACATTTTAGGGAGTAAGTTACTTTCTCACGTTTGATGGGTGACTTATACTAAGTGAGTATATTATAAAAACATATTTTATATTGTATTTAATGATAGGGGCTTAAGCATTTCTACCTCCTATTTTGAAGCCTATTTATGATTTTGTCCTTATTTTTTTTAACTTTTTTATTTTAACCCTGCAATTTTTTAAACGAAAGAAGGCTTTACCCCTGGTCTGTTAAGTTCCTCTAACAATGTTTACTTTTGGATAAAAGGACAACTTTGCTCATGTGTTTATTGTTATTTGTGTTTTTACCCTTAGTTTCAGATAGCAAGTTGACATTTTTATACATAATTTTTAGAAAAGATTGACAACATTTCAGCTGACAATATCACACAACTAGTACATATAAAACCAGATCCATGTAACATATCATCATAGTATCACAATAGAAGCCAACATACAAGTCCAAATGACATATGAACACTAACATGGTCTAAATGACATGTAAAACAAAAGTAGGAGCTACTAGTGAGTTCCCTAGGCAACTAGAGTACATGTGAAGCATCGAAACCTAACAAAGTAGAAAGCCTCCTAAAAGTTGCTCCCCTTTCCCTACTTCCTCTTCCCCTTCTTGAAGCACTTGCACTTTATATGAAAAAAGAGAAGAATTATGTTAGTAAAGTTACTAAAATATGTAGTAAAGTGAAGCAATGCTGGCTTGTCTTACTTCGTCTCATTGTTGGCCTCTGTTAACCCTCTTCCTCTTCCCCTTCCAGTTAATGTTTGTTAGAAAAAATGTTAGTACAAGTAAATATGAATAATTAGGACAAATAAATGAAATTATGCAGCAATGCATGTATAACAAACATTGGGTCATTGTTTCCTTGTCGTGATCCATCTTGTGATGTTGACTATCTCCTATTTTGACTAGTTGTAGGACCTCCTTGTCAAGTCTTAGCTATATGTCCTAGTTCATTACATTCACAACACATCTTTCTTTTCTTACTAGTGACAACTACATCATGTGGCTTGATCCTAGATTTTCTTGGCCTCCCAGGTTTTCTTCTCATTTTGGGTTTTTTGATTAGCCTAAATCAGCATGAGGCCATTGATCTTTGGATATCATTGGATTAAATTTACTTGCATTTGCCTTTATGAACTTATCAATAGAGAAGTATTCATGGATAAATTCATCCATCTGTACCTCCCTACTTATCTTTGCAATGAAAGCCAAAGCATGGCTTCATGGTTTTCTAGTCACTTGTCAAGCCTGACAGCTACAAGTCTTTTCATCCAAGTTCATTGCATGCCTGAATCTATTCACACTTACTTTAGCTTTTGCAGGCTCACACATGAGAACCTCATGGTCTTTGATACTCTTTATGTTTTAGCATACAAATTACTGATAATAGCTAGGATTATAATGCCTGAGATATTAGTAACAATCTTGGACATCAAAACAAACTTCTTAATGACCATTTGTCTAATATGGTAAAGCATTTTTATAATCTGAAAGTCCTTTTTTTGACATCGAGCTATTAAAAGATTCAGCGAGATTGTTATTGATATAGTCTACCTTGCAGTCTTTATCGAATTTGCTTCTACTCCACACATGTGGATAATTTTTGTCCAACCATTCAATGGCTTCAGGATCCTTCTCCTGTATTTTCCCTAGGAAGTAGTTAAACATAGAAATTATGAAGCTCTTGGGGGCACACCACATAATATTGCCATAAAGATCACCACGGTAACTTTTCTTTATGTTATTCTATAAATGTCTCATACATTTTGTATGCTCTACTCCAGGATACATATCTTCCATGGCATTTTGTATTCCCTTCCTAGCATCTATGCTAAGGACCCCCACAAGCAGTGCTCAACAATAAAATCAACTAGCTGCAGCAGCCCAAAGCTATGTTTTGGGACATAGTAGGGGAAAAAGGAGTTTCATTTCAAAAAAAAGAGGATAAAATCAGTTTAGTGTCATAAATCTTGACATTATTTACTATGTTTGTTTAAACTTTAAAATATTTATTTATTTTAAGATAACTTTAGAAATTAATTTATTTGAGAGGGTGATTTTAAGTCATACTATATTTGACTATTATAGCAGTGGTAGACACGTGAATGCTATGGTTTTAAAAGTTATTAAGGATCCCCTAAAATTCCTTATAGTTTAGACTAAATTTTCTATGCTTCTATACTTTATAGTTTTAGATGGTTTGACACACCAATTTTTTGTGACACTAAAAATTAAAGAACTTTACTTTTGGAAAAACCTTGATTACCAAATAAACCTATGATATGTGAGCCACTTCAAAAGAAAAGTTTAGCATGCCAAATAAGATGCAGGTAGCAAGCAAATATCTACTCCCTCCGTTCTAAAATAAAAGATGTACTCTCTCCATATAGAAAAAAGAAAGATGTTTAGGACATGAGTATGATTACCAAGGGATGATTAATGATGATTAGTTTTTCTGTCTTACCATTATTAAATAGAGATGAGGGTGGCACTATACAACAATCCATCATAGGCTCTGTTTAGATTGGAGATGAAAAATTTTTAGGTGTCACATCAGATGTGTCGGAAGGATGTCAGGAGGGGTTTTAGAAACTAATAAAAAAATTACATAGCTCGTCTGGAAACTACAAGACAAATCTATTAAGTATAATTAATCTATCATTAGCACATGTGGGTTACTGTAGCACTTAAGGCTAATCATGGACTAGCTAAGCTTAAAAGATTCGTCTCGCAATTTTCAACCAAATTGTGTAATTAGTTTATTTTTTATCTACATTTAATGTTCTATGCATATGTCTAACGATTCGATGAGATTGATGAAAATTTTTTGGGTGGGAAACTAAACAGACCGGCCAGCAAAAGCTCCGCACACATGCAACATTTAGGACGGCCGAGTCTTGGAATTCGTATACACACATGCAACATTTAGTATGAATTCTGGGCTTAGACATATTTACACCCACGCCCAAATTTGCTAGCTCAAATTTACATCTACGCCCATACCTCTTAGGGCGTCCGCAATGGTGTTCAAATTGCTAGCTATTTTCTCTTAGGAAGAATATTATTGGCTCTCTATAGCAATTTGCAAATAGCTAGCTTAGAAAGTCGCTAGCTATTAGGAAGTAGCTAGCTATTGTAGAGAGTATTGTGAGAGAGTTATTTCTAGAAGATCGTGCTAGATTAGCTATTTATGAGTCGCTAGCTATTAGGAAGTCGCTAGCTATTTGATCTCTCTCCTCGATAGCCAATGAGAGTGCTACGTTTTTATTATTTTTATACATCATCTCGCTAGCTATTTGTAAAGTGCTATTGAGAGCCAATAGAATTCTTCCTGGCTAGCTATTTGATAACTATTGCGGATGACCTTACCCTCTATGGATATAGAAGTGTCCCGCACCCTCTATCCATGGGCACATCTACCAACATGCAAGACATCAAAATAGGTATCAACTCAATAGAAATATGCATCAATAGCTATCAACTCAATAAAAAAACTATCATACATGGATGATGAGCGGATGTGGTGGTGCCCACACCTATGAGCTTTGCAGTAAATTGGATAAGTTAATTTTCTCCTTTGTCTTACTGCTGGAGGGTGCTTTCTATTTAGGATGGAATACCTTACATAGTGTCACGTGCCAAGTTAAGGCGCCAACCAAACAACTATTAAGAATAAATGTTGGACTCTTGTGTTCCTATCACCACTAGGTGAAGTTATCATAATCTAGCTTGTATAAAATCTATAAAAAAATATATGAAAATATTCCAAAGTCGTGAATGTATGACCTAGCACGGTAACTCCTCTAACTAGGCACCAACATGGAAATCGCAGTGATGTTGCCACATGACATAGTTTTTTTACTCCCCTCGTTCCATTTTGTTTGACATTTTGACTTTGATGGTCTCTATCGCAGAGAAATGTAGCGTTACACCTCCACTCCTCCAGTAAAATATTTGGACTCAGACAATGCACGTGCATCTAATGGAATGTCTCGTAATACTGCGGTACTAGAGCATTATAGCTAGAGTCAAAGAATTGTTGGATGACGTTGCAACTCGCGGACTCACCAAGCAAGATGATTAAGTAAAAAAAATATTACTAGATCATAGCAGCCAGCATGACAGGGATAGTTTCTACTACTGTACCGTATGATGATATTGAGTTGTTGGTGGTGATACTAAGAGATCAAAGCGGACTGGATCGAGTCAGAGCAAGATAATGTTACACATATTCAGATGTGAATACAGATTCTTTCAAAGAGAGAAATGCTACGTAATAGTAGGATGTCGAAAACGGTATATATAGAACGTGGTGTCAGCGGATATGAATTCCATATCCTATTTGCATCTACACAATCAATTTTTGGTTATCCATTAAAAATTCTTTTCTATATCCTTAAAATTTAGATTCAGTAAGAACCTACTACTAGAGAAATTCTAGACCACTTTCACACGTCTACCATATGGCCTCCACTCCTACTCTACGAGAGCAGCTAATTTTCATTTCTCAACAGCACACAACGATGATTTTGTACTTCACCCCTTAGCTGACATGGAGATAGAGGCGACAAATAGATCTGCTTACTCTCTCTTTCTTTTTTATCGCTCGTTTTTCGAGGAGTCAAACATATTCAATTTTTGACCAAATATATATACATAAAAATATTAGTATTTATAATATATAATTAATATCATTAAATAGATCGTTGAAACTATTTTCATACAGTCAATTTATCTAAAGATATACAAGTGTTGCTAATATTTATACAAGCCTAGTTAAATTTAAGAAAGTTTGACTAGCATGAATACCATAGTGACATTTAAGAAGGGACAAAAGGAGTACTCCCTCCGTATACGATTTAGAAGTAATTTTGGATAAGGTTTTGGTCAAACATTGGTTTTATAAATCATCAAAAACTTTAAAATTATTGAGTTTGCAATGTAAAAATTATATGAATAGATTTGTCTTGAAAATACTTTCATAAAAATATACATATATCATTTTTCCCTAAATATTATTATAAAAATAAGAGATCAAAGTTATGTTTTGGAGACCGTGTCGCTGTCGTGAACGACTTCTAAATCTATACGGAGTATACATCAGCTTGATTTAGAGCACTCCCAATGCTAGAAACTACATATAGTTTCTATACCTATTAATTTCTATAGACACTATGTATAAAAACTATAGCCCCAATGGATAGTTTCTATACAATAATTTGTTATCCAATCACATACATTCTCTCTCCATTCTCAACCAATCATATCACTTCATGTCTTGGATCTCGCGTAGACATGGTTTCTAGTATGTTGGACCCAATTTCTATGATTTTTACTCTCTCTTCAATAACTACCTTGCTACATCAGCAAAATGCTTAAGTGGCACCATAATTAATGTCTATAGAGACTATAATAGTTTCTACATTGGGAGTGCCTTTACATGTGTCCGCATAGACATTTTTGCCGTTTCATCTATCGCTGAACGCCCAAAAACATCACCATGGCATTAAGAAAGGTAAATTGTGACGTGTGGAAGTGTGGGATCCGATGACAATTGGGAATTAAGAAAAAAAAGGTACATTGGCTTTGGACATAATAATGCATATCCTAGTAATAAAGTGGTAAACAAGATGTACTACACATATACTGATGGATGTCCTCATATCGATGATCCTTGAAATATGCTTTGGATTGGTTTAATAAAAGAATCGACGTACGAAATCTGATATATGTAATAGAGATATGAAAACCAAAGAAAAGTCCAACCTCTTGTTGGCAGGCTGAAGAGATTTTTTTAAGTAGTAGCTGTACCAAGACGCAAAGCATCATATACTCGTGCTATAATGTACTGTATATACATAACTAAATCAAAATTAATAGACAAGATGCTCAGGGGGGGGCTATATGTCAACGCCGTCGTCTAACTATAAATATATTAGAAAAATATGGTAGCCGTAGGCCGTAGCTAGACATGTATATGTTTTTTTTGAAAGAAGACATATCTTTGAAGACTGGCATTATAATTTGCTAAATAAGAGATATGTCATCTTGTCCTTTGTCATTAATTCGTGTGAGCCCCACATGGTAGTGAGATATCAATGGCATTATCTCAAACTTTGCAAAGTTATAATGGCTCTGTTCAAAAATATAAAATGATATGTGAAGCATTTTCCTTGAGTATTTTTTTTTATGAACCAGCACTGGTCGTTCCAATTTGTTTTGATAGAGAAGAGAGTGACAAATGCTCATGAAAAGGCCATAAAAACAGAGAGGAAAATCAAAGTATGTACAAAGTTACCTTGTCTTGTATAAAGACGCCAAAAGTTCATGAGAAGAATGAGGGACTCGAGCACTCCCGTCAAGTTGTGCAGCCTCATACCAACAAGTCTGTTTACTTGACACAAAAGTCATGGTTGAAATTAAAGCATTGCTCATTAGAGATGTGCGTTCACAGTGTTTGAAGCTGAGGCCTTGTTTAGTTCTAAAATTTTTTGCAAAATCGACACTGTAGCACTTTCGTTTGTATTTGACAAAAATTGTCCAATCATGTACTAACTAGGCTCAAAAGATTCGTCTCGTCAATTTCGACTAAACTGTGCAATTAGTTTTTATTTTCATCTATATTTAATACTCCATGCATGCGTCTAAAGATTCGATGTGACGGGAAATCTGAAAAATTTTGCAAAATTTTTTGGAACTAAACAAGGCCTGAAGATGTGCGTGTACATGCTCCATGGTAATACGACGTCACAGACATACACACACTGCGGTGGGTAAACTCCGGGTCCAGCAGCGTAGCGGATGAAACCAAAAAATGACTTTTTACTGGCAACTGGTGGCGGCACCAGCTAGCTCGGCAGCGGTAAACACCGTGTCCGCCCGTGTGTACTTGTCGACGCACGAGGACGAGCGCGAGGACTGACTGACTACACCACACCGTGTTTCCGTGGGTGATCTCGTTCAACCAGCCCAAGCCAATAGAAGCCGAGCATCCCTGTCGTGCAGTACGGATACGACATTTGCTGCGCCAAGAAGAAGCCGACCTTTCTACTTGCATTCTCCAGCCCACAGGCCACTTGCAGCTTGCCGCCAAAACAAAGGGTGCGGTGCCCAAAACTGCTGACCACCCCTACCCGTACCCTACCCTACCCAGGGGAAGGGGAAGGGGAAGGGGAAGGGGGGTGACGTCGGAGACTAGGCACGCAGGGACGCGGTGCCTTCGTCGACTCGTCGTCGTCCATCCTTCTCCCTTCCCCCCGCTCGCGCGGCAACGACCGGTCGCTCGGTCTCCGTCGTCGTCGTCTTCCTTCCTCCTCCAATCCTCCCCCTCCCTCCGCATCCGCAACGCACAACTTGGACTCGTGCACCTCTGCTCTCCCCTCCGCTCCGCCGTATTGTATATATAGGCGCCCCCGTCCGCGCTTGGAGTAGCACGGATCAACCATCAAACAGCTACCTGAACCCGCAGAGGCGGCCGGCGCGCGCACGCAGATTTTTAGTTTAGTTTTAGTTTCTTCTCCAGCTCTCCTCCGGCGACGGCGGAACTGTCTCTGCAGCAGCAGGCGCAGGGAGGGATGACTCTGAGGCTGCTCACCACCACAGAGCGCAACCATCTTCTCTCCCCGAAGCCACAGAGCCCCCGGGATGCCGCCCTGTCGCTGCTGAGGTCACCCAGGCTGTCCTGCGGTGGTACTGGTAGCCCCAAGCCCAAGAGCGCCAAGATGGCGCACGGCGGCCTGGAGCGCTCGCTCAGCTTCAAGAACTGGGAGGCGTCAACGGAGGCGGCGGCGGCCAGCCGGGGCGGCGGCGGCATCAACGGCACGCGCCCGGGCACCCTGGCCCTGCAGCAGCAGCAGCAGCAGAGCCCCCGGCGCGTTTCCCCGCAGGCGCAGGCCATGATCGAGTACATCTCCCCTCGCCCCCGCGTGGAGCTGGACCAGGCGGCCACCAAGCTGCAGAAGATCTACAAGGGCCTCCGCACCCGCCGCAACCTCGCCGACGGCGCCATCATCGCCGAGGAGCTCTGGTGGAAGACGGTCGACTCCGTCTACCTCAACATCAAGTCCATCTCCTTCTTCCACGAGGACAAGCAGGAGACCGCCGCGTCCCGGTGGTCCAGGGCCGGCAAGAGGATCGCCAAGGTCGGCAAGGGTCTCTCCAAGGACGACAAGGCGCAGAAGCTCGCTCTCCAGCACTGGCTCGAAGCTGTAAGCATAAGCACCTGATCTGATTTGATTGTCTCTTGGATTAACTATTAACTCCAACTCCAATCAATCATCTAATCATCCTCATCCTCATCTTCTGTTTGTACGTTCTTCAGATTGACCCGCGCCACCGGTACGGCCACAACCTGCACCTCTACTACGACATCTGGTCGGCCAGCTCCAGCTGCGAGCCCTTCTTCTACTGGCTGGATGTGGGCAGCGGCAGGGACCTGCACCACCACAAGTGCCCACGGAGCAAGCTCAACTCGCAGCTCATCATGTACCTCGGACCAGTGGAGAGGGCGGCGTACGAGGTCGTCGTGGAGGAAGGCCGGCTGCTGTACAAGCAGAGCGGAGACCTGGTGACCACGAACGAGGAGTCCAAGTGGATCTTCGTGCTCAGCACCAGCAGGTCGCTCTACGTCGGCCAGAAGCGCAAGGGCAAGTTCCAGCACTCGAGCTTCCTGTCCGGCGCCGCCACCTCCGCCGCCGGCAGGCTCGTCGCCAAGGAGGGCGTCCTCAAGGCCATATGGCCCTACAGCGGCCACTACCTCCCCACCGAGGAGAACTTCAGGGAGTTCATCACTTTCCTTGAGGAAAACAACGTCGACCTCGCAAATGTCAAGCGGTGCTCCGTGGACGACGACGAGTACCCGTCGTTCAAGAAGCCGGCGGCGGCGGCGGCAGAGGAGGCCGCCCCAGTGGCCAGCACCGAAGAAGGCGATGCACACGCTGAGGCTGAGGCCGAGCAACCACCAGTGGTGGAGCTGCCCGCGGTGGACATCGTGAAGGAGGAGGCCACGGACGTGCAGGAGCCGGCGAAGATGATGATGGCCAGCCGGCGGCCGTCGTTCAAGTGGTCGACGCCGACGGGCGCGCGCATCGGGTGCCTGCAGAACTACCCGGCCGACGTGCAGAGCATGGCGCTGGAGCAGGTCAACCTGTCGCCGAGGGTGGCGGTGGCGCCGTCGCCGAGGCTGCCCATCCCGTCGCCGCGCCCCAGCCCCAAGATCAGGCTGTCGCCCAACCTGCACTACATGGGGTGCCCCACCCCGACGGCCACGGGCGGCGCCGCCGCCACCACCACCACCACCACCAGCAGGCTCGCGATCCCGAGCCCGGCGGCCAGGCGCTCGTCGCCCAAGCAGCACTTCATGGGCTTCCACACGCCCGCCGTGGCGCTCACGCTCCCCAAGCACAAGGCGGCCAAGTGATGTGCTGCGAATTCATTGACACGAAGGAAAGGAGGGTTAACAATTTTGTTGGTTGGTTGCTTCGATTTGATTTGTTGTATGTAAACAAACATGTGTTTAGGTTGCGTTCTCTGATCGATCGGGTACCATTCTTTTGTACGTTTCTTCATCATCGTCTTTTTGACTTGTTCATCAGTGCACAAGCTCTGCGTGCACACTACTGTACAAGTCTAGTAGCACAGGCTGCAAGGCCTGTGTCTGTAACCTGAACCTGCAGTTTCTCAAGAGAAATGTAGCACTGACTGCAAGTTCCTTTTTGAATAAAAGAATTTGTTATTATGAATATGAGCATCGGTGTTAAAGTAACCGGCACAAATATTTCGTGCTTTCATTTTTCTTATGTGTTTTCTACAACAAATCTCTTGTCTGGATGCAGGTGTACTCACTTTAATCTATATGTGTTAGTTTAATTTCATTCTAATTCACTGACACATATGTAGATTGAGATGAATACACCTGAGTTTTGTGCATAAATAAAGATGAAAGTACATACAGCACTCCTAAACGGCAAAGGTGAACAGATGTCAAAACCTGTCAAAAGGTAAAAAGGGCGAAATCTCGGAAGAAGGTCAATGTCGAGTATAGAAGATTGGAAATCCGCAGGAAAATGGACAGGCGACGAAACCCCGGCGCCCGGATGCGTGTTTCTGACCTTTTGTTCGTTCCTTTCGGCTGACGTTTCGCGTCTTGGAGATGGAATTATGCTTTGTTGTGAGTACAGCTTGCGTTTTGACTCGCGCAAGTCCACTTTCAGAACCAGAGGAGCTAAACTTAAAATTCAATATATCACAAGTCTCCTTCCCGTGTCTGCTGCAATTTGTTCCAGTTGCATCTGATATTTGGAGCAGGACATTTCTGAAACTGAAACCAGGGGAGCTGTAGAGCCCCTGGTCCACGGTCTCTATAGTGTGGTGTCGGATTGGACTCTTTTAGACAATTAATTAGTTAGTAGGATATTGGATATTAGTAAAGTCCATTTTCCAACCACTAACAGTCCGATTTTTCATCATCATACTACAAAAACAGATACTAAGCACTCTCTAACTATCAAAAATCGTATAAGACTGAAAGTACTATTCCTGATTTATTATGAGAGAAAAACACCGTTGATTAGCAGAAAAAGTACAGCTTATAAGACAAGTGAAGCCCCACGAACAGTTTCACCTTGCTTTCATCTCACGTGGTATTGATTTTGACACGTTAGCTAATGCTTTCAAAATTAACTGTTCTAAAAAGTCATGACTGAAAGTACGGTTCGCTGAGCGAACGGAGGCTACAAGATAACTGTTCATGACAGCCGGAGGTTGAACATAGAATTATGCTACACCTGAAAAAAAAAATTATACCATTTCTTTATGTCCATTTAAATTTGACTTCAGCAAACTTTTTTTTTTACTTTTGACAATGAATGTCTAAAATTGTAAAACTAATTGCTTTATGAACATATGGTTTTTGTAAATACAAAACTGATGTTATTAGACTTATAGTTAGAATTACTAGTGATTTTTATTTATATCAATATGAATCTAATGCTACTTTGACCGACAACAACTCTATATTACTATTAATATAGAATCTATTCTTTCTATTTAAATTACAATGATAAGTATTTTTTTTCCATATGAATCTAATACCATCAATTCTATATTATAGAAAATTATGCGTCACGGCAGATTGTTGTCTAATTTTGGGTATTCATTATCAAAAGTAATAAAACTTCTACAACTTCGGATGAATCTAAATGGACTTTAAAAAATGCATTAGGAAAAATAGATGTAACACGATTCTAATATTCTATTAAGGTGAAGCATAGATTTCAAACTCTAATGATTATGATATTTCAACTTTTAACCTTCAGTTTTGAAACCATTAGCTGTCGTGTCACAATTGCTCTATGCAACCACCACGTGGGACGGAAAATATGAGTGGAGTCGCAAAAGGGTCAATAGTTAGGAAGTGTCCAATGTCCAAATTTTTAGTTTTTTGTTGAAAATTGAACTAGTTAAAAGTCCAAAAATAGAGGTTATTCTTATGATAGTTTATATATTATTTATTGTCCTATTCTGCTAGTCTATGAGGCCTCATTTTAGACTTTGCACAGGCCTCGGTTAAGGGAGGATGACCCTGGATCCAATAGCGCGGAAAGATATATACACATCCAATGTACAAGAAAAGAGAAAAGTATAAAATGACTGGGGTAATTTAAAAATAGACTGAGATTTCTGATGTAAAATTGTCTTATGACCTTTAGGAGTGAACAGTGAGAATGATTGAAGAAAACGAACAGATTGCTCCCAATATTTTTTATTGACTTGAAAAACTCATTGATTTACTAATTATTTTTTTAACTATTGGAGAGCAAGCTCTTACAAAGATAGTTGTATTATATTTAATAATGCCACCGGTAGGAAATATATCAATAGGTATATTATATTGAGATATTTTTCTACATATGACAATATGTTGAATGTTTTAATATTCTTTACGTGGTCACTTTGATTTATTTTTTAATAATTATTCATAAGGTAATTCCTAGTCCCATGCGAATTCTTTTATTATCCAAATACTAAAATAATTGATGCCATGCTAGACTTTGTTGCAGTAACAAGGAGCTTAATTGGTTCTAAATTCTAAAGTACCACTCCCGTTCTAGAAAGAATGTAATTCTAGCACAATGACACGTTTTAGTACCTCAAGTTTAACCAATTATATATAAACAATTATTAATATTTATGAGGTCAAATAAATAATGTTAGATTAATTATGAATACTATTTACTAGAAACTCAGTCAAATATAAATAGATTTATGTGGCACATAACCCATAGTTGTACTTTTTTTTGGAATAGAGATAGTATGATTTGTTAGTGTTATGTGGGTTAGTGGGCGTATGCTAACGAGTGTCTATCAATCTACTCCATCTGTTCCTAAATATCCATCGTTTGCATTATTCAAGAAATAATTTTAACTAAATATATATTAAAAATATTAATATTTATAGTACATAATTAGTATTACTAAAAAGATCTTTAAATTTATTTTTTAATAAATTTATTTAAAAACATAGATATTACATGTATTTTTTATACATCAAATTAAATTTATGACATGCACATAACGATAACAGCTATCTAGGTGGGTGAGTATATTATGTTTCCGGACCTTGGACTGGATTTGAAAAGACATTACATTGAGTTCTGAGCATACAGTGAGCTTTGACGATGTTTCATAAGAGTATCTCCAAGAGTTTGTTAAAATTGACTTGGCAAATCTTATGATTTGATAACTTCCTAAAATATATGCTAAGTGAAATAATATAGGCTCTCCAATAGTTTGTTATTTGAATTTGGTAAAATTAAAAAAATAGGCCCACAACATGATCGGATGTAACTGTTTTCAACTGTCAATGTTTTTCAACCGCAACACTCTGAAAGGTCCAAATGGCTAGAGGGAGGATGAATAGTCTATTTAAAATTTCTACAAACTTCACTAAGCAAGTGAGTTAGTAAAACAAATGGTGAAGCAATTCTAGCACTAGCTCAACTAAGCTATGCAAGCCACCTATACAAACTAGTACAAGGCTAAACACTAAAGCACAACAACAAGAGAACTAAACTAAACAAGCTACACAACTAGCAAGGTATGCACAAAAGTAAAGGAGAGGTGAGTGATTGTTATACCGACGTTGTAGAGTAGAAATATAGCCAAACAATCAATCACAACTATAAGAGAATCCTCGGCAAGAGATGACACAAGATTTTTTACCGAGGTTCACTTGCTTCCCGGCAAGCTAGTCCTCGTTGTGGCGATACACCCACTTGATGGATCACGAGCTAATTGGAATCCAAAGCCAAACCCTCAGCGGGTGCCGCACATCCACTCACAAGATGGGGATCCTCCAAGCCACGAGCAATCCACTAGAGTAGCCAATTGCGATCTCCCACGGGGAAGGCTCAACAACCCCTCACAAATCACTTGGTGAGGCTCGAAACAATCTCCAATCACGAGCTCAACACCACCGCTGCTCCAAGCCGTCTAGGGCGTCGGGAAACACCCAAGAGTAACAAGAAATCCGCAGCAAACTCAAGAATCAAGTGCCACTAAATGCAACTCTCAAAGCAATGCACTTGAATCTCACTCAATCTCACTAGGATTAGCAACCAAGCAAGGAGATGAGTGGAGGGAGTGTTCTCTAGCTCAATGTATGTCTCAAGTAATCAAATGTGCAAGATCGAACCTCCCAAAGCCGGCCACCAACTATTTATAAGCCCCTCAAAGAAACTAGTCGTTGGCCACTTTCACTGGGCTGAAAACGGGGGCACCGGACGCTACCAAGTGATCACCGGACGCTCGACCCCTAGCGTCAGGTGCTCCGGGGTTGGCCACGTGTCCTTGAATCTCGCGTGTCAGTCTCTAACGGCTACCTGCAGAGCACCGGACGCTCTGCAGGTCCACACCGGACGCGTCCGGTGCACACCGGACTAAAACTCAGGGAGGTATGCAAAACCTGGGGGTCACCGGACGCTGAGCACCGGACCGTTCGGTGCTCACCAGACTCATACCCAGAGAGGTTTGCAAAACGCCCGTACACCGGACGCTGAGCACCGGACTCACTCCGGTGCGTCCGGTGCACCCTGCTACACCCGACAGTACACCAGACGCTAAAGGCCAGCGTCCGGTGAGTGTTTCCAACTGAGAAACACTCCCCCGACTTCTCCAAAAATTCCCACCGGCGCAATAGAAAATATGCACTTAATTTTCTCAAAAGCGCCGAATCCCGCCTCGCAAGCTCGACGGGAGGGAGAGAGGAACCCACACCACTCTCAACCCTAGGAACTCCACCTCCTTTGTAAAAGTGCTAACACCAACAAGTGTCCACCACCAACGTGCACGTGTGTTAGCTTTTCACAAATATTTTCACCAAAGGAGTTAAGTTAGCACTTTACTAGATCCTAATGCATATGCTCAAGATATGGACCTAGTAGCACTTGATTCGAGAGATGACCGTGATTTCCTCTCTTGATAGTCGGCTATCTATCCTAAACCCGGTCAATCACTTCTCTACTCATCTTAGACCGGTAAAAGTAAAACTCTATGTTTATACTTTTGCCTTGATAACTTTGCTCCTCATCTATCACCATGATCTTCACTTTATGCTTTATCCCTTTGTGATCACCTTTCCATGCCACCATGCACCTTCATCACATGTGTTGCTATGCCTAACTCAAATCACTTAAACACAAGGCATTAGAAACTTGGTGTCATTAATTACCAAAACCAAATTTGTGCTTTCACACTCCTCCTGCCTGGCGACGCGAGACTCGTCGCAACCCGACCAACGTGCAGATTTATATAGCTTTCAACTGTAATTTAAACAACCTTTTGTTTACATGTTTCAGAGAACCTTTTCATTGTGCCATTGTGATTTAAAGAAATCAATTTATATTTAAATGTGATGGACGACAGAAAGTCTGCAGCATGCACGTCAATTCAACTGACACCTGCACGGTTGCACCTGTTGGTGGCCGGCATCCAATCTGACACCTGAACCTATAGCAAGCAGGCATCGCGCAGAAAACAGACGAACTTTGGTGCAGCACATCAATTCGCTGCGGCACGCGGAAGGCCGATACGCGGGGGATACGCGCGCGCATATATGCGCGTGCGGAGGTCGTAGATAGCAAGTGGCTAAAATTACCAACCTCATTTGTCAATTTGTTCGAGACTAAAATTTCTTATTTTGCCAAATAATCAAGGATAGCAACCTAATTTAGCAAATTCTTAGAGATGCTCTAACGACACTAAAAATTTGTTCCCGTACACGACTGCGCACCTCATCTAAAAACTTTTCATCGTTAAATGTTTAGACATATAAATAGATAAAAAAAAACTAATTATATAGTTTGTATAGAAACCGCAAGACGAATCTTTTAATTCTAATTTGTTTATAATTAATCATAATTGCTATAATAACATATATGTGCTAACGATGAGTTAATTAGATTTTAATAAATTTGTCTCCTGGTTTCTAGACGAGTTATATAATTATTTTGTTATTAGTATTCGAAATAAAATATCTTATGAAATATGCGAGCGTAACCCATGAACTAAATAAAGGCTCAGTTTTTTCACGTTAAGGTCTGCAAAGTCTCATTAAGTACGAGGGTCATTTTCGGTTCCTGATCTGAACGTTTCAGAAATCACGTTTGACCATAGGGGTCATCCGTGCGTGTGTGTGCGTGTGGATACGCGTCGTCTGCTTGGCACGAGCGCCTCCCGTGCCGTCGCAGGCCCGGACAATGCAAGACGAGGCTACGAGAAGCGGTCCAAGTCTTGGCAAGTCGCCTCTCGTGACTCGTGCTTTAATTTGTTTGGATTGATTTGTCAAAAAAAAAAAATGTTGGGATTGCCTGCAAGGCTGCAACGTCATCCGATCTGGTCTCGACGTGTCGAGGGCAGGGAGATAATGGATCGCCTCATGAACACGCGTCCGCAGTCATATAAACACGTGCCCATGAACCCTGCGCCGTTTCACTTTATATAATAATAATACTACAGCTACGGTTTGGAGTATCAGCACGTTTTCAGTGTTAGCATGTTAGAGCACTTCCAGAAACCACAATGAACCTTGATTGTACCATTACACAGTAGTATTTTTTTGATATGGTAAGGTAGTTATTAAAGAAAGAGAGTAAAAATTATAAAAATTAGATTTAAATTAAAAATAATGTCAAAAATCAAGACACAAAGTGATGTGATTAGTAAAAACTAAAAACAGAATATATATATTAATAGGTAAAATAATATTATATAAAACTTGCTCGCAAAAAAAAATAATATTATATAAAACTATTTATTAGATAGTTTCTATATATTTTGTTTATAAAAATTAATAGGCAGCATTGGGACTGCCTTGTGTACCGTAGTTGTAGCAGTCGTTTTGACTCGTGGCAGATGCATGGGATGGGGACTGCTGAATGCTGATGATGTATTATTATGATAATAAATATCAGTGTATGAATAGACATTCTGAATGATATCCTTACCCGGCCCAGCGGCCCATCGTTGCAGTTGGATCATCCCACCCCCACAACCCCATCCCGAGCGCGGGCTGAAAACGTCATGGCCCTGGGCCTGGCCTGCCCCAGCCCCAGCCCCATCCCGAGCGCCGGCTGCGGCACATCGGCAAATGGCACGGAGCAGAGCAGCAAAAGAAATGCTCGATAGATCAACAGAAATTGAATGAACTAGGCCAGAGGATTCTCTCGGTTTCTCATGAGTGTTCGTCTGCTATTTGCCTATTTTCACTGTTCTAAAGGACCACTCGACTAGAGATTTTCGGGACGATTTTCTGTTTGTTTTGCACACTTACCCCCCTCCTCTCGCCAATTTTTTTTGGGAGCTATTTTCTACTACTTACTAGAAAATAGCTTTTTTTTTTCTAGTATAGTACTGTATAAAACTCAGCGTGTTGCTGCAGAAACATTTTGTTCATTGACAGTTTTCCATTCCATGATGGACTAACTTGGTTCCGGATCGAGCGATGCCATAATCCAAACAGAACCGACTCGGTGCAACTTGAAGAAATATATGGTTTAGCTATTTCTATGATGAGATGGATTATGGTAGGGATATAACCCGACATTATTAACACAATTGCCACCCATCCCAAGCTAATACTCATTAATTTTCTTCCGCAAGGGCAGAATTACAATTAGGGAACACACGAGAGTTGATCCAACACTCCACTGTGTGTCACACCCTGTCTCCCTCCTCTTCGCCATCCCCCTGCACTCTCTTCGCCTACCATTCATCTTTTTTTTACAAATCACAATACAGAAAAAAATAATGCTACATAGAATATATCTAGAAAAATATAATCATCCAAGAATTTAGACTTAAACAAACATGTTCCTTGACAAATAAGCTAAACAGTTGAAGTATGCTGTGGTTATTTGTTTATCCTCTCTAATGAAGTTTTCGAACAGATAAGATTCCACTTACTGAAACCAAAAGGTGGATTTGCATCATCGGATCCTCGCTGTAATGAAGGAAGATCTCAGACTTTCGAATCGAATCTAATGGATCGAAGCTTAATTGTGGCGCTAATCAACGCTAACTTTTGCTTGGATGCCAAACTCATTTTTGGTGGTTGTATGTTATTCCCTCCATTTTGAAATATAGTATATTATGATTTCTAAAATTTATACTGAAATATACTGCATCCTATGTAATGGCTATACCTAGATTTGGTAAAGTATTTTAAAAAGGAAACCATAATTCGAGGAGAAACTCCTTAATTGGATAAAATCCATAGATACATATGGCATTTGAATGCACTATATTACAGATGGAAAGAGTATTCAACAAATGTCATTTTAACAAAAATAACACATGAGATAGGTACCGTAACATTTTCGTTTGTATTTAGTAATTTTTATCCAACCATGAACTAAGCTTAAAAGATTCGTCTTGCAAATTATAGATAAACTGTACAATTAGTTATTTTTTTATTTATATTTAATGCTCCATGCATATGCAATAAAAGTCGATGTGATAAAGAATCTTAAAAAAATTTAGAAACTAAACAAGGCCTAACTCACAATTTTTAATTTTTGTAGTCTACAAAGGGCTTGACGATTAGTCTGTTGATTATTCAGACACTGCCCAGGAGCACAGAACCGTTAATAAATACTTAACACAATCGTTTGTTGTACAGTTGTAGAGTACACAGTAAAATGTGGGGGCCACGAGGCGAGCAACTGGGGTGTGCCACTGTTACTCATCAAAGAATCTGATAATCTGATAACATGCATACAATACATCATGTGTCGCACATTTTCTTGTGCGACAATGATACAGTGTAAATCTCCACAAGGGATACGATAGTCATCAAAACCGCAGTTGGGAAAGCCTTATTCTGTGGACGGATGCTCATCACCCTACATTACAAAGTACAACTACAATTAGCCCAACACCAATTTTATCTAGCCATGTTTGTGACCGATACAATCTGGATGCTTGTCTTTGCGCATGCGTGCTGCTGGTGCAACCGTAAACAAAAATATCATATTGGCTGTGGTTTTGGCTCGAGCTAGGCTCACATTATATGGAAAAAAAAGATACCACTAAGGGGTAGTTTGTGCCGCTGCTTGTAAATCTGCCGAAGTATCAGCAGTCTGGAAGTAATCTTGCAAGGCGAGGGTCTCAATGGACTTGTTCTTCAAGCTCTTGATGGCATCTATGGAGGCACGTGCACCATCCACGGTTGTGATAATTGGAACCTTGTAGGCGAGGGCAAGCCTACGAAGCTGCAGGCCATCTTTAGAGTCAAGAGCATCACCAGAGCTTGTTATCACCATGATCTGTATCTGACCATTCTTCAGCATGTCTCTGGCATTCGGTCGCCCCTCATGTATTTTTAGGACTGGCTCCACTGGAACACCCTCAAGCTGGAGCACTTTAGCTGTCCCAGATGTGGCAATAATGTTGAAGCCAAGCTCCCGGAATCCACGCCCAATCTCAGCAAGATGCCGTTTTGTCAAATCATTTAGGCTAAGGAACACAGTGCCACTTACTGGGAGCCTCTGTCCAGCAGCAATCTGTGCCTTTGCAAAGGCACCAGAGAACTCATAGTCAATGCCCATCACCTCTCCAGTGCTGCGCATCTCTGGTCCAAGAAGGATGTCACACCCTTGGAATTTCTCAAAAGGAAGAACAGCCTCCTTAACAGACACATGCTTAGGAACCACTTCTTTAGTGAACCCAAGCTCTGGCAAGGTCACACCAGACATCACCAATGATGCATATTTAGCTAGCGGATGGCCAATTGCCTTGGATACAAAAGGGACTGTGCGTGAAGCCCGAGGATTTGCCTCAAGTAGAAACACATCACCAGAAGTAGATATAGCATACTGACAGTTCATCAGTCCACACACATTCAGACGCTTTGCTAGCTTTGTGGTCCATGAACGGATAACTTCTAGGCACTGGGCGGAGACTGTTCTAGTAGGAAGAGAGCATGCTGAATCACCTGAATGTATACCAGCTTGCTCGATATGCTCCATAATTCCACCTATCACAACATTCCCAGCTGTGTCAGCCAATGCATCAACATCAATTTCAACTGCATCAATTAGATATTTGTCCACTAAAACAGGCCTTTCTGGATCTACTTGCACTGCAGTTGCAAGGTACTTGATCAGTTTTTCGTCGTTGTATACAATCTCCATTGCCCGTCCACCAAGAACATATGATGGACGGACCACAACAGGGTAGCCTATTTCTGAGGCAATTGCCAATGCATCAGACTCACTTCTTGCAATTCCTCCCTTTGGCTGTTCAATTCCAAGCTCCTCAAGAATTGCATTAAATCTTTTTCTGTCCTCAGCAGCATCAATGGAATCTGGTGATGTTCCCCATATCTTCACATTCCCAGTGCCTGAAGCAGACACCAATTTGTTCTCCTCTATGTACCGCTGAATAGGCAGTGCAAGCTTTAGAGGAGTTTGCCCTCCAAATTGCACAATTATACCATCTGGGCGCTCTAAATCAAGGACATTTGATACATCCTCAACTGTCAGTGGCTCAAAGTACAAACGATCACTGGTATCGTAGTCAGTTGAGACTGTCTCAGGATTGGAGTTCATCATAATAGTCTCATATCCAGCCTGCAAAGAGATGAAAAAAAAGAGCAAAGCATTAGTATCAAAACAGCCATACAGAAAAATACAGGGCCACAATTGGATGAAGCCGACTAAGAAAACTTGCAATATCTCACTAAAACAATCCAGAACTAAGCAACAAGACAATGAAATAGGATGGAAATAAAATGATGCAAAAACAAACCTCTCGAAGTGCAAATGATGCATGGCAACAGCAGTAATCAAACTCAATGCCCTGGCCTATGCGATTTGGCCCACCACCCAATATCAGCACCTTCTTCCTATTGGTTGGAGCTGATTCACATTCGTACTCATAGGAAGAGTACATGTAGGGGGTATTGGCTTCAAACTCAGCAGCACAAGTATCAACACGTTTATATGTTGGAGCGATTCCTAAAGCCAATCGCCTTGATCTCACATCACTTTCTGATGAAGAAGTTGCAAATGCAATCTGCTTGTCGCTAAAGCCCTTCCTCTTCACTTGATAAAAGTCATCCTTTGACAACTGATCTAGGCTCCTTGATACAAGGAACTGCTCAACATCCACTAGCTCCTTGAGCTCTGTAAGAAACCATTTGTCAATGAAGCTAATTTCGTGGATATCTTGGACCCTCATGCCTTTCTTGAAAGCTGCGTAGATAGCATGGATACGATCTGGATTAGGTACCCGCAAGCTATATTTTATCTTTTCCCAGTCCCAGTCAAGTTCCTTGATAGGGCCACAACCCCATCCCGCAAAACCAGTCTCCAGTGAGCGGACAGCTTTCTGAAAGGACTCCTGGAAGGTACGCCCCAGTGCCATCGCCTCACCAACAGACTTCATCTGTGTAGTTAATACTGGCTCAGAGCCAGGGAATTTCTCAAAAGCAAAGCGAGGTATCTGCATAGTAAATGCCAGGTAGATTAGAAAAGCAGATCAGATTAGCTGTGTTAGAAGTTCAAGTACATATTGCAAATGATAAAAGAACATGAAGAAGATGTAAATATGGGTTTGTAATAGAACAAGAAATGTCTAGACTGGATGTAAGTGATATGAGCATATTCCAAACTTTAAATGTCTAGGTGGAAACTGAATAGCAGAGTAATATGCTGCGGATAATGCAAGATGATGTCTGAGAAGATAGCAACAATATCTAGAGCAATTCACAGGTAAAGACAATGTGACTAGTCTCCGGTATACTTTAAAGAGAGGAAGGTAGGAAATAGTTAACATACAAAATCTCCAAGATATGCGCATAACATTAGAAAAAACTATAAATTGCAGTGCTTATGCCCCTTCTATTGAGAAATACATGAACAAGAAAATGTTACTCTTGCTTGAATATGATGATAATGAAGCAAAACTGAAAAAAAAAAATGACATGCAAAACAAATTATAACTGGAAAATGCATGCCTTCAGAAAGCTACTGCCTTTGCCTTTTATTATACATGATACAAGCAATCACTGTTGTATAAACTAGTAGGTATATTATATACCAGAGCATATACCACAATTCATTCAGTCTACCAACATATTCAATAGTCAGACAACACGTGAAGAACGGGATAGGCAATTGGACAGACTTATCCTGTTCCATTATTTTATTATCATACTTTTGAAATCAACCATTACCAGTAGATAGGTAACATCTGACAAAAAGTGAGAAATGGTATACATACAGAGAAGTTAAATATGTACTGCAGATGCATATTTGCAGAAAAACTTAATTCACACAACTGAGAAAGCTGAGAAACGGAGATTGAAATGATACCTTTGTGACAACATAATCAATGGAAGGCTCGAAGCTGGCAGGAGTCTTCTTGGTAATATCATTGGGAATCTGATCTAGAGTGTAGCCTACTGAGAGCTTTGCAGCCATCTTGGCTATGGGGAACCCTGTCGCCTTTGAGGCAAGTGCAGACGACCTGGACACCCTGGGATTCATCTCGATGATCATGACCTCCCCATCTGCAGGATTGACTGCAAACTGTACATTGGAACCACCGCACTCAACACCAATCTCTCGGATGATGGCCACCGAGTAGTCCCTGAGCCTCTGGTACTCCTTGTCGGTGAGTGTCTGCGCAGGCGCCACGGTGATGGAGTCCCCCGTGTGCACTCCCATGGGATCAATGTTCTCGATGGAGCAGATGATGACGACATTGTCAGCCATGTCGCGCATGACCTCCAGCTCGTACTCCTTCCAGCCGAGCAGCGACTTCTCGACGAGCACCTGCTGAGTGTGCGACGCGGCGAGGCCGGCCCGGCAGATGTCCTCAAACTCGGCCCTGTTGTAGGCGATGCCTCCGCCCGTGCCCCCTAGAGTGAAAGCCGGGCGCACAATGAGCGGGAACTCCCCGATGTCCTCGGCGATGGCGAGGCACTCCTCAAGCGTGGTGCCAATGCCGGAGGGCGGCGTCTTGAGGCCGATGCGGTCCATAGCCTGCTTGAAGAGCTGGCGGTCCTCGGCGGCGCGGATGGCGGGGAGGGATGCCCCGATGAGGCGCACCCCGAGGCGGTCGAGCGCGCCCGAGTCGGCGAGCGAGACCGCGAGGTTGAGCGCGGTCTGGCCGCCCATGGTGGGGAGCAGCGCGTCGGGGCGCTCGGCGTCGATGATGCGCTCGACGAGCGGCGGCGTCATGGGCCCGATGTAGGTTCGGTGGGCGAGGTCCGGGTCCGTCATGATGGTGGCCGGATTGGAGTTGACGAGCACCACCTCGTAGCCCTCCTCGGCGAGCGCCTTGCACGCCTGCGTGCCGGAGTAGTCGAACTCGCACGCCTGGCCGATGACGATGGGCCCCGCGCCGAGGATCATGATCTTCTTGACGCCCGCGAGGCGCCCGGCCTTGGTCGGTGCGGCCGGGAAGCGGCGCACCGTGACGGCGGCGTCGCCATCGGTGGAGGCGCGCACGGAGAGGGCGACGGCGCGGCGGGGAGCCGGGCAGCGCGCGCAGGAGACGCGCGGGTGGGGGCCGAGGAGGCGGCCGTGGCGGCGGGCCTGGGAGTGGGAGGGGCGGAGCTGGGACGGGGTGGAGAGCGAGGTGGCCATGGCGGCGCGAGAGGGGAGGGGAGGGGAGGCGGCGGCGAGGGGAGTGTTCGGATGTGGTTGGAGTAGGGGCAGAGTGCGGAAAGGTAGGGTTTTTAGTAGCGCGGCGGATTAGACCAGGGTTTAGACAGCAAATTTTCTATTTGCCGTAACAGCATATGGTTCCAAACTTCGTTGATTCTCCAAATCGCAGTCTACAAGCGCCAACGTATACTTGTATATAATTACAAATTACAAATACAGCGCTAGCATCGAACTCGAATTTGGACGTTTGTTTGTCTTATCAGCCGTATTTTTTTTTTGCCAGTCAGCAGTGTTTTTTTCTTATAATAAATCAACCAATAATAATTTCAGCCATGATTTTTCAGACCACTCAACAGTAATTTATCACATGCACACGAAGCTATTTTCCGACAAATTTTGATCAAATTTTGAACTAGGAGTAGATTATTAGCTTTTCCAGGTGTGCTCCGTCAGATTCAGAACAATGTAATGTAATGGGAAGATGCAGCTAAAAAGTTGGAGAAATGGGCTGCAAAGGCCTATGTCCTTTGTTTTTTTTACATAAGCAAAAGTTACGGCAAATTTACAGAAAGGTAAACAAGAAAAGTGGACGGAGAAGACGAAGTTTTATCCTCTTTTTAGATGATGACAAATTTACAGAATAGTTTAAAAATCTTCATGATCATGGGTTGAAAACGACATCCCATACACTAATTGCTCCACTCATGTTTGTGCAAACACTTGCTTTTTTGCACTTTCAAATGGAAGAAAGAGACCTGCCAAGGAACTCTTGGAGTATATTTAACTCATACAAAGATGTTTTCTCTCTATTTCAAATTATAACTTATTTAAGTTTTCTAGATATATATAGTAAAAATTCTATATCTCTAGATAACTGAATAATTTGTAATTTGAAACAGAGGAAACACCTAATTTCATAAAAAAAATGATATTACATCCAAATCGAACGGACATCATCTCGCAGCTAATCAAATGATATATATATAGATAATTTACTCACACTTAACCAAAAGAATTACAAAATTCGACGGATGCAATTCAAAGATCAAAGATTGGGGCCTATTGTTTCATAGTCTCCACGACATTTAGTTTCATGAAATGACTTATCTAGAGTTAAATATTGACCTAGACTAAACACACCTCTTCTTTCTTTTCTTAGAATCATAAATACCTGCTCGCTCATCCCACAAAGAAATATGTTACTCAATCCATTGCAAATTATAAAACATTTGACTTTTCTAACACTAAGTTTTATCACTCATCTTATTCAAAAATTTGTGTCAAATATCACTTCTTTTGTTGTGTCTTTGTTTATTAATAAAAGTTCTTCAAAAATGACTTAAATTTGACTATGTTTGTATAAATTTTTTGAATAAGACAAGTTATTAAACTTAGGGTCAAAAGGTCAAACGTATTATAATTTAGGATAGAGGGGATACAAGATTTAAGGATTGTGGGATAAAAACTTTGAATGTTGGTATAAAGTCGTTCTTTGTGTGATGGGGCAAGTCGTTGTTAACCTATTTATTTAATGCAGATGAAACCTCACTCAGCATGGCTTACTGCGTCCTGGTTTCGAGACCTTTTTTGTTTAGCAAAGAAAATAATTATAAATGGTGTTACTATGAACACTTTAGTCAAAGATAAATCAGAGGACGAGTCACAATCACAATTATGTGGGTCATTTTCTTTTAGCTGAGAAAATGGAACATGTGAACACGCTAGCGGCGCCGGCGAACGGTGGACCCAGAAACTTTGGCTGCCATAGGCCGGAGATTTGATGCCAATTGCCAGGACAGTGAGGTAATACCATAATGGTCCCAATGGATAAAGCCAAACGAGCAAATGGAGCACTGGAGGGCCAAACTTCACATCCAGGCAACAATTTGATCAATCAGTAATCATGTCATACTCTTGGTTTGGGCCTTGTTTAGTTCCAAAGATTTTGTAAAATCGACACTGTAGCACTTTCGTTTGTATTTGACAAATATTGTCCAATTATGGACTAATTAGGCTTAAAAGATTCGTCTCGTCAATTCCGATCAAACTATGCAATTAGTTTTTATTTTCGTCTAAATTTAATACTCTATACATGCGTCTAAAGATTCGATGTGACAGGGAATCTGAAAAATTTTGCCAAATTTCTTGGGAACTAAACAAGGCCGGTGAAATTTTTTGATTTTGGTTATTGTAGTATTTTCGTTTGTATTTGATAATTATTGTCTAATTATGGAGTAACTAGACTCAAAAAAATTATCTCGTAAATTATAGGTGAATTATACAATTAGTTATTTTTTATCTATATTTAATGTTTTATGCATGTACCACAAGTTTTGATGTAACGAAAAGATTTTGAAAACTTTGCAAAAATTTTCAGGAGCTACACAACCCCTACTACGAGGGATGTTTGCCATACTGTGTGCTTGTTTTTTTTTCTGAAAAGAGATGTCCTGTGGTTGATGGGAAAATATTTGTGCCGATTTGACAACTTGTGTCCTGTTTTCAGGAAGGATCTTGACTTGAGTTGCAAACTGTTTTAGTTGCATCCATGTGACTGTGAGCAAATATGGACGAGGCGTGTAAACTGGCAAGCAAAAAAGCCTAACAAAACCTTATGAAAATGACAGCAATGCTCCAAGTTGATTTTAACAGCTGGTCAATTTCATTTTGTTTACGCACGAGTGGCTGGTTTCCATCTCTTTTCAAACTTTTCCTCACTTCCACTGAATTTTTTTGATCCTGGTTGTGCGGCTTAAAATAGGCCACCAGTGTCAATCTAACAGCCAAATCCATGTCATAAGATGGGCAGCCATATACTCATAAAACCCACTTTCTTCGGAGCCCTTTATACTAATCTAGATTATGGATTACAATAACCTATACTGTTGGGATTTCTAGGTGGCAAATGTTAATTATCGTTATTGCAGTACAAATGACCTATACTTTTTAAAAATCAAAGTTGGGAAAAGATTATATGATTATTATAATTTGGTGGACGGATTTTTTTTATAATCCAACCTATAATCTGACTACAATTCGATTAGGATCCAAATACCTGATTCGGATAATCCAAGTTAATGTGGAGTTATAGAAGTGCTAAGGAGCTAAAAAAATATATCTTTTGATGACAAATATATATCTTAAGCTAATTCTTTTGATGGTATATATTTAAAGATTGTTTTTATGGTAATAGATCTAATTTTTCCGTAGGCCTAATTTGGAAACTCCAATCCCTCCGGGATCCTGGACTTTTCACTGGGTAGGTAATTTATGGGAATATCTTTTTAATTATCGTTCTAGTTTTTAGTAGGAGATTTTCTATCCTTGAGTTTTGCTCCCCTTTGCTTCTAAAAAAGCCCTTATTATTATTACAGGGTGAAGACAGAAACGACATCTCAAAAGAACAATTCAATCTCTATTATGTTTCCTTTCTCTTTTTTTTTGGATGGAAAGACATTTCCATTAACTATCGACCAAACCTGAATCGGCGATCACCAGGTCAGAAACAGCAGCAAGATGATCATCATGCCAAAGCAAAACACCGTCTTATTGGCCCTACCTCCACATCTATCTTAGTAAGTTTGTCTACCACCGCATTTCAAGTTTTCGGGTTATGAAAAACCCAAACACGCACAAACTCAGAGAGCATACATAATTTAAGTTTCTGTCAATAAACGAAGGATGCATTTGTTACCCATTTCCTCTATTTATCGTCTGTTCGTAGCATTTTCAAGCAATACTCGTAAGCATTGTCAACTAAAAAACCAAAACGGATAGTTGGATATGTTTATGTATTTGAATACTCGTAAGCAATACTCGTAAGCATTGTCTACAAAGAACATAGAAGTGGACATGCTCGAGTTTCCACAGACATCAAATATTGCCGTATTTCTTTTTTGTCCATGAGAAAAACACACTGTAACCACTTGTATCAATTGTTATGATACAAGTCAAACATTCGAAGTAATTCCCAAAGGTAGATTAAAACATGAGGAATCCAAATAAAATACTTAGAGCTTATGAAAAATATCTTTTGAAGCACAGTACCACATATTGGAATTTGGTCAAGAAAAAATGAGAAAAATTCTAAAAAAATCTAAAATCCCCAAGGAAGACTATATGATATCTAAATGCATTAAACATTTTGGTATAAAACACAACAGGCAACCGACATGAATGCAACAACCCCTCCTATTAAATTGTAAAAGTTTTTATGAAATCATATTTATGCTCTGTAAATTGTTAACATTTAAATTTAAATAAGTCTTAAGAAAATTTTAGAAAATATTAAAATCATTTATTTTATTTAGTGTTTTCTATTCACAATCTAAATCAAAATTTTTGGTTGTGATATTGAACAAGGAAAATACCATCATTCTAGGGCTGACTAATGCTAATAGCAACCCAACTGCTTTGTGCCTTGCAAAGAATGTTGAGACGGTCAAACTGACCTAGAGAAAGCAAAAGTATAAGTAGGAAAGAAAGTTTAAAGCCTTTTGAAAAGAGTGTAGTGCATACATCAAGTACTTCTACATTCGAGGGCAACAAAATAAAACTAGCTGGTGTTTGAAAAGCGATCGAAACTAAAGGCCATAACAAGCTTCCAAAGAAAAAGGTAAAACGAAAATTTTCGGCTAAGTGCCAAAAACTAAAGGATACCATAGATTCTAGTTAGCATACCAATTCCAAGCAAGCCACATCTCCTAAAAAGGCAATTTGGTAGTCAGAATCGATGAATCGGACTAATTTACATACATCAACGTACCGTTTTATCCAAATGGATCATATATGCCATGCGTGCCATATTTCAACACGTCTTAAATTTTTCTCGGCTATGATATTCTTATAATCTTGGACGTTGTCTCCTAGCTATTTTGTCTAGATGACACTACTTATGGGGAAATTTCTTGTGAGCCACTCTAAAAAATCACAATTTTTTGTGAGCCACTAAAAAAGTTCAACAGACTTCAGCGCTACTGCTCTATTTTTTTACCTTTCATGCCACTGCCGTTAAATTGGGCTCTAGCGGTGTTAAACCGCAGGTGTGAAAAGATAAAAACACCCTTAGGTCTCAATATGTTAAATATTTTGAGCATCTTAACAACTTCAAATGAAAAAACTCAAAACTAGAAAGTTTTGTAGATCTCGTCGAGATCTACAATTTTCATATAAAATTTTTTTCTATTTAATTTCGCAAAAATATGTGATTTGATATGTTTAATATATATCTTAGAAAATTGTATCTTTTTTCGATATATAATAAAAAATAATTTTTATATAAAAATTATAGACCTCGATGAGATCTACAACCTTTTGTTTTTGAGTTTTTCCATTTAAAGTCATTAAGATGCTAAAAAAATTAACAACATATTTACACCTAAGGGTATTTTTGACTTTTCACACCCGTGGTTTGACACTGTTAGAGCTCAATCTAACGGCAGTGGCCTGGAGGGCAAAAAATATTTGGAGCGGTGGGCGCTAACGTCCACTGAACTTTTCTAGTGACTCACAAGAAATTACAATCTTTTATAGTGGCTCTCACTACTTAGAGAGCTTGACAATTCGGAAGCCATCACACTTATAAATAATGACTATTTTGATCAAACAAACTGGTCAACGGATTATAAGTGCAAAGTGATTAGACAAGTCTGTTATCTCAAGAAAGATTAGAATTTAAAGAAAAAATAGATTTGACAATAGATGAAGAAAAGTTGATAATTAGGTAAATGTTGACTACATCTATTAATCAAATTGTCCCCCAATGATGAGCATGCTTCAAAAAAACATATTTGAACAACAATCAAGTTTGGCTAGAGGGCAAAACAGAAGCAAGATCACCGAAGCTGCAGAAACCACCTTGGCTGGTTTAGAAAACTGACTTAGCCATTTTTTCTAGAAAAGCTGACAACAAATACAGGAACAAAGTGAGGCCAAGCTTTGAAGATCCTTAATTTGACAAAGTACAATAGAATAAAGAAGCTACCCAGGAGCAGAAGTATCAAAATCCATATATTGAAAACCAATTTTAGAGTCTGGAGAAAAAAATATGTGGGAAGATCCACCCTGTGTGGCTAAACTGGTTTTGATAATAATCTTAAAACGAGCTAGAATTATATTGTCACACGGATTAGAGTCTAGAAATATAAAAGGTACACTAGTACAACACAACTTTCTAGTAGCGGCACCCTCATTTTCTAGCAGCGGATGCAGATGACCAGGCGCCAGTAGAAATAAGAAGATGGGCTCCACGACATAAACCGCCTGTATAAACAAATTTACACAAGCGGTTTGTTAAAGGAATCCGGCTGTAAATATTCATATTTTTCTACCAGCGGTTTTCGTTAAGAAACCGCCTGAAGAAACATATAATAAATGCGATAGTGTAAATAGTTTACACAAGCGACGGTGGTACAAATGAAGCCGATAGTGTAAATTGTTAACACAGTCGGTTCTTAATAAACCGCTTGTATAATTTTTGTTTTGTACTGGCGAAAGCTACTGGCGGTACTGTCTGCCGCTTGTACAAACCCCTCTAGAACCGCCACTAGAAAGCGGTGTTGTACTAGTGGTACATGCCGATTGATGGTATCCTATCGCATCTATTAATGCTTTTTATCTTTTTTTTTTTGCATTTTTTAACTCCATCTGTTGTTCTTCGCTTATCTCCATGTGAAGGTGCCTTTAGCTCGAGATGTGACTCCCTCTACGGGATCCCTCCCAAAATGTGTTTCTTTTCGTGGCGAATCTACCGAAACCGGCTAGAGGTGGGTTTTACTAAGCTACGGATTGATCTTTAAGCGATCTAGACATACTAGTCCTTTGAGTGTACTGTGGGACAAAATCTGCTTTAATAGGGTTATAACAGGCATTTCCTCTAGACGTAAAAATACTCATGTTAAAACATGGATTTTTAGTCCAGCAGTAGCTCAGGAATGTCAAGAATTCCCAGACTTAGGGGCAGATATATAGGAATTAGTGGGTGCGGGCGCACCCCCACAAAAACGAAAAAAATGATAATTATAGCTAACTTTTCACCATATTTGTATCCCACAATATAGAAACCTATGCACCTACAAAGTAAGTACACCCATCTCGAGTTTAGGCCTTGTTTACTTCCAAAAGATTTTGCAAAATAGGAATATTACCATTTTCGTTTGTATTTAAATATTATTCAATCATATACTAACTAGGCTTAAAAGATTCGTCTCACAAATTACAAGTAAACTGTGTAATTAGTTATTTCTTTTATCTATATTTAGTGTTTCATGCATGTACCGCAAGATTCGATGTGACGGAGAATGTGAAAAATTATACAAAATATTTTGGAAACTAAACAAGGCCTTAATCTAACTCCGCCACCCTGACCAAAAAAAAGTGCAAATCATGCACATATGCGCAAATCCGGTTGAATTATGCATGCATATCATGTCTTACAAAATTTTAATTAGATTCCCCCGTTACTCATGCGGTCATACCATTTTTAGGGTCACACATCTTTATTGAGGCTTTTATATATGTTATTATAAAAATTGGTAGTTACCTACAAGTTATTAAAAAAGTTGAGTTCTCACAGGTGCCACTACTCCGAACTCTTTTGCTCTCTACGCCACTTCTATCAGATTTGACTCTAACGGTGGTAAACTGCAGGTATAAAAAGTCAAAAATACCCTCATGTCTAAATATCCAATAATTTTTTTGAGCATCTTAACAATCTCAAATGAAGATCTACAATATTTATATATAATTTTTTTTTGATTTTGTATAAATTTTTTTCTAACACATATTAATCATATCAAATCATATCTTCTTTGTATGGAATTCAATGAAGATAATTTTTATACAAAATTTATAGATATTGTTGAGATATACAACTTTGTAGTTCTGAGTTTTTTCATTTGAGGTCATTAAGAGGCTCAAAAAAATTAATTACATATTCAGTCCTGAGGGTATTTTTGACTTTTCATACTCGCAGTTTGACACCGTTAGAGCCAAATCTGAAGGAAATGACATGAAAGGCAATAATGGCGCTTGTATAATGGCACGTAAGTAAAAGCCTCACCTTTATTTGCCGTCGATGAGGCATGGTCCTTAGAGAAAACCGTAAAGAGCACAATCATGCAGTCACGGTCCCAAAAGACCTAAAGAGAAGATTTCTATAGCACAAAATTTGAAGTTACGGCATTGCAGTTAACATCTTGCACGGAGTATGTGTGCACACTTCGGTTTCCATGGCGTCTCTTCCGTTTTTTTTACCAGCTGAGAGCTGAACCGGCCAAACCCATACCCACTCGCGCCACCTTTCCCGGATCAACTCCCCCTACTCTCCACTGTCCATTCCATGCACGTACCGCACCCAGACCTGCAGTGCCCTGTGTGCCCATGCATAGCCTAACTGCTCGATCCATCGATCTTTCGCCGCCGCACCTGCCCATCTCAGACAGAGTCTGCACTACCACTAGTGTTAAATCATCAACAACAGTTATTAACAGTGGTGATAGGGTAGGCAGAGAGAGACCGCGCATGGCCTGATCACCTTCCTGTTCCAGGTCGAGCTCCCACTTCCACGTTCCAAATCCGAATCCAATGGCAAGAGCGCACCCTACCTCCTCTACGTCCAAGCACAGGCCGATCATCATCATGGCCTCCTCCTCCTCCTCCGCCTCCCCGGCGCTCCTCCACGTCGCATGGATCACGGCCGTCGTCGCCGTCTGCCTCGCGCTCTGCACCATCCACTCCCGCAAGCCCTCGTCGTCGTCGTCGTCGTCGACGCGCCGGCGCCGCGGCTCGCGCTCCGCGTCGTCGTCATCCAACAACCACCGCTGCGGGTCCAGGGAGAGCAACGGCGCCGGCAGCGTTGGCACGGCCGCAACCACGCCGGCCAAGGTGTCCCCGACGCCGAGCGACACCGCCAAGGCCAGCGGGGCCGCTGACGTCGCCGCCGCCGGCCCAGTCACGGTGATCGACGTCGGGACGCACGGGCCCATCCCGCCGGCGTTCCTGCCGCCGGACCCGCTCCCGCCGCGCCGGAGCCTGTCGTCGTCGTCGGCGGCGAAGCACACCGGGCGGTTCGCCGAGCGGATCGGGAGGATACGGTCGATGCGCCGCGGCGGATCGGGGTCGGGGGAGGCCGCCGCCGCCGCCGCGGAGGACGACGTCTTCGTGGGGTGCCAACGCGGCGGCGAGGTCGGGGAGGAAGGCACGCTGTGGACCAAGACGATCATCCTCGGGGAGCGGTGCCGCGTCCCGAGCGGCAGCGACGACGAGGACGGCGGCGTCGATGGCGTGATGGTCAACAGGTGGAAGAGCTACCGGCCGCCCAGGCAGCCAAGGTCGGTACCAGTGACCAGGAGCAACTCCTTCGCCGGCGTGGGAAGCGCCGGCGCACGCAGACCTACCAATCCACGCTTCTAGCTAGCTATATATAGCTCCCAGCCTCCCACCATCTGCATCTTCGACGGCGCACAATGCATGTGCATATATAGGCTCAATTCTTGATTTCCCCTTACAAGGACTTCCTACATATTTCTTCCTTGATTGTTGTTGGTTCTTATTAGCAAGACTTAGGGAGTAGTTTGCAACAAAATATGCTGTCTTGTTTAGAGTGATCGACGATATGTTGGTCTTGAACCAAAACGAATTTCCTTGTTAAAGTTTAGTTTTGTCACGAGTTGTACAGTACATGCATGCACGTGCACTAGCTCATCCTTTAGGCCCTGTTTAGTTCTCCACCCAAAAAATTTTCATCCATCTCATCGAATCTTTGAACACATGCATAGAACATTAAATGTAGATAAAAAAATAAACTAATTACACAGTTTGGTTGAAAAATACGAGACGAATCTTTTAAGCCTAGTTAGTCCATGATTAGCCTTAAGTGCTACAGTAACCCACATGTGCTAATGACACATTAATTATGTTTAATAGATTTGTCTTGCAGTTTCCAGACGAGTTATGTAATTTATTTTTTATTAGTTTCTAAAAACCCCTTCCGACATCCTTCCAACACATCCGATGTGACATCTAAAAAATTTTCATCTTCAATCTAAACAGGGCCTTAATCATATCCTTATATACAGAAGCAAGGACAATGTATATAGACTAGGTAATCTATAAAACATAGGTTCGGCGTTAGATGACTGCATAGTTATTTGTTTCACCACAATGTAGGCACATAATGACGTGTTTCTCCCTGCTCCCAAATCCATCTCCATCGTCTACCTAATCCTCTATACACGCAAATCTGTCAGAAAAAATAATTTTTATTTTTATTTTTATAGATAGTCCATAAGACAATGGATACTTTTTGCAATGTATCAACTAATTGGTAGAAAATATTTTACTCTCTATGAAGTATGGACTGCTTTTGCAATACATTGTGGTTGCTCTAAGGCACCTCTAAAAAATTAAGACTGGTCCAGTAAATCTTAAGATTATAACAAAATAAACATGCCTTGCTATCGATGGATAAGTGCCTTGCGATCGACGGAGGCTAACACTAAAACACCGTTAAATCCTAGTACATCAACTATGGTTTAGTTCGCAAAAATTTTCAAGATTCCCCGTCACATCGAATCTTTGATCACATGCATGGAGCATTAAATATAAATAAAAATAAAAACTAATTGCAAGTCCAGTATCTGGATCAATTGTAATCTGACTACTTTTCCCAGCGTTCCAGGGTTCAGTCCTGGCTCAAATCAAGTCTACGTTGATGCACATATGTAAGCAAGATGAGATCTTATGTATAGTTTAGTTATGGCAATTATTAGGAAAAATGTAATGCGTCATAGAAAATGGCTAACCTGATATCACTGTGATCTGTGGCAAGGTTGGTCAGAAATGACAAATGCGCATCTATGCATGTCCGTCATAGTTTTGTTAGTTTTGCTCACTCAAACAAGGTCAGTGGGTGATCATGAACACATTCAATGGACATTACACCCTTTTTGCTCCACATTTTGAGATGCAGAGGGAGAAAACTCTACACGCACAAGATTCCCACATACTTGAATGATAATCACCTTAGATTACTTACGAATTCCACGCATACAGAAAGGAGCAAACGGTGCACGACCGAGCTGACACAGCTCGAGAAGAGAGATTATATATGTGGAAAACGCTAAACCAGAATCCACAAGCACATTATGGACAAATCAGAACCTGTACAGAGCTAAAACATGGCCATGATGCCATTTCTTAAGACAAAAGCTGCTCCAGAACACAGACAGCCCTTTATTTCGCCAACTAGAGTGCAGTGCTGGGTCAACAAGTGGCCTTGCTCCTCCAGCAGGTAGCTTGGAAGTTACATACTTGCTCTTCATCTGGACTTCAAGATATCATATAGATTGTACACGTCCATGGGATCCACAAGATGCTAGTAGTGGATCCTATCATTGGCATCAACATTTAGGCCTTGGATGCTCCTTAGAGTGGACTCATAATGCTTGGTGTTGGGCATGAGCCTGCCAGACAACGAAACTCCGGAGCGGTCCAAGTACTCATGGGTCTGTGAGGTCCTATGTGTAGGAGCATTTCTTTGGAAAGACCCTGGGCTTCCATCTGGTGTACGACTGCGTAGTAAAGCTTCACTCGTTGGAACTCGGCTGCTAGGAACAGCAGGACGCCTCAACGATCCGCTTGACCGACCCAAAATAGATGAACTGGCGAACTATAAGTCATTTGAGGGGTCAGAAATTATAAAGTAAAATCTCATGCACCAAAAAGAAGCAGTTGTCAAATCAGCAATGTAAAACAACAAAACATGAAAATAAGAACTCACCACAGCATCTTTTGATGTGGACACTTCTTGTCTAACTGGAGATTTCTGCTTTGCCAAGCTGCCTGCATTTATTCCTGCAGGTGGAACCTGGCGTCGCAAGGGATCATCTGACCACCCACTTCTCTTTCCCTCTTCAGTGGCTAAATTAATTCAGGAGACAGTTAGCCCTAAGCAGACCCAGCCAACTCGAAAATTAGATGGACATAACCACAAAAATTCAAAGAATGTAAATTCAAGAGACACATTAGGAAATAGTATCCAAAGAGAATAATGCTTTTGAAAATCCATTTGTATCAAATTTTTTCAAGTGATTTATATTTCTTTTTGCCATAATGGTATATTTTTATTTGGTGTTGGTATAGTTTTGTTATCATAAAGAAGAAACTAATCAAGTTGTTTGTTACAATATTCTTTATCACCAATTCATGTTGCAGCTCATTTTGCAGATTCATGAAGCTTCCAACCCTAAGTGCTTATAAATTATCTGTATGCACACATATCGATGATAGGAGCAGCTGAGTAAGAAACTATTGTCATATCAATCACAGGACAGGCGCACCTGACAGTCCATTATTATTTGCCATTGAAGCCATCCTGGAGCTTTGATCCGTTGCTGCAGCCTGTAACACTTGATCATGTGCATAAGATATTCATAATTGTAGACAAGTGCAGAAAGTGAGCACTATGGACTGTACCAACCATAGCACGCGGTGGAATGGTCATTTGCGATTGCTGGTACTTAAGAATGGTCCAGTCAAAAACATAATCAAACTGAAATCCTGCAGATACAAGAAATTTCCTCTTAGAAGGATGATCTCCAATGGAGCATTTCCTGAAACAGAATGTTGAGAAATAGTAGCAGTCAAGTCATAGATATCAACCCTCTCGAATAAAAAGGTCTCTGAACATTTTCTTCAGGTATTGATAGTCAGGCGCATCATCAAAGCGTAACGCACGGCAGTGATGGAAGTAGCGTTGAAATTCAGGAGGGTATCCACGACAGAGAACCTACATATAAGAAAAATCATAACAACCTCCAATTGCTCAATAGTGATAATTGAATTTTCAGTAAGGAAATCACCTCAACTGAAGTAGCGATCTTCCTTTCACTGATTTTCTCATACTTCTGTTTCTTGGTCCCAGCTTTTAGACCTTGCCAAGGAAGACTGCACAATAAGGGCTATTGTTGGTACACAACAGATAACAAGAGGCAGAAGTACAAGGACAGAAAAAAGAAGCACCCATAAGACCAACCTTCCTCTTAAGAAGTACATGAGTACATATCCAAGTGATTCCATGTCATCCCTCCTGCTTTGTTCTATTGGCAAAGCAGATAAAAAAAAACAAAGCTTACTATTTTGTGAATATAGGCATAAGAGAAACAAAACAAATCCAATACTCAACTTGAAATGTACTTCTATAAAGAAGCTTGAAATTTTAACCTACCAATTCCGAGATGAGTGTTTACACTTGCATATCGTGCTGTCCCAGTCAAATTTTTGTTCTCTCTGCACTTCAGTAGATAAATGTTAGGGCAAATAGCATGCCTTTATAATTCATATCTACCCATCTATCAACAAGATGAAATATACAAACACAATATGGCTGCAGTGGCCAGTGAGGAAAGATCAGGAAGTACGGCACCAATATCATGGTGCAAATAGAACAGAAAGAAATGTTAAACTGTCACCCTCAGAGTCACAGATTTATGAATTGCGACATATTACCTGTATGGAATGTGCTGGTTTGTACTGTCCCTGTATTTCTTTGCCAATCCAAAATCAATCACGTATGCCTGCAGAGGAATGGAGAGAATGTGAAAATCCCAACTATCGAACGGAAGGCCCTCGGACCTATAAGTACAAAAATTGTGACTACATAAGTGAATACAACATGCTAAAAGACTTGCCTGATTCATTCTCTTGCCAAGGCCCATGAGGAAATTGTCTGGCTTAATATCTCGATGTAAGAAGGACTTCATATGAACATACTCGATCCGGTTGATCTACCAAAAATTGAAATTAAAAACTCTGATGTAGACTAAACCAGTTAGGACTATATTGTATAATGATAAAGGCAATGCTTGGCTCAGTTATATAATGTACCAACTGATCAGCAAGCATCAAAACTGTCTTCAGGGACAGTTTTCTGTTGCAAAAGCTGAAAAGCTCTTCAAGGCTTGGACCCAAGAGGTCCATAACAAGAACATTGTAGTCACCCTCGACACCAAACCACTTGATGTTTGGAATTCCAGCTGCAAGAGAAAACAAAATGTAATTTGTAGCAACCATAAGAAAATGAAAACGTTAAATGTATGACAGCCCAACTAGAAAGAAACATGTATTACTTCCACCCTGAAGTATCCTATACAGCTTTGCCTCATACAGCAACTGAGGATGTTTTGTCTTCATATTTTCCTGGACAACACAAAGAGAGAGGTCTGTCAGTAAGCACAGTCCAAGCCCTGCAGTTGTTTAAAGAGATCATCAAGATGAGACATCCTAACAATTCCTATGCAAATAAATCATTTTCAGTGAACACCAAAAATGAAATGGGTTACATTTAGAACAGAAGAAAACAAATTAATCATTTTCAGATAGGAGCCAAAACCTGCTGTTTCTTTCTCTTTTTTTCTCTCTTTTTGTTAAAGAAATAAGGAAGTGGACTATATTAATGCTCAGTGTTCAGCTGTAGTTCAGTAATTACACAAAATCTATTATGAAGTTTTAACTCTATGGAACCAACATGAGCGCAGTTCATTAACTACTAGTCCAAGGTTGCTATGAAAGTGAGTTATAGGCAGAACTACGACTCACAAAACAAACATATGAAACCACAAATAAACATCCGTGATCACTAATCTACCATTAGAATTCAACAGATTACAATTCCACGCTAAACTTAGTTGATATTTTCTAGAGACAAAATATCCAAACAGCTATAGAGTAACTACACTATCGAAAATATGCACATTATTAGAAGAAGAAAAAAAAATTATCATCACCCACTTAACAAATGTAGACCGCAAACATCAAAACGGATCACTCCACTTAACAAATGTAGAACGCAAACATTGAACGGATTATCACTTTGTATGAACAGTGAACTCACCAGCTTAATCGCGACCTGCTCGTTGGTCTGCACGTGAGTACCTGCAGCAACAGCGCCAAACAAACAGGCCAATCATCAGAACCACGGGCAAGGGCAAAGGTGAGAGCTTTCGCATGGGAACGCAACATCAAAGCAGAGGAACCGGCGGCACGAACCAAGGAAGATCTCCCCGAAGGATCCGCTCCCGAGCTTGCGCCCGAGGCGGAACTTGTTGGCCACGCGCGGCTCCATTGGCGCGTCCCCGCCTGCCAGACGACTGCTGCCGCCCTAGGCCGCGCGGGTAGAGGGCATCCGGAGACGTAGGAAAGGTTGGGGATTGGGAGCTTTAGGGTTTGGAGGATCGGACTGCGGCGGAATTGGGGATTTTTGCTAGTTTTTGTCAGTGGCGGTGGTGCTTTGTTTTCGCGACAGGGGAGCAGGAGCAAGAGTCATGCACCGTCCGCACCGGGCAGGCCAAGGGACAGCACGCACCCACGAGGTCACGAGGCCCATAGATTTTGATAAATAAAAAAAAAAACCTCTAGTATCATTTTCAAACGTAGAAATTTTACTGGAATCATATAGGAATTTTATAGGAACCAGTTTATTTTTCATAGCTAAAATATAGGAACACAATAAAATTCTATGTTCCAAAGGGCCCAACAGTTTCTTAAAAAATTCTCTAAATATAAATATCGTCTATTCAAGATTTTTCATCCCTCAAAGATGGAGAGCGAGAATGACTCAAATATAGAGAGAGAAAAATGACTCCCTAGAGTACGTACGCGTAAGATACAAAAAGTTGTTAGAGCGTACAAAGATTTAGAAAATAATTTGCAGGTGATGGGGAGAGGAGAGGGGCTGCTGCTAGAAATTTGGGAGGAAGAGAGACCTGGAGGAAGAAGACCCGGCCTACTAGGGAGAGAAGATAGAAGACACTTGACTTATTCCTTGCCTAAAATTGAACGGCTACATGGTCCCTTGTATTTATAGTCCTAGGGGACTTAGCCTACAAACAATCTAAACTGATCTGATCTAACCCCTACAGCGGTGACGGTGGCGACGACGGTAGCGACGGCTGTGCACACCCTTAGGTGCATGGCCCATTACGGCATGTCGATTGGGCCTTGGGCCCTAGGCGTGTGACATCACTTCCCCTTTTTTTCCATGCAGCGTGTTCTCACGCTGCATCGAGCATGTTTGCTTTTTTGAAAAGTTATGGTCGAAAGTAATATTTGTTGATTTATTGTGAGAGAAAAAAAATTGTTGAATGGTTGGTAGATTCGGTAAATAAGTTCAAGCAAACAGGATCCTTGTTGGTTCGTTGCTGCTGATGGTGATGTAGGAGATGATGTACGTGGGAACCCAGAGTCGCGTTGCATCGCTGGGATGCACGGACGGTGTCATCATTAGGTCCGCCTGGTGCCAAACATGAAGTGGCCCAAGCCAAACTTATCTGCCGAGAGGCGGTATAGGTCGCAATCGGATCATACGATGATGTAAACATTGCCGACGCAGATGAACTGTCTGCCCAATTGTGGATGAAGACCATCGTGCCGCGTGCCTGAGACAAAGATAGGTGCGAGTTGAGCACAAGTAGTTCCAATACCTTGGTCCAGCATGTGGCAACATCTGAAGTATGTTAGCTAGAATAGAAGGTGCAACAGGTGTGTAGAGACGACTGTGGAAGTAGGTCAGCCCTTGGTCCATAGACCAGGTTAGCGCTGTCTATCTACGTAGGTCCCATCTTCTCTCGGTTCAACTTAATGTAAATTGTTACTGACTAATAACAACAAGCAATATTATATATGCACAAGTGTGAAATATATAAAAGAACGATGATAGCTACTCATGTGTTCTTCTAAATATGAAATAACACAAATCCTAAAAAAGAATTGCCTGAACTATCATATTGAAGGTAGAAAACATCAATGGAAGAGGTGGTACATGTGTTTAAAACAACTTTGGGCTTTATAGTGAAATGAGCAGTCATGACAACAACCTTTAGATGGTCCTCAAAGAACATGGTACACTTCTAATCACGCTTGCAACCATCTAAAAGAATAAGTTCAAATGAATACTGAGAAAATAATCATGAATGTCCAGAATTTATTTGTGCATATACAAACTTGCACATATGCTACCTGTGTCACCGTGTGAAAAAGGAAGCTAATATCAAATCGAGAGTGTTGGTCGTGTATGACCAATTGAAAAAAAAACTGTAGTGCATCCTCTTTATTCGCTAATTAACATATGCCAAATAGATATATAGTTTATATCCTGTCTACTTCAAATAGCAACTCGGCCTTGCTGATTGGTTTACTTGATTGTGGCAAGAGGAGGAAACTTCGATTGGAATCCTGCGCCCAAGTTGAGAGGATGCGGGTGCAGCCATATGTAGAAAAGAGGATATAACTTTCAGTGAGAAGTTTGCTTTTTAGAGATACAAGTTTTAAATAAAAGAAGCATGCTTTGTAAGGGAGGGAGTAAAACAAGATGCAATGTATGAACGACATCCTCTAGAAAAAAATTGAAATTTTAGCGGATATACGGTGGCATACAAGCGTCTCTCAAGAGCGATAACTAAACAATGTATACAGTGTGTTGTTATTGTACCTACAAAAAAACTTTATTGCAGCCCAACAATTCTCAATATCTCACTCAAGAAAAACAGTAAACTAAGTGCTCACCACATACACATACCCTAGCATGTGTATATAAGTGACACCACATCTACCCAAAATTTAAACACACCACAATTAAGTTCCTTTGTAGTTATATAGTTTTAACATGCAACGACTCCGGAAACCATAGCTAACACTCCCGTAGACTGCCATTTGGACGATCATGCTTTCACAGTTCCCACAAACTTAGGCGTAGGTGTGACGTTGTAGAATTTAAATCTAGCGACATATACGGATGCTCATATATACCTCTACCATTTGACCACAGGGTAGCATAATGCGGTCATCACACATTCATATCTTAGCATTGCCGTAGATGCAGAATTTAAAACCCCCAAGTCAGTACTTAAATAGCCACATAGAGTCCTTATATGGGTATAGAGGATATGACCACTAGCACATTTAGATACATTTTTGGGTTTTTCTTTGAAATATTTTTGTTTTAAATACACGAATGATGTGTTTAGTGTTGAACCTGCTTTGATGCTAGCTGTCACATAACCGACCAAATTATAAAAGCACATGTGCAAAAACAATTGCCGGAGCAATCAAGTTTCTGAACTTGAGCCCATATAATCCCAGTAGTCATCCAAAATCACTAGGGATTTCAAACCAACTAAGCAATTGTAACACCCTAAAATTTGCTCTTTTTTGAAATAGGTGAAAATGATTTAATTTTGTATTTTTGTGCTCATGAAATATAGGTAAATAATATTTTTATTAAAATAAAATCTATCATAGGACCTAGCAACTTGTTTGTGCATTCATTTTTGGAGCACTTGCTTTAATGTAATGAGTGGGTTTAAATTAAGTTAAAGATAAATCAAACTGATTTAAAAAAATGACTTTCAAATTGTTCTTGAATTGGTTTTGGAATAAAAGAAAGGAAAATAGAAAATTTAAAAACAAAACCCCTCCTCCATCTTTTGGCCCGAAGGCCCTCTCCTCCCTCCCCTTTTCTTCTCCCTCGGCCTGGTGGCCCAGCAGCCGAAGGCCCACGCTCTCCTCTCTCTATTTCGGTCGCAGGCCCCAAACCCTCTCCCCTCGGCCCAAACCTCCACTACCGGCCCACTAGCCGCATGCGTGGAAGCCGGCTCAGTCATGCGCGTGAGCGCTGGCCCCATTTTCCCCTTGACTAACGACCGGGACCCACAACTTGTCTCACTGACCGGTGGAGCTCACCTGTCAGGCGCGTTCCCTACCTCTCAGCCTGGGCACAAAATACCGAGAACCGAGAACAGAACCGAAAATACCGAGAACCAAACCGAAAGTACCGAAACTGAATTTTTTCGGTACCTTGTTCGGTTCCTAATTTTCAGGAACCGAATTTACCGAGGTAAATTCGGTACTTTACCTCGGGGAACTGAATTTACCGAATTTACCAAAATGTGCTGAGTTTGAGTGTAGTTATATTATTAATAGCACTATTTTAGTCTATTATATTTTATACATGTGGTACTATACTCATATAATTTAGTGGACTTGTATATGTATGTATTTGACACTATTATTCTTTAAGAATTATTTTCAAATTATGTCACAATTAGCTTTTGAACTTGCTATTATATGTTCATGTGATCAGTTCGGTATTTTTCGGTAAATACCGGAACCGAACCGAAAGTACCGAAACCGAATTTCCTCAGTACCGATTTTTGAAGGAACAAATCGGTACCTATTTTCCGAGGAACCGAATTTCCGTAAGAACCGAAGTACCGAATGTCCAGGGTGACCTACCTCAAGCCGGCGTCGGAGTGGACTCTGCTCCAACGGAATCCACCCAATATCCTGGGATTTCCTTGCCAAGTTGCGAACCGAGCCTCTACAAAACTCCAGGCCCTCTCCTGCGTTTCACTCTTTTCCATCTATTAGAGCCGTGAGGCCCTATCCACTACCCAGAGCCGTTTTGGATCTTGCCGTCGAATGTCATCACGCCGCCGTAGTGAAACTCGTGATTGCTGCCGCTCTGATGAAATAGAACTCGTGTCGAGCGTCGCAACTTGATCGCGAAGCCGCAGGTATTCCTTTCCCTCTTTTTCCCGATCTCTGGCTTGCTCTAAACGCCATCGAACACACGCAGGGAAGCACCATCGCCATCTTGTGCCGCACTCCATCCCTGGGACCTCCCCGAGCTTTGAAAACCTCCTAGGTGAGTTCCAGCCTTAAATCGCTAGATCACCGAACTCCGGCGAGAAGCTAGGCTCTCCGGCCATGGCGCCGCGACGGCTGCCACTGCTCCGGCCAGCCAGCCTCCCCCTCCCTCCGATCTGATCTGATCCGCCCAAAGAAGATCCGACGACCACGGTTGATTAATACCCCTTTGCCTGGCATTTTTGTTAAAGAACCCCTGGCCTTTTTCAATATAGAACCCGCGGTCCTAAAGCGCCCTTTCAATAATACGCTTTCTCAGTTTTAAAAACGTATTCCGCGCCGGTTTGAACTAAAATACGTTTTCTGAATTTACAAGTTTGCCACTGAAATTAAATAGCTTATAAAATATTTGTTTTAATTCCGTTTTGATCCATTCAAATTGCGTTGGATTCGTATTAATGAGCTCTACATGTTAGTCTCACTGTTTCGCTAATTTGAAACATTTTAATTTCGTGGTCCTAATTAATTAATTACTTTTCTATAGAAAATCTTAGAAAATTCATATCTTCTCCGTTTTAGCTCCGATTTTCGTGATCTGTACGTCTATGAGATCGTAGCGATGTGTAGAATCATTTTATAAACTTTTCATACTGTTTTTATATGATTGGTGTACTGTTCTAATTGTAGCCTTGTTTGCTTCGTGTATGTTTGTCTCTAATTGTTTGTGTGTTGATGATTGATGATCGAGCTTAGTCGGAGAGCAGTTTTTGGTGATCAAGATGAGAGCTTTGGCAACAAGTAGGACCAGTAGAGTTAGTAAGATCAGCAAGAGCAATTAGATCAAGGCAAGTATAACTTGGGACCATCCTTGTTACCTATACACTTTTAATACATATATCATATGCATGTGTCCACCTTGACAACCCTAGTGAAATCATAGATGATTGTTATCTTGAAATCCTTGATACCTATTTGGATATGCATTTGGGGTAGTTATTGCTAGTGCTTGATTATTAATCCATGATCTTATAATATGAATATTTGGATATACAATTGTTGGGTACCATAAGATGGGATACCCAAATTAGGGGGATAAAAAGCGGCAAAAAATAGTAAAGCGAACGCCCGACCCTTTGGCCTCGGGCGCAAGCTCCGTCTCGCCCGACCCCCTTGGCCTCGGGCGCAAGCTCCGTCTCGTCCGACCCCTCAGGCCTCGAGCACGGACTCCGTCTCGCCCGAGCCCTGGGTCTCGGGCGCAATCTCCGCCTTCCCCAATCTCCACCTTCTTGATCTCAGGCAAATTCAGTGCATAAAAAAGCTAAACCGACATGCCCATAGCACAAAGAGTAAGCCCCTTGTTTGCACGAATGCTAGGACAGTTTGTAGATTTATGTCCTGTATCTCTACAACTATAACAGAATGGAGGTTTATTGCATGTGGAAATGTGGTGATCAACATCATTATAGTTGAGGCACCTAATGGAGGAACCAGCAGACTGACCTGACTCCCAAGTTTGCTGGCTCTGAGGTTGGTAGCCCCCCTTCTTTCGCTCTTCTAGCTTGTGATGAAGATCTCCTCTCTCATACGACGAATATCTCTAACTTCCTGACGATCATTTTCTCTCTTCTAGTTCTATCCTTCACCTTGATCCCAGATTGGTCCTGGTAGTGCCGATGTCCGCGACCTAGAAAGCTCTCACTCCCTTGACCTGTATATCCACTTCTTGCGTCTCTATTCTCCTAGAAGCCCTCCCGACCTTAACGATCTTGGTCAGGAAAGGCATCTCTCATCAAGCGACCCTCTCTAAACCTCTCCCCATCTCTATGATCCCTCCCTTGATACCCTTTTCGATCCATCTTGTTTCTTGCAACCTCAATGAAGGATCTCCCGTCCAGAGTCCATGGATGAACTCAACGGAGATGCTTAGCTTGTTCTCCAAATCTACCAATCTCTTGCACAGTTGCTAGATATCGCTCCGCTGCCGGGTCCCAAACCCTAGTGGCGGGGATCCAAAACCAGCGAGAAGTGATTGGGGGGTGAGAAGTTGGGCAAATGGAGTTCCGACTATGAGGGCAGAAAGAGTGAACAAACAAGTCATCAATTGATAGCCCAGCATGGCCCGACCCAATTTCCTCTTTCCTTTTTTTGGCCCATACAACTTTTAGTTCTTCTCCCCTGTTTCCCCCAACCTCAGCCCCCTGTTTTGCCTGTTCCTATATTGGCAAGGATGTGTTATTGCTGATCTCCTCTAACATCTTCGCGGTATCATTCACCTCCATATCACTGGCTTTACTATTCCACATAAACTTGAGAGGAAGATCACCAACGAGAATTGAGTTAGAGCCAATCACTGCAACTGGAGGTGGTCTTTAATCACGTATACGCACATGCCTTTCTTCATTCGCTGGTTGCGAGTGTTTGGGCAATCCAAATGAGACCGATGGCTTCCACTGTCCCAGAGTGAGCGGTGGAAACTTGTCATAGCTCAGCCAATCCTCTAAATCCACCACCTCTAATTCATGATCATTCTTCTGATAATTCCCAGAGACATTCTCATGGAAGTAGGAGAATTTACTTTTGATTTCTTAGACTTGATCTCAGAGGATTCTAGCTCATCCCGAGGAATAGAGAACGGAGGAACAACCAATGTGAATTTGCCATTCCTCATCTTCAGCAGATCAGAACACCAACAACTCCAACCAAAACTCTAAGTAAACAATCTAAGAGAGCACCTATTGAAAACACAAACTCCCGCACAGTAACCAATTGTTTCTCAAAACTCTCTGACTAACACTAGAGACTTCTCGAAGCAAAGTGAAAATCAGTCCAGCACAGAAAATCCCTCAGTGGAAAGATGCAGCGACGCCCCACGAGATGACTCCCCTCTTGCCAGGGAATCGCCGACAGAGGTGACAAACTCTAAATGCTTGTAGAAGTAGAAGCAAACTCAATCGAGGAAGGGGGAGATGAGAAAGTACCCTGATGGAAAGGTGCAGCGTCACCCTGCGAGATGAATCTCCTACTAATCATCGAGGATCAGCCCAAAGATCGCCGGCGTGGTTCGCCAGAGTTGGAGTGTACAGAGTTTTTGCCCTCCGGTCACCCCTCCCTTTTTGCCATCTCCTCACCCTAAGATGCTCTGATTGAGGCCTATCTAAGCCTATCTTCGTCCTAAAAAAACATCAGAGTTCACTTAGGTTATTACAAACCAAGTTCAAAGTAGCGAAAGCACATAGTTTTGAAGCTAATTCACAAGTTGACGTTATTACATAGCTAGAGTTGGATCAAATCCACAAAAGCATGTTAGGTAAGATGACTAAGAAGACCACGCCTAACAGTCTAGTCTTCATCCCTGATAGGGAGAAGGCAATACTTGCAACACCTGTTGTAGAACGTGTTATCTATAACAAGTGAGAATAAACTCTGAGTACGAGAATGTACTCAGCTAGACTTATCCATCCAACCAAAAACATATGACACTGTTGGGCATTCTTAACGTCATTACCAAAAGTAGACTTAGTTTTCTTTTTCTGATAATGGCGCCAAAAAAATGCCAAATCTATCCCTCATGCCACTTAAGCCAAGTTGTCATCCCCAGCATGACATGAGAGACGCGGTATTGAAATATGCAATTGCTCTTCTGAATAAATAATAAATGAGATCTGCAAGCGCACAAATTAATACTGATGTAGCATTTTAACCAGGAAGTATTCTAGGTATCGTTATTTATATTTTTACCACTGGGAAGGGATTACTAACATCAGTGTTGATTATGGAATGAAATATGGAACTGAGTATCTATCATTGCATGTGTAATAGAGAGCATTCATCTATCTCTTGCATACAAGGATAAATGTCACATAAAATATAGATAAAGTATGAATGGTGACAAAGATAACTAATCTGATCAGCATAACTAGCCACATATAATAATGATAAGCACCTCAACAGATATTCTAGCAAGTTATTAGCATGGATTAGGATGAACTACAAGAATATTTCCTAAGTTATTCTTAACTATAAAGTCTAGCATATCATAGTTAGTGCAATTATACTTGGCAATCATTGTGAGAAAGGACTACGCTCATGCATAGTGATATTATCAAGGAAGATGAGAAACATAGTAATCACTCCCCTGTAATAATGTTACTCTGCCTGCTCTATACACGGGAGGGGGACTATATAAGAATCAATGGAGCTGTCACCACCACGAACTACCCTGCGATCCGGCATATAGGGTACAATCATAGATAAATACGGTATAGGCACCACGCCTACACAATATCTATCATTTACCCATGCATCTGATGGATAAACGCTATACGATCCTAAACATGTATATAATTCCAATCTAACTAAGCCAAGCATATAACTATGATAAACTAAGAACAATATAATTGCAAATATAAACAAGTAGAGCAAAGGCATAATCAATATATTGAAATAGAACAAAGTTGTATTCATAATATTGAAGAACAATCATGAACAAATGAAGAACAATAGAGGAATTACCAAGAATCCTCTTGACGGATCCGAAAACCAATCGAAGATTGACTCCTTCTAGTTCTAATCCTATGTAGCTATGCTAAACTAGAGATCTAGTTGATGTGGTGGCTCTAGGGCTTGATTAGAGACTCTCCTCCTGATGAATGAATTAGGGTTTGAGGAATGAGAATGAGTGCCTCCTCCAAGGGCCAGGGGGCCTGCTTATATAGCCCCTCCAAATGAATATGGGCCGTCGGATTAAACCGACCTTAATCGCATGGTTTTCCTTAATCCTTTAGGTCGGTGGAGCATTATCTGTGAGACGGAGCCTGATTGGCTGAGAGCCTTGGGCGGGCGCCCAAGGGGGAAGGGTGGGTGCCCAGCCCCCGGGCCCGCTCGGCCTCCCGCTCGTTCCCGTGGCTTCTGGACTCTTCTAGATGTTGGATAATTGCGGTGCACGTTAATATCTCTATGTAAACCCGACGTGCCGACCTTTCCTCCATATTCTCTGATAACCCCCTACAGAAATAGACAAACACCAAAACTCGTGGAATTCTGTCAGATAAAACCCTAAGTCTGGGTGTTGGTCGCATTTGGATCCTTTTCTTTATTTATTTGATGATTATATTTGAAACTTAAGGACCGTCAACAGACACCAAGGAGTATGTAAGGCTGAATGTAAGTGGAGCTTGCTTGACAATATTTTGCATAAAAGCTTAAGTATAGGTAAGTACCATTTCTTATTAAGCATCAAGTTAATAATCATTAACCTGTCCACTAGATTAGCACCTGTACTAATCACACTTGATCAAAGCAATCATTATTAATCATATCAGGTTTAATCAGGCTGTGATCATCATCATCATAATAGAACCATTAAGTTACTTAGTGAAATCTACGTTATCGCTGCTCTACCAAGTTCTCACTATCCGGGAGAGACGGTGATTTGAATCGATTCCTATCCAGCTGGAGGGTTATTCCTAGCACTCACCCATGCTTCTCCCGTTAGAGTAGCAAGCGGGTCACCTTTGGTACAACTCAGAAAACACAGTCTCAATCAGTGCCGACTCCTAGGGCTGCCACTCTACCAAGACGATCAGGACTTCTAAATCACCTGCCCTTGGTCTTACGCCATTGGCCCCCCGCATATCCTTACTACCTATGATAGTGTGTACTTTATACTTGCCAGCCTCCGGCCTAAGTTGCACTATTCGGCTTCATGGTCAAAATGGCTTATCCGACCAACTAAGTGTGAGACATACGTTCAATATGACAAGAGGACGTACATTGAATCGGTCCTTAACCGACACAGACGAAGTTACTATAACACCAAATAAAACTCCGTCCAGTCTTAGTTCATTAATTCATGGTTCTTTTCCACGATAGCTAATATAGCCAACTGTGATCCAACACAACACCCTAAAGCTCACAGGTGACAGAATATTACCCGACTTCTACCGGTTAAAGCATAGCTAAGCTGCTACTCGATTCTGTCTCTACATAGGATGTAGGGTAGTATCTCTCGACAAGGATAAGATATATATGCAGCAAGGGTTCCATACCAACTTCTATACCTAATTCATCAATATACATAGACATATAAGTTAAACTCATTGCTTGATAAATTAGATGGGAGGCTTATAATGCTCCGGGGCTTGCCTTTCACGAACGTGTAGGGCTCGTGACTCAGGCACTCCACCATCTCTTTGGGTTCCCCCGGTTTGACTGGCTGGACCTCTTAAACAACGAAGCATGATTCCTACAGCAACTCCATCAAACATGCACAATACCAGGTCTCAGGAAAAACAGAGAATAATTATATCTGTATTCCAGCTTTAAACAGCTGCAACTCCTAAATCGTATGGCCAAATGCCACCAAAATTTAACAGAAGATAGATAACCAAGTTACCTACAATTTTGATATGAAGAAGTTTCTCAGATAACCTCATTTACATAGTGTAATTAGCAAAGTGGTCTAGTGCTGTCCAGAAGGACATATAACCCTAAAATTAATTATTTAAAGATAATACAAACACATGCTTAGACCAAAATAAGTGAACCAACATATCATACATAATAACCACCAAAAAGTGACATGCTACTCACCAAATCATTCCATAAATGGTACTTCTTAATTTATTTATATAATCATGGCATAAATATGAAATATACCTAAGTTACTCAGAAAAATATACAAAAAATACAAACGCATAAGCACACTAGGAATAGACTAGTGTATAAATTACAAGGCAATTGGACATATAGAATTAGAGATATCCTAATTAATAGATGACAAGGTGCATTTAAGCATAATTAGGAAACCCTATTGAAAAGTGTCAAACAATAGATTTCAGATTATTCTTAGCATTACCTTTACACAAGAATAACACCCACCAAAACTCATAGCATTTGGATCCATGAAATAATTATGAAAATTCATCCAAGTATTTATCAATTAAAAAGGCATAAATCATAACTATTTCATACAGTTCCCAAAAATCATGAAATTTAAACGATGGCCTACATATACCATACGAAGCATTTCATAAAACTTTCATGGCATTTGAAGCTATACACAGTGAGATATTAATTTCTCTTATTTATTCATGAATAAAAGGCATAATTAATAACTAATCATTTTTGCATAAAACATGGCATGTTTCATATTTTTATTAAAAACAACATATCTCAAAGAACACAGCCCAAGTTGAATCACTAGATTTGGAGCTCTAGAATAGGAGATATGTTATTTTGCAAGTTTGTGCAAAAATCTAGATTTGAATAAAATCAAAGAGAGGGAGGGAGAGACTGAAGCGTGAGACCCGTGGGTCAATGAGATCCACTGTCAGCCACAGACAGAGGTGGAGGTGAGCTTGATCGATGGATAGGTCACCGTTGGTGAGGTCTTTGACCAGGCCAAGGATACCAGCGTGTTCTACTTGATAAGGCGGTTCAATTGACCTAACTCTCCCCTCGGCGGTGCCACCAAAGGAAGCTCGTCGTCGGCAATGGCGGCTCGGTGGAGCTACACGGTTGTGTGCTGGCGAGCTCAGGCTGGCAGAGCATGCAGTGAGGGGTTCTACGGCTCCGAGGAGTCAGTGTGGAGCTTCCTAGGTAGATTGGATGGAAGGAGAAGGTTCCAGGGAGCCTGCTCATGTACGCGGTGGAACTCCAACATGGGTGCGGTAGCGCTGAGCATCGTCTCTAGCTCCAGGAGCGTGGTAGAGCGCCCAACTAAAGGGTCGAGATGGCGGACTAGAGGGGGTGAATAGTCCTTTCTAAAACTTATTGCGCGAGCTAACTGAAACTAATGCTAAATTAAAACTATTGGTCTAGACAAGACTACATCCCTCTATCTAAGTTCTCTAGCACCTTGTAAAAGATCCTAAAACAAGCAAACAAGGTGCTTCCTTAGAAAGAGCTCACCTAACCAAATCTAGGAGCAAGGTCACATAAACCTATGCCACTAGTACTTTGCAAATCGGAGAAGCTCGTATACAACTAGTAAGCAAAAGCACAAAGCTCCTAAGCTCACTAGCAATGCTCAATAATAAAGCAATCAATGCCAAATTAGAGAGTGTAATTTCTTGGATATACAAACTAAGCAATGTGACTAATAAGGTTACACAAACCAAATTAGCCACGCAAGGGAACTACTTCTAGCTACACAAGCAAGAAGGTAACTAGCAAGCTACACAAGCAAAACTAGTTACAAGAGCAACTACACAAGCACAAGTATATAAAAAATGGAAATACAAGCTTGTGTATGGCAAATGCAAACCACTAAGAAGAGTAGACAATGTTGACATGGTGATTTTTTTATCGAGGTTCACTAGGTTGCCATTGTTGATATTTGGGAACGCAATAAGGAATTGATCCGCAAGCGCACGGATATCGGTGAGCATTTCACCCGGGAGATTATCCAGAGTTATCGTATTTATATTTTTACCACTAGGAGAAAGAGTGCATCTGACTAACCAGTCTATTACTACTAACCTTTAGGCACAAAGAATGTCTTTCGATGTGAGTGATAAATAGAGAAGACTGCAACCGTAGTCTCCTTCTAACCTTGGTAAGGATAATCTACTGTTCTAATGGGGAGGCTAACAGAATCTAGACACCACAAAGGTTGTTCGACCCGCACCTATAAACCCTATCCTTCCTGCTAACGAGATGTGATCTACAAAGGTAGCTCGGAATTGTCACGTTCCTCACTACTACCACGGTCCAGCTAGTCAGGGAATATCTATGAGTACCCCAGCCTAAACACCACGTTTACGCCAGCAATGATTACTCTAAACTCTACGCGAAGAGATTAAAGTAAACTCATAAACCATAAGAACAATAAAACAAGAAATTACTAGAATTTAGAAGTCGAATTACTGAAGAATCCTAGGAGCAAGCTTCGGGTTAAGAGAACTTGATCCCGCAGGTACAAGCTTGGAGTAGACACCGACAGGCCGGGCTTCCTCCAATCTACACCTCCACTCTATCTCTCTCAATCTAGTAGAAACTAGAAGATCTATTTCTACCTTACATTGGTTGCTAAGCCTAAAAAGAAATATTAATTAGAGAAGAGGTTTTCCTTCGAGGGCACCCCTCAGTCTCTATGATAATTTCTTCATGTCTTCTCCAGGGGCTAGGGGGGTCTCCTTATATAGTCCTCCCCTTCTATGCGTTTTTGGGTCGATAGGCGAGGTGGTACTATGTTTTTCTTGATCCAATAGGTCGGTGGAATATCCCGAGCGAAGAGAGTCCTGATCTGGCTCCAGCAGGGGGCGGGCGCCCAGGTCCTCAGGGCGGGCGCCCTGGGCCTGGCCCCGTTTCGCCTCCGCTTCGGTCTCGTGGCTTCTGGAGTCTTCTAGATGGTAGAAAATTGCACAGTGCGTTGATATCTCTATGTAATCCCGACATGTGGGCCTTTCTCCCTTATTTCCTGATAAACCCCTGCAGAAACAGATAAACAACAAAACTCGTGGAATTCTGTCAGATCAAACCCTAATTCTAGGTGTTGGTTGCATATTGGTCCTTTCTCTTGTTTATTTGATAATTAAAATTGATACTTAAGAACCGTCAACAACCATCAAGCTAAGTCCTCGTTGAGACAAGCTATAAGGTTGCTGCTGGTCCTCTTACTAGCGGTGACCCACAAGTCACACTCTCCCACATGGAGTGCTTACCACAAGCTCTAGCACTTGACCTGGCCGGACCACTTATCGCCCTTTATGTCTCACTCTGCTAGAGTTGCTCTTCATGATCCTCGCAGGATGAGCACTATACCCCTCACAATCTCTTCTCCAGAGCATCACACAATCTCCTTGCATGCTACAATGGAGTCACAAGCCACCAAGCCATCTAGGAGGTGGCAACCTCCAAGAGTAACAAGCACCACCAGCTTGCAACATGAACACCTAGTGCCACTCGATGCAATTTCACAATGCAATCGCACTAGACTCTCTCACTCACACAATCAAAAGATCACTATCAAGCATATGTGAGTTAGAGGGCATCCAAGCACACCTACACAAGCCATCAAGGCGTGAGGGTGCGTAGCAACCGGCCCAAGGCTAGCCACCACTTCTACTTATAGCCATAAGGGCTAAACTAGCTATTGCCCTTTCATTGGGCAAAAGTCAGGGGCATTGGATGCTCCGACGCTAGCATCAGATACGCCTCCCCAGCATCTGACGCTCACTAAGTAGCCATGTGTCACTAGCCATTTGAACTTAACCATTGCTGCCAATGGCTAACTCACATGCGTAGAGGCATCGGACGTGCTCTGACGCAACTTGTCGGACTCAGGTCCTAGGCTACCTAGAGGAGAAGAGGGGAGGAGAACGTGATGGAGTCACTCAACATTGAGTTCACTAGAGATTTTCCCCTATGGCGGGCCGACTCCAACGAGGTTGGGGGAAACACATGAAATGTGCCCTTACCATGGTGTTTCTTTGCTGGCTCAGGGGTGGGCGAGGTGGAGGGATGACAACGGAGCTGTGGTGGTGGCCGGGCGAGCAGAGGAGCGGCAGTGAGCATGCGCGAGCTCGTCGGAGTGAGCATGGTGGCGAGAGCTCATGGTGGCATCCACTTTCTGGCTTAGAGGGTGCGAGAGAGAGTGAGAAGAGGCTAAGGGAGAACGAGGCGATGCCATGGATGTCATGTAGCCCACGCTGGCCTAACATGCGGGCCCCTAGTCAATGTATGGACACCAGATGGTGGCCAACTTCTGCTATTGGTCGACGATGACGGCAACGCTGAATGGCCATCAGGCCTGCATTCTAGTGCTAAAACCCGATCTTTGGCTACGATTTACTCCTAATTTGTTGAGAACTGGGTGATGGTGTAGTTAACAATCCTGGAGAACTAAGTGAGATCTCCAACTTCGTCAATTGGAGCAAGAGATAATTCAGCATAGATTGAGAGATAGAGAGCTCCAAACTCATGATCAAGCAAACTATTTTCAGCTTTAGGACTTAGAAAAATTCTAAGTGGTGAAACAACACCTAAATCTGACTTGTGGGCCATATTGGAGCAAGTTTTGCATATTTTCATGAGATGACCCTAGAACAACTGTTGATCCTTATCAAATTTTACTCCCTCTTCCATCCTAAATTATAAGTCATTTCAAAAATTTTAGAGGATCAAAGTATCTCAAATTTAAGAGATATAAATATAAATATAAATATAAATATAAATATAAATATAAATATAAATATAAATATAAATATAAATATAAATATAAATATAAATATAAATATAAATATAAATATAAATATAAATATAAATATAAATATAAATATAAATATAAATATAAATATAAATATAAATATAAATATAAATAACTGGGTCGCCCTGCTGCCATTGCATGAGCTTCCCACGCCACCTGATGGCCACCTTAGCTATCGTGCCACCTTCCCCGCATCTCTTTGGGTTCAAGGTCGGTGTCTAGAAATTATACTATTTATTATCCCTTGATCAAAATAGGGACATGACTTCTTTGTAGCCAACTAATAATTAGGTTTAGCTACTTGTGAGCAACTAGTTTTTTTACGAAAGAACATGGGCAACATAAAGGCAGCAAACAGCTGCTAGGAGATTACAATGTCTTAGAATTACATCTTTCAAAGCCTCATATAAGAGGCATTCAGGTTTATGAGTAGGATTATTACAAATGAAATCCATTGTTCCTGATAGGAGTTCAGGAGTTTTGAAAGCCTGAGTTGCTAAGGAGTGAGCAGTGATGTTGAGTCTTCTGTCAATTTTCAGCACTCTGGTATCTCTATTCTTGCCATTGTTGATGAAAATTTGAGTGTAGGGTTTAATCCTCCAATCCGATGGAGATTCCATATTCCCCCCATTAAGGTAGGAGGCAAGAATCAGATTATCTGTGAAGTAATTGATCTTGTCTAAATCCAGCCGAGCACTGATTTTAGAGGCAAGGGACATGGCTAGAGCCTCAGCCATGAGAACTGAGGAGCAAATCTTCGCATGAACTCTGATGAAAAGTTTGAGATTCTTTCTAGGATCCCTAATGAAGATTCCTAAACCTGCATGTCTTTCTTCCAAAGATTCATCATCAGGAACAAGGGACGCATCTGTGTAGCATTTCGCCCCTTCAAACAAGGAGGGGAGTTGCTGTTCAACTTGGCCGCTCTTAGATGTCACCATGTTGTGATTCCCGAGTGCACCTACATCATTATGGTTACCTGCAGAACGCAAATTCTTTACCTGCGATGGGGTGCTCAGTTGCGCCACAACCTCATGTATTTGATTATGCTGATCGCCTTCATTTTTGAAAGCTGAGATCATAGTGTTGATATGAGCTTGAACTGCGTAGTGGACCTGCATAACTGACCATTTTTGTTTTCGAAAGCGAAGGTCATTACGAGCTCTCCAAATATACCATAAGGTCATTAGAATTCGAAGCATTGTTTGATCTGAGGTGCATGGGGTTATTAGAGATTCAAGAGCTACCTGTACACCGTCATGTTCAATCAGGAGGAAGGAGGATTTGAGAGAAGGTCTGGCAGAGAACCAGACAGCTCTGGAGAAATCACAGTGAAAGAAAAGGTGCGAGTCGGTTTCTGTTATACCGCAATGGGCGCAATGGGCTTCAATTTTCAAAGACAATTTCCCTGCTCTTTCTCCAGTGGCAAGCGCTCTTCTTATGAGTCTCCAAAGAAAGTTTTTTATGTTAGACAAGACGTACCTTTGTTTCCACACACGTCGAAGAATGTGCATAGCACCTGGAGTGATGCTTCTGGATCCTTGTGAGGGAAGTTGTACCTGCAATTGTTTGTTGAGGAATTTGAAAGCTTCTTTGGTGGAGCATTCTCCTTTGGTTGATGGCTTCCATTTGATTGTGTCTGCAGATTCAGAGGGGACGGGAACAATATTCCTGATGGAGTTTGCAGCATGGTCATCAAAAATTTTATTGATAAGGTTAGCATTCCAAAGGGAGGTCCCTGGATTCCAAAGATCAGATATGTTGTTTGGAAGAGTATCAACAGTAATAGGCAGTTTAAGATGGTTATGAATTTCATTCCAAATATTACACCAAGGAGTGGACCAGATGCTAGAGTTGCCTTTATGGATCTGAACAATACAATTTTTAATTAAAATATCTTTAACATTCATAATCGAGGACCAAAATGCAGATTTGGTATTGTTGGTTCCTAATTTCTAGAAGCTAGTGTGAGGATAATATTTAGATTTTAGGACATCTGAAAGGAAATTGTTCTTACCTGTAGCGATCTTCCAGGCCGCATTTAGAAGAAGGCTCCTGTTTACTGTCATCAAATCTCTAATTCCTAGCCCTCCCTCATTTTTGGGCCTACACATATCTCTCCAAGATCTAAAATTGAAACCTGAATTGTCATTTTCTTCTTGGACTCCAGACCACCAGAACTTCCTTATGATAGATGTGATTTTTGAAATAAATTTTTTAGAAAACAAGATAGTCATCATGTAATAAATGGGGATCGAAGCAAGAACCGAATTTATATAAGTCAGTCTCCCAGCATGATTAAGCTTGTGAGCTTTTAACTTTGTTAATTTAGTTATGAATTTATTGATGATAAAGTTATAAGCCTGAGTTTTGTCACTATGTTTGAAAATCAAAGGATGCCCAAGGTAGATAGAGTTAGGAGACATATCCTGGACAGGGAAAATGCTTTTTACCTCCACCTTGCTCTGAGAATCAACATTTTTACTGAAAACAATAGAGGATTTAGCCATGTTTGGGATTTGACCTGAAGCTGCACAAAAGGATTGTAAAATAGAATTTATCTTACTGGCCTCCTCCTTTGTAGCTTGCCCACACACAATGAGGTCATCTGCAAAAAGAAAAGAGTGAATACGAGGGCATTTGGGACCAAGGGTGATACCCTGTATATGATGGGAAGAAGAATGTTTCTGTAGGAAAATTGAAAGCTCATTAACAGCTAAAATAAAGAGGCAGGAGGAGAGAGGACAGCCTTGTCGAACACCTCTGTTGGGATGGAAGGAAGGAGCAGGGTTACCGTTGATGATCACAGACATAGTAGTCGTTGAGATGCACTTGTAAATTAGATCTATAAAATTGTCTTTGAAACCCTATCTTTTAAGAGCAGAAACAATAAAATTCCATTCAATTCTATCAAAAGCTTTGGCAAGATCCACTTTAAGTAAAAAAGCTTTTTGTTTCCAAGTTTTAAGATTGAAGCTATGAATAATCTCTTGAGCAATAATAACGTTTGATGCTATGTGCCTACCTTAAATAAAAGCAGCCTGAGTAGGGTGAATAATATGAGGAAGGTGGCATTTAATTCTATCAGCCAGGGTTTTAGCAATAACTTTATAAGACACATTACATAAGCTAATGGGTCTATAATCTTTAGGAGTGATAAGAGTATTCACTTTGGGAATCAGAGTGATATGAGTCTTATTAATGTCTGAAGGTAAGTTACCAGTTTGATAGAAAGCAGTGACTAAGTCTAGAACATCTTTACGTGTCCATTCCCAGGAAGATTTGTAGAAACCTGCACTTAAAGCATCAGGACCTGGGGCTGCATTGCTTCTCATATTTTTAATGATGTTGTGAATTTCCTTCATATCTGGGGTAGAGTCTGTGAAAGGGTCATCCTTTATACTATGCACATGATCCAAATCAGCACTCCAAATTTGACATTGGTTCCTGCAATTATCATTAGATTTAAAGATATCCATGAAGTAATTGTTAGCTGTGGCAGCAAGCTGGTCATGAGTGGAAGCATAGGTGCCATCTGGATTGAGAAAATGAGTGATGGTGTTTCTTCTGGCTCTCTTGATTATGGATTGGTGGAAGAATCTGGTGTTTCTATCTCCAGCAATAGACCAGTTCTTTTTGTATCTCTGTCTGTGGTAGGCTTCCTCTTTGGCAAGAAGATTTTCATGATGGTGTATGAGATGTTTCTGGAGGCTAGGATTTTGCTGGTCAGGAGGCTTCATTTGAAGAGCTAGGAGTTTATCTTCAATATGATGGAGGATATCAGAATTTTTGGGCTTGGATTTTTGCCACTTCTTGAGATCTTTGGCTAGATAGAAAGTCTTGAGGTGGAAGGGTCTATTAGCAGATTTGGCCTAGCTTGCTCTCACCACTTTCTCATAGTCATCAGTAAGAAGCCACCAATTCTCGAACCTGAAAGGTTTAGCAATTTTTCCTCTAGAAGAATTCAAAACAGCAAGAATGGGAGCATGATCACTTTTGAGCATGGGTAAGTGATAAACAATCGTACTAGGAAATTCAGCACACCATTCAGCATTAGCCAGGAACCTGTCAAGACGCTCATAGGTAGGATTTGCATCAAAGCGCTTATTTGTCCAGGTATAAGCTGGACCATTGTAACCGAGATCAAAAAAGCCACAGTCTTTAACCAAACAACAGAAGTTAGAAATAGAACGACAATTAGCTGGCCGAGGACCGAGCTTCTCAGAAACATTCATAATGTTGTTTAGATCACCCATACAAATAAAAGGTAGGTTTTGATGGGACATGACAAAATAACGGACTTGCTTCCAGATCCACAAAGTCTTGCGGTGGTGGGGATCGCCATAGATACAAACTAAACCAATTTTTTTCCGAACATGCTTGTGGTAGCAACTAGCAAAAATATAGAAATGGCTAGACTCAACTACCTCTACTTCAACTTGACATCTAGATAAGAGCCAAAGGCCTCCAGATTGACCTTCAGCTGGAACAATATGTGCATTATCAAGATTGAACTTATTTACTATATCGTTTTTGTTCAAGCTAGAATTTCTAGTTTCAGAGATAAAAATTACCTGGGCATCAGTGGATGAGATGAGGCGGGCTAGGTGACGCATCTTGACACTATCAAGGCTTCCGCCGGCGCCCTGACAGTTCCACACCAAGAGACTCATGGCGCCCGTGACGTCTTGGAGGCTGGTGCCAAAGCGCGGTCGGAGAGAACAGGTAGCGCTTGGTCTGCCTACCCGAGCAGCAGAGCGCGACACACACCACCCCCTGTAGGCATACCAGAAAAACGAAGGGACCCAAGGAAATAGGCAAGGAATGAGGAGATCAGGTTCAGAGAAGAAGAAAAAAAAGAGAAGGATTGAAGATGGATATAAGCGGAATGAGGATTGAAAAAAGATTTGGTGGAGAGAGAAGAAAGGGAAGAACCAACAGACTCCGGCCTTGTTTAGTTCTGAAAAGTGAAAAGTTTTCGGTACTGTAGCACTTTCGTTTGTTTGTGACAAATATTATCTAATTATGGACTAATTAGGATCAAAATATTCGTCTCGTGATTTACAGCTAAACTATGTAATTAGTTTTTGTTTTCGTCTATATTTAATGTTTCATGCATGTGCCACAAGATTCGATGTGACGGAAAATCTTGAAAACTTTTTGGTTTTCAGAGTGAACTAAACAAGGCCTCCCTGCAAGATCGATCGATTTTTGGAGAGGAGACGAGCTTAGGAAAATCTGACTGGATGGATCAGTAGATCAGACAAGAGCAGCCAAACACCAAAGAGGAGATGATACGAGGAAAGATCTGGAAACAGGGGAAAGGAGATCAGAGGAGGGAAGAACAGCTACAGGAGTCAAGAGAGTGGTTCCGCTACAGGAGCCAGGGTTGCCGGCAGTCCGCCCAGAAAGTTCTGTCAGCAACTAGTTGTAGCGCGTGTTTAGTTTGATAACGTAGAAGGATGGAATGGTTCCCTTTCCTTATTTCAGGGATGGACTTATTTCATTTGTGTTTGATTCGGAGGAATGAGTTCATCCTTATTTTTCTACTTGGTCACTGGGTGATTGAGCTAGAGATGGAAGATGGAATTTAACACCATTGATAACTATTAGCCATGCATGAGGGTCCACACATCCACCTCTCTACCCTGTTGATGAAGCATCTTCTTTCTTTCTCCCAACCTAAATGTTCCTAGCCGCCCCACAAGCATGTGCAATCACTGCCCAAGAGACCTCTAGGAAGCTTCGATTCACCCTCTCCCGTTCCAACACTGCCCCACCTCTCAACATTGCAAGGCCTTTGGTGCCCCTCCAATGAATTACCAAGCCATTTTTTTCGTCCTCGCTGCTCCTAGATCCGGAAAGGTCGACATGCTCCAGCTCCACCTCGCCTGCTCAGATCTATGCCGCTCGCTTGAGCATGTCTGCACCACTCTCCATCTCTGCCCCGCCCCGCTCCATCGCGCCACTCCTTGCGCCTGCTTCATTTCATTGTCAGAGTGAGCATGCGTGCATGACAGGAGAAAAAGGGGATGCCCCGTCCATTTGTTTTCCACTCGATGGGATGCACTTGCATCTGAGCCGAATATTTCTTTATGAGGACGATTCTATCCCCTTTGTCTTAGAACCAAACAGCCTTCAATTTCAGAATCACCAACCAAACACATGTCTAGTTCACCAAACAAGCTCTTAGGCCTTGTTTAGTTCACCCCAAAAACCAAAAAGTTTCCAAGATTCTCCGTCACATCAAATTTTTTGGCACATGCATGAAACATTAAATATAGACGAAAATAAAAACTAATTGCACAGTTTAACTGTAAATCGCGAGACGACTCCTTTGATCCTAGTTAATCCATAATTACACAATATTTACCACAAACAAACGAAAGTACTACAATAGCGAAATCCAAAATCTTTTCGCATCTAAACAAGGCCTTAGAGTAACAAAAAAAAGGGTTTTCGTTCACGTTTGGTCTCTATGAGAAGCTGGTCACGAATCAAGAAGGTCAAAAAGCAAGCACAGCACCAAATAATAGCTTGGCCATCGGGAGCACTCCATGCGTCATGCTAAAACGTCGGCCTATGTCCACGTGTCGTCTCCTGACCGGCAAGGCGGCAACTGCTAGAAACTTGCGAGGTGTTAGCCATAGCCTGCCATTGCCAATTGGGATTCCCTCGTTGACACGAGGCACTGCAATAATAACTGCACCGGATATGGCTAGGCGATTATTGTCTCCAGCTAGGTTGTCAAATAAAATCGAATATTCGTACCCACCAAATGCGTCCTACCTATGACGAAGAATTGCAAAAGAGAGAAAAAGTGAACAATTGTTTTTGCATTATGCGTGTTGGTGGTGTGAGTTTTGACTGTCAATAAAATACGATCATCATTGCACAAGAACAAAATGCAAACTGATGGGATTATTCCTGCTTTAGAATCGAAGAACCACTTGATTTCCGTATAAAGGCCAACAGATGTTGGCACAATTGAATTTTCAAACTTTCGATTCATGGATGATCTTATTGGTAGGCTGCAGTAACTAAGAAAACCTGCTGCCGAGTCAAGCATGAAATTAATAGTATAATCCTGTGTATGTAGGACTACACGTATATATATTCTTCTCTCTTATATAGTTGGAGGTACACCAATCCATCTCAATCTATATGAGTTAGAAGTTTTCTTTTTCGAACATATATATGGGTTAGGAGTTATTAGATAAAAAACTAACTAATGGTTATCCACATCCAATATCTTATAACCCACGTGGATTGGTGTAGATTAAGATTACTGATCCTAGTTCCACATAAACTTTATTGATTTTGTCGAACTATTGTAGACTGCAGGACCAGCGAAGGAGTAACGTTTTCTTGTTATAATACCGTTTTGACTATGTACGCCTGATCAGCTGGTATATAGAGGCTAGGAATTACCTTCCACATGTTAATAATAATTAATCTTGTTATTATGAATGGGTAACTTTTCTCAGGTCAGTCTCAGTAAAAGTTTCATATGGTTTGTTTGGTTTATTTCTTACACAAGTCTGGCTAGCAAAACTAAACCAGGCTAGTCTTAGCCTGCTCCAACTAAGCCAATTCACACTTGTTTGGATGTCTGCATTGTGTTAACCTGACTATAACACATGTTTGTTTGGTTGGTTGGCTTGCTTTGTATAGAGTCACCTCTTCTTTAGGATGGTGAGTTCACCCCCCTCTGAGACATTGTGTCGAACAGTTGCTGGGCACAACCCTCGCCACCATCCTCCTCTTCGCCGAGCGTCGTGCGCCTTGGACCTGTCGGCTCATCGCGATCAGCCTAAGTGCACTTGACCTCCACGGAGGTGAGGCCGTGGCAGAGCTAGCACCGAACCCACACGCTCGTCCGTGACGTGGTAGTGGCATGACAGGAAGCCCCTACCGTCCTTGCCTGCTGGCCTCTTGTAGGCCCGCAGCAGCACCGACGCGAGGGAGGAGGAAGCAATGGACAGTGACGGGAGGGAGAGGGACCCGAAGGTAGAGAGACTAGCATAGCAGCCAGCCATGGCGAAGGTGGGATCCTCACGGAGCATCTCCTCGACGCGGCGCGAGGGTCCGCTAGACAGTGAGGACGGAGAGGATGAAGGCGACGGTGTCCTCGCCGGCCTTCGCGAGCGCCACACGCTCCGTGAAGTCATCCACAAAGAGGTGGATGGGGTTTGAGAACAAGGAGAAGAGGACCTCCGTCGCTTCAGTCACCACGAGGTCCACCATGGACAGGATTTGGGCGAGGAGGGAAGGCCGGCGGCTGTCGGACGGATGACATGGCCTATGCGAAGGAAGGATATAGACAATGCAGCTCGTGAGAAGGACGAGCAACGTAGAGTGAAACCGGGCGGTGACGAGAATGGAGCATTGAGGCTTGCTCTGGCCTGGCTCCAGAAGAAACACCAACCCTGTATTTTATTTTGGGCCTGGCTCCGAGTGTACGGATGACCAGTTAGAGCTTGGCTCCAGAGGCTGGCTTAAGAACCAAACAACACAAATCTGATCCAACCAAGTCAAAAGTCAGCTTGAAAGCCTAACCAAACACACTCATATGAGTTTCATTTGCTCACTTAATGTTGGCTAACCACGTAAGGCTAACCAGGCTAGCCGCCCGCATACACACACGCTACACACACACGCTAATCACGTATATAAAGTCATAAAAAATTGGTATTGAAAAGGTATGAAACACAAAGTTATAAATCAAAAAGATTTACCATATCAGTCAAAGATCTTGCATGCATCAATCAAATCTAAAAAGAAGATTTTTTATATTTAAAACTTTACTTATTCACCCTATTTTTATAAAATAAGAATTAAATAAATATACATTTCATATATTACCTCCTAGGAGATAATAGTGATCGTGACCGTCTGATCAAAATAAATGAATGACCCACAGTCATTTAGGAGTATCGCAGCAAAGGCCACATTAAATAGGTTGCCACATAGGCATTTTGATGATATGACAATGTATTTAAAAAAGAGAGAGAAGATAATAAGTTTTATCTATATAAAACTAGCGTATATATTTTTTAGTACGATTACCAACTCTTTTTGAGTCTTGAAATTAAATGCCTATAAAACTATAGAGTGAAACTCTCTATTGAGAGTGAGTGTTTTATCCAAGTTTTATTTTATTTTATATGATATGACAGTTTTAGAAACGACACCATAAAATTTCCCACTGAGACTCGCCTTATGGTGGGAATTAATCTATGTGAGTTTAAAACACTTCAACATTTGTCCATATATATATCACCATTAAGAACAACGTCGCAGCATTACCCAACTAAAAGCACCTCTACTGTCGAATCACCCTAAATTTGTAGCGTATAAATTGGTTCCATCTAAATGGTCAACTTGCGAATAAAAGCCCTCTTTACTTTCTGCCGCCCACTTTCTTCGCTGCTGGTCATAGAAGAAACTACTGGCTGTTTCATAGTGGCAATCACATTAGGATATACGTACTCCTACTCCTATACGATCGTAATTTTGTTATGAACCTTAAAATTGTCATCAAAGCGTAGGCAACTTGTCTGGAATTACTCCTATATAACTCTGCAAATTACCATAAAAAAGAGTAGCTAAAACATGGATGCACGTACACCCAGTCAATGCAGGCGTACATATCGTGATATTTTCATTGTTTGACAGCAGATCAGGTAGTAAATAAATTCAATTCAATTTGGTGGAAGGTTCTATCCTGTTCCCGGTCCATCAGTAATATATATAATATAAGAGCACATTGGAGATTATATTCTTCTCTGCTTGTGAGCAACATGATATGAATCCTTAACCATAAGTAATGTGCTAATCTAGCTAGGTTGATTCCTTCTCACGCGCTCATCTGACTTTTTCAGAAGATGAGATGAAATTTCTAGCTCATTTTGTGAAAAAGCGGTGACAACGCCCATCCGTCAGTGCACTCAATCCTTTCCGCAGTAATAACGGTGGATACGAACAAAGTAACGGTATTGTCGGTGCAGAACAAAGCATATAGCGCGTGTTTGATTGTCCAATGGACCAATGGCGTACCACGGATCGTAAAAAGAGTTCAGGGCCGTCTCCAGAAATTGGGGGCTCACGAGCGAATGACAAATTGGGTCCCTAAATTTATACAAGTTGTATGTCTAATAAAATTAATTCATATATGACTTCAACATGTATTCTAGACATACTTTCACTTAAATTTATAAGTTTAATATATATTCTTTCGTACCATATGTAGAAATATGGTAAAAATATTACTAACCTCATGAATCATCATATTTTCTATTTCTGGTAGACGATGTCTATTGAATTAATTTAAATAAATTCATGTAGTGTACATATATTAAGTCAAGTCCAATATATGCCTAAATGTCTAATGTCTTGAGCCCTTCACTCTAATTAGAACAAAAGAAAATATAAGGAAATCAAATCAGCCGACAACAACAAGTGGAAATCATTACATTAAGAATTTGCTACCACGCTAGTACTGTATAGGTGTAATTAACTTATCTGATCTAGCCAGTTCAGTAAAGAATCACAAATTCAGAGTCACAAGCAGGTCAGGATTAGTACTTAGGGAAAGTAAAAGCCTGCAATTTGGGGGGCCATCAAATTAAGTGGCCTTGTTCCCTTGATCATCTCGCTCACCCCCATCGAACGCCCCTGAAAGAGTTGTTCGCATCCTAAGGCCTTCTTTGAATGTAATTATCTTAATATATGTGCATTGAGGTGACTCCGATAACATCTAAACAATTTCTAAAGTGGCATATTCAAAACTTGTTGACACCGTTTTTAGACATGTACCTGGGGGTTAGCAAAGTACGGATCGACAGGCGGAGCAACGGTAACTAATCTGCAGGAATGATTGCCGATGGAGATGGTTGCCGATGAGAGAGGCAATTGAACGTGACTAAGTCCAGAGGGTGGTGACATGTTTATACCGATGATCCGTATTGGTGTTTGCCGATGGTCATAACAGGAAGTCTGCCGATGACTATGGAGGGGAGCGCGGAAGTTGCCGATTGATCCATGGTGGTGTCCCGGTCGGTTGCAAAGGGATAGTTTTATGTTTTCCTTAGTTATTTAAAGTCATTTTGTATACGGACTCCGTTTAAATTGGAATTTGAGTCCTAGTCGTGTCTGATTGTAGCTCTTTGAGCAGGGTATAAATGTAGACCCTAGGGTCTTGTAATGAGATATCTATCAATCAATCAAACACAAGTTTTTACTCATATTCCAGCATCTACTTTTTCGATGACTTCGTCACATCTTTTCTTTTCCTTTTACTACGAGTTCTTAGGAATTCATCGACTTAAGCTCGGCATATTCTTGAGTTCCGCGTGAGCACTTCTTGGCCGTGACATCCGGGCGCATCGCTGTTGTCGGGACCAAAGTGTTCGAGTTATCACCTTTGCCGATAGTAAGGTCAAATCGGCTGGCACGCCTTAACGTTTAAATCGGGTATTAGCCCTTTGTGTTTGCAGATCAAGTTTTGCATCAACATATCTTTTGGCACGCCCAGTGGGACCAAATCAAGATCAAGATCGACATGGCGACTTCTGAGTTCGACTTGGAGAACGTCATCCCCGTGACGGAAGCCAATCTCAGAGATGAGCAAAAGCAGGCTATTGCAAAAGCCATGGAGGATTACAAGCAGCAATGTTTGAAATCCTTCAGCATCAATAGGAGTGGCGAGGTAATCCAGAAGGAAGCGCTGCCGGCACCTCGGCAGGTTACTTTTGAAGCCAATCCTGGTAAGCTTCAAGACATGGTTGATAGTGCTATTAACCGTGCCTTGATCAATAAAGCTGGTGTGCTGTCCAATACGGTTTTAAATGCCGTGGCTAGAACTTTCAAAGAAGGACAATTGCCACCAAATTATGTGGGTCCTTCTCATCATCAGCCAGGATCACTGGTGGTCACAGCTCCATCGGTTACTATAGCCGCTGCGGGCACAGAAACTGCCGTCTCTCCAAGCACGTTGGGAGTCACTAATGCACAATCCACACCGATGCCGGCCAATCCGTCAACATCAGATGAGTCAACCAAGCTGGCCACAGATCTATTGGCGTCAGCAATATCGGGATCTGTTCCTCCTAACTGGTGGGGTTTTGGTATGCCCCCAGAGTTCATGTTGAAGACGCCTGGCACATCTCAAACGGCTGATATGAGAGGCAAGGCTCCTATGGCTTCGGCACCTCCAAATATGCCGATGAATCAAAGTCCCCAGTATACTACAACTACTACTGCAAGACCTTACACTGGGAATTCTCAAGCTCCAACATTCCAGATGCCTAATGCATCGGCAGATTCAATGCCGACGCAACAGAGATTTATGACTCAGCCAGGGTATGTCAATTCGATGATGATGCCCAATTACCAGTCATCGGCAGGACCTATGCCGATGAATCCTCATAGTGGATGGACCGGGCAGTTAGTCTTTCCACAGATGCTTCAACAGAATCATCAAGTTCCAGGGTTTCAACAGGGCCAGATCCAACCTGGGTTCCAGAATCAAGGGTTGGCCAATCAGCCGATGAATCTTGGCCAGCAGATTAGTGGCCAACAAATTGGTGGTCAGCAGTTTGGTGGTCAAATGGTTAACCCAATTTTTTATGCAGATCGCGCACCACATAGACACGTGGAAGCATATCAGCAGGTGCCAGATCCGCAACCGCCTCATCGGCAAGATGCTGATGCTTATTGGGCCGATAATTTTGCTAAAGTAATGAGAGACCAATTTGGGATAAAACCCAAAGTCAACACTTACTCTTATCGGACACCGTATCCTCCTGCATATGATTTAATTCCACTTCCAAATCTGTACAAGGTGCCAGATTTCACTAAGTTTTCTGGACAGGATGATACATCAACCATGGAACATGTCAACAGGTTCATCATCCAATATGGAGAAGCTGCTAACAGGGACGAGTTAAGGGTTCGCTTGTTCTCGTCATCATTGTCTGGATCGGCATTCACTTGGTTTATATCGTTACCTCCCAACTCAGTGATTACTTGGGCCGATCTAGAGAAGCAATTCCACAAGTACTTCTTTTCTGGAGTCCATGAGAAGAAGATTACCGATTTGGTCAAATTAAAGCAACGCAATGATGAATCGGTTGAAAGTTTTGTGCAGAGAATGCGGGAGGTCAAGAACAAATGCTATAGTCTGGTTTTGGACGATCGGCAACTAGCCGATTTGGCTTTCCAGGGTTTGTTGCTGCACATCAGGGACAAATATGCTTCTCAAGAGTTGGAAAGCTTAAGTCACTTGGTGCAGAGAATTTCTGATCAAGATGTCAGACCTTTTGAGCCCAAGAGGGCATGGAATAAAAAGGTGTCATTTGTTGATGAAGCAACAAGCTCGGATTCTGATGAGGAGCCAGTCATCGGCTTAGCAGAATGGGTGAAAATAAGAAGCCGATGTCTTGTCCTTTTGGGCATAAAGAGCCAGAAAAGTTCGCATTTGATATCACCAAAGCCGATAGAATTTTCGACTTTTTACTTCAGGAAGGTCACATCAAGTTGTCACCCAATCATGTGATTCCATAGGCTGAGGAATTGAAGAAGATAAAATATTGCAAGTGGCACAATGCGACTTCTCACAGCACCAATGAGTGCAAAGTTTTCAGGCAACAGTTGCAATCGGCTTTAGAATCTGGGAGAATAAAGTTTGATAGTTCTAAAGCTCAGAAGCCGATGAAGATTGATCAGCATCCTTTCCCAATGAATATGTTGGATGCTAAGGGAAAGACCAAGGTTTTGACATCGGAAGCAGCTGAAAAGAGTGCATCAGTAGATCCTCAGCATCAAATTACTGCTGCCGATGCCAAAGGGAAAGGTTTGATCCAGGACGAAAATAGCTCAGGGAGGCCTTCCCGATCTGGTATTGTGATAACTCATAGGAGGCCTCAGGAAACTTAGCAGCAATGTGAAGATCGGTATCGGCGCCAGCAAGAAGACTATCATCGGGAAGAAGAAAGATGCCGACTGTTGGGTATTTTTAAACGCAAACAGAAAAAATCCGCAAGCGCACGGATACCGATGTAGCTTTCACCCGGGAGTATTCCAGAGTATCGATTTTCCACAGGGAACGTGAGTGTACTAATTAAGATCCAAGATCGCCCAAGGATAACTATATAATTATTTTTTTGGTGGGAAGAGAGGAAGTTTCCTGAGAGTTCTCTAGTTGATCTAAGAATCAAGAATTACTTCAAGATTATCTATTTCGGGACATCAGAGCACTAACCACAGAAAGAGATGAGAAGGGGGCTAGAAAGGTCTGACTACGGTCCTACACACACCGATCCGAACGTGGTGGAATACGTCGACCGTTAGGGCTGTCACTACCCTAGGGCTACCACAACAATCCGCAGGATTGGGTGCAATTCCAGGTAATTGCAAGACTAAACACCACGTCTAATCTATTAATTACTACTCTAATGTTGCAAAGATTAGAGCACTTGATGCAAGCGGGAATCCAATAAATAACTTGAATGTAAATAAAAGTAATTAAATAACTCAGAATTATGAATTGAAGAACCTGGAGAACGATGAAGAACGAACCAGTTGCTGCAAAAGTACAATATTGAGGAAGATCCGACAGATCCGGCTCCTCCTCCGCTCTCCTCTTCTCTCTCCCTATTTTCTAGATTACAACTAGAACTAACTAGAACTAGAACTAGAGGAACTAGAACTAGAACTAGATGAACTAGAACTAGATCTAGATGAACTAGAGGTAGAACTAGAAGAACTAGAGGGATCCTCTCTACTTGGATGAAGAATAGAAACCCTAGCTTTGATTCTGTAGAAGAGGTATGCCTCCAGGGGCTGGTGGGGGTCTGCTTATATAGTCCAGGAAGAGTAGCCCCCAAGAAATCTAGGAAGAGTAGCTCCCAAGGAATTTCCACGTTATTCTCCACCATCCGATCAAACCGACCTTAATCGCGTGATTTTCCTTGATCCTTAGAGTCGGTGGAGCACGATCCGCGAAGTTGACCCTGATTGGGCACTGTAGCAGGGCGGGCGCCCAGGAGAGTAGGGCGAGCGCCCTGCCTCCGAGCCCGATCGCCTTCCCGTTCGTTCCCGTGGCTTCTGGAGTTTTCTAGATGGTAGAAAATTGCGCGGCACGTTAAGTTCTCTATGTAATCCCGACATGTGGGCCTTTCTTCCATATTTCCTGATAACCCCCTGCAGAAATAGATAAACACCAAAACTCGTGGAATTCTGTCAGATAAAACCCTAAGTCTAGGTGTTGGTTGCATTTAGATCCTTTTCCATGATTAGTTGATGGTTAAATGTGAGCATTAAGGACCGTCAACACCGACAGGAGTGGAATCGGCACAAGGATCACTAGAACTGCCCGTTCTTTATCCATTGCTGGGAATAGAACATCAAACTGCCTACTGTTAGGGATTGCCCTGAGTGCAATGGTTATGATCGGTATGACAGACCTAATCGGCGGTATCAGGACGATGATCGTCGATTTAATGGGCCGATTAGGGGGAGAGCGTCAGTTCATGACCGGCTGGGGGCAGACTCAGTGTACACGATAGGCTGGGCAATCGCTTTGATTATTTTCCCAGGAACCAAGAAGAGCTTGAAGAGATGGCAAATGCTCGGGTTCCCGATGAGTTTATATTTTGCAGGGACGCTAATACTTATCGGATGGAGTCAAGGGAACATCGTCGTCCATCAGCAAGGCAGTCACCACTTCCCCCATGGTGTCCAGAAGGGTTGACTAAGACACAAAAAAGGAGACTGCAGCGCGAAAGGCGAGAAGAGCTAAACAAGGGCGAGAACTCTGGCCAGCCTGGGGATCAGCAACAACTAGATCCAAAGGGAAAGGGACCATCGACAGATGTCAACATGGTATTCATGTTGCCGATGGAATTCCTTGCGCCATCCAATGATGATGAGGAGTTGGAGTTTTCCGACCAGATAGCTTAGTTGGCTCTGGATCCGATGACGGCCATCTTTGAAAAGCCTGCTGACAATGAAAGACAGCATCATAAAGCCCTATTTATCAGAGGAAGAATTGATGGGCAGCCGATGACCAAGATATTAGTTGATGGAGGGGCTGCTATTAACATCATGCCTTACGCAGTCTATTGGAAACTTGGGAAAGGAGATCAAGATTTAACCAAGACCGATATGATGCTAAAGGACTTTGAAGGGAATGTGTCTCCGGTTAGGGGGGCAATCTGTGTTGAGTTGACTATCGGCAGCAAAACCTTGCCGACAACCTTCTTTGTGATCAGCGGAAAGGGTGCTTATAATCTGTTGTTGGGGAGAGATTGGATTCATGCCAATTGTTGCATCCCATCAACAATGCACCAATGCTTGGTTCAGTGGGTAGGTGACAAGATTGAAATTGTCCCGGAAGATTCTTCTTATGTCATTGCATCGGCAGAAGGAGACACCTACGAAAGGACTAGGTGTATCTCAGGAGAGATTTGGGAGAAGGATTTCCTCAAAGTTGCCGATTACGAGATTCCACCGATCCGAGCAGTCGGTTCTGATGAGGAGTTTTAATGGATAGGTTCGCCGATGATGAAAAGTTAGGCCGGGGGTTCACATCGGCCGATGATTTAGTAGAGGTAGATATAGGTAGTGGTAATAAGCCTAGGCCTACTTTTATTAGTGTCAAGTTAAATTCTGAGTGTAAGCAGCAGTTAACCGACTTGTTAAAGGAATATAAAGATTGCTTTGCTTGGGATTATACTGAGATGCCTGGTTTAGACCGATCGATTGTTGAACATCGGTTACCCATCAAATCTAGATTTCGGCCACATCAACAGCCAGCTCGCCGATATAATCCTAATATTCTTCCTGATATTAAGGCCGAAATAACCAAACTTATTGAAGCTAAGTTTATTCGGCAGTGTCGGTATGCCGAGTGGATTTCCAATGTTGTTCCGGTTTACAAGAAAAATGAAAAGCTTCGGGTTTGCATTGATTTCAGGAATCTTAATAAAGCTACGCCGATGGATGGTTACCCCATGCCACTTGCCGATCTACTGGTTGATGCTGCGGCTGGGCATCGGATCATCAGCTTTATGGATGGCAATGCAGGATACAATCAAATATTTATGGCTGAAGAAGATATTCCAAAGACTACATTTAGATGTCCTGGTCATGTTGGGTTGTTTGAATGGATAGTCATGACCTTTGGTTTGAAAAATGCTGGTGCTACTTATCAGAGGGCCATGAATTTTATCTTTCATGAGTTCATCGGAAAGTTGGTGGAGATTTATATTGATGATGTATTGGTTAAGTCTGGGGATTTCACGAAGCATCTTGCCGATTTGCGAAAGGTGTTGGAATGCACAAGAAAACATGGTTTAAAGATGAATCCCAATAAGTGTGCATTTGGTGTATCGGCAGGACAGTTTCTTGGTTTCATGGTGCATCAGAGGGGAATTGAAATTAGTAGACGATCTATTGATGCTATCAACAAAATTGTTGCCCCTACTAACAAGACTGAACTTCAATCCTTGATCGGCAAGGTAAATTTTATTAGGCGGTTTATATTTAATTTGTCTAGTAAAATTCATGCTTTCAGTCCTTTGCTTAAATTGAAAGCCGATCAAGAGTTTATATGGGGGAAAGAGCAACAGTTGGCTCTAGATGAAATCAAGAGTTACTTGGTAAATCCTCCAGTTTTGATTCCACCTCAGCATGGGAAGCCCTTCAGATTATATCTATCTACCGATGGGATGGTCATCGGCTCGGCCTTAGTTCAAGAATTCGAAGGGAAGGAACGTGTGATTTATTATTTGAGCAGAAGGTTGATTGATGCTGAGACTAGGTATTCGGCCATTGAAAAATTATGTTTATGCCTATATTTCTCCTGCATTAAGTTGAGGCACTATCTTCTATCGGCCGAATGCACTGTTATATGCAAAGATGATGTGGTCCGGTATATGCTATCTATGCCGATCATGAGCGGCAGGATCGGTAAGTGGATTTTGGCGCTATCGGAATTTGATCTGCATTACGAATCGGCTAAAGCAGTTAAAGGACAGATTATGGCCGATTTTGTGACTCAACATTGCGGTACAGTGGAAACTTTGGAAATTGTGCCTTGGATGCTCTTCTTTGATGGATCCACGTGTGACCGGGGGGCAGGAATCGGCATAGTGTTAATTTCCCCTTAGGGAAGGAAGTATGAGTTCTCTTTACCGATTGTTGCCACGTCAACAAATAATCAAGCTGAATATCAAGCTCTAATCATGCTAATGCTGTTGAGATCTTCGGGGATTCTATGCTGGTTATAAATCAATTAGCTGGAAGTTATGAATGCCGAAGTGAAGTTTTAATAACTTATTACGAAAAGAGTATGCAATTGCTAAAGGAATTCAAAGATTTCCGATTAGAGCATGTTCCTCGATTGCATAATGAGGAGGCTAATCGGTTGGCTTAGCATGCCTCGGGATATCAGCTCATATTAAATACAATATCGGCAATCAGTGCCGATGATTGGAGAAAAGAAATCGTTGATTATTTAAAGGATCCATCTAAGAAGGTTGAGGGGCATGTTCGGTTCCAAGCTACCAAGTATGTGCTGCTCGAGGATGAGCTATATTATCGGACAATCGATGAAATTCTTCTCAAATGCTTAGGTGATGATGAAGCTAAGAGTTTGATGGGAGAAATCCATGAAGGAGTGTGTGGAGCACATCAGTCCGCATTTAAGATGAAGTGGATGATCAGGAGAAATGGGTATTATTGGCCGAATATACTTGAGGATTGTTTTAAATATTTTAAGGGATGTCAAGGATGTCAGAAGTTTGGCAATGTTCAAAGAGCACCCGCATCGGCCATGAATCCCATTATTAAACCTTGGCCGTTCCGGGGATGGGCTATTGATCTAATCAGCCAAATTTATCCACCATCTAGCAAAGGGCATAAGTTTATCTTCGTTGCCACCGATTATTTCACCAAATGGGTTGAAGCGATTCCTTTGAAGAAAGTTACATCGGCCAATATGATTGATTTTGTGAAAGAGCATATTATTTACCGATTTGGTATTCCTCAAACAATTACTACCGATCAGGGTACTATGTTTACATCAGGGGAGTTTGATGAGTTCGCAATCGGTATGGGGATTAAAGTGTTAAATTCTTCCCCTTATTATGCTCAAGCTAATGGACAGGCCGAGGCATCTAACAAAGGGATTATTAAACTTATTAAACTGAAGATTGAAGAAAATCCTAGAAGGTGGCATACATTGTTAAATGAAGCTTTATGGTCATATCGGATGGCTTGTCATGGGTCGACCAAAGATTCACGTTATCAGTTGGTATATGGACATGATGCAGTGCTACCTTGGGAAATTAAGACTAGATCAAGGCGACTATCTTTTCAGGACCAATTGGCTGCCGATGATTACGCTACTTTGATAAAGGACGAGTTGGATGATTTAGCAGGGCATCGGCTAAGGGCTTTGATAAGCATAGAAGAAAATAAGAAAAGAGTTGCTAGATGGTATGATAAGAAAGTAAAGGCTAAGGAGTTTGCCGATGGAGACTTAGTATGGAAACTAATATTACCGATCAGGACTAAAAATTCAAAATTTGGGAAGTTGTCTCCCAATTGGGAAGGTCCTTATCGGATAAATCGATCTGCTCCTGGCAATGCTTATATTTTAGAAACTCTCGAGGGAGTTGAATTTCCCAGGGCATTGAATGGCAAATATCTAAAGAAATATTATCCTAGCATATGGGTTGATGCATAAAAGTTTAGAGTGCCGATAAGATTCCTATCGGCTGGATCAAAGTGTATCTAGGGCCAAACTCAATGTTTTAAAAGGGGCCGATAACAGTTCTATCGGCTAGACCAAAATATCAGGAGTATTTAAAAGAAAAGAGCAGAGTATGTCGCCGATGAAGAGTTCACATGTTTAACAGAGCCTGGATCGTCGATATGGCGCGCAGGCGGATCTGGTTGGCTTCTTCTATCTCCTTCACGTCATCATGGGCAGAACCTTCCACTGGCTTCAGTTTCTTCTTCATCTGCAGTGCTTTATGGGCCTGGAGATTTCGCTCTTGTTCAAGAATCTTGATTGCTTCAGGCAGCTGGCTTTCTTCCTGTTGGGCTTGGGACAGAGCTTCTTCCACTTGTCTGAGTTCAGCCAATAGAGCTTCCCTTCTCGCCGATAGATCAGAGATCTTTTGCTTCAGTGCGTCTCCTGAGGATTTCAGAGTGTCGATGCTTTTATGCTTCTCATCGGCAAGGAGCATCACTTTCATCATCTCCTCTGAGAGCTGAGCGTGAGCAGCTCTATCGGCAAGACATTGGGCAGCCTTTTGATACTGCAGCTGACGACTCTATAAGTGTGCAGCCTAAAAAAGAACCTCCTCAGCATCGGCAGGGATTTGACCTCTGAGAGCCCTGAACAGAACTTTGGCTGGATCAGAATCATCGACCAATTGCGCTGTGTCTTGATGAAGAAGGGCTGAGAGATCCGCCAGCTTTGCTCTAATCTCTGCCGATGAGATTCCAACTGCTTGAGAAGAACTTGCTTCCTCTCCTTCATCCTCAGAGATCTCGATGGCGAAGGAGAACAGGCTGTCGGGAGAATCCTGTTCCTGAAGAAGCAGACAAAATAAGTTATTTTGTGATCAAGTACTGATAACAATAAAGATGAAGATCGAATAACTTACTTGCTTCAGAGCTATCTATCGCCTCTGACTAGTTGAAGCCAATGGAACCACAGGCTGATCGGCTGGGATTACCGATGAGACTATGTCAGCTGAAAGATTAACAGAGGTAATTATAAGATGGAAAAGTAGGTTCATCGGCGATGATTTCATAGAGAGTGTTACCTTGAGGGGGGTGCAGTGCTTGTTTGGATTGGGGAAACTACCGATGCTATGATTGAGCTTACGGGATCGGCGGTTTGCTCGTGCACGTCAGCCGATGTGTCTTCTGGCTGAGGTTCCTCTGGCTGGAGTTCTTCTGTGTGGAGTTCTTCTTGTGGCTGAGGAGGAGATGGTGCTTGTTGTGTCTGGACTTCTAGGGAAGAAGGAGATGATTCCACCGGGATCGGTGACCTTGGAGAAGGTGTTGTTGTTCTCTGGCGCTTTGCTTGTGCTCTGGTACTCTTGGGACCCTTTCTCTTCGGTTGACTGGACTGGGGGGCATCAGCAGTCGTACTTCTGGTCTTTGCCGATGTACCGGTATGCTGATACAATGATGAAAAGGTTTATGATTACAAGTATAAGAATGGAATCGGTATAAGTTGAAGAATTAAAAACTTTACCTTGAAAGCTTGTGCTAAGGTAGTGGCGGCTACCGATGGGGATGTCTTCATTCGCTTGGTGGTGACTTTCTTGAGACGCACACCTCGATGCATTATAGCAGCCAAGGTTGGAGCGTTGTTGCCGATCGAGGAGATCGGGCCCGATGGAAGAAGCTCAATCGGTTTACCACTCCTGCCGATCGAGGAGATTTGGCCAATGGTGGTGTGTCATCAACCTGTATGTGACAAAGAAAGTGAGTTACCGATTAAAAAGGACAGTGAAGAAATTGAAGCATCGGTATAAAAATACTTACAGTGTTATCAAGGATTTTGTACTGGGGATCGATCATGCCACGGTATGTGAGAGCCGATCTGCAGAACAGGTGTTCTTTCCATTCTTCCCACCACTGTTTGTATGCCTGAGTGATGAAGAGAGCCAGGATCCAAGCCGATAGATCGACATCTGTATTGGCGTTTGGTGGAAGTTGGGCTACCCTGATCCATTCCAGATTGTTGGTAATGATCTCCCTCGGCTTTATCACATTGGCGTAGCAGAGTGCAATCGGCAGTTGACCGAAAGCGAGTTGGCGAGCTAGTGCCGATGGGTTATAAAACTCATAGGTCAGATTGGAGGCTTTTCCACTACCAAAGAAGTTCACTGGTATGGCTCTTGGGGTGATAATTGCCATCATCACGTTGTGATCCTTGTTGAGAGCATCATTGAAGGGATGGAAGATCAAAGGAAATCTGGTGTCTGGATCTTCATAAGGCATCCATGCTCGCTGTTCTCTGGTCAGACCCTCGTATAGAGTATGAAAGAATTTGCTAACCTGGTCTGCGTTACCACCTGTGCCAGGCAAAACTACGGCAGCTTCGCCAAAGTTCAGAGGAGAACGAGTTGCCGATTCTTCTTCATCCAGTTCATAATCATCGGCTATATCCCTGGGGAAGCGCTGTGCGAAGAGATCGAACTCAAGGCGCTTGTGCATGTGGAGACTAAGCCACATATTGATAAACCACCAGGGACCCCTAAGTTGCCGATGGGTTGGCCGAGCAGGAGTTTCCTGGCTACTTGGTGGAGGAGGTGGTAAGCCGAGCCAAGCAAGTATCGGCCGAGGGGAAATCGGCCACCATTAGCTAATCTTTCTGCTGCTGCTAAGTAAACAGAAGTTGGTCCTGTCGATCGGCCACAGAATACAAATTTATCTAGCCACATGTTCAGAAAAGTGGTCTGTTCCTTTGCATTGACAGGACCTGTTCTTCGGTACTTCTGAATGTACCCTGACCAACCGCCAATAGAACGAGTTTCCACCTTAGCACTGGGTTTGGTGTCAAACAGGTGAGTGTTATCGGCAGTGGATATATCTAAGCCGGTTAGCATGAGCACATCGGCAAGTGTAGGAGAAGCAGGGCCATGGCCGAACATAAAAGCATTGAGTGTGTCTGACCAAAAGTATGAGGCAACTATCAGTAGTGACTCATTTCTCTCCATATCGGTAAGAGACAATCTAATGCATTGATCTAATTTCCGTTCGCCCCATTGGACTTCATTTGAGTTACTGACTCTCAGGAACCAGTCCTTCCATCCCTTGGTAGGACTGGGCCAGGAACAGAAGGCGTCCTTCCACAGATCTAGAGAAAAATTCTCGGCCCTAAAGGGGATCTTGTTTGTCTCTGTGTTTATAAGATCGGTGGGATCTAAGTTTCCTAGTGGACCAAGGCATTGGAGATGGGGTTGATCGGTAGGAATAACGATCTTGTCGGCCAAATCCTAGAGATTTTTGGGGGTAAAAAGAAGAACAAAAAGAAAATGGATTCGGTAAGACAGATTGCGGATGAACAGGAGTACAGTAAAAGTGCAGAAGAAAGAGTGGTAAGCTGACCTCAGGAACGACGAAGTTGATGGCCATCTCCTCGCACGAATGAAGGTTGAAGCCTTGGGGAATGATGAAGAAAACCTTCGATGAAGTTCTTGGAGTTATCGGATGGTGCCGCCACCAGGAAAGTAGATTTTGGGCTAAAGAATGACAAGATGGAGAAGGAGTATCCGAGAAGGAAGTATTTATAGGACGAAATGGGTAGGGGCAAATCTGACTTATCTCTTTGCCGCATCCGTGAAATCTGAGGGTGTTCAGGTGGATATGGTAACTGTTCGCACGGTAATCAAGGGATTGCACAGGTGATTTGACAGCAAGCGGTCGTAATTTTGGAGATATTTCACAGTGCAAGATCTCCTGGTTGGTCCATCGGCAGCTCTTTCTAACGGTAATATTGCCGATGGGCGAATAAAGTGGGGATGTCCAGGTTGGGAGGTTGAGGAATTCGAGGAATCTGCAGGAAAATCGGGCTAAGGTTGTTCGGCTTTAACGATCGGTTGCCAAATTGGGAGAGTTAATTGCGGAAAGGCGTCATTACTGCAGAGAATTTCGGAGCATTAATGATTTTATACTCCAAAACTGGAGGGGCATGTGTTGACACCATTTTTAGACACGTACCTGGGGGTCAGCAAAGTACGGATCGGCAGGCGGAGCAATGGTAACTAATCTGGAGGAATGATTGCCGATGGAGATGGTTGCCGATGAGAGAGGCAATTGAATGTGACTAAGTCCAGAGGGTGGTGACATGTTTATACCGATGATCCGTATTGGTGTTTGCCAATGGTCATAACAGTAAGCTGCCGATGACTATGGAGGGGAGCGCGGAAGTTGCCGATTGATCCATGCTGGTGTCCCGGTCGGTTGCAAAGAGGTAGTTTTATGTTTTCCTTAGTTATTTAAAGTCGTTTTGTATACGGACTCCGTTTAAATTGGAATTTGAGTCCTAGTCGTGTCTGATTGTAGCTCTTTGAGCAGGGTATAAATGTAGACCCTAGGGCCTTGTAATGAGATATCTATCAATCAATCAAACACAAGTTTTTACTCATATTCCAGCATCTACTTTTTCGACGACTTCGTCACATCTTTTCTTTTCCTTTTACTACGAGTTCTTAGGAATTCGTCAACTTAAGCTCGGCATATTCTTGAGTTCCGCGTGAGCACCTCTTGGCCGTGACATCCGGGCGCATCGCTGTTGTCGGGGCCAAAGTGTTCGAGTTATCACCTTTGCCGATAGTAAGGTCAAATCGGCTGGCACGCCTTAACGTTTAAATCGGGTATTAGCCCTTTGTGTTTGCATATCAAGTTTTGCATCAACAAAACTATAAAATTTGTTTTATATACATAATTAAGTTTGGTATGTGGACATATTTTGCAGGTTATATTCATTGTTCTTTTGCATTTTGGCTAATTTGCACCAAAAGCATAAGGAAATCTTTGGAACAGCGTCAAAAGTAATACAAATTGCATATTTGAGTTCAGTATGTATAAAGTAGCCCTCGTTGACACCATCAAAATAGACATGAATCCTCTTCAGAGTTCAGATGAACAAGTTTTTTTTCGCGATCGGGTCATTCACCCGTTTTTCATTAAGAGGGAAGCAAACAGCGAACATACAAGAGTTCCCAGCACACTACGGCGAGGAGCCAGAGTGACCGGGGAGGGGTTACAAACAGCACAGCCAAAAGCTAATTACAGGAATACACCAGGAAGCGAATAGAATTGGAGCGTTGACGCTAACGAATTGTAGCCGGCAAGCAGCCACTCGCCCGCCTCCTGCTTCAACCTGAGAAACACTTCGGGGGCGCTGGCAGCTTGTCGCCGGAAAGTTTGATTGTTTTGTTCCTTCCAAAGCTTCCAGGCGGCTAGCAGCACAATGGTGTCGAAGCTTGGGTGCACCTCTGGCATCAGGCAGGTCCGCTGTCGAAGCCACCAGTTCACCAGCGAGTCCGCTTGTCCCGGTAAGCAACCAGACAAGCCGAGGGGATGAAGCAGCAAGTACCATAGTTGGCGAGCAAACACACAACCATAAAAGAGGTGATCTGCAGTCTCAGGCTCCTGTCCGCAAAGAGAACAACCTCCTGCAAACCATGCCTCCAGCGCCTGTCCGCCGTCCAAAGACGTTGATGAAGGGCGAGCCAAAAGAAGAACTTGGTCTTCTGTGGCGCCCTCATTTGCCATAGCTCCTTGGCACCCAGTAAGGAGGAGGAGGTAGCGAAGAAAGCTCTGTAGGCCGATGAAGTCGAGAAACTCCCATCAGCTGTCCATTTCCACACAAACCGGTCATGAAGCAACGGGTCGAGGTTAACCTCGCGGATGATGTCCCAGACCTGCAGAAACTGACAGATAACTTGTGTAGTTAGAGCCCCAATGATGTCCCGTGCCCACCTATTCTGGTGGACAGCGTCCTTCAGGATGCGCTTCCTGCCCGCTTTTGACACCGCATCGAAAAGGTTGGGCGCAAAGTGGCATAGCGGGCCAACATGAGACCAGTTGTCGGTCCAAAGCAATGTGGAGCTTCCGTCCTAGACGGTGATGTTGATGCTTGCTGTGGCCATGGCTTTCACAGACTTTTCACTCTTAGACGGTAACCTGGACCATGGTGCATTTACGTCAGTTCTAGCGAGCCACTCCCAGTGCAGCCTCAGAGCGAAGCCAAAGATTTTCAGATCAAGAACCCCCAAGCCACCCAAATTGGATGGCCTACAGACCAGCGGCCATGCGACCTTGCACTTGCTAGCTGCGGTTGAGAGAGAACCTAACCACAAAAATGCTCGTCGGTACTTGTCGATCTGTTTCAACGCCCATGCAGACAAACAGCATGAGATACTCATGTGTACTGGGATTGAGGACAGGGTTGCCTTAGTAAGCACCACCCGCCCAACAAGATTGAGGAGGCCCGCCTTCCACCCTGGAATCCTGGCAGCGACCGCATCAACGAGCGGCTGCTCTTCAGCGTGCCAGAGCCGTCGCAGCGACAGAGGAACCCCAAGGTACCTACATGGGAACTGGGCAACCACGCATGGAAAAGTCTGTTGTACAGTGAGCAGCATTTCTTCAGTGCACTGAATTGGGGAGGCGACACATTTCTCAACGTTGGTGGCAGGGCCCGAAGCACCAGCAAACAGCTGTAGAACCCCCAAGATAGATAGCAGATCCTGCGTCTGAGGAGATACGAAGAGTACCAAGTCATCGGCGTATAACGACGCGCGGTGGGCAACCGCGTTCCCAGGCAGCGGGGAAAGAACCCTTTGCCGATCAGCCTCCCAGATTAAAGAGTTCAGGGCTTCCATAACAATTACAAAAAGCATGGGGGACAGGGGGTCCCCTTGTCTCAAACCTCTTGCATGAGCAATCCTCTTGCCTGCCCTTCTGTTAACTAGCACTTTGGTGCTTGCACTGGACAGCAGAATGGAGATCCAGTTAGTCCAGCGACTTGGGAACCCAATATGCTGAAGAACCTCCAGCAAGAAAGGCAAAGCCACCGAATCGAAGGCCTTCGCTATGTCGATCTTCAAGAGGACTGCTGGAAATTTTTTGGAATGCAACCATCGACAGGCCAATTGCACAGCTCTGAAGTTGTCGTGTATGCATCTACCTTGGATGAAAGCACTTTGATTGGGCGCGACAATGTCCTTCAGTTTTGAAGCTAAACGCTTTGCCAAACATTTGGAGAAAAGCTTGCTGAAACTATGCATTAGGCTGATCGGTCGGTAGTCCTTGAGCTGTGTGGGTGCACTGTGTTTTCGAAGCAGCACCATGAGAGCATCATTTAGGAGGTAGAAACTCCTTGCATCGAGCGACCAGAGAGCATTGAAGGCGCCGAGGATGTCTTGCTTAATGACTGGCCAGGATATCTTGTAGAATAGCCCAGAGAACCCATCTGGCCCCGAGGCTCGATCGGACGGCATGTCCTTCATAGTGTTCCAGATTTCTTGTTCCGAGAAGCAAGCATCAATACCAGTCAGGTTGATCTGTGGTAGTAGGTCCTGTAGATGTATCGTGTGTTGGCGCTGGAAGGGGGTACCCAGCAAGTTATTATAATGATTGTAAACTGTGTCTTGCTTAGCTTCTTCAGCCGAGAAATAGGTCCCCTCTTGTTGTAGTGCTGGGATGAAATTGTTGCGGCTTCGGTGACATGCCTGAAGGTGAAAGAATCTTGTGTTGGCGTCTCCTTCACTAAGCTATCTGATTCTGGAGCGTTGTCTGGCGATTGACCTATTCAGCGATGCAAGACCTAGGCTCCGGCCTTTTAGCTCAGCCCGCAGCGAGCGCTCCTCGGCAGTGAGTTGCCTAGATTCCTGTGCTTTGTCGAACTGTGCGATGAGCTCCCTAGACATAAACAGTTGAAGACGGACACTCCCGATAGTACACGAACTCCAACGTTTAAGCGCCTTCGCAGTGGTTCTTAGCTTAATATCAAGCCGTCTGCAAGAATCTACATCCACCGTTACTGATTCCCAGGCCTCCTGAACAGTTTCCAGGAATCCATCAAAGCGCACCCAGAAGGATTCAAACCGGAACTGGGTGTGGCTCGTGCTTCCGAGTGGAGCTGTAGGAGAAGAGGTGAGTGATCCGAGCACTCAGATGACAGAGCACGCAGCCTATGATCCGGGAACAGCTCAAGCCACGGCAGGGTGGCGAATGCCCGATCGAGTCGCTCCAGAGTCAGCCTAACACGCTCATTGCTCCAAGTATAGAGCCTGCCATGAAGATACAGTTCATCCAGAGCCATTGCATCAAGAGCCCTTCTGAACCTGCGCATAGCCGCCAAATTGAGCCTGTTGTTGTTCTTGTCCTGGGCCCGATAAATCATGTTAAAGTCCCCAGAGAAGAGCAGCGGGCTCGGGAAATCAGCCCCCACTTCCCGGATCTCAGCAAGAAAATCAGGTTTCAAGTTATCATCAACAGGGCCATACACAGCACACAACGACCAAGGTTGAGAGGAACCATCAACCGCATGGATATTAATCGTCAGCGTGAAGTTCCTGATAGAGTGTCGGGCAACTGACCAGTCCCCACACAACCACGCAACAATGATACCCCCAGAAGCTCCCACGGCTGGCAAGACAAAATAATCAAAGCCCGCTCCCATCAAGTCGAGCAGCATGACACGGTCCATTACATCAACCTTTGTCTCCACAAGACAAGCGACAAAAACACGTTCTTGTAGCAAGAACGAGCGCACGACATCACGGCGGGCGCGGGAGTTCAGGCCACGCACGTTCCAGGTAAAGATGTTTTGTCCTAACATTAGAAAACAGGTTAACGACACGCGACAGACCACCAAAGCCGCGGAGGCAGACCCGAAGGTCCGCAACTTCCTACACGGCACAAGGACCTGCATTGCCTCCCTGGTTGCGTCAGGGAGAGGAGTAGTGAACGCCGTCTGGAACTCATTGAAGGAGGCCTCATCTAGATGTTCAGTGGGGACCTCTACACCGAGCTTCTTCATCATGACCTTGCGTGCTTGTACCTCCGGTCTTGGTTCCCTATGCCTGCTCTTCGCCGCCAGCCTTGCACTGCGCTTCGGGATGAGTTCATCATCTGTCAATTCATTTGCTGCCACCAGCATGGCACAAATCTACCGGCGAATCAGCGAAGAGTTGATTAGCGGTGGCTGCAAGGGCTTCTTGAACGCGGCGATGAACTCATCAGAGGACACCATGGCCCTCATGACCCACTGCTCATTCCCGACGTCAATAGCCAAGCTAGGGGCACTATGGATCGGAGCCGCATCCCGCATGCCAACGCATGCACCGTCCAAAGCCGAGTTTAGCGGCCGCGGGATACCCAAGTCGGCCTTGAAGTCCATGACATCGTAGGACTGGGCCTTACTGTCTTGGTCAGCGACGAAACTTTTGTTGTTGAAGACGGCCCAGTCGCCTTGCCAGGCGCAAGGCCCAACTAGGGCGCGAGCACCAAACAGATCGATCCCGACAACAATTGCGGAGCCCACCATCCCGTGGGAGCAGCGACGCGGCGAGGATGGGCGCCAAGGGACTCTGTCGAAGGAGTGGGGAGCATCCCTGTAGACTTTTCGACCGAGCAGAGGCGTGTGCAGAGAGGCCTCGTCCACCATTGGGTCGACCTCTGTCGCAAGGACAGGAGGGGGTGAGCCTGGGGCAGAGCGCGCGGACGCGAAGTCCACCCCAAAGTCCACCGGTCCGTAGATGCTGACGGTTCTTAAGTATCAATTTTAATTGTCAAATACATAAGAGAAAGGACTAATATACAAACAATACCTAGAATTAGGGTTTGATCTAACAGAATTCCACGAGTTTTGTTGTTTATCTGTTTCTGCAGGGGGTTATCAGGAAATAAGGAAGAAAGGCCCACATGTCAGGATTACATAGAGATATTAACGTACCGCGTAATTTTCTATCATCTAGAAGACTCCAGAAGCCACGGGAACGAACGGGAAGGCGATCGGGCCCGGGAGCAGGGCGCCTGCCCTACCCCCTGGGCGCCCGCCCACTTCCTGTAGCCTATCACGGTGAATCTTGTTGACGGTTCTTAAGTATCAATTTTAATTATCAAATAAACAAGAGAAAGGACCAATATGCAACCAACACCTAGAATTAGGGTTTGATCTGACAGAATTCCACGAGTTTTGTTGTTTATCTGTTTCTGCAGGGGGTTATCAGGAAATAAGGAAGAAAGGCCCACATGTCGGGATTACATAGAGATATCAACGCACCGCACGATTTTACATCATCTAGAAGACTCCAGAAGCCACGAGACCGAAGCGGAGGCGAAACGGGGCCAGGCCCAGGGCGCCCGCCCTGGTAGCCTGGGCGCCCGCCCCCCTCTGGAGCCAGATCAGGACTCTCTTCGCTCGGGATATTCCACTGACCTATTGGATCAAGAAAAACATAGTACCACCTCGCCTATCGACCCAAAAACGCATAGAAGGGGAGGACTATATAAGCAAGGCCCCCCTGGCCCCTGGAGAAGACATGAAGAAATTATCATAGAGACTGAGGGGTGCCCTCGAAGGAAAACCTCTTCTCTAATTAATATTTCTTTTTAGGCTTAGCAACCAATGTAAGGTAGAAATAGATCTTCTAGTTTCTATTAGATTGAGAGAGATAGAGTGGAGGTGAAGAGTGGAGGAAGCCCGGCCTGTCGGTGTCTACTCCAAGCTTGTACCTGCGGGATCAAGTTCTCCTAACCCGAAGCTTGCTCCTAGGATTGTTCAGTAATTCGACTTCTAAATTCTAGTAAGTTCTTATTTTATTGTTCTTATGGTTTATGAGTTTACTTTAATCTCTTCGCGTAGAGTTTAGAGTAATCATTGCTGGCGTAAACGTGGTGTTTAGGCTGGGGTACTCATAGATATTCCCTGACTAGCTGGACCGTGGTAGTAGTGAGGAACGTGACAATTCCGAGCTAGCTTTGTAGATCACATCTCGTTAGCAGGAAGGATAGGGTTTATAGGTGCGGGTTGAACATCCTTTGTGGTGTCTAGATTCCGTTAGCCTCCCCATTAGAACAGTAGATCATCCTTACCAAGGTTAGAAGGAGACTACGGTTGCAGTCTTCTCTATTTATCACTCACATCGAAAGACATTCTTTGTGCCTAAAGGTTAGTAGTAATAGACCGGTTAGTCAGATGCACTCTTTCTCCTAGTGGTAAAAAAATAAATACGATACTCTGGATAATTTCCCGGGTGAAGTGCTCATCGATATCCGTGCGCTTGCGGATCAATTCCTTATTGCGTTCCCAAATATCAACAAGCATTTCTGGCGCCGTTGCCGGGGAGAAAGACGGTTGCTGAGATAACCTGTGTCTTACTATTAGCTTGTATCTATACTTTTATCTTTTCTTATCTTTTATATCCTTTATTTATTTTCTTTATTCTTACCTTATGGAAAACCAAAATTCTAAATCGATCCATGAGTCTGCAATCCCTTTAGCAACTGACCTTTTACCATGGGAATCATCACAGCCTATCCAAACATCCCAGTATAAGTTAAGTTCTAGGTTGATTGCCATGATTCAGAACCTATCTTTTTCGGGAAAGGAAGACGAAAACCCTTACCTTCATATTAGAGATTTTGAGCAAACATGTGATTGTCTTCGCATTGAAGGCATTTCTGATAAGACTTTACGTTGAAAGCTTTTTCCTTTTTCTTTAAGGGGAGAAGCTAGACAATGGTACAGTCAGAAGGTAAGTCAACAACAAGGTGAATGGGGAGTTTTACGAGCCAACTTTTGTCTAGATTTCTATTCCCTTGACCGTATAGCCGACCTTAGACTCGAAGTCCTATCTTTTAAACAAAAAGATAATGAAACTTTGGGAAAATCCTGGAAACGTTTTTCTGATCTTTTAGTGTGGGGGTATAAACCCCTATACCCTTACGGCTAGACTTCGGCCAGGAGGCTTGGCCCATTACGAGACGAGTTCAAGGCTTGATCTGACAACCTGAAGTTTCGCGCAAGGAAACAAGATGTGGAGATCAAGCAGGATTCCAGTCGGTTAGAATAGGAATTGATATCGAATTATCCATGGCAATTGTAACCGACTAGGATTAGTTTCCAGATCTGTAACCCTACCCTCCAGACTATATAAGGAGGGGCAAGGGACCCCCCTAGGACATCATATTCTCTCAGCACAAATCAATACAACCAGACGCAGGACGTAGGTATTACGCCAACTCGGCGGCCGAACCTGGATAAAAAGCTTGTCCGTGTCTTGCGTCACCATCGAGTTCGTAGTTTGCGCACCGTCTACCGATAAACTACTACCGTGGGTATACCCCAAGGTAGACTGCCGACTAGCTTTCGTCGACAGTGGCGCGCCAGGTAGGGGGTGTGCGTGCAACTTTTCCGGCGAACAAGATGGTCACGATCCCAGCTTCCGCGACCGTGCCCGAAGGCCTCACGTTCACCGTCGGCCAGATCACGTGGACGACGTGCAGTGGCGGTTTCGCGACCACGGTTCCGAAAGAGATCCAGATCCAATCTGAGATCACGCCGTCTCCGACCACACGCATGACGGCAAGCTACTCGAAGTCTCCCAACTAATAGATGGAGTTCTGCGCCGGCCCGACCAAGCTGCTCGAGCGGATTTTTCGAAATTCCGCCTGCCAACTCGTGTCGCTACACACGAACGGCTGGGAACGTCCCTGACGATAACCTCAACCCCCTCAGGACGATCCGTCGAGCTCAAAAAGGAAGACTATCCTTGCGGCCTGAACAACTCGGCCTCTGTTTACTCACAGCATGTCCAATCCGTTTTCAGCAAAGCGGGCTGGTCGCCGACAAGGAACAATCGTCACCATGTCAACATGGTGACCATCCGAGAGCTACGGGACGGCCAGGTTTCCAGCACCAACTCAAGCACCGGCTCCGTCCCCACCGAGGTTGTGAACACCGAAGACGAGGACTACGACCTGGATTTTCCCTCACACCCTCCGGGTTTCGACCGATTCCCGATATTCCCCCCCCGGGCGAGGGGATATTGTATTCAATGTCAGCGCCGACGAACCGGCTGTTGACGGAGAAACAGACGACCAGAGGCAACTCCGCGAACAGCGTAACGCCGATCGCGCCCGACGGCGTGCGGACGAGCAACAACAGACGCCACCAGGTAACCTCAACGATGCCTTTGACATGGTCGGGGACCAGCCGGTCTACAAAACGCCAAGCGCCAACGTGGCTGTCGCCATGGCCAACCTGGATCGGCTTCCTGACACCCCCGAATGCCAGGGAGTCCGGACCAGTATCCGAGCACACCTGATCGCCGCGATGGGACAGACAGCCACTCTGCTCAAGAGAGTCCAGGACGTCTCTTATACGGAAGCCGCCTCCGACCAGACTCATCGTAGCCGGGCCTCACCCAGCAGGCGTCACCGCAGCCGCTCCCCCGACAACCGTCGAGGGGACTCACGGCGCGATGATGGTGGTCGAGACGCCGATGGCCACCGCCAGCAGAACCGCGCACGCGGCCAAGAAGAAAATCAACTCAGGGATCTCCGCCACAACATCCCTCACAAAGATGCCCGGGACCGCATCAACAGGCGCGCCGCAGAGAGGGCAGTCCACGAAAACCTGCGCCGCATCGAGTACGATGCAACGCACGGTCCTCCGGGCCTAAGACAGTTCTCCTCACACCTCCGCCAGGTCGTGTGGCCCCGCAATTTCAAGCTCGAAAAACTTAAAAAATACGACGGCAAGGAAAATCCAGAGAACTGGATCACCCTCTATGAAATCGCCGTCCGATCAGCGGCAGGGGATGAGCACGTCATGGCCAACTACTTCCCCGTAGTTCTCGACCAGGCTGGTCATCAGTGGCTTCTCGGCTTGCCCGAGGACTCCTTCGACTCTTGGGAAGAGCTGCGCCAGGCTTTCATCGACAACTTCATCGCCACATGCGAGCAGCCTGGAAACAAGTATGACCTTGAAAGGATAAGGGACAGGAGGAACGAACCTCTGCGCGATTACATCCGACGATTCTCGGATATGCGCCTCAAAATCCCGAAGATCTCTCACGACGAGGCCATCTCAGCCTTCATCAAGGGCCTGCGATTCCACGAAGCGCTGAGGAACAAGCTGTTGCGTAAACGTCCAACAACGGTAGCAGAGCTCCTCGCCACGGCTAAAAATTACGCCGATGCCGACGACGCAGAAAAACTAATCCGAGACGATGCGAGAGGTCCCGACCAGCCTCCCCGGCGAGATGACGGTCGTGGTCGCTACGACGGCAGAAATCACCGCCGCTCCGACAACCGCGATCACCGTGAGGGTTGGGATCGGCGGCGCGACGACTTCAGAGGAAAACGCCCCCGCGACTACGACCACGAAGTAAATACGGTCAAACGTCCCAATGGACGACGGGACTACCAAGACGACTACAACAAAACGTTGAAGGGACCGTGCCAGCTACACCCAAAGTCTAACCATACCATGGAAGAGTGTCGCGTCCTCAAAAGTATCTATACACGGCGGGCCGCCCAAGAGGACTCCGCCAAGAAAAATAACAAGCGCGACGGGCACGACCACGAAGATGAGGATGAGGACCAAGACAGGGACCCCCGACACCAATACGTCAGCCCCACCGACGTGGTCCACTCCATTTTCGGGGGCAAGGTCTCCACTGAGTCCAAGCGAGAAAGAAAGCTGTTAAAGAGAGCCTGCCTCAACATAGACAGCACGGACGGGCTGATTGCAGATCCGAAATTTCCCGCGTGGTCCCACAGGGAGATCTCGTTCAGCAGGAAGGACCAGTGGGCCGCTATCCTAGAGCCGGGTCGTTTCCCACTGATTCTTGATCCCTGCATCAATAGCATCAGATTCGAGCGCGTGCTCGTGGACGGGGGAAGCTCCATCGACATCCTTTTCCGCAACAGCCTGCCCGCCCTCAAGATATCACCGGCACAACTAAAACCTTACGACGCCCAATTCTGGGGGGTTTTGCCAGGTCAAAGTTCGGTGCCCCTCGGACAGATAACATTGCCTGTCCAATTCGGCACACCCGATCACTTCCGGACGGAGTTCATCAACTTCGTAGTCGCGGATTTCGACGGGACCTATCACGCCATACTGGGCCGCCCATCGCTGACAAAGTTCATGGCAGTCCCGCACTACTCATACCTAGTCCTTAAGATGCCCACGGAGAAAGGTGTCCTCACCATCAGAGGCAACGTCTACACCGCGTACACCTGCGAAGAAGAAAGCTTCAAGATCACCGAGGCAATCGACCTCTCAATCCGCATGGCGGAAACAGCAAACCAAGCCGCACAGCTGCCTCCCGACCAGCTCCGATTACCTGAGCAGGAGACAGCCAGAAAGAACTCGAAATCCAAGGAGTACAAAGAAGTGCAGCTGGTCGAAGGCAACCCCGAGAAGACAGCCCTCATCGGGGCTAACCTGGATCCAAAATAGGAAGACGCGCTCGTCAGGTTTCTAAGGGACAACGTGAGCGTTTTCGCATGGAAACCCGCAGACATGCCCGGTGTCCCACGAAACCTGATCGAGCACTCCTTAAATGTCTCGAAGACCGCAAGACCAATCAAGCAAAAACTGCGACGGTTCGCTCGTGACAAAAAGGAGGCTATTAGGACAGAAATAACACGGCTTCTAGCAGCCGGATTCATAAAAGAAGTGTATCACCCCGATTGGCTCGCCAATCCGGTTCTTGTACGCAAAAAGAATGATGAATGGAGAATGTGCGTTGATTACACCGATCTCAACAAACACTGTCCTAAAGATCCTTTTGGTCTTCCTCGCATCGACGAGGTGGTCGACTCAACGGCCGGATGCGAACTCCTCTCCTTTCTAGATTGCTACTCTGGTTATCACCAGATCTCGCTAAAGGAAGAAGATCAGATCAAAACATCCTTCATCACACCCTTCGGCGCATACTGCTACACTACCATGTCTTTCGGACTTAAAAACGCCGGGGCCACTTATCAAAGGGCCATCCAGCAATGCCTCCACGACGAGATTCGCGATGACCTCGTCGAGGCCTATGTGGACGACGTGGTCGTAAAAACAAGGGACGCGAGTACCCTAATCGACAACTTAGACCGAACCTTCAAGGCACTCAATAGGTACAAGTGGAAGCTCAACCCCAAGAAATGCATTTTCGGCGTTCCTTCCGGTCTACTGCTCGGCAACGTCGTCAGTCGCGACGGCATACGACCAAACCCTTCAAAAGTCAAAGCCGTACTCGACATGCGACCACCGAAAAATGTCAAGGATATTCAGAAGCTAACCGGATGCATGGCCGCCCTCAGTCGTTTCATCTCAAGGCTGGGAGAAAAAGGCCTCCCTTTCTTCAAACTATTGAAAGCGTCAGAAAAATTTTCTTGGACAGAGGAAGCCGACGCTGCGTTCACTCAGCTTAAGACCTTCCTCACTTCACCACCTGTCCTTACAGCGCCTCAGCCCAATGAAGACCTACTCCTTTACATTGCTGCAACCGACAGGGTTGTTTCCACGGCAATAGTGGTCGAGCGAGATGAACCGGGTCACGTCTTCAAGGTCCAGAGACCCGTTTACTTCATAAGCGAAGTCTTAAACGAGTCCAAGGCCAGGTACCCACAAATACAGAAGCTTATATACGCCATCCTGATAACGTCAAGAAAGCTGAAGCACTACTTCGACGGTCATCGAGTCCTGGTGACAACCAGCTTTCCTCTCGGGGACATCCTGCGCAATAAAGACGCCAATGGCAGAATCGTGAAATGGGCAATGGAATTATGTCCATTCTCCCTAGAGTTCCAGAGTCGCACCACTGTCAAGTCTCAAGCCCTGGTCGATTTCATTGCCGAATGGACGGATCTCAACGAGCCTTCCGTTCCCGATGTCTCAGACCACTGGTCAATGTTCTTTGATGGGTCCTTGAACATCAACGGTGCAGGCGCTGGGATATTGTTCGTATCACCTAACAAGGACAAACTCCGTTACGTCCTTCGGATCCTTTTTCCGGCGTCAAACAACGTCGCCGAATACGAAGCATGCTTACATGGCATACGACTAGCCGTTGAACTGGGGGTCAAGCGCCTCTATGTCTACGGCGACTCCGCTTTGGTCATCAACCAGCTCAACAAGGAGTGGGACGCAACCCACGAGAAGATGGATCTCTACTGCAAAGAAATTCGCAAATGGGAAACTAACTTCTATGGCATAGAGTACATCCACGTGGTCCGGGACAAGAACCAAGCAGCAGATGCGTTGTCAAAGTTAGGCTCATCTCGGGCCCAAATCCCGCGGGGTATTTTCGTCCAGGACATCCATGAGCCGAGCGTAAGCCCCCCCCTGGTCGACAAGCAACCCACCGAGGCAATGCTCATAGATGACGCCACTCCGACAACCGGTGGGCGTGACTGGCGTACCCCGTTCATCAAATACATATCAGACTGGACAGGCTTTCAGGACAAAACAGAGAACGAGCGCCTCATCCGACGATCAAAGAACTACATCCTGGTCGACGGAAAACTCATGCGGAAAAACGCCAGCTCCGAAGTACTGCTCAAGTGCATACCCCAAGATGATGGTATCAAGCTCTTGGAGGACATACACGCTGGATCCTGCGGCAATCACGCCGCATCTAGAACGCTGGTCGGGAAGGCTTTCCGAGCAGGTTTTTATTGGCCTACCGCGGTCGGCGACGCAGAAAAACTGGTTCGGCACTGCGAAGGATGTCAGTTTTTCGCTAAGAGGACCCACGTACCTGTCCATGAAATTCAAACCATCCCGTCGTCCTGGCCCTTTGCTTGCTGGGGGCTTGACATGATCGGACCATTTAAACCAGCCCCGGGCAATTTCAAGTTTGTCTTCGTGTTAATCGACAAGTTCTCCAAGTGGATTGAATACATGCCCCTGGTCAAGGCAACCTCCGAGAGGGCTGTGGAGTTTCTCAATCAAATCATACACAGATTCGGCATCCCGAACAGCATAATCACCGACCTGGGCACTCAGTTTACTGGCACCACTTTTTGGGACTTCTGCGATGACAGAGGCATAGTCATAAAATATGTGTCAGTGGCACATCCACGTGCCAACGGTCAAGTCGAACGTGCTAACGGAATGATCGTTGACGTCCTAAAGAAAAGGCTGTACACCGAAAACGACAGAGCACCCGGTCGATGGATGAAAGAATTGCCGGCAGTGGTCTGGGGCCTCCGAACCCAGACCAGTCGAAACACAGGGGTGTCTCCCTACTTCATGGTATACGGTGCAGAGGCGGTCCTGCCGTCTGACATACACTTCGGATCCCCTAGAATTGAGCATTTCGACCAGACGACCGCCGACAACGCCAGAGAATTCGAAATCAATTGCATGGAGGAAAAGCGTTTAGTTTCATGTCTCCGAACAGCAAAATATCTCGTGGCAGTCAGGCGATACTGCAACAGGAACGTCAAGGACCGTTCCTTCGTGGTCGGCGATCTGGTGCTTCGATGGAAAACAAGCCAGGAGGGAATGCACAAGCTATCCACTCCCTGGGAAGGACCCTTCGTGGTGACCGAGGTCACACGACCTACGTCCTACAGATTGGCATACCCAGACGGAACACGAGTGCCTAACTCTTGGCACATCGACAAACTGCGACGCTTCTATCCATAAAGTTTTAATGACTTTCTTTTGTAAGTATCTTATAATTTTTGATAATGAAATTCTCTATTTTTTGCCTATACCTTGTCACATACAGCACTCGGCAAAACTCCTGCAATGGATGCTCCTAGCGACAACCAAGACAAATACGGTGACACGTCACTCAGATATTTTTACAGCGCTCAAAACAACAGTCATGACAAAAAGTAAACTTTATTACAAACTTTACATACAAAGTTTACAATAAATACCCTGACGGGCAGACACTAGTCTATTCCTACAGACTACTTTATTGGCCTAGCTGCTCGGGCTGATCACCCGCCTGGCCCTGCTGCCCGGACGAAGGGGTCGGGGCCACCGGCGCCTGGCTGGTCGAGACCGCAGGCGTCGACCGCCCATCTCCAGCAACGGACGCGCCCGACAACTCCCTGGCCGACCTATCTGAGCTCGGCTGGTCTGGAGGAGTGGCCGTTCCGCACAGATTGATGTCGCCGATCACTGTCGACGACAAGTCCAGCAGACTACCCCAAAGTTCGTCCGCTTCCTGTGGGCCGACTTCCTTCGGGTACCCCTTCTCCAGCCTGCTCAAGTCGACCAGGGGGTAGTGGGCGCGCACCATGCTGAGGACGTGCGCGCCGGCAAACTCCCCGGCGTCCTTCACAAACTGCTGGAGCCAGTCCCACGCCCGTTGCGCCTTCTCGACCGGGGTCAACTGCGGCGCGCGGGGCTGGCTCTCCGGGAGCTCGGGACTGATCAGGTCTAGGACCGGGGACACTCCTTTCCAGATCCTGCAACAGTTGACCTTCCAGGAGTCCCGGTCCTTGATCAGATCATCCAGGTGCTTTTTGGCGTTCACCTTGAGCACTGCAAAGGAAACGAAGCGTTATTTTCAGCATACCAAACAAACAAAGGGGCAGGCAGCAACCAACAAGGCGGCACCCATTACCAGACAGCTCCCGGTCTTTTCGACCCAATTCCTCTTCTGCTCGCCGCCCGGACTCCAGCGCACCGGCGAGCTGTTGGCTGAGCTGCTCCTTCTCTTGTTGGAGGCTCGTCACCTCCTCCTCCAAGTCTGCGTGAATCCTAAACTGGTCAGCAAAGCAAAACTATACAAGTACGCGAAGCTGCTCGGAGCGTGTGACTAACCTTCTTGCAGCCGGTACTGGTCGGCCAAACGACGAGCGAGGTCGAGACGACGCTCCTTTTCGGCGCTCATCTCGACCACCTTCTCCCCGACCTCCGCCCGCAACCGGTCTACCTCCGCGGCAAGGGCCTTGTTCTCGGCCATGACGCCTTCTATCTGGTCAAAGCACCGTTTCCGGTACTTCGCCGTTTTCATTACGTCCTACAAAGCAAGCATATAACGATCAAGCAAGACAAGGCAAAAGAATGCGCAGCAGTACAAAAAGCCGCTTACCTTGACTTCGTCGACAAGGCGCTTGGCCGCGCGCTCCACCTTGGCGGCCTCTTCGGTCTCGGCGACCTCCTCATGACCGATAAAGTGATCCCCGCGTTGGCGCCACACATACACGTGTTGGCGGCCATCACGGGGACGACCCTCGATCTCCTCCACCTCGTCGTCGGAGGCCGCCCGGGTTTCCTCCTCCTGTGCTGCGTCACCCCCGGTGGTGGTCCCAGGCATTACTGGCCCTTGGACCAGACCTGGGGAGCCCGCAGCCGAAGAGGCTCCTGCTCGGGGCGGCGGGGGGACTTCACTCCTCCCGGCAGGAGGAGCGGTCGGAGATCTTCCCTTCTCCGAGGAGTCAGTTGGGGGAGCCTCTCCAGCCCTGGTCGGGCTGCTTGTTGTAGTCGGCGCCGCGCTCGGGAGCCCCTCAGTGCTCCCAGGCGCGACTGCAGCTGTAGGCTGCTCTGTGGTCTGGGGGGCCGCATCCCCAGAACCGCGGGCAGGCTCGCCCGTTCCCTGGCTGGCAGTTTGACCAGGGTCGACATCCGATGCCGCACTACAGGAACAAAAGTTAACAAAAAAAAAGGAGTCCAAAATACGTAAGTCGAACACTTACAGGTCTGACCGACGGTGGGTCGCGGTGAACCTCCTCCTCGCCCGTCCGGTCGGCACCTGTGCCCCCGTCTCGACACCTTGCGGGGCAGCGGCGCCGCTGGCCACTCGATCAGTGGCGACCGGCGCAGTGTCTGGGCGGCTCCGAGGCCGTCGGACCAACGACGGCGCAGCCTCCTCGTCGTCGTCGTCGTCGACAATCCGCACGAGCCGACGACGCTTCGGCGCTTGGCTGCTCTCCGCCGGAAGATCCGACGGCAAAGGATCTGCCGGAAATGGCCTCTTCCCGGCTACCCTCTCCTCGGAGGTCGGGATGGGGCGGGCTTGGTCCTCTTCACTGCTGGTGTAATGAGTACACCGAGCAGCGTCCTCCTCTGGCGGGTTTTCTCCCGCAGGATTTTCCATCCCCGGTGCCAGTGATACATACACTGTGCACCGGTCGACACCGCCGATCTGCAAAAGCACCAGAGATGAGTCAACTGCCGACGATATACGAATGCTAAAACAGAGTCTGCTACATACCTTTGGTGCTGGTCGTCCTAACTTGAAGGCTTGCACCCGATCACTGCCACGGTTGAAGCCTCCGTCTGCGAAGTTAAACAGCTCGTTCAACAGCTGTTGTACCTCCGCCTTCTCCAAGATCTCCGACCGCATCCTGGTCGGGTCTGCGCTTCCGGCATACTCGTACGCCGAGTGTACCCTCTTCTGGCAGGGCATCACTCGGCGGCAAATGAAGTTGCCGACCACGCCAAGCCCGTCCAGGCGCGACCAGTCGATCAGCCTCATGAGATCCGCCACTGGACTGTCGAACTCCGGGCGGTCGGTCCAGCTCGTCCTCTTCTCAGGAATGTATCCCACGTCGCAGAACGTGGAGCTGCCCGGTTCCTCCCTGATGTAGAACCACTTCCTGTACCATTCGGTCAAGGAAGTGTTCCATGGACAGTGCAGGTAGCGATTCTTCATTCCATCACGAAGGTTGAGGTATACTCCACCTGCAACCTTGGAGCCTCCAACTGCTCCCTTCTTCCTCAAGCAGAAAAGATACCGGAAAAGATCGAAGTGCGGCTCTATGCCAACATAGGCTTCGCACAGGTGGATAAAGGTGGAAATGAGGAGAATTGAGTTCGGGTGCAGATTGCAAGTCCCGATCTCATAATACAAAAGAAGACCTTGAAGAAAAGGATGAACAGGAACACCAAAACCTCTCTTGATGAAATCTTCAAATACGACGATCTCACCGGCGCGAGGGTCGGGGTAGCTCTCCCCCTCCGGTGCCCTCCAGCCGCCGAGCTCTGGGCCGTGCAGAAGCCCCATATCGACAAGGTCACCAAGAGATTTTGTGGTGCTGCGAGACTTCTTCCACTCCTTGGCCATCAGTTCGGCCCTCTTCCTGGAGTCGCTCTTCGCCATTAGAGGTGAGAATGTGGGCTTGAGTTAGGGAGATGCAGGAGATTGAAGAAGATGAGAGCGGAAGGTTTGATGGCAATGGCAGCGAAAGCGGTACAGGCGGACCTATTAGGCTCTTATAAGCCCGCAACTCCACCTCTCCCACTTCCTGTATTCTCGGGAAGTGGGCAGGCCATGCGGCGGATGCGGCGTTTCGGTTTACAATGATTATAGACAGTTAATGCGGCGGAGTTTTCGTACCAATTGATGGTTTCCTTTTCTCAAACCATGCAAAGGGCGGCTGTACAGTTGTCAGGTGCAACTTTTCATGCATCCGTCTGACACCCCGTCAGGAGGCCTCGTCACGTCAACTTTAACTGGGCAGATCTTTTCAAAAATAAGAAGACACATAAGCCAGCGAGTCAACAATCCGGGGACTGCACCGACCACCGGGCACTCGACGCTCGGGGACTGGTCGTCCAGTCTATCAGCACGGAACTTCAAGGACTGCACCGACCACCGAGCACTCGACGCTCGGGAACTGGTCGTCCAGTCTATCAGCTCGGACCTTCAAGGACTGCACCGACCACCGAGCAATATACGCTCGGGGACTGGTCGACCAGCCTACCAATTTGTGAACTTGGGGACTGCACCGACCACCGAGCACTATACGCTCGGGGACTGGTCGACCAGCCCACCAATTTGAGGATTCGGGGACTGTACCGACCGCCGAGCGTTCTATGCTCGAGGACTGGTCGATTAGTCTATTCAAATTGCATACGAGCATGATATGCTCGGGGACCGGTAGATTCAACTTTTTAGACCTTGCTACAAGGCTCATACTTCGCCTTCCAGCAAGCTCGGGGACTACATCGGTACGATGCATCTGGCGATGCATCTCAGTTTCAGAATTTCTTTTGACCCTGGCACCACGTGCCTACGTCACCTACTACCAGGCTCGGGGACTAAGTGGGCACACTTCACCTTGCGGTGAATATGCTTGCTTTTTTTGATGTTTATACCTTTCAAAAAAGTAAAGTGGGCACACTTCACCAGGAAAGAAATCTTTTTTAATTTAGAGCACCATGCATTCTTCGAACAACTCGCTTCTTCGATGTCAATGTTGATCAACTGTCTTTTGAGTTGGTCAAAGAACCGTTGCAACTGTTTGGGCGACTTTCCCACTTATTGAAGACGTCAAGTCTCACTGATCGAAGAAGCTCAAGACGGCGTGTTACATCACAATACATGGTGCTCGGGGACTAGCTGTGGGGGTATAAACCCCTATACCCTTACGGCTAGACTTCGGCCAGGAGGCTTGGCCCATTACGAGACGAGTTCAAGGCTTGATCTGACAACCTGAAGTTTCGCGCAAGGAAACAAGATGTGGAGATCAAGCAGGATTCCAGTCGGTTAGAATAGGAATTGATATCGAATTATCCATGGCAATTGTAACCGACTAGGATTAGTTTCCAGATCTGTAACCCTGCCCTCCAGACTATATAAGGAGGGGCAAGGGACCCCCCTAGGACATCATATTCTCTCAGCACAAATCAATACAACCAGACGCAGGACGTAGGTATTACGCCAACTCGGCGGCCGAACCTGGATAAAAAGCTTGTCCGTGTCTTGCGTCACCATCGAGTTCGTAGTTTGCGCACCGTCTACCGATAAACTACTACCGTGGGTATACCCCAAGGTAGACTGCCGACTAGCTTTCGTCGACATTTAGAATCTGGTCCAAACCTTAATCTTGAAGACCCTGTTCTTTTATTCCACTATTTTCGAGGTCTTCATAAAAATCACAAATAAATGCTACACACAATGTCTAGAGGTTCTTTCTTTCGCATCCCTGCTGATGAAGCAAGAGTGATCCTAGATAGAATCCTACAAGCTGAGATGGATAATACCCTTCATGATGAAACCAACGAAGCCGAAGTAGACACTCTGCCAAATTCTTCATCTACTTTAGCTATCCCAAGTTCTGAGCCACAAGAGGAAGAAATTCCACTACCGGACTTCATGCTGGATATAGAATCCGATCTTTTTGCCGATTTTGGAAATATTTCAAACTACCATTCTATTGACAAACCCCAAAATGGCCAGTTTAGCATTTATTTACCAAGTGAATATCAATTGAGAGAGCTTATCTCAATAATGAGTAGCGAATGGTTGGAGGAATCAGAGTTTTCCTCTGATGTGATCCGTTTGGACACACCCTCTATAACTATACGCTGTGCTTATAATTCTGATCGATTTAATGCTCTTTATAATCCTGTTGTGGGGATCAACATCATGTCTGAATCCTTTGCACTTAAACTATTTAAAAATCTTGTCTTAACCCCCACAACAAAGGTCATAAAGGAATCTTCGGGACGATTAGTCCCCAGTCTTGGAATTATTAATATCCTACCTCTTACGGTAGAAGGCTCCATGGTTCATTTGAACTTCTATATCTTTGATACATGGGACTTTGACCTGTTGATAGGACAACCTTTTAGAAGACTCCTTTATGAAGGTCATACTGGAAAGCTACACATTTCTTTTAGAAAATTTTTTAAATTCCCGATAACAATTTCACACTCCTTAAATAATAAGGCCGAGTCATATCTTTTGCCTGATCCTATGGAGGAAGTAAAGGCTGCATCTCTAGAGCTTTTAGATGAACCAGACTTAGAAGACGAAACTCCTTTCTTCACAGAAGAAGAAGACGAACCTTCCGAGCCTGAACCCTTAGATGAGTTTGCAGAAACACCTAGACCTCCCATAGAGCTTAAAACTTTACCACCCGGTCTTACCTATGCTTTCCTAAACAATAATCCAGAGTTCCCTGTGATCATTAGCGATAAACTCACTCAGGATCAAACTCTGCGATTAATGACCATTCTTGAGAAACATCACTCGGTTTTTGGCTACTCACTTCAAGATCTTACAGGAATCAGTCCTATGATTTGTACCCATCGTATTCCAACAGATCCTTCTGTTACACCCTCTCGAGAACCCCAACGTAGACTTAACAACACTATGAGAGAGGTAGTTAAAAAGGAAGTTATAAAGTTGCTGCATGCAGGGATTATATATCCTGTGCCGCACAGTGAGTGGGTGAGCCCAGTGCAAGTTGTGCCCAAAAAGGGAGGCATGACAGTTATTATGAATGAAAAGAATGAGCTAATTCCGCAACGCACCGTCACAGGATGGCGGATGTGCATAGATTATAGAAAACTAAACAAAGCCACGAGAAAGGATCACTTTCCTTTGCCTTTTATAGATGAGATGCTAGAGCGGTTAGCAAACCATTCGTTCTTCTGTTTCTTAGATGGATACTCAGGATATCACCAAATCCCGATCCATCCTGATGATCAAAGCAAAACCACTTTTACATGCCCATATGGAACTTATGCTTACCGTAGAATGTCTTTTGGGTTATGTAATGCACCAGCTTCTTTTCAAAGATGCATGATGTCTATATTTTCTGATATGATTGAAGAGATTATGGAAGTTTTCATGGATGATTTCTCTGTTTATGGAAAAACTTTTGATAGTTGTCTTGAAAACTTAGACAAGGTTTTGCAAAGATGTGAAGAAAAGCACTTAGTCCTTAATTGGGAAAAATGTCATTTTATGGTTACGGAAGGAATAGTGCTAGGACACTTAGTGTCTGAAAGAGGGATTGAGGTAGACAAAGCTAAAATTGAAGTAATTGAACAACTACCTCCACCTGTGAATATAAAAGGAATTCGAAGCTTTCTTGGCCATGCTGGTTTTTATCGTAGATTCATAAAAGATTTTTCATTTATTGCTAGACCACTTACTCTTTTGCTAGCCAAGGATGCTCCTTTCGAATTTGATGATGCATGTTTAACATCTTTCAATTTATTAAAGAAAGCACTCATCTCTGCACCAATCATTCAACCCCCTGATTGGTCGTTGCCTTTTGAAATTATGTGTGATGCTAGTGATTATGCTGTGGGGGCAGTATTGGGACAAACTAAAGATAAGAAGCATCATGCAATTGCTTATGCCAGTAAAACTTTGACAGGAGCTCAACTTAATTATGCAACCACTGAAAAAGAGCTTCTGGCTGTTGTCTTTGCCATAGATAAATTTAGATCTTATTTAGTTGGAGCTAAAATAATTGTTTACACTGATCATGCTGCATTAAAATATTTGCTCACTAAAAAAGATGCTAAACCTCGCCTAATTAGATGGATCTTATTACTCCAAGAATTTGACTTAGAAATAAAAGATAAAAAAGGAGTAGAAAATTCTGTTGCTGATCACTTGTCTAGAATGTATTTTAAGAATCCACAGGAAACCCCCATCAATGATTCACTCCGGGACGACATGCTCTACGGGATTAACAGGTCTGACCCCTGGTATGCAGATATTGTTAATTTTATGGTTTCAGGGTATGTACCACCAGGAGCAAACAAGAAGAAGCTTATTCTAGAAAGTCGTTCACATATATGGGATGAGCCATACCTCTTCCGAGTATGCTCTGATGGCTTACTCAGGAGATGTGTGACCACTGAGGAAGGATGGAAGATCATCGACAGATGTCATTCATCACCATATGGAGGTCACTATGGAGCATTCCGTACACATTCAAAGATCTAGCAGTGTGGATTCTATTGGCCTACAATGTATGAAGACACGAAGCAATATATCAGAAGTTGTGGGCCATGTCAAAGGCACGGAAACATAAATACAAGGGATGCAATGCCACTCACCAACAACCTTCAGATTGAGCTCTTTGATGTCTGGGGAATAGACTACATGGGTCCATTTCCTCCATCAAAGAAGTGTGAGTACATCTTGGTGGCAGTTGACTATGTCTCCAAGTGGGTAGAAGCATTACCTTGCAAGCATGCCGACAACGTCAGTTCAAAGAGGATGTTTGAAGAAATTATATTTCCAAGATTTGGAGTTCCCAGAGTAGTGATAAGTGATGGAGGAGCACACTTCATCGACAAACGCTTCAAGCAATACCTATCAAGACATGGAATCCGTCACAACGTCGCTACCCCCTATCATCCTCAGACAAGTGGCCAAGCAGAGACTTCCAACAAACAAATCAAGAATATTCTTCAGAAGACAGTAAATGAAATGGGAACGGCATGGAAAGACAAGTTACCCGATGCACTCTGGGCATACCGGACAGCATACAAGACCCCAATTGGAATGTCTCCATACCAATTGGTGTACGGGAAGACTTGCCATCTACCTGTTGAACTAGAGTTCAAAGCACACTGGGCCATAAAGAGATGGAATATGGACCTAGATGTTGCTGGAGATTATAGAAGAATGCAACTATCAGAATTGGAAGAATGGCGAGAGAAGCCATATCACAATTCAAAGATCTACAAAGAAAGAGTGAAGAGGTGGCATGACAAGAGAATCAAGAAGAAGGAGTTCACACCCAGAGATAAGGTATTACTTTTTAATTCCAGGGTGAAGCTTTTCGGGCATGGAAAACTCTAGAGCAAATGGGAAGGGCCATTCAAGGTAATCAATTCATCATCCCACGGAGCTATCACACTGCAAAATAGCGAAGGTACGTTATTCAAGGTAAATGGTCAACGTCTTAAATTATTTTTAGAGCCCAATGAAGAATTTGAAGAAATAGACGTAGTCCATTTTTACCTTCCCATGGAGAATTAGAGCCCGACACTTTTGGTCTGATGGTTTTGGGTGATATATATATTTTTCTAAATAATTTCGCATCTAGAAACGCGCTCGGAGAAGTGGGCCCACAGAGGGGCCAGAGAGAGGGCGGGCGCCCAGATCAAGTGGGCGGGCGCCCAGCCCCTGTTCCCCCTCGGTCCCGACTTTCTCTGTTATGGAAAATGCACTTAGGGTGATCCGAATAATCCCTCGGATGGAAAGTTTCGCACGCACATTGACGGGAGCAACCCGAACAACCCATAGAGGCACCCTTTTGACCCCTATATAAACAGACCCCTGACCTCAGTTTTCAAACACCAAGCCACCAAGCTTTCTCTCCTTCAACTAGAGCTTGATTAGCTCTCCTTCAATTAGAGCTTGATTAGCTCTACTTCAATTAAAGTTTTATTAGTTCCTTGCTGTTCCAATGGCCGAGAAGTACCACCATGATTGGGAAGTCGTCCCCTTCAACCTCAACATGGAGCCTGTGGAAGACCCCGATGCCCGTGCTCTCGTCCCGGCCAACACAGAAAGACAGCTAGAAGCCATGCCATTACGCCAACGTAACTCCGCCCAATCTTACCATGCTCAACCAGTTCTCACCGCACCACCACAACCCCTACTCCTCAAAGGATCATCATCCAAGACGAAGACCACTATCAAGGTGCCAATCGGCACAAGGATCCTTCCACCTAGACCCAATGAGAGGGTCGTTGGAGTCAAGACCAACCGAAGCGGCGAGATCAGCAGTGTTCACTACACTACGGAGGAGGAAAGGCCTTACTTTGAAGGGATTAGAGCAGCCAAAGTCCATTTCATCCCTCCAAAGGCAGCCCCGAAGCACTCTCTCAATGCTTTTGAGACACCTCCCAAGCGTCGCAAGACTATAATGGAAATTGATGAGGAAGTTCGCAGGCTAGATAGAGTTATCATAGACCTCCAGTCCTCGATTAATTCCCTCACTAGGCAGCTCTCTAACCACAACACCATTATACTAGGCCTTAGGCAGGATCTTGCCAATGCCAACAAGAAGATCAAGGAATTAGAGCACCGCTAAGTTATCTAGATTAGACCTTGAGGCAATGCATCTTAGTTATCTATCTTTAAATTCGGTTTAGGTTTACTATTATTATCAGTTTGCTATCAGTCTTTTGTAATAAATGCCTCAAGATCAATAAAGAATATTATTATTATTATTATTATTATTATTATGTCTTGTGTGTCTCTACTTTTGTAAGAAAGCAGAAAACAAGTATGGGGGAGATCCCTTGACATGCCAAACACACTCCAAACACACCACTCCACCACTCAGGTACACACTCTGCACACTTTACTTTATACATACATTTATTCTGGATTATGCAGACTACTATTTCCGACATGATAAAATAAAAGGATTAAAATATTTCTAATCATGATTAATCTCAATCTATGATATTTCCTGAAAACTTGCAATTATTATAAAATCATTTTAAAACCCTGTGTTACTTAAGTCAATTGGAATATGTGATGATAGAGTATGAGTTTCTTATTCTAGATATCATTGTTGCTTGGAGAATTTATTTCAAAATATTCAAATTTCTAGCTACCATCCTCAGTGTTTTATATGCCTGATAAAACTAAAAATATTAATTATGATTATAAAAGCTATCTGCTCTGTATTGAGTTTGTTCAAAATGAGTTAGACCCTTGTTGAGAGATTTATCATGCTCCTAAGATCAAGACATTATTTCAGTAAGATTCACTCTTCCGAAGTATTATTGCATTAGAGGCATGGGCTATGCAAAAATAGAAATATTTCGAGGAAATAAAAAGGAGCAAGTGCTCGATAACCTCGCAGAAAAAAAATGGATAAGTGTCCGGCAGTAGAATTAGGGGTACCTCAGTATCCACTTAAAAAAAGAGAGAAAAATGATAGCCCATGGTCCCTCTAATAAGCAATATGCCAGCAAGAGTTGACAAAGATTTTAATTTCCAAAGTCTTTGATCTAAGAGTATGACATTCCCCTCCTTGGATCCCGTTTTGATCAGGCAATAAATGCAAAGTAAGAATGCTTGAGAATTTTTGCAAAATAAAACAGCCTCAGTGAGATATATGTAAAAGCTAATGAGTGATCTGAGAGAACCTATGAGGATAAAAAGGTATGCTAACTTTCTTTCAAAAATATACAAAAACTCCAAGTGGCAGGATTGAGAAGAAAGGATCTTTACTCTTAACCATATACTTCCCTGACTATGGTACACAGTGGATTTTTTTGACACCCTGCAAATTATATAGAGAATGCTTTAAAATGTTTACCCCAGATATTATTCTTAACCATCCTTTTCTCGAGGACGAGTAAAAGCCTAAGTATGGGTGAATCTTGTTGACGGTTCTTAAGTATCAATTTTAATTATCAAATAAACAAGAGAAAGGACCAATATGCAACCAACACCTAGAATTAGGGTTTGATCTGACAGAATTCCACGAGTTTTGTTGTTTATCTGTTTCTGCAGGGGGTTATCAGGAAATAAGGAAGAAAGGCCCACATGTCGGGATTACATAGAGATATCAACGCACCGCACGATTTTACATCATCTAGAAGACTCCAGAAGCCACGAGACCGAAGCGGAGGCGAAACGGGGCCAGGCCCAGGGCGCCCGCCCTGGTAGCCTGGGCGCCCGCCCCCCTCTGGAGCCAGATCAGGACTCTCTTCGCTCGGGATATTCCACTGACCTATTGGATCAAGAAAAACATAGTACCACCTCGCCTATCGACCCAAAAACGCATAGAAGGGGAGGACTATATAAGCAAGGCCCCCCTGGCCCCTAGAGAAGACATGAAGAAATTATCATAGAGACTGAGGGGTGCCCTCGAAGGAAAACCTCTTCTCTAATTAATATTTCTTTTTAGGCTTAGCAACCAATGTAAGGTAGAAATAGATCTTCTAGTTTCTATTAGATTGAGAGAGATAGAGTGGAGGTGAAGAGTGGAGGAAGCCCGGCCTGTCGGTGTCTACTCCAAGCTTGTACCTGCGGGATCAAGTTCTCCTAACCCGAAGCTTGCTCCTAGGATTGTTCAGTAATTCGACTTCTAAATTCTAGTAAGTTCTTATTTTATTGTTCTTATGGTTTATGAGTTTACTTTAATCTCTTCGCGTAGAGTTTAGAGTAATCATTGCTGGCGTAAACGTGGTGTTTAGGCTGGGGTACTCATAGATATTCCCTGACTAGCTGGACCGTGGTAGTAGTGAGGAACGTGACAATTCCGAGCTAGCTTTGTAGATCACATCTCGTTAGCAGGAAGGATAGGGTTTATAGGTGCGGGTTGAACATCCTTTGTGGTGTCTAGATTCCGTTAGCCTCCCCATTAGAACAGTAGATCATCCTTACCAAGGTTAGAAGGAGACTACGGTTGCAGTCTTCTCTATTTATCACTCACATCGAAAGACATTCTTTGTGCCTAAAGGTTAGTAGTAATAGATCGGTTAGTCAGATGCACTCTTTCTCCTAGTGGTAAAAAAATAAATACGATACTCTGGATAATTTCCCGGGTGAAGTGCTCACCGATATCCGTGCGCTTGCGGATCAATTCCTTATTGCGTTCCAAAATATCAACAAATCTCACGGATCATGCTCCACCGACCTAAAGGATCAAGGATAACCGTTCAATCAATGTCGGTTTGATCCGACGGCCCACGTTCACCTGAGGGGACTATATAAGCAGACCCCCTGGCCCCTGGAGGAGAACAAGTTCATTATAGAGTTGAGAGGTGCCCTCGAAGGATAACCTTTCCTCTACGTAGACTTAGGGCTTAGCATCCAATGTGAGAGTAGACTAGTTCTACTAGATTGAGAGAGATAGAGTGGAGGTGTAGATCAGAGGAAGCCCGGCCTGTCGGTGTCTACTCCGAGGTTATACATGCGGGATCAAGTCTTCTAACCCGAGGCTTGCTCCTAGGATTCTTCAATATTTTGACTTCTAAATTCTAGTAAGTTCTTATTGTTCTTTGGTTTATGAGTTTACTTTGATCTCTTCGCGTAGAGTTTAGAATAATCATCTCTACCTTAAACGTGGTGTTTCGGTTAGGATACTCATAGATATCCCCTGACTAGCTGGACCGTGGTAGTAGCGAGGAACGTGACATTTTCGAGTTACCTTTGTAGCCCATATCCCGTTAGTAGGATCAATAGGGTTTATAGGTGCGGGTCGAACATCCTCTGTGGTGTCTAGATTCCGTAAGCCTCCCCAACAGAACAGTATATCATCCTTACCAAGGTTAGAACGAGAGTGCAGTTGTAGTCTTCTCTATACATCACTCACATCAAGTCGCATTCTTTGTAGCCTAAAGGTTAGTAGTATAAACCGGGTCAGTAAGATGCACGCTTTCTCCTAGTGGTAAAAATATAAATATGATACTCTGGATAACATCCCGGGTGAAGTGCTCACCGATATTCGTGCGCTTGCGGATCAATTCCTTATTGCGTTACCAAATATCAACAAGCATTTGTGGCTCCGTTGCCAGGGAGAAAGACGGTTTGTTGAGATAACCTTGAGTCTTAATACTAGCTTGTATCTATACTTTTATCTTTTCTTATCTTTTTATATTCTTTATTTTCTTTATTCTTACCTTATGGAAAACCAAGATTGTAAATCGATCTATCAATTTGCAACACCTTCGGAAAGTGACCTTTTACCATGGGAGTCATCATAGCCTATCCAAACATCCCAGTATAGGTTAAGTTCTAGGTTGATTGCCATGATTCAAAACCTATCTTTTTCAGGAAAGGAAGACGAAAACCCTTACCTTCATATTAGAGATTTTGAGCAAACATGTGATTGTCTTCGCATTGAAGGCATTTCTGATAAAACTTTACGTTGGAAGCTTTTTCCTTTTTCTTTAAGGGGAGAAGCTAGACAATGGTATAATCAGAAGGTAAGTCAACAACGAGGTGAATGGGGAGTTTTACGAGCTAACTTTTGCCTAGATTTTTATTCCCTCGACCGTATCAGTGACCTTAGACTCAAAGTCCTATCCTTTAAACAAAAAGATAATGAAACTTTGGGAAAATCCTGGAAACATTTGTCTGATCTTTTAGAATCTGGTCCAAACCTTAATCTTGAAGACCCTATTCTTTTATTTCACTTTTTTCGAGGTCTTCAAAAAGATCATAAACAAATGCTACATACAAAGTCTAGAGGTTCTTTCTTTCGCATCCCTACTGATGACGCTAGAGTGATCCTAGATAGAATCCTAGAAGCTGAGATGGATAATACCCTTCAGATGAAACCCACGAAGCCGAAGTAGACACTCTGCCAAATTCTCCATCTACTTTAGCTATCCCAAGTTCTGAGCCACAAAAGGAAGAAATTCCACCACCTGATTTCATGCTGGATATAGAATCTGATCTTTTTGCCGATTTTGGAAACATTTCAAACTACCATTCTATTGACAGACCCCAAAACGGCCATTTTAGCATTTGTTTGCCAACTGAACATCAATTAAGAGAGCTTATCGCAGTCATGAGTAGCGAATGGTTGGAGGAGTCAGAGCTTTCCTCTGATGTGATCCGTTTGGACACACCTCCTATAACTATACGTTGTGCTTATGATTCTAATCAATTTGATGCTCTCTATAATCCTGTTGTGGGGATCAACATCATGTCTAAATATTTTGCACTTAAATTATTTAAAAATTTAGTCTTAACCCCCACAACAAAGGTCATAAAGGAATCTTTAGGACGATTAGTCCCCAGTCTTGGAATTATTAATGTCCTACCTCTTATGGTAGAAGGCTCCATGGTTCACTTGAACTTTTATATCTTTGATACATGGGACTTCGACCTGTTGATAGGACAACCTTTTAGAAGACTCCTTTATGAAGGTCATACTGGAAAGCTACACATTTCTTTTGGAAAAGCTTTTAAATTTCCAATAACGATTTCTCACTCCTTAAATAATAAGACCGAGTCATATCTTTTGCCCGATCCTATGGAGGAGGTAAAGGCTACATCTCTAGAGCTTTTAGATGAACCAAACTTAGAAGAAGAAGCTCCTTTCTTCACAAAAGAGGAAGTTGAACCTTCTGAACCGGAACCCTTAGACGAGTTTGCAGAAACACCTAGACCTCCCATAGAGCTTAAAACTTTACCACCCGGTCTGACCTATGCTTTCCTAAAGAATAATCCAGAGATTCCTATGATCATTAGTGATAAACTCACTCAGTAGAAAACTCTGCGATTGATGACCATTCTTGAGAAACATCACTAAGTTTTCGGCTACTCACTCCAAGATCTTACAGGAATCAGTCCTATGATTTGTACCCATCGTATTCCGACAGATCCTTCTGTTTCACCTTCTCGAGAGCCCCAACATAGACTAAACAACGCGATGAGAGAGGTAGTTAAAAAGGAAGTTATGAAGTTGCTGCATGCAGGGATTATATATCCTGTGCCGCACAGTGAGTGGGTAAGCCCAGTCCAAGTTGTGCCTAAAAAGGGAGGCATGACTGTTGTTACGAATGAAAAGAACGAGCTAATTCCACAACGCACCGTCACAGGGTGGCGGATGTGCATAGACTATAGAAAACCAAACAAAGCCACGAAAAAGGATCATTTTCCTTTACCTTTCATAGATGAGATGCTAGAGCGATTAGCGAACCATTCGTTCTTCTGTTTCTTAGATGGATATTCAGGGTATCACCAGATCCCGATCCATCCCGATGATCAAAGCAAAACCACTTTTACATGCCCATATGGAACTTATGCTTACCGTAGAATGTCTTTTGGGTTATGTAATGCGCCAGCTTCTTTTCAAAGATGCATGATGTCTATATTTTCTGATATAATTTAAGAGATTATGGAAGTTTTCAGGGATGATTTCTCTGTATATGGAAAAACTTTCGATGGTTGTCTTGAAAACTTAGACAAGGTTTTGCAAAGATGTGAAGAAAAACACTTAGTCCTTAATTGGGAAAAATGTCATTTTATGGTTTGGGAAGGAATAGTGGTGGGACACCTAGTGTCTGAAAGAGGTATTGAGGTAGACAAAGCTAAAATTGAACTAATTGAACAACTACCTCCACCTGTGAATATAAAAGGAATTCGAAGCTTTCTTAGCCATGCTGGTTTTTATCACAGATTCATAAAAGATTTTTCATTTATTGCTAGACCACTTACTCTTTTGCTAGCCAAGGATGCTCCTTTCGAATTTGATGATGCATGCCTAACATCTTTCAATTTATTAAAGAATGCACTCATCTCTGCACCAATCATTCAACCCCCTAATTGGTCGTTGCCTTTTGAAATTATGTGTGATGCTAGTGATTATGCTGTGGGGGCAGTTTTGGGACAAACTAAAGATAAGAAGCATCATGCAATTGCTTATGCCAGTAAACCTTTGGCAGGAGCTCAACTTAATTATGCAACCACTAAAAAAGAGCTTCTGGCTGTTGTCTTTGCCATTGATAAATTTAGATCTTATTTAGTTGGAGCTAAAATAATTGTTTACACTGATCATGCTGCACTAAAATATCTGCTCACTAAAAAAGATGCTAAACCTCGCCTGATTAGATGGATCTTATTACTTCAAGAATTTGACTTAGAAATAAAAGACAAAAAGGGAGTAGAGAATTATGTCGCTAATCACTTGTCTAGAATGTATTTTAAGAATCCAGAGGAAACCCCCATCAATGATTCACTCTAGGACGACATGCTCTACGAGATTAACAGGTCTGACCCCTGGTATGCAGATATTGTTAGGAGCGAACAAGAAGAAGCTTACTCAAGAAAGTCGTTCACATATATGGGATGAGCCATACCTCTTCCGAGTATGCTCTGATGGCTTACTCACGAGGTGTGTGACCACTGAGGAAGGATGGAAGATCATCGACAGATGTCATTCATCACCATATGGAGGTCATTATGGAGCATTCCGTACACATTCAAAGATCTGGCAGTGTGGATTCTACTGGCCTACAATGTATGAAGACATAAAGCAATATATCAGAAGATGTGAGCCATGTCAAAGGCACGGAAACATAAACACAAGAGATGCCATGCCACTCACCAACAACCTTCAAATTGAGCTCTTTGATGTCTGGGGAATAGATTACATGGGTCCATTTCCCCCATCAAAGAAGTGTGAGTTCATCTTGGTGGCAGTTGACTACGTCTCCAAGTGGGTAGAGGCACTACCTTGCAAGCATGCCGACAACATCAGTTCAAAGAGGACGTTTGAAGAAATTATATTTCCAAGATTAGAGTCCCCAGAGTAGTGATAAGTGATGGAGGAGCACACTTCATCGACAAACGCTTCAAGCACTATCTATCAAAACATGGAATACGTCACAATGTCGCTACCCCCTACCATCCTCAGACAAGTGGTCAAGCAGAGACTTCCAACAAGCAAATCAAGAATATTCTTCAGAAAACAGTCAATGAGATGGGAACGGCATGGAAAGACAAGTTACCTGATGCACTCTGGGCATACCGGACAGCATAAAAGACCCCAATTGGAATGTCCCCATACCAATTGGTGTACGGGAAGACTTGCCACCTACCTGTTGAACTAGAATTCAAAGCACACTGGGCCATAAGGAGATGGAATATGGACCTAGATGTCGCTGGAGATCATAGAAGAATGCAACTATCAGAATTGGAAGAATGGCGAGAGAAAGCATATCACAATTCGAAGATCTATAAAGAAAGAGTCAAAAGGTGGCATGACAAGAGGATCAAGAAGAAGGAGTTCGCGCCCAGAGATAGGGTATTACTTTTTAATTTGAGGGTGAAGCTTTTCGGGCATGAAAAACTCCGGAGTAAATGGGAAGGACCATTCAAGGTAACCAATTCATCATCCCACGGAGCTATCACACTTCAAAATGACGAAGGTACGTTATTCAAGGTAAATGGTCAACGTCTTAAATTATTTTTAGAGCCCAATAAAGAATTAGAAGAGATAGACGTGATCCATTTCTACCTTCCCATGGAGAATTAGAGCCCAACTTTTTTAATCTGATGTTTTTGGGCCACATATATATTTTTCGAATAAAGTCTGCATCTAGAAGTACGCTCGAGGAAGCGGGCCTACAGAGGAGCGAGGCACAGGGCGGGCGCCCTGATGAAGAGGGCGGGCGCCTAGCCCCTGTCGCCTCTCAGTCCCGATTTCCTCCGTCGCGCTAAACACATTTATGGTAAACTAAATAATCATATAGATGGAAAGTTTCGCACGCACGACGGCGGGAGTAGCCCGAGCAAACCCTAGAGGCACTTTTTGACCCCTATATAAACAGACCCCTGACGTCAGTTTTCAAACACCAATTCATACAAGCCTTCTCTCCTTCTTCAACTAGAGCTTGCTTAGTCCCTCGCTGCTCCAATGGCCGAAGAGTTCCACGACGATTGGGAAGTCGTCCCCTACGACCTCAACAAAAAGCCCAAGGAAGACCCCGACGCCCACGCTCTCGTCCCAGCCAACACTGAGCGACAGCTAGAAGCCATGCCATTACGCTAGTGCAGCTCCGCCCAATCCTACCATGCTCAACCAGTTCTCACCGCACCGCCACAGTCCCTACTTCTCAAGGGACCGTCAAGGTGCCAGCCGGCATAAGGATCCTGCCACCCAGACCCAATGAGAGGGTCGTTGGAGTCAATACCAACCGGAGCGGCGAGATCAGCAGCATCCGCTACACTACGGAGGAGGAGAGGAATTACTTCGAGGGGGTTTGAGCAGCCAAAGTCCGTTTCATCCCTCCTAAGGCAGCCCCCAAGCATGCTCTCAATGCTCTTGAGACACCTCCTAAGCGTCGCAAGACTATAGTAGATATTGATGAGGACGTTCGTAGGCTAGACAGGGTCATCATAGAGCTCCAGTCCTTGGTTAACTCTGTCACTAGGCAGCTCTCTAACTAGAACACTGTTATACTAGGTCTTAGGCATGATCTTGCTAGTGCTAATAAGAAGATCAGGGAGTTAGAGCGCCGCTAAGTTATCTAGATTAGATCTTGAGGCAGTGCTTCTTAGTTATTTATCTTTAAATTCGGTTTAGATCTATTATTAGCTTCAGTTCATTACTAGTCATTTGTAATAAATGCCTCAAGATTAATAAAGATTACTATTATTATTATTATTATGTCTTGTGTGTCTCTACTTTATTATGCAAGAAAGCATAAAACAAGTATGGGGGAGATCCCCTGACATGCCAAAAGCACTTCGACTTCACCACTCCACGATTCAGGTACATACTCTACACACTTTAAACATACTCATATATCTTGGTTCATGCAGAATATTATCTCCGACATGATAAATTAACAAGGTCAAAATGTTTCCAATCATGATTAATCTCACTCTGTGATATTTCCTGAAAACTTGCAATTATTATAAAATCATTTAAAACCCTGTGTTACTTAAGTCACTGTGGAATGTAAGATGGTAGAGTATGAGTTCCTTATTCTTGATATCATTGTTGCTTGGAGAATTTATTTAAAAATTCTAGCTACCATCCTCAGTGTTTTATATGCCTGATAAACCTGAAAATATTAATATGATAATTATAAAAGCTATCTACTCTATATTGAGTTTGTTCAAAATGAGTTAGACCCTTGTTGAGAGATTTATCATGCTCCTAAGATCAAGACATCTATTCAAAAAGATTCACTCTTCCGAAGTATTATTGCGTTAGAGGCATGGGCTATGCAAAAATAAGGATATCTCGAGGAAATAAAAAGGAGCAAGTGCTCGACAACCTCGCAGAAAAAATGGACGAGTGTCCGGCAGTAGAATTAAGGGTACCTCGGTATCCACCTGAAAAAGAAAGAGAAAAGAAAGAAAATGATAGCCCATGGTCCCTCTAATAAGCAATATGCCAATAAGAGTTGACAAGTTTTTAATTCCAAAGTCTTTGATCTAAGAGTATGACATTCCTCTCCTCGGATCCTGTTTTGATCAGGCAATAAATGCAAGGTAAGTATGCTTGAGAATTTTTGCAAATTAAAACAGCCTCAGTGAGATATACAAAAGATAATGAGTGATTTGAGAGAACCTATGAGGATAAAGGTATGCTAAATTTCTTTTCAAAAATATACAAAAACTCCAAGTAACAGGATTGAAAAGAAAGGACCTCTACTCTTGACCATATATTTCTCTGACTACGGTACACAGTGAATTTTTACAACACCCTGCAGGTATGAAGAGAATGCTTTACAATGTTTTAACCACAGATATTTTTCTTAACCATCCTTTTCTCGAGGACGAGTAAAAGCCTAAGTATGGGGGTGTTTGTTGACAGTTCTTAAGTATCAATTTTAATTATCAAATACACAAGGGAAATGACTAATATACAAACAACACCTAGAATTAGGGTTTGATCTGACAGAATTCCACGAGTTTTGTTGTTTATCTGTTTCTGCAGGAGGTTATCAGGAAATAAGGAAGAAAGGCCCACATGTCGGGATTACATAGAGATATTAACGTACCGCGCAATTTTCTATCATCTAGAAGACTCCAGAAGCCACGGGAACGAACAGGAAGACGATCGGGCCCGGGAGCAGGGCGCCCGCCCTACCCCCCTGGGCGCCCGCCCCCTTCCTGTAGCCAAACACGGTGAATCTCGCGGATCATGCTCCACCGACCTAAAGGATCAAGGATAACCGTTCAATCAATGTCAGTTTGATCTGACGGCCCACGTTCACTTGAGGGGACTATATAAGCAGACCCCCTGGCCCCTGGAGGAGAACAAGTTCATTATAGAGTTGAGAGATGCCCTCGAAGGATAACCTTTCCTCTACATAGACTTAGGGCTTAGCATCCAATGTGAGAGTAGACTAGTTCTACTAGATTGAGAGAGATAGAGTGGAGGTGTAGATCAGAGGAAGCCCGGCCTGTCGTTGTCTACTCCGAGGTTGTACCTACGGGATCAAGTCTTCTAACCCGAGGCTTGCTCCTAGGATTCTTCAGTATTTCGACTTCTAAATTCTAGTAAGTTCTTGTTTTATTGTTCTTTGGTTTATGAGTTTACTTTGATCTCTTCACGTAGAGTTTAGAGTAATCATCTCTAGCGTAAACTTGGTGTTTGGGCTAGGATACTCATAGATATCCCCTGACTAGCTGAACCATGGTAGTAGCCAGGAACGTGACATTTCTGAGTTACCTTTGTAGCCCATATCCCGTTAGTAGGATCGATAGAGTTTATAGGTGCGGGTCGAACATCCTCTGTGGTGTCTAGATTCCGTAAGCCTCCCCAACAGAACAGTAGATCATCCTTACCAAGGTTAGAACGAGAGTGCAGTTGTAGTCTTCTCTATACATCACTCACATCGAGACGCATTCTTTGTAGCCTAAAGGTTAGTAGTAATAGACCGGGTTAGTCAGATGCACGATACTCTGGATAACATCCCGGGTGAAGTGCTCACCGATATCCGTGCGCTTGCGGATCAATTCCATATTGTGTTACTAAATATCAACAGTAGACACGCGGCGTTGCAGAGGCGGGCCGAGAGATGGGCACTGTACGACACGCCCCTTCCCCCACTGCTGACGTGATGGGGCAAAGTAGCGCGCCGACGAGGACGGAATTCCTCGTTTCTCATGCCCGGAAAGGCGCCCCGTGACCCGGGCCAAGACGCGGCCCAGTAGCGCCGGCGAACCTCGTTGTCCGCGGCCGCGGCCCACGACTGTTCCCCCCTCGAAGCCAGGGTGGAAACCGTTGAAGTTGCTGTCGTCTGTCACCGTCGGAGCCGCCACCATCTCCGTCGTCGTCATCCGACGACGATGGCGGCGGTGTGTGCCAATCCTGAAATTCGACGATTCTAAGTCAGACAAAGTACCTTAGAGCGGGGATGTCGTCATGGATGACCTCTTCCGGTCTTAGGTATAAGGGCGGTCCACCGTCGTGCACCTCCTCAGGCTCCGGCACCGCCATGATGACCTCGTCCGGTATGAGGTCCAGATGTGCACACCAAGTCGACACAAAGAACTCCCGCTCGTCATCAGGGTCATCGAGGCCATCGGTGTCGACCAACTAGATCTTCGTCCCCGCATTACCGAGGATGCACTGTGCCACTTCCGCGCAGCGGGCGTGCGACGGAACACCCTTCATTCCGACGAGCGCGCGATAATGGAAGGCGCCCGAGGAGCCCATGATCAAGCGGTTCCAGCGGCGCCACCGCAGGATTAGGGGGGCACCTGCGGGGCGCTGGTTGTTGAAGACGAGCTCCAGATCAGCCACCTGTCGGAACCGCACGATGAAGTCGTCGGGGGTCGTCCTGCAGACAGAAACACGGTCCTCCGAGATGCCGTAGAACTCCGCTAGATGGAGCGTCACGGCGGCCGGCGTGACAGCCGGCCTGGTGCCCAGGACCAGTGCTAGGAGAGCCAACGACGAAAGCATGTCCTTAGCAGCCTGTAGCCTTGCCGTGCGAGGAACAACCACTAGTTGCAGCAGCGGTGTGTGCGCCCTCGAGTGTGGCGACGCCGGAGGCACCTCGGTCACACGCCGAAGAAGGTCGCGGGGGAACCCGCGTAAGGGGCCCGCGCCATCAGCTCCACCCTCGGTTGCCACCGGCAGAGTGGGGGCCGGCCATGTCTGGCGCCCACACCCCAGATCGATATATCCTCCACGGGGCGGCTCCGAGGAAGGCCCGTCGGCGGCGTGCACAAGAGTGGGCGGAGCGCAGACCGGAGGAACAGAAGGTTCACGCCCCGTGGAAGCCGAGCGTGCCGAGATGGTGTCTGCAGACGACGAGCAACGGGGCGGGCGACGGGTTGCCGGACGGAAGCGCCGGGAGCCCCGGCTATCAGCCCCACAACCCGGCGAGCGGCTGCGTTTGCACGTCCTCCGGCCCAAGCGTGGATAGAGACGCTCTTGGTGGCCCTCTTCGAAGCAGTGGAAGCATCTAGAGGGAAAAGTGCAGTCCGCCTTGACATGGGAATCCGAGAGACAGTTGAAGCATTTACCGACAAGGTCCGCGGGTACCGGGCGACGAGGCGGGGTAGATCTCCTCCAACGCCTGTGACTGTGAACTTGACGGAAGCCGTCGGCGTTGGCCTCGGCGGCCAGACGAGGCCGGTGAGTGACAAGCCTGACTGGAGCACTGGGTTGAAGGGGCGAGGAGGCAAGCTGAGGAGCCCCGCGACGAGCATGGCGACGACGCGGCCTACGGCGACGTCCACAGAGCTTGGTGCGGGATGCCGCCGTTGGACGCGGCGACCGGCAGCCAGTGTCGGAGTCCCCAAATGACTCCTCGGAGTCAGAGAAGTGGAGCCTCTTTGAGGCGCCAGGAGAGGCGAAGAACGGCGCCGCCTCCGGGTCCAGCGAACTCACCCTCAACACGAAGGAGGCGTGAGCGACTGCCGCTAGGGGAGGAAGGTCAATGGATCTGCCCGCAGAGCGAGGCGCATCCATGTCCTCAACCTCATCGGCCCAGTGAGGCCTTGGGGAGCTAGAGCTGGGATCCATGTGAAGGTGCACAGGAAGCAGCGAGGGGGAAGGGGTGGCCGTCGAGGTTACCTCCGGCGACGGACGCAGGCGGCGGCGGCGGTCGCGAGTGCCTACTACTATGTCCCGGCCATTAGATGAACAAGTTGTGATGCTCGGAATATCACATCGGATGTTAAAATCGAATGGTGTCATCTAGATTGGCAAGTCTAAGAGCAGAGTTGTAGAAACATTCTGGGTCAATTTATTACGTGTTTTGGGCAAGATTTTAGACCTCCCACAGAATAAGACCTATCCACACCCCATAAATATAAAGGGCCAAGGATGATTGTGGGGCAACCAATCGATGAAATCATACATACAAAATTTACTATTTTTATTCCTCCAAACTCTAAACACTTTCAACCTCAATCTATGTTCTCTCTTTGTCTCTATGGTGACTTGAGGCTTTCTAGGTATCCTTGCTAACCTTAAAACAAACCTAGCTAGGTGCACCAACCTTAAAAATAATAAAACATCTTATAATTTGGAATAAAGGGAGTACAAAACTATTTATAGAGGTGCATGTTTTTTTAATCAGGGCGACTAGTGATTCAACCACCACTATTGTGGCTCGGTTTGGGCTCCACTAAGTCAACCGCACTTACAAATGGATCAGTAGAGGCAGCCGATATTACACCCCTAAAAATGGGGGCACTTGAAGGGACGATTGGTTATACTAGTGACCCTCTACCGATCCATTTGTAGGAGCAGCTGACTTTTGAGACACCCCTACTAAGCTCCAAGGCATATATAGTAATCACCCTCCTTCTTCTAGGCTACCTCCCAAAAATTGCAAATTTGAGGGGGGATTTGATTTCTTTGGTGGAAGAGGTTCTAGAAGATAACTAAATGCTATTCCAAGCTTCTTTTTTGAAGTTTTTTTTGGTAGACTAGTGCTTAATTGTCTCTTTTGTTTGGTGGTTAAGGCATTTATGAAAGAAAGCATGACCAAATCTTTGGAGGTACTAGGGTAAATTTAGTAGAACATGATTCTACACTTATTTAGTGGCCATGTCTTGATTTTAATGGACTATTAATTAGTTTTTGAGCAGGGATTTGGTTTTTGTCTAGATCTAGATCTATACATAGGTGTCTGGGATTACAATTTTTTATTAGCAATAATCATATTATGTTTGTTTGCGAAATGAGATTAAGTTTGCATAAACAATAGCGGTAAAATATTAATTTGGTGCTAATTGTTTTCTTTGAATTCATTTATCATAATAAGAAAATGAAAAATATTTCTTTAGTGGTACACATTAGTTGATTAATTAGGTTGTTTATTTTCTCTCTCTTGCATGGTGATTATTTATGGTACAAATTAGATCAAAACTACATATTTATTTTCATAATTAAGAAACAGGATTGCATAAACAATTTGTAGTAGGTACTATGTGTTTTTTGGACAACATGATTAGAAAAGGTGATCAATTCTATCTATAATTGAAATAAAAATGACCTTCCACAATTACATTGCTATATACTAATTATATTCTTCCTAGTTATTTGATTCTTATATCTCATTTAGTCTTTTTTTCTTTTTGCTTTGATCGACATCGAAAAAGATTGACTACAGAAACTCCTTCACGCTTGAGCCGATACCGCTGTCATCACTGTTTTTGGGATGCTTTCAGCCCTGATCCCAATCCATATGAGTTAATACCGCATACGACATGGCTTTCCCACGGTCTATTCTAAAAACTGGAGTAAATAGGTAGGACCATTGCTAGAGAGGGGAGAGCTATAGCTAGCTAGGTGAAGAGTGAGAAATGTCGGCACTGTGGGAAAAAAATGAGAGAGAGGCTAGTTGAAGAAGCCAAGAGGGTAGATGGACTTATTAGGGTTTTTATCAGGTCTCTATATATGATCTATTTAGACTATCTTCAACAATCGTCACCCAAAATACAAGACCCATTTGTCCTTTGGGTAGCACTACAGGTAAAAGGTTCCATACTTATTTTTAGTCTTCTCCAACAATAAGACCTAAAAGACAACACTCTCTACAAATGGGTCTCGAAGACAGAGGATACCCAAATTTGGGTTATGTCTCTCCTGATACCCAAAATGGGTCTTCTGGTTGGGTACTCTGTTGGAGGCTATAGGTATTGTGTTGGAGACCCATTTTAGATTTGGTTGGGTACTCTGTTGGAGGCTATAGGTATTGTGTTGGAGACCCATTTTGGGTTTGGGTTCGAAATGGGTCTCCTATTGAGACAGCCGGCAGATTTTTTTTTTATCGATCTCTATAAATAGATCTGCTATCTCTATGACTATGAGACACAAAACGTAGCTCTCTCTATACTTTGTAGCTGAACGGAACCTAGCTCCTCGTCCACATGCAGTCCCTCGTCTTCCTTATTACGGCAGTGCTCCTGATCTTGTCGACGGCGACAGCCGACAATGTGACGACGGAGTTCATTCCTCTATACTACACGTGCAGCGAGGATGGTGGCCGGTACGGAGAAAACAGCACGTACTTGTCCAACCTGAAGGTGCTGGCCGGGTTGCTCTCGGCGAACGCAAGCACAGCCAACTTCGTCTCCGGCACCGCCGGCCAGGCGCCTGACGCGGTCTACGGCTTCGTGCTCTGCCGCGGGGACTACACCGGCGCCGCCACCTGCGGCAAGAGCATCTCCATGGCGTTCCGCAACACCGTCGACAAGGGCTTCCTCTGCCGGTTCTACAAGGACGTGACCATCTACTACGACGACTACATGCTCCGCTTCTCCGGCGACGACGTCCGCCGGAACCTCACCAACAGACCGGCATGGGTCGCGCTGAACATGAACAGTGTGACTCGTGTCGCCGGCAAGAATTACGGCGAGAAAGTCGAGAAGCTGACCAAGATGATCGTGGAGGTGGCCGCGAGCTCGCCGGCCCGGTACGGCACGGGGGAGGCGTGGGTGGGAGGCAACGACGTCGTCAGCATGGCCTACGGGCTGCTGCAGTGCACGCCTGACCTCCAGACGGATGACTGCCGGAGCTGCCTCGCCGATCTCGTCTCCATGATGCCGGCGCACTTCAGCCACGAATCCAGTGACTACTACGTTGGCGGGAGGATTCTTGGCCCCCGGTGTAACCTGCGCTACGAGAAAGAGCTTTTCTTCCAGGAGACCAATGCCACGCTCCTGATCGATGTGCCTAAAAGTAAGTACGTAAGTGAGTACAAATATATATATACTTATTTTTTTTATTTAAGAGAGAAAACAATAGATGTCTAGGTAATAATAACTGCATGTAGTCAGTTTTTTTAAAAAAAATTGGGCATAATAAAGCGTGTCTACCGTACCTATTTCTATATAGGATGACATTGTTCTAGCCAAATTCGGAATTCTTTTACACTTAAGTAAGGCCTAGCTTGTTTAGTTGACAAAAACTTTTACACAATTTTTAAAATTTTCCGTAAATCTTGCGACATATGTATGGAGCATTAAATATAGATTAAAGATTAATTAATTACACAATTTACCTGTAACTTGCGAGACGAATCTTTTGAGCCTATATAATTAGACAATTTGTTAAATATAAACGAAAGTGTTATAATACTTATTTTGCAAAAAATTTACAACTAAACAATACCTTGACCTGGGAAAGCTAGTGTCCCCCAAGTTGCACCCATTAATTAATATACAACTACTCGGTGCCAACTTAACTGCTGCTTTGTGTTCCGCACCCGCCGGCCAGCATCTGTTCTTCGGTTTTTGCATTGGCTGTGCATAATTATCATGCGCATTTTATATCTATAAAGAAAGTTGTTTAGGACGGAGATACGGTCTCCAAGGTCTAACTTTAACTTTTTATTTTTATAAAAATATTTATAAAAAAAGTGATATATGTATATTTTTATGAAAGTATTTTTCAAGACAAATTTATTCATTTAGTACGTTTTCATATTTTTAAACACAACAACTTAAAAGTTATTCATGATTTATATTCCCAATGTTTGACTCAAACCTTGTCCAAATTAAAACGATTTTCTTTATGGGTATCAAGGGAGTAGTTTTTATAGACATTAATATACTGCTGCCTAAGCATTTTACTAATGTGACAAGTTAGTTATTGAAGAGAGAGCAAAAATAATAGAAACCAGGTCTAAGTTAGAAATCATGTCTACACAAGAACCAAGACATGAAGTAATATGATTGGTTGAGAATGGAGAGAGAATGAATGTGATTATATAAAAAATTATTCTATAAAAACTATCTATTGGGATCATGGTTTCTATATGTAGTGTCTATAGAAATTAATAGGTATAAAACTACATATAGTTTCTAGCATTGGACTGCCCTTAACATTCATGCACCTACTAAATCCTTTTTGAAATTTAGTGTTGGTGAATGATTGGAGTTAATTAGTCAAATATATACCATGTATTTTCACAATTAAAACAAATTAGTTTTGACTTTTTTATCATTTACAGATCACCTCGGCAAAATAGAGATCATTCTAATCACCATTGCAGCTGTTCTCTCTATCATACTTTTTATAGCTCTACTCGGATGGATCATACAATGGAAAGCAGGTACGTATACAGAGGCCTGTTTGGAATCCCTCCTCTAAACTTAAGAGCACTTTACCTCATTTTTTAGTCTAAAGCTCTAATGTGAGGTGGAGCTAAAGTTTGGAGCTAACTTTAGACCATCTATTAATTAGAGCTTTAGCTCTAAAGTTTAGAGGGGGGAGATCCAAACAGGCCCTACTTTGGCTTCTGGAAAAATATTAGGTACTGAAGAGAAAACACATGTTTCTACTTCCTCGGAAAAAAAAACACATATGCATGTTTCTTAGAGGAGGAATGCCCCACCGCCTATCTAGCTGCCCCAGCAAAACATGTTCAATGAATGAAGACATAAGGTTATCATAAACTTAAACATTTTAACGAACATGATTGTGTGCTTTCTCTTTGTAAATGATCGTTGGAAAATCTTTTAAAATATATATTGTGTGGTATTTGTGAAGTCTTATTCATGTTTCATGAGAAACAAAGCCAAACTGAGTCCATATAAGAAACAGTAACTAGCCACGCCTTCAAATTTAGGTTTTGTTGGTGTAAATGCTAAACTAACAGATAATGGTAATATTCATTAGTTTGGTCCTCAGTATAGTATAGCTTTACTGGTGCAATTGTTTAGGCTATGCACCTGGACAAGTCTTCAGCTGCATTGCAATCCCTTATAATTTGGAAGGAAAGTAGTATAAACAATGGCCTTATTAACTTAGTTTACTGCAAGTCCTGCCGCTGTGTATAATAATATGACGCGAGTTTTTGTGTTATCCAAAAGTTTGTATTATATAATATAAGTGAGCAACAATAATGTTTTCTCAACTTCTTATTTGTTTTTGCACTGCTTGCTGTGATGCTATTTGCACTGCAAAACTAGACTCAAAAACCAGAAATGAGCTAGAGGAATGGACAAGACTGGTTGCTGTGGAGATAGGAACGATGTTTACACACTTTACTTTATCTGAGATAAGAAGTGCCACTGACAATTTCTCAGAAGCAAAGAAACTTGGAGAAGGAGCTTTTGGTCCCGTTTACTGGGTAAGTGAGTTATAACTGTATGCCAACTATGTTGGACATTAGCATTATTTTTTATACGATAAATAACATGAGGAAAGAGAAACCCAACTATAGTATCAATTGTGATAAAGAAAAAATTGGGTGATGCATAAAAATCACATATAAAATAGAAACACATAAAAGTAGAGGTTATAGAGGCTAGAAGAGTTATTTTACACATCATTAGATTAGATCTGAAATTGGTTCCTTTGGCTATGAGTGTATTCCTGTTTTCCACACCAAGATGGAAATCGTTTAGTGGGCTATTGTTTTGAAAACATACTATAAATAAGCTAAGATCTGTTACTTCATTCATCGGCAATTCATGATATACTACTGAATGTCTCAAGATGTGTAGGTAAAGCAGCTAAAATACTAGTAGGAATAGTAGTAGGATAATCAGTGTCAAATCCTAAAATGACAACCAATGAGCTGTTACTTCATTCATCGGCAATTCATGATATACTACTGAATGTCTCAAGATGTGTAGGTAAAGCAGCTAAAATAGTAGTAGGATAATCAGTGTCAAATCCTAAAATGACAACCAATGAGCTGACTTTTCTCGCCATTGTTGTATTCCAATTATCCATCCCATTATGTTACATGTTCAAAAGCATTACAAGGGTAACCAAGCAAACTCTTTCAAAGCAATCTCCAACAAGTTCATTCTACTGATAGTAAACTCTCATCATCCTTATCTCTATGTCATATGATCGTATTACTAAAATCTCCATAGTGTAGACCGCATCTTTATCAAATGTTCACAATGATTAGCATAATGTTGCCATCATCTTTCTACTTATATGAAGAACAGTATGTGCAGTTAGCCAACTGCTTAGGCCTTGTTTAGTTTGGGAAAAATTTTGGATTTCGCTACTGTAGCACTTTCGTTTGTTTGTGGCAAATATTATCCAACCATAGACTAACTAGGATCAAAAGATTCGTCTCGCGATTTACAGGTAAACTGCGTAATTAGTTTTTGTTTTCGTCTATATTTAATGCTTCATGCATGTGCCACAAAATTCGATGTGACGGGGAATCTTGAAAAATTTTGGGAACTAAACAAGGCCTTAAAAACATGAGTGGCTTTTTGCACAGGGTAAATTAGCTTATGGAGTTGTGGCAATCAAAAGATTAGCAGCATATTCAAGTCAAGGTTTGGAACAGTTCAGAAATGAAATTAGATTCATAGCAAAGCTTCAACATTTAAATCTTGTCAAGCTGATTGGTTTCTGTATGCAACAAAAAGAGAAGATACTTATCTATGAGTACATGCCCAACAAGAGCTTAGATGACATTTTCAAAGGTATGCTCAACTGTTAACCACAAGACAACACCCCCCCCCCCCCAACCCCAACCCCCTTTTGATCAAGAAAGTTATATATTGTCATTCCAAAAATGTATCCTTGCAGATGTTGCGAAGTGGGCATCGCTAACATGGCCTTTGCGTCAGAATATAATTGATGGCATCGCTCAAGGACTTCTTTACATACACAACTTTTCACAATCAGAAACATGCATTGTCCACAGAGACTTGAAAGCAAGTAACATTCTATTGGACCATCAAATGAATCCAAAGATTTCTGATTTTGGGATAGCGATGCTTAGCTCAAGTGCAACAGAATCACAAGATACTGTACCAATGGGAACACTGTAAGTACATAAGTAAATTTGGGTTGCTTAGCTCAAGTGCAGCAGTACATATATAAGTAAATTTGTATTGTCATGGCCTAAAATTGGGATGATACGGAGATGCATTATATAAAAGTGAATATAGACAAGATACAATTTGTAAGGTTTTTACAGATGGATATATGTAGTGTACATTTCAATATGCATTTTATCTTACCTAGGTTATCTGTATATCAACTATCAAGAGAGATCATTATCAGTGCTGGATGCAGAAAAAAAATATTTACCAATAGTGGCGTTTAGCTTACAATATAATGATAGAGTACAAATAGCAAAGTTTAACTCAATTGCAGCAGGACATATATATGTAGGCTTGAATTACCATGGCAAAAAATGGGATATGGAGATGCATCACATACAAGGGAACATAAACAAGCTACAATTTTTTACTGTTTCAGGATTGGATATTGTAGTATACATTTCAGTATGCATTTTATTGCCTAGGATATCGGTGCAGGAGAGAACATTTTTGTATGAAAAAATGGAGGGGAAAATAGTGCACAAAAGATAAATGATCAACATGTTTTTTTTGGGACAAACTGGAAAGAAAAAGGTGGCCTGCCAGGAGGTGACAAGTAGCCTCCCCGGCAGCCAGTAACAGGAGCTCGAGATGTTCAAATTGGAAGCTGGCAGTTGACTAAATTTGCCATTTACTTTTGTATGACTATATGAATAAATTGCTGATATATTTTTCTTTCACAGTGGTTACATGGCACCTGAGTGCTTCCATGGGAGTAGCATCTCAGTGAAGTCTGATGTTTTTAGCTTTGGAGTCTTGATTTTGGAGATAATAAGTGGAAGGAAAGTTGCGACTAGTTTCCGTCGATACAAAAGATCAGACAATCTGATGGCTTACGTGAGTATTCTCTTGTACAAAAGAACAATTTTGTTGAGTAACTGTACCACCTGCTTTCAAGGCTATCAGGCCAAATAATCTACTTTTGGAACAGGCTTGGCGACTTTGGGAAGATGGAAATTGTAAGCAGCTCATCGACAACTCTCTAAGTGTTGAGGAACATAACAGTGAGTCAGAGATAATCAGGTGCATTCAGATTGCGCTCCTATGTGTTCAGGCCAACCCAGAGGACAGGCCTGACATGGTAGAGGTTGTCAGGATGCTAAGCATCAAGGGCACCCAGCTGGACAATCCTAAGCAACCTGCTTATTTTGATGAACTCATCGTGGCAACAACAAGCAACCATACCAGTACTCGGTACCTCACAGCCATACATGTCCATCCAGCTTAATAGATAGTATCTGAATAATGCATAGCAAAAGATGATTTCATCTAGGGTTGTATGCAATTCCTAGCAAAAGGAAAGATACTAATTTCCTGCAAGGTTGATTTGTAAACAGATCATTCAAAAGCCTATAAATTCCTAATCTGATGAAGCAAAACCAGATTATCCATTCATAAGAAAGATTTCACACCTCCCAAAGATGAATTGCTTGATGCGAAAATCAGAGAACGTCCTCTGGACACAAGGACGTGCACATATGCTGATATGCTTCTGCACCTATCTTCACCTCAGCTTGTTGGCCTTTCTCAGAACGTCTTCAATTGCCGGTGACATCGCTAGCTCCCATCTGATGTGGAAGCGTGTGGTTTGGTATCTACGAACAAATCAGGGAGTCCCGGAATCCAAAATCATTTTTTTATATTAAGGAAAATGCTTCCAGCCTACCCCGGAATCCAAAATCATAGGGTTCCAAACAAATTTGAACTGTAAATAGCCAAAAAAGCTGGAGAATTCAATCAACCTACGGCAGGACCAGTGTTTTAAATAGCGTGCTAAGCCTATTAGCGGCAGCCTCTCTAAAAGGCTAAGAAAAGCTATAGCGCGCTAATAGCGGGCTAAGCCATTTAGCGGCTGAGCAAAAAATATGTTAAACATCATGTAATTTTACACATAATAAAGATGAAAAATATTATGAATACCAATAGTGATAGATATTTCAAAGGATTACTAACATATTACATCAAAGTTCGTAGTTCATACATGATACATCAATAATAACATACATCACATAGGGGCATATCCCTGCTATTTGGGCCTCCAAGTTATTTGGGTCGATAGAAATGATTCCCAAGGCCAAATAGCGGCGCTAAACTAACCCAATTTAGCGAAATTAGCGTGCTATTAGCTGCTAATAGCGGGAACAATCATTTAGCGTTAAAATCTCCATAGCTTAGCAGTCCTCCTCCACAAACGCTAAATAGCGCTATAGCGTCTGCTATAGCGCGCTATTTAGAACAGGGGGCAAGACACTAGTTCGTTTGGCTGATAAGTCATTGACTGATCACTGTTGAATAGCTAGCAGATTCGCCTCTTAAACAAACAAATACGGCGGCAGCAGTAGCATTGCGTTAATTTACCATCAGAATTCAAAAAGGGCAGACTGGCTGTGGAAAGCATAACTAGAAGGCTACAGAAAGATTAACCTTGTAGTAATGGCAGGTGGGATTCATCGTGGATGAGCCACCCTTGGCTGAAAGATGCCCTCAAACGACGGAGAGCACGGAAAGCGCAACCGCTGCTGCGGGAGATCGCCGGGACAGTCAGGTTTCCGCCGCCGCGGAGCTTCGTATTTGGTGCTTCCACCTTGCAAGAATGAAAGGTGGTTTGGGCCATGGCTTGGTGCGTTGCAGCATTGCAGCAACCGACAATGGGCTTCTCTTGTTTGGGCTTTGGAAACGAAATAATGCCACGGCCCGTTATATGATCTGGGTGGGTCCGGTGGCTTCTTGCTATATTTCTGCCGTTTCTTGCAATGTTACTTGTATTTTTTAGAACAACAAGCACAAGAGATAAGTGATATCAGTTTCATAGACAAAAAAAAAATCATTTCCATGCACGAACTAACAATTTAATCGGTGGCACATAACCAAACAATCCTTAGTTTAGTGGCCTTTTCTTTTTACATTATGCGTAAGCAGTACTGGTACTTCAAAACTCCAGAGTTCCAAGTAATCTGAGTGTCAATACAAAAAAGAGAGCGAATTAGAAAAGAACAAAGTAAAACTAATAACGACTGAACATCTACTAAATCACCCAGCAGCAGCAGCAGTAGTAAATAAGTAATTCCAATCGACAAAAATGGTTAGTAATGGCACAAGTTCATTCTAATGCACTGGAAGCACTCCAGTTGAGATATTTTTCTATCTCCTGTCCGTTCAAAGACTGTTCCATGGTCTACAGTCACTATTATCGCCGTGCTTCACCCTCCGCCAAGTCGCGATGTTGAGCGACCATTAGTGGCCTGCTTGTGAGCCAGATCCACGGCTGCTCGTGCAAGAGAGGCCAGATCCATGGCCGCTCGTGGTAGGGAGACCGGATCTGCCACATCCTCGAGTACTTCTACCTCACCGGCGCCGTCGTGCTATGACGTACATGGGGAATCCAGGTGAGGTCCTCAGTATCACCCTCAATCCCCATGCTTCTACCTAGCGTCACTGCTACTGTGCATCTGGAGTTTGGCCGCTGGAAATCCTCTGCTCGTTGCTCTATTCTGCTGCCATGTGCTTGTTGCTCTGCCGCTGCATGCAGTCTACGTGTTTGATGAAATGTCAATGCATGTTGACTGTTGTTTTGCAATTGACCGTTATGTGCTAGCTTCTGTTAGATGGTGTTGTGATTAGATGCATCCTCATACAAGAGTATGCAATGTCATTCCCACCTGGCCCTTGTCTGCTTTTTGTACAGTTGTTTTTGTAGGAGTTAGGCAATAGAGAGATGATGGAAGTGACGAGAGAACAGAAGAAACATTTAACTGGTGATGAGATTTTCTGAACTAAACCATAGAGGACAAAATGGTTGGGAGTTGGGACATTTACTTGCATCAAATTACTGTCCTTGGCTGTAAGATCATATAACCTGAGGCGTTGATAGCCTCCAAGAAGGAAAGAAATGGCTACTTGTAAATTGCTAAGGAGCTATATGCTTCAAGCACCAAGTAGTGACACAGGCTGAGATGATGACCATTAATATACTAGTATTTTCTGATTGGATCATCAATCTTCAAAGCCTACAATCTGAACTTAGCGTTCCTACATGATAGAAACACTACAAAATTTATCACTCTTTGGACCATGTATAGGTTCAGTCTTCAAATTAGCACTAGCATGTTTGACTGTGTTACATGAAAAAAAACCACAAATTTCTATTTCAGCTTTATAAAAGTGTGATGATATTAATTACCTAGTTCCAACATCTATTGCTTGCCTTTAAACACTAGTGAAGGTTGCCCAAAACTGGTTCATGCTTGAGTGAGTTTGATTTAGGGTATTTTTGGCCTGAGCTAGTTCACTTTTTTAGTAGTTGCTTTTGTTAGGACAATGATCTGGTCATCTTACAGAGCAGCTGCTGCATACTCCCCTTCTTTCTGAACATTGCAGACCAATGATTGGTGCCTTATATATCTTAGAATTAGAATTTTCAGTTTTGAAGATGCAGTGATTTGGTTGATGTATCAGACTCTGTAAGGTGTAGGCTACTAGCAGTAGCACTAGAACCTGACTAGGAAGATATGTCTTGCTACTCTATCTTTCTGATATCGTACATATGCAGATCATGGTTTCTCTCTAATTACTCAAACTCTCTAGGAATAGCTATACTCTGTACTGAGCTAGTTACTATTACTATTACTAGAAATTGCTTCGATCTTGTTATGTTCTATCCGAACATAGGAATTTCTTGCATGTTAATAAAAAAACTTAAAAGTTATAGAACAAAGCACCAAGGGTGCTTAGAGCACTAAGTTCTGCATTATTCTTTTATCTCAGTTAATAAGTAAAGTAGCATTATTCACTGTCCTTTTTTATTTTTTTACAAGCACTACTGGAGTGTAAGCTCTCTGCTTTTCTGAACTCTGAGCATACTTTTTCCCGTGAACTTTGAACATGCTATGCATCCTTTTAGATACTGAGTGTGTTATGATCAGCGCCATAAGTTGTTCACTGATGAAATAATTACTGGTGCACACAGCTGTCTAGGAAGAAGGCAAGCTAGGGTTCTTTGATTGACAAGCATCCGCAAGTCAGCGAGCCACCCACGGGTAAGTGAGCTGAACTGAAATCCCACAAGTACAAGCTGACTAGCTAGAGTTTCTGCCTTTTTGCTGTCAGTTAGATAATTTTCTGATAGACACTTCTGCTGTAAATACGTGAATTCAAACATTTGATAGTGTGAAAGAAATTTCAGATTTTATTAGCTTGTAGAATATCAATTTTTGATGTAGTTGAATGTGATGCACTATTTTTGGCAGAGAAGTGATTGGTTCGAGAGCCTAGTGGAGTGTGGAGAAGAGTTCTGATCCAAGTTCTGCTTCACAGGTATGGACAATATATGGCTTATGAGCAATGGGTCAAAATACTTATTCTGTACGATTGCAGCTCCTTTGTGTTAAATACAGTTTGAAAGACAATTTCTAAATTTGTTTAGTCAGAGTTGCATGCAGAGTGCTTAGCTGGTGTCATAGCTGTAAACTTAATCATCTATATGGTAGACATATGGTTGAATATACCTTGTGAGCCTTGCTGGTGTTATGTGGATATGGTGTCCTGTTTTATTCAGCCCTACATACTCCTATAAGCTTTCCTAGTGTCATTGTCGTTGTTTATCATCATTCCAAAATATCGATTAGCTATGTAAGGCCTTGTGTGTATACATAAGAGTTTCACAATGACATTCCAAAATATTGATTAGCTATCGCTGTAAATAAGCAGGATTCAAAGGCTCAGATCAGTGCAACTCACACCTAATAATTGGGATCCTTCAGCTACATGCAGGAGCAGTACAACAAGGTACGATACAATAATAATGCTAAACTAATCAACTAGTAATTGTACAATTCCAAAGTAATATTTTACCTGTGAGCTCTTGTTACATCAAAGCACAAATAAATCTTTATAAACTCATCCTGGTATAAAAGAGTCTGAGAGCCTTACATCAATTGTAGTGTTGCTTAGAATTTTTAATAATATCTATTTGAAAATGTGTTCTCTGTATAGAGTGGTCTGCTGTGTAGAAAGGCCACATTTATGGATGGCATACCGTTTTGATATTTTCTATATTGATTCAGTAAGGTAAGTCTTATTCCTAGCATTTTAGATATGATTGAGCATGTTGGCTGAGACTAGGTGCCTTAAATATATTGGATAGAAGTTGGTATTTCTTGCAGCAACTTTTTTTTTTGCTATATTAGAACACAACTGCTGAGCATATCGACATGCTCAAATTTCTGTAGACGAATTTATACCCATTTATAAATCACTCTCATCGAACCAAGGTTGAAAATTCAGGCTGTACCAAGCCTAATTATTTTCTACTTTGCTGTAGGTTCAGAATAGATTTTTCCTTTGATATGAATTGCAAATACAATGGCAACTTGCACGTGAAGAAGGTGTATCTTTGTCCTTTTTAATGCCTGTTCAAGTTAAGTATAAGTTTCCTCCTCCCTTTAGTTACTTTCCAATGCTCTGTGCATGTCCAATGCTGCAAGAGAGCTGCTGCATATGTTGTCCTTTCTGAACATTGTCAGCCGCAAACCTTATTGTTTATTACATTATTCTCTGCTCGCACTTCTAAATTTGTACTTTGGTTTATAATGGTTTTGCAGGATCTCAAGAACACCTTACACCTTGTTTAGTTCACCCCAAAATCCAAAAACTTTTCAAGATTTCCTTGACAGCATATGCAGACCATCAGTGCTTCCTGACAGCTGCATGAACAGAGTGGACTTTGCTTGCCCTGTTGTATGAGCTAGGCCTGCTTATAAGTGCTACCGGATTTAGTACAACCATCAGTGCTTCCTGAGCCTGTGGCCTCTCACTATACGCTGAAGTAAGTAGAAAAAATAGTATTCTCCTATGATCTAAGATTAAACACCATTTGCTGCCTCTCACTATACAAGGCTAATTATTTCCCCCCAACAGTTTCTTTTTATAAGTTGGCATGGTTCTACTAGTAGTATACTCTATTTTGTTCACTAATAACTAAACTGTAGTAATGGGTTTGTGGGGATCACATTGTTTGTAATTGACCAAAACTGCAGGTACTGATAGAAAATTATACCATAATCACTGTTGGCCACAGAAAAAAAATACCAATAATGCTAATACTGTTACCCAATTGTAAAAAACTGTGGAGAAAAAGGGGACTCTGTAATGTCTATTGTAATTTCAACTTTTAGCAGTGGTAGAACAACTTATTGCACTAGAAACCTATTGGGCCTGCTAATACTGTCACCTGTCCGTTCAAATCTTCAGACCGCTGATGAAATCCGACAGCCGTTTTCCCTATAAATCTTTGGGATTTTGTACCCGTTTTCCGTATTAATTACAATTTTGTTAGTTTGGTTTGTGTTGAGGGTTTCCCTATCCTCACAAGAGTCCTACCTACTACTACTGCTACCACCATGACTTAAAGTTCATTTCAGGCTTGTCACAGCTAACAGAACAAACATGGGAGTGGCAGTGAAAGCCTCCATAGCTCTTCATCTCCTCCCTATCCTCCTCCTCACTGCCACCAATGATGCAGCCACGTTCACCATCACCAACAATTGCAGCTTCACCGTGTGGCCAGCTGCCACGCCAGTTGGTGGTGGCACACAGCTCAACCCTGGGCAGACATGGACCCTCAACGTGCCCGCCGGCACCTCTGCCGGGCGCTTGTGGGGGCGCACCGGCTGCTCCTTTAGAGGCGGCAGCGGGAGATGTCAAACAGGCAATTGCGGTGGCGTGCTTTCCTGCAAGCTGAGCCCTCAGCCACCCGTTACGCTTGCAGAGTTCACGGTCAATAGCGGAACGTCTGATTTCTTTGATATCTCCGTCATCGATGGCTTCAACCTACCTATGGACTTCATGGGAGGGGCAGGGTGCAGCAAGGGGCCACGCTGCCTGGGCAACTCTACATCGCAGTGCTCGGATGCATACACCAATCCCAGTGATGATAATAAAACATTCACTTGTCCAGCGGGGACCGACTACCAGCTCGTTTTCTGCCCCTCGGTTGATCTAAGACCTACACCAGTAACTGTAAGTCCTCAACCAGCACCTTCTCCTGCAACTGTAATCCAGATAGCACCACCATCGCCATCACTTGTGCTATCACCTCGTGGGGCAACAACAGCAAGATCATCCTCAGCAAACCAAGTTGTTGTGATTCTAGCTACGGTAGGTGGCTTTATCTTTCTAGTGATCCTTTTCATTGCCATTTTCTTCATGTGTAAACGAAGAACCAGACATCAGGAGATGGAGGAAATGGAAGAGTTTGAGGACCTACAAGGAACACCAATGAGATTCACATTTCGACAGTTAAAAGTAGCAACTGAGGATTTCAGAGACAAGCTAGGGGAAGGAGGATTTGGGACTGTTTACAGGGGGCAGTTCGGTGAGGACATAATTGCAGTGAAACATTTGGATCGAACTGGTCAAGGAAAAAGAGAATTTCTGGCAGAGGTGCAGACAATTGGTGGCATTCACCATATCAATCTGGTGAGGCTCATTGGTTTCTGTGCAGAGAGATCACACAGGCTCTTGGTTTATGAATTTATGCCTAAAGGATCCTTGGACAAGTGGATCTACAACCGACAAGGGAATAACACTACTCTTCTGGACTGGAGAACACGTTGCAAGATTATTACTCACATAGCTAAGGGGCTCTGTTATCTTCATGAGGAGTGCACAAAGAGAATTGCTCACTTGGATGTCAAACCACAAAATATCCTGCTAGATGACAGCTTTAATGCTAAACTTTCTGACTTTGGACTGTGCAAGCTCATCGATAGGGATACGAGCCAAGTGATTACCAGAATGAGAGGCACACCTGGGTATTTGGCTCCTGAATGGCTGACGTCACAAATCACGGAGAAGGCTGATATATATAGCTTTGGTATTGTGGTCATGGAAATCATCAGCGGAAGAAAGAACTTAGACACCTCCAGATCTGAAGAGAGCACACATCTCATTACCTTATTGGAAGAAAGGGTGAAGAATGGTCAGTTAGCAGAGTTGATAGACAAGCATAATAATGATATGCAAGTACACAAGCAAGAAGTAATACAAGTGATGAAGCTCGCAATGTGGTGTTTGCAGATTGATTGCAAAAGACGCCCTCAGATGTCCGATGTTGTCAAGGTCATGGATGGTACCATGGATGTGGAAACCAACATAGATCATAACTTTGTTGCAAGAAGTCGAACAATCTTTGGTGTTGCTGGTAATGCAGCCTCCTCATCTCCATATCTTGCCTCAGATGTATCAGGGCCAAGGTGAAAATAGCAAATACCACAGGCACAAAGACAGATTTTTTTTCTTAGCAATTTGCAATGTACCAAACATGATCTAATTAGAAAGTGTATTCAATTTAGTTGATGCATGTAGACGATCTGTTTATATCTTGCAGGGTAGAAATTATTAGCATGTTCCTAAAATACACCTACTAATGCTCACACGAGCTCAAAGCAACATTGCATTTGCAGGCAAAAATTAATGTTAGGACTTCGGAAGAAAAACTCTTACATAATCAATTTGTCAAGGCATATCCATTGTTCTCTCTTGCAGCCAGCGCAAAAATATATGGCATGGCGGCAATGGCCTTGACGGACGTAGCTTTATTTTTTTTAAAAAAAAATGAACCGGCAGGAGAACTACCCACTATTAAAAAGAAGAAGACAAACACACAAAAGTACAGACGGACGTAGCTTCGTTTCCAGCAATTCCCCTCGCGCCCGGGTGGTGATTGGGAACATAGACAACAGAGAAATAGCCCATTTCCAGCAATTCCCCTCGCGCCCGGGTGGTGATTGGGAACATAGACAACAGAGAAATGGCCCACCTGAACAGACAGGGGCGCGTTTGTGAGGGTGTACCAGTCCAGCCTAACTAGCCCATCAGACCCAGGCCCAGCCAAGCCAGGCTTGTTTGGAGCAAGTGCTGTTGTTTGTGTCATTGTATGAAACTAGCCTGGCCCAACGTAGCTGGTGTTTGTGGAGCAGTTGGGAGCCAGGTTAACAGAGCAACTACCTCAACTACCTTTTGGAGATTGTGTTTGGCACATATGAAACTCGGCCAGGCCCATGATCAAAATACAGCAATTCACATGTTTTGAACTGAAGCATGCAAAGATGCAGCAAAATAAACATAACACACACAGAAATGTTCCTTGTTACAACATCTAAATTGGGTCTCAGTTTTAACATCATTGCCAATTCCAATTAATTTAGTTCAGCATACAATACTTAATCTGAAAGCTAGAAAAGCTGCATCAGCTTCCTCCCTTGTTTTAAAAGCCTGATACAAGTTATTGTCACCTCCAGCAAGTGCCAAACATAGTTCTGTCCAGTTAGAGTAGACACCAGGGTGCCTACCTTGGTACACAATATACCAGGTCACCATGGAACAGCTGCAGGACCTACTTATTTGCAGGACAAGTGCAACAAGATTTAGATACATACATAAGCATGGCCACCAAAAGCACAATCAGAGATATAGCTATAGGAAGGAAGATGTTCATTGTACCAACAACTTGCTTGGGCTCAGTGATGCCTTGTTGTTTGGGAAAGAGATTGGTTTCCATGGCATCTTCATCACAGCCCATGTACTCTAAGAAAGAGGCTACTACCTCTTCCTTTGTTGGAAACCCCTGGTAGCAGTTCTTCTTAAAACCAGCAACCTGTGCATTGCAGTCAGCCCAGTCTGCATACACTCCAGGCTTGTACCCCTTGTACACAACATACCAAGTCACGTTCCTTCAAAAAATCCCGAACATCAATTTAGATTTCAATTCTGCTAGTCTTTAAAATGGAACTGAATAAGCCTCAGTCATAAAGAACCAAATTGAAACAACTATGACTGCGGCATTGAAGAACACCAGTTTGGTTTGAACCAAATGGAAGTTCTTCCATGCCGCAACCATATGGTGCTTCATTACTACATCATGTGACATCATAGGCTAGGACATAAGCACATAAAGGGGGCCTCAGACCTTATTGACTTTGCACAATTTATTCTTAAGACAATCTTCACTGGTGGCAACTTTGTGGATCCCAAAGAACTGTTTCATGAGTACCATGGGGCCATGAGATACATCCATCCTCAGCCATCAGGTGGTCAGACCAAGAACTGTTGCATTGGGGATGGATGTATCTCATGTCCTGATGATAACCATGACTGAATGCTAGCCTTACAAAACAAGAGCAATTACAAGTGTAAAGCCACCTTTGATTGTTATGTATGTCATCATAGGCCAAATGTAAAGCCACCTCAGTAATCATTGGTAGCTCTAATGGAAAATCCAAACATTTGTGGCACCCATGGCATCTGGAGGACCATAAACTTCTTGCCATCACCTTGAGTCATAGACCCAATTGTTGCTAAGTAAAGTTTATGGTTCCTTCAGATGTGATGAATGACACAAGGAAAACAGGTTAGCCACCTCATACATTTATTTGTCATCACATGCCAAAGATGAAACCCAAGCCTCAGAGTATGTAATTGAACTCATGCATGCCATGGAAGAATGTGTAGTGAGCTGGCCACACAAAAAGTCAGGATGAACCTTGTGTAGGCCAACTCACTATCACATACTTTGATGACAAGCATGACATAAAAGAATTTAGTAATACTCATCATTGGCACAGAAACAATTATCTCCACATCACAAAGTAAACAGAATACATGCATGAAATAAACAACAGCCAACAGAGGCTGGTAATAGTGTTTTACAATAACAGGTTCTGCCCAATATATAAGGGCCCAAATTGTTAGCAACCCTCTTAGCTAATCCTCACCAAAAGGTCAGCAGTCAGTCCTACAACCTGCCTGCACAAAAGAACTACAACAGCCACATCCCAGCTGGAGTCAAAAGAAGAAGAGAGTGGCTCAGGGGAGGTGGAAGAACTATACATCTCAACACTTAACCCCCTCCTAGACATGTAGACCAGAATGAACAGGAACTACATAAAGTAGTTCTTGGCTAGGAAGGTCCTTAGCCAGATGGACTTATGTCCATCACTCATGTTCACAAAGCCTTTGGCCTGAGCCTTGTTGTCCAGGAGAAAGGTGTAGGCCGCCATCAAAGCATCTTCAGTGTATCCCCCTATCTCCATGACAGCCGAGTACAGATCCCCATCAACATAGGCAGGCCCTGTCTCTCTAAGAGCTAGAGCCACATTGTTCACAGCATCACTCATGTTAGACAGCAAGAGCATCTCATCCTCATTGAAGTGTCCCCTCTTCCTCTTCCCACCCACAATAGTAGAAGGGAGGTCAGTGGCTTTGCTACCCTCAGCTATCTCAGTCTTGCTGTAGGTCTGGGTTAGTGTTGGACCATCAACCTTACCTGCACAACTATCAAAATGGTGTCCCTGGGAATCAGAGCCAACAACAAACTTGCCAGTGGCCAGGTTTCCCCCAAAGATGGACTCCATCTCAGTGTAAAACCTAATTGGGATGTTAAGGAACTCTGCATCCTTAGGGTGGTCCTGGCAGAATTACACATAGGATTAGAGAAGCCAACAGCAAAGACAGAATATTAGAACCTAGAGAATAAGACAAGGACTACCTTGCAGTGGCCAAGGTAGTGATCCTGCTCAAGCACGATGGTATTGGCATCAGCATCCCACAAAGCCCCACTAAGATCCTTCAGTTTAACAACTCTAGCCCACTTCTGCCTCCACTTCCTCAAGTGGTTGTACACCTGAGTTGGGCTTACCACTTCCCCACAATACTCCTTCATAGCTTTTGCAACAAGGTTTACATCCTTGTCCTTAAACACCTTGTCAGGTCTGCTACCATCATTCAACAGTTGGGACATCCTCCTAAGAACAAAGCCAGAGGTGTTGTTATTCCACCTCATTGCCCCCCTCTACCAGTAGGGGCAGCAGTAGCATCAGGTGCTGTTGGAGCTGCACCAGAACCTGCAACACCATTTGCAGGTGCTGCAGCATCAGCACCACCTACAACAGCAGCATCTGAACCATTCCTGATCATCTCTTCCAGCACATCAGCAGCACCCATAAACCTAGAAATCTCAACAGGAGACATAGTTGTGTTTGCCATTAACAAGTCAGGGTGGCCCAAGTGTAACAAAGCACCCAAAATATACACAACAAAGCCAAACAACATTGCAAATATAAAGACAAACCAAAGAATATACAAATTAATTTAAAAATAGGTCTCAGCATGGATTATTACATGTTCACAATGCAAACAAGAGTTCATAGCAGTGTAGACTAAACAAAACTGACATAAATGAAGTGTCAAATTCTATGAGTGTCCCTCCCCTCCCACATAGCATTGCAGATTGCATCCCTCTTTGCAGCCATGAGTGCAGAGTCTTGTTCTTGGCTATCAGATTCATTTGAGTCAGGCAGAGTACCAGTAAACCCTACCTCAGAAGGGACATGCTCATCAGTACCAAACCCCAATATCCAGTTGTGTATGATGCAGCAGTCAATGACAAGCTTTACTTGGGTCTTATACTTGTGAAATGGCTTGTTATCAAGAATCCTGAACCTATTCTTCAGTGCACCTATAGCCCTCTCCACTGTGACTCTAAGTGATGAGTGTCGTAGATTGAACAGCTCCTGGGCATTGGTAGGCCTATTAGACCCAAACTCACTTAAATGGTACCTGACACGCCTGTATGGAGATAGGAAACCATTTTTGCATGCATACCCAGCATCCACAAAGTAATATTTACCTACAATGGGATACAAATGCCTCCAAGTGACTCTATGTTATTACCTATCAGGTGAACAATTGGTTGTAGTTTGTGCAAATTACCTTGGGGCATAGTGAATCCATCCTGTCTCTCAATGGCATCGGAAAGAATAAGTGCATCATGAGCAGACCCTTCCCAGCCAGCTAATACATAAGTGAACTTGAGATCAAAGTCCACAACAACCATGACATTCTGTGTGGGGTCCTTTTTCCTACCCCTGAAAGCTTGCTACATGTTCCTAGGAACTCTAGCAAGCACATGGGTGCCATCAATGGCACCAATGCAGTCCTATAAACCATACCAGTGAGATACAAGTGCATCCAACAATTATGAACAAATAATGAACCCAAGCTAAACAATTACCTTAAGATATGGATTCCATCTAGGACTCCCAAGGATCTTGGCAGGAGTGGCTGTGCTAGGTGGCCTAATGACCTCAGTCCTAAGCTGACCAACAGCATTCAATACCACATGAAAATGCTTGTGCACTGTCTCAATAGATCTCCTAAAAGAATGTATTACAACCCTAAACCTTTGGTTGTGACCAACCACATGAAGGAACATGGCTACTTGCTCCTCAACAAACACCCCCTCCCTATCTGTCACCAACTGCCTGTGCCTAAGCAAATCACAGAGAGCAAAAAAAGGTGCTCTTCTCATCCTAAGCATGGATATGCACTCTACATCAGTGGAGTTGTAAATAAGTGCCAGTGTTCTCTGCCTGTGCAGCTCATTTTCCTCTCTAATCCAAGGGGTTAAGGGGTCAGGCTCAGTATCAGGTTCAGGACTTTTCCTTTTTAGCCTAGTGCTTACAAAAGACATCATCACAATAGTCATAGCAGCAGCCTGCCTACGCATCATTTCCCGGCGCAAAGAGGGATCCATCTACATGCATGTCAATTAAGAATAGTTCAGCTAATCATACCCTGCTATGCATCAACTTGTTTGCAACATGAATCAAGATAAATTTGTTCTGTGCATGGCTGCAAAATAAAATGCCTCCCAGTGCACACTGTGAACTACATCATCGACCATTCATACCAACTCAGAAATGAACGATACAGATCAAAACTCACAGAAACCATCTCACAGACCTCAAGCAAATACCAACTCATAGATCTACCCTAAACAGAGCAGATACGAAAGTAAAATAACAATCTTGAAAGCAAACCCTAGCAGATTGAACATCATAAAGCAGAACACATAAAAAATCAGGATTTCACCTTAGCCTCGGGGTCGTGTGACGACAGAGGAAGGAGAACTGCAACTAGAGGTTGCAGATCCGATAGTAGAGGAAGAAGAGGTTGCAGATCGGACGGAGAGGAAGAAGAAGGCGAATTAGAGGTAGAAGACTGCCTCCTCGGAGTCCCGGCAGCAGCACACGAACAAGGACCCGGAACGGCGAAGGAGTTCACCGTCGGCCACAGGAGAACACCACCACCACCGCACAGTGAGCCGCCGCCACCGGTCTCTCACGAGGAAGAAGTGGATTGAGCTCAGAGAGGAGAACGAACGGAGTGAGACCGCTGCGGGTCTACTTATAGAGGAGGGTTGGGGAGGGTGTGAAATGGCACCAGGAAGTTTCATCTTCCCGCGCGAGCCCGCCGCGGCCACCCCGAGCCCCGCCATAACTGCCCAAAATCGCCAAGCGAGCGCCGCGCGCAGCCGAGCTCCAGGGAAGCGAACCCTAGCGGCGTCGCTCGGGAGCCAGGCGGAGAGGGTAGTTTTGGCCACCCAGAGCCGGGCTGCAACCTGGGCCAAGTGCGCAAACACGCGCACTTGCAGCCCACGGGCGCAAAGCCCAGCTGAGCCACCGTCACAAACACGCCCCAGGTGGCCGGGATCTGGAGAGGAGGGAGATTGCTATGGCACCCAGCAGCCGATGCTCCGTGGACGTAAACGGTCAGACTAGAACCACCCTCTTAGGCTCCTAGCCCTGCTCCTAGCCTCGTGCGCCGCCGTGGTGTGTGCGCCTGAATCCCTCGCCTTCGACCGCCCCCCTCCTCGCCAGCCATGGCAGCTCGCTTCCCACGACCCCACCGTGTGGCCATCCCCCGCACCCAAGTTTCTCAGCCTACGAAGCCCGGCAGCTGCAGATCGAGCCCACCCATCACAACAGAAGTCCGGCGACCCGTCCACCAGCTCCTCGCCGTCCTGTCCTAAAATGCATGGTCGTGAGGCTGCAAATCCTCCTCGGCGATGCCTCTGGGACCTGCGCGGAGGGTCCAGCAGATGGCAGCTCTCGGAATTGGAAGCGTGTAAGTTTCGCCTCCCCTCTCATCACTCCTCCACAGAAGAGTTACTCCTCCACCGGCAAATCCTCTGCAAAATCCTGCCTCAGAGCCGCTGCAGCGACGCCTGCTGTTTGTACTCCAACCGCGGAGCATTCACTCCTCTACCACCCGGCCGCAGCACAGCGAATTCATGACGCGCGATTCCTTCCCGAGGCAGGTCGCCAAGAGCTAACATCGGGGCTCATCAGCACGCCAGGAGGGCATTGGCTAAAAGGAGCTTCCCCCTCCATGCACAGCACAGCTCATACAAAGTCTACTACAGTATGTTACTCGTAGCAGGCTAGCAGCAGCAATGGCATTGGCTAAAAGGAGCTTCCTCAAAAAAATTTGAAGGGGCTTGTGTCCTGTTTTGGTTTCTCCAGGTTTCATTTGTGTGTATGTGCATTTCAGTTCTCAGTTTTGTTTTAGATTCAGTATTGTTGTCAGTTTAGTTTCTAGTTGACTCTAGTTTTGTTTTAGTTAACTTTTTCAGTTTGAGTTCAGGTTCCAGAATACCAAACTTTAGTTTCACTTTAGTTATCAATTTAGTTTTATTCCACTCTAGTTTTATTTTAGTTAAGTTTTCAATTAGAGTTCAGGTTTCAGAGTATATAGACTGTAGTTTCAAGTTCTGTATAGTTTTTAGTTCAGTTTTTGATTAACTCTAGTTTTGTTTTAATCAAGTTTTTAAGTTCTAGTTCAGTTTGTATCATTATGTCATGCATCTTAACTATATATTTCAGTATAAGTTGTTGTATTTTCTCCCAACCTTCAGCCATGTTTTCAGATCGTATTATCGAATCTAGTTGTTTGACCACCGATCAGACGACTAATCACGATTAGTCGTCGATCAGGGTCGATTAGTCGGTCTGATCGGTTTGATCGGGCTGATCGGACATTTAGTCGTCTTTATGCCTAGATAACCTGATCGACCATGTATATACTATATATATATGATGTAAATATATGAATTCATGGCATAATGAATCATTATCATGGTGATTTGGCCACTTACATGTAATTCCAGCTTGCTGATGCCTGATTTGGCCACAAACATGAGCTCCTGCCTCCTGGACACTCACTCACTCACTCTTGTTCTTTTCTTACCCTAATTGGCTGGCTTAAGGTGGGCCTAATTCTTCCTACAGGCCTAAATACAATATTCCTGTACTGGCCCAACTTATCGTCCTGCTACACTTATCGGACGACTAATCGTGACTAATCGCATCTAATCGGACGATAAGGTTTCTGATCGACCTGATCGAATCGACAAAACTTATCGAGCATGCAGTTACGATAAGGACGACTAATCACGATTAATCGCGATTAGTCGTCCGATCTGAAAACATGGTCCTTCAGTATAAGTTTCTTGAAGATAGCTTCAGTATAAACTACTGATCTAATTCTAATAGTAGTAATATATGTAGAATGTATCTTCAAATTGTAGCTTACTTTCAATCTCTAATGGGGAGAAACATTGACTGAATCGCGTTGCACCTTTGTATCAATGACTGATTAAGTGTTGCACTTTTCAGATCGTAAAATGAGTGAATGACTGATATGCATAGTAGTGCTCAGTCAATTGCGATACAATTGGATGAGTTACATGCCAGTGCATGCTGCTGCCAGTGGGTACTTATTCATGTGCAAGTTGTAGTCCGTGTCACTGTCATTAGTGCTTACTTACATATTACTACCAGGAGGCAGCTGCTGATTATGGCTATTGTCGTCATCTTTTCGGTTTAGTCTCGGGTATCACATCGGCTGTCACATCGGGATGTCACATGTGAGTAGTCGAATAGTAATAATAAAATAAATTACAGAAGTTTTCACTACTCCGTGTGATGAATTTATTAAGCCTAATTAATCCATCATTAGTATATATTTGCAGTAGCTTTACTGTAGCACCACATTGTCAAATCATAGACTAATTAAACTTAAAAGATTCGCCTCGCAGAAATAGTCAGAATCTGTGTAATTAATTATTTTTAAGTCTATATTTAATATTCTATACATATGTCCAAACATCCGGTGGGATGGGATAGGAAGTAAACTTTAAGAGAGGAACTAAACAAGGCAGCCATGAAACCAATATCTTTACAGTTAGGGACTGTTAGACTATCCGTTTGAGCTTATCTGACAAACATTATTTTTCTCTCACAATAAATCAGCGAACAGTACTTCCAAGCAAGCAGGCTCACATGTATATATTGACGTGTGTTCAATGTCTCACCAAGTCGCCATGACCAACTATGTGATTCATGATATCCAATTTTTCGATTTGCCTATTATTAGACTCATTTTTTTTTTTATCTATCTTTTTGACGAAAGTATCATATAGTCATATTGAGACTTCAGGTTAGTAGTGTTTTTGAATTTGTCATTATATCATTGTGTCGATGAGGTATTAGATGTTTGTCATAAAAGTGTCACTTATTACCAAGTTACGAAGACTTTTGGAGGGTTTGCATTTTGCTGCTTCAGGATCAGCTATGGACATTTGGTATTCGTGTCCTCTTTTTACTGGTTAGAAAAAAATCGATTGAGAAACAAACAGAATACAGTCCAATGATGTGCAGGCACTTGCGACAAGGGTATTTTTACCTGCTCAACTATCACAAAAATTTCTAAATAAACTTATCAAACTATCACAAACGCAGCTCCTCGCTCATCGACACGTGAGTCCATGGCTAATTTCCTCACTGATATTTCTTTTTTTATATTTATTTCAGCGGAATCTTTAAAATTATAGGAAAATCGTAAAATGGAAATCCAACTATGTTGGACTCGACATGAGTAAAGCTACATTGAGGTCCTGTCTAGCATGACTTTTTCATGACTTTAGGAGCTATTTTATGCCAAACAAGATAAAATAAAACAGTTTTGACACAGAAAGCCTCTTAAATTATGCTCTCATAGATGTTTTGAGGTGGGATGGAGCAAAAAAAAGTAGCTTCACCTTATTTTTAGTGGGCTTTGCATTGGGTTTGGTAAAAGTATGTTTAAAAGAGCTCTATATGTGGAGCTATTTTGCCAAACAATTTATCAAAATGACTCTAGCTCCACCGATAGAGCTATTTATAGAGCTGAAACAAAAAAAGTTAACTTCACTAGTAAAGTGGATTTATACATGAGGTCTGAAACATATGAGATTTGTTCTAGTACAAAGTTTTTGTTGTAAATTTAGAGCTATGCTTTTGTGTAATTAATTTATAGCTATAGTTTCTTTGGTCAAATTATGATAAATTTTTATGGTCGGTTGATCATTACATGTTTGAGCTATAGTAAAAAATATATGCTTATTGGATCATGTACGACTGGGTTATATATTTTTTTTAAGTTTGTACTTGTTAAATAGTTTTCTTAGTTAATAGTGTAAAAACAGAAAATATGTGTTTCCATGTTAGAGCCCATTTGTTTATGGGCTGGAACGGTCTGGAACCATTCGATATTTTATATTGGGCTGGAAATGTTCCGGGCCGTTCCAAGCTACGAATGGCTAACCGAACATGCCCTTAAGTGTTCATAAGATATAAAATACTAACGTTATACAGAGAACACATATTTTCTATTTTTACACACCTTTAATTATTTAAAACTATTTAACAAGAATAAACCTAGATAAATCTATAACTTAGCCGTACATGATCCAATGAGGATGATATTTTACTACATCTCATGAATACAATGATTAGGCCACCATAAAATTTTTACTACAATTGCACTGTAGAAAATACAGCTATGACTTCATTATGGAAAAATATAAATTTAAACCTACAATAAAAACTTTATATTGAAAGCATATTATATCATATAAGTTCATTGTGTAAATATACTCACGTGAAGTCAAAAAAATTATATTTTCATTCTATTATTTTCTATGTTTTACTACGAGTTTCATAGATTTAGCCAAAATAAACATAAAAGGAAAAAAGATTACGAGGGAAACGACCATTGGGTTACATGTCCGGTTTCGGGAGATAATAGAGGAGTTATGTCAAGTTTTATAGTTGAAGGAGGATCAGTTGATTGCATACTTGGATTGTTAGAGCATCTCCAGCAGGCTACCAAAACCCACTCCAAAATACTCACTCCAACAGGCTACCTACTTGACTACCTAATTTTGTTGGCCCAACAAATCTCTTTTCCCACTACCTACATCTGTTGGGCCAACAAACCTGGCTACCTTTTTTTCCTCTTCCTCTCTCCTCCCGCACGCGACACCGCCTCCTGCGCGTCTTGCCCCGATATCTCCCGATCGCACGCCTCCTCCCTGCCGTCGCGCGCCTCCTCCCCATCGGCCAACTTGAGTGCTTCGTTCCCGCTGCCACCGAACGAGATGCAGGAGAGCACCGCGGCGAAGAGCTTCGAGATCGGGGAGGGGTCAGCGACATGGACGTCGCCGAGAAGGAGGCGGAGGGAGAGGAGGCCGGCGACGCACTCGAGCGCGGCCTCGGCCACCTTCGGGTACGTTGGGTCGAGCGCGAGGAGAAGTGCGGCGAGGGCGAAGTCGGCACGGGCGCTTGGAGGCCGGGGACGGGGGAGGCGGAAAGCTATCCATGACCGAGTTCTTCGATGGCAGCAAGGAAGAAGATGATATATGGGTTTTTAATGTCATAGACTGCTAAAGTAAATTTAGGAGCCATGTTTTAGGTAGTACTGTTGGAGTTGGAGACAAAATATAGGTAGTACAAAAATAGATGGCTACCTAACCAGACATTTAGATAGTCGTAGTACTGCTGGAGATGCTCTTAGACAAGTGGGGAATGATTCAATGCACCATACATGCGGTCCCTCACGCCACAACAGCAAACACAACATCAGTACTCTGTAGTGGATGCCAATAAGAAAATGAAAGGGGAGACTTGTGTCCACTACAACCAAGTCAAGACGACTTTTCACTCGCACATCTAGACAATCATATCATTACCTAGCAAAGTCATTTGTCACTTTTCAATGTGCAGTAGTTTTGCCGAGCATCATCCCCATAAAGAAATATACTACTTTTTCAGCAGTCCCTCAATACCTCTCTTTTTTTAATGGCCACCAATATTTCTCTCATCTCTCCTCAAAGAAAGGGGAGATACAACTCCCCCAACACCATGGGGACCATCCCAACTACCACTTTTCATCCATATTTTCTCTTACACTCACTTGAGATCCACCTTTTATATGGTTATTGGAGGAGATATGTTAGGGTACTACTACGATATCTTTCCCAATAAATCTATAAAGTAATATTGGGCTACCCAATACTATTTTATTAGGGGAGTTGTATTGGGGGACTGCTCGAGATGCTCTAATCCATCCATTCAAAAAGTAAAAGAAAACAATTGTAAATTTGATTAAGTTAATAGAGAAAAATATTAATATTTATGTGGACAATCATGTCACTGCCTAGCAGTCTCATTAGCATGGGCAATTTTGCTGAAAGACCCAATCCATCCATTCAAAGAGTAAAAAAACTTGTATGTTTATAGAAATGATAAACAATGCTTTTTTATCCCTCTCCAACATCCAATTTTTAAGGCCACTAGATCGACATGAAGCATCATCGAGTGTCTGATTCGTGCCTGCAGCACCCATGCCCGCACCCCAATGTGGCTCCTCTCTATCTCTCCCCCTCCGGTGATAGCGGCGACGTCGGGTTCAGGCGGTGCTGACGCCGACAATGTAGGCGGGTGAAAGGTCCTTGTTTGGTTTTGGTAATTGAGTGACAACTTAGGTGGACTAATAATATTTATGTGAGATACATAAGAGATTAGTCCATAGGTGATTATATGATGATAGAGGAGCTCATTGCATATGAGATATGTCATGGAGTCATGTAACCAAGGTGGAGAAGATCAAGATGAGGCTTGGCTCGATGGACCGGTTGCAAGTGTGAAGGGCAAGTCGGAAGCTTTGAAGCGAGGGACCACATGTGACGCTGAAGCTTGAGCAAGACTTGATGTTGATGGACCGAGGCAATGGTTAAGGGTAAGTGAGGTCAAGATCGATGAACCAATACGGTCATATGATGATATGAAGTGGATCATATCATTTGTGATTGGTTGTTGCATGTGTTGCATCAACATTGGAGGAGATGGAATGGAATGCGCAAGGCAAAGGTATAACCTAGGGCTTTTCCATTTCATTGGTCATAGGTGTGTAGAGAAGTTGATGATCGGATTTAGGTTAGATGACCATACTATCAAGAGGGACAAACTTGTTTGCATATCGGTCATCTAGTGCCACTTGAGCGATCTAACTTTGCATACGTGTTAGGATCGAGTGGCGTGGAAAGTTGAGAGGCTAACTCCTTTGGAAAATTGTTTGTGAAAAGCTAACACACATGCACATGGTGGTGTATACTTAGAGGTGTTAGCACTTTTGCAAAGGAGGTGGAGTTTAATAGGTAGAGAGGGGTTTGGGTTTCTCTCTCCCTCCCGCCGAACTTGTGAGGCAGGATTCGGTGTTTTTGTGAAAATAGAATGCCTATTATCCATAGCACTGGAGAAAAGTTTCGGCGAAGTCGGACGCTGAGGAGCTTTGTGCTTTTGCTTACTAGTTGTTTAGAGCTCTCCCAGTTTGCAAAGTACTAGTGGTATAGGTTTGTGTGACCTTGCTCCTAGAATGGGTTAGGTGAGCTCTTACTAAGGTAGCACCTTGTTTGGTTACAATGTGCTAGAGAACTTAAATAGAGGAGTATAGTCTTCGCTAGATCGTCCAAAATGATAAGTTTTAGAATTCACCTTCTTCTAGTCTGCCATCTCAACTCTTCAATGGGCTCCTCCTTCTCCTCCTCCTGGAACTATGCCCACCGGAGACAAAGACGACAACGGCGATGGCTAGAGTTCTAGTGAGCTTATTCCCCTCTTTCTTCTCTAACTCTGGTGGCTATTGAAGGGGTGGGCTAGGGGAGGCAGGCAGGCTAGGCCGTGGTGATGGTGGCCAGGCGGTTTAGGGGCCTTGGCGATGTTAGCGGTGTTCTGTCCAAGTTGGGGTGGGGGAATCTCGCTAGAATTAGAGAAGATGGTGGTGATGGTGGGAGGGGAAGGAGGAGGTTGCCGCGGGTGCGATAGGGTCTCACTGGAGCTCCGCGAATGCGGCCATGATGACAGAGCTCTGGCAAGACCCTACCGTGCCACAGTATGTTATAGTATTAATAAACTATATTATCAAGAAAATATAGTCTTAGAACCACTGATGTACAAAATTGTGGTTTAGAAAAAAGAGGTATAGAGTGGAGTTTTTAAAAACTCCAAAAAGACTACCGTTTTGGCAATATCATGGTATTTAAAAACATAAAATTTGTTGCACCCAAACACTTTATGACACTCTAAAACTAAAGTATTTCACAAAACTATGGTATTTTTTTCCCTAAAACTCTAAAAATGCTTTATATCCAAACAGGAGTGTAGTATTCATGGACAATCATATCACTATCACAGGCCGGTCCTTTGCTGAGTGCTTGGGGCACTCAGCAAAACTATATTTGCACTCAGCAAAGGCTTTGCCGAGTGCCACACTTAGCAAAGGGATCTCGACAGAGCTATATTCGGCAAAGGGCTCCTTTACCGAGTGCCAGATGTCGAACACTCGGCAAAAGTTTTTGCCGAGTGCTCTAGACACTCGATAAAGATATAAAAAATACCTGAAAAAATAGGAATAATTTTTTTTTCAGGGAAGGCCCTAGGGATGAAAACGGATCGGATACGGACGGATATCACCGATATCATATTTTTTTTCATATTTCTGGTCGGATTCGGAAACGAATACGGATAATGTCAATCATGTCGGATAAGATATGATTGGATGTCGACATCATAAATATACGATTTAAGTATTCGGATACGGATACGATATCGGATGTTAAACATTCGGACTCGGATACGGACACATCAGAACCTCTCTAAACGAATTCGGTTTCGAATACGGTCGGAAAATATCCGTACCGTTTTCATCCCTAGAAGGCCCCAACGGCCAGTGCCCAACCGTCTTCATAGAAATCACAAGTGTATTTTTTTTTACAAATTTCACAGCTATGCAGCTGGTGCTATACGAACCCGTGAATGTTCTCGGGGAAGGCCCCAACGGCCAGTGCCCACCTGTCTCCATCAAAATCCCCAACGGCCAGTGCCCACCTGTCTCCATCAAAATAGCAAGTTGTTTTTTTTTTTTTTTTTGCAAATTTCGCCAGTGCCCAACCGTCTTCATAGAAATCATAAGTGTATTTTTTTTACAAATTTCACAGCTATGCAGCTGGTGCTATACGAACCCGTGAATGTTCTCGGGGAAGGCCCCAACGGCCAGTGCCCACCTGTCTCCATCAAAATCCCCAACGGCCAGTGCCCACCTGTCTCCATCAAAATAGCAAGTTGATTTTTTTTTTTTTGCAAATTTCGTGCCCACCTGTCTCCATCAAAATAGCAAGTTGATTTTTTTTTTTGCAAATTTCGTAGCTATACGGCTGGTGGGATTTGAACCCATGACCTCCCTCTCACATGTCTTCCTCCCTAAACACTTCACCACACTGTCACTTGTGTCGAAATTGTATTTCGATTCCTCATATATTATACCAAATAATGTGTAAATTAATTTTTAGAAGCCCTAAATAATTTTAAATCAAAAAGTCGTCAACTATAAAGTTTCATAACTTTTCGCGACCTACAATTTTAATTAACAGAGTTTCTCCATCCGAGGTCGTTTACAAAATTTAAATTTTAAATTTGAGAAATTCAAACATAGGTGTTGCATGACAAGATGGTTTCAAATAAAAAAATTATCAACTATAAAATTTTATAGCTTTTTGAGATCTAAAAAGGTTACTTAGGAAGTTTGAGGTCGTTTGATAAATTCAAAATTTAAAAATTTCAAATAAAGACACAATTTTGAAGATGAAATCAAATGAAAAAGTTTCCACATACAAAATTTCATAACTTCTTATGATCTACAAAGTTTATTTTGGTTGTTTGATCATTTGGTGATTTGACATAGTGATTCTAATATTTTTCACAAATCGTATATATCTCTCTTTTAGTTTCATAAACTAGAAGAGAGATGCAAAATTTGTAAACAAATTTATTTTTACTTTGTTAAATGAAGAAATGACCACAATAAAGGTTGTAGATCTTGAAAAGTTATACAACCTTGTAGTTGAAAACTTTTTGATTTAAATTCATTTAGGAATTTAAAATTCAATTTGAAATTTTTTTGCCGAATGTTTTTTGTTTGACACTCGGCAAAGAAGGTCTAGCGAATGTAAAAAAAACACTCAACAAAAAGGCTTCTTTGTCGAGTGTTAGAAAAAACACTCGATAAAGAGGCTTTTTTGCTGAGTGTCTTTTCTAACAAAAGAAGTCTCTTTGCCGAGTGTTTTTTTGCTAAGTGTTTTTTTTTTTGACAATCGACAAAGAGCTTCTTTGTCGAGCACTCAGCAAACCATTTAACACTTGGCAAAGAGGTTGTTTGCCGTAGTTTGCCTAGCAGTCTCATTTGCGACTTTGATTCGCAGTTCGGTGGAAGACATAATCCCTCCGTTCAAAAAGTAATAAAAACTTGCATGCTTAATTAAAGCCAACCAAATAGTTACAAATTTGATTAAGTTAATAGAGAAAATTATTAATATTTATGGCATAGAAAAGGTATATTATAAAACTATATTACGTGACAAATTGAATGGTACAAATTTGTTATCATGGATATTGAGATACATGTTTCTATAAATATGATCAAACTTATAACAATCTAACTTTGACTAAACTTCTAGGGTCTTTACTTTTTGAAAGGAGTGGGTATCATCATTTGACTAGTTTGCCGGCTAGAGCCTATTCCTACTTTTCCCCCCTTCATATTGCGAGTACAAACTGGTTGGCTGGAAAACCAGAAAACTCAAAGGAACTCGTGCTACTCCTATACCCTCCATGGATGTAGCTGCAATCTTTTGTTTCCTGCTTGTTCTGATCACCACCACGACCACCATTTCGTCCTCTGCTTATGCTGCACAAACCAATGGCGCGTGCTTTCCATATGAGAGGGATGCACTGCTTTCCTTCAAGTCTGGCATCCAAAGCGATCCGCAGAAGCTCCTTGCTTCTTGGAATGGCGATGACTGCTGCCGGTGGACTGGTGTCAACTGCAGCTACAGCACGGGCCATGTTCTCAAGATCGACCTCCGCAACAGTTTCTTCCTGGATGATCTACTTCATCCTCCGATACACTCCGAGTATCCTCATGGGATGCGTGGGAAGATAAGCTCTTCTTTACTTGCTCTGCATCATCTGGAGTATCTTGACCTCAGCGGGAATCTTCTGGGGGGAGAAGCGGTACAGATACCGAGATTCTTGGGCTCATTGCCGAACTTGGTTTATCTCAACCTCTCCTCCACGGATTTCAGTGGTAGAGTGCCTCCTCATCTTGGTAACCTCTCTAAACTGCAATATCTTGATATTGACACCACTTGGAATGATGAAGAAAATAATATGCATAGTGAGGACATCTCATGGCTAGCACGTCTCCCTTTGCTAGTGTTTCTCGACATGAGTGGTGTGAATCTCAGTATAACCGGCGATTGGGTTCAAGTGCTTAACAAGCTTTCTAATTTAAGAGTCCTTCGTCTCCATGCGTGCCAACTGCCTTTTCCATATCCAGCTATTGTGGATTCTAACCTCACATCACTTGAGATAGTAGATCTATCAGACAATAGAATCAACACCTTGAATCCCAGCTACTGGTTCTGGCATGCTAGTACCATCAGGCATCTTGACCTAATGAACAATATGATTGTTGGGCCACTTCCAGGTGCCATGGGCAACATGACTTCCCTTGAAGTACTTAACCTCGGAGGCAATCATCTTAGTGATGTAAAGGCGAAACCACTCGAAAATCTATGCAATTTGAGGGAGCTAACATTGTGGTCAAATAAGATCAATCAAGATATGGCAGAATTTTTAGATGGGCTCCCTCCTTGTGCATGGAGTAAGTTAGAGTTGCTAGATCTATCTACAACCAATATCAGTGGGGAAATTCCGAACTGGATAAATCGATGGACTAATCTGAGCATTCTTCAACTCTCCTCTAACATGCTTGTGGGGTCAATACCTCTGGAAATTGGTATGCCCAGCAAACTCAGGACACTGGATCTAGATGGCAACCACCTCAATGGGTCCATATCAGAGGAACACTTAGCCAGCCTAGTGAATCTGGAGGAGTTAGATTTATCATACAATTCCGTCCAAATGGTGATCAACTTGAGTTGGATTCCTCCTTTTAAGTTGCGGATGGCTTATTTCCCCCATTGCCAAACGGGGCCTTATTTTCCTTTATGGCTTCAAGGGCAAAGGGATCTTATTTACCTTGACATTTCTGACACAGGCATAGTTGATTATCTCCCAGATTGGTTTTGGTCTGTGTTTTCGAATACTACATACCTAAACATCTCTTGTAACCAAATTAGTGGAAAGTTACCAAGGACACTGGAGTTTATGTCTTCAGCTTTAATATTTGATTTCAACTCCAACAACCTGACAGGTATTCTACCCCAGTTGCCAAGGTATCTGCAAGAACTTGACATTTCCAAGAACTCACTGTCAGGGCCATTACCAACGAAATTTGGGGCTCCGTACCTTCTGGATTTATTACTTTCTGAAAACAAAATCACTGGGACTATTCCATCATATATTTGTCAACTACAGTTTTTATGTGTTTTGGATCTGGCAAAAAACCATCTAGTTGGACAGCTTCCCCTATGTTTTGATGGATCAAAAGAAACCCAGAACAAATCCATGTTAGCTCTGGTCTTGTACGAAAATAGCCTGTCTGGAAATTTTCCTTTGTTTGTGCAAAGTTTCCCTGAGCTGATTCTACTCGATCTTGCCCATAACAAACACATTGGAGAGCTGCCAACATGGATAGCAAAAATGTTGCCACAATTGTCTTATCTCCGGTTGCGGAATAATATGTTCTCAGGCTCTATTCCAGTTCAGCTCATGGAGCTTGGCCACCTACAGTTCTTGGACCTTGCATATAACAGAATATCAGGCTCTATACCTGAGTCACTGGCCAACTTGACAGCAATGATCCCTGACCAGGATCACCAGCAGCCACTGGAAAATCCTTTATACTGGAGTTATGAAAGGCCTTCATCAGCGTCTGACACATATTATGCGAAATTTGATGACAGCCTAGAAGTGGTATCCAAAGGCCAGTATCTTGACTACACCAGCAATGTCGTATATATGGTTGCCCTTGACCTTTCCCACAACAACATAGTCGGGGAGATCCCAGAGGAAATAACATCTCTTGTTGGAATGGCAGTATTGAACCTATCACATAATCAGTTGTCAGGTAAAATTCCAGAGAAGATCGGCCAGCTAAGATCATTGGAGTCTCTAGATTTTTCATGGAATGAACTCTCCGGCGAAATACCTTCCAGTTTATCAGATATCACAACGTTAAGCAAGCTCAACCTGTCGTACAACAACCTATCAGGAAGAATACCTTCAGGGAATCAGCTGCAGGCACTAATCGATCCAGCTTCTTCGTACTTCGGTAACAGTTACCTGTGTGGACCTCCTCTTTTGAGGAACTGCTCTGCGCCTGAGGTAGCTAGAGGTTATCATGATGGACATCAGTCAGATTCAGACGAGAGGTATTTGTATCTTGGGATGGCTGTAGGATTTGTTCTGAGCCTTTGGATTGTCTTTGTTACATTCTTATTTTCTAGGACATGGAGAGTTGCTTATTTTCAAATGTTTGACAAGCTACTGTACTAGATACAAACTCTGCGGCCATAGATTTTGGTGTTTAGGAAAGGTTTATACGGAAAATAAGGATATAATTAACTATCTGCGTACAATATCTGTTACTAACTTGATGTCTGAACTATAGTCATTGTTGTTCCCTGTTGCATGATTTGTTTTCTCAAACTGCTTAGAATCACTAGTTATATTTGAAACTTTCCCAAATCTGAGCCCATGGTATTTCAGTAGCCAAGCTCTAAGGATAACTGTGATATGTCCATAGTCCATTGGCAGAAAAGTTTCATTCGGTTATCGGGAAGACACAGGAGAGACGCTTATCTAGCTACCACTGTAGTACAATGAACCATATTGACTTGATAGGATGCTACTAGTGGCACGTTCATGATAAACATATACTCCTTTCTAGTTTGCAACTAAATTAGTAATGCAATAAATAGAACACAGTCCGGGCGGTGATTTGATGACTTTTACCTGCAGTATCTAGCCGTTTCAAGAGATGATATCCAGAAGCAGGGATATTCCGAGATCATAGTTTTTTTTTCTCTTTTAACTGTGTGTTCTCCTATTTGTTGATGTGTGAGTTTAGATAATCATGTGTCCTTTTGACTTGTATATCCTTCGTGGATATAAAAGCTGGATTATTGAATTCATTATTAAAAAAATTAGTCCAGCTTGCTTGTCCTCTGAAAGAGCATCTAGGTCCCTAGTGATTTCGGTAATTAATGACCGTGTTGATTACTATGACTAACGTGTGTTTTGTAGAGGTAAAGTCATAGGTAAGGTCATGGTAATAGGTACTCGATGGACAGGGATGTACATGCCTATTTAATAGTGGAAATCGTTTCGGTTTTCAAAGGATGGATGGACATCGTCAAGACTAGACTAGGTCTAAGTGCCATGTGGTGAAGAAGGGCACTTAGAGTAGTTTAGGACTTTGTTTTCCTTTGACCGTACTATTAAGAGGGGTTTTGATCTAGTAGCTTGACTTAGGCAAGGCTTTAGGTTTAGGTGTGGTGCACACTTAGTAAACCTAGCACTAGGCGGCTCAGAGATAGTCCTTAGATCAAGAGGAACCAACTTCGTTTTGGAGCGATCGCATTTCGACGAAGTTAGGGTGCCCAAGGGGGCACCGGACGCTGTACCGGACGCTCTGTGAGTGCGTCCGGTGAGGTCCTTAGCCGTTGGAACAGTGTGGTGCTTAGGGTTAAGCACCGGACGCTGGCACCGGACTCACCGGGCAGCGTCCGGTCCCACACCCAGGGAGGATGTAATCTTCCCCTGAGCACCGGACGCTAGCACCGGACGCACCAGGTAGCGTCCGGTCCCATACTCAGTGAGTATGTAAAACTCCCCGGAGCACCGGACGGTGCCACCGGACGCTAAGAGTTAGCGTCCGCTGACCTGTCAGACACAGGTACAGTTAGCCATTATGGGGCACCGTGCAACATAAAGAGCGTCCGGTGACCCCGTTTTCAGTGGAAAACGGTTGGCTGACCTTTGGACTTCGTGGGGTGTATTTATACTCCTCCACTTCGTCCATGAAAGGTCTCTTGCCTATTTGAACATCTGAGAAACTTGTTGTGGAACAAGAGAGTAGCAAGAGCCTAGAGAGGATTGAGATTTGAGTGATTTCTTGAGAGAATCCTTCTCTAGTGAATTCCAAGAGTCAAGTGTGCATCCACCACTCTCTAGAGCCTTGTTTGGGTCAAGTGAGAGTTCTTTGCTTGTTACTCTTGGTGATCGCCATCACCTAGACGGTTCGGTGGTGATTGGAGGCACGAAGACCGCCCGGAGTTCTTGTGGGTGGCTCGTGTCAAGCTTGTGAGTGGTTTTGGGCGATTCACCCCGACGGAGTGTCAAAGAATCAGCCCGTAGAGAGCACTTGGTCCTTGCGTGGACCAAGGGGGAGCAAGACCCTTGCGCGGGTGCTCCAACGAGGACTAGTGGAGAGTGGCGACTCTCCGATACCTCGGCAAAACATCACCGAGCACTTTCTTCCACTACTCCTTTACATTCTAGCATTTACTTTGTGTTTTTACATTCTTAGAATTGCCATGCTAGAATAGGATTGGAACTAGATTGCAAAACTTTTATCCGGTAGCTCTCTAGGTCACACTAGGTACAAGGGGTTGAATTGGAGCTTATAGGTTGCTTAAATTTTTAGAGAAGCCCAATTCACCCCCCCCCCCCTCTTGGGCATCTTGATCCTTTCAATTGGTATCGGAGCCTAGTGCTCATTATTTAGGCTTCACCGCCTGGAGAAAGATGTCTAACGGGGATGGACCGCCACCCATGTTCGATGGGGATGACTTCCCGTATTGGAAAATACGGATGGAGTCATACCTTGAGGCATGCGATGTAAAGTGCCTAAAAGCCGCGACCGAAGGGTTTACCCCTCCGGCAAAAGACACCGCTCTTACTCCACAAGAGCAAGAAAACGAGAAGTGGAATGCAAAGGCCAAAAACCACATCTTTAGAGGCCTTTGCAAAGAGGTGTTCAACCGCGTTCGGAGCCACAAAACTGCCAATGCCCTTTGGAAGGAACTTTGTGCGCTCCATGAGGGATCAAAGAGTGAACGCGAGGAACGCTATCACTTAGTAATGAACAAGCTTAATACATTTGAGATGCTTCCCAAAGAAAATGCTAATGAAATGTATTCTCGCTTGAATGTCATTGTAGAGGAGCTAAATGGACTTGGGCTCACTCAAATGAGTGCGGCGGATGTAGCAAGAAAGATACTATGTGTGCTTCCCATTGAGAAATATGGGCACATAGTAACGGTGCTTCATCAAGGCGATCTCTCCACCGCTACACCAACCGCCGTATTGGGGAAGATCAATGCTCATGAGATGTACATGCACATGAACCCCCAAGACGGCTCCTCATCGGCCAAGAAGGAGAAGAAGGATTTGGCCCTCAAAGCTTCTCACAAGGGCAAGACCAAGAAGATTGAAGTTGAGTCATCAACTTCAAGTGATGATGATGCATCTATTGCCCTCATGGTGAGAAGAACCACAAAGATGTTGAAGAAGCTCAACAAGAATGGAGTCAACTTTGACTCCAAGAAGAAGAAGTTCTTCACAAGTAGCAAGAGAAAGCCCATCTCTGAGATGGATTGCTACAATTGTGGTGAGCTTGGCCATCTTGCTCATCAATGTCCAAAGCCCAAGAAGGACAAATACAAGAAGAAGAACAAAGAGCAAGATGATTCAAGTGATGATGAGAAGAATGAAAAGAAGCAATACAAGAAGAAAGGTGGCAAGAAGAAGGAGCACTACAAGAAGAAGAATGGCAAGGCTTACATTGTTGGTGATTGGCTCATCGACATTGAGAGCTCAAGTGGTGACTCCTCCGGCAATGAGAGTGATGATGAGAAGGTTGACGCCATTGCCATTGATGCTTCATCACCATCATCTTCACCACCATCTACATCCTCTTCACACCTATGCCTCATGGCTAAGGGTGACCGGAAGGTACAAAGTGAAGATGAGAGTAGTGAAAGTGATAGTGAATTTGAACCACCATCTTACGATGAACTTGTAAAATTGCTTAACAAGTATACAAAAGTCATAAGAAAATCTAGAAGTGAAAATGAAAAGCTTGAACTTGAAAATGAAACACTTCTAGCAAAGCTTAAGTCTAGTGATGAGCTTAGAGACCAAAATGAGATCATGACCACTAAGCTCAAGGAGCTCAAACTCTCTTTAAAGAGCTCAAAGAAAAACATGATAAACTTGAGAGTGTTCATGATGAGCTTATCACTAGATATAGAGCAATGAGAGAAGAGCTAACAACTCTAAAAGCAAACTATGACAACCTTGAGATTGCTTATGAACTTGCAATTGATGAAACACATGTTGCTACTAACCATGTTGCTAAGCTTGATGTATCCACATCTTGTGATGACTTACTTGTGGAGAGCACAAGCAAATGTGTTGATTGCAAGGGCAAGAAAGTGGTAGTGGCCGAGAGCCATGAGGACACTATCAAACTCAAGGATGAAATTGTCATGCTCAAGAAAGAGTTGCAAGAGCAAGCCAAGCACAAGACCATTGTGATTGAGTCACTTGATCAAGACAAGAAGCTTGCATATGAGAACAAGTTACTCAAGGAAGAAAATCAATATCTCAAGCTTGGTTTGATGTATGACAAGCAAGAAGAAGATGAGACATTCATCTTGGACGAGTTAGCTAGCAACAATGACCCAATCATCAAGAAGCTAACTCAAGAGAATATCAAGCTCAAGAAAGAGAAGGAACACCTAACCATGGGGTTAGCAAAGTTCACAAAAGGAAAGGACCTTCAAAGTGAGCTTTTCATGAACACCGTCATGAAGATGGATAAGAGTGGGATTGGCTACAAGGCTCATCAAACAAAGCTCATCAAGTCACTAGCCACTCATGATCAACCAAGCAAGCCAAAGCCAAAAAGATATTTTGAGTGTGGTCAAGAAGGACACTTTGCTCATGAGTGTAAGGCACCACTACCACCACCCTTGCCCAAGCATGCACGACCATTTGCCTTCAATGCTCACTACATTGTAAGGAAAGACAAGAGTGGCAAGATCAAGGTTAGCTTCATGGGGCCGCCCAACAAGCAAAGGCCAAAGAAGATTTGGGTGCCAAAGCAACTAGTAGAGAAGGTCAAGGGCCCTAAGCAAATGTGGGTCCCTAAATCTCAAGCTTGATCTCTTGTGTGTAGGTGAACTACAAGACCGGTGGTTCACATTGGGTAATTGATAGTGGTTGCACTCAACATATGACCGGGGATCCCTGGATGTTCACCTCTCTTGATGAAGATGTTGACAACAAAGAGAAGATCACATTTGGTGACAATTCAAAAGGCAAGGTCAAGGAACTAGGAAAGGTTGCTATATCAAATGACAACTCCATCACCAATGTGCTCTATGTGCAATCATTGAGTTTCAACTTGCTCTCGGTTGGACAACTTTGTGATCTTGGATTTGAATGCCTATTCAAGAAGAAGGAAGTAATTGTGACCAAGGAAGATGACAATGAAGTGATATTCAAAGGCTTTCGACACAACAACTTATATGTAGTTGATTTCTCATCCGATGAACTTGATGTCAAGACTTGCTTATTCACCAAGACCTCACTTGGGTGGTTGTGGCATAGAAGGTTAGATACAAGCTAATAGTAAGACACAGGTTATCTCAGCAACCGTCTTTGTCCTCGGCAACGGCGCCAGAAATGCTTGTTGATATTTGGGAACGCAATAAGGAATTGATCCGCAAGCGCACGGATATCGGTGAGCACTTCACCCGGGAAATTATCCAGAGTATCGTATTTATTTTTTTACCACTAGGAGAAAGAGTGCATCTGACTAACCGGTCTATTACTACTAACCTTTAGGCACAAAGAATGTCTTTCGATGTGAGTGATAAATAGAGAAGACTGCAACCGTAGTCTCCTTCTAACCTTGGTAAGGATGATCTATTGTTCTAATGGGGAGGCTAACGGAATCTAGACACCACAAAGGATGTTCAACCCGCACCTATAAACCCTATCCTTCCTGCTAACGAGATGTGATCTACAAAGGTAGCTCGGAAATGTCACGTTCCTCACTACTACCACGGTCCAGCTAGTCAGGGAATATCTATGAATACCCCAGCCTAAACACCACGTTTACGCCAACAATGATTACTCTAAACTCTACGCGAAGAGATTAAAGTAAACTCATAAACCATAAGAACAATAAAACAAGAACTTACTAGAATTTAGAAGTCGAATTACTGAAGAATCCTAGGAGCAAGCTTTGGGTTAGGAGAACTTGATCCCACAGGTACAAGCTTGGAGTAGACACCGACAGGCCGGGCTTCCTCCACTCTACACCTCCACTCTATCTCTCTCAATCTAGTAGAAACTAGAAGATCTATTTCTACCTTACATTGATTGCTAAGCCTAAAAAGAAATATTAATTAGAGAACAGGTTTTCCTTCGAGGGCACCCCTCAGTCTCTATGATAATTTCTTCATGTCTTCTCCAGGGCCAGGGGGCCTTGCTTATATAGTCCTCCCCTTCTATGCGTTTTTGGGTCGATAGCCGAGGTGGTACTATGTTTTTCTTGATCCAATAGGTCGGTGGAATATCCCGAGCGAAGGAGTCCTGAATTGGCTCCAGCAGGGGGGCGGGCGCCCTGGGCCTGGCCCAGCTTCGCCTCCGCTTCGGTCTCGTGGCTTCTGGAGTCTTCTAGATGATGAAAAATTACGTGGTGCGTTGATATCTCTATGTAATCCCGACATGTGGGCCTTTCTTCCTTATTTCCTGATAACCCCCTGCAGAAACATATAAACAACAAAACTCGTGGAATTCTGTCAGATCAAACCCTAATTCTAGGTGATGGTTGCATATTGGTCCTTTCTCATGTTTATTTGATAATTAAAATTGATACTTATGAACCGTCAACAAATACCCCCATACTTAGGCTTTTACTCGTCCTCGAGAAAAGGATGGTTAAGAAAAATATCTGGGGTAAAACATTTAAAGCATTCTCTTTATATAATTGCAGGGTGTTAAAATCCACTGTGTACCATAGTCAGGGATGTATATGCTTAAGAGTAAAGATCCTTTCTTCTCAATCCTGTCACTTGGAGTTTTTGTATATTTTTGAAAGAAAGTTAGCATACCTTTTGATCCTCATAGGTTCTCTCAGATCACTCATTATCTTTTATATATATCTCACTGAGGTTGTTTTAATTTGCAAAAATTCTCAAGCATACTTACTTTGCATTTATTGCTTGATCAAAACGGGATCCGAGGAGGGGAATGTCATACTCTTAGATCAAAGACTTTGAAAATTAAAAAATTTGTCAACTCTTGCTGGCATATTGCTTATTAGAGGGACCATGTGCTATCATTTTTTTCTCTTTTCTCTTCTCTTTTTTTTTAAGTGGATACCGAGGTACCCCTAATTCTACTGCCGGACACTTGTCCATTTTTTTCTGCGAGGTTATCGAGCACTTGCTCCTTTTTATTTCCTCGAAATATCTCTATTTTTGCATAGCCCATGCCTCTAATGCAATAATACTTCGGAAGAGTGAATCTTACTGAAATAGTGTCTTGATCTTGGGAGCATGATAAATCTCTCAACAAGGGTCTAACTCATTTTGAACAAACTCAATACAGAGCATATAGCTTTTATAATCATAATTAATATTTCAGTTTTATCAGGCATATAAAACACTGAGGATGGTAGCTAGAAATTTGAATATTTTGAAATAAATTCTCCAAGCAACCATGATATCAAGAATAAGAAACTCATACTCTACCATCACATATTCCATATTGACTTAAGTAACACAGGGTTTTAAAATGATTTTATACTAATTGCAAGTTTTCAGGAAATATCACAGATTGAGATTAATCATGATTAGAAATATTTTAATCTTTTTATTTTATCATGTCGGAAACAGTAATTTGCATAATCCAAAATAAATATATGTGTAAAGTAAAGTGTGCAGAGTGTGTACCTGAGTGGTGGAGTGGTGTAGTCGGAGTGTGGTTGGCATGTCGAGGGATCTCCCCCATACTTGTTTTCTGCTTTCTTGCACAAAAGTAAAGTAGAGACACACAAGACATAATAATAATACTAATACTCTTTATTGATCTTGAGGCATTTATTACAAAAGACTGATAGCAAACTGATAGCAAACTAATAATAGCAAACTTAAACAGAATTTAAAGATAACTAAGATGTATTGCCTCAAGGTCTAATCTAGATAACTTAGCGGCGCTCTAATTCCTTGATCTTCTTGTTGGCACTGGCAAGATCCTGCCTAAGGCCTAGTATAATGGTGTTGTGGTTAGAGAGCTGCCTAGTGAGGGAATTAATTGAGGACTGGAGGTCTATGATAACTCTATCTAGCCTGCGAACTTCCTCATCAATATCGACTATAGTCTTGCGACGATGGGAGGTGTCTCAAAAGCATTGAGAGAGTGTTTCGGGGCTGCCTTTGGAGGGATGAAACGGACTTTGGATGCTCTAATCCCTTCAAAGTAAGGCCTTTCCTCCTCCGTAGTGTAGCGAACGCTGCTGATCTCGCCGCTTCGGTTGGTCTTGACTCCAACGACCCTCTCATTGGGTCTAGGTGGAAGGACTCTTGTGCCGATTGGCACCTTGATAGTGGTCTTCGTCTTGGATGATGATCCTTTGAGGAGTAGGGGTTGTGGTGGTGCGGTGAGAACTGGTTGAGCATGGTAAGATTGGGCAGAGCTGCGTTGACGTAATGGCATGGCTTCTAGCTGACGTTCTGTGTTGGCCGGGACGAGAGCACGGGCATCGGGGTCTTCCACAGGCTCCATGTTGAGGTTGAAGGGGACGACTTCCCAATCTTCGTGGTACTTGTCGGCCATTGGAGTAGCAAGAAACTAATAAAATTTTAATTGAAGGAGAGCTAATCAAGCTCTAATTGAAGGAGAGAAAGCTTGGTGGCTTAGTGTTTGAAAACTGAGGTCAGGGGTCTGTTTATATAGGGGTCAAAAGGATGCCTCTATGGGTTGTTCGGGTTGCTCCCGTCGATGTGCGTGGGAAACTTTCTATCCGAGGGATTATTTGAATTACCATAAGTGCATTTTCCGTAATAGAGAAAGTCGGGACCGAGGGGGAACAGGGGCTGGGCGCCCGCCCACTTGACCTGGGCGCCCGCCCTCTCTCTGGCCCCTCTGTGGGCCCACTTCTCCGAGCGCGTTTCTAGATGCGAAATTATTTAGAAAAATATATATATGCCCCAAAACCATCAGACCAAAAGTGTCGGGCTCTAATTTTCCATGGGAAGGTAAAAAATGGACTACGTCTATTTCTTCAAATTCCTCATTGGGCTCTAAAAATAATTTAAGACGTTGACCATTTACCTTGAATAACGTACCTTCGCTGTTTTGAAGTGTGATAGCTCCGTGGGATGATGAATTGATTACCTTGAATGGTCCTTCCCATTTGCTCCAGAGTTTTCCATGTCCGAAAAGCTTTACCCTGGAATTAAAAAGTAATACCTTATCTCTGGGTGTGAACTCCTTCTTCTTGATTCTCTTGTCATGCCACCTCTTGACTCTTTCTTTGTAGATCTTTGAATTGTGATATGCCTTCTCTCGCCATTTTTCCAATTCTGATAGTTGCATTCTTCTATAATCTCCAGCAACATCTAGGTCCATATTCCATCTCTTTATGGCCCAGTGTGCTTTGAACTCTAGTTCAACAGGTAGATGGCAAGTCTTCCCGTACACCAATTGGTATGGAGACATTCCAATTGGGGTCTTGTATGCTGTCCGGTATGCCCAGAGTGCATCGGGTAACTTGTCTTTCCACGCCGTTCCCATTTCATTTACTGTCTTCTGAAGAATATTCTTGATTTGTTTGTTGGAAGTCTCTGCTTGGCCACTTGTCTGAGGATGATAGGGGGTAGCGACGTTGTGACGGATTCCATGTCTTGATAGATATTGCTTGAAGCGTTTGTCGATAAAGTGTGCTCCTCCATCACTTATCACTACTCTGGGGACTCCAAATCTTGGAAATATAATTTCTTCAAACATCCTCTTTGAACTGACGTTGTCGGCATGCTTGCAAGGTAATGCTTCTACCCACATGGAGACATAGTCAACTGCCACCAAGATGTACTCGCACTTCTTTGATGGAGGAAATGGACCCATGTAGTCTATTCCCCAGACATCAAAGAGCTCAATCTGAAGGTTATTGGTGAGTGGCATTGCATCCCTTGTATTTATGTTTCCGTGCCTTTGACATGGCCCACATCTTCTGATATATTGCTTCGTGTCTTCATACATTGTAGGCCAGTAGAATCCACACTGCCAGATCTTTGAATGTGTACGGAATGATCCATAATGACCTCCATATGGTGATGAATGACATCTGTCGATGATCTTCCATCCTTCGTCAGTGGTCACACATCTCCTGAGTAAGCCATCAGAGCATACTCGGAAGAGGTATGGCTCATCCCATATATGTGAACGACTTTCTTGAATAAGCTTCTTCTTGTTTGCTCCTGGTGGTACATACCCTGAAACCATAAAATTAACAATATCTGCATACCAGGGGTCAGACCTGTTAATCCCGTAGAGCATGTCGTCCCGGAGTGAATCATTGATGGGGGTTTCCTGTGGACTCTTAAAATACATTCTAGACAAGTGGTCAGCAACGGAATTTTCTACTCCCTTTTTATCTTTTATTTCTAAGTCAAATTCTTGGAGTAATAAAATCCATCTAATCAGGCGAGGTTTAGCATCTTTTTCAGTGGTTGCATAATTAAGTTGAGCTCCTGTCAAAGTTTTACTGGCATAAGCAATTGCATGATGCTTCTTATCTTTAGTTTGTCCCAATACTGCCCCCATAGCATAATCACTAGCATCACACATAATTTCAAAAGGCAACGACCAATCAGGGGGTTGAATGATTGGTGCAGAGATGAGTGCTTTCTTTAATAAATTGAAAGATGTTAGACATGCATCATCAAATTCGAAAGGGGCATCCTTGGCTAGCAAAAGAGTAAGTGGTCTAACAATAAATGAAAAATCTTTTATGAATCTACGATAAAAACCAGCATGGCCAAGAAAGCTTCGAATTCCTTTTATGTTCACAGGTGGAGGTAGTTGTTCAATTACTTCAATTTTAGCTTTGTCTACCTCAATACCTCTTTCAGACACTAAGTGTCCTAGCACTATTCCTTCTCTAACCATAAAATGACATTTTTCCCAATTAAGGATTAAGTGCTTTTCTTCACATCTTTGCAAAACCTTATCTAAGTTTTCAAGACAACTATCAAAAGTTTTTCCATAAACAGAGAAATCATCCATGAAAACTTCCATAATCTCTTCAATCATATCAGAAAATATAGACATCATGCATCTTTGAAAAGAAGCTGGTGCATTACATAACCCAAAAGACATTCTACGGTAAGCATAAGTTCCATATGGGCATGTAAAGATGGTTTTGCTTTGATCATCAGGATGGATCAGGATTTGGTGATACCCTGAATATCCATCTAAGAAACAAAAGAATGAATGGTTTGCTAACCGCTCTAGCATCTCATCTATAAAAGGTAAAGGAAAGTGATCCTTTCTCGTGGCTTTATTTAGTTTTCTATAGTCTATGCACATCCACCATCCTGTGACGGTGCGTTGCGGAATTAGCTCATTCTTTTCATTCATAATAACTGTCATGCCTCCCTTTTTAGGCACAACTTGCACTGGGCTTACCCACTCACTGTGCGGCACAGGATATATAATCCCTGCATGCAGCAACTTTATAACTTCCTTTTTAACTACCTCTCTCATAGTGTTGTTAAGTCTACGTTGGGGTTCTCGAGAGGGTGTAACAGAAGGATCTGTTGGAATACGATGGGTACAAATCATAGGACTGATTCCTGTAAGATCTTGAAGTGAGTAGCCGAAAACTGAGTGATGTTTCTCAAGAATGGTCATTAATCGCAGAGTTTGATCCTGAGTGAGTTTATCGCTAATGATCACAGGGAACTCTGGATTATTGTTTAGGAAAGCATAGGTAAGACCGGGTGGTAAAGTTTTAAGCTCTATAGGGGGTCTAGGTGTTTCTGCAAACTCATCTAAGGGTTCAGGCTTGGAAGGTTCGTCTTCTTCTTCTGTGAAGAAAGGAGTTTCGTCTTCTAAGTCTGGTTCATCTAAAAGCTCTAGAGATGCAGCCTTTACCTCCTCCATAGGATCAGGCAAAAGATATGACTCGGCCTTATTATTTAAGGAATGTGAAATTGTTATCGGGAATTTAAAAGTTTTTCCAAAAGAAATGTGTAGCTTTCCAGTATGACCTTCATAAAGGAGTCTTCTAAAAGGTTGTCCTATTAACAGGTCGAAGTCCCATGTATCAAAGATATAGAAGTTCAAGTGAACCATGGAGCCTTCTACCGTAAGAGGTAGGACATTAATAATTCCAAGACTGGGGACTAATCGTCCTGAAGATTCCTTTATGACCTTTGTTGTGGGGGTTAAGATAAGATTTTTAAATAGTTTAAGTGCAAAGGATTCAGACATAATGTTGATCCCCACAACAGGATTATAAAGAGCATTAAATCGATCAGAATTATAAGCACAACGTATAGTTATAGAGGGTGTGTCCAAACGGATCACATCAGAGGAAAGCTCTGATTCCTCCAACCATTCGCTACTCATTACTGAGATAAGCTCTCTCAATTGATATTCACTTGGTAAATAAATGCTAAACTTGCCATTTTGGGGTTTGTCAATAGAATGGTAGTTTGAAATATTTCCAAAATCGGCAAAAAGATCGGATTCTATATCCAGCATGAAGTCCGGTAGTGGAATTTCTTCCTCTTGAGGCTCAGAACTTGGGATAGCTAAAGTAGATGAAGAATTTGGCAGAGTGTCTACTTCGGCTTCGTAGGTTTCATCATGAAGGGTATTATCCATCTCAGCTTCTAGGATTCTATCTAGGATCACTCTTGCTTCATCAGCAGGGATGCGAAAGAAAGAACCTCTAGACATTGTGTGAAGCATTTGTTTATGATTTTTCTGAAGACCTCGAAAAAAGTGAAATAAAAGAACAGGGTCTTCAAGATTAAGGTTTGGACCAGATTCTAAAAGATCAGAAAAATGTTTCCAGGATTTTCCCAAAGTTTCATTATCTTTTTGTTTAAAAGATAGGACTTCGAGTCTAAGGTCGGCTATACGGTCAAGGGAATAGAAATCTAGACAAAAGTTGGCTCGTAAAACTCCCCATTCACCTTATTGTTGACTTACCTTCTGACTGTACCATTGTCTAGCTTCTCCCCTTAAAGAAAAAGGAAAAAGCTTCCAACGTAAAGTCTTCTCAGAAATGCCTTCAATGCGAAGACAATCACATGTTTGCTCAAAATCTCTAATATGAAGGTAAGGGTTTTCGTCTTCCTTTCCCGAAAAAAGATAGGTTTTGAATCATGGCAATCAACCTAGAACTTAACTTATACTGGGGTGTTTGGATAGGCTGTGATGATTCCCATGGTAAAAGGTCAGTTGCTAAAGGGATTGCAGACTCATAGATCGATTTAGAATTTTGGTTTTCCATAAGGTAAGAATAAAGAAAATAAATAAAGAATATAAAATATAAGAAAAGATAAAAGTATAGATACAAGCTAATAGTAAGACACAGGTTATCTCAGCAACCGTCTTTGTCCCCGGCAACGGCGCCAGAAATGCTTGTTGATATTTGGGAACGCAATAAGGAATTGATCCGCAAGCGCACGGATATCGGTGAGCACTTCACCCGGGAAATTATCCAGAGTATCGTATTTATTTTTTTACCACTAGGAGAAAGAGTGCATCTGACTAACCGGTCTATTACTACTAACCTTTAGGCACAAAGAATGTCTTTCGATGTGAGTGATAAATAGAGAAGACTGCAACCGTAGTCTCCTTCTAACCTTGGTAAGGATGATCTATTGTTCTAATGGGGAGGCTAACGGAATCTAGACACCACAAAGGATGTTCAACCCGCACCTATAAACCCTATCCTTCCTGCTAACGAGATGTGATCTACAAAGGTAGCTCGGAAATGTCACGTTCCTCACTACTACCACGGTCCAGCTAGTCAGGGAATATCTATGAGTACCCCAGCCTAAACACCACGTTTACGCCAGCAATGATTACTCTAAACTCTACGCGAAGAGATTAAAGTAAACTCATAAACCATAAGAACAATAAAACAAGAACTTACTAGAATTTAGAAGTCGAATTACTGAAGAATCCTAGGAGCAAGCTTCGGGTTAGGAGAACTTGATCCCGCAGGTACAAGCTTGGAGTAGACACCGACAGGCCGGGCTTCCTCCCCTCTACACCTCCACTCTATCTCTCTCAATCTAGTAGAAACTAGAAGATCTATTTCTACCTTACATTGATTGCTAAGCCTAAAAAGAAATATTAATTAGAGAAGAGGTTTTCCTTCGAGGGCACCCCTCAGTCTCTATGATAATTTCTTCATGTCTTCTCCAGGGCCAGGGGGCCTTGCTTATATAGTCCTCCCCTTCTATGCGTTTTTGGGTCGATAGCCGAGGTGGTACTATGTTTTTCTTGATCCAATAGGTCGGTGGAATATCCCGAGCGAAGGAGTCCTGAATTGGCTCCAGCAGGGGGGCGGGCGCCCAGGCTACCAGGGCGGGCGCCCTGGGCCTAGCCCAGCTTCGCCTCCGCTTCGGTCTCGTGGCTTCTGGAGTCTTCTAGATGATGAAAAATTATGCGGTGCGTTGATATCTCTATGTAATCCCGACATGAGGGCCTTTCTTCCTTATTTCCTGATAACCCCCTGCAGAAACAGATAAACAACAAAACTCGTGGAATCCTGTCAGATCAAACCCTAATTCTAGGTGATGGTTGCATATTGGTCGTTTCTCATGTTTATTTGGTAATTAAAATTGATACTTAAGAACCGTCAACACCAGTACACTTGGACATTCTTCTTGCAAGACAAGGCCGAAGTTGCATCAATATTCAAGAAGTTTGCAAAGAATGCCCAAAATCAATTTGATGTCAAGATCAAGAAGATTAGAAGTGACAATAGCAAAGAGTTTGACAACACCAACATTGAAGAGTATTGTGATGAAGTGAGAATCTAGCATGAGTTCTCCTCAACATACACACCACAACAAAATGGGGTTGTAAAAAGAAAGAACCGGACATTGATCACCTTGGCAAGAACAATGCTAGATGAGTACAACACTTCGGAGAAGATGTGGGCCGAGGCAATCAACACCGCATGCTATGCTTCAAACCGGCTCTTTCCTCACAAGTTCCTAGAAAAGACACCATATGAGTTGCTCAATGGAAGAAGCCCGATGTCTCATTCTTTAGAGTGTTTGGATGCAAATGCTACATCTACAAGAAGCGCCAACACTTGGGCAAGTTCCAAAGAAGATGTGACATTGGCTACTTGGTTGGCTATTCATCAAAGTCCAAGGCATATAGGGTCTTTAACCATGCCACAAACATGGTTGAAGAAACATTTGATGTTGAATTTGATGAAACTAATGGCTCCCAAGGAGCAAGTGATAATCTTGATGATGTAGGTGGTTAACCATTGAGGGATGCCATGAAGAACCTGCCGGTGGGAGACATCAAGCCAAAAGAAGATGATGATGATGTGCAAGTTATTGAGCCACCATCCACCTCACATGTACCACAAGATGAAGACAAGGATGTGAGAGATGCTCATGAAGACACTCAAGTCACTCATGAGCAAGCGGTGGCACAAGCACAAGATGTTGATGCTCCCCAACCAACCCCTCAAGTGGCGCCAAGAAGAACATCACATCTCCTCCAAGATCACTCTCAAGATCTCATCATCTGGAGTCCATCACGTGGTGTAACTACTCGTTCTAGACATGCTTTATTTATTGAACATCACGCTTTTGTGTCTCTTGAAGATGAACCAAAGACTATAGAGGAAGCTCTTCGTGATGTGGATTGGATCATGGCCATGCAAGAGGAGTTGAACAACTTCTCTCGCAACCAAGTATGGACTCTTGAAGAGCGACCCAAAGATGCGAGAGTGATTGGAACAAAGTGGGTCTTCCGGAACAAAAAGGATGATCAAGGCAAAGTGGTGCGCAACAAGGCAAGACTTGTGGCAAAAGGCTTTTCACAAGTGGAAGGTCTTGACTTCGGTGAAACCTTTGCACCGGTGGCAAGACTTGAAGCAATCCGTATCCTACTTGCATATGCATCTAGTCATGATATCAAGTTATTCCAAATGGATGTGAAAAGAGCTTTTTTGAATGGATATATTAATGAGCTTGTCTATATTGAGCAACCCCCCGGTTTTGAAGACCCTAGGTACCCCAAGCATGTCTACCGGTTGTCAGTCTCAAGCAAGCTCCTAGAGCTTGGTATGAGAGGCTTAGGGACTTCCTCATTGAGAAGGGCTTCAAGATTGGAAAAGTTGACACAACACTCTTCACCAAGAAAATGAATGGGGAAATCTTCATTTGCCAAGTTTATGTTGATGATATTATTTTTGGCTCTATTAATGAAGATTTTTGCAAGGAATTTGGAGATTTGATGTCCAAGGAGTTTGAGATGTCCATGATTGGCGAGCTATCCTTCTTCCTAGGATTTCAAGTCAAGCAAATGAAGGAAGGAGTCTTCATCTCTCAAGAGAAGTACACTCAAGATCTTCTCAAGAGGTTCAAGATGATGGATTGCAAGCCAATCAAGACTCCCATGGCATCAAATGGGCATCTCGACTTGGATGAGGGAGGTAACCCAATTGATAAGACTCTCTATCGCTCCATGATAGGAAGTCTACTCTACCTCACCGCATCTAGGCCCGATATCATGTTTAGTGTGTGTATGTGTGCTAGATATCAAGCAATGCCTATGGAATCTCGCTTGATTGCCGTCAAGAGAATTCTTAGGTATCTAAAATACACACCTTGCCTAGGTTTGTGGTATCCCAAAGGTGCAAGATTCTAACTTGTAGGCTATTCCGATTCGGATTATGCCGGGTGCCAGATTGATAGAAAAAGCACATCCGGAGGGTGCCACTTCCTAGGTAGATCTCTTGTCTCTTGGATGTCAAAGAAACAAAATAGTGTTGCCTTGTCAACGGCCGAGGTGGAATACATTGCCGCCGGTGCTTGTTGTGCACAAATACTCTACATGAAACAAACTTTGCTAGACTATGAAGTAGTACTATACAAAGTACCTTTGTTGTGTGACAACGAAAGTGCCGTAAAACTTGCAAACAACCCGGTTCAACACACCCGCACAAAACATATTGACATCCGCCACCACTTCCTTAGGGATCATGTTGCTAAAGGTTGTTGGGTATTCTTAACATCATTACCAAAAGTAGACTAAGTTCTCTAAATCTAGTAACGGTGCCAAAAATGCCAAACCTATCCCTCACACCACTTAAACCAAGTTGTCATCCCCAGCATGACATGAGAGACGCGGTATTGAAATATGCAATTGCTCTTCTAAATAAATAATGAATGGGATCTGCAAGCGCACAGATTAATACCGATGCAGCATTTTAACCGAGAAGTATTCCAGGTATCGTTATTTATATTTTTACCACTGGGAAGGGATTAGCAATCATCAATATTGATTACAGAATAGAATATGACATTGAGCATCTATCATTGCATGTATAATTGAGAACATTATATCTAACTCTTCATACAGGGATAAGTGTCACATAAAAGATATATGAAATAATAATAGTGACAAGGATAACTAATCTGATCTAGCCACATAATAAATATGATAAGCACCTCAATTAGATACTCTAGAAAGTCATTAGCATGGTATTAGAACGAACTACAAGAATATTCCCTAAGTTATTCTTAACTATATAGTCTAGCATTATCATAGTTAGTGCAAGCATACTTAGCAATCATTGCGAGACAAGACTACGCCCATGCATAGTGATATTAGCAAGGAATATGAGAAACATAGCAATCACTCCCCTGTAATAATGTTGCTCTGCCAGCCCAATACACGAGAGGGGGACTATATAAGAATCAATGAAGCTGTCACTATTACGAACTACCCCACGATCTGGCATATTGGGTACAATCGCAGATAAATACGGTATAAGCACCACGCCTACACAATATCTATCATTTACCCATGGATCCGATGGGTAAACGCTATACGATCCTAAGCATGTATATAGATCAAATCTAACTAAGCCAAGTACATAACTATGATAAACTAAGAACAATATAATCTTGAATATAAGCAAGTAGAGCAAAGTCATAAGCAATATATTGAAGTAGAACAAAGTCATATTCATAATATTGAAGAACAAAGATAATTAGAAGAACAATTAGAAGCACAATTAGAGAATTACCAAGAATCCTCTTGACAGATCCGGAAACCAATCGAAGATTGACTCCTTCTAGTTCTAATCCTATGTAGCTATGCTAATCTAGATATCTAATTGATGTGGTGGCTCTAATCTTGATCAGAGGCTTCTTCTCCCTTGAAGAACAATGAATTAGGGTTGAGAGGCTCTCTCCTCCAGGGGCCAGGGGGTCTGGTTTTATAGTCCCTTCAAGTGAATATGGGCCATTGGATCAAACCGATATAGATTGTATGGTTTAGATTCATCCTTTAGGTCGGTGGAGATCTCCCACGAAGCACAGTCCTGATTGGACTCCCAGAGGGGGCGGGCGCCCAGGGCAGGAGGGCGGGCGCCCTGCCTCTGGCCCCGTTTCGCCTCCGCTTCGGTCTCGTGGCTTCTGGAGTCTTCTAGATGTAAGATAATTGCGCGGCACGTTAATATCTCTATGTCATCCCGACGTGTGGGTCTTTCTTCCGTATTTCCTGATAACCCCCCGCAGAAATAGACAAACACCAAAACTCATGGAATTCTGTCAGATAAAACCCTAAGTCTAGATGTTGATTTCATTTGGATCCTTTTCTTTGTTTATTTGATAATTAAATTTGATACTTAAGGACCGTCAACAAAGGTGACATATCTCTAGAGAATGTGGGAACGGAAAATCAATTGGCGGATATCTTCACAAAACCCCTAGATGAAGCTAGGTTTTGTATGTTGAGAAACAAACTTAATGTGCTTGATCTCTCTAACTTCACTAAAAGATAAAGTTGTGTGTTGATACATGTAAATAGCTTTTGCTTTGCATATCATGCATACTAAAACTAAAATTTGAACAAGCTTTGTGTGTAGGGCTTGTCTAACGTGGTTAAGATAACCCCCTTGTGTGTGTGAAAAAGCTTAACCTTGGATCAAAATTGACAAGCATTAGTTTACTTTCAAGTATTGCATTTCACCTCGTATCATATGCATGCTTGCTAGTTGACCATTTCTTTTCGGTTATTCTTTGAGCATCCGCTGTGTTCGACCATAGATAGGGGGAGCATTCAAAGCTCATTATGTTTTAAACCCCTAGCTTTATGGCCATATGATGCTCCTTGGTGATTTCTCGAATTATTTTCATAAAAACTACTAAGCCTATGGCTAAATATTTGTGAAAATTTGAGGGTTTGAGAGAAGTCACTCATACCAATTCCATTTGGTGTTTATTTGTGTGTCTTTGAAGATGGAACTTGGTTGGGTCAAAGTCGGACGCAGTGCTAAGTTGAAAAAGGACTCAGAGAGGCACCGGACGATGCACCGGACGCTGTCTCGGAGCGTCCGGTGCGGTGAGTGAGCCAGATTGCACTCACCGGACGCAGGAACAGTGTCCCTGCAGCGTCCGGTGAGGTGCGTCCGGTGCTCTCCTGGCATGCCCTAGGGCATCGGACGCTAAAGCCAGCGTCCGGTGGCCATCGTCCGGTGATATGCCAAATTGCAAACCTCTCTGCGCATGGGTCCGGTGGTCACCAGACGCGTCCGGTGCCACATTAAGAGCGTCCGGTAACCCCGATTCAGGCGAATATAACCCGCGCCCCGGATCTGGCTCGGGCAGTTCTTTCTTACTTCCTCGCGAAGCGCCCGCGCCTGAGCCCTAGCCGAGGTCGCCAAAACCGCCGCCGGCCTTGTTTCTCTCCAAACTCTGGCGGATTTCTTCTTCCCTCGCGCCACATCCGTCCCTGATCTCTCCCTCTGCCTCATCTTCTCGTGTGGATTCAATCTCGCAAGGATTCAAGGGTTTGGGTGAGTTCTCGGCTTTCTGCCCTCAAGATGTTCGAGTTTATGTCTCAACGGATAAGAAAAAGGTTTTTGATTCGCATTCACCGGCAGTTTCCGATCGTAATACTTTATCCGGAACACATCTCGTCGCCCAATCGTAAGCCGTTCGCGCCCGTTCCTTATCTATTCTTGCGATCTATAGGGTTTTCTCACCTCTAGCTTTTATGGTCTCTTATGTATGCCCTATCTATTCTATCTCTTGTAGCACGTTGATCTCCCGTGGCAGTTGGTCAGTTGCCGGCAGTTAGTTCAGACAGTTGTTCTTGCGATGGCTCGTTGCAAGAACGTCAGTGGTCCGGCAGCCAGCGCTGGAGGTTCCCTAGGAGGTGATGGTGGACGTGATCCTCCCCGTCGCCTGTCAGCGGCAGAGAAGGGCAAGGGCAAGAAGTTGGCCACCAAGAAGTGCAAGGCCAGCGACAGAGATGCAGAGGTGGCAGAGGCAGTTGCAGCAGCAGTAGAGGCAGCTGAGAGGGGTGGACAGTCAGGTGCTTTGAGGATAGGGGCCGATTTCAGGCCACGTCAGAGGCGTGCAGTTCTTGAGGCCGAGGCTCGTCATGGATCACCTCGAGGCACTATCATGATAGGGGGACAGCGTGTTAGGATCAATGTCAGAGATCCAGCTCAGGAGGACCCAGACACAGAGACAGAGGCAGAGACACAGGCAGAGGGTCCAGCAGAGGCACAGGAGCAGGAGCAGCCTCTCAGGAGGTCGACTCGCACTCATACTCAGGCCACTCCTCGGACTGGTATGCAGGGCCAGTCTACCTCCGCTGCTCGTGCTACACCAGCTAGAGGCACTCCAGCTCCTCGTCAGGGACCGGTCAGGATACACAGGGACCTCACTCTTGTGTCAGCTAGGGAGATCTAGTAGTTGCGGTTCGTTCCTTTTCCCACTTGGTTTCCAGCTGCCAGGGATCCCCGAGCCGGTGCCAGGTTCTACACAGTAGTCCAGGAGGACATCTATGAGGCACTGGTTTGTTCACAGTCTCAGTTCAGGGAGCACAGAGTGATAGACCTTGAGATACTAGGGAACGTGGTTGGGGCAGACATCCGATAGTACTTCACTTACCTCCACGGCCTCCCAGAGTTACTAGCTCTCCTTGGTACTTACTGTGAGCAGTGGGTTCGAGAGTTCTACGCGTCAGTGTGGGTGTCCCCAGTTCACAGCTATATCTACTACGCACTGGCAGGCTCAGACTACAGGGTCACAGCACAGAGGGCCAGAGAGGTACTTGGCTTGAGAGCTTACTTCACCAGGATTCACCAGCTGTGCTATAGGAACTTCGAGCCCCCTCGACGTCCTCATGGTGGTGAGATACCACCGGTTGACTTTGTGGCTCCTTGTTTCCGTCCGCCTTTTGGAGAGGGCTCCAGCTGGACAGTGGGAGACTTGACTCGCCCAGCCAGGATCCTCGACTTTGTGTTGAGGAAGACACTCCTCCCTAGGACAGGCTACAGAGATGGCTTCACTCGGATTCAGTAGTGGCTTGTAGCTCACCTCATCTCTCAGACTCCGTTTGACTTGTGGGATCTGATAGTCTCAGAGATCGAGGACACTATCTCAGAGAGCTTCAGGGGACGGCGTCAGTTGCCATATGCACATTGGATCACCATGCTTATTCTTCGTGCTAGGCCAGTACCCCTTCCAGCTCACCTGCAAAGAGAGCTGACTGACTCCGACACGGTCTTCCCTCACTACGACCCCAGGCAGATGTTGAGAGCACACCACGACCTCAGAGCTACACCACCTCCTCGTGCACCACGTGGCCCGGTGCCCCCACCTTATCCTAGGGGCACTCGCAGTTCAGGAGCAGTACCAAAGACCGAGGAGCAGCAGGACATAGCCATTGGGGCTATTGTAGATGCAGAGGCTAAGGGAGAGTTTGACTTTGCTTCAGACAGCTCGGACGATGATTATCGTCCTCGAGTGTCAGACCTCCCCCCTAGGGCGCACGACCATGAGGCAGGAGGTTCCTCGAGTGCTACGGACCCTGCACTGCTAGCTATACTAGAGGGGATGAGAGCTGACCAGCGCAGAGCAGCTGAGGAGCAGGCCAGGAGGGACAGGGATCAGGCTGCGATCAATGCAGCAATTCAGGCTCGTCAGGATGAGCTTCAGCGGCAGTTCTTAGCTTTTCAGGCTCAGCAGACAGCGATGATGGCCGCTCTTATGGCCGCCTCAGGGATTTAGCTTCCACAGATTTAGCTTCCAGGCACATCGTCTGTCAGGCCGTCCACTCTAGTTCCCCAGAGTCAGTCTCAGCGGCCTCTACAGCTCCCCGCTCAGAGTCAGCCGTTTTCGACGCCTCAGCACCAGGTCTCCCAAGGTGCTATCTCCTCTGGCTTTGAGTAGGTACCTCAGTTCACGCCTCTCCGCTCTGGATTCACGCCTCAGTCAGCGACAGCGTCACAGCTTGTATTGGACTCGTCGACAAACCCGCACCTCAGCTTCTCTTACAGTGCTCTGACTGGTGAACCTACGCCTCCACCCCTGCAGGCTCCTGCAGCTTTTACGATTCCAGTCACCACTACCGAGCGTCTGTCGTCATCAATAGCCTCGTCCGAGCAGCTTGCACCGTCTTCCACCGTGCTAGAGACATCAGCTACAGCGACCGAGTCCGTGCTAGCTTCGTTAGCAGGACTCGAGCAGCCCGCACAACCAGTGACAGCTTCAGCGCCTCCAGAGCAGACCCAGACCATTTCGCCAGCACGTGCAGCTTCAGAGGGTCACTCCACCTCCTCCGCCTCGATGGTCGATGGTTCAGATGATGCAGCTCGTTTTGAGGCCGTGCCGAGGGACTTCACTACTCCACCTCCGCCTCCGTCTTCTTAGGTTTTTGGCGCTTGATGCCAAAGGGGGAGAGAGTTGTGAGAATGAGAGTTAGGGGGAGCTAGAGAGCTAGAGAGCTAGAGAGGGTTTTGGGAGCTAGAGAGGGTTTTTATTCTTGTGATATACTCTTTTGTGTGCTACTCCATCATGCATCACATTTATCTTTATGCATTGCATTTGTGTGAGATATACTATGGTTGTGAGACTTGACTTGTGTTAAAATTGTGATATCTTTTTGTCATGTTTTTTGGCTCATATTACCTTTGCTTCCGCGTTTTACTCTGATGTACTTATGAGCCTTGTGTTTATATCCTGTTGTGCTTCACTCACATATTTGGATGCAGATGTTAGACTTGGTTTATATAAGCATGCCTAATCTCTTTGTTCTTATTGTATCATGCTTATTGAAACCAAGTCATTTGAAAACCTCAACTCTTTCATACTCGAGGTTATTGTCATCAATCACCAAAAAGGGGGAGATTGAAAGAGCATCTAGGCCCCTAGTGATTTCGGTGATTAATGACAGTGTTGATTACTATGACTAACGTGTGTTTTGCAGAGGCAAAGTTATAGGTAAGGTCATGGTAATAGGTACCCGATGGACAGGGATGTAAATGCCTACTTAATAGTGGAAATCGTTTCGGTTTTCAAAGGATGGATGGACATCGTCAAGACTAGACTAGGTCTAAGTGCCATGTGGTGAAGAAGGGCACTTAGAGTAGTTTAGGACTTTGTTTTCCTTTGACCGTACTATTAAGAGGGGCTTTGATCTAGTAGCTTGACTTAGGCAAGGCTTTAGGTTTAGGTGTGGTGCACACTTAGTAAACCTAGCACTAGGCGGCTCAGAGATAGTCCTTAGATCGAGAGGAACCAACTTTGTTTTGGAGAGATCGCGTTTCGACGAAGTTAGGGTGCCCAAGGGGGCACCGGACGCTGCACCGGACGCTCTGTGAGTGCGTCCGGTGAGGTCCTTAGCCGTTGGAACAGTGTGGTGCTTAGGGTTAAGCACCGGACGCTGGCACCGGACTCACCGGGCAACGTCTGGTCCCACACCCAGGGAGGATGTAATCTTCCCCTGAGCACCGGACGCTAGCACCGGACGCACCGGGTAGCGTCCGGTCCCATACTCAGGGAGTATGTAAAACTCCTCGGAGCACCGGACGGTGCCACCGGACGCTAAGAGTTAGCGTCCAGTGACCTGTCAAACGCAGGTACAGTTAGCTGTTATGGGGCACCGGACGCTCGGTGCAGAGCGTCCGGTGCAACATAAAGAGCGTCCGGTGACCCCGTTTTCAGTGGAAAACGGTTGGTTGACCTTTGGACTTCGTGGGGTGTATTTATACTCCTCCACTTCGTCCATGAAAGGTCTCTTGCCCATTTGAACATCTGAGAAACTTGTTGTGGAGCAAGAGAGTAGCAAGAGCCTAGAGAGGATTGAGATTTGAGTGATTTCTTGAGAGAATCCTTCTCTAGTGAATTCCAAGAGTCAAGTGTGCATCCACCACTCTCTAGAGCCTTGTTTGGGTCAAGTGAGAGTCCTTTGCTTGTTACTCTTGGTGATCGCCATCATCTAGACGGTTCAGTGGTGATTGGAGGCACGAAGACCGCCCGGAGTTCTTGTGGGTGGCTCATGTCAAGCTTGTGAGCGGTTTTGGGCGATTCACCACGACGGAGTGTCGAAGAATCAGCCCATAGAGAGCACTTGGTCCTTGCGCGGACCAAGGGGGAGCAAGACCCTTGCGCGGGTGCTCCAACGAGGACTAGTGGAGAGTGGCGACTCTCCGATACCTCGGCAAAACATCGCCGAGCACTTTCTTCCACTACTCCTTTACATTCTAGCATTTACTTTGTGTTTTTACATTCTTAGAATTGCCATGCTAGAATAGGATTGGAACTAGGTTACAAAACTTTTATTTGGTAGCTCTCTAGGTCACACTAGGCACAAGGGGTTGAATTGGAGCATATAGGTTACTTAAATTTTTAGAGAAGCCCAATTCACCCCCCCCCCTCTTGGGCATCTTGATCCTTTCATCCTCAACATACCCCTTTTAGTGATTTACCAATTAGGGATGATATTAGTGGGAAATTTGGATGTTTAGGACTCTAAACACTCTGTGTTTTGCAGTTTTGCCATTTGTAATAGGTACTTCGCAAAAATAGGTCTTAAAATATTTGACACTTGATTGCATGCCATTTTGTGCATTTCCTCTCTTTTCTAATATATCTTCCCCTGCATTTGGCAACTGAAAAGACTGTTAGAATAGCAACTAACTCTGTAAAGATACGGCAAATGACCGTAATCAACTTGGCTATGTCCAGGTTCTAGGTGGTTTCGGTTAGAGTAGATATGATCTTTAGTTTGTTGTAATTATCTCAACCGAAACCCCATTCTTGTAACACAAGTTTGTAAACTCTATATATATATGAAACATGGAACCGTGGGATGCCAAGATAGGCTACCATGTTAGCACAATTCTTTCATGGTATCCAGAGCCTAACTCTTCCACAAACACGTCTAGCAATGGCCTCCTCATCTGCTGCCAACTCCGATCTAAACCCCTTCCGCAACTCTTAGATTTATGAGAAGCTCACCCGAGATAACTACCTTCTATGGAAGGCGCAAGTGATCCCTGGCGTTCGGGCGGCGCCGCAGTATGAAGGAGTGCTCGACGGCACAATGCCGTAGCCAGCCAAGTTCGTGGAGACGGAGAAGGACGACAAGAAGATCGTCATCATCAACCCCGAGTATGAAAAGTGGCTGACAAAAGATCAGCAACTTCTCTCCTACATCAACAACTCCCTGTCCAAGGAAGTTCTGGCGCAAGTGGCTACTCTGACCACCTCTACGGCAGTCTGGGCGACGCTGGAGAACATGTTCTCGGCGCAGTCGCACGCAAGGATCACGAACCTGCGCATGCAGATGGCAAACTGTAGGAAGGGCAGTCTCATGGCTATTGCCTACTTCGCCAAGATGAAAGCCCTTGGAGATGAGCTAGCAGCTGCAGGCAGACCTGTCTCAGATGAAGAGTTGATCACCTTTATCCTTGCTGGATTGGATCTCGACTACAACGCGCTGGTCCAGTCGGTCATGGCCAAAATAGATCCTGTTACCTTGAGTGATCTCTATGGCCAAATCCTGGCGTATGATTCAAGACTTCAGATGCTTCAAGATATGCAGAACTCCGGGTACAACTCATCAGCAAATGCAGTCGCCCGTGGCCGTGGCGGCTTCCGTGGTCGCATTCGTGGTGGTCGCAATGGTGGTCGCACTCCGCCACCAAACAACAAGGGAGGCCATCAAGGAGGCAATCAAGGCACAAAGCCAACATGCCAGATCTGCAAGAAGAAGGGCCATGAGGCCTTCGACTGTTGGTACCGCTTCGAGGAAGATTATCAGCCTGACGTGAAGACAGCTGGCGCAGCATCGACCGGCTACGGAGTCGATACGAACTGGTACGCGGATAGTGGTGCCACAGATCACATCACTGCTAAGCTCGAGAAGATGACGGTCCGCGACAGGTACCATGGGTCCGATCAGGTTCACACTGCCAATGGATCAGGTATGGTGATTAGCAATGTTGGTCATTCAGTTTTACATACCCCGAGAAAAGATTTACATCTGAAAAATATCCTCCATGTTCCTAGTGCTAGCAACAGTCTAGTATCTGTTCATCGCTTAACTTCTGACAATGATGCTTTCATCGAATTTCATCCAAATTTCTTTCTTATTAAGGATCGAGCCACAAAGAAAGTTCTGCATCAAGGTAGAAGTGAAGGCGGTCTTTATCCTTTGAGGTCGCAAGGTATGAGAGCACAAGGTCGTAGGCAAGTGTGTGGAGTCAGTAGACCATCTACCTGGAGATGGCACAGTCGTCTTGGTCATGCCTCTTTTCCTATTGTCGAGAAGGTTATCAAGGGAAATTGTCTTCCCGTATCAGTGAGTCTAGATGTCGAGTCTGTATGTGACTCTTGTCAACGAGCCAAGAGTCATCAACTTCCATATTCCAAGTCAAATAATAAAAGTCGTGCTCCTCTTGAATTGATTCACTCTGATGTGTGGGGTCCCGCACCTAGTTCTGTTCGAAATTTCACCTACTATGTTAGCTTCATCGATGACTACAGTAGGTACACGTGGATTTATCTTCTTAAAAATAAGTGCGATGTGTTTCAAGTGTTCAAAAATTTTCAAAGCCTTGTTGAAAGGAAATTTGATAGGAAAATCATATCCATGCAAACTGATTGGGGTGGAGAGTATGAGAAGCTCAACTCCTTCTTCCAGCAGTTAGGAATTTCTCATAGAGTTTCCTGTCCACATGCTCATCAACAAAATGGGGCAGCTGAACGCAAGCATAGGCACATAGTCGATGTTGGTCTTTCCTTGCTTGCAAATGCATCCATGCCATTAAAATTCTGGGATGAAGCTTTTCTCACAGCAACAGATCTTATCAATATTCTTCCCACCAAAGTCATCGTCTATCACACCCCTATGAGTCGCCTTCTTAAAACCACACCAGATTATGAATCTCTTAGAGTTTTTGTGTGTGCGTGCTGGCCAAATCTTCGACCATATAATACCCGAAAATTGTCCTTTCGCTCCCTTCAATGTGTTTTCCTCGGATACAGTACACTTCATAAAGGTTTTAAGTGCTTAGACTCTAAGTCAGGTCGAGTGTACATCTCTCGTGATGTCATTTTCGATGAAAATGTCTTCCCTTTTGCATCAATGCATCCCAATGCAGGAGCACGGCTGCGTAGTGAAATTCTTCTTCTCCCTGATAGCTTTGCTCCTACTTCTCTCGGGGATGTAAACTGCAATGTACCTAACGGCGCTAATCCTTTGCCTTTGAGTGATGATGATGAATTTCAGGCTGAAGACATACAGGAGGGAACCGATCTGGGTGTCACAGCGGATCCAGGCGCTAGCGTCGAGGCTGATCCACCGTCAGATCAGTCTGAAGATGCAGGCGCGTCTCCCGGCTCGCCGCGTGGGGAGGCCGCATCTACATCGCACGGCGAGCTGCCGATCGCATCTACATCACAGCACGGCGAGCTGCCCCATCGCAGGTTGTCTCATCGAGGTTTTCTGAGCCGACGGGATCCGCAGGATCTGATGCTTCGTAGATTTCAGTGCCGAGTCGGCCACATACTAGGCTTCAAAGCGGTATAACGAAGCCTAAGGTGTACACTGACGGTACGATCAGGTATGCCAACATTTGTTCTACAGAAGAACCAAGTTCAGTCACTGAGGCGCTAGATCAACCAAGGTGGAGAAAGGCGATGAAGGAAGAACATGATGCTTTAGTCAGGAACAATACTTGGGAGTTAGTTCCAGCAGCAAGAGGTAAAAATCTTATTGATTGCAAATGGGTGTATAAAATCAAGAAGAAAGCTCATGGACAGATCGATCGATACAAGGCTAGATTGGTCGCTAAAGGTTTTAAACAATGGTATGGCATAGATTATGAGGATACATTCAATCCAGTAGTAAAGATTGCAACAATCAGACTGGTGTTATCTCTAGCAGTGTCTAATGGTTGGTGTTTGAGGCAACTAGATGTGCAGAATGCGTTTTTACATGGTGTTCTGGAAGAGGAAGTTTATATGAAACAACCTCCACGCTTTGAGGATGCTAGGTTTCCCTTTCATGTTTGTAAACTTAAGAAAGCAATATATGGATTGAAACAGGCACCAAGAGCCTAGTATTCAAGGTTAAGCTCCAAACTTGTTGATCTTGGGTTTGTACCTTCAAAGTCAGATACCTCATTATTTATCTATTCCAGAAGAGGAGTCACAATTTATATGTTAATATATGTGGATGATATAATTGTGACTAGTTCATCTTAGGATGCAGTTAATATTTTGCTGGCTGGTCTGAAGGAGGACTTTGCTCTAAAGGACCTAGGTGATCTTCACTACTTTCTGGGAATAGAAGTCATGCGAACCAGAGAGGGTCTTCTATCGTCTCAAAAGCAGTATGCTAGAAATATATTGGCTTGGGTTGGTATGTTGAAGTGCAAACCTTCTCCTACACCTCTGTCGGTGTCAGAAAACATATCTAAGGAAGATGGTACACCTCTCGGCCTTAAAGACAGTACCAGGTATAGAAGTGCAGTTGGAGCTCTTCAATATTTGACACTTACACGACCTGATTTAGCATTCTCAGTGAACAAGGTCTGTCAATTTCTTCATACTCCAACCACTTCTCAGTGGACTGCAGTTAAGAGAATAATGCGGTATGTAAAACATACAGAGGGTACAGGACTAATGATTTGGAAGGATAACCCTCCAAACATAAGTGCATTCTCAGACGCCGATTGGGCAGGATGTCGTGATGATCGACGCTCCACTGGTGGATTTGCTGTATTCCTAGGACACAACATCATCTCATGGAGTGCTAGGAAGCAGCCTACAGTGTCTAGATCAAGCACAGAGGCTGAGTATAAATAAATGGCGAATGCTACGGCAGAGTTGATTTGGGTTGAATCCTTGCTAACTGAACTTGGTGTCCGTTCAAGAGCTAAATCAGTACTCTGGTGTGACAATTTAGGAGCAACTTACTTGGTGGCAAATCCGGTATTTCATGCAAGAGCTAAGCACATTGAAATTGACTTTCATTTTGTGCGTGAGAGGGTTGCACGCAAGCAGTTGCAAGTCCGGTTTATATCTACTCATGATCAGTTAGCAGATGGATTTACAAAGGCCTTGCCTCAGAGAAAGTTTGCAGAATTCAAACGCAATCTAAATCTTGTGGAAGACACAAGCATTGATTGAGAGAGGGTGTTAGAATAGCAACTAACTCTGTAAAGATTACGGCAAATGACCGTAATCAACTAAAGATATGATCTTTAGTTTGTTGTAATTATCTCAACCGAAACCCCATTCTTGTAACACAAGTTTCTAAACTCTATATATATATGAAACATGGAACCGTGGGATGCCAAGATAGGCTACCACGTTAGCACAATTCTTTCAAAGACACTTTTGTCTTTACGTGAATTTTGCACCATACGTACGTGTATGTGATACTGGATAGGCTGACGTTTCGTGTCGACGTAACCTCTCATTGTTTTGTCGTCCTGCCGCCCATGCACGATCTCAACCTCGACGCACCACTGTGGGAAATATTAGATTTGCCCCTAGAGCTTTGAGGTTTGCCGAGAGCTTTTTATCGGGCTCTCAGCAAACTCAAAATTTGTCCACGGTGACTCTCGATGAAGAAAGACTCTCGGCATAGGAAGACTCTCGACATATTGGGTTCTTTGCCGAGAGCCTAACTGGAGCTCTTGGAAAAGAGCCTGACGGGGCTAACACCGTTTCCTTTACCGAGAGCCCCGTTAGACTCTCGGCAAACCTAGGTCTTTGCCGAGAGTTATGGTTCAGCTCTCGGCAAATAGGGTTCTTTGCCAAGAGCTAGGGCACGGGCTCTTGGAAAAATTTTTTTTAGCCACCAAACTTTTTCCCTATGCTCCCTAGTTAAACTTTTTGGTCATGGATGGCTAGCTGCCCAACACCATGGCCACCCCACATAGCCCTAGATGAAAAACTCGAAACTCGCTAGCTCACTTGACTCGCTTGTTAATGGCTCAACTCATACTCGACTCATTTTATAACTGTCACACCCAGATGTAAAAGAGCATTCGGGTGCCAAATCACATGTGCGTCAGGATCTTAAATTCACACACATAGATCGACATCATCAATGGTACAAAACACAGTGTACAAACGAATTACATAAATGAGTATAAAGTACCTTACCAGCCATTAAATCAAAGTACGAACGGGAAACATAAACTAAATTGTTCTATAAATAAAGAGAAACTAAAGACGCCGACGTAGCAGGACCACCTTGCCACAGGAAGGTCGACGGCAGAATCACACGAGCCTAACAACCAGGCGACTCAAGGGTAGTCCTTAGGAAAGTCACAATTGTACTCTGAATCGTCCGAGCAACCTTTAATGATTATAGCAAGGGTGAGTTCATGTTGAACTCAGCAAGCACAGACGGAAAGTAATGACATGCAAGGCTTAAAACAAGGTAAAGCTGACTTTGTTTGACTGTGGTAGCATTTTAGTTGATCACTTTTAATTATAACTCTATTATTAGAACAACCTATCACTAATTGTGAGTAGCATAAACCCCAACCCTTAATTAGTGTAAGTAGTATTTAGCATCTTTTGATTGACTATCCTAACATTTATTGTAATCCGGGGATTAACCCCAATTAAGTACACAAGATAGCAATCCTGCCAAACACGGAATAGCCATTCCGCCAAAGCACGAGGTAGCAACCTCAACAAGTTCCATCTCCAAGTATCATGTGAATCCAATTTGCTCATCATGTGAGAGTCTGGGCCACTCGTGACCGTGAGCACGGTTAATATATCAGTTTTACACTCTACAGAGGTGTGCACGTTCACTCCAAGTCGTGATTCCCGTTTGCCCGGGGTCATGACTCCCCAAAACACTACCAAGGTGAGCAGGCAGGGTCTCACTACGAGACCTTTCACAGGGTCCAACTAATAGGATGCCACACGCAAGTTTTGGCCGGAGCGCTCGACAGTCGATACCCATAGCCATGGCGTACCGAACAACCGACGTCTTAATATCCATTACCCAAGTTACTTCCTCACGCCTACCTGGAAAGTAACACCCTACTAGTGGAGGTCCTGCTAATTAATCAAGCCAGAGCCATATGGCTTGGAGCTGCACTATATGTCCCAGGGGGCTGCTCCATGACTAAGTCTTTACGAAGAGCAGAGACGGGTACGCCCGACAACCGGACCACCAACAGTACCCGCTCCCCCTGTCACCACCATCATTACGAAGCACGTAAGCATCCAACATCGCTATCACCGTAGTGACCTAAGATTCAGCACAGTTTAAGCATCAAGTTGAGTAGAGAATATTTGTTGTTTCAGCATGTGTATAAGGTGAGTAGAGCAGCTAAGCATACCTAATATAACCCTAATCTACCCATATACATAACCCCAGGTGATCAAGGAATAGAAAGTAAAGCTAGTCACGTTCTTAGGGTTTGCATTCATTGGACACATGCATGATAAGTAAATGACATTAATGAGTAGGTTCAAAATGATCAAACGGTGTCTGCACTTGCCTTGATCATAGTCGGGTTGCTTGAACACAGCAGGATCCTGCTCCTCTTCCTTTACGAGCGTCTCGTTGGCTATACGCGACAATCATCACACATAGTAGCAATACATGCAAGCAAACATAGCTTAATTAGAAACAGTACACCAAAGCATTCAAAAGCAGAAAGCAACTGCACTACTATATTCTACTCGTCGATACGAAACTATAGCGACCAGAATCACCTAAATCGGAGTTAAAACGCAAAAGATATGGCTAAAACAAGTTGGGTGGCAATTCTATGAATAAACAGAACTATTTTTCGTATTTAAATTAATTAAAACTGAATTAAAAAGTCAATTTGGATTAAATCTACAAATTCTAACGGCTGCAGGGGCTAAACTTAAAAAGCTAGGGACTAGATTTAAATAAAAGTATAACAACAACGGACTACGGGTTAATTTAATAAACCTACGGGGGCTTTTCTGCAAAAGCAGCAGGGGGCGGCGCGGGTGGCTAATCTAGCGGCCATGTGGCGACCTGCGGTTGGCGGGTCCACGGAGGTGGCTGTGGACCGGGGGGGCGTGGCCGGTCCATGGTGGACCGCGACCGAGCGGTGGAGGGGCGCGTGCGCGGCGGCGCTGAGAGGGGAAAGGCCGGCCGCGGCGGCGCGCCATTGCCGCGGCCTGGAGCTCGCCGGGACGGCGCTTTGGCGCACGGGAAAATGAGCCAAGAGCATGGGCGAGATCGGGACGACGAGGCAAAGTCGGGGTGCGGCTTACCTTCGCGGTTCAAGCAGCGGCGCGACGGGCGCGATGGCGAGATTGACGGCGGCGGCGCGAAGCTCGGCGCGTTAGGGCCAGGGCTAGGGTTTTGGGGGCTAGGGTTGCGTAGGGGCGCGTGCAGACGAGTTGCGGCGCTATTTATAGCGCACGGTGAACATCAGGGCGCGCGCGGCTCGGAAGCCGAGGCGGAGGTGGCGGCGGCTGCCCCGTCCGATTCGGACAGGAGGTTCGGGGCGGCCCTGAGGGGTAGGGCCCACCCGTCAGTGGGTGAGGGCGCGGGCGCGCTGCTGCGGGCCGCGGGGTGAGCAGGGGCGCGCGCTGGGCTGCGCGGCCTACGCGAGAGAGGGGGGATGCGGGGGCGGCTGGGCCACGCGGTGCGGCTGGGCCGAGGGGAAAGGGGAGCCGACCCAGGGAGCGAAACCCTTTTTCTTTTTATTAAAAAAAATAGGCTTCTATTCCTTGCTTCAAAATTTAAACCAAACTCAAACAAGCATTAAATAAAATCAAACAAAATATATGCAGCAGCATAGATGCATTTCAAACATGTTTCTACCTTATATTTAATTTTATTTATTTTTATAAATTATTTAATAATTGTCTGAAAATTCAAACTAAGCCAAATTTAAATCAAATTTTAACTAAAATTTGTAATTCAAAATTCAGAGTGTTATAATAACAAGCCAGCTTGATTTAAAACGAGCCAGTTCGAGCCACGAGCTGCTCGTTAGCTCAAACGAGCTAGAGAATTCACAAGCCAAACACTTGAAATGCTTCTCAAATGATGTGGATTTCACGTATAGGTAACATGATATAAATGGGAAGAGAACTTGGGACCAAAAGCATTTTAAGCTTGATCTTTCGTGAATTCTTCGTTGATGTCTACAAACTTGATCGATCTATCAGTAAATGAGTCCACCTATCAAGCTGTAACTCATTTATTTTGCTTTCTTTTGTGAATTCTTGGTTGATGTCTAAAGTCTAAATTGTATGAGTATGATTATTATTATGGTTTGCCTTTAAATTTAAGAGTCTTTGACGAATTGTGGATCAGTCGATGGATGGATTATATTCTCCTTTGTTAAATTTATATGTACTTTGTGTTTGTTGGCTTGCTGTTCATGGAAAAAAAATTCTCCATAATGTGTTTTTGAGATCTGGCTCTCGAGCAAAAACGGGCTGCTCGAGCTATTTAGTGAGCCTAGCCGAGCTACTCCTCTAGCTCGTTAGTGAAACGAGTTGAGTCGAGCCAAATTCTAAATAAGGCGAGCTATGACGAACCGAGCTGGCTCGATATCTACCCTGAACCCCACCTACCATAATAATCTAGAAATTCAAACACTTCAATTTTTATAGTTCATAGTCCAAATTATAACAATTTTATGTATTAATATAATCTAGATTATGATAATCCAGTTGTGATGTAGAAAGATCCTTAATTTCTTGGCTCTCTTGTAGATTCTCTTTTAATAGTAAGGAAAAGATCCATACTGAGGTCATAATCAAAATTAAAAATTATAAGAAAACCCTCCAAAATTATTCCAATAATTTAAGCGAAGGGAAATGGGAGGAGAAAGAGAAGTATATAACATCGAAAGAAGCCCTAAAGGAATACTTGCGGCGAGGGGAGTCCCATCGATAGCGAGACACCTGTAGTGACTTTATTAATCTCGAAATGTGCCGGAATAGTCATTCGGAGGTGCTCTAAGGGTAGAGTTTGTGTATGTGTATTGATAGGGGGTGAGTGTGCGTGTGTGCTGTACTTGTGTAATTTGCAAAAAAAAAAAAAAGAGAGAGTGAAGACAGAGATTGGAACACAAATAGCTGGATGTATATTCAAGATAAATGAAGTAGTCGAATCAAATATATGTAAGAAAATCTCGAACAAAACACAAAATTAGTTCATTCAAATGCGTCCATCTATCGTATTTCTATCACTCTTGATCTTCCAGATGGGTTTCTATACATTCGTGGGCCACTTTTTCCCCGTGAGTGGTTTGGGCTATGCAGATGACTCATCTTCTCAAGGGCTTTGTCCGGCCGGCCTCTAGTCTTGTAGACAGATGTATAGGAATGCCATGGGCTGTTGATTTTATTCGTCAGGCCCAGTTCGGTACCATGGTCATGGCTGATAGATCTCTCTTCCTTTTTGTTCCAACATACGATGTATTTTTTCTTGGCGATGAGTTCCTTATTGCTGGAATCTGTACTGGGAAAGGTGGGTGCCCATACGGGAATGTGTCAGCTGTAGTTGTGAAACAATATAATCGTGTGTTGTGCACTGCAAATTCATTGTCCCATGCTCGATGGAGTAGGCGAACACAGCCCCAGGCAGCGACACAAAGATGACATCGTCATCTGCCGGGTGGATGCCGACCGGTTTGCCATGGTGGTAGCTCCAATGGCTGGGGTTCTTGTCACGTAGAAATGCAGCTGCTCCTGGGTTCCGTTCCATCAACAACTCGACGCTAATCCTGTGCACCAGTGTCCAATCCCTGCCACTTTGGTCCTGTGACGACGATGAATGCCACACCTCGAGCACCCATAGATCGGATTGCACGTACCGCAGCCCGCCGCCTTGGCGCTCCCCTATGCAACGGTTCCAACGGCCATGGACGAGGCCGTCAGGCAACGCGATGACTCGGATGGAGCCGGTAGCACCACCGCCGCCGGCAGCGTTATTGTATGCTATCGCCTGGTCTTTACTGTAGGACATCCAATATGAGTTGCCACTTTGGGCGAGTATCGGCGGCAGGTACAAATAATCCTCGGAGGCGGAGGGAATGAGGCGTCCTGGGAGCTGTCTCGTCTCCCACTGGCCAGTGTCCGAAGTGAACACCCGAAGGTCCAATTGCCCACCTGGCTTCAGCCAATCCCCAGGGTTGTTCACTAGGACCACTTGGAAGCCCTTGGCGGCGGCGGCGTCTTCTTCCCCGGTGGCCACCGTCAAGAGCCCACATTGTTGGTCGCAAACGGGCAACGGCAACTCCGGGAGGGCTACCCACTGCCAGGTCATGGGGTTGCAGATATAGTAGTGCACACTGCGGGTGTGACCTCTGCTGCATAGAAGCAGGCCGGCCGCGGAGTGCACGACGGCGATGCCATGCAACGGGTCACGGCCGACGTGTAGCAGGTAGGCCTTCTCCTCCGCGCTGGCCTCGGGCAGGAAGGCCAGGTCCGCCCCAGGCATGTAATTTTCGTGCGCGGCGACAGCCCCGGGCGGGCTGGTCAGGAAGCGCGGAGTGAACTCCACGGGCTTCTGCAGGGGCTGGAAGAAGACGCCGGTGCGCTGCCAGTAGCGGGCGGCGAAGTCGGGGCGGCGTGCGAGGGCGTTGTAGCGGCGGGACGTGGCGGCGAGGCGGAGGAGGCACTTGGGGAGCAGGCGCGGGAGGGATCTCCTCCACCATCACCGTGTCGCACACAACATCCATGGACGACGAATATTAAGGGGACGTCGTCTCGAAGATGGATGGAAAGACTTTGACTTGAGGTAGAGGTATCGCGTCGCATCGATCGATTGAACAGACATGTATATATATATTTATGTAAGTAATATATATGGTGCACACGCATTTGCCCAGGATTGGAGTCCGTGTCCGACAAGAACTATATATCTCTTCTTTGTGCCCGTGCGTGATTCGAACAGAAACTTGCCCAAAAATCCATATCTTCTTCTCGTCAGAAACGTCGGGTGCCGATTAAGTCCGGAACAGTGAATATCGAACTCTGTTGCCAAAACTTGGTGAGAACTGAGAAGCACACACAAAATCGAATGAGCGTAGGGGCAACTACTATTACGGTAATGACATCAGGAAATACAAATTCTTGTGGCATTCAAAGAAAGAAACATGCATACAGCTCGTCCATGCCTTCTTTGGTGCACTGCGCCGCCACTTTTTGATGCAAGAACGATACTCAGAACGAAGATGGCGCTTCAATATCAGCTCTTCCTGCCTGTAACTTGGTAGCTGCTGCTCAAAAGTTTCCTATTAACAGCAGTGAAAACAGACAGTTGAAAGTTCTGTCTATACTGCTGAAAGTTCACGGATAAAATTTCGAGTAAAGCGGATATCACTTTATAGACTGCACTGCAGGAGTGGGTTAATTAGTAGCAGTAGTGGGTTGCATCAGACTGCCAAAACCAGCAGTGACAATTCTGATATAGCTACTTGTTATTATTAGATCGGTGCGTTAGACTGTTAGTCCATCGTGATACCTAATAAACAGTAGGTCGCCGTCGCTTTGGTATAATCTTAGTGCATAACATTCAAAGACCAACACAACAATCACGTGCTATCACACAAACTGCTAGACTAATTCAGATAAAAGGCCATGAACACTTTGGGAACCATAGAAATGAATTATATGTCTGTAGTACATGATCATTGCCAGTAAATAAAGCTCTAAATATCAGAAGCAGAAACACCGATAGATATTTAGGGGGGGGGGGGGGGGGGGGGGAACCAATAAAAAGGACCAAACGACTAGAGCCTTGGTTAAAGAAGCACCGATAAGGGGGCAACTTCACAAAACTAGACAGCAGTTAAATGTTAACATGGCACCATGGCAACCTGAAATTTTTTAGCAGTACATGCTACATATATAAGCTATAATGCCCAACTGCTCAAAACTGAAGATCATTCTGCTCAAGAAGACAAGAAGCACATTTAATCCATTCAATATTTCAGGTTATAACCACCAAATAGACATGCCCAAAACTGACATCCCAATGCACCAAGTACGTACGGTGTCCAACAACTAGTATCATCTGCATCTCACAAACAGTTTCACACTTTGAGTCGTAATCGCAACATTAACTGAACGAGCAAAGATCCCATCTGAATTCTGAGGCGCGTGATTAACGGTACCAACTAAACAGTCTCACACTTGAGTTGCAACATTAACCCAACGAGCAAAGATAGTATCTATAAGGCGGGTCATTATCGGTACCAACTAATCTAACCTAGCCTTCTTGTGGGGGACGCCATCCCTACCGCAGCTGGTACAAGTAGAAGTTGATGCTTCTTTGCGAACGCGGCCATTGTCGGCACTGGTCACTGCAGGTGGAGATGCTATCGAGTCTTCCCTTTTGTGCAAGGTCGTGGTGCTTTCTACCACTCCTCCCTTCTTCATCAGCACATCAGCGGGAGTGAGTTGCTCGTGTGCTTCCTGAAGCTTCCGCATCAGCAAGCTTATGGAGGGAACACATCCACTGATGTTAGCTTTGTTGAGGTTCTCAGCAACCTGTAGGAGAGACGCCACGCACTCCTCCATCCTTTCCTGGGGCACTTTGTTGTTCCGGCCCTGAAGCATGTCGCGTATGTAGCTCAGGTCAAACACCTGCCTCACCAAGACGAACTGATCCACCTTCGCGGCCGGGAAGTACGGCGCGAACGTGCAGCTGTCAGTGCATTTGGTCTGAAGCGTCTTGCAGGCACCACATCTTGATACCCGGGTCACCGTTGCAGCAGAAATGGGGCTGGGCGGCGCTGCCTGTGCCACCGGCATCCGCAGCATCCAGTGCAGGAACGCGGTGGCGTCGCTGCGGACACTGGCGTGGGTTGGTGCGCTGCCATCGCGCCCGCCGAGGAGAGCACGCACCAAGGCCACCGCGCCGCCGACGGGATCGGGCACGCCGACCTGGTGCGGGTTCTCACCGTCCAGGCTGCCCACCATCTCAGCCAGGCGAGCCACACCGTCGTTGTCGAACATCTCGCACCCTCTGTTGTAGAGATCGCCCGTGGGAAACAACTGGGCGAACGGGCAGCATGGCGTGCAGCTCCGGCGCATGGAAGCACAGGCTGCGCATGTCTGATGCGACGAAGATGTTGGGGCAGCAGGTGAGAGGATCCCAGCAATTTCCTTGGCACCGGCGAGCTGCCTCTCCAGAACGCGCAACTCAGCCTCCAGAGAGATCTGTATGCCCTTGAGACCCAGGACGGGGTCGAGGTTTCGAGCATAAGCTTCAGCAATGCGACTCCTCACGTACCATGCCTTCTTCTCCGGGCGCAGCTTGGTTAACGCGGCGGCCATTCTTTTCGCGCTGAACAGTTTGTGCACGATGTCGAACACCTCGCGCTCATGGGCAGGGAAGTACGGAGCCAGCTCGCAAAACAGTCTCTTCCAGTTCCCGTTCCCGTTCCCGGGCAGCGATTTTGGGCCCGATTGGTTCGGGCCTTGTTTAGTTGTCAAAAATTTTGTAAAATTTTTCAGATTTTCCGTCACATCGAATCTTTAGACGTATGTATGGAGTATTAAATATAGATAAAAATAAAAACTAATTGCACAGTTTAATCGGAATTGACGAGACAAATCTTTTAAGCCTAGTTAGTCCATAATTGGATAATATTTGTCAAATAAAAACGAAAGTGCTACTATTTCTATTTTGCAAAAAAATTTAGAAGTAAACAAGGCCTCGGTGATGAGCGGAGCCTGGCTCTGTCTGGGCCAGGCTGTGAGCTAGGAAAGGTCTTCAACTCATCATGCATGTAATGTTGTTGGAAAAAAAGTTTACTTTTTCTCCTCAAATTTTCACCGTAGTTCGCTTTCCTCCCTTAAATCTAAAATCGGGAAAAACACCTCTTTCAACTTTTCAAATCGTGTATTTTACTTTCTTAGAGTAATTTCGAATGCGGTTTTGCTACAGTGAACGGTGGATTTGCTACAGTGAGTGGTTTTGTCTTTTTTATTTATTTCGTTTAAATTTTTCAAAAATCATAGTAAATAGAAAATCCAATTTTATTAGACTCCAAATAAGTAGATCTACACATTAAACATATATATAGTATGCTTTAATACAAAGTTTTTGTTATGAAGGTTTTGTATTTTTCTTTTTTATTTATTTTGGTTAAATTTTTGAAAAATCATAGTAAATTAAAGAAAAATTATAAAATAGAAAATCTAATTTTGTTGGACTCTATATGAGCATATCTACATAGTGAACATATAATATGGTATGTATTAGTACAAAATTTTTGTTGTAGGTTTAGATTTATGCTTTTCTATAATTAATTAAAATAATTCATAGCTGCAGCTTCTATAATTATTTTATTGGACTAAAACATAACATATTATATATTCACTATGTATATCTACTCATGTAGAGTCTAATAAGATTGGACACTTTATTTTATATTTTTTCTATAATTTACTATGATTTTTTAAATATTCTATTGAATAAATAAAAAAGACAAAGACAAAACCTTCGTAGCAAAAATTATATACTAAAAGTAATGGTAACAAAACCACCATTCGCTGTAGCAACATCGCCTTTAAAACCGCTCCATAAAGATAAAATGCACGGTTTAAAAAATTAAGGAAGGTGGTTTGTTCGGTTTTAGAGTTGATGGAGGAAAAGCGAACTTTTGTGAATGTTGGGGGAGGAAGAATATACTTTTTCCATATTGAGATGTTTACTTTTTTAGATAATGTTATTATATTTAACTGAAAAATGTATGAGAACAATTGGATTCCATTAAAACCGTGAGCCAGACAAATTACAGGTCACCAACACATAAATACAATTCGGTAAAATACCCAAATAAAAAACTACGTACTCTAGCCAATCCAATGCATATGCTATATTCTTACATTCATGGGCGACACGTGGGCATGTTTGGTATGCTGGCCCGGCGGCCTGGCTGCGTCCCCGAGCTGCAACGCTCGCATTTAGGCCCGTTTGGTAGAGCTCTTACCGGTGCAGCTTCGCTAACGTATTCACTATTTATATATTATTTACAGGAGTTCTTTTTCTTTCTCTTATCTCCTCTCACAGAACCAGTAGGAGCAGGTGAAGCTAGTTTTTTTTAGCTTCACCTGCTCAACTGGTTCTGTGAGAGGAGATAGGAGAGAAAAAGAAATCCTATGCACAGTGAATACGTAAGAGAAGCTGGAGCCGGTGAGAGCCCTACCAAACGGGGCCTAGTACGCCTGGCCGTCTCTCAGTCTGGCTCCCGTGGTGTTTTTCCTCCCTCTTATGCCTTGTTTACTTCACGAAAAATTTTGAATTTCGCTACTGTAGCACTTTCGTTTATATTTGATAATTTTTAACCATCATAGACTAACTAGGCTCAAAAGATTTGTATCGCAAATTACAGACAAATTGTACAGTTATTTATTTTTTATATATATATTTAACGCTTCATGCATGTGTCATAAGATTTAATGTGACAGAGAATCTAAAAATTTTAGGAACTAAACAAGGCCTTAGCCTGTCTTTAGGGAAACGACTTCCCCTCTGTTTTTCTAGGGCTTGGCCACGCGCTGCTCCTCGCGGGCAATTCGGGGGGCGACATTGGGTGGCTCGCGTGGACTCGCTTAGGAACGATGAAACCTCCGCGCATGTTCCCACCTCCGGTGATAAATGCACTGCCTTCATAAGCGCCCCCCCTCTGGCTCTCCTCTCCCTTCTTCTCCATTGCATCTCTACCCACTACCGTGAGAGCCCAGAGGTGGTGTTGTGGTGTGGTGTCCGATGATAGCTTTTCTTCCCCCGACAACTTTCTCTCTGTTCCCCCGCACCGGATCTGCTTCAACGTGGCGCCTCACCATGCGGTTGGCTGGGACTCCGGGAGGCAAGCGTCTTCTTCCTTCGTCTCCCCCGGGTTGGGTGGTGTGGACTGGATCTGCATTCTCTCTGTCTTGCTTCCACTCCATCGCCTTGATTTAAACTACAAGAAACTTGCTAATCAGTGACGGATTCTTGGTGACGGATTTACAAACCGTCAACAACGTGGAAGCAGCAACACTATCCGTGACGATATTCTTTTTTCCGTCAAGGATGAGCCCACTGGATATTCCCAGCCCGCTACTTCGTGACGGTTTTACCAGGATCGTCATAGTTTCTGATTTTAGACTCATCATGCTTTATAGTTAGCCCAAAATGTAGAGTAGGTCCACTATCATTTAGTGGAAAGAAAATTCGAAAATATAATTGCAAAAGGTATCATAATCAAAAGACAATTAAGTTAAAAAAAAAGAAAGACAATTTGTTAGATTATTTTGTTACACATGTATTTAATGCATATGGCAAAACTAAAAATATTATCAATATATATGGTGTGCTTGGGGAAAAATTCTGCAGCACCTGAGCCCAGCAGTGAGTTGGCCCAGCATTAGCAGGCTGCCCACGGCGTGGCCCAGCACAAAAAAAGGATGTACGTGCGTTCTTGTCTGAAAAACCAAAAAAAGAACATCCGTGGGAGTCGAACCCAGGACCAGCGGCATGGCACCCTTGTGGCTTACCACTGCAGTCCTGCACTAACATTTGAAGTGTGAGATAGTTTAATTCTACATTGCTTTTGACTGAGAATATAGGCGTAAGTTATCCCCAACTCAATCCACGGACTTAGGTCTACCAGCCACACACCGGCGCCTGCACGAACTCGCACAGACCCCGCCGCCCGCACGAACTCGCACAGACACCGCCGCCCGCACGAACTCGCACAACGCCGCCGACGGTGAGTTTAGGCAGCCGCCGTGTTGCCACTTCCCACCACGTGCTGCGCCATCCATCTCTGTCCATCCCCATCCTCAAGCTGAGTGCCTGCCTCCTCTCCAAAGAGATCCCTATCTGCCTCACCTGAACTGACAGATTAGGTATATCTCTTCTTGTTTTTTTTTATTTTGTTGGATGTAGCAATTGAATTGGTGCGGTTTGCTCATTGTAGTTTATCTGTAATATTTGATTAGATGGATAGAAGTTGGGTGCATAGCACACTATTTTCCCTTGAACACAAGAATGGTGTGGCCGAATTTATGAGTTTTATTCAGAGCCAATTCAATGAGAATGTTGAAATTCTATGCCCCGGTAGCAGATGCCTCAATCAGAAGTACGTGAAACAGGATGTTGTGAGGAAGCATTTACTGATGTATGGCATGGAAACTACTTATACTCGGTGGATTCATCATGGAGAGAGCTTAGATGTGAATGTTATTGAGCATCATATTGATATACATGAAGATGATGATGGTTCCACTCATGGGGTAGGTGTGACAGAGGGTGACAACTATGGTGATCGTTTGGAAGGAATTTTAGGAGACCTACAGAATGCAGCAACACAAGCAAGACTGGATGTAGAAAATGAAGTTGGTACTGAAGAACCTCGTGATAAAGAGTCATTTTTGAAAATTGTCATGAGAGAGGCAAAGCATCAACTCTATCCTGGATGTACCAAATTTTCAAGATTCTCATTTGTGGTGAGGCTTTTGCATATGAAATCATTGTATAGGATCAGTAATTCTGCTTTTTCTGCACACATGAAGCTATTGGCTGAAGCTTTCCTAGAATTCAATACACTCCCAAAATCATATGATGAAGCAAAGGTTATTCTAAAGGAACTGGGTCTTGGGTATGAATCAATACATTTGTGCTACAATAATTGTGTGTTGTTCAGAAAGGAATATGAGAAGGAGGACAATTGCCCGGTTTGTGGTCTCTCGAGATGGAAAGATGCAGAAAGGAAGAAGATTCCACAAAAAGTGTTGCGGCATTTTCCATTGGCACCTAGGCTAAAGCGGATGTTTTCGACCAAAGAAGCATCAGAAGCGGCACAATGGCACAAGTTAAAGAGGCAACCCATTGAGAAGAATATGAGCCACCCAGCTGATGGCGAGGCATGGCAAGATTTTGATCGTGAATATCCAGATTTTGCAAAGGATGGAAGAAACCTTAGACTTGGCCTAGCTACTGATGGGTTCAATCCTTTTTCAGAAAAGAACACAAAATATAGCATGTGGCCTGTGCTTGTTGTGCCATACAACCTAACACCGTGGGAGTGCATGGAGGAATCAAACTTTATGATGGCTTTGCTGATTCCAGGTCTGAAATCACCCGGGAAGGACATCGATGTATTTTTACAGCCTCTTGTAGAGGATTTACTTGAGCTTTGGACTGGTGTTGATACTTATGATGCTATTACTAGCCAATCATTTAAACTTCGTGCAGCAGTTTTGTGGTGCATCCATGATTACCCAGCTTTGAGCACTCTCCCATTGCGCTAGAGCCCGCCGAGGTTACCTTCATCGGACTTCCAGTCCAGCCGCCGGCAGGGCGCGGATGCATCTGGACGGCGGCGGCGGCGGCCTCGCGTCCCAGTTTGCCGCGGACGCGGTGGGGGCAGGGCCTCCGGCGGGGTTGCGGGCTGCGAGGTCGGCCGGGGCGGTGACCGCGGAGGGGGATGCGAGCGGCGGCGGTCTCGCCGGATCTGGGCGCTGAGGAAGGCCGCGGACGCGGTGGGGGCAGGGCTTCCGGCGGGGTTGCGGATGCGGTGGGGTTGCGGGCTGGCGGGGTCTCGCCGGATCTGGGCGCAGAGGACCGGCGACTCGCCGGGCTGTAGGCACGGAGCTCAACGCGCCGCCGTGCCCACGCTGCTGGTCTCCGCTCGCGGTGTCGAAGCCTGAAGCTATGATGGACCGGACATCTGAATCGATAAGCCTGAGTGCAGCCTAAATCTGAATGAGCGTTCTCCATTTTTTTCTTTTGTTTTTACTTACTAATAGCGTTATGGGCTTGGTTCAAAAAAAACTAAATATGTAATGCCATTTCTCCAAAATACATCCGTAATAAGTTTGTACATGAAATGTCTTGGATCGGGGATGGTGAGAGTTCAGAACATTCTCATAGCAGTCAATCACTAGTGGGGCCTCACTATCTAATACTTGGATCAAATCTCATGCAAACCATGCTAATTGAGCCTAAATATGTTTTCAAAAATATATTACACCAAATTATCCTAAAGTGGACACACAATTGTGAATATTATTACTTGGATTAAATTTCTCATGCAAACGTGCTTGTCAACATGCTTGTGTGAAACATTGCTCGTGCAAACATGGTAGCATTAACATACTTGCGCAAAACATTGCTCGTGCAAACATGCTCGTGGCAACATGCTCGTGCTAATTAACATACTTCCGCAAAACATTGCTCGTGCAAACATGCTCGTGGCAAGATGCTCGTGCAAAACATGTTTGGACACTAATAGCGTATTTGGATTGCGTTACGGCCCCGTTCAGAGTCAATTGATTTGTCATGGCATGCTCACATGCTTAAGGTAAAGGATTGCATTACGGCCCCATTCAGAGTCAATGGATTCGTCATGGCGTGCTCACATGCTTAAGGCAAAGGAGGATGTCATAGTGATGGACCAGTTTGATGTATGATGTAAACTAAACAAGCTACTTTTGAGAAAAGAGAGCACATTCCTCACGTGTGGAGTGCGATATAGCAACGAAAATGAGAACACAATTTACCAAACACTATATATGTGGGCATCATATATTGCTACTTGTTTGGCCTAATTTACGAAAATGAGAGCACATTCCTCATATATTGCATGTGCATTGTACATGATACTCTTGTGTGGCCTAATTTTGGTACTTTTACAAATTTCGAGAATTCAGTGGAATATGACTACTAGCTACGGGACGAGAACACATTGTACTACCAATATAAAGTGATCATGATATATAACACATGAACTATGTGTGTGCATCATATATGCCACTTGTTTGGGCTGATTTTACTTAATAAAATAGGTGCAATACGACTAATAACAATGAAATGACAACACAATGAAGGGATCGTGATATGCATGATGACTTGTGTGAGTGCATCATATGTCACTTGTTTGGTCTAATTTACTAAGAGAATTGGTGGAATGCAACTAATAACAATTAAATGACAACACAAAATGTACTATCAACTTAAACGGATCGTGACATGATGATGAACTATGTGTGTGCATCATATATGCCACTTGTTTGGACCAATTTACTAATTATGACAAAATAATTAGCTCTTTTGAGGGGAGAGAACATAATAATTAGTGGAGTATGAGAAATAGCGATGGAATGGGATAGATTGTAAGGGAACAATTTTGCATCATGCACTGTTTATAGTACTTATGAAGCGCCTCTGGTAAATCAGGAACTCAAATGTGATACAATACTAGTCCCAGGAGGCTAGTAACACATTTATTACATCAGATAAGTTTCAGCGCAGTAGTCTTGGAAAAGCGTGGACAAGGAAGGCACGCTATAATAATAAGACACCAAAATACAACACAGGTCCAAAGGACCCAGAAACAAACGATATCGCCATCGAACATCTGACGAGTCCCAATGCCACAGGCTTAGTTGGGTGCAGACACGACCTTACTCGAACGCCACTTCGGGATCGAAGTCCGGATCTTCCTCTGTTTAATAAAGCAAGGGTGAGTACAAAGTACTCAGCAAATCCAACCTTACCCTACGGAAGGGGATAACAGTATGTATGCACATGGATAAATCAAGGATGAGGCTTAGTTATATTTGCATAAAGCTATCTTTTTACACATGCAAGGTTTCATTTCACAAATACTGTTGTAAAAGAACTCTTTTTCCACATATGATAGTATTTCTAAAAATGGGGGTTTGATCACAATTTTAAGTGTTGTTGAACCCTTGTTCCCACAACACAATGGCAGTCAACCATTTACTTCCAAAATCACACTCTCTCACATGCTTTCACTCATCCCAACCCATCTAGTTTTTGAAACCAAACCATAACCCGTCCGAGACCGCGGACACGGCTATCGAGATAGATTTACACTCTGCAGAGGTTGTACACTTTTCCCACAAGTAGGATACCATAACTTACACCGTCGTGCAAGCACAGATCCATCAAAGTCATTACCCTCCATAGCTAAGTAATGGCGCTCACCACGGGAACACTAAGGCCACATCTCATGATACCACGATAATTCACAAAGCTCTTTTCATATATTTCCATAATTTCACATACATCACTTAGTGTCCCGTTGCACACCTGCCTCCAGGTGATTGCCATACTAACTAGAGGGATTTAGACTAAGCCTTTCCCATGCAAGGCGAGTGGTTGTACGATAAATGAGTTAGGCAAGATGAATCATCAACTCAATCCTTAATCGAGATAAGGCGGATATCTTCACGCTTAACCCCGCAAGGTATAAGCCACAACACCAGGGCATCCCCAAAAGAGATCCCATCCGCCCCATCTCCATAGTAATCACATTTATAACTTGTTCATTAACCCTTTCACAATACCCACAATTTATTTTCACCACTCACACCTTTTACTTTTAAAATCATTATATTTGGGAAAATATAGCGATGAGTATCCAGGATGAGTAACAAGTCCTAAGCATGCTAAATAATAAAATTTCTGTCATAGCATATTATTTGTTCCTAGGTTCGAACAAGACAATTACCGGGTAATATCAATTCAAGGATGGCTATTCAACAGGTTTTAACTAAGCAGCGAAAATACTTCGTACATATATCGTACATGCAATATTTAAAACGGCTTCTACGGGTTGTGTTTAAAAATAGGATCAATATGCATCAAAGGGGATCGGTTGGACTTGCCTCCGTCGGCGTCCTCAGCAAACTCTTGCTGACAGTCCGGGTCCTCAGCGTCAAACTCGCGGTACTCGTCTCCAACGTTCTCGTTTTCCGGCTCGTTCACTCCGTCAGCTAAAATACGCGACGAACGACACAGACAACAAGCACAGATAAATAATCACATAAATTCAAATAAGCTCTAAAAATCATGAAATTAATATGGAAGGTAGATCATGATTTTAGATGAATTTAGGAAAAAGAATTATTGAAATCAGAGTTAGCATGTCGTATTTGTGAAATGGCCAGAATTTAATCATGCGAAAAAGGCTAACGGTGATTAAGAAATACATGCTTCACAAGATGAATTTTGGCTGGTAGTGCATGTTGCATGCATGCATGTACTATTTGGAGTTAATGCTTATGGCCCACACATGCATGGTTAGAGAGAAATTAGCAGGGGTCATTAGAGCTCTTCTGTATGTCATGGTTCTATTCGTAGAGTTCTTGGCAATGAATCGGTACAGACAAATACAAAAAAAAAATACAGAAAAATACTACAGAAAGACAGAGAAGAGCAAGGAGATGCTCATGAGCTGCTCACCTCGTCTTGCGACGACACTCGAGCTCAGTTTGTGCGTATGGCTGTATACGGTATACGCGAAGTGAGAGTAAGTGAGCGAGTGAGTGAACGTGTTTCTCGGGTGGTGAGAGTGAGCACCCGAGGCTGGCTTTTTATAGCCAGAGGAGTGAGGTTATGTCTCTGGTGCTCAGCTTCGTGCCATTCGAATTGCTACTGTAGTGCATGGCTACACAGGACGGTGGGCGGTGCCTAATTTTCATCCAAAGGACGATGTCCCATTTGCATGCACGTTGCATGCAAATGGACGGTGCCTAATCACCGTGTCCTTGCATGCAGGTGCATGCAAATGGTCGGTGGCATGTCCTGCATGCATGCATGAGATATATATTCGTGTAGGTGCACTGCTATGTTTTCTCGCATGTAAGCTTGCTGGTACTTGCTATTATTTGTGCGCAAAAAAAAATATAAATGGTGCCTAGTTGTACGTTGCGACTTGCTATCTTTTTGTACAGCAAAAGAGGCGCGGGAAAAGGCAAGAGGTGGGGCCCGCATGCCGCGGTGCGCGCGCGAGCGAGTGCGCTCGGCGAGGGGGCCGGGCGTGAGTGCGCTGCGGCGCTGATGGTGGTGGGGTCGGCGCACGCGCCGTTGCCGGGTATCGGGCAGAGCGAGCGAGCAAGAGGGATAAGTAGCGGACATATGATGCTCATGCCATGCGGTGCAGGTTATATTTAAAGATGGATAATTAGAATGGATGGAAAAAGAATTAGATGGAGATACTATAGAGCTCAAATGATTTATAGTTTTTGAAATATATTTTGAAAATAGTTTTTTAATGCGAGTGATTTTTGAATGTGAATTTTTGGGATGTTACAAACCTACCCCACTTAAAAGGAATCTCGTCCTCGAGATTCGGCTGGGTCCTAAATAGATGGGGAAACTCTTTTCTCAGGGCATCTTCTCTTTCCCATGTTGCTTCTGCTTCAGTGTGTCTACTCCACTGAACACGACAAATTCGGATTGTTGTCGTTCGAGTTTGCTTGGTGACTGTATCTAGGATTTTTATTAGCACTTCTTGATATCTTAGGTCATCTTGTAAATCAACTGTATCTGGCGATATTTGTTCCTCTGGTACTCTGAGACATTTCTTCAATTGGGAGACATGAAACACATTGTGTATATCTGACATTTCTTCAGGTAGCCGAATACGATAGGCTACAGCACCAATCCTCTGTATTACTTGATATGGTCCAATATACGGAGGTGCTAGCTTGCCTCTAACTTGGAACCTTCGAGTTCCTCGAATAGGAGAGACTTTGACATACACAAAATCTCCAACTGCAAAACTTAACTCTCTCATTCTTTTATCAGAATAGCTCTTTTGACGTGATTGTGCCTCTTTCAATTTTTCTCTGATTTCAGCTACACGATCTTCTGCTTCTTTTATAAGGGTTGGTCCAAGCAAGGTTCGTTCTCCAACTTCTGACCACATCAATGGGGTTCTACATTTTCTTCCATATAGAGCCTCAAAAGGTGACATGCCCAAACTAGCTTGGTAACTGTGTTATTATAGGAGAACTCTGCATAAGTTTGGCTTTTCTCCCAATCTTTACCATATGTGAGCACACATGCTCTTAGCATATCTTCCATAATCTGATTTATTCTTTCAGTCTGACCATCTGTTTGAGGATGATAAGCTGAGCTAAAATCTAGCTTGGTTCCCATAGCTTCATGCAAACTTTTCCAGAACTTAGAGGTAAATTGGGTACCTCGGTCAGATACAATCCTACTTGGCACACCATGCAATTTGACTATGTTATCCACATATAACTGGGCTAACTTGTCTCCACTATATTTGGTGCGCACAGGTATGAAGTGAGCAACCTTGGTAAGGCGGTCCACTATTACCCATATTGAATCATTTCCTTTCAGAGTTTTGGGTAATCCATTCACAAAATCCATGCCTATCTCATCCCATTTCCAAACAGGAATAGGCAATGGCTGGAGCAAGCCTGCTGGTTTCTGATGCTCTGCTTTAACCCTTTGGCAAACATCACACTGTGCAACAAATCGTGCCACATCAGCTTTCATGCCATTCCACCAATACCTTTCTTTTAGGTCCATGTACATCTTGGTGGCACTAGGGTGGATAGAATAAGCTGAGTTATGGGCTTCATCAAGGATTAATTCTTGAAACTTTCCCTCCTTGGGCACACAAATCCTGTTTTTATACCACAATACTCCTTTGTTATCCACTCTAAAGTATGGAGCTTTATTTTCTCCAGTTTTCTCACGAATCTTCATCAGATCCTTATCCTTATGTTGTGTCTGTTCGATTTCTTCCACAAGAGTTGGCTGCACCATCAAACTGCCACTTTGAGGTTGGCGTACTATATGCATATTCAACTGTGCTATCTCTTCTTGTAGGTGAGTGTTCTTAGGCACCAACTGCTGACCATATGACCTTCTGCTTAGGGCATCTGCTACCATGTTGGCCTTTCCTGGGTGGTAATTAATCTCAAGGTTATAGTCCTTGATTAATTCTAACCATCTTCTTTGCCTTAGGTTCAAGTCTGACTGTGTGAAGATGTACTTCAAACTCTTGTGATCAGTGTAGATTTCACACTTGTTTCCAATGAGGTAGTGTCTCCAAATCTTGAGAGCATGTACTATCGCTGCTAACTCCAAATCATGGGTAGGGTAATTTTGCTCATGAGGTCTAAGCTGACGGGATGCATAAGCAACCACTTTTCCTCCTTGCATGAGAACACATCCTAAACCTTGTCTTGAGGCATCACAGTATATGATGAAATCTTGGTGAATGTCTGGCAAAGTTAACACTGGTGCTGTTGTCAGTCTCTTCTTCAACTCTTGGAAACTCTTCTCACATGATTTTGTCCAAGTGAATTTCTTGTCCTTCCTAAGAAGCTCTGTCATGGATCTGGCTATCTTGGAAAATCCTTCTATAAACCTTCGATAATATCCAGCTAATCCAAGAAAACTTCTAACCTCACTCACATTGGTGGGTTGCTGCCAATGGGAGACAACTTCTACTTTCTCAGGGTCAACTGCAACTCCTTCAGCTGTCAAAATGTGGCCTAGAAATGCAACCTTCTCAAGCCAAAATTCACACTTGCTGAATTTAGCATACAACTTGTATCCTCTTAGCTTTTCCAACACTACTCTCAAGTGTTGCCCATGTTCTTCAGCACTCTTAGAGTAGATAAGTATGTCATCAATGAAGACTACAACAAACTTATCTAACTCTTCCATGAATACCTTATTCATGAGGTTCATGAAATAGGCAGGGGCATTGGTTAATCCAAAGGACATCACTGTAAACTCATATTGTCCATATCTGGTTACAAATGCTGTCTTGGCAACATCACTATTCTTGATCTTGAGCTAGTGATAACCTGATCTCAAATCAATCTTAGAGAAATACTTGGCTCCTTTAAGCTGATCAAAAAGGTCATCTATCCTTGGCAGGGGATACTTATTCTTGATGGTGACTTCATTTAGGGATCTATAATCTACACACATCCTCATACTTCCATCTTTCTTCTTCACAAATAAGACTGGGGCTCCCCATAGTGAAGAACTAGGTCTAATATAACCTTTCTGCTGCAATTCTCTTAGCTGCTCTTTCAGTTCAGCTAACTCTGCCGGAGCCATTCTGTAAGGTCTCTTGGCTATGGGGGCAGTCCCAGGGATAAGATCAATGATGAACTCTATATCCCTATCTGGTGGCATTCCAGGTAGTTCCTCAGGGAATACATCAGGGTATTCTTGCACTATTGGTACTTCCTCTATGGTCCTTGCATCCAAGTTGAAGACCATTGGATTAACTTTAGACCCTCGGGTTTGGCATTTCACTTTAATCCCTTCATGGTTAACTAATGATACTTCCTTGGTTGCACAACTAATAATTCCATTGTGTCTGGTTAACCAATCCATTCCAAGGATAACATCTATTCCTTTGGACTTGAGCACTACTAAGTCTCCTAAGAAAACTACCCCACTTAGAATGATCCTTACATTTGAACAACCTAGATGACATTTGATGTCAGACCCAGGTGTTCGGGTTATTAGGGGTAACTTTAGTAGTACTGTGGGTATTTGATGCTTCTCAACAAAACTTGATGATATGAATGAATGTGATGCTCCAGAATCAAATAATACTGTTGCAAGTACTGAATCGACTAAGAACTCACCAAGTACCACTCCTGAAGCAGACTGAGCATCTTGAGCATGAATATGGTTGACACGGGCTCTACCATAGGATTGTTGAGGTTGCTTCATCATCTGGCTATTATTGTTGGTGTTGCTATTGTTGCGAGGGAAACCACGGTTGAGTCCAGACACTGCAGGTCTTGGTCCATTAACGGTGTGGGACTGAGTGGACACTGCTGGTGGGTTGTTCTTGTAGGGACAGTTGGCGATGTAGCGTCCAGTCTCATGGCAATTAAAGCAAGTCCTAACATTGTTTGTGACTTGACCAGTGCTGTTCTGTTGAGTCTTGCCATAAGCTTGATTCTGATAGGTTGTCTTAGGCTGATATGGTAACTGCATTTGGTTATTGGAGACACTAGGAGGAGAGCGAAACTGCATTGGGGCTTGAGTCCGCTGGCTTGGTTGGCTAAAGGTTTTCAGCCTCTGGGATCTAGCACCATCCTGAACCTTGCGCTCCAGAAACTTGCGCTTGTTTTCTTTCCTTTCTTCAGTCTTGGCCACATCAGTCAGAATGGTCCTGTTCATCAAAGTGTTGAAGTCTGGATAGATCTGTGGGGTCATGAGGGTTCTGAGCTCACAGGTCAATCCTTCTATGAACTTTATCTGTTTCTTGGCATCAGTGTTGACCAATTCTGGGGCATAGCGAGACAACTCAGTGAATTGAAAGATGTATTCACTCAGAGTTTTATTTCATTGCTTCAAGTTGCAAAATTCATCAGCCTTCAGCTTCATGATCCCATCGGGAATGTGGTACCGGCGGAATTCATCCACAAATTCTTCCCATGTGATCGTGTTGGCATTGTCCACAGCTCCACTATAGGCTTCCCACCAAGAAAGGGCAATTCCTGTCAGCTGATGAGATGCTAGCAGAACTCTATCTCTTCCATCGCAGTGGATTGTGTCCAACTTCCTTTCAATCACCTTAAGCCAATCATCTGCTTCCATGGGGTTGTCAGATCCAGTAAAGGTGGGTGGCTTAAGCCTCATGAACTCAGTCATCTTGTCTTGGACTCCGACTCCATGGTTGTTCCTAGGGCGGTTCATGCCTTGAGCCAAGGTCTCCAGAAGACGAGTCTGAGTTGCCATGACTTGTGCTAAGTCAATTACTGGAGGAGGGGGCAAGTCAACTCCTTCATTATGGTTCCTAGTCTGACTCACTTCATCTTCATGAATACCATCAACATTTGCATTGGCTTGACTTCCATTTGGATTTTGGCTTTGCCTACTAGCTGCACGACCACTTGGTTGAGAGCGGGTAGCTGGTTTGGGAGGCATCTGTTGGTTAAGATGAGAAAGCATTAGATGAGGGTTAGATCTATTGAGTGATGTTGTTTTTTTTGTTACGGCGTTATATTTTAAAAAGGTGCAAGTTTTAACACTTGCTATCCCGTAGGGGAACAACATAGAGCACTCAATTATTTAGCACAACCAACAAGCACAAATATATATTTTGAATAAGAGGGTGGTTTACAACATAGTAATGGAGGAAATAAGCGTACTACAATACGGTTCATCTACTTTGGGGGGGGGGGTTGAACAAAAGTGAAGTAAACTTCACTTCCCCAAGACATAAGGAGGAACTAGGTGCTACTATTCTTCAACTTCTTCGGACAGAACGGTTTCATTCCCTTGGTGTTGAGGTGGATCATGCTTCTGACATCTGTGGTTCTTCCTTTAGACTAAGAGGTGGGTCACCGTCTTCTTTTGGTGGTGGCTGGGTGAGGAGGGGAAATCCTTCTTCCTTAGTGGACTCCAACTCTAAAGCTTCATGAGAGGCTTCTGTGGGTGGGGGAGCTGATGGCCCTTCTATGTCCATCTTTCTTTTGGTTTCTAGGGACATGATTGGGATACCTTTTTGGACTATGGGCTCTTGGTCTTCCTCTGCTAACATTCTTCTTTTGATCCTGGTGATAAGGTAGGCATCCTTCAACTCCTGAGCATGGCGGTCTTCAGCTGCCTTTAAGACTTCGGCAATGGTGGTTTCACGACTCTCGGCTGCAGCTGCTTGGGCCTGTGCTTCTGCAAGCTGCACATGGAGCTTTCTAACTATGATCTCGGCTTCCTGCGCACGATGGATGCACTTTCTTAACTCCGAGGCTTGCTCATCATATTGCTTATCTAGAGCAAGAAGGTACGTGGTCATGAATACCACAGTTGGGTCATCTTCAAGTGAGTAACGTCCTTGCAAGAGCTCCATGCGGGTCCTCCAAACTGGTCGGTCTTTTTCGTCGGGTGGAAAGAACCTCATAGGTGTACGGGTGATGGGCTTCTCGTAGATCTGGCATAGGTACCTCAAGGCTTTGCGGGCGACGGCTTGATATGTATCTGCAAACCGAAATCCGGTCGCAGTCATACTCCAAGCTTCAGCTATGTTAGGGAAGTCCTCACTTTTTCCAATATAAACGGTAACTTCACACCGCTCGGTCTCATGCTTTTCATATTCTCTGCCTTCATATTCCGGGCGATCCTTGATTCCAAGTTTCTGCATGGTAGCATACAAGAGCTTGGGAAAGCCTTCTACACTTAGACAATAACTGCTGGTCCAAACTCCTTCTGCCATCTGAGAGATATAGATGAGAGTAAATATTTTTTTTTCAAATAGAGGGAAGAGGGTAAGAACTTTTGTAAAATATGTTTCTTTAGTAAAATACTGGTCCAGAAAAGCCTAAGGTCGCGTCCTACAGCCAACTACGGCTCCGATACCACCTGAAGCGCCCCTAGTAAACCAGGAACTCAAATGTGATACAATACTAGTCCCAGGAGGCTAGTAACACATTTATTACATCAGATAAGTTTCAGCACAGTAGTCTTGGAAAGCGTGGACAAGGAAGGCACGCTATAATAATAAGACACCAAAATACAACACAGGTCCAAAGGACCCAGAAACAAACGATATCGCCATCGAACATCTGACGAGTCCCAATGCCACAGGCTTAGTTGGGTGCAGACACGACCTTACTCGAACGCCACTTCGGGATCGAAGTCCGGATCTTCCTCTGTTTAATAAAGCAAGGGTGAGTACAAAGTACTCAGCAAATCCAACCTTACCCTACGGAAGGGGATAACAGTATATATGCACATGGATAAATCAAGGATGAGGCTTAGTTATATTTGCATAAAGCTATCTTTTTACACATGCAAGGTTTCATTTCACAAATACTGTTGTAAAAGAACTCTTTTTCCACATATGATAGTATTTCTAAAAATGGGGGTTTGATCACAATTTTAAGTGTTGTTGAACCCTTGTTCCCACAACACAATGGCAGTCAACCATTTACTTCCAAAATCACACTCTCTCACATGCTTTCACTCATCCCAACCCATCTAGTTTTTGAAACCAAACCATAACCCGTCCGAGACCGCGGACACGGCTATCGAGATAGATTTACACTCTGCAGAGGTTGTACACTTTTCCCACAAGTAGGATACCATAACTTACACCGTCGTGCAAGCACAGATCCATCAAAGTCATTACCCTCCATAGCTAAGTAATGGCGCTCACCACGGGAACACTAAGGCCACATCTCATGATACCACGATAATTCACAAAGCTCTTTTCATATATTTCCATAATTTCACATACATCACTTAGTGTCCCGTTGCACACCTGCCTCCAGGTGATTGCCATACTAACTAGAGGGATTTAGACTAAGCCTTTCCCATGCAAGGCGAGTGGTTGTACGATAAATGAGTTAGGCAAGATGAATCATCAACTCAATCCTTAATCGAGATAAGGCGGATATCTTCACGCTTAACCCCGCAAGGTATAAGCCACAACACCAGGGCATCCCCAAAAGAGATCCCATCCGCCCCATCTCCATAGTAATCACATTTATAACTTGTTCATTAACCCTTTCACAATACCCACAATTTATTTTCACCACTCACACCTTTTACTTTTAAAATCATTATATTTGGGAAAATATAGCGATGAGTATCCAGGATGAGTAACAAGTCCTAAGCATGCTAAATAATAAAATTTCTGTCATAGCATATTATTTGTTCCTAGGTTCGAACAAGACAATTACCGGGTAATATCAATTCAAGGATGGCTATTCAACAGGTTTTAACTAAGCAGCGAAAATACTTCGTACATATATCGTACATGCAATATTTAAAACGGCTTCTACGGGTTGTGTTTAAAAATAGGATCAATATGCATCAAAGGGGATCGGTTGGACTTGCCTCCGTCGGCGTCCTCAGCAAACTCTTGCTGACAGTCCGGGTCCTCAGCGTCAAACTCGCGGTACTCGTCTCCAACGTTCTCGTTTTCCGGCTCGTTCACTCCGTCAGCTAAAATACGCGACGAACGACACAGACAACAAGCACAGATAAATAATCACATAAATTCAAATAAGCTCTAAAAATCATGAAATTAATATGGAAGGTAGATCATGATTTTAGATGAATTTAGGAAAAAGAATTATTGAAATCAGAGTTAGCATGTCGTATTTGTGAAATGGCCAGAATTTAATCATGCGAAAAAGGCTAACGGTGATTAAGAAATACATGCTTCACGAGATGAATTTTGGCTGGTAGTGCATGTTGCATGCATGCATGTACTATTTGGAGTTAATGCTTATGGCCCACACATGCATGGTTAGAGAGAAATTAGCAGGGGTCATTAGAGTTCTTCTGTATGTCATGGTTCTATTCGTAGAGTTCTTGGCAATGAATCGGTACAGACAAATACAAAAAAAAATACAGAAAAATACTACAGAAAGACAGAGAAGAGCAAGGAGATGCTCATGAGCTGCTCACCTCGTCTTGCGACGACAGTCGAGCTCAGCTTGTGCGTATGGCTGTATACGGTATACGCGAAGTGAGAGTAAGTGAGCGAGTGAGTGAACGTGTTTCTCGGATGGTGAGAGTGAGCACCCGAGGCTGGCTTTTTATAGCCAGAGGAGTGAGGTTATGTCTCCGGTGCTCAGCTTCGTGCCATTAGAATTGCTACTGTAGTGCATGGCTACACAGGACGGTGGGCGGTGCCTAATTTTCATCCAAAGGACGATGTCCCATTTGCATGCACGTTGCATGCAAATGGACGGTGCCTAATCACCGTGTCCTTGCATGCAGGTGCATGCAAATGCTCGGTGGCATGTCCTGCATGCATGCATGAGATATATATTCGTGTAGGTGCACTGCTATGTTTTCTCGCATGTAAGCTTGCTGGTACTTGCTATTATTTGTGCGCAAAAAAAAAATATAAATGGTGCCTAGTTGTACGTTGCGACTTGCTATCTTTTTGTACAGCAAAAGAGGCGCGGGAAAAGGCAAGAGGTGGGGCCCGCATGCCGCGGTGCGCGCGCGAGCGAGTGCGCTCGGCGAGGGGGCCGGGCGTGAGTGCGCTGCGGCGCTGATGGTGGTGGGGTCGGCGCACGCGCCGTTGCCGGGTATCGGGCAGAGCGAGCGAGCAAGAGGGATAAGTAGCGGACATATGATGCTCATGCCATGCGGTGCAAGTTATATTTAAAGATGGATAATTAGAATGGATGGAAAAAGAATTAGATGGAGATACTATAGAGCTCAAATGATTTATAGTTTTTGAAATATATTTTGAAAATAATTTTTTAATGCGAGTGATTTTTGAATGTGAATTTTTGGGATGTTACAACTTAATAGCTAGAAGCACTAGTTTTGCAATTATCAACACCTATAGTTTTATTAATTATTATTTTACATAGTAGACAATCTTAAATATATCTCTATTTTATATAAAAAAATACTCTAGAAGGTTCCAAAACGAAGAGGGAATGTGGATTTCACAAAATCCCGCGCACCCAAGCGGCTCGGTGGGCTTTCCAGCGTGACGCGCGCGAGTCCCAAATTTTTTTAGCTCAAAATGACCTTACTATCCTAAGGTGTATACACTACCACTGGTACTTATCTGGGTACTTTGGTCATTTTGGGACAGCAATTCCCATCCCCGCCCGCCACAGGCTCACCCACAAGCCAAAACCTAGCCGCCGCCACCCACAGGCTCAAAATAACCTATCCATCCAGCCGCCGCCACCCATCCTCCAGCCGCCACCTCCTCCGGAAAGTCTGCTTGAACGCCGTCATCTACTTGAAGGTCTGCTCCACCGCCACCAACGCTGCTGGAAGGACCCCTACACTGCCACGCCCATCGTCGCCCCCAAACCTTGTTGTGATGGCGTCCAAGGGTGTGCCAAAGAAACCCAAAGGAGGTCAGATGGGAGGTACAGACCTAACCTTGTTATGGTTGGATTTATTCTGCAATTTTACATATGTTGAATGGTAGATGCTTTCCTAGATAAATGCCACAAATGATACCTTTTTGTCAGCATGTATCATAGACATTCCAGTTCTTGTTTTTTAAAAGAAATATTGGTCATGAAGTTTCTTCTTATATGCTGGTCATGTTTTTTCATCTTAGCAGCAGCGATAAATCCATATCAAATTTTGCGCCTGAGAGAATGCATGAGGAACAAGTCAAGGCTGAAGGAACTTGGACTTCGTTGTGATGAGTATGACAAGATTTTGGCAGAAGAAGGTTCTGCTCATTGTGAGAAGAATCAAAGTGAAGATGTTCATTCTCACCACACTGAAAGTGGAGACTCCGAGTCTGAGTATGATCCTTTACAGGATGCTAATGGTGAGGGAGATTTGATAGAGGATGACAATGCTAAGGTGCTAATTCCCTCCATCTTGTCAAGTCTTAACTTGTTGTTTTTCTTCCTAATTCAATATAAATCTCTAATACTTTGATTTCTAGCAGTACTCTAAGGAGAAGACTCACAAGAAATCTGACAACCAAAATACAAGCATTCCCACTACTGGATTCAAGTTTCAGTCTCGCAAGAGAGTTTTTGCAGACCAAAGAACTCCTAGAGAGACAAGGTCAAAGAAAAACATGGTCCAGCGAGATGCAAGTGTGACACCAAGTGACATTTGTGTGCCACCTCCATCTCGAGTTAATGAGAGCCATGCTAGAGAACTTGTTGGCAACTTAGATCACCATGCACAGGCTGCTATTCAAGGCCAGTTCTACTACCACATTAATTAATTTCATTCCATTATTCAGTTAGCTATGAAAAATGTTCAACATGCTTTAGTTGAATTAAAGTCTTGCCTTCTCTGCTGGAGAAGCGATATGCACCTACTTCATAACATGTGAACTCACCCTTTAATTACTGCCATTAATTTTAGGTGATAACTCTGCTATACTTGACAACACTCACATGACCACTGGGTTTGATGCAATTGACCAGGATAATCAGCACAGCCATATGGACAATGGAGGTGACAGATTCTTACTGTTTTTCTATAAGTTCTGTTTGTATGATGAATGCTTTCTTACTTGCTGTCCTTTTTTAGATAGCTTCACCCAACATGATGAGAACACCCTTGTGGCTGATGCAGTTGATGGCAGTACCCAACATGGTGACCAGAACCATATTACCAACAAAGGTGACAGTTTGGTCATCTGTTTTCCATATTTCATATTGTTTCAGTTGATCAATATTTGTATGCAAAGCTTTAAATCCATGATCATCTTGGATCAGTGCTCTTCAGCTCAGTAATTTCAATTTCATTTTCAATGTACATTTACAACTAGGGATGGAGAGAAGGGAACGGGGAAATAATGGGACTTGGTCTCCAAAAATTAACCGAGCACGCCGTGGCAAGCTGCAAGTTGTCATACCTGAAGGGAATATAAGGCCATTGGTTCCTCTTGTTGCTGCAAAGTATGCAAGTGAATGCAACATCATAGTTAGGAACCATGTGCCTATACTCCCGCATTGGAAGCTATACAAGAATGACCCTAAGTCAAATTCAAAAGAGAAAGATCCAAAAGAGAAAGAACCAAGAGACAAAGAACATGGATCTGCGTACGTTGATCTATTCTTAGGAAAACTAAAGGTACATACATTCTACAGCCCTTTCCACATCAGTCTCTATAAGAACCACTGTCTATTGTTTTATGCCATAAATTAATGAGTCGATATTTTTTCTAACATGTTCTTCCATTTAATTAGGCCAAATTTGACATAAACACAGAGGATGAGGCAGTTAAAAAGGCTTGTATTGAGATGATGAAGTCTGCAGTTCGCCAACAAAGATACAGGCTGAAGCAAGAATATTTTGATCCTTTTCCACTACATTTAGTACCAAAAACTTCTCCTGTCAAATCCATGAGTAATGAACAGTGGCTTCAACTTGTATAATCATGGAAGAGTCCTAAAAAATGGTATGTTTGCTCTGAAAGCATAATGATGCCTGGTATATGCTAATCTATCATCATCCTTACATGTATGCTTGTCTTTGATGTAGGAGATGTGTCAAAAGAACAAAGACAACTGAGCGAACGTAAAGTACCATCACACAACTGGATCTCATGCCTACATGGTTCATGTTGAAAATTTGGTAAGTGGGTCATGTTAAACACCATATAAATAAATGTCTGCAACTGTTACTTAAGCATGCTGGGAAGATCTAATTGTAGTGTCACCTAATTATTGTATTGTCACATGTTGATTTACAAACAAGTAAATCATAAGCCACGCTGTCCAAATTGTATTTTCACACGTACAGTTCCATGAACATAATGTTGTTTACTATTTCAATTGCCATCCATATACAGTGTCATTGCCCGTGTTATGGGCTACATCTATCTGTTAATGCTTCATGTTTTGTAGGTGAATTTTTTCTTCCAGTTTTTAAGTTGAATAGTAGCTGTCCAAATTTTTTGCCCGTGTTATGGCTGCACCTATGTGTTAATGCTTCTAGGATTTTAGTTCAACTTGTTCTTCCAGTTTTTTAGTTGAACAGTAGCTGTCCAAATTTTTGAAACATCGTAATTCAAGTGGGACCTAATGGAATGTTGGTTCTCAGGACAATTTTGAAGAACCTGATGCATTTGATTTGTTCAAGGAGTTTCACTACAGCAAGAAAACAAATGCTACACCCCAGTTGTACAGGAAGCTATTGTAAGATAATTTTCAGACTTTGATCTTTGTAATGCTTTTCTTAATTCACTCATATCAACCATGTTTGTTACTTGCTTGCTAGACTCGGATGGAAAATGAGCTATCTACAACAACAGAAGGTGAAGAACTTAAGTCTGCAGCTCAAGTTGTTTCTGATGTGCTTGCTGAGAGCACCAAGAAGAATAAGTTCTTGCAGAATGTGGGGTTCCAGAACGCCTCGCGTAGATCCAGTGCGCGGAGCACCGAGACAGAACTGGAAGCGGAGAGAAGGACCAATGCTGAGCTTCGTGCGCAGGTGGCTGATTTGTCAAATAAAGTGCAAGAATCTGAGCAGGCAAGGATTATGGATCGAGAGGAGATGAAGAGGAGTCAATCTGCGATGGAAGCAAAACTTAATCTTTTGCTCCGTCGAAATTGACCAAACTAAGACATGAATGGTGCATATCTTTTGCCACTTACTAAATGCATTTTGCTGCTGCTAACTTGTCAAGTCAATTTTGACCAAGTTAAGTCATATATGGCGGTATATGTTTTGGTGCTGCTGCTTCCAGTTTGCTGTTCTGGCTGGACGCACCAAGCTGCTGGTTTTTTTCCATTTGTTGAAGTTTGTGTTGATGGCTTGTGCCATGGTAAAGTGTAAGATTGTATGAACTTTTGTATGGTAACAATTGTTGGGTGAAGAATTGTGTAATGTGATATTGGATGAAAATTTATGTGATATGTTGTTGGATGGAAATATGATGTTTTTATTTAATGTGTTGGTACAGTAATTACTAGTGCTCTGTGTATATGGCTGAATGTTTCAAAATAAGCTATGTATATGGGCTATATGTGCTGTACTAATGGGCTGAAAAATGGGCTTAAAAGTAGTGATGAATATGGGCTGCAATATGCTGAAATAGGCCTGCGAAAATGGATAAAATTTTGCTTTTAAAATGGCTCAAATTGGGCCAAATTTGGCCCATCTAGTATTCTGGCCTGTTAACCAATAGGATGAGGTAGTGTCCACGTCATCATCCATGTCAGCAGCCTCGTAGGCATCTATGATGATGTGGCAATTCAACGGTGACGGTTTTTTTCCGTCACAGGAAATGGGCTTGGGCTGGACTAAGTAGGCCTCGGGCTCTACCGTGACGGTTAAAAACCGTCACCGATTAAGGGAATCGGTGATGTTTTTTGATAAACCGTCACGAGAGTTAATAGGTGACGCTCAATCCGTGATGTTATCTGAAACCGTCGCAGATCTTGGATAGCGACGGTTTTTTGGTGATCGGTGACGGAATTTTTCCATCACAGATTAACAGATTTTTTGTAGTGTTTCTTTTTTTCCATTTTGTGCTCCTCAGTTCCTCCTCTGACGACCGCTAGGTCAAATCGATCCCCAATTCTCACATGTTTGATTTTGTTGATGCCAGGGTTGTAGATAATTTCATAAGCTTTCCAAGAAGTCTGATATCATCTTATTTGGATGTTTAATACTCCAGATATGACTAAAACAAGTAGCTACTGCTTGCAGTCCGAAATACTTGTTATGCATGCATGTCTTTTTTGTGTGGTAAGCTTGATGTTTGGTTTAGAAACCTAGTCTAATTAAGATAAGATGTTAGCTGCAGGTAATAGGCCTCTTACTGAAGATAAAAAGCTATACCTTAGGTTGCTAGAACATGGTGAGTGTTGTTTAAGTTAATAGAGAAAAAATATGCACGTACTTAGTAAACTAAGAGTAAGTTGTTTTGTACCACACCATGATGTTAGGCATACAAGAATATTTTGCGTAGCTTATTAATGGTCAATATTGTTAGACGATAGGATATTTGTAGTTATAATAGAGTTAGTTGGAGCCCCTTGGTGTGTGAGTCAAGGCTGAGCTCTTGGTTGTTGAGATACATATTTAGTTGAGATTGTAATCTTGTAATCTTGTTGTACAAGCCTTGAGCTGTATATAAATGAAGTGACACCGAGAGCCATTGGCATCTCATTCCACAAATCTCCACATGGTATCAAGAGCCTCCATCCTAACGGATTTCCATGGCATTCGCTTCCTCATCCTCCGCTGCGCCTGTTGCCACCTCGCTCGGGATCTTCCTCCTTCCACCGAGCGAGAAACTAACCCGCAGCAATCACGTGCTGTGGAAGGCTCAAGTCACATTTGCGCTACGGGGAGCACGCCTCGCTGAGTTCATCAAACCAACGGTGTCACCACCAGAGGAGTTCCTTTCTCCGAAGGACGGCAAGAAGCCTGATGGCAAAGAAGAGCCACCACCGGTGGAAAATCCGGAGTATGCAACCTGGATAGCGAAGGACCAGATGGTTCTTAGCTACCTTCTAGGACGGGAGATCCTTTCCTAGGTGTCGACGAAGGTGACAGCGGCCACCGCATGGGCCACCATAGAGGAGATGTTTGCATCTCAAAGTCGTGCATGCCTCATTGCTACGAGGATGGCGCTTGCAACTGAATCAAAAGGTACTTCGACCATGAGTGAGTACTTTACAAAGATGAAGGGGCTGGCTGACGATATGGCGTCAGCTGGCAAGTGACTTGAAGACGACGAGCTCATCGCGCACATCCTGATCGGTCTCGAGTTCGACCTAGTGGTCTCTGCGATCACAGCCAAGGTCGAACCCATCTCGGTGGGTGAACTGTACACCCAACTGATCAGCTTCGAGCAGCGCTACGAGATCAAGCATGGCGAAAACCATCAGTCGTCCGCCAACAGCGTCGCCAAGGGTGGCCGAGGTGGCAACAACAATGGTTCTCGTGGTGGTGGGCGCAATGGTGGTGGCCGTGGGAGTACTGGTGGGCATCGGCTGTTGGGTGTCTTTCTCAAAAATGTCTGATATCCGACACCCGACAAAGGAGCCCTTTGCCGACTAGGGCTCTGCCAAAACCCCTTTGCCAAGTATTGCACTCGGCAAAGGATCGGCCTGTAGTAGTGAAGAGTGAATTCTTCGACACCGTGAAAATAGTCAACGGCTCGGCCGTGCTACGTGTCACGTCCCAATTGTGGAACCCCTTGTACCGTCTCGAATCTCACCTGTATGTGTATCTAACGCTACCACTGCACCTCAACAGAGGGAGAGGACGAGGGCAACTAATGGCATGCCAAGGGCAAGGGCGTGAGGCGCAGGAGCCGCCGCCGTAGCGAGAGGCAGAGTAGCCCTCGAGGAGGGATGATTCACACTCACTATACCGACCAGAAACTCGTGCCTTTCTCCTATACCGTGTTGCTGGGCCTGGGTCACAGACTACTCTTTATGCATTTTATGGTATCCATCGCGAGGAAAATACATTTGTAGTGTCTGCTGTCCAGTGACGCATATCTTGCATTCAGGAAAAAAATATTACATCCCAGCATGATTATAATAGTTGCTAATCTCCATCTTAAGTTATACATACATGTTTTCACCACGTAGTAAATGTTTACAGGAATCAGAAACTCATGTACCATAAAACTTAACGGTCCATTTCAGGTTTCACAAGCTAATGCTCTGCTCACCTTATTATCATACTGCCAGCACCAGACCACAAATGCAAAGACATGTAAATATTTCTTCACTCGTCTTCCTCAGAGATTTCAGTAAGCTCCGATGAGAAATGGTAAGAATCTGCAGCAGGCATATAATGATCATTATCACAGAAGAATGGCCTAGAAGGCATTTGCAGGCCATCAGTGCCACACTCGAGCATCTCTATGACCTCACTCATGGTCGGACGATCTTGCGGCTTCATTTGAATGCACCGCAGCCCAACGATGCATAGTTTCCTCTCTAACTCATGCATGTCAGATGCAACAGATATCTCACTGACTTCTTGTGCGGCTAGACGATCATAGACCCAGGCCGGGTAGTATGCTTGACTTGAGTTGGCTACATTTTGGTCTGCGTTCCTTCGCCCTCCCGCCATCTCTAGCAATAGCATACCAAAGCTATAAACATCAGATTTGCTTGATATGGCGCCAAAGCTACGAGATACCATTTCAGGAGCTATGTACCCAATAGTTCCACGCATGGCACTTGCTGGCACAAAGCTCTTGTCTCTCGGGTACAACTTGGCGAGGCCAAAGTCTGCAACTTTTGGGACAAAATTGCTATCCAGAAGGATGTTGTGTGGCTTGATGTCAAAGTGAAGGATCTGCATATCACAACCCAGATGCAGGTAGTTGATTCCTCTTGCAATTCCCAAAGCAATCTCATTGAGCTTATCCCAAGAGAAACTTCTCTCGGCTGAGAAAATGTACTTGTCAAGAGAACCATGGGGCATGTACTCATACACCAATGCCCTCCTCATTTCCTCTGCACAGAAGCCCACAAGACGAACCACATTGATGTGGTGGATCCTACCGATGGTGGAGACCTCACTGATGAACTCGTCCCCGTTGCAGTTGGAGTTGCCCAACATCTTGATGGCTACGTGCACATTGCCTGGGAGTAGCACACCTTTGTACACGGAGCCATATCCTCCCTGACCCAGCTTGTCTCTAAAATGGCTAGTGATGGCAGTGATGTCCGTGTAGGCAAACCTCATCGGACCAAGCATTTGTTGCATCTGGAGGAACTTCTCGACTGCATCAATCGTTATCCTTGTTTTCCAGTACTTGTAGGCAAGGAATGTGAATACTACCAGTGCTGGGAGTACAAGCCTGCATAATACTTACATAAAAAAAGTTGAAACAAATATAAAGTTAGACAACATAAGCAGGTTAATTAAAACGGTAGCTAATATGATTAGAAAGAACTAGGCCCACCCCACGTACCAAAATATAACTTGGCCACATTTACAGCAGACACTATGGCTATCACAACCCTCTGGAACATAAGATTTGGGGTATAGTATGAGTATACACATTGTGCGAAATGTGATTCACTCCAGAAGAAAGCACGGGTCCAATTCAGGATGCTTGTGCCAAATAATTGCTCATGGAAGTAGCTGCAAGACACCGTTATTAAGAAAGGAACTAAAGAAGGAAGCATGTAGTTTTGGATAACTATATGATATATATTCCAAAGGAAACGGGACGACAAGATAATCGGTTTCATATATACTCCATGCGGAACACAGGCTCACCTGATTGAATTATTTCGGCATGTTTTGAATATCCAAGAAGCATTCCGGCCTGAATAATAATCATGAGGAAATTGAACAGAAAATCCCTTCCTTACATAATCTATGATATCTGTATAACTGGCATTCTCTAAATCTGGGTCTGTGATGGTACGCCAGTTACCAAAGGGGATCATTGCCAAGTATCCACAAGAAGGTTCAAGAGAGCTGACTGTACAATCAGAATAATCAACCATGACATAAACAAAGGAATTGTTCGCACTCAGGCAATTGACTGGCTTGTACCAACTACTATTCGTTTTTGATTGTGAACAATTAATGAAGCATGCCCAGTTATTGGAATAATCAAATCCTAAATCATAATGAGAATGCAAACCACTTTCCAAGTAAGAACCCGTATAATCATCATTGTAACGAAACTGGTCCGGACGAGGAAGAGGGCAACTGCTGTGCATATCCAAGTTGGCGTCCACAACCCCGAAGGAAAGATCAGTATAGTTGATGCTCGTGACAAAATATGTCTCCGTGTTGATGCGAATGGTAGCCTTGCTGCGGCTACAGGACAGCTCGTATGCTTGTACACCGCACTCAGGTGGGTCACCTGGCCTACGGAAAGGGGACGAGATGTTGTGAAGATCACCACAGGAGAAAGGAGGACACGTACCTCGGCCCCCAGCACCTGCAGCACGAACCGCAGTCACAGAAATAAAGACAAGCAAAGCTTGCCAATAAGATGCAGAAGGATGAAGAAATGCTGCAGCTGCACATGAGTTCGCCATGAGAGATTTCTAGATGCAGGAATGCTAGCTAGGATGCTGGTTATGGACAGGCTGAGAAGGACGCTTAGTTATTTGAGAACAGCAGGACTGACATGGCTGGGATGCGTTATTGACTTTGCGTTTACTTGAGCAGAGCAGGAAGTTTCATGGAAACTTGGGAATTCTCCTCACCGTACAATTGCAATTAGTAATTTAACTACACAGACTTATAAAATAACCTCCTTGTCTTCCTCTTTTTTTTTTCTCAGTCAGGCCTTGTTTAGTTCACCCCAAAAACCAAAAACTTTTCAAAATTCCTCGTCACATCGAATTTTGTGGCACATGCATAGAGCTCTAAATGTAGATGAAAATAAAAACTAATTGCACAGTTTACCTGTAAATCGCGAGATGAATCTTTTAAGCTTAGTTACTTCATGATTGAACAATGTTTGTCAAATAAAAACGAAAGTGCTACAGTGTCAAAATTTAAAAAGTTTTTGGATCTAAACAAGGCCTCAGTATTGATATGGAAGCTTGAGTGGATTTCTTGTCATAGCTCTGCTGCTGTGTGTCCACCAACTCTGTGCAGCAAACATGGTCCAGAGTCCAGGGATCAGGTACCCTTTCATATTGAGAACGACAATAATGTAGATGACCTTTCTTCTTCTAATAAAACTTCTTTTTGCCGTCCTTTGACGATGATGACAGCTTCGTGATAAAGAAAATCTAAATGGGAAAGGCTGACATACCAAATATCCAACTAATGTTTCATGAAGCCATCCATCTTTTTTGAATGTGATGACACGCCAGAGCATGAAACTAGCAAAGCCCTGGTTCGCCCACCAGCTGTGATATACAGTCATGGAAATAAAGTCAAGAAAAAGCTTTAGTTAGGCCTTATTTAGTTTGCAAAAAAATTTAGTTTTGGCTATTGTAACATTTTATTTTTATTTGACAAATATTATTCAATCATTGACTAAATATGCTCAAAAGATCCATCTCGCAAACTATGCAATTAGTTTTTATTTTCGTCTATATTTAGTTGTCCATACATGCATCAAAAGATTCGATGTGATGGAGAATCTTGAAAAAAAAAATTAGTTTTTAAAAGGAACTAAACAAGTCCTTCGTTATTTAAGGCCTTGTTTAGATGCACCCAAAAATCCAAAACTTTACAAGATTTCCCATCACATCGAATCTTGTAACACATGCATGGAGTATTAAATATAGATAAAAATAAAAACTAATTACACAGTTTGTCTGTAAATTACGAGACGAATCTTTTAAACCTAGTTACTCCATGATTGGACAATGTTTGTCAAATAAAAACGAAAGTGCTACAGTGTCAAAATCCAAAAAGGTTTTGGATCTAAACAAGCCCTAAGCATAGCAGGCCCGGCATGATTTGAGATGCCTTGTTTCTTTCCAAGTCTTCAATAAAGACAGGACTGAGCAGCGTTGACTCTAAGTCAACTTGAGCACATGGAAATTTCATGGAAACTTTAATGCATCGTGTTTAGTATTCTACTCCACAACTGGGCTCGGCCCTGCTTCCTCTGATCCTCTTCTGCCTGCTGTTCTTTCATAGCTCTACTGAAAAAAGAGACAGAGATGACTGAATTTCTTGTCATAGCTCTGCTGTTGTGTCATCTCAAAGATGGAGCATACAAGACCACGGCATGGGATGATGCCGACTTCTTCAGCAACTGCCCACCATCTCGGTGCAGCGAACATGGTCCGGAGATCAGGTATCCTTTCTGGCTCGAATCCAGCAATACCTCCTCATTATGCGGAGCATCACCATGCATGAAACTAGCATCACCATGCATGAAACTACGACGACACCATTCTGGTTCTCCCACACTAGTACAGGAAAGGGAAGGGGCTTCAGCTCCAGACCGTAAGGGCCTTTAGTTCCGGCTACGGAACCGGGGCTAAAGTTTCAGAACTAAATGTCTCACCTTTAGTTCCGGTTCCGTGGACCGGGAATAAAGGTCCACCTTTAGTCCCGGTTGGTAACAGCAACCGGGACTAAAAGATGCGCCAGGGTGTGCCACCTGGCCTCTACTTTTAGTCCTGGTTGTTGCTACCAACCGGGACTAAAGACGTTTTTCTTTTTCTTTTCATTTGGTTTTCCACTTAGGGTTTACAATTATGTTATTGTTATTTTTGAATGCGTATTGTTTGCTGGTAGTTTATGGAACGCGCACCTATAATTTATATAATTTAAAGCATTACATATAAATATACTATAAACACTATATATATATAAATAATATGTATCTATAGGTCCATAATATAATATTTACACATATGCTTCACGGACAAAGTATTTACAACACAATTTATCTCCGCCACTCAAGCATCGTACAAATGATCATCGTTATTTGGTTTCATCTTCTCCTGAGGGTTGAAATAGCACTCGCCGCCGAGATCCAGGACTTGGTCTACCTGCGATTGTCTCCTGAATTCCTTTTAGGCGCACCGCATCCAACACCTGCTCCTTCAGCCACATCTCCTTTAATAGACATTAAAAAAAGTTAGAGGTATGAATAGGATTTATTAAATAGCAACAAATAAATGAAATAAATTTATTATATATACATGTTAGGTGCTCAAGATTAGTTCTTTTGGCATAGACCGTCATAAACTTGCACACATAGTAGCCACACAAATTGTTGCCCGGTGTCTGCCGTAGAACCCACTGAAGTAAGATGGGCTTTGAAAGTGCTGCATTCAACTCTGGACGGTGTTTCTGCACGAACCCAGCCCAAACCCTAGCAATAAAACGATCATTATTAATTATCTATTACCAAGTTAAAAGAGCAGAATTTAATATATAGAGATCGGAGTTACCCTTGGATAATATCTATCATTTCTTGGTAATCGTCCTGTGGTTTTCTCAACGAGTCATAGATTACCAATTGATATTGCTAGAGATCAATGACAATTAGTATCCAATGAAAGCTGCATTTGTGTGCATATGTAGGCAAAATTAGTATATATCTTCATATTGATCTGAATAATTAGTTAAATAGAATGTACACACGATAACGACACTTACTTAAAGTTGTAGGAAAAGAGTATATATCTTTTATCTTTTTGGTCTTTTTGGTTGATCAAGAACCTCCGTAGATTTCTCTCCGTTTGAGTTCTCCATAAGACATACGGGGTCTTGTGATCTTTGAATATAACATTTGGATCCACAAATCCAATCTCCTTGTCATCATGTTTCTGCATATGTATAGCGTCGCTGTTGAGAAGACGATGAAGCTAATAACCTCTTAAAAAAACCATAAAATAAAAAACAACATACATAACACTAGGAAATGACATATGTCGCTGCTAAATGTTGAGAAGATGAAGCTAGTGACCTCTTAACAAGTCGATGACGGTGTAGAAATGATGAAATGAATCAATAGCCGGAGATGAGAGCAAGAACAAGCAACTCTAAATGAAGAACACAGCAAAAGAGTAAAGATCGATGAGCTCGGCCAGGGGAAGAAGAGTTCAAATATGGGGAAGGATATTTAGTCCCAGTTCCATTTAAAAACCGGGTCTAAATTCCAACACTAGTCTCGGCCGGTGAGATGGACCGGGACAACAGCTTTTAATCCCGGTTGGTGTTACCAACCGGGACCAAGGCTAGGCTTTTGTCCCGGTTCATGAGACCAACTGGGACTAAAGGTCCCCTCTGCCGATCTCTGACACCATAGCCGTTGGGCAAGGGACTTATGTTTTCGTCCCGGACGCTGATTGGGCTGAGATTATTGTTCATTTTGGGTAAGTGACCAAAGACCTGTTCTGTAGTAGTGCCAGCAGCCACTATATCATACAAAGTGACCGCCATGGATTACAAGAGTGCGGTGTACACCCTGAGTGTGGTGTACACCAGATGACAGATACTTTTAATGGAAAATAGCGTCGAAGAAGCTAGGAACTTAAAAGCTTGTACCGGTGGATTTCGAAAAGCTATCAGGTTTGAAGATCAGTTTTCATAAAAGTGAGTTGTTTTGCTTTGGTAAGGCGAAAGATAGTAAGGACTTCGTAGATGTATTTGGGTGCAAGGAAGGTAGCCTTCCATTTCAATACCTAGGAATACTCATGCATTTTCATAAGCTGTCAAACAAGGATTGGCTTTTAGTGGAGGAGAGGTTTAAAAAAAACTGAGTAGCTGGAAAGGAAAACTTTTGTCCGCTGGTGGTAGATTGATACCCATGTTTATGTTGTCCTTTTTTGAGATTTCTAAAGGAGTGCTGAAAAGATTGGATTACTACAGATCCAAATTTTTCTGACAGATATAGACTCGCTAGGTGGATTATGTTATGTAAACCAAAGTGCATGGGTGGGCTTGGTATTCTGAATTCAGAATTACAGAATTCGTGCTTACTTTGTAAGTGGGTGTTCAAATTGTTAAATGAAGAAGGTTTGTAGCAAGAGGTGTTGAAGAAAAAGTACTTAAGGGGAAGTGCTTGTCCCAAGTGGTTAAAAGACCCAGCGACTCTCATTTTTTGAAAGGCTTGTTGAATGTTAGAGACATCTTTTTGAAATATGGGAAATTCAAGGTGAATGGTGGGAGTGAAATTAGTTTTTGGGGGGATTGGTGGATAGGACAAAAACCATTAAAGCACTTGCTTCCAGGTCTACGTCTGTACAATTTAGCAAGAAGGAAGGAGGAGTGGCCAAAGTGCTAAGCACAACCCCGTTAAATATCTCATTTAGAAGGGCTTTTGTGGGCGAGAGGTTGAGAGAGTGGTTGAATCTGGTTACTATGGTAGTGCCAGTTACATTAAATGAGAACAAGGATAAGTTTGTGTGGAAATTAAGTAAAAATGGTTGCTTCTCAACACATGCATTATACAAGGAATGCATGAAATCTGTAAGGACGGATGGAAAAGATCTGTTCTAGAAGGCAAAGATATCTCTGAAAATAAAAAATCTTCCTTTGGTACCTCAAAAGGGGTTCTTTTAACTAAAGATAATCTGTTGAAGAGAGGATGGAAGGGGGCTAGTTGTAGTATGTGTGGTTTCAAAGAGACAATTCAACACCTTTTCTTTGATTGTCATGTGGCAAGATTCTTGTGGAATACTTTGTTTATCACTTTCAATATTTAACAAAAAAAAATGTTCACTTGTTCGGTTCATGGCTAAGGAGTTTCTCTCCCAAACTGAGAAATCAAATTATTATGGGGTTAGCAGCGATGTGTTGGGCGTTGTGGTTGAATAGAAACGATATGGTGCAAGAAAACTACTAATGCCTTTTCATAGGTACTCTTTAGGGGATCGTATTGGATCCGAGAATGGTCATAGTTAGCTAAAGAGAAAGAAAGAACGGATATGAAGTCTGGATGCAAAAAGTTGAACATGGTGGTGCTGGAATCTTCAGAAGCTTGGTGTGGAGACAACACAGGAGCTTAGAAGTGATGTCTTTTGCTGTTTCTGTGGGTTGCCTGTTTTGCTGCAACTTAGAGCTGGGGTTTGGGGCCTTGTTTAGTTCCGAAAAGTGAAAAGTTTTCGGTACTGTAGCACTTTTGTTTGTTTGTGACAAATATTATCCAATCATGGACTAACTAAGATCAAAAGATTCGTCTCGTGATTTACAGCTAAACTATGTAATTAGTTTTTATTTTCATCTATATTTAATGTTTCATGCATGTGCCAAAAGATCCGATGCGACGGAAAATCTTGAAAACTTTTTGGTTTTCAGGGTGAACTAAACAAGGCCTTGTTTTAGCTGTTGAGCAGGTTGTGGTTCAGCTAGCAGACTCTGTTTTTTTGTTTGTTTTCCAGTAGTCTGGAGTTTTTTTTTACTGCACAGCAGCTGTTGATCTTAGATCATATTTCTGTATCGTTACGGTTGGGTTGCACCCATTAGCTTTTGAATGTGGGAGGCGAGAACACATTGGTTCCTTTATTAAAAAAAAGGCAAAGCCCTGGTTCGCCCACCAGCTGTTATCCAGTACAAAATGATCTGCAGTCAAGGAAATAAAGTCAAGAAAAAGCACTTTAGTTAGTTTTGGTTATTTAAGCACAGCAGGCGCGGCATGATTTAGATGCCTTAATTTCTTTCTTCCAAGTCTTCAACAAAGACAGGACTGAGCAGCGTTGACTGTAAGTCAACTTGAGAACATGGAAGTTTCATGGAAACTTAGAGCATCTTACTATTGATACACAAGCAACGTCCACATCGACATAACTACTCCACAACTTATTGGCCCGGCCCTTTGAAGCTACCAACACAAACTTGCTTCCTCCGGTCCTCTTCCGCCTGCTCTAGTAATAGCCCTGCTGTCAAGAGATGACTGAATTTCTTGTAGTAGCCCTCCTGTTGTGTCTTCTCATAGATGGAGTGTACAGGGCCATGGCTTGGGATGATGCCGACTTCTTCAGCAACTGCCCACCATCTCGGTGCAGCAAACATGGTCCGGAGATCAGGTACCCTTTCCGCCTCGAATCCAGCAATACCTCCTCATTATGCGGAACACCATGCATGAAGCTAGGATGCTACGGCGACGACACCATTCTGGTTCTCCCAACAGCCGTTATCCACTACAAAGTGACCGCCATAGATTACAGGCGTGGTACCCTCACGCTCGCCCCGCGTGTGGACGACTCGTCTTCCTCCTGCAAGCAGAAGCTCATGTCCGTGTCCCTACCTGCAAGCATTATCAATTGTGAGGACCCGTGTTCCACACTGCTATGCCATCTTGAATATGCAACCACAGTTAGCTGCTTAAAAGAGTTCACACCAAGTAATCTTGCTGCTAATTACATATTTGGCCCCATCTCGTGCCTTAGCAGCACGTCCCAATTCTCCTATTTGGTGGATAGTTCTGCATCCATGTCTGTGCTTCCACTAGATTGCAAGGTTGCGCCTGATAGCCACTTTCCGATTCACTATGATGGTCCAACATTGAAGGAGCAAGCAGAAGCAATACTCGATTTCTCAGGGACGACAACCATCGATTGGATTTATGGGGAAGATTTTCCTGGCGCCCTATACAACTGCACGCAGTGTGAACAAGGTGGGAGGCACTGTGGGTTCAGCCTACACAGGAACCAAACCTTCTGCATCAATCACGGTATTATCTCTAACTGGGCAAAACCATACAGCCACATGTTCCAATATCTTACGTTACAAGTCCTTACATTATTCATTTATGTCTACTCAGATGCTACTATGTGATTCTTTCAAATTTCGTAGATAATTGTCAGCTTATTTTGCAAAGTAGTACTGTAGCTCATTTTGTTGGGAAGCCTCACCCACGTAAACTAAAGCCAACTAATATAATCAAAATCACAAAATAGATAAATTATAAACATCCACTTGATATAGCAGTAGGGGTGCAAATGAGTGATGATTAGGTGCATGTCAAGGGCGGTATGCGGCAGGGATGCCAGACCTCGACTGCGGAGCTCGTACTCGCGCTCCGTGGTAAACACGACGGGGTTATACCCCCACGTCGCTCACACTCGCCGGGTTTTGCCCCCAGGCTCGTGGCTTAGAGAAGAGACAGGAGATTAGATGGAATGATTCTTGCTTAATTCTCCCAATGTGCGGTTACAGAAATATATGGCCTCAGGCCCAACCACTCTTCCTAAACTTAAGGACAGCCAACGGAAAGTAACAAAAAGGAAACAACCAATTACTCTTTCCCTTCTAATCCTAGCCACTTGACGTGAACACCGGCTGACTCAGGCGTGCTGCCCGCTCAGCCGCGCGGCGCACATCGCGTGCCCTGCGACGCCGCGTGTACGTGTGCCCGTACATTACATCTCTCCCCTCCTCGAGAGGCAGCTCGTCCTCGAGCTGAAAGTGGGGATATCGGGCGCGGAGCGAGTCGACATCCTCCCAGGTTACTGAAGCTGGGGACGCCCCCTTCCACTGAACGAGAACCTGGAGCACTCCGCGCGCCCAGCGTGACTTGACAGCCTGTCCCGGCTCCGGAACAATCGCGCCATGGCGAACAGGAGGGAGGGCTGGCGGCTCTTGCGGTGGGGTGCCCTGGAATTTCTTGAGCAGCCCAACGTGGAAGACGTCGTGGAGGCGAGCTTGAGGTGGTAGGGCCAGGCGGACTGCGACTTCGTTGATGAGCTCGACGACGCAGTATGGCCCGTAGAAGCGAGGTTTGAGCTTTCCAGCCGATGCCTGGGGCATGGATGCAGTAGGCCGCTGACGAAGTCGGAGCAGGACCCAGTCGCCTGTCTGGAAGGTGACCGCGCGGTGGAGACGGTCGTAATGGCGCTTCTGTATGGCCTGGGCCTGCTCGAGCCGGTGTCGAATGTCCTCCAGGAACTCCCTGCGTTCCTCCAGCGTGTGGGCCACCGCCGGCACCCGGGAGTCACCATGCACATAGGTGCGCAGGGATGGTGGATCGCGCCCGTAGATGACGCGGAACGGCATGTCGCGCAACGATGACTGGAAGGCGGTGTTGAAGACGTACTCTGCCCATGGAAGCCAGCGGAGCCAATCGCGAGGACGATCACCTGTCAAGCATCGAAGGTACATGATGATGACTTTGTTAGCGGACTCCGACTGCCCGTCCGACTGTGGGTGGAAAGCCGTCGTCATCTGCAGCTTGGTGCCACTCAAACGCATCAGCTCGCCCCAGAAATTGGAGGTGAACACAGGGTCGCGGTCGGAGACGATGGACTGCGGAATCCCGTGCAGCCGAACGATTTCAGAGAAGAAGGACTGGGCCACAGTCTCCGCCGAGTACGGGTGCACCAGGGGTATAAAGTGCGCGTACTTGCTGAAACGGTCCACCACCGTCAAGATGACTGACTTGCCCCGGACGCGCGGCAGCGCCTCGACGAAGTCCATGGCGATGTCCGACCACACCCCCTGTGGCACCGGGAGGGGCAGCAGCAGTCCGGCCGGGTGGAGATGTTCCGGCTTGTTGTGCTGGCACTCTGTACACGCACGAACAAGGTCCTGCACCACACGTTTCATGTCAGGGAAGTGGAAATCGCGCCGGAGTCTGTGCAGCGTGCGCTGGACGCCCTCATGACCCTCCTCATGGATCGCCCGCAGCACCTCCTGCAGCAGCGGTGAGTCAGGCGGCAGGTACAGCCGTCCGCCGTAGTGGACCAGCCCGTCGGTGAGTGCCCAGGGCTGCGACTTGGAGCCGCGGTTGATGGCGTCCTGTAGGGCAACCAGCTCCGGGTCGGAGGCCTGAGCTTGGCGAAGGCGGTCGAGGAAGTCGAAGCGCGGTCCGGCCAGCAGCATCACCGAGCCCTCCTCCGGAGTATCGCGGCGCGACAGGGCGTCGGCCACGGCATTTGTATGCCCGGGCTTGTACTCAACAGTGAAGTCGAAGCCGAGGAGTTTCCCGACCCAATGGTGTTGCGGGATCGTGGACAGCCTCTGATCCAGCAAGTACTTGAGGCTGTAATGATCTGTCTTGACCTCGAAACGCCGCCCCCAAAGGTAGGGCCTCCAGCAGCGCACTGCCTGCACGAGGCCGATCAGTTCGCGCTCGTATGCCGCGAGAGCGCGGTGCTGGGGGGCCACAGGCCGGCTGAAGGCCACCGGGTGGCTGTCCTGGACCAGCACCGCCCCGAAGCCGTGCGAGGACGCGTCGCACTCGACGACGAATGTCTTGGAGAAGTCCGGCATGGTGAGAACCGGTGCCGAGGTGACCACCGCATTTAGCGCGGTGAACGCAGCAGTCGCGTCCGGCGACCAAGCGAACCCGTCCTTCTTGAGCAGGGCGGTGAGCGGCGCGGCGATGGTGCCGTAGTTGTGCACGAACTTCCGGTAGTACCCGGCAAGTCCCAGGAAGCCGCGCACGGCTCGCGCGGATTGTGGCTGCAGCCAGTCCCGCACAGCCTGCACCTTTGTCGGATCCATGGCGACGCCTGCGGCCGACACCAACGTGGCCGAGGTACGCGACGGAAGACGCTGCGAACGCGCATTTGGAGCGCTTGACGAAGAGCTGGTGCTGCTGGAGCGCCCCGAAGACGGCGCGCAGGTGGCGTAGGTGATCCGCCCATGTACGACTGTAAATCAGAATGTCGTCAAAAAACACAAGCACAAAGCGGCGTAGGAAGGGTCGAAGGACGTCATTCATCAAAGCTTGGAACATGGCGGGGGCGTTGCACAGCCCGAACGCCATGACCAAGAACTCGTACAGGCCGTCGTGAGTCTTGAACGCCGTCTTGTGGATGTCAGCCGGACGCATGCGGACTTGGTGATACCCCGAACGCAGATCGAGCTTGGTGAAGAAGCACGCCCCATGGAGCTCGTCCAGCAGCTCGTCGACGACGGGGATGGGGAACGCGTCCTTGACGGTGAGCGCGTTGAGCGCCCGGTAGTCGACGCAGAAACACCACGACCCATCCGGCTTCTTGACGAGGAGGACCGGGGACGAGAACGCCGAGTCGCTGCGCCGTACGATGCCCTGCTCGATCATCGCGGCGCATTGCCGCTCCAATTCATCCTTGTGGGCCGCTGGGTACCTGTACGGTCGGACGGCCACCAGCAGCGCGCCCGGCTTGAGGACGATGCTGTGGTCACGTGCACGTGGCGGTGGTAGCCCGGAGGGCTCGGCGAAGAGGCCTCCGAACGCTGTCAGCAGCTCTTCCAGCAAGGCTGCCGGCGCCGTGATGTTGGAGAGTCGCGGCGTTCGCTGCGCTGCCACGTCCTCCCAGCAGATAGTGCGGCCATGGCGTGTAAAGGCCACGGTGCGCGTAGTGAAGTCCCACACCATCTTGCCCAGCGTGACCATCCACTGGGTGCCGAGGACGACGTCGTAGCCGGCGAGCGGCATCACGTAGAGGTCGACGCAAAAGTTCTCGCCAACAATGGCGATCGGGGCCTGACGGAGGACGCCCGGGCATGCGATGCGTTCGCCGTTGGCCACGGTGGCGGTGAGGCGCAGGCTGGGCTGGACGGTGAGCCCCGTGCGCGCTGCAGCCTCCTCTGCGATGAAGTTGTGCGTGGAGCCGGTGTCCAGCAGGGCAGTAAGCGTCACCGCGCCCACTGTCACGCGCACCTGCATGGAGTCACAAATGGGCATACCAGCCACTGCTAGAAGGGAGAACAGCGGTGCAGCGGGGGCGGCCTCGGCGGCCGCCGGAGCCGCGTCCTCCAACTCGATGCCGTCAATGTAGAAGATGCGACGGCACACCCGATTGTGCCCGCGTGAGTATGGCTCGTTACAGTTGTAACACAGGCCAAGGCGGCGTCGCTCCGCTTGTTCCTCCGTCGAGAGCCGCTTGGAGGGCCCAGCCGCGCCGCGGGGTGGGGGCGCCGGAAGGGCCAGCACTGGGAGCACCTGCGGAGGGGGCGCGGCTCCCGCTGGCAGCGCTGGACGCGGAGGCGGGGCTGGCAGGACCGCCCGCGTAGCCGCCCGAGGAGGCAGTTGATTGATCCGGTCTAGTTCGACCAGCTCCAACGTCCTGGCCAGACTCATGGCTACGGCCAAGGTTTCCGGCGCGTGGACGCGTACCTGATGGCTCAGCGGAGGCAGCAACCCTCCGGTGTATAGCTGCACGCGCTGGCTTTCCTCCAGTCGACCAGCCCGCGGAAGAAGAGCCTGGAAACGGTTGGAGTAGTCCTCCACCGATCCGGTGCGCCGCCACTCTGTAAGCTCGAACAGCGGCGCGGATCGCAGCGCTGGGCCGAACCGAAGATTGAGGAGCTCCTTGAAGCGACCCCATGGCGGCGTGCCTTCATCCTCCTGGAGTTGGAGGAACCACAATTGGGCCACATCCTCCAGATTGTACGACGCCATCCACACCTTCTCCTCCGGCATGGTGCGCTGCTGACGGAAATAGGTCTCACATCGATTCAGAAAGATCAATGGGTCGGACTTGCCGTCGAATCGCGGGAAGTCCATCTTCTGGAATCGCGGAGGGCGATCCGGTGGGTGCTGGCCGTCGTAGCGGGCGCTGGAGTCAGCGGAAGAGCCGATCTTCTCCTGCATGGTCGCCATGTCGTTTTGCATCTTGGACATATCGGTGGTGAGGGTCGTGAGCAGCTTCATCACGTCAGCAATGGAGGGTTGATCGCCCATGGCTGTCGATGAGGAGGTGGCAGTGGACGGGGAAGAAGGAGATGATGGCGGCTGGTGGGCTGTTTGCGCGGCGGCTGTGGAAGATTGGGTGGATGTGGTGGGAGAGGATCGACGTGACTGAGATACCAGGTTGTCAAGGGCGGTATGCGGCAGGGATGCCGGACCTCGACTGCGGAGCTCGTACTCGCGCTCCGTGGTAAACACGACGGGGTTATACCCCCACGTCGCTCACACTCGCCGGGTTTTGCCCCCAGGCTCGTGGCTTAGAGAAGAGACAGGAGATTAGATGGAATGATTCTTGCTTAATTCTCCCAATGTGCGGTTACAGAAATATATGGCCTCAGGCCCAACCACTCTTCCTAAAATTAAGGATAGCCAACGGAAAGTAACAAAAAGGAAACAACCAATTACTCTTTCCCTTCTAATCCTAGCCACTTGACGTGAACACCGGCTGACTCAGGCGTGCTGCCCGCTCAGCCGCGCGGCGCACATCGCGTGCCCTGCGACGCCGCGTGTACGTGCGCCCGTACATTACAGTGCACCTCTAAACCTCTTTAGTTCAAATATTTATACTACTTCTCCAAAAAAATTAGGAAGTAGTACAAATATTTGAACTAAAGAGGTTTTGAGGTGCACCTAAAGGTTACCCCTCACCCCTATATAGCAGCAGTCTCACCCATTTTTTTTCAAGCAATTTAACAGCCCAGCCCTACATCACGCATTGAAAGTTGGGCACTACTAGCAAAAGTACCCAGAAAATGATGCTTCAACTAATTAAGGGAAAAGGGAGACAAATTAGGAACAAAATTGGTGCAGCTGAAGGTAAAATAAATACAAAATAATGTTGTTAAGAATTCTACGTGATAATTATGACAATGCATTTTCAAATACAGATGACCACTTGATAGAGGATAATGGCAATTCACATGATCACTTTTAAGCAATTGGTGACCAAAACTTTTACATGCAAAATTTGCTGCACTAAAACTGAGCATTTTCGTAAGGATCACAAGATGCATAACTAAGACAAATTAAAAGCAAAGCAACTCCTACAATGTAACGTATTTACCTTTGACATTACCAGATAAACGGAATTTATTTAGGCTGGGACTCAGAACACAAGTTACTTGGCAACTGAGCTAGGATTGTTTGGGTCTATCAGCTTTTCTTTACCATCTTGACATTGAGATTATTAAGGTTGCATCATCCGTGGTCCTAGCAAGAAACCCTTCCTTGTCTGTATGCTATAGCAGCATTAGTAGAGCCTGGAACCAAAGTAGCTGCAAATGTCAATGATTTGTGCTCCTGAAAAAGGGAAATAAATTCATAGGTTAATTTGTGAAATAAAATATACAGAAACACTTGAGGAAACAAATTGATGTACAATACTGCTGAAAGTGAATACAACGAAAGCACAAAGTGGTATGCTAATTGCTAGCAAGATAATAACTGCCTATAAGGAATACCTTCAAAAAATAACTGCCTATAAGGTGGGCAATGGAAGGGATAATAGCAGAAAGGAACAAACACTGCATAAAGCAAATGAATAAAGAACCAATGTGAAATTGGTTGTCTGTAGCAAACCAGGTAATTCTGAAAGAGAGACTGCATGCTGGATGCAGCTTACAGTTGGCTGGGACAAAATGGTGCACACTAGTAGGGACTACAACCTGGAAAATCACCAGAGATGGAACCACAAACTTGCCTCCCATATTTGCATTTTCTCTTAAGGAACCTTACTTGTGATCAAACATGCTTAGAAACATGTAAGGAGCATTACTATTTTACATTATACCCATGTAAATACAGTATATTGATTCTTCAAAAAAATAGAACTTTTATTGTACACGCTGGAGGTGGGGTTACATCATGCAGCTAATTGTACTAAAATATTGGATCTTACTTTTCTTTCTCAACATATCATCATTTCATACTAAACCATCATTAGAGACTTATTTTCTTCTTTGGTGTTCGCAGGTTCACACGTCAAAGTAATTGAAGGTACTACTCCAAATCAATCATGACTTTTAACCAAAATAAAAAAAGGGATATTTATTACACACAAATTCTTATCTTTCTCAACTATGGCTCTTAACATTATCTCAGAACCATTAACAACACCAAGTGGTGCCTTCCTATTCAGACACAGCATAATGATTTATTGTTCTCTGCTTGCCAGCTACATCATCGGTTGCCGCAATAGTGGTTCTTCTGTCGATTGTGGCCACTGGACTCTATCTTTCACTGAAGACAAGATATACTGAGGAGATACACTTGAAGGTTGAAATGTTTCTCAAGACATATGGCACCTCAAAACCCACAAGGTACAGTTTTGCTGAAGTTAAGAAGATAACAAGGCGATTTAAGGAAAAAGTAGGTCAGGGTGGATTTGGGAGTGTATACAAAGGCAATCTACCAAATGGAGTGCCTGTGGCAGTCAAAATGTTAGAGAACTCTGCAGGAGAGGGAGAAGAATTCATCAATGAAGTTGCAACCATAGGACTAATCCACCATGCAAATATTGTGCGTCTCCTGGGCTTTTGCTCTGAAGGAACAAGGCGTGCCCTTATTTATGAATACATGCCTAATGAGTCACTGGAAAAATATATATTCTCACATGATTCTAGTATTTCCCAGGAACTACTGGTGCCAAAGAAAATGTTAGATATTGCTTTAGGTATTGCCCGTGGAATGGAATACCTACATCAAGGATGTAATAAACGCATCCTCCACTTTGACATCAAGCCTCACAACATCTTGCTAGACTTCAACTTCAACCCAAAGATCTCAGACTTTGGCCTAGCAAAGCTGTGTGCAAGAGATCAAAGCATCGTTACCTTGACAGCAGCAAGAGGCACTATGGGATATATTGCACCAGAGTTATACTCTCGGAATTTTGGTGGGGTATCCTACAAGTCGGATGTTTACAGTTTTGGCATGCTGGTGTTAGAAATGGTAAGTGGAAGGAGGAACTCAGACCCAAGTGTTGACAGCCAAAATGAAGTTTACCTCCCAGAGTGGATCTTTGAGAGAGTAATCACTGAGCAGGACTTGGTACTTTCTAGGGAAATGACTGGAGCAGAGAAAGAAAAGGTGAGACAGCTAGCCATGGTGGCTCTATGGTGCATTCAGTGGAACCCAAAAAATCGACCCTCAATGACAAAAGTGGTGAACATGTTAACAGGGAGGTTGGAGAATCTGCAGATGCCCCCAAAGCCTTTCGTCTAATCTGAATTCTGAAAGTCATCCAGTGTCATAAAAATTATATTGGAGAATACATCATCATTGTGTACTGAATATTTGAGACATAAACTTAGCTCCTGTGTGTTGCAGAGTACTAGTCCATAGTGCCTGCATGAAAATGTATTTGAGTTTTTCCACTGTATCTGTATCTGATGAATTAATAGTAACTTGTTGGCTTCTCAGTTCTCACCATGTAGTGCTACTTATCTGCAACAAATCAAATTTAAAATGGACCTGGCTTGTGTGTAATAGTTTAAGAGCATCTCCAAGAGATTAGCCAAAAGCATTAGCCAAATTTACTGATTTAGCTACTCTCTAAAATAGATTTGACAAAAAATATTTGAGTACTCCAATAGACTCTGTAAAGGATGGCTAGTGAGGTAGGCTATCCGAAAGTAGAGAGCGAATAAGGTGGGATAAAGAGCTACTAAATTTGAAGAGTTATTTACAGAGTCTGTTGGAAAAGTTTTTCCTTCAACAGTAGCTAAATTTACCTTTAGAAAATGATTTAGCTAATCTCTTGGAGATGCTCTAAAGAGTCCTGTTGCTTCAATTCCTAATGATCTTGCCATGATTTAGTTCCATCCTATTCTGCCCTTTCTGTAGTACATGTTCTGTTTCCAACTCAATGAGAGAAAAAAATCAAAATCAGTTGAGATAAAATTTCAAAATAAGCTGGACAAAAATTCCTAATGATCTACGATGCTAATGGATGGGTCATGGGTGGGCATATGGGTGGGATGCATCGGATTGGACTTAGAGTTGTAATTTAATAGTTCAAAGACAAATCATCTTTTCCTTTCATCATTCTGTTCTTGCACTGTTATGTCCAGCCTTCTTATTCTGTAGTGCAATCTTCCTCTTCCCCAGTGCAGCAGCACTCAGGGAAAAGCAACATACGCTGCTTGAATAATCAGTGAGTCGTTGAGTCAGTAATTCAGCACTAGATGGAGAACTCCACAGGATAGTCCTATATACGGTGGCCAGTCATGTAAATTTTATTCCATCCGAGGCCGAGCTACTACATTATATATATTTGCAAAATGTGAATGGATGGACGCGGGTTTGACCATAATTTATACACTCCGAGATTCTGCAAAGCGAAGCGGAAAGCAGGCAAGGAGACAAGGATTATTACCTCAAAGGAAAACGAGGACCTCGAATGAATCGAGCGGGGAGCAGAGACGCCGGCGAGCAAGCAAGGGCGTCCAGCTGTTTAGCTGTTGAGATGTAGTAGCATGGTGGGGCAAATAGCGGCGCTAGGGTATAGGGAAATACGTGAGGGTCGTGAGGCTTCCACCGGACCGGCAGTGGTATGTGGAATCAAGCTCAACGAATTTGGGCGGCGCCTGCACGAGATCGCCGTCACGGCGGGTGGCGGCCGCCTCGGCTGCGAGCGCGGTGACGAAGAAGTGGGCCCGTTCCGTTTTTCCGTTGCACAAAGCTGGGTTGGGTTTTGCGCGGTACGGCGGCCTCCATTTGCGAAACGACTCGGCCCACCAACAAAAGAAGAGCCCTGGTCTCCTGGACGTGTAGAGAGCCCATCAAAGCTCCTCGCGAGTGGGTCCTTTATGTTACCTCTGACTCTGAAGCTTGGCAGGATTTGCAGCTATCCCGGACATGTTTCTTAAAAAAAACACCGTCCCGGAGATAAAAATATTTGTTATACAAAGTAGTATATATATATACGACAATAATAAAAATATCACTATCAAGAATTCACTCATGCGCAGTGAAGTGTTAACATGAAGCGTCCGTGGTAAACCAGGAACTCAAATGTGATACAATACTAGTCCCAGGAGGCTAGTAACGCATTTATTACATCAGATAAGTTTCAGCGCAGTAGTCTCGAAAAGCGTGGACAAAGAAGGCACGCTATAATAATAAGACACCAAAATACAACATAGGTCCAAAGGACCCAGAAACAAACGATATCACAATCGAACATCTGACGAGTCCCAATGCCACAGGCTTAGTTGGGTGCAGACACGACCTTACTCGAACGCCACTTCGCGATCAAGTCCGGATCTTCCTCTGTTTAATAAAGCAAGGGTGAGTACAAAGTACTCAGCAAATCCAACCTTACCCTACGGAAGGGGATAACAATATATATGCATATGGATAAATCAAGGATGAGGCTTAGTTTTATTTACATAAAGCTATCTTTTTACACATGCAAGGTTTCATTTCACAAATACTGTTGTAAAAGACCTCTTTTTCCACATATGATAGTATTTCTGAAAATGGGGGTTTGATCACAATTTTAAGTGTTGTTGAACCCTTGTTCCCACAACACAATGGCAGTCAACCATTTATTTCCAAAATTACACTCTCTCACATGCTTTCACTCATCCCAACCCATCTAGTTGTTGAAACCAAACCATAACCCGTCCGAGACCGCGGACACGGCTATCCAGATAGATTTACACTCTGCAGAAGTTGTACACTTTTCCCACAAGTAGAATACCATAACTTACACCGTCGTGCAAGCACAGATCCATCAAAGTCATTACCCTCCATAGCTAAGTAATGGCGCTCACCACGGGAACACTAAGGCCACATCTCATGATACCACAATAATTCACAAAGCTCTTTTCATATATTTCCACAATTTCACATACATCACTTAGTGTCCCGTTGCACACCTGCCTCCAGGTGATTGCCATACTAACTAGAGGGATTTAGACTAAGCATTTCCCATGCAAGACGAGTGGTTGTACGATAAATGAGTTAGGCAAGATGAATCATCAACTCAGTCCTTAATCGAGACAAGGCGGATATCTTCACGCTTAACCCCGCAAGGTATAAGCCACAACACCAGGGCATCTCCAAAAGAGATTCCATCCGCCCCATCTCCATAGTAAACACATCTATAACTTGTTCATTAACCCTTTCACAATACCCGTAATTTATTTTCACCACTCACACCTTTTACTTTTAAAATTATTATATTTGAAAAAATATAGCGATGAGTATCCAGGATGAGTAACAAGTCCTAAGCATACTAAATAATAATATTTCTGTCATAGCATATTATTTGTTTCTAGGTTCGAACAAGACAATTACCAGGTAATATCAATTCAAGGATGGCTATTCAACAGGTTTTAACTAAGCAGCGAAAATACTTCGTACATATATTGTACATGCAATATTTAAAACGGCTTCTACTGGTTGTGTTTAAAAATAGGATCAATATGCATCAAAGGGAATCGGTTGGACTTGCCTCCGTCGGCGTCCTCGGCAAACTCCTGCTGACAGTCCGGGTCCTCGGCGTCAAACTCGCGGTACTCGTCTCCAACGTTCTCGTTCTCTGGCTCGTTCACTCCGTCAGCTAAAATACGCGACGAACGACACAGACAACAGGCACAGATAAATAATCATATAAATTCAAATGAGCTCCAAAAATCATGAAATTAATATGGGAGGTAGATCATGATTTTAGATGAATTTAGGAAAAAGAATTATTGAAATCAGAGTTAGCATGTGTCATTTGTGAAATGGCCGGAATTTAATCATGCGAAAAAGGCTAACGATGATTAAAGAATGGATGCTTCACGTGGGCATTTGCTTGGCTGGTAGTGCATGGTGCATGCATGCATGTACTATTTGGAGTTAATGCTTATGGCCCACACATGCATGGTTAGAGAGAAATTAGCAGGGGTCATTAGAGCTCTTCTGTATGTCATGGTTCTATTCGTGGAGTTTTTGGCAGTGAATCGGTACAGACAAATACAAGAAAAAATACAGGAAAATACTACAGAAAGACAGAGAAGAGCAAGGAGATGCTCATGAGCTGCTCACCTCGTCTTGCGACGACAGTCGAGCTCGGCTTGTGCGTATGGCCGTATACGGTATACGCGAAGTGAGAGCGAGTGAGCGAGTGAGTGAACGTGTTTCTTGGGTGATGAGAGTGAGCACCCGAGGCTGGCTTTTTATAGGCCAGAGTGCTCAGCTCGTTGCCATTAAAAATGCTACTATAGCGCATGGTCGGTGCCTAATTTGCATGCACGATGCATGCAAAGGGACGGTGCCTAATCACCGTGTCCTTGCATGCAGGTGCATGCAAATGGACGGTGCATGCTCGTCCTGCATGCATGAGATATATATTCGTGTAGGTGCACTGCTATGTTTTCTTGCATGTAAGCTTGCTGGTACTCGCTGTTATTTGTGCGTGAAAAAATATGGATGGATTAGATGGAGATACTATAGACCTCAAATTATTTTATAGTTTTTGAAATATATTTTGAAAATAATTTTTAATACGAGTGATTTTTGAATGTGAATTTTTGGGATGTTACAAACCTACCCCACTTAAAAGGAATCTCGTCCTCGAGATTCGGCTGGGTTCTAAACAGGTGAGGAAACTCTTTTCTCAGGGCATCTTCTCTTTCCCATGTTGCTTCTGCTTCAGTGTGTCTACTCCACTGAACACGACAAATTCGGACTGTTGTCGTTCGAGTTTGCTTGGTGACTGTGTCTAGGATTTTTATTGGCACATCTTGATATCTTAGGTCATCTTGTAAATCAACTGTATCTAACGATATTTGTTCCTCTGGTACTCTGAGACATTTCTTCAATTGGAAGACATGAAACACATTGTGTATATCTGACATTTCTTCAGGTAGCCGAACACGATAGGCTACAGCTCCAATCCTCTGTAATACTTGATATGGTCCAATATACCGAGGTGCTAGCTTGCCTCTAACTTGGAACCTTCGAGTTCCTCGAATAGGAGAGACTTTGATATACACAAAATCTCCAACTGCAAAACATAACTCTCGCCTTCTTTTATCAGAATAGCTCTTTTGACGTGATTGTGCCTCTTTCAATTTTTCTCTGATTTGAGCTACACGATCTTCTGCTTCCTTTATAAGGGCTGGTCCAAGCAAGGTTCGTTCTCCAACTTCTGACCACATCAATGGGGTTCTACATTTTCTTCCATATAGGGCCTCAAAAGGTGACATGCCCAAACTAGCTTGGTAACTATTATTATAGGAGAACTCTGCATAAGTTAGGCTTTTCTCCCAATCTTTACCATACGTGAGCACACATGCTCTTAGCATATCTTCCATAATCTGATTTATTCTTTCAGTCTGACCATCTGTTTGAGGATGATAAGCTGAACTAAAATCTAGCTTGGTTCCCATAGCTTCATGCAAACTTTTCCAGAACTTAGAGGTAAATTGGGTACCTCGGTCAGATACAATCCTACTTGGCACACCATGCAATTTGACTATGTTATCCACATATAGCTGGGCTAACTTGTCTCCACTATATTTGGTGCGTACAGGTATGAAGTGAGCAACCTTGGTAAGGCGGTCCACTATTACCCATATTGAATCATTTCCTTTCAGAGTTTTGGGTAATCCATTCACAAAATCCATGCCTATCTCATCCCATTTCCAAACAGGAATAGGCAATGGCTGGAGCAAGCCTGCTGGTTTCTGATGCTCTGCTTTAACCCTTTGGCATACATCACATTGTGCAATAAATCGTGCCACATCAGCTTTCATGCCATTCCACCAATATCTTTCTTTTAGGTCCATGTACATCTTGGTGGCACCAGGGTGGATAGAATAAGCTGAGTTATGGGCTTCATCAAGGATTAATTCTTGAAACTTTCCCTCCTTGGGCACACAAATCCTGTTTTTATACCACAATACTCCTTTGTTATCCACTCTAAAGTATGGAGCTTTATTTTCTCCAGTTTGCTCACGAATCTTCATCAGATCCTTATCCTTATGTTGTGTCTGCTTGATTTTTTCCACAAGAGTTGGCTGCACCATCAGACTGCCATTTTGAGGTTGGCGTACTATATGCATGTTCAACTGTCCTATCTCTTCTTGTAGGTGAGTGTTCTTAGGCACCAACTGCTGACCATATGACCTTCTGCTTAGGGCATCTGCTACCACATTGGCCTTTCCTGGGTGGTAATGAATCTCAAGGTTGTAGTCCTTGATTAACTCCAACCATCTTCTTTGCCTTAGGTTCAAGTCTGACTGTGTGAAGATGTACTTCAAACTCTTGTGATCAGTGTAGATTTCACACTTGTTTCCAATGAGGTAGTGTCTCCAAATCTTGAGAGCATGCACTTAGCTGCTAACTCCAAATCATGGGTAGGGTAATTTTGCTCATAAGGTCTAAGCTGACGAGATGCATAAGCAACCACTTTTCCTCCTTGCATGAGAACACATCCTAAACCTTGTCTTGAGGCATCACAGTATATGATGAAATCTTGGTGAATGTCTGGCAAGGTTAACACTGGTGCTGTTGTTAGTCTCTTCTTCAACTCTTGGAAACTCTTCTCACATGATTCTGTCCAAGTGAATTTCTTATCCTTCCTAAGAAGCTCTGTCATGGGTCTGGCTATCTTGGAAAATCCTTCTATAAACCTTCGATAATATCCAGCTAGTCCAAGAAAACTTCTAACCTCACTCACATTGGTGGGTTGCTGCCAATGGGAGACAGCTTCTACTTTCTCAGGGTCAACTGCAACTCCTTCAGCTGTCAAGATATGGCCTAGAAATGCAACCTTCTCAAGCCAAAATTCACACTTGCTGAATTTAGCATACAACTTGTGTCTTCTTAGCTTTTCCAACACTACTCTCAAGTGTTGCCCATGTTCTTCAGCACTCTTAGAGTAGATAAGTATATCATCAATGAAGACTACAACAAACTTATCTAACTCTTCCATGAATACCTTATTCATGAGGTTCATGAAATAGGCAGGGGCATTGGTTAACCCAAAAGACATCACTGTAAACTCATATTGTCCATATCTGGTTACAAAGGCCGTCTTGGGGACATCACTATTCTTGATCTTGAGTTGGTGATAACCTGATCTCAAATCAATCTTAGAGAAATACTTGGCTCCTTTAAGCTGATCAAAAAGGTCATCTATCCTTGGCAGGGGATACTTATTCTTGATGGTGACTTCATTTAGGGACCTATAATCCACACACATCCTCATACTTCCATCTTTCTTCTTCACAAACAAGACTGGGGCTCCCCATGGTGAAGAACTAGATCTGATATAACCTTTCTGCTGCAATTCTCTTAGCTGCTCTTTTAGTTCGGCTAACTCTGCCGGAGCCATTCTGTAAGGTCTCTTGGCTATAGGGGCAGTCCCAGGGATAAGATCAATGATGAACTCTATATCCCTGTCTGGTGGCATTCCAGGTAGTTCCTCATGGAATACATCAGAGTATTCTTGCACTATTGGTACTTCCTCTATGGTCCTTGCATCCAAGTTGAAGACCATTGGATTAACTTTAGACCCTCGGGTTTGGCATTTCACTTTAATCCCTTCATGGTTAACTAATGATACTTCTTTGATTGCACAACTAATAATTCCATTGTGTCTGGTTAACCAATCCATTCCAAGGATAACATCTATTCCTTTGGACTTGAGCACTACTAAGTCCGCTAAGAAAACTACCCCACTTAGAATGATCCTTACATTTGAACATCCTAGATGACATTTGATGTCAGACCCAGGTGTTCGGGTTATTAGGGGTAACTTTAGTAGTACTATGGGTATTTGATGCTTCTCAACAAAACTTGATGATATGAAGGAATGTGATGCTCCAGAATCAAATAATACTGTTGCAAGTACTGAATTGACTAAGAACTCACCAAGTACCACTCCTGAAGCAGTCTGAGCATCCTGAGCATGAATATGGTTGACACGGGCTCTACCATAGGATTGTTGAGGTTGCTTCATCATCTGGCTATTATTGTTGGTGTTGCTATTGTTGCGAGGGAAACCACGGTTGACTCCAGACACTGCAGGTCTTGGTCCATTAACAGTGTGGGACTGAGTGGATACTGCTGGTGCGTTGTTCTTGTAGGGACAGTTGGCAATGTAGTGTCCAGTCTCATGGCAATTAAAGCAAGTCCTAACATTGTTTGTGACTTGACCAGTGCTGTTCTGTTGAGTCTTGCCATAAGTTTGATTCTGATAGGTTGGCTAAAGGTTTTCAGCCTTTGGGATCTAGCACCATCTTGAACCTTGCGCTCCAGAAATTTGCGCTTGTTTTCTTTCCTTTCTTCAGTCTTGGCCACATCAGTCAGAATGGTCCTATTCATCAAAGTGTTGAAATCTGGATAGATCTGTGGGGTCATGAGGGTTCTGATCTCACAGGTCAATCCTTCTATGAACTTTGTCTGTTTCTTGACATCAGTGTTGACCAATTCTGGGGCATAGCGAGACAATTCAGTGAATTGGAAGATGTACTCACTCAGAGTTTTATTTCCTTGCTTCAAGTTGCGAAATTCATCAGCCTTCAGCTTCATGATTCCATCTGGAATGTGGTACCGGCGGAATTCGTCCACAAATTCTTCCCATGTGATAGTGTTTGCATTGTCCACAGCTCCACTATAGGCTTCCCACCAAGAAAGGGCAATTCCTGTCAGCTGATGAGATGCTAGCAGAACTCTATCCCTTCCATCACAGTGGATTGTGTCCAACTTCCTTTCAATCACCTTAAGCCAATCATCTGCTTCCATTGGGTTGTCAGATCCAGTAAAGGTGGGTGGCTTAAGCCTCATGAACTCAGTCATCTTGTCTTGAACTCCGGCTCCACGGTTGTTCCTGGGGCGGTTCATGCCTTGAGCCAAGGTCTCTAGAAGGCGAGTCTGAGTTGCCATGACTTGTGCTAAGTCAATTGCTGGAGGAGGGGGCAAGTCATCTCCTTCATTATGGTTCCTAGTCTGACTCACTTCATCTTCATGAATACCATCCACATTTGCATTGGCTTGACTTCCATTTGGATTTTGGCTTTGTCTACTAGCTGCACGACCACTTGGTTGAGAGCGGGTAGCTGGTTTGGGAGGCATCTGTTGGTTAAGACGAGAAAGCATTAGATAAGGGTTAGATCTATTGAGTGATGTTGTTTTTTTGTTAAGGCGTTATATTTTAAAAAGGTGCAAGTTTTAAGACTTGCTATCCCGTAAGGGAACAACATAGAGCACTCAATTATTTAGCACAACCAACAAGCACAAATATATATTTTGAATAAGAGGACGGTTTACAACATAGTAATGGAGGAAATAAGCGTACTACAATACGGTTCATCTACTTTGGGGGTTGAACAAAAGTGAAGTAAACTTCACTTCCCCAAGACATAAGGAGGAACTAAGTGCTACTATTCTTCAACTTCTTCGGACAGAACAGCTTCATTCCCTTGGTGTTGAGGAGGATCATGCTTCCGGCATTTCTGGTTCTTCTTTTGGACTAAGAGGTGGGTCACTGTCTTCTTTTGGTGCTGGCTGGGTGAGGAGGGAAAATCCTTCTTCCTTAGTGGACTCCAACTCTAAAGCTTCATGAGAGGCTTCTGTAGGTGGGGGAGCTGATGGCCCTTCTATGTCTATCTTCCTTTTGGTTTTTAGGGACATGATTGGGATTCCTTCTAGGATTACGGGGTTTTGGTCTTCCACTGCTAACATCCTTCTTTTGATCCTGGTGATAAGGTAGGCATCCTTCAACTCCTGAGCATGGCGGTCTTCAGCTGCCTTCAAGACTTCAGGAATGGCAGTTTCACGACTCTCGGCTGCAGCTGCTTGGGCCTGAGCTTCCGCAAGCTGCACATGGAGCTTTCTAACTATGATCTCGGCTTCCTCCGCATGATGGATGCACTTCCCTAACTCTGAGGCCTGCTCATCATATTGCTTATCTAGAGCAAGTAGGTATGTGGTCATGAATACCACAGTTGGGTCATCTTCAAGTGAATAACGTCCTTGCAAAAGCTCCATGCGGGTCCTCCAAACTGGTCGGTCTTTTTCGTCAGGTGGAAAGAACCTCATGGGTGTACGAGTGATGGACTTCTCGTAGATCTGGCATAGGTACCTCAAGGCTTTACGGGCGACGGCTTGATATGTATCTGCAAACCGAAATCCGGTCGCAGTCATACTCCAAGCTTCGGCTATGTTAGGGAAGTCCTCACTTTTCCCAATATAGACGGTAACTTCACACCGCTCGGTCTCATGCTCTAAATATTCTCTACCTTCATATTCTGAGCGATCCTTGATTCCAAGTTTCTGCATGGTAGCATACAAGAGCTTGGGAAAGCCTTCTACACTTAGACAGTAACTGCTGGTCCAAACTCCTTCTGCCATCTGAGAGACATAGATGAGAGTAAATATTTTTTTTTCAAATAGAGAGAAGAGGGTAAGAACTTTTGTAAAATATGTTTATTTGGTAAAATACAGGTCCAGAAAAGCCTAAGGTCGCGTCCTACAGCCAACTACGGCTTTGATACCACCTGAAGCGCCCCTGGTAAACCAGGAACTCAAATGTGATACAATACTAGTCCCAGGAGGCTAGTAACACATTTATTACATCAGATAAGTTTCAGCGCAGTAGTCTCGAAAAGCGTGGACAAAGAAGGCACGCTATAATAATAAGACACCAAAATACAACATAGGTCCAAAGGACCCAGAAACAAACGATATCACAATCGAACATCTGACGAGTCCCAATGCCACAGGCTTAGTTGGGTGAGACACGACCTTACTCGAACGCCACTTCGGGATCGAAGTCCGGATCTTTCTCTGTTTAATAAAGCAAGAGTGAGTACAAAGTACTCAGCAAATCCAACCTTACCCTACGGAAGGGGATAACAATATATATGCATATGGATAAATCAAGGATGAGGCTTAGTTTTATTTTCATAAAGCTATCTTTTTACACATGCAAGGTTTCATTTCACAAATACTGTTGTAAAAGACCTCTTTTTCCACATATGATAGTATTTCTGAAAATGGGGGTTTGATCACAATTTTAAGTGTTGTTGAACCCTTGTTCCCACAACACAATGGCAGTCAACCATTTATTTTCAAAATCACACTCACTCTCATGTTTTCACTCATCCCAACCCATCTAGTTGTTGAAACCAAACCATAACTCGTCCGAGACCGCGGACACGGCTATCCAGATAGATTTACACTCTGCAGAGGTTGTACACTTTTCCCACAAGTAGGATACCATAACTTACACCGTCGTGCAGGCACAGATCCATCAAAGTCATTACCCTCCATAGCTAAGTAATGGCGCTCACCACGGGAACACTAAGGCCACATCTCATGATACCACAATAATTCACAAAGCTCTTTTCATATATTTCCACAATTTCACATACATCACTTAGTGTCCCGTTGCACACCTGCCTCCAGGTGATTGCCATACTAACTAGAGGGATTTAGACTAAGCCTTTCCCATGCAAGGCGAGTGGTTCTACGATAAATGAGTTAGGCAAGATGAATCATCAACTCAGTCCTTAATCGAGACAAGGCGGATATCTTCACGCTTAACCCCGCAAGGTATAAGCCACAACACCAGGGTATCCCAAAAGAGATCCCATCCGCCCCATCTCCATAGTAATCACAACTATAACTTGTTCATTAACCCTTTCACAATACCCACAATTTATTTTCACCACTCACACCTTTTACTTTTAAAATCATTATATTTGAAAAATATAGCGATGAGTATCCAGGATGAGTAACAAGTCCTAAACATACTAAATAATAATATTTCTGTCATAGCATATTATTTGTTTCTAGGTTTGAACAAGACAATTACCGGGTAATATCAATTCAAAAATGGCTATTCAACAGGTTTTAACTAAGCAGCGAAAATACTTCGTACATATATCGTACATGCAATATTTAAAACGACTTCTACGGGTTGTGTTTAAAAATAGGATCAATATGCATCAAAGGGGATCGGTTGGATTTGCCTCCGTCGGCGTCCTCGGCAAACTCCTGCTGACAGTCCGGGTCCTCGGCGTCAAACTCGCGGTACTCGTCTCCAACGTTCTCGTTTTCCGGCTCGTTCACTCCGTCAACTAAAATACGCGACGAACGACACAGACAACAGGCACAGATAAATAATCATATAAATTCAAATGAGCTCCAAAAATCATGAAATTAATATGGGAGGTAGATCATGATTTTAGATGAATTTAGGAAAAAGAATTATTGAAATCAGAGTTAGCATGTGGTATTTGTGAAATGGCCGGAATTTAATCATGCGAAAAAGGCTAACGGTGATTAAGGAATGGATGCTTCACGTGGGCATTTGTTTGGCTGGTAGTGCATGGTGCATGCATGCATGTACTATTTGGAGTTAATGCTTATGGCCCACACATGCATGGTTAGAGAGAAATTAGCAGGGGTCATTAGAGCTCTTCTGTATGTCATGGTTCTATTCGTGGAGTTTTTGGCAGTGAATCGGTACAGACAAATACAAGGAAAAATACAGGAAAATACTACAGAAAGACAGAGAAGAGTAAGGAGATGCTCATGAGCTGCTCACCTCGTCTTGCGACGACAGTCGAGCTCGGCTTGTGCGTATGGCCGTATACGGTATACGCGAAGTGAGAGCGAGTGAGCGAGTGAGTGAACGTGTTTCTCGGGTGATGAGAGTGAGCACCCGAGGCTGGCTTTTTATAGGCCAGAGTGCTCAGCTCGTTGCCATTAAAAATGCTACTATAGCGCATGGTCGGTGCCTAATTTGCATGCACGATGCATGCAAAGGGACGGTGCCTAATCACCGTGTCCTTGCATGCAGGTGCATGCAAATGGACGGTGCATGCTCGTCCTGCATGCCTGCATGCATGAGATATATATTCGTGTAGGTGCACTGCTATGTTTTCTTGCATGTAAGCTTGCTGGTACTCGCTGTTATTTATGCGTGAAAAAATATGGATGGATTAGATGGAGATACTATAGAGCTCAAATTATTTTATAGTTTTTGAAATATATTTTGAAAATAATTTTTAATGCGAGTGATTTTTGAATGTGAATTTTTGGGACATAACACTACCGGATCTAGGCTGTTTGCAGTGTGTCCGGGGTACTCGGCAAACACTGTGTCATAATATTTTAAGTTTGACCAAATTATATAATAAAATAATAATATTTATGAAATTAAATAAGTATATTTAGGTTATTTATAAATTATGTTTTTATAATATATCTATTTAATGTCACAAATATTTATATTTTTTTCTACAATTTTGGTCAGACTTAAGATGATTTGACTCTTCTGGATTCCTAAAATGCCTTATAATTTAGGCCTTGTTTAGTTCTTCAAAATTTTGTAAAATTTTTCAGATTCCCCGTCACATCGAATCTTTAGACATATGCATGGAGTATTAAATATAGATGAAAATAAAAACTAATTGTACAGTTTGGTCGGAATTGACGAGACAAATCTTTTGAATCTAGTTAGTCCATAATTGGATAATATTTGACAAATACAAACGATATTTCTATTTTACAAAATTTTTTGAAACTAAACAAGGCCTTAGAATGGAGGGAGTATACTCTACTCACCGGAAGCTGAGGATCATGTACGTAGCATGTGTTTTTTTTCTCAAATACGTAAAAAATTTGGATCATTTTTATTATTAAAATATAATAGTTTCATAGTATATAAACAACACGCTTTTGACGAGTGCCTTAGAACGTCCACATGATTATAGTTAGGGGTTGGACCGTCGTAGCATACAAGTTCAAATTTTCGATAATAGAAAAAAATGGTAGACTACCGAGATAAGATTAGAACACAATCTAGGAAGTGGGCTGCACTTCTACTGCTGACTGCACGATCCAATTCTAAAAGAGCGCTCTAGTGCTTCGACATTGGAAGCATGCGGCCCAATCTTGTAGAGGTCCTCATGAGTCTTTCTTTCCGCTGCACTTTTAATTTCTATCTTTTCGATTTATTATTAGAGATTATGGTTTCCAGTGGTTTTAGAGGGGTCATCAGTGATCGATAAATAGATGGACCTGCACGTATGGAGCCGAAGTCCGTCCTCGCCCAGACTTCTCGGGGGCCGGTGATCGAATGGCCAGCTGAGACTCGGATATGTACGTGTGCGGCATACACGCAGCAGTACCCTTAATTTGATGGATATGGCCGGTTTACTTACTAAGATTATAATTGGATAAGACGGGATAAGGCTCTCTGCAGCTATATATATATCTCGTAGTAACTCTTCTCAACAAACCTCTATAAATTCCTACTCGATCCCTTCCACTTCTACTCTCTTTTATTTCCTTCCGATCCGATCCTCTCGCTTGATTCGATCATGGCGGGCGGCAGCTTCACCGAGAAGGGCAAGCAGTATCCGGGGAAGATGACGGTGTTCGTCTTCCTCGCCTGCCTCGTCGCCTCCTCCGGCGGCCTCATCTTCGGATACGACATTGGCATCTCAGGTACGTATATATATATATATATATAATCAATCTGCTCATCATCGATCTCCTTCGTCCAGCATTCCACCATCCATCCATCGTCGATGATATCGACGAACGAATTGCATGCGATTAATGCGTGAACAATATGCAGGCGGCGTGACGTCCATGGACCCGTTCCTGGAGCAATTCTTCCCGTCGGTGTACGCCAAGGAGCAGGAGGTGGTGGAGACGAACCAGTACTGCAAGTTCGACAGCGTGCTGCTGACGCTCTTCACCTCCTCGCACTACCTCGCCGCGCTCGTCGCCTCCCTCTTCGCCGGCTACATCACCAGCAGGTGCGGCCGCAGGGTGTCCATGCTCGGCGGCGGCGTCATCTTCCTCGTCGGCGCCGTCCTCAACGGCTTCGCCCAGAACGTCGCCATGCTCATCATCGGCAGGATCTTCCTCGGCATCGGCGTCGGGTTCAGCAATCAGGTCAGTGCACCGCCCTTCATTTTAGTTTTAATTTGTTTTAGAGATCTCCTTTCTTTATTTTCTTTTTTTTGCACGTGATAATTAGTTACTTACGTGCATGCACTCATGCATCCGTAACGACCGGCCGGTTTAGTCCATTATACACGTCAACCGGATAAAATCGATTTAGATCGACCTAGCGATCGAGCATCCAAGTTTTTTTTGTATAGAAGACAGGATCGATGGATCAGAATGTTGATCTGTATGAATGTGCACTATATATGCTGCAGTCCGTGCCGCTGTACCTGTCGGAGATGGCGCCGGCGAAGATGCGGGGCATGCTCAACATCAGCTTCCAGCTGATGATCACCATCGGCATCCTCATCGCCAACCTCATCAACTACTTCACGGCCAAGATCGCCGGCGGCTGGGGCTGGCGCATCGGCCTCGGGCTGGCCGCCGTCCCGGCCGTCATCATGGTCGGCGGCTCCATCTTCCTCCCGGACACGCCCAACTCTCTGGTCGCCCGGGGCAAGGTGGAGAGCGCGCGCGCCATGCTCCGGCGCATCCGCGGCACCGACGACGTCTCGCTGGAGTTCGACGACCTCCTGGCGGCCAGCGAGGCCACCAAGGCCATCGAGAGCCCGTGGCGGACGCTCCTGCAGCGCCGGTACCGGCCGCAGCTGGTGATGGCGTTCCTCATCCCGACGCTGCAGCAGCTCACGGGGATCAACGTCGTCATGTTCTACGCACCCGTGCTCTTCAAGACCATCGGCTTCGGCGGCACCGCCTCGCTCATGTCCGCCGTCATCACGGGCCTCGTCAACATGTTCGCCACCTTCGTCTCCATCGCCACCGTCGACCGCCTCGGCCGCCGCAAGCTGCTCCTCCAGGGCGGCATCCAGATGATCCTTGCCCAGGTACACTACAGATTACAGAAACAGAATCATCGAATCCTTGTCGAAAACTTTGTCAATTGACTAATGCAATTAATGGCTGCATGCAGTTCGTTCTTGGGACGCTGATCGCCGTCAAGTTCGGGACGACGGGGGTGGCGGAGATCTCGCGGTCGTACGCGATCGGGGTGGTGTTCTGCATCTGCGTGTTCGTGTCGGCGTTCGCATGGTCGTGGGGGCCGCTGGGGTGGCTGGTGCCAAGCGAGATCTTCCCGCTGGAGATCCGGTCGGCGGCGCAGAGCGCGGTGGTGGTCTTCAACATGGTCTTCACCTTCGTCATCGCGCAGATCTTCCTGATGCTGCTCTGCCGCCTCAAGTTCGGCCTCTTCTACTTCTTCGGCGCCTGGGAGATCGCCATGACGCTCTTCGTCTACTTCTTCCTGCCGGAGACCAAGGGGATCCCCATCGAGGAGATGGACAGGATCTGGGCCAACCACTGGTACTGGAACCGCTTCGTCGATGCCGGCCGGAAGGTCCAGCTCACGTCCACCGCCGTATGACACTCGTCACTAGTTCGTGCTACATTTTTTATCTCGAGGGAAATTGTCATCCCTGTTTTTCAGATCTCAATCGACGGAAATTGTCATCCCTAGCGTAGCTAGTGAAACTTGATATTGTTTATTACTGTTGGAAACTGTTGACGTAAAAAAAATTATGAGCATCCCGGCCGGTTGTCATATACTCCCTCTTATTCCAAACATGGATCGATTTAAATTTATCCTACTATGTAAACTATTTTTAGAAAATCATCAATGGAGCCTGCATGTGATCTCTACGAGATACCTTATAGAAAAATCATAAAAATTCTAACGAAGATAAAATGGCTTGACCAACAATTCATTAAAAAAATCTAATGAGAATAAAATGATTTGGCCATCAATTCAACAATGTATGTATTGTGTAAATTATACATGGCTCACAATCTCTTTCATATGTGTTTGCAATTGGATTCAAGAACGCCAAGATTGACTCGTTCAAACCATCCAAACCGAGCCCAAAGTCAAGTGATCAATAGCTAACAGCAACTCTAGCTAAGAACAAATGCAAACTGTCATCCCCATTTTTCAGATCTCAATCGACGGAAATTGTCATCCCTAGCTAGTGAGACTTGATATTGTTTATTACTGTTGGAAACTGTTGACGTAAAAAAAAATATGAGCATCCTGGTTGTTTATCCTACTATGTAAAAAAAAATATGAGCATACTGGTTGTTTATCCTCTCTAAAACAAACTTATCTTTTTTTCAAGTCACAAAATTAGCTAAATTAAAAATAAAGCTCTCTGTTTTAAGTCACCACGTCAACAAATTAACTGAATTGGGCACGCTGATCCGCATCATGAGAAAATTCCGTGGTCCCTAGGTCCAAACTCGCCCGCGTGCGCCCATGGCCACGATAAATGACTCGTTGTGCCGGAGAAAATCCTACGCTTGAGGAGAGACGGTTCCATCCTCCGCACCACCACTCTATGTTACACGGATACTCCAAGCGGGGTGATGTATCCGTATCCGATACTCGTCGGATACGCGGATACGGATACTCAGATACACCATTTTAGTGGGTTTTCTTTTGAGAAAGTGTGTATCCGCGTATCCGATACGTATTGTGTCGGATACTCGTACCCGTACTCGTGTAACATAGCCACCACTAGCTGACCAGCGCACGCATGGCTCCCTCACGACTCTTGCATGGGTGCACAGAATTATCTAAAATCCCTTTCTAATTTTAGGTATATAATAGTAAAAAGAGAAAGACTATTCATAGTTTGCAGGCTGGATCATACCGGTCGTAAAGAGATGAAGTGAAAGTAGAGAGAAGGCCAGCAGGGGCTTTACCAGGCCGGTTTAGCCTGAAGGCAAGGGTAGGTTTTAGGAAAAAAAAACTTTTCCTTTTTTATTTAGGCCTTGCTTAGTTCACCCAAAAAATCAAAAAAATTTCGAGATTCCCATCATATCGAATCTTACTGCACATGCATAGAGCATTAAATATAGATGAAAACAAAAACTAGTTACACAATTTGCCTGTAAATCGCAAGATGAATCATATGAGCCTAGTTAGTCTATGATTGGATAATAGTTACCAAATTAAAACGAAAGTGCTATAGTACCTAAAATCAAAAGATTTTCAGAACTAAACAAGTGCCTTAGTTTATTAGGTTTTCCAAACGGCTTAACTCCCAATGAAACCAAACACAGACCATCTCACATATACATGTATGTGAAGCACACAATTAGGGGTGTTTAGTTCCTCTTTTATCCCAAAAAATTTTAGGTGCTGGTTCATCATTTTGCAAATAAAACTAAACACCATACAAAATTTTTTGTAAAAAGGTGACTATTCTCTATTTTAGAGTTTGGCCTCAAGAGGCCAAAAAAGCCAAAATGAGCCTCAAGTGGCTCTAATGAGAGCAATAAATTTTGCATTTTAGATAGAACTAAACATGACTCTGAAAATTTTGGCATTTTGTCATTCCAAAGTAGTTTGCATTTTGCATTATATGGGGGTAACTAAACACACCCTTAATTAGAAACCCCTGTTTTGATAGGGATGAGATAGAGAAGGCCGGTTTGGGTTTTTGGAGAACATTTGAGGCTTTGAATTGAGTTTGATTAAGAGCTGGAATCCCATCCATATCTTCTATTATAGAAAGGAAAATTGATTTTAGTTTTATAAACTCCAAATGAAACCAAACACAAACCATCTCACACATACATGTATGTGGAACACACACATATTAACTAGAAAACCTTCTTTTGATAGGGATGAGAGAGAGGGTTTGGGTTTTTTGAGAGGAAACATTTGAGGCATTGAATTGAATTTAATTAAGAGTTGGAATTCAATCCCTATTTTCTATTGTAAAAAGGGAAATCAAACTTAGTTTTAGAAACTGTATTAAGGTGTTGGATTAATGAAAACATTTTAAATTATTATGCTCCTTATGCTTGGAATTAACATATGTTAGAGGTGAAATGGAGGTAGCACCCTCCTAGCCCAAGTTCTAGCTCCACCCTTTTGCCTTAGTTGATGCTTGCGTCACCTTGCCAGGCAAGAAGTTGAAAGTTGAAACAATTGTTGTGGGATCTCTTTCCAGCGGCCTTTTTAGCTCATGATGAAAGCAAGGTTTTTATTTACTTAGATGGACAATACAATTTGACTCTCTTATGCCGGCAAGGCAACATGAGGCGAGACAAGCTCCATGGGTGAGAAAACCAAACATATATATGGCCAAAGAAAGTAGATGCATTATTGATGTTGTTTGTTTGTTTGTGTTTTTCCTTATTACCATATGCCAACGATTGAACGAAGGCAATCATATCCGGCTTGAATGAAGATAGTATCTACTTGATCTTATATGACGATAATTCATTTACATGGGCCTTTTACCTCAGTGTGAGGAGTGAAGGTGACTTCTTTGATGTACTCCCTCTATTCCTAAATAAATTAGTTTCTAAAATTATTTTAAGTCAATTTTTCTTATGTCTACTGAATTTATATAAAAATACAAATAGTGTAGAGACATCAAATAGTGTAGCGGTCGAACATGTGTATCGCAAAACAACACCTAGGGCGTTCTTGGCAAAAAAAAAAAAAACTGAACGTTTTGGTTTTCACTGCCTCAGACATGAAACCTACGGAGAGCTTGGTTGGACGAACACAGATAGCTCATGCCATACCTGGGAGTCTGCTGGCACCTTGGCAACCCAACCGTCGTATCTGACTGTCGCTCGCGCATATACTATCCGCGTCAGCTGGCCGACCACGAACCAAACTGAATTGCTTTCCGCGTAACAATCAATCAATCAGCCAACTCTAATTCGTTCGCGCCACATGTGTGTGTAAGTAAGTAAACCTACCAGAAGATACCACTGACAGTCTGCCGCCGCAACAATTTGTCTTGTTTGTCCCACTTCAAATTAAAATCAAATCAAGTCAGGCCACCACATCATCGTCCATACAGGCATACAGCCGGCGCCTCCTGTAGAATAATAAATAACAGAGCCCCTTCTTTTCTTCTAACCAGAATTCATCAAAAGCATGTCGCAAAAAGAATTCGTCAAAAGCAGGAGAAAAAAAAATAATCTTGGGATGGGTTGTTTGAGCAAAAACTCCTACAGTACGTCAACTGGCGATATTTCAACGCAAGACAGTTGACAAAAACCGCGCGCTTCCATTCCATCCAAGTGGAGCACATATTCGCAACCACCGCAGCTTCCACCACCATACCATACCATTTCTCCTCTGCTTCGTCGTCCCAACCCAACCATCACCATCACTAATTAAGCTATTACTACTACTACTAATCGGCTAATCGCCGTGTGCTGGAGGTCATCATCTCCCCCAACTCCTCTGCCTCTCGATCGACCGCCAGGGAGCAAGAGGCCGGCCCGGCCACCCACCCATAGCCTGCCTGGTAGCCATGGACCGGTCCAAGTCGTACGCGGGCGGGCGCATGCAGATCGAGCCGTACTACGGCGGCGGCGGCGCGCGGCCGGACTTCCGGTCCTACTCGTACAGCGCCGGCGGGGGCGGGATGGGGACGTCGTCCTACTCCTCCTCCTCCTACTCGTACCAGTACGAGTACGGCGGCCCTGCGGCGGGGGCGGCGGCGGGGGAGGAGGTGAAGCGGAGCAAGTCGAAGCGGCGGTGGCTGGCGCTGGCGGACCCGGACATGGATCGCAAGCGCCGGGTGGCGGCGTACAAGGCGTACGGCGTGGAGGGCAAGGTGAAGGGCTCCTTCCGCAAGAGCTTCAAGTGGATCAAGGACCGCTACCTCAACCTCGTCTACGGATGGTCCTGATGATGATACTCCATGGGTTTTTTTTTGGGGGGGCTCTGCCTCCTCTGTCCTCTCTCTTCTTTTTCATGCTTGCAGTTGTTGCTTCATACTCCGTATATATATCATCATGGATTCATGGTGAGTACATACAGTATATATATAATCATGTTGATCATGCATGTTATAAGAGAAAAAAAAATGTATACGCTTTCGATTTTCTTTCTACTTTTGGTGGTACATGTTGTTCTTGATGATCTGACACAAATAATCAAGGGGTTGTTTCAAATCAAATTTGTAAAGCCAACACAAAAGTAACAAAAGTGTTCGATGAGATGTAAGCCAAGGGGTTGTTTCAAATCAAATTTGTAAAAACGAATCTATCGATCAACGGCTGGGCGTACTATACGTACGTTGTTGCTGTTATTACCTATCGTTTGATTCTCTCTCTTAGTTTAGTTGTACATGAGGTGTGTTGATTTTAGACGTATATAAGCCCTCGCTTACTTTTGATTTCTGGTCAACAATTGCGCGCTGATGCAAATTAGCTTGCGTGCGTGGAAGGGAGATGGAAACTTTGTCTTTTCATGGATCCATTTCCATTGGCTGGCGATGACATAGGCGATCCTGCCTCTCCTCTGTTTTTGACGAATTCTTGCAAGAAGTCTTCGACATTACTACTCTACATGTAGCACAGTAGGAGTATAATACGAGTAATAAATACCACGTATGCTATGTACATCCTTGTCAACTAGTATTAATATATGTATGGTTTCCATTTTTCTTTTCTTTTCTTTATGTTTCTATATGTCCACACGTAATAGTACGTCGAGCTTAGGCGACCAATATTGTTTTTTGGTCCGTGAGGACAACTTGACTTGTAAAAAATGATAATGCTTTTGTGAAGTGTCGCCCTACCTTTCGTCCGTGTATATGGACTGATTAGCCAAAGGAGCTTAACTAGCTAGCCGAAGGAGACTGGCAACTTCTGATTAGCCAAAGTAGCCCAAGGAGTAGTAAGCAGCAGTAACAAGGCCTCAATTCCTCTTCTTTCTCTTTTGGAATTCAGGATGCGGGGGTTTCGTACAATATGTAACTTCCTATTTTTGATTTTTTAATAAAAAAGAAAAAAATTCTCTCCATCAGTGTTGTATTTAAAGCTTCTAAAATATCTTCTGTAATTCGTAAGTTTTCACAACCGAGAGGACTTTCTTATCTGCTCCCCATTAGGCGTTTTTCTTGAAAAATCAGAGTAAATTGGACCCATGAATAAATTAAAGAAAATAAGGGGTTCTACATGAGCAAACAGTAAGAGAAATAAAAACTATTAAAAGAGATTTGGTTGATTCACTAGGAACACCTAGAAAGCTAATATAGAAAACTACTAGAGAGAAAAAATAAATTGTTCTATTAGCTCACTAAATTTATTGGTTTAGCAAGTTAATTATTAGAGACACGAGTTTGCTTGTAGGCCTCAACTATAATAAACTATGCCCAGATTAAAAAACAAACCTCAAGAGGTTTTTCTATGACCAAGTATATTCCAGCAAGAAACAAAATACAAGCGCTCTTGTGCAGACCAACCGAGCCCGCGCTCGGTTCTCGTTAGACTCGTATAATGAACGCAAAAAGTAAAGGGATAAAAAAAACAATGCTAGTGTAAACAAAAAGTAAGCCATTACTCGATTTGTTCATTAGACGTTTGTAAACGGTAACAGACAAGCAAGAAAAGCAGACAAATCAAAAGGCAGGACCATTGATGCCGACGCACCGTCTCAGCCTCCGTTGATGCATGGATGCGCACCTTTGCCAGAGCAAAGACCTTGTTAGTTCGTGAAGAAAAAAATTTCGCGATACTGTAACATTTTCGTTTATTTGTGTTAATTATTGTCTAACCATGGACTAATTAGGTTCAAAAGATTCATCTCGTCAATTCCGACCAAACTGTGTAATTAATTTTTATTTTTGCCTATATTTAATATTCTATGGATGTGTTTAAAGATTTGATGTGATAAAAAATTTTGAAAAATTTTGAATTTTTAGGTGCAAGGCCAAGCAAATCACCAACAGACGCGTTGCTCCGCTGCTGAGGCCGTCCCCAACGCATCACGCTGGCTATTAGCCCCATGTTTCACGTCGATTTGATTTCTTCACCTCATGCTTAGTAGTTAGTAGTGGCTTCGCCGACCAGACTCTCCTGCAGAAGTTAAGAGAGTGTTTGGTTAGAAGTAATAAAATTTAACATGTACTGTAATATTTTTATTTTATTTAACAATTAGTGTCTAATTATAGATTAATTAGATTTAAAAGATTCGTCTCGCAAATATCCTTTAGTTGTTGTTTTAGTTTTGAAAATAATATATATTTAATACTTTCTACATGTATCCAAACATTTAATGTGATGGGTGATAAAAAAAATCACTTGGAACCACACATGGCCTAAGGGCACCACCAACGGTGGCATACAAGAATAGTAATCTCATCATAAAGTTATGTTATGTGACACATAAGTGTTAAAATTTCAGGGCTACTAGACATACAAGTAAGGATGAAAACGGTCGGAAACGGTCGAAAAACTCCTAAATTGTTTTCTACTTTTATATTTGAAATACGAAAACGAAAACGGTAGAGTCGGACACGAAAACGAACACGAACTTACGAAATATCGAGACTTTCGAAAACGAACCAATTCGATCGGATTTATGTCGAACACGGTCGATATACGAAAACCTAATACGAAATACCAATATGTAGTACCAAGTGCATGACTAAGTATATACACGACCAAGTTTAAGTGCATATAATAATTAAAAAGTGCATGATCCTTGGTCTTAGGTATTTAATATAATAGCCCACACATAAATACAAGTCTTGAATAAGCAATTAATAGCTAGCAGGAACGCACTAGCCACTAGTAGAAAGAACGCAGATGCATAGTGAGTAGTCTGTAATTGGGTTGTGTGACCCTACAGTTGACTAAATTCGGTTTAAACCAAATTTTGAATTCGAAATATTTCAAATTAAAAGTAGAAAAGTAGAAAACGGTCGAAAAATATTAAAACCGTTTTCTACTTTTACATTTGAAATACGAAACATCTAAAATACGAAAACGAAAACGATAAAGTCGGACAAGAAAATACGAATTCGATCGGATCAAATATAGAAAGCGGTTCGGTTCGGTTCGGGATATTTCCGTTCCGTTTTCATCCTTACATACAAGCCACACTTATTTTGTATTGTAACATCTTTTATCTTCTCTCTCCTCTGTAGCTTTTTTCTCTCTAGCATACTATGCTTTCTGCAGTTGGGCTACCACAGCTTCACGAAGGTAATCTGACAAGCCTGCAACTTTTGTCAGGCGAGTTGGGATGAAGCCACACGCCACGCTGGAGCGTTGGGCTCGCCCTCAAAATATTGAAACACCGCTTAAAAGTAGGAAATGGGGTTGTGTAGTACTATCCAGTGTTGGCTTGCATTGAGAGCAGAAGTGTAGAACTGTCTTAGGCCTTGTTTAGTTTTAAAAAAATTTAAGATTTCATGTCTCATCGAATCTTTGAACGCATGTATGAAGTATTAGTTATAGATATAAAAAATAACTAATTATACAGCTTACCTGTAATTTACGAGACGAATCTTTTAAGTCTAATTAGTCCATAGTTGGCACAACAATTGTCAAATACAAATGAAAGTGCTACAACATCCAAAATTAAAAAAAAGCCAACTAAACAAGGCCTTAGCTTTGTTCATGAGTGTGTGGCTGTGATTTTTTTATGAAGTCAACACTTTTCACAACCCGCGTTGAGGAAGCCCTGAGCGAGCACGGTGTTCCATCTAGCAAAAAGATGGGCATGATCAGTTTGATACTGCACTGTAAAGCGATTTTCATGCTATTAGTTTAGGGCACTCCCAATACATAAACCATCTTAATTTTTATGGATATAACTATACTACCATCAAAATATAAATCATAGAAATGGGTCTAAGTTGGAAATCATATCTACACGAGAACTAAGATATGAAAACAAATGATTGGTAGAGAGTAGAGAGAATGTATATGATTGGATAAAAAATTATTTCATAGAAACTATCCATTAGGACCATAGTTTCTATATATAGTGTCTACATAAATTAACAGGTATAGAAATTATATGTAGTTTCTAGCATTAGGACTGTCGTTCATGTGAACCAAACCAAACCAAATGAGTTTCCTTATCACTGTAATCAGGTTACGTTACACAAAGTCGAACTAAACGCTATCATGTCTTTTTTCTATCTCATATCCTGACTTTATGAGTCTAAATATTCACTTCTCAATTGAATCCTACCTATTGCAGTTTGTAAGAATTATTTTCTTCTTCATGTTATGTTGAAAGAACAAATATTTTATGTACAACAGAATATAGATGCTCACAAACATATATGGTAATGTGCATCTATACTTTACCTCTGGATATCTCTCTAAGAGCATGAGTCAATATATCTTGACTCTTGAGATTGACGATGTTATCATAAGTGTTTCACTATTGTCGGACACACTACCTATCATTGAAAGTGATGGCTGAAAGTACTGTTTGCTGATTTATTGTGAGAGAAAAACACTGCTGGCCAGCAGAAAAAGTACGACTTATAAGACAAGCGAACATGAGTGATATATTTACAGAAAATGTGAATGATAGTGCCATGTCTAAGACTAAACCTAAATGCAAATGAGTTTCACCACAACAAATCTAATCAACTGAGATACATTTAATCCAAATTACTACGACATTATTAATTATATGTTTTAAATAGACATCATCTTAACCAACACCAAGTGTCCACGATGTCAAATTCACTACAAATAATTATTACCATGCGGTCATAACTTTTTCTAAAAAACAACTTATTTTATAATAAAAGCTAAATATCTTGTATCTCACAAGATTTTTATTGTGATCTATTAAAATTTAATCATGGATTACCATTGCAACTGGTATGTGACTTGTTACGTAAACATCTTGCATAATTGCTAAATCCTAGAAATTGATATGCATGTATACTTTAATTAAGTTTGAATTTTTGACATATTTATAGTAAAATAAAACAGGTAGTCCATAAACATACTACACTCCTAATTAGTATAATGATATAAACAGACATTTTCATCCTATGTTGTAGTTCCCAAAGTGTTGAATTTATTTTATCAAAGAACTATCTGTAGTCATATAATTTTCTAAAAAAATATATACTGATATACATACATTGTTTCCGTCAATTATACTAATGAATATCAACTTACATAGTTCTTTATTATCATGAAATATATTAACGTTTAACATGGATTATCAAAGTCATTGGTATATGACTCATTTGAGAAACAACTTTTATAATTGCTAGACCATGTAAATCAATATGTATATTGGTATGCATGGAGATAAAGTATTGAGCACATATACCTTGCGTTAGTACTTTTCGTACATTAATAACTATATAGAAGTAGGTAATCTAAGCATAGCTTAGTTGATTAAGATCCTTATGGTGGTGGAGCTTGCCTAGTGCCAACTGCCAATCCAGGTTCAATTTGGCATATGTATTTGTATTTTTTTAGCTATATTACAGTGGTAATGTTTTTCCATGTGATAAAAAAGTAGGTAGGTAAAAGTAACTTAAGATTATTTTAATAATAGTGAGCGATTACTATAATTATATTTTTCATAAAGACATAGGTAGGTAGTTTATATATGTGTGCGCACGTGCATGTTGTATGCCTGCGCGCGTGCGCATGCTTGTGCATGAAAATTTAGAACATTAATTGGAATTATGTTTGTGCGTGCGTGTATGAAAATTTAGGACATTAGTTTAAATTATGTGTGTGATAAATTAGGACATGAATTTAAATTATTTTATTAGTAGAGTCGAATTTCATCTACTACAAAAACAGATATATGGTTATTTGGATGCTTTTCTTTTTTAGGACATGTTGGAACTCTCTTTATCTAGCACGTCTAGTTTGACCAACTTCGGTACTCAATTTTTTCTAATATATAGGTCATTTTGGTTTTTTAAATATATAATTTTTTATTGTGTACTTAAACATATAGTATACTAGATGATACCCCGCGCGTTGCTGCGGGAACTTTGTAATGTTATATTGAGCATGAAGCTACTTTTAAATATTAAAGTTGAAAGTAAAAAAGAATGAATAAAGGAAAATAAGAGAAATGATGGAACTACACTGCAATGTACTGAGATTTTGAATGTCCTCTCACCTCTGGTCTACACCGATGCACCATACCCATTCCAGTTTTTGGTCGTAACATCATCAACACGATAGATTGATGCCCAGACCAACGTGGGACATTTGTGTACTCTCGAGTACATAAAACACAACAGCATGAGCCAATGCCTCATCCCCTTCCTTTAATTTGCATGTGAGAAAAATCTTCCACCTCTTTCTCTTCCTTCCTGGACGAACTCCAGCATAAAAATCCCCTAATCGATCTATCCTCCTGAATCGATCTTCTAATTTCGTACAAAATCAAAACTTCACAAACTCTTGCAGGAACACGCTCCAGTGGAGGACGATGCCAACATGGTCGCGAAGGTGCTGAACATGTGGTCGACGCGGCGGCCTTGGCCACCTCAACCTCCGCAAGTCGCTGAGGCCAAGGCGCATGGGCCTGCTGTCAACTGGCAGTCGCACTGTCCCTAGTGGAGGCCGCGAGGCAGCCAATGTTCTTGCCAGCTTTGCGCTGCGACCTGAGAGCGAAGGTGAGGCGCACGCCGTTGTGACGGCGAATGGTGGTCAGGTCCCCGTTCTAGCTCCACCATGTCCTCTTGGAAGCTGCTGTAAACATGGATGAGGCGGAGGAAGGCATCAAGAGGCGGTTTGCCCCTGCCGCTGGCTGAGAAGAGCATGACCTGCACCTCAGTGAGCATGGCTGGGCTGTCAATGCCCGCGAGTGAAAGCCCTAGTTTGGTTTTGGATAATTGATGAGATCCTAATACTAACCTCTATACTAAGTGTTGAAAGCCCTAGTTTGGTTTTGGATAATTGATGAAACCCTAGTACTAACCTCTATGCTAAGTGTGTGTAGACTTAATGAGGTTGGTACATGCCAAGTGATGGAGCAAGTGATGATCATGGTGATGATGGTGATGACCACAAGGTGATCAAGTTCTCAACTTGAAAAGAAGAAAGAGAAAAACAAAACCCTATGGAGATCAAGGCAAAGGTATTGCTTAGGGTTTTTGGTTTTGGTGATCAAGACACCATAGAGGGTGTGATCACATTTAGGATAGATAGCCGTACTATAAAGAGGGGAATTCTTTGGCTAAGCGGTTATCAAGTGCCACTAGGTGTCATTGTTCATGTGCATGCATTTAGAACCTAGTGAGCTAACTTAACTCCTTCAAAGAAAATGATTGTGAAAATGCTAACACACGTGCAAGCTCGTTGGTACACACGTTGTGGTGTTGGCACACTTTGAGAAGGAGGTGGAGTTTCAAGGGTAGAGAGGGGATGGGTTCCTCTCTCCCTCCCGCCGAGCTTGCCAGGCGGGATTCGACACTTTTCGAGAAAATGAAGTGCATTTTTTCTATTGCGCCGGTGGGAAATTTGGAGAAGTCGCGGGAGTGTTTCTCGCTGAGAAAACACTCACCGGACGCTGGCCACTGAGGCACCGGACGTTAAGTCTGAGCGTCCGGTGCAGACAGGGCCTAGCCCAGCTAGGGTAAGGCACCGGACGATAGGCACTGGACGCTGGCTTGAGCTTCCGGTGGTGCGCATCCGGTGTGCGGGCGTCTTGGTGACCCTCTCTGCGCACGAGTCCGGTGAGCACCGGACGCTCAGGGTGCGTCCGGTGGCTAGCGTCCGGTGTCCCGCAGGTTTGCGGAACTCTCTGCGCATGAGTCCGATGTGCACCGGAAACTTGCTCAGCGTCCGGTGCACTGCAGGTGACCGTTAGACTCTGACACGCGGCTGACGTTGGAGCACCGGACGCTGGTGCTGAGCGTTCGGTGACTCCGTATTTCGCCCAGTGAAAGAGCCAACGGCTCTATTTGTTTGAGGGGCTATAAATACGTGTTTGGCCGGCTTGGGGCTTACTCTCTTGGCATTCTAGCATACTTGACATCCTTGTGAGCCTAAGCAAACACCTCCCACTCATCTCCTTCATAGATTAAACATCTTTGTGAGATTGGGAGTGATTCCAAGTGCATTTGCTTGAATGATTGCATCTAGTGTCACTTGGGGATTGTTCTAGCTGCGGTTTTCTTGTTACTCTTGGTGGTTGCCGCCACCTAGACGGCTTGGAGCAGCGGAGGAGGATTGGCACGAGTTGGTGATTGTTCGTGGCCATCTCCCGGTGATTGTGAGAGGTTTGTGCCTACCTCGGCGGAGAGCCAAAGGCAACAATAGTGGATTGCTCGTGTCATTGAGCTACCTCACTTGTGGGTAGGTTCTTGTGGTGTCCTAGTGAGGACGAGGTTCGTGATACACCTCTTAGCTACCGAACCACCAAGTGTTGGTCAACACAACGGGGACGTAGCGTGCCGGCAAGCACGTGAACCTCGGGAGAAAAATTGTGTGTCTCCAATGTGATTGATCATTGGATTTCTCCCAGTGATTGGACTTCATATTATTGATTGGTTCATCCCCTCTACGCGGCGGTATAAAGTTCAAACCATCTCTTTTACATTCCCGCAAACTAGAGTAGCTTACTTACTTGTATAGAAACTTTAGGTAGCTTTCTAGTGTAAGTAGTGACATAGCTCTTGTGTGCCTAGTGATTATATCAACTAGAATTGTTGGATAGGTGGCTTGCAAACACCCCTTAGAGCTAGAGCAAAAAGGTTCGCTTTGTTATTTACTAACTTCTTGCTCTAGTGAATTTGTAGAATTTTTTAGTAGGCTATTCACCCCCCCTCTAGCCATATTAGGACCTTTCAAGTGGTATCAGAGCCGTGGTCACCGTTTGTGAAGGCTTAACAACCTCGGTGCTCAAATTATGGCTCAAATAGTGTTCAACCATGTTGGGGGCAAACCACCATTCTTTGATGGCACAAGTTCCTTTGACTATTGGAAGAGAAAAATGAAGATGTACCTTGGATCAATCAATGATAGAGTGTGGGAAGTCACGGAGAATGACTTTGTGATCCTTGACCCCGCCAACCCCACCGACAATGAGAGAGCAAACAAGCAATGTAACACCATGGCTCTCAACACAATTTATAATGGCATTGATTCAAAGGTGTTTGAACAAGTCAAAGATCTTGAGAAGGCAAGTGAAGTGTGGACAAGACTAGAAGAAACATATGAGGGCACTACAACGGTAAAAAGTGCCAAATTGTATATGCTCAAGGACAAGCTATCCAACTTCAAGATGAAGGATGATGAGTCTATACCGGAGATGTTCTATAGGCTCCAAATCATCATCAATGATCTCAAGGGCCTTGGCGAGAAAGTGAAAGATGAGGACTTCATTCACAAGTTCTTGATGTGCTTGCCCAAGAGGTTCAAGACATTGAGAACAATCATCTTTAGAGGAGGATTGACCGGTGTATCTCCCAATGAGGTACTTGGAGATGTCATGACCGAAGATCAATACAATGACAATGATGATGATGAGGTCATGAAGAAGGATGATGATGACAAGAAGAAGAAGAGTGTAGCATTCAAAGCTAGCTCTTCATCCAAGAGCAAAAACAAGGGCAAGGCCAAGAAAGAAGAATCAAGTGATGAGGAGTGCTCCAATGATGATAGTGATGATGAAGCACTAGCACTCTTTGTCCGCAAGTTTGGCAAGATGATGAAGAAGAAGGGCTACCATACAAGAAAGAGAAGGGACAACTCCAAGAACAAAGAGCATGTGAGGCTATGCTATAAGTGCAAGAGCCCCGATCATATTGTGGCGGATTGTCCTTACAATAGTGACAATGATGAGCATGACAAGAAGAACAAGAAGGAGAAGAAAGAAAAGAAAGAGAAGAAGATGGTTTTCAAAAAGAAGAAGAAGGGTGGATCCTATGTTGTGACATGGGATAGTGATGCCTCTTCGGACGATGATTCAAGTGATGATGACAAAGCATCCAAGAAAAAGGCACTTGCTAGCATTGCTATCAACAACAAGCCATCACTCTTCTACACTCCTTCATGCTTCATGGCCAAGGGCCACAAGGTACAATATGATGAGAGTGAAAGTGAAAGTGAAAATGAACATGATAGTGATAGTGATGATGAAAATGAATTCTCTAATGAACAACTCATGGACATGTTAGAACAAGCCGATTCTCTCATTCAATCTAAAAACAAGAAGTGCAAAGAATTGGCCAAGAAGTTAAAAGCTCTTGAGCAATCCTTTGATGAGCTCAATGCTAATCATGAGAGGCTAGTGGAAGCCCATGAAAAGCTTGGCAAAGCTCACACCAAGCTTGAGAAAGCTCACTCCTTGTTGTTAGAAGAGAACAAGGAAAAGGTTGTTGTATCATGTGATGTGGGCACAACATGTGACTTAATTAAAGAATCACCCAACCCACCTATTGTTGTTGCCACTAACTCTTCTTGTAGGTCTTCATCCACCACCACCAACTCTGCCTCCACTTCTAGTGTTAGTGTCACTTGTGACACCTCACTAAAGGGTGAGAATGAGACTCTCAAGAGAGAGGTGGATGAGCTCACTCACGCCCTAGGCAAGGCCTATGGTGGTGAGGCCCGCTTGCTAAAGTGCTTGGGTAGCCAAAGGTTTTCTCTCAACAAAGAGGGATTAGGCTATACCCCCAAGAAAGGCAAGAAAGCCTTTGCAACTCACAAGCCTAGCTTTGTGAAGAGCAATGGTCGGTATTGCAACAAATGCAAGCAAGTTGGGCACCTAGAGCTTAATTGCAATAAAATAAACAAGAACAAGAAAAATGCTAATGTACCTTACATTCCTTTTGATTCTTGTTATGTGCTTACCAAGGGTGAGAAGGGTGTGCATGCTAAGTTTGTTGGTACACCAATTGTGGGTCCAAAGAAGAAGGCCATTTGGGTACCAAAAAGCTTAGTCACTAACCTCCAAGGACCCAAACAAGTATGGGTACCTAAGAAACATTGATTTGTTTTGTAGGTAAACTATAAAGCCGGATGAAGGCATTGGGTGCTTGATAGTGGGTGCACACAACACATGACCGGTGATTCAAGAATGTTCAATTCAATCAATCCAAATGATGACAATGGTGTTGATAGTATCACATTTGGTGACAATGGCAAAGGCAAGGTCAAAGGGCTCGGTAAAATTGCTATATCCAATGACTTGAGCATTTCCAATGTGCTACTAGTAGAGAGCTTGAACTTCAACTTGCTATCCGTAGCTCAACTTTGTGATCTTGGTTTCAAATGCATATTTGGAGTTGATGATGTGGAGATCATAAGTGTAGATGGCTCCAACTTGATATTCAAAGGGTTTAGATATGAGAATCTATACTTGGTTGATTTCAATGCTAGTGAAGCTCAATTATCAACATGCTTACTCACTAAATCTAGCATGGGTTGGTTATGGCATAGAAGGCTTGGTCATGTTGGTATGAAACAATTGAACAAGTTAGTCAAGCATGATCTTGTTAGAGGCTTGAAAGATGTCACATTTGAGAAAGACAAGCTTTGTAGTGCATGTCAAGCCGGAAAACAAGTTGGCAACACTCATCCAAAGAAGAGCATCATGAGTACATGCAAGGCATTTGAGTTGTTGCACATGGACTTATTTGGACCAACCACATACACAAGCATTGGTGGAAACAAATATGGATTTGTGATAGTGGATGATTTCACAAGATATACATGGGTATTCTTTCTTAGTGACAAGAGTAATGCCTTTGCAACCTTCAAATAATTTGTCAAGAGAATACACAATGAGTTTGAAACAACCATCAAGAAAGTGAGAAGTGATAATGGAAGTGAATTCAAGAATACAAGAGTTGATGAGCTTTGTGATGAATTTGGCATTAGGCATCAATTCTCGGCCAAGTACACTCCACAATCAAATGGTCTTGTTGAGAGGAAGAATAGAACCTTGATTGACATGGCAAGATCAATGTTGAGTGAGTACAATGTGAGTCATTCCTTTTGGGCCGAAGCAATTAACACGGCTTGCTACTATAGCAACCGACTCTATTGTCACCCAATGATGGAGAAGACACCATATGAGCTCTTAAATGGAAGAAAGCCCAACATTGCATACTTTCGGGTTTTTGGTTGCAAATGCTACATATTGAAGAAAGGCACTAGATTGAGTAAATTTGAAAAGAAATGTGATGAAGGCTTCTTGCTTGGTTACTCCACTACTAGCAAAGCTTATAGAGTGTGGAATTTGGCTAGTGGTACTCTTGAAGAGGTGCATGATGTTGAGTTTGATGAAACAAATGGCTCTCAAGAGGAAGATGAGAATCTAGATGATGTGAGAGGCACTCAATTGGCCGATGCAATGAAGAATATGGATATTGGTGATTTAAGGCCTAGAGAGGTGATTGATGTTGAAGATGACAAAGATCAAGTGCTTCCTACCTCTAATGTGCAAGCTAGTGGTTCTCATGAGCAAAATCAAGCTAGTACAAGTGGTACTCAAGTACAAGATCAACAAGCTAGTACATCATCTCATGATCAACCAAGTGCAAGCAATCAAGTGCAAATACTCCAACCAATAAATATTGCAAGAGATCATCCATTGGATCATATCATAGGTGACATTCAAAGAGGAGTGCAAACTAGATCAAGATTAGCATCATTCTGTGAGCATTTCTCCTTTGTGTCTCACATTGAGCCAAAGAAGATTGATGAAGCATTGAGAGATGTTGATTGGGTAAATGCTATGCATGAAGAGCTTAACAACTTCAAGAGAAATCAAGTATGAGAATTAGTTGAGAGGCCTAGTGATCATAATGTCATTGGCACTAGATGGGTCTTTCGCAACAAATAAGATCAAGATGAGATAGTTGTAAGAAACAAAGCAAGATTGGTAGCACAAGGATATACTCAAGTTGAAGGTCTTGACTTTGGTGAAACATATGCTCCGGTTGCAAGATTGGAAGCAATTAGGATCTTGTTAGCCTATGCTTGTGCTCATAACATCAAGCTATACCAAATGGATATGAAGAGTGCATTTCTCAATGGTTATATCAATGAAGAAGTTTATGTTGAGCAACCTCCCGGTTTTGAAGATGACAAGAAACCCAACCATGTTTACAAGCTAAGAAAGGCATTGTATGGTTTGAAGCAAGCACCTAGAGCATGGTATGAGAGATTGAGAGATTTTTTACTCTCTAAAGGTTTCAAGATGGGCAAGGTTGACACCACTCTCTTCACCAAGAAGATTGGCAAAGACTTGTTTGTGTTGCAAATCTATGTTGATGATATCTGTGGCAGAACCTCCTAAGTGTTTGGGCCCACCGACACCTGCCATTGTCCTAAGGACCTCTGACGGTGATGCCGGGAGTCCTCCCACTTTAGAAGTCCGATGAGCATTGCTGGGCGCTCATTCCACTGCTACCTGTGGCGTACCAAGCTGGCTCGTCCTGACCACTGGTAATGGTCAAACAACGAGAACTGTTTCTTCTCGCCCTTACAGGATAGCAAGTGGCCACCTTAACACCAGGATCATTCGTTGCGAAGATAAAGCAGTAACTCAACGACACAAGACCAAAATAAGATTTCAGAGTGAAACAGCGGAAGTATTACATAACTTAATTTACAAAAGGAGTTCTTCCAAATAGTAGAGTGTTATTACAAGCCTGGTCCAGCGGAGCAACTGAAACTTTAGTATAGACAGAACAAATTTACAGACCCTGCCCATGGGTCACGTTCACTCTTCTTCGTCGTCAACCTCGACGACGGTCACACAACAGGGTCCGAAACAAGTCGGCTCCTGAGCTTCACCTGCAACAGGGGTATTGAAACCCTGAGTACGGGAGTACTCAACAAGACTTACCTGATGGGAAAAGAGGAGAACTTAGGGATGCAGGCCTAGGGTAGACAAGGGGTGGCTGAGCAAGGAGCCAAAGTGTTTTGCGTAAAAGCTTACTAGTAGTGCATCCTTATTTTCAAGTTTTACCCCGAATTCCTCCCTCGCAGAGGCAGAGGAGTTCGAGGATAGTTTAACTAATTGTACCTCACAGACGAATCCGTGAGTCCCTAGTCCTATCATAAAGTATTATTTATCGATGGCCATAGCTTCATGTCGCTATGAGTCCGGGAATTGGGATCCGAATCTCATGAGACATTTTTCCCTTTTCTCATTTTATCACTTAGTTGCATATTTAGCTACGATGAGGGTCGAAGGAATTGAGTCTCCCAATCGGGGAGCAACGACGATTCGAATCGCTTAGCAATCCAGCTGGAGTTCCTAACCACCCGACATATGTAGAACCAAATCTTGCATATGTCAACCCAAAGCAAGCTCTCCCCAAATTTGACCAGGTTCGCGGCACCCGAGAGCACAGTACTCCACCATCCTACAGCCGATCTAGATGTTTTCCGGTCATCTCAGATCCGTAAGGTGGGTACACACTACTCTCGCCATCTTTCCACTCCCAGTGCGCGAGTAGCTGTTCGCGTCGAGGGATCACAAGTCCAGGCTTACCGAAGGCAAGTGGCTAGTACTATAAATTCTCAACCCAGCAGGCCATCAACGGACCGGTCCTTAACCGACACAGTTGGAGACACTACTTTAAGACTCCATTCTTAAAGCAAGTCCACCGACCGGTCTCAAATTGAACATCATTGACCATAAGTGTATCCCACAACAACCCTTCAAACTTCTTGTTTAAAAACCTATCTAGTAGCAGGGCTAAGCATCGCTACGCAGTTTTACAATAAAACAGGTGTCAAGGACAGGATATAGATATCAAGGTAGTAAATGCAGCAAGTAGGTGAACCCAATTCTCAACTATCTAATGCAGCATTTTCAATTCATAAGTGACAAAAGATTTAAAACATCCAAGGAGGGGTTAATGCATCCGGGGCTTGCCTTGGTTGCAGGGCAGAGAGGGACCCTCGGAGACTTCCCAAGTCTCGGATCCGACTTCCTCGAACGGAGCACCGACCTCGGGGTTCGGTTCAACGGGCGCTCCTTCGGTCACGTGCACTATACGCAAAATGATGAATGCTCATGATATGCGTATGACAATTATGCAAGAAGGGCCAAATCAAGTACAATTTGTCTTCCCAATGCAATATAGAATAATCAATAAATAAAGTTGTTTAATAACCTATTGTTTTTACCCAAGAGGTTGCATCTGTAAACTAAGACTTTACTTAATTCATAAATATCTTAAATTAAGTAATTATCAAACCTATTTACCTTAATTAATTCTTAATTAATTACTAATGACAGTAATTAAGCATTAAGGCTAAACAATAATTAACTGCCAGAGGTCATTAGGGTTAATGACCTCAGGTCATCACACAATTCCAAAATCACGCAACCCTAATCATGAGAACTTAATTAATTATTGTTTAATTATTTTGGAATTATTATTTAAGTACTAAATAAGGGTTTATTAGTATTCTAATCTAACATTATCCAAATGCCACCAAATTTTGTGTGGAGCCAGGGACTAATATTCAGAGGCTCCCCACAATTTTTGGTGATTTTTGGACATACAAATAAATTATTAAAATTCATCAAAGTTTTATTTGCTTAATTAAAAGAGCCAATTTTCATATACTTGTAAACTACTAGAAAACAGAACTTAATATTTTTCTTGGGTTCTACTTATTTCAGAGAATCTACACAAAAATTTCCATGATTTTTGGATTAACACACGAATTATTACACAAATTCAAACATTCAGCAAAAATTGCATAAAAGGAAAAAGGAAAAGATTTTTTTTCGCGCGGCGGGCGGCCTGGAACTTGGCCCGCAAGCCGGCCCACGCGCGCTCGGCCTGCTCACGCGCCGCGCAGACAGCCCGCGTGGACACGGTCCACTCTGGCCCGAGCGCTTCCCGCGCGGACGGCGCGTGCTGCCTCCTCTCCTCACGCAGACACTGACGGGCGGGTCCCGCCCGTCAGCTTCGCCTCCTACCTCGCGCCACCGCTCCGGCGAACTCCACCGCAACACCGGTGAGACCCCGGCTCCCGCGGTGAGGTGCGCTAGTTTCTCCAGATCCTTGCGCACCCGTAGAGCTCCTTTACACCTGCTCTCTCCTACTCTAGCTGCCCCGGCCACGGACGCGGCGGACGGCCGCCTCGGCCAGACGAACACCGATCACCACACTTGAGTAGAACGCTAACTGAGCAGCGCAAGAGCATCAGTAGCTCACCGCGATCCCAAAGGAGCAAGAAACAGTGGCGGAGAAGCTCTGGGTGACGCTGCCCACGGTGAGGCGCTCGCGGCGGAGCTCCGGCCGGGTTTGGGGAAGAACGGTTCGGTGCGGAGTTGTAGAAAGGTAGAGCTTGCGCTCGGGGGCGCAACGGATAGCGGAGAACTAGGCGAAGCTGGTAGAGTGCTCGGGGAAGATGGGAAGGGATCAACCGAGGCGAAAATTGAAGGCGCAGAGGGGTCGCCGGAGTTGGATGAGGAGAAGAAAATAAAGCGGCCGCTCAGGGGAAACATCGAGGAGAGGGGATGAGTACGCCGGGGTCGTGTCCACTTCACGGCGGCTCTGCGCGGCCAAGCAGCTGCGTGGCCGGTGCGTGGCAGCGCGCGCGAGAGCGGCGCCTGCCCGCCCTGCAACCGGGGTGGACGAGCTCGTGATCCCCTTGGATCACTGTAGCTCTCCCTTATCTCCTCTCTTTTGTCCCCTTGCGAAAATCAGCCAAAATTTGAACTAAAGTCCAAATTCCACCAAAACAAAAGTTGTGCCAAATTTTGTAAGCTACAAAACATATTTAAGAGTCCAGAACTGATTTTGAGTGTAACAGGGTGAATTTGGCCAAAACAGTTTGAAAATCAAAATTCAATTTGAGAGGATTCAAATTTTTGAATTGGGGCAGATTAGAATTTCCAAAATTACTTTTGATTTTGCATAATAACTTGGAAAACTCCCAACATGAAAGTTGCTCAACTTTTTGTGCTCTACAACTTTCATGTTGACCACTTTTCAAAATTCCAAATGGATTTTGAATTGGGGGTTTAAGTTGGAAAAGGGGACACTTTCTGGAAATCTGTATTTTCAAAATTACTTTGAATTTTGTATTGAAACTTCAAAAACTCAAAACACCAAAGTTGTACATCTTGCCAAGAGCTACAACTTTGCTTTTGAACTCAACCTCAAATTTTGCTTAGTTTTAGACTTATGCAAAAGGGGACAAATCTAGGATCCAGAAATCAGGGTTTTCCCCCCTTAGCTTTTCGGAAAAATTCCACCTTAGGGTTTTTAGCAACCACACAAGCATCAACATACCACATAAGCACACTCTGCTTCCCTAAGCTCAAGTAATCAAAGTAAACTTGTTTTAAGTTGATGCATACTAATGTGCTTAACAAATATGCTTTGCAATGCTCATGATGACATGATCCGTTTTTAGTAACCGTAACATCGAGGATGTTACAGCCCTTCCCCCTTAAAGAAATCTCGTCCCCGAGATTTAAAACCTTAGGGTAAGTAATGGAAAAGGAAATTTGTCAAAACTCTTTCGTCTTCAAGTTTTCCATAAGGCAAGGAGTTGGGGAAAAATACTTCATTATAATCATATATGTACATTAAGTACATGGCTTTGGCGACTCTTTTCCTTCACTAGAGTACACTCTCTAATTATCATATGTTGTCCTGAAGAGAAGCATGGAATTCAGGAAAATTCTCTAGCAAGTAATCTTCAGATTCCCAGGTAGCTTCTTCTTCAGAGTGCTGGCTCCATTGTACCTTATACCATTTGGTGGTTGTCCTTCGAGTAACTCTAGCCTTTTGATCCAGTACTCAGATAGGGTATTCCGAATAAGTTAGATCTGGTTCAAGCTTTACATCTTCAATATCTTGAACTCGATCTGGTACCCGAAGACACTTTTTCAGTTGAGACACATGGAACACATTATGTACCCCGGATAATCGTTCGGGCAGTTTAAGGCGGTAAGCGACTTGTCCACATCGGTCAATAATGGGAAATGGACCAATGTAACGAGGCGCTAACTTGCCTTTAACACCAAAACGATTTACTCCTTTCATTGGGGATACTTTCAAATACACATGATCACCTTTGGCGAACTTTAATGGTCGACGTCTTTTATCAGCATAACTTTTCTGTCGAGACTGAGCAACTTTCAAGTTATTTTGGATTTGTTTCACTTTGTTCTCAGTCTCTTTCACTAGGTCAACTCCGAAGAACCATCTTTCTCCAGGTTCCGACCAGTGTAACGGAGTTCGACATCGGCGACCATACAGTGCCTCAAAGGGAGCCATTTTGATACTCTCTTGATAACTATTATTGTAGGAAAATTCTGCTAGAGGCAAGCAGTCATCCCACTTATCTGGAAAATTCAGGGCACAAGATCTTAATAGATCTTCTAGGGTTTGATTTACCCTTTCAGTTTGCCCACCAGTTTGAGGGTGGTAGGCTGTGCTGTATAAAAGCTTAGTGCCCAGGGACTTATGTAAACATTTCCAGAATTGGGAGACAAATTGTGTGCCTCTATCTGACACTATTGTCTTTGGCACCCCATGCAGACTTAGGATACGGTCGAAATAAATCTTAGCATAGGTGGAGGCAGGATACAATAGCTTTACTGGCAGAAAATGTGCTGTTTTGGTGAGACGGTCTACTATGACCCAAATGGAATCAAAGCCCTTGGCCGTCTTGGGCAATCCTACTATGAAATCCATACTTATGTCGTCCCATTTCCATGCGGGGATAGGCAAAGGTTGCAATTCCCCAGCGGATTTGAGATGAATGGCTTTGACCTTTCGACAGGTGTCACATTGGGCCACATAGCGAGCTATTTCTATCTTCATTTTTGTCCACCAAAACCTTTGCTTCAGGTCCTGATACATCTTATTGCTTCCCGGATGAATGGAATACCTCGTGGTATGAGCTTCATCCAGGATTTGCTGACGTAGCTCAGGTACCTTTGGAACCACTAACCGGTTCTTGAACCAGATTACTCCCGCATCATCCACCTTTAAGTCTGTGGGTGCTCTATTAGAAATCTTCTCTTTAAGATGTCTCATGCCTTTGTTTTCTTTTTGTGCCTTCATGATTTGAGCCTCGAGATTGAAATCAATCTTTAAATTGGAAAGGCTTCCTTGGGAAATCATTTCTATTCCCAAGTTCTCTAGCTCTTGGCACAAAGTTATATCCCTAGGCGTCACTGTTAAGCAATTACAGTGAGCCTTACGACTGAGGGCATCCGCTACTACATTTGCCTTGCCAGGGTGATAATGCACCTCAAGGTCGTAATCTTTAATTAGTTCTAGCCACCTTCGCTGGCGCATATTAAGCTCAGCTTGAGTAAAGATGTACTTCAAGCTTTTGTGATCTGTATATAAATGACATGTGTTCCCCAACAAGTAATGACGCCAGATCTTTAATGCATGTACCACGGCGGCTAGTTCAAGATCATGGGTCGGGTAATTCTCTTCATGGGGTTTGAGTTGTCTGGAAGCATATGCAATTACGCGACCCTCCTGCATCAGCACACAGCCTAACCCGATCCCTGATGCGTCACAATATACATCAAAGGGTTTTTCAATATCTGGCTGGGCTAAGACAGGTGCAGTTGTCAACAACCTTTTCAGAGTCTGAAAGGCTTGCTCACATTGGGGTGACCAAACAAATTTTGTTTGACTTTTGAGTAAGGTTGTGATTGGTTTGGCGACTCTGGAAAAGTCCGGGATGAAACGACGGTAATATCCCGCCATGCCCAGAAAACTACGGACCTCATGTACCGTAGTCGGGGGTTTCCAATTCAACACATCTTCTACCTTGCCTGGGTCTACAGCGACTCCTTCCGCTGATAATACATGACCCAGGAAATGAACTTGGTCCAACCAGAACTCACATTTGCTGAACTTGGCATATAGTTGATGCTCCCTGAGACGGGTCAGCACAACCCTCAAGTGTTCAGCATGTTCTCTCTTAGTCTTGGAGTAAATCAAGATGTCATCGATGAAGACGACCACAAATTTGTCTAGTTCTGGCATGAAGACAGAGTTCATCAGGTACATAAAATGGGCCGGTGCGTTAGTCAACCCAAAAGACATCACCAAGTATTCATACAGCCCGTAACGGGTTGTGAAAGCAGTCTTGGGCACATCTTCCGGCCTAATTTTAATTTGGTGGTACCCTGATCTCAAATCAATTTTTGAGAACACTTTGGCCCCAGCTAGCTGGTCAAACAGTAAGTCAATGCGGGGCAATGGGTACTTGTTCTTAATCGTCACCTCATTTAGAGGACGATAGTCGACACACAGCCTTAATGTCTGATCTTTCTTCTTCACAAACAAGGCTGGGCAACCCCATGGAGAAGAACTGGGCTGAATAAAACCCTTCTGCAACAACTCTTGTAATTGGGTTTTTAATTCGGCCAGCTCTTTCGGTGCCATTCTGTAGGCCCTTCGAGATATTGGGGCCGTTCCTGGTTTCAATTCTATACTGAATTGTACATCCCGGTCCGGAGGCAGACCTGGTAAGTCTTCAGGAAATACATCCGGGAAATCTCGAACTACCGGAATATCTTTAACTTCAGACGCATTAGCGGCATGAACTTGCCCAATTGTCCGTTTGGGAGTAACTAATTGGATTAGCAAGTAAGAATTCTCATTGGGCAATGGGATTTTAATGGTTCGGTGCAAAGTGTCTAGCACAACCCCTCGTTGCGCCATCCAGTTCATGCCTAAGATGACATCAATTTCTTGGTCCTTAAGAACAATCATGCTAGTAGGAAAATTGTGCCCACCAAATTCGATGGGTACTTGGTGAACCATTTCTTTAGACATCAGCCGTCCTCCTGGCGACTGTATATAAAAATGATCTTGTGTTTCCCCAATGGGTATGCCATGCTTTAACACAAAGGTGCGATTGATGAATGTATGAGATGCACCAGAATCAAAGAGCATTAAAGCAGGATGTTTCGCAACAGGAAACGTACCCATCATCACTGGTTCACCCTCTGGAATTGTCTCCACTTCAGTATGGAAGACTTGCCCTGTTTTCTTTACCGGTCTACCTTTCTGTGCCTGTTGCCCTTTTTGAACCCCAGTTCTGAACTGACCCGGCTGGGGTTGGCCCATAGGTGGCCTTGGAAAGGTAGGGTTGGTTTGGCGGGGAAAAGGGCACTCTTTAGAGAAATGCCCAGGTTTACCACAATTGAAGCAAGGGTAATTGTGGCTGGGCGGAGCAGTAGGGCGAACACCCGGGGCGTTCGGCTGGCGTGGTGCAAAAGCGATGGCAGTAGGTCGAGAATATACCTGCTGCCCGGGTCTGTACTGTGGAGGGGAGAAAGGACCACGATAAGATGGCGGCGCTTGGAAACGTCCGTGGCCCTGTGGATGATAAATGATCCTCTGGCGCTTTTGACCGCGACCAGAGAAAGAAGAGGAAGCAGCCTTCTTGGCTTCCTTATGTTTCCTATTCTTTTCCTCTGAGGTGATAGCAATATTTACCGCCTCATAGAAAGTAGCATTTTGGCAAGTGGTCATCATGGTCTGAAGTTTAGTATTTAGACCACGCATGAAACAGGCTTTCCTCTTTCTGTCAGTGTTCACATGATCCGTGGCATATTGAGAGAGATGATTGAACCTTGCCACGTATTCCATAACACTTTTATCGCCTTGCTGCAAGGCGAGAAACTCTTCGGCCTTCATGGCCATGAGCCCTTCGGGGATGTAGTGGGCGCGGAACGCGTCCCTAAACTCGGTCCAGGTAACCTGGTGACCGGGAGCTTGAATAGCTAAGAAGTTCTCCCACCAGGCACCTGCAGCTCCCCGAAGCTGCTGAGCTGCAAATAGAGGTTTCTGAGTTTCTGAACACTGTATCAAGCTGAACTTATGCTCCATAGTTCGGAGCCAGTCATCCGCTTCTAAAGGCTCATCGGCCTTAGTGAACACCGGGGGCCTGGTCTCGGTAAAGTCCACATACCGAGCCTCTCCGTCCCCGTTGCGCGATGCCCTGAAGTTTGGAGCAGGGTGTGGTTGACGCTGTGCTAGCTCGCGCAGCAAGCGAGCATTGTCAGTTGTGGCACTTAACAAGACAGCAATGGCGTCAGCCAAAGAAGGTGGAGTAGGTGGAGGATTGGGGATATCATCCCCTCCCTGGGATGTCCCAGCTCCATCAGATCCGCGAGTACGCATCGGCATCTGTTACAAGAATCGTAGATACCTGTTACCACGTAAAATTCATAACACAGAACATATCTTACATTCTTTCATTCACTTATTAAACACTAGTTAGATACACACCAAGAGTAAGCAAGTACAACTTTTCAAACCAAAAGAGAACTTATATTACAAACCCGAACCCCACTACGGCAAGCTAAGACCCCTACAACAACGTTGCCCTCGGTTTCACCGAACTAATCGGTGTGGCCAGAGCTGTAGCCCGGGTCGTCATTGCCATCATCTTGATTACCCCCTGGGTTGTGGTCATCGGGGTCGGACTCCTCTTCATCACTGAGGCCTGGATCGGGTTCTCCATCGTCTGCCAATTCGCCATCTGTATCCATTTCTCCTTCGCCGGGAGGTGGGTGGAGTTGATGATACAGATCAAATGCAATATCACGATATTGCATAGCCAGGTCATTGACTGTATCTAAGTGATGTGCCAGCTCCAGTTTCTCCAGCTGGGGCTGGTCCTCTCGTTGCCACGCGACATCCCGTTGTGCGGTGACCGTGGCCGCCATCTTTACATACAAATCCTTAAGATACTTTGCCTTGCCCAACTTTGCGTTAATCCTAGTTAGCTCATGCCTATGGGTGCTCCTAGCTTCTTCCTCTCGGGCAATGGCTGCATTCCGCTCCTCCACCATCCGGGACAACATAGCTTCACAATTTTCTGTAGCTTGTTTTTCTTTGGCTAATTGAGCTTTAAGTTTGCCAATCTCCATAACATTGTACATTCTCTCTCTCATCACCTCAGTCAACTCGGCGGACAACCTGTCCACCTCCTGCTGAGGCGGTGAACGACTACTACTGGCTTGATCACTGCGTGGAGCTAGCTGATGTCGGGGAACTCCTTTTGGACCGGTCTGCTTACGCGGGGTCTGCTTCTGACGAGCCATCCTGTAGAGGGTAAGTTTAGATTAGTAAGAGAGACCTTAAAGGTTAGCAAGAATAGGATTGATTCTATTCACCCAACCCAACAAGGAGGAAGGAACTTAACCAGTTAATACATCATGATGCATGCACGAACTTACGATTCCTACTAACAATTCGTAACAACATTACCTTAAATTTTTACAACATAGGGCAATACTTTAGGTTGCTCCTCCATACCACTTCAAAAATTCTAAGAAAGCCTATAGACAGGGGTAGATTAGGACTAAGCACTTGGACTCAAAATAGGCAGGTTCATAATATTAGTTCCAAACGAATTTTTGAAGTTTTTCAAAAGGTTCAGCAGTCATCTTAGCAACGAATGCTCTGATACCAGCTGTGGCAGAACCTCCTAAGTGTTTGGGCCCACCGACACCTGCCATTGTCCTAAGGACCTCTGACGGTGATGCCGGGAGTCCTCCCACTTTAGAAGTCCGATGAGCATTGCTGGGCGCTCATTCCACTGCTACCTGTGGCGTACCAAGCTGGCTCGTCCTGACCACTGGTAATGGTCAAACAACGACAACTGTTTCTTCTCGCCCTTACAGGATAGCAAGTGGCCACCTTAACACCAGGATCATTCGTTGCGAAGATAAAGCAGTAACTCAACGACACAAGACCAAAATAAGATTTCAGAGTGAAACAGCGGAAGTATTACATAACTTAATTTACAAAAGGAGTTCTTCCAAATAGTAGAGTGTTATTACAAGCCTGGTCTAGCGGAGCAACTGAAACTTTAGTATAGACAGAACAAATTTACAGACCCTGCCCATGGGTCACGTTCACTCTTCTTCGTCGTCAACCTCGACGACGGTCACACAACAGGGTCCGAAACAAGTCGGCTCCTGAGCTTCACCTGCAACAGGGGTATTGAAACCCTGAGTACGGGAGTACTCAACAAGACTTACCTGATGGGAAAAGAGGAGAACTTAGGGATGCAGGCCTAGGGTAGACAAGGGGTGGCTGAGCAAGGAGCCAAAGTGTTTTGCGTAAAAGCTTACTAGTAGTGCATCCTTATTTTCAAGTTTTACCCCGAATTCCTCCCTCGCAGAGGCAGAGGAGTTCGAGGATAGTTTAACTAATTGTACCTCACAGACGAATCCGTGAGTCCCTAGTCCTATCATAAAGTATTATTTATCGATGGCCATAGCTTCATGTCGCTATGAGTCCGGGAATTGGGATCCGAATCTCATGAGACATTTTTCCCTTTTCTCATTTTATCACTTAGTTGCATATTTAGCTACGATGAGGGTCGAAGGAATTGAGTCTCCCAATCGGGGAGCAATGACGATTCGAATCGCTTAGCAATCCAGCTGGAGTTCCTAACCACCCGACATATGTAGAACCAAATCTTGCATATGTCAACCCAAAGCAAGCTCTCCCCAAATTTGACCAGGTTCGCGGCACCCGAGAGCACAGTACTCCACCATCCTACAGCCGATCTAGATGTTTTCCGGTCATCTCAGATCCGTAAGGTGGGTACACACTACTCTCGCCATCTTTCCACTCCCAGTGCGCGAGTAGCTGTTCGCGTCGAGGGATCACAAGTCCAGGCTTACCGAAGGCAAGTGGCTAGTACTATAAATTCTCAACCCAGCAGGCCATCAACGGACCGGTCCTTAACCGACACAGTTGGAGACACTACTTTAAGACTCCATTCTTAAAGCAAGTCCACCGACCGGTCTCAAATTGAACATCATTGACCATAAGTGTATCCCACAACAACCCTTCAAACTTCTTGTTTAAAAACCTATCTAGTAGCAGGGCTAAGCATCGCTACGCAGTTTTACAATAAAACAGGTGTCAAGGACAGGATATAGATATCAAGGTAGTAAATGCAGCAAGTAGGTGAACCCAATTCTCAACTATCTAATGCAGCATTTTCAATTCATAAGTGACAAAAGATTTAAAACATCCAAGGAGGGGTTAATGCATCCGGGGCTTGCCTTGGTTGCAGGGCAGAGAGGGACCCTCGGAGACTTCCCAAGTCTCGGATCCGACTTCCTCGAACGGAGCACCGACCTCGGGGTTCGGTTCAACGGGCGCTCCTTCGGTCACGTGCACTATACGCAAAATGATGAATGCTCATGATATGCGTATGACAATTATGCAAGAAGGGCCAAATCAAGTACAATTTGTCTTCCCAATGCAATATAGAATAATCAATAAATAAAGTTGTTTAATAACCTATTGTTTTTACCCAAGAGGTTGCATCTATAAACTAAGACTTTACTTAATTCATAAATATCTTAAATTAAGTAATTATCAAACCTATTTACCTTAATTAATTCTTAATTAATTACTAATGACAGTAATTAAGCATTAAGGCTAAACAATAATTAACTGCCAGAGGTCATTAGGGTTAATGACCTCAGGTCATCACACAATTCCAAAATCACGCAACCCTAATCATGAGAACTTAATTAATTATTGTTTAATTATTTTGGAATTATTATTTAAGTACTAAATAAGGGTTTATTAGTATTCTAATCTAACATTATCCAAATGCCACCAAATTTTGTGTGGAGCCAGGGACTAATATTCAGAGGCTCCCCACAATTTTTGGTGATTTTTGGACATACAAATAAATTATTAAAATTCATCAAAGTTTTATTTGCTTAATTAAAAGAGCCAATTTTCATATACTTGTAAACTACTAGAAAATAGAACTTAATATTTTTCTTGGGTTCTACTTATTTCAGAGAATCTACACAAAAATTTCCATGATTTTTGGATTAACACACGAATTATTACACAAATTCAAACATTCAGCAAAAATTGCATAAAAGGAAAAAGGAAAAGATTTTTTTTCGCGCGGCGGGCGGCCTGGAACTTGGCCCGCAAGCCGGCCCACGCGCGCTCGGCCTGCTCACGCGCCGCGCAGACGGCCCGCGTGGACACGGTCCACTCTGGCCCGAGCGCTTCCCGCGCGGACGGCGCGTGCTGCCTCCTCTCCTCACGCAGACACTGACGGGCGGGTCCCGCCCGTCAGCTTCGCCTCCTACCTCGCGCCACCGCTCCGGCGAACTCCACCGCAACACCGGTGAGACCCCGGCTCCCGCGGTGAGGTGCGCTAGTTTCTCCAGATCCTTGCGCACCCGTAGAGCTCCTTTACACCTGCTCTCTCCTACTCTAGCTGCCCCGGCCACGGACGCGGCGGACGGCCGCCTCGGCCAGACGAACACCGATCACCACACTTGAGTAGAACGCTAACTGAGCAGCGCAAGAGCATCAGTAGCTCACCGCGATCCCAAAGGAGCAAGAAACAGTGGCGGAGAAGCTCTGGGTGACGCTGCCCACGGTGAGGCGCTCGCGGCGGAGCTCCGGCCGGGTTTGGGGAAGAACGGTTCGGTGCGGAGTTGTAGAAAGGTAGAGCTTGCGCTCGGGGGCGCAACGGATAGCGGAGAACTAGGCGAAGCTGGTAGAGTGCTCGGGGAAGATGGGAAGGGATCAACCGAGGCGAAAATTGAAGGCGCAGAGGGGTCGCCGGAGTTGGATGAGGAGAAGAAAATAAAGCGGCCGCTCAGGGGAAACATCGAGGAGAGGGGATGAGTACGCCGGGGTCGTGTCCACTTCACGGCGGCTCTGCGCGGCCAAGCAGCTGCGTGGCCGGTGCGTGGCAGCGCGCGCGAGAGCGGCGCCTGCCCGCCCTGCAACCGGGGTGGACGAGCTCGTGATCCCCTTGGATCACTGTAGCTCTCCCTTATCTCCTCTCTTTTGTCCCCTTGCGAAAATCAGCCAAAATTTGAACTAAAGTCCAAATTCCACCAAAACAAAAGTTGTGCCAAATTTTGTAAGCTACAAAACATATTTAAGAGTCCAGAACTGATTTTGAGTGTAACAGGGTGAATTTGGCCAAAACAGTTTGAAAATCAAAATTCAATTTGAGAGGATTCAAATTTTTGAATTGGGGCAGATTAGAATTTCCAAAATTACTTTTGATTTTGCATAATAACTTGGAAAACTCCCAACATGAAAGTTGCTCAACTTTTTGTGCTCTACAACTTTCATGTTGACCACTTTTCAAAATTCCAAATGGATTTTGAATTGGGGGTTTAAGTTGGAAAAGGGGACACTTTCTGGAAATCTGTATTTTCAAAATTACTTTGAATTTTGTATTGAAACTTCAAAAACTCAAAACACCAAAGTTGTACATCTTGCCAAGAGCTACAACTTTGCTTTTGAACTCAACCTCAAATTTTGCTTAGTTTTAGACTTATGCAAAAGGGGACAAATCTAGGATCCAGAAATCAGGGTTTTCCCCCCTTAGCTTTTCGGAAAAATTCCACCTTAGGGTTTTTAGCAACCACACAAGCATTAACATACCACATAAGCACACTCTGCTTCCCTAAGCTCAAGTAATCAAAGTAAACTTGTTTTAAGTTGATGCATACTAATGTGCTTAACAAATATGCTTTGCAATGCTCATGATGACATGATCCGTTTTTAGTAACCGTAACATCGAGGATGTTACAGCATCATATTTGGATCAACCAATCAAGATTTTTGTGAGGAGTTTGGAAACATGATGGCTAATGAGTTTGAGATGTCAATGATTGGAGAGCTTAGCTACTTCCTTGGTCTTCAAATCAAGCAATTGAAGAATGGCACATTTGTGAGTCAAGGCAAGTACATAAAAGACATGCTCAAGAAGTTTGGAATGGATGATGCAAAGGCAATTAGCACTCCAATAGGAACAAATGGAAGCTTAGATAATGATACAAGTGGAAATATGGTGGATCAAAAGTTGTATCGGTCTATGATTGGAAGCCTACTCTATGTGACCGCATCAAGACCGGATGTCATGTTTAGTGTATGCATGTGTGCAAGATTCCAAGCCTCACCAAGAGAAAGTCATTTGAAAGCAACAAAGAGAATATTGAGGTACTTGAAGCATACACAAAATGTTGGTTTGTGGTATCCCAAAGGTGCAAAGTTTGAACTTGTTGGATATTCCGATTCGGACTATGCGGGATGCAAAGTTGAAAGAAGAAGCACATCGGGCACATGTCAACTATTGGGAAGATCACTCGTCTCATGGTCATCCAAGAAGCAAAATAGTGTTGCACTATCAACCGCCGAAGCGGAGTACATTGCGGCCGGTAGTTGTTGTGCACAAATCCTATGGATGAAGGCAACTTTGAAGGACTTTGGAATCAACTTCAAGCAAGTGCCATTGCTATGTGACAATGAAAGTGCCGTGAAGCTCACCAACAATCCGGTTCAACACTCAAGAACAAAGCACATAGATGTCTGCCATCACTTCATAAGAGATCACCAACAAAAAGGGGACATTTGCATTGAGAGTATAGGCACCGATGATCAACTTGCCGATATATTCACCAAGCCACTTGATGAGAAGAGGTTTTGCAAGCTAAGGAATGAATTGAACATACTTGACTTCTCAAATATGTGTTGATGCACCCCCATTATATGACATGCCTCTCCTTCAAGCAAAGCAAGGTAAAATTGTTTGACATGTCATCCATCTTTGCTAAGGACTTGTTTAGTGCATCTAGTCATTCCTTACATGTCTTAGGATCATTCATGAAAATCAAATAAATTTGATGCTTGTATGGTACCACTATTGCTTCTATGCTTGACTTGATCTAGTGGTGGCATATGATATGTTTTTGGGCTTGCAATCCTAGTGTTTGATCTAGAATATGAGCTATAAGTGTTTAACTCAACATGGTACAAGATAACCCTCATTTGGAAGTGTGAAGAAGCTTGTCCTTGGATCAAACCGAGTTAAATATCTTAGGCAAGTAATCTAGATTGAACCAATTTGAGAAAATGATCTCACTTCACATGGTTTCACACTAACCTATCTAAAATTTGAGCTCACCTTTTGTGGTCATTGATGATAAAGGGGGAGAAATTACAAAAGAAATACAAAGATAGGAAGTAACATGATAAAAGGGGATCAATTAAAATTTTGAAACACACAAGTAGGGGGAGCAAGCTCATAAACTTGTATGTTGCATTTGTATGTGCATCACATATGGTTGCTTGCATTTGCATTAGCTTTAGAAGCTTTCTCTCCAATGCCTTGCTTGTGTGGTGTATGCTAGTTATAGGTTTGATTGATCAAATGAAGAACTAGCATGCATAGGTAGTGTAACTAGACCTTTAGTTATTTCACAAGTGTTACTAGAACCTTATTTTTAATGTTGATCTCACGGGGTGTTCTAGTTTTGTGAATGTCTAGTTACTAATGGTGCTAAGGATGGTGTACATTGGCAACTCCGATTGGTATCACGCTTCAAAGGTCCATTCTTTACACCTTAGCATCATTTGGTAGAAATTGACTCCTATATCTCCTATTCAAGCATATGTGCAAGCTTTCAAATCCAAACTCTTAGCACATATGTAGGGGGAGCAATTGCTACCAATTTGGGTTTATGAAACTTGTCCATAACCTTTACACATGGTAAAATGCTTGGGCAAGTAACATGAATTCAAGAAAATTTTATTGAAAATCTTTGTAAAAAGGGTTGTCATCAATTACCAAAAAGGGGGAGATTGAAAGCCCTAGTTTGGTTTTGGATAATTGATGAAACCCTAGTACTAACCTCTATGCTAAGTGTGTGTAGACTTAATGAGGTTGGTACATGCCAAGTGATGGAGCAAGTGATGATCATGGTGATGACCACAAGGTGATCAAGTTCTCAACTTGAAAAGAAGAAAGAGAAAAACAAAACCCTATGGAGATCAAGGCAAAGGTATTGCTTAGGGTTTTTGGTTTTGGTGATCAAGACACCATAGAGGGTGTGATCACATTTAGGATAGATAGCCGTACTATAAAGAGGGGAATTCTTTGGCTAAGCGGTTATCAAGTGCCACTAGGTGTCATTGTTCATGTGCATGCATTTAGAACCTAGTGAGCTAACTTAACTCCTTCGAAGAAAATGATTGTGAAAATGCTAACACACGTGCAAGCTCGTTGGTACACACGTTGTGGTGTTGGCACACTTTGAGAAGGAGGTGGAGTTTCAAGGGTAGAGAGGGGATGGGTTCCTCTCTCCCTCCCGCCGAGCTTGCCAGGCGGGATTCGGCACTTTTCGAGAAAATGAAGTGCATTTTTTCTATTGCGCCGGTGGGAAATTTGGAGAAGTCGCGGGAGTGTTTCTCGCTGAGAAAACACTCACCGGACGCTGGCCACTGAGGCACCGGACGCTAAGTCTGAGCGTCCGGTGCAGACAGTGCCTAGCCCAGCTAGGGTAAGGCACCGGACGATAGGCACTGGACGCTGGCTTGAGCGTCCGGTGGTGCGCGTCCGGTGTGCGGGCGTCTTGGTGACCCTCTCTGCGCACGAGTCCGGTGAGCACCGGACGCTCAGGGTGCGTCCGGTGGCTAGCGTCCGGTGTCCCGCAGGTTTGCGGAACTCTCTGCGCATGAGTCCGATGTGCACCGGACGCGTCCGGTGCCAACTTGCTCAGCGTCCGGTGCACTGCAGGTGACCGTTAGACTCTGACACGCGGCTGACGTTGGAGCACCGGACGCTGGTGCTGAGCGTCCGGTGCCCCTTTAAGAGCGTTCGGTGACTCCGTATTTCGCCCAGTGAAAGAGCCAACGGCTCTATTTGTTTGAGGGGCTATAAATACGTGTTTGGCCGGCTTGGGGCTTACTCTCTTGGCATTCTAGCATACTTGACATCCTTGTGAGCCTAAGCAAACACCTCCCACTCATCTCCTTCATAGATTAAACATCTTTGTGAGATTGGGAGTGATTCCAAGTGCATTTGCTTGAGTGATTGCATCTAGTGTCACTTGGGGATCGTTCTAGCTGCGGTTTTCTTGTTACTCTTGGTGGTTGCCGCCACCTAGACGGCTTGGAGCAGCGGAGGAGGATTGGCACGAGTTGGTGATTGTTCGTGGCCATCTCCCGGTGATTGTTAGAGGTTTGTGCCTACCTCGGCGGAGAGCCAAAGGCAACAATAGTGGATTGCTCGTGTCATTGAGCTACCTCACTTGTGGGTAGGTTCTTGTGGTGTCCTAGTGAGGACGAGGTTCGTGATACACCTCTTAGCCACCGAACCACCAAGTGTTGGTCGACACAACGGGGACGTAGCGTGCCGGCAAGCACGTGAACCTCGGGAGAAAAATTATGTGTCTCCATTGTGATTGATCATTGGATTTCTCCCAGTGATTGGACTTCATATTATTGATTGGTTCATCCCCTCTACGCGGCGGTATAAAGTTCAAACCATCTCTTTTACATTCCCGCAAACTAGAGTAGCTTACTTACTTGTATAGAAACTTTAGGTAGCTTTCTAGTGTAAGTAGTGACATAGCTCTTGTGTGCCTAGTGATTATATCAACTAGAATTGTTGGATAGGTGGCTTGCAAACATCCCTTAGAGCTAGAGCAAAAAGGTTCGCTTTGTTATTTACTAACTTCTTGCTCTAGTGAATTTGTAGAATTTTTTAGTAGGCTATTCACCCCCCCTCTAGCCATATTAGGACCTTTCAAGTGGTATCAGAGCCGTGGTCACCGTTTGTGAAGGCTTAACAACCTCGGTGCTCAAATTATGGCTCAAATAGTGTTCAACCATGTTGGGGGCAAACCACCATTCTTTGATGGCACAAGTTCCTTTGACTATTGGAAGAGAAAAATGAAGATGTACCTTGGATCAATCAATGATAGAGTGTGGGAAGTCACGGAGAATGACTTTGTGATCCTTGACCCCGCCAACCCCACCGACAATGAGAGAGCAAACAAGCAATGTAACACCATGGCTCTCAACACAATTTATAATGGCATTGATTCAAAGGTGTTTGAACAAGTCAAAGATCTTGAGAAGGCAAGTGAAGTGTGGACAAGACTAGAAGAAACATATGAGGGCACTACAACGGTAAAAAGTGCCAAATTGTATATGCTCAAGGACAAGCTATCCAACTTCAAGATGAAGGATGATGAGTCTATACCGGAGATGTTCTATAGGCTCCAAATCATCATCAATGATCTCAAGGGCCTTGGCGAGAAAGTGAAAGATGAGGACTTCATTCACAAGTTCTTGATGTGCTTGCCCAAGAGGTTCAAGACATTGAGAACAATCATCTTTAGAGGAGGATTGACCGGTGTATCTCCCAATGAGGTACTTGGAGATGTCATGACCGAAGATCAATACAATGACAATGATGATGATGAGGTCATGAAGAAGGATGATGATGACAAGAAGAAGAAGAGTGTAGCATTCAAAGCTAGCTCTTCATCCAAGAGCAAAAACAAGGGCAAGGCCAAGAAAGAAGAATCAAGTGATGAGGAGTGCTCCAATGATGATAGTGATGATGAAGCACTAGCACTCTTTGTCCGCAAGTTTGGCAAGATGATGAAGAAGAAGGGCTACCATACAAGAAAGAGAAGGGACAACTCCAAGAACAAAGAGCATGTGAGGCTATGCTATAAGTGCAAGAGCCCCGATCATATTGTGGCGGATTGTCCTTACAATAGTGACAATGATGAGCATGACAAGAAGAACAAGAAGGAGAAGAAAGAAAAGAAAGAGAAGAAGATGGTTTTCAAAAAGAAGAAGAAGGGTGGATCCTATGTTGTGACATGGGATAGTGATGCCTCTTCGGACGATGATTCAAGTGATGATGACAAAGCATCCAAGAAAAAGGCACTTGCTAGCATTGCTATCAACAACAAGCCATCACTCTTCTACACTCCTTCATGCTTCATGGCCAAGGGCCACAAGGTACAATATGATGAGAGTGAAAGTGAAAGTGAAAATGAACATGATAGTGATAGTGATGATGAAAATGAATTCTCTAATGAACAACTCATGGACATGTTAGAACAAGCCGATTCTCTCATTCAATCTAAAAACAAGAAGTGCAAAGAATTGGCCAAGAAGTTAAAAGCTCTTGAGCAATCCTTTGATGAGCTCAATGCTAATCATGAGAGGCTAGTGGAAGCCCATGAAAAGCTTGGCAAAGCTCACACCAAGCTTGAGAAAGCTCACTCCTTGTTGTTAGAAGAGAACAAGGAAAAGGTTGTTGTATCATGTGATGTGGGCACAACATGTGACTTAATTAAAGAATCACCCAACCCACCTATTGTTGTTGCCACTAACTCTTCTTGTAGGTCTTCATCCACCACCACCAACTCTGCCTCCACTTCTAGTGTTAGTGTCACTTGTGACACCTCACTAAAGGGTGAGAATGAGACTCTCAAGAGAGAGGTGGATGAGCTCACTCACGCCCTAGGCAAGGCCTATGGTGGTGAGGCCCGCTTGCTAAAGTGCTTGGGTAGCCAAAGGTTTTCTCTCAACAAAGAGGGATTAGGCTATACCCCCAAGAAAGGCAAGAAAGCCTTTGCAACTCACAAGCCTAGCTTTGTGAAGAGCAATGGTCGGTATTGCAACAAATGCAAGCAAGTTGGGCACCTAGAGCTTAATTGCAATAAAATAAACAAGAACAAGAAAAATGCTAATGTACCTTACATTCCTTTTGATTCTTGTTATGTGCTTACCAAGGGTGAGAAGGGTGTGCATGCTAAGTTTGTTGGTACACCAATTGTGGGTCCAAAGAAGAAGGCCATTTGGGTACCAAAAAGCTTAGTCACTAACCTCCAAGGACCCAAACAAGTATGGGTACCTAAGAAACATTGATTTGTTTTGTAGGTAAACTATAAAGCCGGATGAAGGCATTGGGTGCTTGATAGTGGGTGCACACAACACATGACCGGTGATTCAAGAATGTTCAATTCAATCAATCCAAATGATGACAATGGTGTTGATAGTATCACATTTGGTGACAATGGCAAAGGCAAGGTCAAAGGGCTCGGTAAAATTGCTATATCCAATGACTTGAGCATTTCCAATGTGCTACTAGTAGAGAGCTTGAACTTCAACTTGCTATCCGTAGCTCAACTTTGTGATCTTGGTTTCAAATGCATATTTGGAGTTGATGATGTGGAGATCATAAGTGTAGATGGCTCCAACTTGATATTCAAAGGGTTTAGATATGAGAATCTATACTTGGTTGATTTCAATGCTAGTGAAGCTCAATTATCAACATGCTTACTCACTAAATCTAGCATGGGTTGGTTATGGCATAGAAGGCTTGGTCATGTTGGTATGAAACAATTGAACAAGTTAGTCAAGCATGATCTTGTTAGAGGCTTGAAAGATGTCACATTTGAGAAAGACAAGCTTTGTAGTGCATGTCAAGCCGGAAAACAAGTTGGCAACACTCATCCAAAGAAGAGCATCATGAGTACATGCAAGGCATTTGAGTTGTTGCACATGGACTTATTTGGACCAACCACATACACAAGCATTGGTGGAAACAAATATGGATTTGTGATAGTGGATGATTTCACAAGATATACATGGGTATTCTTTCTTAGTGACAAGAGTAATGCCTTTGCAACCTTCAAATAATTTGTCAAGAGAATACACAATGAGTTTGAAACAACCATCAAGAAAGTGAGAAGTGATAATGGAAGTGAATTCAAGAATACAAGAGTTGATGAGCTTTGTGATGAATTTGGCATTAGGCATCAATTCTCGGCCAAGTACACTCCACAATCAAATGGTCTTGTTGAGAGGAAGAATAGAACCTTGATTGACATGGCAAGATCAATGTTGAGTGAGTACAATGTGAGTCATTCCTTTTGGGCCGAAGCAATTAACACGGCTTGCTACTATAGCAACCGACTCTATTGTCACCCAATGATGGAGAAGACACCATATGAGCTCTTAAATGGAAGAAAGCCCAACATTGCATACTTTCGGGTTTTTGGTTGCAAATGCTACATATTGAAGAAAGGCACTAGATTGAGTAAATTTGAAAAGAAATGTGATGAAGGCTTCTTGCTTGGTTACTCCACTACTAGCAAAGCTTATAGAGTGTGGAATTTGGCTAGTGGTACTCTTGAAGAGGTGCATGATGTTGAGTTTGATGAAACAAATGGCTCTCAAGAGGAAGACGAGAATCTAGATGATGTGAGAGGCACTCAATTGGCCGATGCAATGAAGAATATGGATATTGGTGATTTAAGGCCTAGAGAGGTGATTGATGTTGAAGATGACAAAGATCAAGTGCTTCCTACCTCTAATGTGCAAGCTAGTGGTTCTCATGAGCAAAATCAAGCTAGTACAAGTGGTACTCAAGTACAAGATCAACAAGCTAGTACATCATCTCATGATCAACCAAGTGCAAGCAATCAAGTGCAAATACTCCAACCAATAAATATTGCAAGAGATCATCCATTGGATCATATCATAGGTGACATTCAAAGAGGAGTGCAAACTAGATCAAGATTAGCATCATTCTGTGAGCATTTCTCCTTTGTGTCTCACATTGAGCCAAAGAAGATTGATGAAGCATTGAGAGATGTTGATTGGGTAAATGCTATGCATGAAGAGCTTAACAACTTCAAGAGAAATCAAGTATGAGAATTAGTTGAGAGGCCTAGTGATCATAATGTCATTGGCACTAGATGGGTCTTTCGCAACAAATAAGATCAAGATGAGATAGTTGTAAGAAACAAAGCAAGATTGGTAGCACAAGGATATACTCAAGTTGAAGGTCTTGACTTTGGTGAAACATATGCCCCGGTTGCAAGATTGGAAGCAATTAGGATCTTGTTAGCCTATGCTTGTGCTCATAACATCAAGCTATACCAAATGGATATGAAGAGTGCATTTCTCAATGGTTATATCAATGAAGAAGTTTATGTTGAGCAACCTCCCGGTTTTGAAGATGACAAGAAACCCAACCATGTTTACAAGCTAAGAAAGGCATTGTATGGTTTGAAGCAAGCACCTAGAGCATGGTATGAGAGATTGAGAGATTTTTTACTCTCTAAAGGTTTCAAGATGGGCAAGGTTGACACCACTCTCTTCACCAAGAAGATTGGCAAAGACTTGTTTGTGTTGCAAATCTATGTTGATGATATCATATTTGGATCAACCAATCAAGATTTTTGTGAGGAGTTTGGAAACATGATGGCTAATGAGTTTGAGATGTCAATGATTGGAGAGCTTAGCTACTTCCTTGGTCTTCAAATCAAGCAATTGAAGAATGGCACATTTGTGAGTCAAGGCAAGTACATAAAAGACATGCTCAAGAAGTTTGGAATGGATGATGCAAAGGCAATTAGCACTCCAATAGGAACAAATGGAAGCTTAGATAATGATACAAGTGGAAATATGGTGGATCAAAAGTTGTATCGGTCTATGATTGGAAGCCTACTCTATGTGACCGCATCAAGACCGGATGTCATGTTTAGTGTATGCATGTGTGCAAGATTCCAAGCCTCACCAAGAGAAAGTCATTTGAAAGCAACAAAGAGAATATTGAGGTACTTGAAGCATACACAAAATGTTGGTTTGTGGTATCCCAAAGGTGCAAAGTTTGAACTTGTTGGATATTCCGATTCGGACTATGCGGGATGCAAAGTTGAAAGAAGAAGCACATCGGGCACATGTCAACTATTGGGAAGATCACTCGTCTCATGGTCATCCAAGAAGCAAAATAGTGTTGCACTATCAACCGCCGAAGCGGAGTACATTGCGGCCGGTAGTTGTTGTGCACAAATCCTATGGATGAAGGCAACTTTGAAGGACTTTGGAATCAACTTCAAGCAAGTGCCATTGCTATGTGACAATGAAAGTGCCGTGAAGCTCACCAACAATCCGGTTCAACACTCAAGAACAAAGCACATAGATGTCTGCCATCACTTCATAAGAGATCACCAACAAAAAGGGGACATTTGCATTGAGAGTATAGGCACCGATGATCAACTTGCCGATATATTCACCAAGCCACTTGATGAGAAGAGGTTTTGCAAGCTAAGGAATGAATTGAACATACTTGACTTCTCAAATATGTGTTGATGCACCCCCATTATATGACATGCCTCTCCTTCAAGCAAAGCAAGGTAAAATTGTTTGACATGTCATCCATCTTTGCTAAGGACTTGTTTAGTGCATCTAGTCATTCCTTACATGTCTTAGGATCATTCATGAAAATCAAATAAATTTGATGCTTGTATGGTACCACTATTGCTTCTATGCTTGACTTGATGTAGTGGTGGCATATGATATGTTTTTGGGCTTGCAATCCTAGTGTTTGATCTAGAATATGAGCTATAAGTGTTTAACTCAACATGGTACAAGATAACCCTCATTTGGAAGTGTGAAGAAGCTTGTCCTTGGATCAAACCGAGTTAAATATCTTAGGCAAGTAATCTAGATTGAACCAATTTGAGAAAATGATCTCACTTCACATGGTTTCACACTAACCTATCTAAAATTTGAGCTCACCTTTTGTGGTCATTGATGATAAAGGGGGAGAAATTACAAAAGAAATACAAAGATAGGAAGTAACATGATAAAAGGGGATCAATTAAAATTTTGAAACACACAAGTAGGGGGAGCAAGCTCATAAACTTGTATGTTGCATTTGTATGTGCATCACATATGGTTGCTTGCATTTGCATTAGCTTTAGAAGCTTTCTCTCCAATGCCTTGCTTGTGTGGTGTATGCTAGTTATAGGTTTGATTGATCAAATGAAGAACTAGCATGCATAGGTAGTGTAACTAGACCTTTAGTTATTTCACAAGTGTTACTAGAACCTTATTTTTAATGTTGATCTCACGGGGTGTTCTAGTTTTGTGAATGTCTAGTTACTAATGGTGCTAAGGATGGTGTACATTGGCAACTCCGATTGGTATCACGCTTCAAAGGTCCATTCTTTACACCTTAGCATCATTTGGTAGAAATTGACTCCTATATCTCCTATTCAAGCATATGTGCAAGCTTTCAAATCCAAACTCTTAGCACATATGTAGGGGGAGCAATTGCTACCAATTTGGGTTTATGAAACTTGTCCATAACCTTTACACATGGTAAAATGCTTGGGCAAGTAACATGAATTCAAGAAAATTTTATTGAAAATCTTTGTAAAAAGGGTTGTCATCAATTACCAAAAAGGGGGAGATTGAAAGCCCTAGTTTGGTTTTGGATAATTGATGAAACCCTAGTACTAACCTCTATGCTAAGTGTGTGTAGACTTAATGAGGTTGGTACATGCCAAGTGATGGAGCAAGTGATGATCATGGTGATGATGGTGATGACCACAAGGTGATCAAGTTCTCAACTTGAAAAGAAGAAAGAGAAAAACAAAACCCTATGGAGATCAAGGCAAAGGTATTGCTTAGGGTTTTTGGTTTTGGTGATCAAGACACCATAGAGGGTGTGATCACATTTAGGATAGATAGCCGTACTATAAAGAGGGGAATTCTTTGGCTAAGCGGTTATCAAGTGCCACTAGGTGTCATTGTTCATGTGCATGCATTTAGAACCTAGTGAGCTAACTTAACTCCTTCAAAGAAAATGATTGTGAAAATGCTAACACACGTGCAAGCTCGTTGGTACACACGTTGTGGTGTTGGCACACTTTGAGAAGGAGGTGGAGTTTCAAGGGTAGAGAGGGGATGGGTTCCTCTCTCCCTCCCGCCGAGCTTGCCAGGCGGGATTCGGCACTTTTCGAGAAAATGAAGTGCATTTTTTCTATTGCGCCGGTGGGAAATTTGGAGAAGTCGCGGGAGTGTTTCTCGCTGAGAAAACACTCACCGGACGCTGGCCACTGAGGCACCGGACGCTAAGTCTGAGCGTCCGGTGCAGACAGTGCCTAGCCCAGCTAGGGTAAGGCACCGGACGATAGGCACTGGACGCTGGCTTGAGCGTCCGGTGGTGCGCGTCCGGTGTGCGGGCGTCTTGGTGACCCTCTCTGCGCACGAGTCCGGTGAGCACCGGACGCTCAGGGTGCGTCCGGTGGCTAGCGTCCGGTGTCCCGCAGGTTTGCGGAACTCTCTGCGCATGAGTCCGATGTGCACCGGACGCGTCCGGTGCCAACTTGCTCAGCGTCCGGTGCACTGCAGGTGACCGTTAGACTCTGACACGCGGCTGACGTTGGAGCACCGGACGCTGGTGCTGAGCGTCCGGTGCCCCTTTAAGAGCGTTCGGTGACTCCGTATTTCGCCCAGTGAAAGAGCCAACGGCTCTATTTGTTTGAGGGGCTATAAATACGTGTTTGGCCGGCTTGGGGCTTACTCTCTTGGCATTCTAGCATACTTGACATCCTTGTGAGCCTAAGCAAACACCTCCCACTCATCTCCTTCATAGATTAAACATCTTTGTGAGATTGGGACTGATTCCAAGTGCATTTGCTTGAGTGATTGCATCTAGTGTCACTTGGGGATCGTTCTAGCTGCGGTTTTCTTGTTACTCTTGGTGGTTGCCGCCACCTAGACGGCTTGGAGCAGCGGAGGAGGATTGGCACGAGTTGGTGATTGTTCGTGGCCATCTCCCGGTGATTGTGAGAGGTTTGTGCCTACCTCGGCGGAGAGCCAAAGGCAACAATAGTGGATTGCTCGTGTCATTGAGCTACCTCACTTGTGGGTAGGTTCTTGTGGTGTCCTAGTGAGGACGAGGTTCGTGATACACCTCTTAGCCACCGAACCACCAAGTGTTGGTCGACACAACGGGGACGTAGCGTGCCGGCAAGCACGTGAACCTCGGGAGAAAAATTGTGTGTCTCCATTGTGATTGATCATTGGATTTCTCCCAGTGATTGGACTTCATATTATTGATTGGTTCATACCCTCTACGCGGCGGTATAAAGTTCAAACCATCTCTTTTACATTCCCGCAAACTAGAGTAGCTTACTTACTTGTATAGAAACTTTAGGTAGCTTTCTAGTGTAAGTAGTGACATAGCTCTTGTGTGCCTAGTGATTATATCAACTAGAGTTGTTGGATAGGTGGCTTGCAAACACCCCTTAGAGCTAGAGCAAAAAGGTTCGCTTTGTTATTTACTAACTTCTTGCTCTAGTGAATTTGTAGAATTTTTTAGTAGGCTATTCACCCCCCCTCTAGCCATATTAGGACCTTTCAAGTGGTATCAGAGCCGTGGTCACCGTTTGTGAAGGCTTAACAACCTCGGTGCTCAAATTATGGCTCAAATAGTGTTCAACCATGTTGGGGGCAAACCACCATTCTTTGATGGCACAAGTTCCTTTGACTATTGGAAGAGAAAAATGAAGATGTACCTTGGATCAATCAATGATAGAGTGTGGGAAGTCACGGAGAATGACTTTGTGATCCTTGACCCCGCCAACCCCACCGACAATGAGAGAGCAAACAAGCAATGTAACACCATGGCTCTCAACACAATTTATAATGGCATTGATTCAAAGGTGTTTGAACAAGTCAAAGATCTTGAGAAGGCAAGTGAAGTGTGGACAAGACTAGAAGAAACATATGAGGGCACTACAACGGTAAAAAGTGCCAAATTGTATATGCTCAAGGACAAGCTATCCAACTTCAAGATGAAGGATGATGAGTCTATACCGGAGATGTTCTATAGGCTCCAAATCATCATCAATGATCTCAAGGGCCTTGGCGAGAAAGTGAAAGATGAGGACTTCATTCACAAGTGCTTGATGTGCTTGCCCAAGAGGTTCAAGACATTGAGAACAATCATCTTTAGAGGAGGATTGACCGGTGTATCTCCCAATGAGGTACTTGGAGATGTCATGACCGAAGATCAATACAATGACAATGATGATGATGAGGTCATGAAGAAGGATGATGATGACAAGAAGAAGAAGAGTGTAGCATTCAAAGCTAGCTCTTCATCCAAGAGCAAAAACAAGGGCAAGGCCAAGAAAGAAGAATCAAGTGATGAGGAGTGCTCCAATGATGATAGTGATGATGAAGCACTAGCACTCTTTGTCCGCAAGTTTGGCAAGATGATGAAGAAGAAGGGCTACCATACAAGAAAGAGAAGGGACAACTCCAAGAACAAAGAGCATGTGAGGCTATGCTATAAGTGCAAGAGCCCCGATCATATTGTGGCGGATTGTCCTTACAATAGTGACAATGATGAGCATGACAAGAAGAACAAGAAGGAGAAGAAAGAAAAGAAAGAGAAGAAGATGGTTTTCAAAAAGAAGAAGAAGGGTGGATCCTATGTTGTGACATGGGATAGTGATGCCTCTTCGGACGATGATTCAAGTGATGATGACAAAGCATCCAAGAAAAAGGCACTTGCTAGCATTGCTATCAACAACAAGCCATCACTCTTCTACACTCCTTCATGCTTCATGGCCAAGGGCCACAAGGTACAATATGATGAGAGTGAAAGTGAAAGTGAAAATGAACATGATAGTGATAGTGATGATGAAAATGAATTCTCTAATGAACAACTCATGGACATGTTAGAACAAGCCGATTCTCTCATTCAATCTAAAAACAAGAAGTGCAAAGAATTGGCCAAGAAGTTAAAAGCTCTTGAGCAATCCTTTGATGAGCTCAATGCTAATCATGAGAGGCTAGTGGAAGCCCATGAAAAGCTTGGCAAAGCTCACACCAAGCTTGAGAAAGCTCACTCCTTGTTGTTAGAAGAGAACAAGGAAAAGGTTGTTGTATCATGTGATGTGGGCACAACATGTGACTTAATTAAAGAATCACCCAACCCACCTATTGTTGTTGCCACTAACTCTTCTTGTAGGTCTTCATCCACCACCACCAACTCTGCCTCCACTTCTAGTGTTAGTGTCACTTGTGACACCTCACTAAAGGGTGAGAATGAGACTCTCAAGAGAGAGGTGGATGAGCTCACTCACGCCCTAGGCAAGGCCTATGGTGGTGAGGCCCGCTTGCTAAAGTGCTTGGGTAGCCAAAGGTTTTCTCTCAACAAAGAGGGATTAGGCTATACCCCCAAGAAAGGCAAGAAAGCCTTTGCAACTCACAAGCCTAGCTTTGTGAAGAGCAATGGTCGGTATTGCAACAAATGCAAGCAAGTTGGGCACCTAGAGCTTAATTGCAATAAAATAGACAAGAACAAGAAAAATGCTAATGTACCTTACATTCCTTTTGATTCTTGTTATGTGCTTACCAAGGGTGAGAAGGGTGTGCATGCTAAGTTTGTTGGTACACCAATTGTGGGTCCAAAGAAGAAGGCCATTTGGGTACCAAAAAGCTTAGTCACTAACCTCCAAGGACCCAAACAAGTATGGGTACCTAAGAAACATTGATTTGTTTTGTAGGTAAACTATAAAGCCGGATGAAGGCATTGGGTGCTTGATAGTGGGTGCACACAACACATGACCGGTGATTCAAGAATGTTCAATTCAATCAATCCAAATGATGACAATGGTGTTGATAGTATCACATTTGGTGACAATGGCAAAGGCAAGGTCAAAGGGCTCGGTAAAATTGCTATATCCAATGACTTGAGCATTTCCAATGTGCTACTAGTAGAGAGCTTGAACTTCAACTTGCTATCCGTAGCTCAACTTTGTGATCTTGGTTTCAAATGCATATTTGGAGTTGATGATGTGGAGATCATAAGTGTAGATGGCTCCAACTTGATATTCAAAGGGTTTAGATATGAGAATCTATACTTGGTTGATTTCAATGCTAGTGAAGCTCAATTATCAACATGCTTACTCACTAAATCTAGCATGGGTTGGTTATGGCATAGAAGGCTTGGTCATGTTGGTATGAAACAATTGAACAAGTTAGTCAAGCATGATCTTGTTAGAGGCTTGAAAGATGTCACATTTGAGAAAGACAAGCTTTGTAGTGCATGTCAAGCCGGAAAACAAGTTGGCAACACTCATCCAAAGAAGAGCATCATGAGTACATGCAAGGCATTTGAGTTGTTGCACATGGACTTATTTGGACCAACCACATACACAAGCATTGGTGGAAACAAATATGGATTTGTGATAGTGGATGATTTCACAAGATATACATGGGTATTCTTTCTTAGTGACAAGAGTAATGCCTTTGCAACCTTCAAATAATTTGTCAAGAGAATACACAATGAGTTTGAAACAACCATCAAGAAAGTGAGAAGTGATAATGGAAGTGAATTCAAGAATACAAGAGTTGATGAGCTTTGTGATGAATTTGGCATTAGGCATCAATTCTCGGCCAAGTACACTCCACAATCAAATGGTCTTGTTGAGAGGAAGAATAGAACCTTGATTGACATGGCAAGATCAATGTTGAGTGAGTACAATGTGAGTCATTCCTTTTGGGCCGAAGCAATTAACACGGCTTGCTACTATAGCAACCGACTCTATTGTCACCCAATGATGGAGAAGACACCATATGAGCTCTTAAATGGAAGAAAGCCCAACATTGCATACTTTCGGGTTTTTGGTTGCAAATGCTACATATTGAAGAAAGGCACTAGATTGAGTAAATTTGAAAAGAAATGTGATGAAGGCTTCTTGCTTGGTTACTCCACTACTAGCAAAGCTTATAGAGTGTGGAATTTGGCTAGTGGTACTCTTGAAGAGGTGCATGATGTTGAGTTTGATGAAACAAATGGCTCTCAAGAGGAAGACGAGAATCTAGATGATGTGAGAGGCACTCAATTGGCCGATGCAATGAAGAATATGGATATTGGTGATTTAAGGCCTAGAGAGGTGATTGATGTTGAAGATGACAAAGATCAAGTGCTTCCTACCTCTAATGTGCAAGCTAGTGGTTCTCATGAGCAAAATCAAGCTAGTACAAGTGGTACTCAAGTACAAGATCAACAAGCTAGTACATCATCTCATGATCAACCAAGTGCAAGCAATCAAGTGCAAATACTCCAACCAATAAATATTGCAAGAGATCATCCATTGGATCATATCATAGGTGACATTCAAAGAGGAGTGCAAACTAGATCAAGATTAGCATCATTCTGTGAGCATTTCTCCTTTGTGTCTCACATTGAGCCAAAGAAGATTGATGAAGCATTGAGAGATGTTGATTGGGTAAATGCTATGCATGAAGAGCTTAACAACTTCAAGAGAAATCAAGTATGGGAATTAGTTGAGAGGCCTAGTGATCATAATGTCATTGGCACTAGATGGGTCTTTCGCAACAAATAAGATCAAGATGGGATAGTTGTAAGAAACAAAGCAAGATTGGTAGCACAAGGATATACTCAAGTTGAAGGTCTTGACTTTGGTGAAACATATGCCCCGGTTGCAAGATTGGAAGCAATTAGGATCTTGTTAGCCTATGCTTGTGCTCATAACATCAAGCTATACCAAATGGATATGAAGAGTGCATTTCTCAATGGTTATATCAATGAAGAAGTTTATGTTGAGCAACCTCCCGGCACTTTTCGAGAAAATGAAGTGCATTTTTTCTATTGCGCCGGTGGGAAATTTGGAGAAGTCGCGGGAGTGTTTCTCGCTGAGAAAACACTCACCGGACGCTGGCCACTGAGGCACCGGACGCTAAGTCTGAGCGTCCGGTGCAGACAGTGCCTAGCCCAGCTAGGGTAAGGCACCGGACGATAGGCACTGGACGCTGGCTTGAGCGTCCGGTGGTGCGCGTCCGGTGTGCGGGCGTCTTGGTGACCCTCTCTGCGCACGAGTCCGGTGAGCACCGGGCGCTCAGGGTGCGTCCGGTGGCTAGCGTCCGGTGTCCCGCAGGTTTGCAGAACTCTCTGCGCATGAGTCCGATGTGCACCGGACGCGTCCGGTGCCAACTTGCTCAGCGTCCGGTGCACTGCAGGTGACCGTTAGACTCTGACACGCGGCTGACGTTGGAGCACCGGACGCTGGTGCTGAGCGTCTGGTGCCCCTTTAAGAGCGTCCGGTGACCCCGTATTTCGCCCAGTGAAAGAGCCAACGGCTCTATTTGTTTGAGGGGCTATAAATACGTGTTTGGCCGGCTTGGGGCTTACTCTCTTGGCATTCTAGCATACTTGATATCCTTGTGAGCCTAAGCAAACACCTCCCACTCATCTCCTTCATAGATTAAACATCTTTGTGAGATTGGGAGTGATTCCAAGTGCATTTGCTTGAGTGATTGCATCTAGTGGCACTTGGGGATCGTTCTAGCTGCGGTTTTCTTGTTACTCTTGGTGGTTGCCGCCACCTAGACGGCTTGGAGCAGCGGAGGAGGATTGGCATGAGTTGGTGATTGTTCGTGGCCATCTCCCGGTGATTGTGAGAGGTTTGTGCCTACCTCGGCGGAGAGCCAAAGGCAACAATAGTGGATTGCTCGTGTCATTGAGCTACCTCACTTGTGGGTAGGTTCTTGTGGTGTCCTAGTGAGGACGAGGTTCGTGATACACCTCTTAGCCACCGAACCACCAAGTGTTGGTCGACACAACGGGGACGTAGCGTGCCGGCAAGCATGTGAACCTCGGGAGAAAAATTGTGTGTCTCCATTGTGATTGATCATTGGATTTCTCCCGGTGATTGGACTTCATATTATTGATTGGTTCATCCCCTCTACGCGGCGGTATAAAGTTCAAACCATCTCTTTTACATTCCCGCAAACTAGAGTAGCTTACTTACTTGTATAGAAACTTTAGGTAGCTTTCTAGTGTAAGTAGTGACATAGCTCTTGTGTGCCTAGTGATTATATCAACTAGAGTTGTTGGATAGGTGGCTTGCAAACACGCCTTAGAGCTAGAGCAAAAAGCTTCGCTTTGTTATTTACTAACTTCTTGCTCTAGTGAATTTGTAGAATTTTTTAGTAGGCTATTCACCCCCCCTCTTGCCATATTAGGACCTTTCAAGTGTGTAGACTTAATGAGGTTGATACATGCCAAGTGATGGAGCAAGAGATGGTCATGCTAAAAATGGTGATGACCACAAGATGATCAAGTGCTCAACTTGAAAAGAAGAAAGAGAAAAACAAAACCCTATGGAGATCAAGGCAAAGGTATTGCTTAGGGTTTTGGTTTTAGTGGTCAAGACACCATAGAGGGTGTGATCACATTTAGGATAGATAGCCATACTATAAAGAGGGGAATTCTTTGGCTAAGCGGTTATCAAGTGCCACTAGTGTCATTATTCATGTGCATGCATTTAGAACCTAACTTAACTCATTTGAAGAAAATGATTTTGAAAATGCTAACACCCTTGCACTTGTTGGTACACACTTGATGGTGTTGGCACTCTTTGAGAAGGAGGTGAATAGTTTCTTGTGCGCTAATAGAAAGTTTCTTGTTTGCCGAAGGAAAGTTTCCTGTGCGCTAGTAGAAAGTTTTTTTAGACTGGTGGAAAGCCTCTTGTGCGCTAATAGAAAGTTTTTCTTGTATACCGGTGGAAAGTTTCTTGTTTACTAGTGGAAAGTTTCCTGTGCGCCAGTAGAAAGTTTCTAACTAAAAAATCACACCGGCCGCTCTCGGTTGCTGACATAGATAAGAGCTGTGCACCGGACGCTGCGTCCAGTGCGCTCTCGGTTGCTGGCATAGATAAGAGCTGTGCACCGGACGATCAGCACCGGACGCTAACCGAATGTTGTTCGTGCATCCGGTGTCCCTAAGCTTTTAGGGTGTTCTCTGAGTAAGCGTCCGGTGCCGACTTGGCGCGTCCGGTGGTCGCGTCCGGTGATCCTGCGTTTTTGACAAACTCTCTGCGTACGTGACTGGTGTGCACTAGATGCGTCCGGTATCTACTTGACCGCGTCCGGTGGTTCAAATATGACCTTTAGAGATCAACGCGCGAGATTCAAGTAGGGAACACGTGACTGTTTATGGAGCACCGGACGCTCTGTTCAGCGTCCGGTGGCTTACCAGCAGCGCGTCCAGTGGTTCCGGTTTCTGCCCAGTAAAAGAGCGCACGCAATGAATCGATAGTTCAGAGAGTGCAATAGCATCACCATTACATATTGAGTTGCCGGTGGAGCTCACGCATTGAATGACCATGGCCTTGTTTAGTTTCAAAATTTTTTGCAAAATAGAAATAGTACCACTTTCGTTTATATTTGACAAATATTATCCAATCATGTACTAATTAGACTTAAAAGATTCGTCTCGTCAATTCCGACCAAACTGTGTAATTAGTTTGTATTTTCGTCTATATTTAATACTTTATGCATGTGTCTAAAGATTTGATGTGACAGAAAATCTAAAAAATTTTGCAAAATTTTTTGGAAACTAAACAAGGCCCATGCCTAAGGCCAGCTGACAGCCATGGAACATGGCAGTATTCGTCGCTACGCGCGACGACCTTACAGTACTATAGCCAGGCTAGGCGTAGCCATGCATCCCTCGTGTCCACTTTTCTTTTTTTGGCCTTGTTTAGTTCCGAAAAGTGAAATACTGTAGCACTTTCGTTTGTTTGTGACAAATATTATCAAATTATGGACTAACTAAGATCAAAAGATTCATCTCGTGATTTACAGCTACAAGATTCGATGTGACGGAGAATCTTGAAAACTTTTTGGTTTTCAGGATGAACTAAACGAGGCCTTTGTTCCTCTCAATCATAGAAGATATCTGATTCTAGAGTTCGAAAAGATGACAATAGTAGATTGATATTCAGCGAATGAAACAACATCACTTTGACAGATTGTGCTGCCGGTGAAACTCACACAATAAATGAGCAGGCTCCTTCTAGTCGACGTTTACGAAACACGGTAGTAATCATAACTGCAGCACCCGCGTGATAACTAGGGGCCTTTTTGTTCCCTTTTGTTAAATTTTAGTCATTTTAGTACCTAAAGTTTTAAACACATTGAAAAAAAGCTAAAATAGTTCAGTCCCATTAGTTATCTAAAAGTAGTTAAAATAATTTTAGTTACTAATATTTAGTAAGGAGAACAAAAAAAAACCTAAAAAGGAGACTAAAACACTAATAACTCAAAAATAGCTACAATAAATTTATGTGACTAAAATTTACTCTCTCTGTCCCCAAATACTGCTATTTCTAGCAGATTTCAGACAGATTAGTGTGACAAACAAAAGACTATTCTACCCTTAATTAATTTAGGTTCCACCATTTAATCATGCACGTTAAGCCATGATTCTCTGGTTCCAACGAGCTGCATTTAATGTCAACTGAATAGACTCAAGCCTTGTTTAGTTCGCAAAAATTTTCAAAATTTCCTGTCACATCGAATCTTTGGTCGCATGCATGAAACATTAAATATAGACGAAAATAAAAACTAATTGCACAGTTTACCTGTAATTTGTGAGATGAATCTTTTGAATCTAGTTACTCCATGATTGGACAATATTTGTCAAATAAAAACAAAAGTGCTACAGTAGCCAAAAAGCAAAAATTTTGCAAACTAAACCAGGCCTCAACTAATTACCATGAGCCAAAGTACTACTCCTTAGAAGAAATTAAATGAGTTGGTGAACCACGTAAGTTCCGAGAATAATTAAATGAGCTAGTGGACTGAGTATGCCAGTAGAAATAGCAGTATTTGTGCACAAAATTTTCTCATAGAAATAGCACGGAGGGAGGCGCAGGCGCGCATCGCTCGTGTCCTCCTTTTCTTCCTGGTTCCTCTCCGTCGCCGGTGCTCCCGCTTCCTGTCTCCCTCCCCCTGCGAGCGATCGTGAGGGGATCGGGATGGCCTCCCACCATTCCGAGCCCCTCGACTCCGCCGCCGCCGCAGACGCCCCCTCAGGTGCGGCACTTGCCTCTGCCTCCCCTCTCTCTCTCTTCATCCTCCTGGTGGCTCGGCTCTCCCAGTGTTGCTCTGCTCGCGGTGTAAATCGTCGCGGGTCAGGTCGCTGTGATCCTGCTGCCCGGTGCTCCGTTTCGCTTGGAAGTGCTCCACGATTCGCGCTCATAGTGCTGCGCCCGCTCGGCGCGAGCCCCTGCGTCTGTGCTCGCGGGCCCGCATCGGCGTCCGCTGCTTTTAGGGTTCTGGGAGTTTGTTTAGTCCTTGTGTACTTGTGCTTTAGCTTCTACCTTGCTGTATTTTGTTGGAGCGTTTTGTGTCATGGTTTAATCTTAGGGTTTTAGGGCTCGTAATGTTGGTATGCAGATGCTTTTTGATTGCTCAGCTAGCCACTTCGTGCGGGTTGCTCTAGGACTAGGATTTTTTTGGGCGGGATTGCAGGACGATAGTTCTAAGTGAAATACTTGTTCTCTTGAACAGCCAATAGTTCTGTACTTTGTATGCAAATAATTTGTAGATATCCTAGTGCTTGTGATAATTACCTGCTGATAGGTGCTTGCTACTTCATCAGTATACTCTTTTTAGCATTGATAGCGAATTAGTTGTTTAGCTGCATTGTACCAGAAATTCTGGAACAAGAGGTTCTTATGATTCCATTCCCATGCACCTTATCCATTTACTTAATAGTTTGGCAGTGAAATTGGCTGCATCTAGCTACCTGTGTGTTTTCTTGGTAGATTTTTTGCTTGTTAGGAACGGTTATCTTGCTCAGAACTTGGAGCTGCTTTTGTCCATATAATTTCCCCTTGATTTGGGGTTGCTTGTACAGATGTTCACCAATGAACCAATTTTAGTTGCTTTGTTTTCATCACTTGAGTTCTCTTGCAGATAATAACCCAGAATTACCATGCCCCCCTTATCATATCGTTACCAAACCTGGTCAACTCCCGGTCGAGTTTCTTGAACCCTCAGCTGCCCAGAAGTTGGTAATTGGATTTGACTGTGAAGGTGTTGATCTTTGTCGCAATGGTGCTCTCTGTATCATGCAGGTGAGCAAGAGTAAACCTTATCAGGCATGATGTTGTATTATAGGATTTTGTTTCATGATTGTGACATCAGCATCACGCCATGCATTTTTATTATAATTGGACTAAAATATTACTTCATTTCCTTCAAGGCCTTCATCTTTCCATGAATTGATTCTTCTAGAAATTATACTTCATTACTTTGAATTCAAGGGTCACATATTTAAATGTATCTTTTCATGAACCTAGATTTAATATGCCTACTGTTTCATCTAACTTTTATATATACTTGTCTTGCTCTTGAGGTTGTCCCAAAGTGTCCATCTCTCTACATCTAAGATCCTGATGTGAGATACTTTTTGTTGGTTGTCTTTATATTGCAGCTTGCATTCCCTGATGCTGTTTACCTAGTTGATGCTATTGAGGGTGGAAAAGAACTTATTCAAGCTTGTAAGCCCGCACTTGAGTCTGATCATATCACCAAAGTTATTCATGATTGTAAAAGGGACAGCGAGGTGCCTAGTTATGCATTTTGAGAACCTTTAGCTTGATATATGTTTTATTTTTGTCCTTTGGAGGAGATTGTAAACTTGACTAACTAGTTTAGAGTTTGTCACTTTTTGCAGGCTTTGTATTTTCAGTTTGGCATCAAACTGCATAATGTGATGGATACACAGGTAATCACCACATATATTTACTTGCTCTGTAGGAACAATTTCTAGTGATTTTCATTAGTGGGTTAATTTCTCTATACTATCAATGTATGATCGTGTTCTCTTTTTCGGCACAAAGCTTTAGAACTTAGCATTATCATGAGTTGGGGACCATGTACTCTGCAAGTCTGCACAAGTACTTGTGTGGCGTCCCCCTTTCTAGAGTGTTCTCTGTAGCACTGGGTAGGATACTGTGGTTATTCTCCAATAGAAAGAAAGGCTTAAGTTACTATTATTGTGTGCAGATCGCTTATTCTCTGATACAAGAGCAGGAGCAGGAAGGAAAAAAGAAGACATCTGATGATTACAATTACATATCTTTTGTCAGCCTTCTTGCTGATAAACGATTCTGTGGTATGTACTATACTCTGTTTCGAGCTGTATGCCTTTTCATGAATGCTACCAGACTTTTTTTACACATTTTCTACGGTAGATTTATTCACTGCAATTTTCACTTTATATGGTGAAACTTAGTCCTGAAGAAAAATAAATAAATTTGTGCAGCTTTTGCTTAAGCTTGACCTATGTGCTTATGCTTTATGTCTTTATGTCATATGCAATGGAATCTATTGCAAGTGTTTGGCCATAGTTCTTGTTGACCCGATTTAGTAGTCTAGAGGCATGGTGTGCCTTAGGCCCTGTTTGGTTCCCCTTGCTAAATTTTACCTAGCTAAACTTTATTAGTCACTTTAGTAGCTAAAGTTCCAAACACATTGACTAAAAGGAGCTAAAATAGTTTAGTTCCATTAGTCACCCAAGAGTAACTAAAATAATTTTAGCTAGCTAAAATTTAGCAAGGGGAACCAAACAGGCCCTTAAAGTATACTCAGTGCATAAATATGATTAGGATGCTTTCTATTTTTGTGTGCAGATATAACAAACCAAGATGGTGTTTTTATTTGATTGTTGTATTTTTTTAATCAAATTTCAAATATAATAGCAGAATTCAGGCATCATGTGCTTTCAATCCTACGTAAGCTGTATTAAATCTTGTGTTTGGGGATACCAAATACCAATGTGCCGACGTAGCCCTACAGGGACCTTTGACAGAAGGTCGAATACCATTTTGAGTGCGAGGCGAAGCTGTGTGACTGTGGCTTTACACACAATTCCAACAGCTCAGTTAGTCCCACATCATTACAGCAAGCTATCTAGGACTGGTAGAACCTAATAACGGTGCAGCTATGGTGAATCCCATAGTCCTAGACCAACACATACAAAGTGAAAGCCAGAAAACTAGCCCATTGGCCCCTGTAGGAACCACTTGTCCTCCATTGCTGCAAGTTCCTATCATCAACTTTTGTGAATTCTTGTGTGTTGCAACCATTGCCACCATCCCTCTTCACTGTTGTCCTGGCCTTGCTGCTGGCAGCCATCATCGTCAACTATTGTCAACTTATTAGTCTTCATTATCCTTCCATCGCGTCCTACTTCACTAAGCCTTCTCCCTTCCCCTCTATCCTCTTTTTCTCTGCTCTGTTCTGGATCTAGATCTAGTAGCAGCAGAGTAGCAGCAATGGGCAACATAATATGGTAGATGTAGAATATGCTAAGTTGCAGCAGGTGGTAGTGCAATAGTGATCTTTTGGTTATGAGCTCTTTGGTTTTAACTACTCCCTCTGTTCGAAAAATATTCATCATTTTCGTTGTCCTAACTCCTAAGTCAAACTTCTCTGAATTTGACCAAGTTTGTAGAAAAATATATTAGCATCTACGATACAAAAAATTGCACTATCAAGACATATTTCATGGTGGATATAATCATGGTTTCAAATGCAGCAAGGTGAGCTGGGTATGCCTTATTGCCTAGGTGACAAGGCGTAGCTAGACCTCCAAGGTGAGCTTGGTACACCTGGATGCCTAGGCGACACCTTTAAAATAGAGGATATAACTAAACTAATTTGATGTTGTAGATTTTGGTGTATTTTTCTATGAATTTGGTCAAACTTAGAAAAGTTTTACTAAGGACAAAACTAAAATGACCTATATTTTGGAACGGAGGAAGTAGCAAGTAGTATCTCATGGTCGCGGCAAGTTTCCAAGTCCGTCACAATAATCACTCTGCATGGTGTGGAGACTTAACCATGTATTATCACTTATCAGCCTGTGAGTAACCTATGGTTGATCTTGATCTGTTTGTTTCAGCAAAGTGATAGTGCTGATATCTTTGTTGAGCCAAAATTCTTTACTACCTAATTGCACAGGTGCATGCAGCCCAGCTAGATGCCTATGATATTGGTTCCATCATTCATATTTTTAACAAAACACGTGCTGTTACTGTCAAACATCATGTCTGTTAATCCTGCTCCCTATGCACTGTGTATTCTCATTTTGGTGTATTATGTGGTGCATTGCATTCCTCATTATTTTATGTTTTCTTTTGTTTGATTGTCCATGTGGTGTGATACTGTGGTACTGCTTTATGTAGGCATACCATATCCTGAAAAGGAAGAAGTCCGTACCCTTCTAAGGCAGGTCAGCAACCTGCTATTTAGAACATCCTTGCGGATATGAAATGTTGTGTTTAGTTTCTATGATAACGTCTTGCCGTTAGCTGTTCTGTTGTTTTCATAGCATATCTTCCTGAGGAAAGCTGACAAATAATATTAATTGATGGATTTCAGGACCCTAACTTTTGGACAATTAGGCCCTTGTCTGATATGATGGTTCGAGCTGCCACAGATGATGTCCGCTTCCTTCTCAATATCTATGAGAAAATGATGGAAAAGTTAAGCAAAGTATCTTTGTGGCGTCTGGCAGTTCGCAGTGAGCTGTACTGTAGGTGCTTTTGCTTAAACGACAACCAGTTTGCAGATTGGTCACCTCTTCCTCCTGTCCCTGGTGAGTACATATAAGATTTTCTACCCTTCTGTTTGAAATTAAGGAGCTCGCCACATACTAAATCCATTTTACCTTTTGTTTCGAGTCTTTCAGAAAATGTGAAATGTATGGTTTTTTTTTTTCACGAACATACAGACCTGAGCGTTTTTCATTAAGAGGGGTGTGAAATGTATGGCTGTTATTGTAATATGGGTTTACTGCTTCTTGTGTTTAGTAATATACATGACACTGACAGCAAATAGCTGCAGCAAAGGCAGCAGGCTGCTGGATCAAATCACATTTTCATGGGTTGGCAAAACTGGTTTTGAACAGCCATAGTTGACATTGTAGGCCCAGAGTTTTATAAATCTTGTAACTTTTGACAGCCTAGTTTGGTCCTAGATATGATCCTCACAATCATGGCATGGTACATTGCATCTGTTAGTTCTTTGACCAAAGAGTTTCGATTTCATCAGTATGTTGACATTTTGTGCTGATTGACGTTTCATGTTTGTGATAGATGACATTGAAGCTGATGTTTATGTTCCTGAAGTTGATATCCTATCAGTCTTAGATGTGCCTCCTGGGAAAATGGGACGTGTTATTGGCAGAAAGGGGTCAACGATAATGGCTGTGAAAGAATCTTGCAAGTAAACATCTTGAGTCTGATTTCGTAAACATCCCATCCTCTGTGCTGTTAAACTTCATTAATCCTCTCTGTTTTTTTGGTTCTCGTGGGCAGTGTTGAAATCCATATTGGTGGTGCTAAGGGGCCTCCAGACAGGGTATGTTTCCCACAGCCTTGTTTGTCAGAAATAATCTATTCATACTGGACAGTCATGATGGGCTTTGCTAAATTGTTGATCGAGCCTTGTTTGAATAATGAATTGGTGGGCCCTGCACAAATATTTCTTTCCCCCCCCCCCCCCCCCCCCCTTTTGTTTTGCCCGATGGAGAATAGGGTTTTAGTTCCCTTCAAACTTTGTTTTCACTGTCAGTCTGCCTATTCGTGGCAGACTTTTCTCTTAGTAATAGTTTCTCATATGCCACTTGATGTATCCTTGGTACTGGATGTGTCCATTGCCTATGTCTTTGTCTATGGCAAGTAGTCCTGAACCCACATGCCATAGAAATGTTGATGGCGTGTTAGGTATTGAGGTGTATCTGTGATCACTGTTGGACAGATGTATATATACTGAGTATATCTTTTGGATGAGGGTGCATTATACCACAGTAGGCTGATATGGAGAGTTTATTTGGGGGTTCAGATGAAGGTTCTCTCTTGTTTGCACGTGATACAAGCCTCTCAAATGTCTCGATCATTGCGCTGAATCATTTCCAGCTGTCAACTGTTTGAAACCAATTGTTGTTAGTTTTATTGTAAGATTATGAGATCACACTAGGAGGTTCTTCCTAACTACATAGATATATTGAATAGTCGTCCGTTGTCTTTAGTTAATATAAGGATGAATCGTTGTGCGGCAACTGATCTGAATGACATATTGCAGTTTTTTTACTGATCCTGTTTTTAATCTGTGTACTAAATGTAGGTGTTCATCATTGGACCAGTGAAGGAAGTCAGGAAAGCCGAGGCCATCTTCAGAGGCCGAATGCTGGAGTTCTAGAGATGTTACCCTTTGTGACCCATGTTTCAACTGCTTTATATCTTTTGAATGAACGCAAAAGGGGGGAAATATACAAAAAGTGCGTGCGGTACCGTGGATCCCTTGACTGTCCGTGAATCGTGAAAACAAAAATAAAGGATTTCAACTTGGCCTATGCCAGTCTTGTGCTTTGCTCTCTCAACTACTCTGCCATCTAGTCACACTCTCGTTTGTTGCCTGTGTTAAGTTTATCGCGTCAGGATGTGGACGCATGTTTTAGATTTCACGCTCTTTAAGCCTCCACCTGTGCACTAAACATGGTAACGATGGTTGTAATTGCGGCGCATTGATTAGGTCACCTGGTCCTCCGGCTGCTAAAGGAGGGAGGGTGACCACCAAAAGAAGGACCTGGAGCCGGAGCCTGCTGTCCTACCACCACCGTTAGGTCAGTTGCCGAAGATTGGCTCGGAGATCTCGCTTTGAATGCGCGATGGCAACGCGAGGGCCGGCCGCGAACAAAACCAGCTATAGCTATGCTTTGCCTGGATATCGGCGGTGGTGGGGAGAGGGGAGATACATCATACATCAACTCAACTAGACGCAGAGGCAGAGGCCAAAAATTTGGGACTCGGCAACAAACCGGATGGACCAGGCACCGGCGCACCGGCACGGAGGATGATGGGTACGTGACGCCCCTCCCCTCCCAGGGAGGACCACCTCCTCCTGTTTCACTGTTCTGTTCCTCGTGCGATACACCGCTGTCCAATGGAGTACTCGTTACCAATTCTTGTTTCTCAGCTCCTCTCAAACTCTCGTTTGTTTTCGCCATCATCATCATCATCATCATCGTCCTCTCAAACTCGTGCCTCGCTCTTTGTGTTTGTTTTTCTGCTTCGGAAGGATCGGATGTTCCGTGCCGGGAGTTTTCGAGCATCGCACAGCGCGTCACAGCACAGTGGAGTAGGATCCGTGTCAGATTTGTTTGTGGAGACTGAGGAATGCTTGTGGACACGAACGAACTCCGGCCTGCTGGAAATGGGAGATTGAAGTCCGACGCGACGCGGTTTCATTTTCACAACGGCGGGCGGGCGGGCGAAGCAGAGAAGCTGCGGCGGAGGCCGATTAGCCGATCGGGATCCGTCGCCTGGGCCACGCCCCCACGCGCGACGGCGACGGCGGCGTCCGATCCGAAGGCGCGACCGGACCAAGCGGGACGGCGACGGCCGCGCTTGGCGACGAGGGCTCACCGGGGGCTGGCTGGCTGGGCCCCCATCCCCCCCACGAGGACTCGTGGGCCGCCCGCATAACTCGCACACGGCCAATGGACCGACGCCGATGGGCGGCCGGGTGGTCCAAAATCCAAAATGCTCGGCGGAGCGGAGGCCCGCTGCTCTGATCCGACTCCTCCATCGGCAGGGAAAGGGATGGCTACGTGTTGCCAGTTCACAGCCGTTACGTGTCGCTTCTCCGGGCTTGATGTCTCACCATTAAATTAACTGCCCCCCTGATTAAATGATGCCAATGCAATCCAATCCTCGGAGGAATCCACCTGATTGAGATGGAGCACTGCAGCAACTATAATGCTACTGTACTGTATTAGTAGTAGTATCATTGAGGTGAAGTGATGATTCCACCTGCATATGCGCGCATTCAGGAGTTGTAACATACAGTACATAATATGGTGGGTCATGGGCCTTGTTTAGTTCAAAAAAATTCTACAAAAATTTTCAGATTCTCGTCACATCAAATCTTATGGTATGAAGTATTAAATATAGATTAATTAAAAATAACTAATTGAGCAGTTTATCTGTAATTTACGAGACGAAACTTTTGAACCTAGTTAGCTCATGATCGAACAATATTTGTTAAATACAAACGAAAATGCTACACTGTCTATTTTGCAATTTTTTTTGCAACTAAATAAGGCCATGGTTTCACTAGTTCTATTGGCATTGCAGTTTGTCAGGCCTAAGACTTAAAACTTGTTTAGTTTACCCCAAAATTCAAAAAATTTTCAAAATTCTCCATCACATCGAATCCTGAGGAACATACATAGGGCATTAAATATAAATTAAAAAATAACTAATTATACAATTTATCTGTAATTTGCGAGACGAATCTTTTAAGTCTAGTTAATCCATAGTTGGACAATAATTACCAAAATACAAACGAAAGTGCTACAGTGTCAAAATCCAAAAAGTTTTTTTTATCTAAACAAAGCCTTAGTGCAAAATTCTATAGAAGCACAGAATAGTTGCACGTCAGAACAAGCATAACCATCAAGCTAGGATGTACAAACACCAAAAATACGGTTGAGCAAAACTTTGGTCATAAACATTGGTGCGTGGATTTTTCGCCAATCTACCAATGGATGAATAAAAGTTTTGGGTTATCATAATTTTGGTTAGGCAAGAAGTAGAAGCCAACCAAGTAGAGCGTGTATTCCCAATAGTTAGGCAAAAAGAGTCTATCGTCTGTCACGAGGGATGAAAATGGATTGGATACGGATATTTCTGGTCGAATTCGAATTCGAATACGGATAATGTTAACCATGTCGGATAAGATAGGATTGGATGTCGACATCATAAATATATAATTTAAAGTATTCGGATACGGATACGGAATCGGATGTTGAATATTCGGACTCGAATACTGACAGATCTGAACTTCTTTAAACAAATTCGGTCTCGAATACAGTCGAAAAATATCCGTACCATTTTCATCCCCAGTTTAAGCCCTAGACTTCCTGTGCCAATCCGCATGTGTACTACTGGGTAGTTGGGGAAGGGTGGGTGATGACCATGAGGTTGAAATTAAAAGGTAGTATTTGTCAAGTCGGCAAACGCTACTATCTGACTTCTGACCAGATGTAAACATTCGGTTCCATTGAGCGACTGACCTGTGTTTGTATACAGTAAACTTCCGTTTCATATTACCACCCCTTGTACAAATCTTAAGGCACTGTCTGAGCAACTAGAAAAACATAGGAGTACATATGGAGATGCAGTTGTCCACCAGGGAAAGAGTTGAATGGTTTTTGTGAAAACATATTGGTAACTTCTTTCGTTCCAGAATATAAGTTCGTTATAAAAATTAAAGTATTTTATAAGACGATTTTTAATTTTCCTATAGATAGGTATTACTACATTTACCATAGAATTACCTTTACAATATTTGAATTGTTTCCTTTAAGGAAATGCCCCGTCTAGTAGCCAGTAGGACAAGTTGCACACTTGCACTAGCTTGCTTGTCCTAACGCCATGCAGTAATGAGTAATGACTAAAGGACTATATTTATCAGATATTGCTAGTTAAAGTTTTCTACCAGATATTGCTAGTTAAAGTTTTCTGCCAGATATTGCTAGTTAAACTAATTGAACAATTTATCTGTAATTTAGAAGACGAATCTTTTGAACATACTTAGCTCATGATCGAACAATATTTGTTAAATACAAACGAAAATGCTATACTATCTATTTTGCAATTATTTTTGCAACTAAATAAGGCCATGGTTTCACTAGTTCTATTGGCATTGCAGTTTGTCAAACAGGCCTAAGACTTAAAACTTGTTTAGTTTATCTCAAAATTCAAAAACTTTTCAAGATTCTTCATCACATCGAATCTTGAGGCATATACTGAAACGCCCCTGGTAAACCAGGAACTCAAATGTGATACAATACTAGTCCCAGGAGGCTAGTAACACATTTATTACATCAGATGAGTTTCAGCGCAGTAGTCTTGGAAAGCGTGGACAAGGAAGGCACGCTATAATAATAAGACACCAAAATACAACATAGGTCCAAATGACCCAGAAACAAACGATATCGCCATCGAACATCTGACGAGTCCCAATGCCACAGACTTAGTTGGGTGCAGACACGACCTTACTCGAACGCCACTTCGGGATCGAAGTCCGGATCTTTCTCTGTTTAATAAAGCAAGGGTGAGTACAAAGTACTCAGCAAATCCAACCTTACCCTAGGGAAGGGGATAACAGTATATATGCATATGGATAAATCAAGGATGAGGCTTAGTTTTATTTGCATAAAGCTATCTTTTTACACATGCAAGGTTTCATTTCACAAATACTGTTGTAAAAGAACTCTTTTTCCACATATGATAGTATTTCTGAAAATAGGGGTTTGATCACAATTTTAAGTGTTGTTGAACCCTTGTTCCCACAACACAATGGCAGTCAACCATTTATTTCCAAAATTACACTCTCTCACATGCTTTCACTCATCCCAACCCATCTAGTTGTTGAAACCAAACCATAACCCGTCCGAGACCGCGGACACGGCTATCCAGATAGATTTACACTCTGCAGAAGTTGTACATTTTTCCCACAAGTAGGATACCATAACTTACACCGTCGTGCAAGCACAGATCCATCAAAGTCATTACCCTCCATAGCTAAGTAATGGCGCTCACCACGGGAACACTAAGGCCACATCTCATGATACCACAATAATTCACAAAGCTCTTTTCATATATTTCCACAATTTCACATACATCACTTAGTGTCCCGTTGCACACCTGCCTCCAGGTGATTGCCATACTAACTAGAGGGATTTAGACTAAGCATTTCCCATGCAAGACGAGTGGTTGTACGATAAATGAGTTAGGCAAGATGAATCATCAACTCAGTCCTTAATCGAGACAAGGCGGATATCTTCACGCTTAACCCCGCAAGGTATAAGCCACAACACCAGGGCATCCCCAAAAGAGATCCCATCCGCCCCATCTCCATAGTAAACACATCTATAACTTGTTCATTAACCCTTTCACAATACCCATAATTTATTTTCACCACTCACACCTTTTACTTTTAAAATTATTATATTTGAGAAAATATAGCGATGAGTATCCAGGATGAGTAACAAGTCCTAAGCATACTAAATAATAATATTTCTGTCATAGCATATTATTTGTTCCTAGGTTCGAACAAGACAATTACCAGGTAATATCAATTCAAGGATGGCTATTCAACAGGTTTTAACTAAGCAGCGAAAATACTTCGTACATATATTGTACATGCAATATTTAAAACGGCTTCTACGGGTTGTGTTTAAAAATAGGATCAATATGCATCAAAGGGAATCGGTTGGACTTGCCTCCGTCGGCGTCCTCGGCAAACTCCTGCTGACAGTCCGGGTCCTCGGCGTCAAACTCGCGGTACTCGTCTCCAACGTTCTCGTTCTCTGGCTCGTTCACTCCGTCAGCTAAAATACGCGACGAACGACACAGACAACAGGCACAGATAAATAATCATATAAATTCAAATGAGCTCCAAAAATCATGAAATTAATATGGGAGGTAGATCATGATTTTAGATGAATTTAGGAAAAAGAATTATTGAAATCAGAGTTAGCATGTGTCATTTGTGAAATGGCCGGAATTTAATCATGCGAAAAAGGCTAACGATGATTAAAGAATGGATGCTTCACGTGGGCGTTTGCTTGGCTGGTAATGCATGCATGCATGTACTATTTGGTGAAGTTAATGCTTATGGCCCACGCATGCATGGTTAGAGAGAATTTAGCAGGGGTCATTAGAGCTCTTCTGTATGTCATGGTTCTATTCGTGGAGTTCTTGGCAGTGAATCGGTACAGACAAATAAAGGAAAAATACAGGAAAATACTACAGAAAAACAGAGAAGAGCAAGGAGATGCTCATGAGCTGCTCATCTCGTCTTGCGACGACAGTCGAGCTCGGCTTGTGCGTATGGCCGTATACGGTATACGCGAAGTGAGAGCGAGTGAATGAACGTGCTTCTCGGGTGGTGAGAGTGAGCACCCGAGGCTGGCTTTTTATAGGCCAAAGCGCTCAGCTGCGTGCCATTAAAAATGCTACTGTAGCGCATGGTCGGTGCCTAATTTGCATGCACGATGCATGCAAATGGACGGTGCCTAATCACCGTGTCCTTGCATGCAGGTGCATGCGAATGGACGGTGCATGCTCGTCCTCTATGCATGCATGAGATATATATTCGTGTAGGTGCACTGCTATGTTTTCTTGCATGTAAGCTTGCTGGTACTCGCTGTTATTTGTGCGCGAAAAAATATGGATGGATTAGATAGAGATACTATAGAGCTCAAATTATTTTATAGTTTTTGAAATATATTTTGAAAATAATTTTTAGTGCGAGTGATTTTTGAATGTGAATTTTTGGGATGTTACAAACCTACCCCACTTAAAAGGAATCTCGTCCTCGAGATTCGGCTGGGTCCTAAATAGATGGGGAAACTCTTTTCTCAGGGCATCTTCTCTTTCCCATGTTGCTTCTGCTTCAGTGTGTCTACTCCACTGAACACGATAAATTCGGACTGTTGTCGTTCGAGTTTGCTTGGTGACTGTATCTAGTATTTTTATTGGCACTTCTTGATATCTTAGGTCGTCTTGTAAATCAACTGTGTCTGGCGATATTTGTTCCTCTGGTACTCTAAGACATTTCTTCAATTGGGAGACATGAAATACATTGTGTATATCTGACATTTCTTCAGGTAGCCGAACACGATAGGCTACAGCTTCAATCCTCTGTAATATTTGATATGGTCCAATATACCGAGGTGCTAGCTTGCCTCTGACTTGGAACCTTCGAGTTCCTCGAATAGGAGAGACTTTGACATACACAAAATCTCCAACTGCAAAACTTAACTCCCGCCTTCTTTTATCAGAATAGCTCTTTTGACGTGATTGTGCCTCTTTCAATTTTTTCTTGTTTCAGCTACACGATCTTCCGCTTCTTTTATAAGGGCTGGTCCAAGCAAGGTTCGTTCTCCAACTTCTGACCACATCAATGGGGTTCTACATTTTCTTCCATATAGGGCCTCAAAAGGTGACATGCCCAAACTAGCTTGGTAACTGTTATTATAGAAGAACTCTGCATAAGTTAGGCTTTTCTCCCAATCTTTACCATATGTGAGCACACATGCTCTTAGCATATCTTCCATAATCTGATTTATTCTTTCAGTCTGACCATCTGTTTGAGGATGATAAGCTGAGCTAAAATCTAGCTTGGTTCCCATAGCTTCATGCAAACTTTTCCAGAACTTAGACGTAAATTGGGTACCTCGGTCAGATACAATCCTACTTGGCACACCATGCAATTTGACTATGTTATCCACATATAGCTGGGCTAACTTGTCTCCACTATATTTGGTGCGTATAGGTATGAAGTGAGCAACCTTGGTAAGGCGGTCCACTATTACCCATATTGAATCATTTCCTTTCAGAGTTTTGGGTAATCCATTCACAAAATCCATGCCTATCTCATCCTATTTCCAACAGGAATAGGCAATGGCTGGAGCAAGCCTGCTGGTTTTTGATGCTCCGCTTTAACCCTTTGGCAAACATCACATTGTGCAACAAATCGTGCCACATCAGCCTTCATGCCATTCCACCAATATCTTTCTTTTAGGTCCATGTACATCTTGGTGGCACCAGGGTGGATAGAATAAGCTGAGTTATGGGCTTCATCAAGGATTAATTCTTGAAACTTTCCCTCCTTGGGCACACAAATCTTGTTTTTATACCACAATACTCCTTTGTTATCCACTCTGAAGTATGGAGCTTTATTTTCTCCAGTTTGCTCACGAATATTCATCAGATCCTTATCCTTATGTTGTGTCTGCTTGATTTCTTCCACAAGAGTTGGCTGCACCATCAGACTGCCATTTTGAGGTTGGCGTACTATATGCATGTTTAACTGTGCTATCTCTTCTTGTTGGTGAGTGTTCTTGGGCACCAACTGCTGACCATATGACCTTCTGCTTAGGGCATCTGCTACCATGTTGGCCTTTGCTGGGTGGTAATGAATCTCAAGGTTATAGTCCTTGATTAATTCTAACCATCTTCTTTGCCTTAGGTTCAAGTCTGACTGTGTGAAGATGTACTTCAAACTCTTGTGATCAGTGTAGATTTCACACTTGTTTCCAATGAGGTAGTGTCTCCAAATCTTGAGAGCATGTACTATTGCTGCTAACTCCAAATCATGGGTAGGGTAATTTTGCTCATGAGGTCTAAGCTGACGGGATGCATAAGCAACCACTTTTCCTCCTTGCATGAGAACACATCCTAAACCTTGTCTTGAGGCATCACAGTATATGATGAAATCTTGGTGAATGTCTGGCAAAGTTAACACTGGTGCTGTTGTCAGTCTCTTCTTCAACTCTTGGAAACTCTTCTCACATGATTCTGTCCAAGTGAATTTCTTGTCCTTCCTAAGAAGCTCTGTCATGGGTCTGGCCATCTTGGAAAATCCTTCTATAAACCTTCGATAATATCCAGCTAATCCAAGAAAACTTCTAACCTCACTCACATTGGTGGGTTGCTGCCAATGGGAGACAGGTTCTACTTTCTCAGGGTCGACTGCAACTCCTTCAGCTGTCAAGATGTGGCCTAGAAATGCAACCTTCTCAAACCAAAATTCACACTTGCTGAATTTAGCATACAACTTGTGTCTTCTTAGCTTTTCCAACACTACTCTCAAGTGTTGCCCATGTTCTTCAGCACTCTTAGATAAGTATGTCATCAATGAAGACTACAACAAACTTATCTAACTCTTCTATGAATACCTTATTCATGAGGTTCATGAAATAAGCAGGGGCATTGGTTAACCCAAAAGACATTATTGTAAACTCATATTGTCCATATCTAGTTACAAAGCTGTCTTGGGGACATCACTATTCTTGATCTTGAGTTGGTGATAACCTGATCTCAAATCAATCTTAGAGAAATACTTGGCTCCTTTAAGCTGATCAAAAAGATCATCTATCCTTGGCAGGGGATACTTATTCTTGATGGTGACTTCATTTAGGGACCTATAATCCACACACATCCTCATACTCCCATCTTTCTTCTTCACAAACAAGACTGGGGCTCCCCATGGTGAAGAACTAGGTCTAATATAACCTTTCTGCTGCAATTCTCTTAGCTGCTCTTTCAGTTCAGCTAACTCTGCCGGAGCCATTCTGTAAGGTCTCTTGGCTATGGGGGCAGTCTCGGGGATAAGATCAATGATGAACTCTATATCCGTGTCTGGTGGCATTCCAGGTAGTTCCTCGGGGAATACATCAGGGTATTCTTGCACTATTGGTACTTCCTCTATGGTCCTTGCATTCAAGTTGAAGACCATTGGAATAACTTTAGACCCTCGGGTTTGGCATTTCACTTTAATCCCTTCATGGTTAACTAATGATACTTCCTTGGTTGCACAACTAATAATTCCATTGTGTCTGGTTAACTAATTCATTCCAAGGATAACATCTATTCCTTTGGACTTGAGCACTACTAAGTCCGCTAAGAAAACTACCCCACTTAGAATGATCCTTACATTTGAACATCCTAGATGACATTTGATGTCACACCCAGGTGTTCGGGTTATTAGGGGTAACTTTAGTAGTACTGTGGGTATTTGATGCTTCTCAACAAAACTTGATGATATGAAGGAATGTGATGCTCCAGAATCAAATAATACTATTGCAAGTATTGAATTGACTAAGAACTCACCAAGTACCACTCCTGAAGCAGTCTGAGCATCCTGAGCATGAATATGGTTGACACGAGCTCTACCATAGGATTGTTGAGGTTGCTTCATCATCTGGCTATTATTGTTGGTGTTGCTATTGTTGCGAGGGAAACCACGGTTGACTCCAGACACTGCAGGTCTTGGTCCATTAACGGTGTGGGACTGAGTGGACACTGCTGGTGGGTTGTTCTTGTAGGGACAGTTGGCGATATAGTGTCCAGTCTCATGGCAATTAAAGCAAGTCCTAACATTGTTTGTGACTTGACCAGTGCTGTTCTGTTGAGTCTTGCCATAAGTTTGATTCTGATAGGTTGTCTTAGGCTGATATGATGACTGCATTTGGTTATTGGAGACACTAGCAGGAGAGCGAAACTGCATTGGGGCTTGAGTCCGCTGGCTTGGTTGGCTAAAGGTTTTCACCCTCTAGGATCTAGCACCATCTTGAACCTTGCGCTCCAAAAACTTGCGCTTGTTTTCTTTCCTTTCTTCAGTCTTGGCCACATCAGTCAGAATGGTCCTGTTCATCAATGTGTTGAAATCTGGATAGATCTGTGGGGTCATGAGGGTCCTAAGCTCACACGTCAATCCTTCTATGAACTTTGTCTGCTTCTTGGCATCAGTGTTGACCAATTCTGGGGCATAGTGAGACAACTCAGTGAATTGGAAGATGTATTCACTCAGGGTTTTATTTCCTTGCTTCAAGTTGCGAAATTCATTAGCTTTCAGCTTCATGATCCCATCTGGAATGTGGTACCGGCGAAATTCATCCACAAATTCTTCCCATGTGATCGTGTTGGCATTGTCCACAGCTCCACTATAGGCTTCCCACCAAGAAAGGGCAATTCCTGTCAGCTGATGAGATGCTAGCAGAACTCTATCCCTTCCATCGCAGTGGATTGTGTCCAACTTCCTTTCAATCACCTTAAGCCAATCATCTGCTTCCATGGGGTTGTCAGATCCATTAAAGGTGGGTGGCTTAAGCCTCATGAACTCAGTCATCTTGTCTTGGACTCCGGGTCCACGGTTGTTCCTGGGGCGGTTCATGCCTTGAGCCAAGGTCTCTAGAAGGCGAGTCTGAGTTGCCATGACTTGTGCTAAGTCAATTACTGGAGGAGGGGGCAAGTCATCTCCTTCATTATTGTTCCTAGTCTGACTCACTTCATCTTCATGAATACCATCAGCATTTGCATTGGCTTGACTTCCATTTGGATTTTGACTTTGTCTACTAGCTGCACGACCACTTGGTTGAGAGCGGGTAGCTGGTTTGGGAGGCATCTGTTGGTTAAGATGAGAAAGCATTAGATAAGAGTTAGATCTATTGAGTGATATTTTTTTTGTTAAGACGTTATATTTTAAAAAGGTGCAAGTTTTAAGACTTGCTATCCCGTAAGGGAACAACATTGAGCACTCAATTATTTAGCACAACCAACAAGCACAAATATATATTTTGAATAAGAGGGCGGTTTACAACATAGTAATGGAGGAAATAAGCGTACTATAATACAGTTCATCTACTTTGGGGGGTTGAACAAAAGTGAAGTAAACTTCACTTCCCCAAGACAAAAAGGAGGAACTAGGTGATACTAATCTTCAACTTCTTCGGACGGAACGGCTTCATTCCCTTGGTGTTGAGGAGGATCATGCTTCTGGCATCTGTGGTTCTTCTTTTGGACTAAGAGGTGGGTCACTGTCTTCTTTTGGTGCTGGCTGGGTGAGGAGGGGAAATCCTTCTTCCTTAGTGGACTCCAAGTCTAATGCTTCATGAGAGGTTTCTGTGGGTGGGGGAGCTGACGGCCCTTCTATGTCCATCTTTCTTTTGGTTTTTAGGGACATGATTGGGATGCCTTTTAGGATTATGGGCTCTTGGTCTTCCACTGCTAACATCCTTCTTTTGATCCTGGTGATAAGGTAGGCATCCTTCAACTCCTGAGCATGGCGGTCTTCAGCTGTCTTCAAGACTTCAGCAATGGTAGTTTCACGACTCTCGGCTGCAGCTGCTTAGGCCTGAGCTTCCGCGAGCTGCACATGGAGCTTTCTAACTATGATCTCAGCTTCCTCCGCACGATGGATGCACTTCCTTAACTCTGAGGCCTGCTCATCATATTGCTTATCTAGAGCAAGAAGGTATGTGGTCATGAATACCACAGTTGGGTCATCTTCAAGTGAGTAGCGTCCTTGCAAGAGCTCCATGCGGGTCCTCCAAACTGGTCGATCTTTTTTGTCAGGTGGAAAGAACCTCATGGGTGTACGGGTGATGGGCTTCTCGTAGATCTGGCATAGGTACCTCAAGGCTTTGCGGGCGACGGCTTGATATGTATCTGCAAACCGAAATCTGGTCGCAGTCATACTCCAAGCTTCGGCTATGTTAGAGAAGTCCTCATTTTTTCCAATATAGACGGTAACTTCACACCGCTCGGTCTCATGCTCTTCATATTCTCTACCTTCATATTCTGGGCGATCCTTGATTCCAAGTTTCTGCATGGTAGCATACAAGAGCTTAGGAAAGCCTTCTACACTTAGACAGTAACTGCTGGTCCAAACTCCTTCTGCCATCAGAGAGACATAGATGAGAGTAAATATTTTTTTTCAAATAGAGGGAAGAGGGTAAGAACTTTTGTAAAATACGTTTATTTAGTAAAATACTGGTCCAGAAAAGCCTAAGGTCGCGTCCTACGGCCAACTACGGCTTTGATACCACCTGAAGCGCCCCTGGTAAACCAGGAACTCAAATGTGATACAATACTAGTCCCAGGAGGCTAGTAACACATTTATTACATCAGATGAGTTTCAGCGCAGTAGTCTTGGAAAGCGTGGACAAGGAAGGCACGCTATAATAATAAGACACCAAAATACAACATAGGTCCAAATGACCCAGAAACAAACGATATCGCCATCGAACATCTGACGAGTCCCAATGCCACAGGCTTAGTTGGGTGCAGACACGACCTTACTCGAACGCCACTTCGGGATCGAAGTCCGGATCTTTCTCTGTTTAATAAAGCAAGGGTGAGTACAAAGTACTCAGCAAATCCAACCTTACCCTACGGAAGGGGATAACAGTATATATGCATATGGATAAATCAAGGATGAGGCTTAGTTTTATTTGCATAAAGCTATCTTTTTACACATGCAAGGTTTCATTTCACAAATACTGTTGTAAAAGAACTCTTTTTCCACATATGATAGTATTTCTGAAAATGGGGGTTTGATCACAATTTTAAGTGTTGTTGAACCCTTGTTCCCACAACACAATGGCAGTCAACCATTTATTTCCAAAATCACACTCTCTCACATGCTTTCACTCATCCCAACCCATCTAGTTGTTGAAACCAAACCATAACCCGTCCGAGACCGCGGACACGGCTATCCAGATAGATTTACACTCTGCAGAAGTTGTACACTTTTCCCACAAGTAGGATACCATAACTTACACCGTCGTGCAAGCACAGATCCATCAAAGTCATTACCCTCCATAGCTAAGTAATGGCGCTCACCACGGGAACACTAAGGCCACATCTCATGATACCACAATAATTCACAAAGCTTTTTTCATATATTTCCACAATTTCACATACATCACTTAGTGTCCCGTTGCACACCTGCCTGCAGGTGATTGCCATACTAACTAGAGGGATTTAGACTAAGCCTTTTCCATGCAAGGCGAGTGGTTGTACGATAAATGAGTTAGGCAAGATGAATCATCAACTCAGTCCTTAATCGAGACAAGTCAGATATCTTCACGCTTAACCCCGCAAGGTATAAGCCACAACACCAGGGCATCCCCAAAAGAGATCCCATCCGCCCCATCTCCATAGTAAACACATCTATAACTTGTTCATTAACCCTTTCACAATACCCATAATTTATTTTCACCACTCACACCTTTTACTTTTAAAATCATTATATTTGAGAAAATATAGCGATGAGTATCCAGAATGAGTAACAAGTCCTAAGCATACTAAATAATAATATTTCTGTCATAGAATATTATTTGTTCCTAGGTTCGAACAAGACAATTACCAGGTAATATCAATTCAAGGAAGGCTATTCAACAGGTTTTAACTAAGCAGCGAAAATACTTCGTACATATATTATATATGCAATATTTAAAACGGCTTCTACGGGTTGTGTTTAAAAATAGGATCAATATGCATCAAAGGGAATCGGTTGGACTTGCCTCCGTCGGCGTCCTCGGCAAACTCCTGCTGACAGTCCGGGTCCTCGGCGTCAAACTCGCGGTACTCGTCTCCAACGTTCTCGTTCTCTGACTCGTTCACTCCGTCAGCTAAAATACACGACGAACGACACAGACAACAGGCACAGATAAATAATCATATAAATTCAAATGAGCTCCAAAAATCATGAAATTAATATGGGAGGTAGATCATGATTTTAGATGAATTTAGGAAAAAGAATTATTGAAATCAGAGTTAGCATGTGTCATTTGTGAAATGGCCGGAATTTAATCATGCGAAAAAGGCTAACGATGATTAAGGAATGGATGCTTCACGTGGGCATTTGCTTGGCTAGTAGTGCATGTATGCATGTACTATTTGGTGAAGTTAATGCTTATGGCCCACGCATGCATGGTTAGAGAGAATTTAGCAGGGGTCATTAAAGCTCTTCTGTATGTCATGGTTCTATTCGTGGAGTTCTTGGCAGTGAATCGGTACAGACAAATACAAGAAAAAATACAGGAAAATACTGCAGAAAAACAGAGAAGAGCAAGGAGATGCTCATGAGCTGCTCATCTCGTCTTGCGACGACAGTCGAGCTCGGCTTGTGCGTATGGCCGTATACGGTATACGCGAAGTGAGAGCGAGTGAATGAACGTGCTTCTCGGGTGGTGAGAGTGAGCACCCGAGGCTGGCTTTTTATAGGCCAAAGCGCTCAGCTGCGTGCCATTAAAAATGCTAGTGTAGCGCATGGTCGGTGCTTAATTTGCATGCACGATGCATGCAAATGGACGGTGCCTAATCACCGTGTCCTTGCATGCAGGTGCATGCGAATGGACGGTGCATGCTCGTCCTCTATGCATGCATGAGATATATATTCGTGTAGGTGCACTGCTATGTTTTCTTGCATGTAAGCTTGCTGGTACTCGCTGTTATTTGTGCGCGAAAAAATATGGATGGATTAGATAGAGATAGTATAGAGCTCAAATTATTTTATAGTTTTTGAAATATATTTTGAAAATAATTTTTAGTGCGAGTGATTTTTGAATGTGAATTTTTGGGATGTTAAATATACATAGGGCATTAAATATAAATTAAAAAAATTAATTATACAATTTATCTGTAATTTGCGAGACGAATCTTTTAAGCCTAGTTAATCTATGGTTGAACAATAATTACCAAAATACAAACGAAAGTGCTACAGTGTCAAAATCTAAAAAGTTTTTTTTATCTAAACAAAGCCTTAGTGCAAAATTCTATAGAAGCACAGAATAGTTGCACGTCAGAACAAGCATAACCATCAAGCTAGGATGTACAAACACCAAAAAAAAGGTTGAGCAAAACTTTGGTCATAAACATTGGTGCGTCGATTTTTCGCCAATCGACCAATTGATGAATAAAAAGTTTTGGGTTATCATAATTTTGGTTAGGCAAGAAGTAGAAGCCAACCAAGTAGAGCGTGTATTCCCAATAGTTAGGCAAATAGAGTCTATCGTCTATCACAAGGGATGAAAACAGATTGGATACGGACGGATATCACTGATATCATATTTGTTTTTATATTTTTGGTCGAATTCGGATTCGAATACGGATAATGTTAACCATGTCGGATAAGATAAGATTGGATGTCGACATCATAAATATATAATTTAAGTATTCGAATACGGATACGGAATCAGATGTTGAATATTCGGACTCGAATACGGACAGATCTGAACCCCTTTAAACGAATTCGATTTCAAATACGGTTAAAAAATATCTGTACTGTTTTCATCTCCGGTTTAAGCCCTAGACTTCCTGTGCCAATCCGCATGTGTAGTGTACTACTGGGTAGTTGGGGAAGGGTGGGTGATGACCATGAGGTTGAAATTAAAAGGTAGTATTTGTCAAGTCGGCAAACGCTACTATCTGAATTCTGACCAGATGTAAACATTCGGTTCCATTGAGCGACTGACCTGTGTTTGTATACAGTAAACTTCCGTTTCAGATTAGCACCCCTTGTACAAATCTTAAGGCACTGTCTGAGCAACTAGAAAAACATAGGAGTACATACGGAGATGCAGTTGTCCAGGGAAAGAGTTGAATGGTTTTTGTGAAAACATATTGGTATCTTCTTTCGTTCCAGAATATAAGTTCGTTATAAAAATTAAAGTATTTTATAAGACGATTTGTAATTTTCCTATAGATAGGTATTACCACATTTACCATAGAATTACCTTAACAATATTTGAATTGTTTCCTTTAAGGAAATGCCCCGTCTAGTAGCCAGTAGGACAAGTTGCACACTTGCACTAGCTTGCTTGTCCTAACGCCATGCAGTAATGAGTAATGACTAAAGGACTATATTTATCAGATATTGCTAGTTAAAGTTTTCTACCAGATATTGCTAGTTAAAATTTTCTATCAGATATTGCTAGTTAAAGTTTTCTTTTTTGGACGGATGGGGCACATGTAAAAGCGCCTTCAACTTTTTTTTTGACTGTGATATGTTAATTAGGCCTAGGTAATAATATCATCATGTGGGAGAGTTAAGTAAATGTGTTCTCTTTTCTATTGTATCCCTGCTATCCAGGATCCAAAAGTTTGGATAAGAAAACTAGCTTGTTCTGAAATTAACGCAGATCACTATAATAGCAATTCTCTGCTAGTAAACTGTACAACCGTGCAAATTGTTATCTATCCACTACTTATTACCCGCTAATTAACTTAGAACACTTGTTTTCAACTTTAGAGGTTTATGCTGTATAACGATATCTCTGTCTACCGGATAACAGAGATACAAATTAAAGCCAAATAGGGATCAGGATATATATGGCATCAAGACATGTTTGTGCTTATCCATCCTCACTTTAGATTTTAGAACGAGATGTGACACTTCTCTAGGCCACCTACATTATTTATGTAAGAATATCAAGAAGGTACAGGCAGACAAGCAGGGTCCCCAAGCATGCCCAAGGGACTGAAGAAAAGTATATTAGGTGAACAAGGGGTCCCCGGCAGATCATGTGCTCTCTAAACATGCACCTGGTGTAATGTAGACCACATTGCTCCGCGGGTCACTTGATCTCTAATGGATTTGTGTTCTTCACACATGAAAAACGTTCAGCTTGATCTTTATGCTCCTAGAACCGCAGTTTCTATATACTGGACCAAGTTTCCGACATTGGGGAAAAATTCCAGACCCATCTGATTCATTTCAAAATTTAGTTTCTGACAAAATTATCCAAATGCTTGTGTCACAAAAAAGAAGTGCGCGTGAGAGATCTCTTCAATGAGAAGTCAGGAGAAGATCCACGGCATAGATCAATGTGAATTCAATTGAGGTCGATTTTAGGTGTGAATAATAATGTAAAATAACATTACATGATTAATAACACTTGAACATTTACCTAGTCGTTCAACATATAAACCCACAACAAATTGTTAATTACCGGTTCCTAGTACCACATCTTTTATGTTTTCTTTACACATTCAGTACATGACATCCCTTTCGATCTATAATTAGGATCTCTGAAACAAAGTAAATGGTCCACAGGAAAACCTAACCTTTCCCTGGATTAGGCACTAATATATTTTTAACTTCTAACTAGAATTGGTAATCCTTCCAATTAACAAATTAGGATACCATCTCAACATGTATACATGTTTGTCTTCCCCCAAAGATATGCATCATTTATGGACCAAATAACTTGTACTCCTTCCATGTCCCTAAAAGAAATCATTTTGCACATCAATACGGCCTTCAAAAATAACTTTAACCGCTACTTTTGCTATAATTTTTTTATAGAATATAGTTAATATATATTTTTATAAAACTACATTTCTAGATAAATCTACTTACATCATTTTTATATTTTCAAATTCAATCTAAAAGTATTTATTTGTAGCCAAAATAAATTTTCTTTTCTTAGGTTAATTGATTTTTAAATTTTAAAAATTGATGGCTCAGATGTAGTTGAGTAGTACTCCTTCCTTCCAAAAAAGAATGCAATTTATGGGAAGTGTGCCGATGAAACTAGCTCAAGTTTAACCAAGTTTATTAAAAATAATATTAGAATTTATATCTTCAAATAAATTTATTATGAAAATATATCTATAACTAATCTAATGGTACTTATTTTGTTTCATAACTGTTAGTACCTTTTTATATAATTCTAGTGAAAGTTTGAATTGTTTGATTTGACTTCTCAGGATATAAGAATTGTATTTTTTTGTGGACAAAGGGAGTTAATTACTTGTAGTAAGTAAAGGGAGTATTGTAACATTGCCAAAAAAATGATTTTGCAAGCTAGGGAAGCCATTATGAGAGGTAGCTTGTGTACACGAAATTGTGAAAAGAAAAGGAAACAGGTCACCTTTTTAATTTCCTAATATATATAGCAGTATACTCCGAACAGAGTTTTACGATAGTTGTAGAATAATATACTTCAAACGGAGTTTTACGATAGTGATTGCAACAAGGCAGACCCCAGTAGAGATCACTTAAAATACTCGCGTGTTTGTAAAATAGTGTGGAAAACATTTTTATACTCTCACTTTTCAACGACAAGCGCACTTGCACACCACCCAGGTCTTGTCTCTTTGCCTGCGGCGCACACAGACAATTATTTCTTTCTTCTCCGGCGTCCAAGGCTGCGCCACACAAACTCCACTCTCCATGGCAACATGCTCTAAACTTGTCGTCTACCACTCACAAGCATATAGGAGTATATGTTACTGTGTGCATTTTGTACATATACAAAATAAATTTGTGCGCCTACAATGCTGCAAATCTCACTCTTGGGTCTTTCTCGTTGGTGTATGCACTTACATGCATGTACTGCTGTCTGCAGACTAGCTAGCAGCTGTATTGTATAGCTGCAGTTAGTTATTAGACGTCCAGTTATAGTTACCAACCACTACTGACCATGACACTGTTTGGATCGTATGAGTAGCGGCTCCAATGAAAGCAGAGCAGCAGCCTCTGTGTGCATTGTTGTTTTCTCTCTTGTCATCACGTTCTTCCCTCCGGCTGGAGAGCTAGCAAACATTGTAACAATGTGATGAATGGCCAAGGCAACATTGTCCTATCCTTCTTGTCTAATTCTCCATTGGCGGTTTGCTTTGTTTTCCTCAATTAATCACATGTCCGCCACGCGTTTGATTATTAATTTGATTGACTATCAAGTATAAGTCCTTCTTTATCAATGAATCACTGAATCTGTAGTATCTATATAGTGTAAAGTACAGGAACGGAACCTACTCAGTCAATCGATTATTCTTCAAAGAAGAGACAATTATAATTAATTTGAGGCATTTTGCAGTGAGCTATTTAATTAGTCGCAGTTATTGGTAAATTGGTAATTGTTCAAACAACGGGAAATATTTATGCTTAATTTGGGGCATATATATTTTGCAATGATATATGTCATCTTTTATTCTTTAACTACGGAAAACCGCTACATAAGAAAATGGATCAAAACTCACTGAAGTCAACTTGAGAAATGGTAGGAGAAATATCATCATCAATCGCAAAACCTTATGGAAGATGAAAATAAGAAAATGTATAGATGGTTTAGAGCCTGTTTGGATTAGCTAAGTCTAATTATTAGTCGACAAACTATTAGCCACTGCCAGCTAGTTGTACTTGGCTAAAAATTAGCCACCCATTAATCTTATGTTAGGATGAACATAACTAGAGTTAATTTTAGTTGTTAGTCCATGGGATCTAAACAGGTCCATATATATTTAGTAGTACATACAAGAATGTACTCCGGCCCTCTATCACATTAAATCAACTTCTAGAGCCATCCTAAGTCAAATTATTTTAATTTTGGCCAAAAAATATAGAAAACAAGACCAATACTTGTGATACCAAATTAGTATGACTAGATACATTATGAGGATACATTTTCATAATTTTCTTTTACAGTGTCACAATATCGTTATGCTTCTTTGTATAAAATTAGTCAAATTTAAGATAATTTTAATTAAGATGACTATAGAGATTGATGTATCTTAGGACCAGGAGAATATTTTATTTAATTTGTCAGTTAGCCCGCAGTTATTATTTAGATCTACCACTGTAGCTACAAAATGATGAACAGTAGCAGCAGTGCTAACTCCCTACCCCCGTAAATATTGATTTAATTTGGTCCCCTATCTACATATTATCCATCCTACATTCCTAGCTAGTAACTTTCTCTGTAAATATCTCCTGCCTGCTAGTACGAGGCAGCCACAATAAACACCTGCATTGGTGCGTGGTACAAAAGGAAATGATGGCAACCAATTTTGATGCTGGATTATTAGGATCTATATAAATCCTTGTAATTTCGCACAGCATACGCATTATGTTTTATTATTCATACCAGTGAATTGTTGTGGGTATTTTTTTTTGTCACTAAATACTCCCTGCTGGCAACAAAATTGAACTGCTACGTCTGGTCGGAGCGTTCTGTATGCTTGACTGGAGGTGGTAGTGTTTGCTGCAACCTTCGGGCTCCGGCCCTCCAACCTAGCTTAGCTCTAAGAAAACATTATAACCTTGTTTAGTTGGTGAAAAATTTTAGATTTAGCTACTGTATCATTTTTGTTTGTATTTGATAATTATTGTCAACTAAGTTTAAAAGATTCGTCTCACAAATTACAGACAAATTGTATAATTAGTTATTTTTTTATCCATGGATGATCTGCCCCGGCCCTGTGCTGCTCTGCTCGGTCGCTGATGGAGTTTTTTACGTCGTCGGAGTACGAATGTTTAGCTGCACGCCCTACCCTACCACCGTCCCGGCCCGGCCATGATCGATGTGCATGCGGTTTCGCTCTACTAGCAGACTAGCACTATCACCATGTGTCAGGAGGATACATGCATGGCAGTCACAAATACTACCACCTACTGCCTGTACTGTCGTCGTAGCCAATAACGGCCCTGCAGAGGCCGATGATGAGCGTGTCCATCGTGCGTGCATGCATACGTTTCAGCGTTCGGTTCTAGCTAGCCTTGTACGCTAGCAACACATACATCAGCACCCTGTGGCCTGGCCTGTGGAGGGTAAATCTCTCTGCAGAGCATGCAGCTAGCTGCAGCGCACACATACATGCATGCATGCATGAAAGTGCCCAAAGTTAAAGCTGTCAGGCTTCCAGTAATAAGTACTCCTAAGGTAGTAGTAATTTGAGATAAACTCCTAAGTAAAAACCTTTCAATTTGTTTGGTACTATATATTACCACTCTTTTAATTTTAGTTTGCGTTTCATTCATTTCTGGACTGTGCATAGTATTACATTAACCAAAGACGATCTAGCTTTTATATATATATATATATATATATATATATATATATATATATATATATATATATATATATATATATATATATATATATATATATATATATATATATATATATATATATATATATATATATATATATATATATATATATATATATATATATATATATATACACACAACATGTGCAAACAAAACAAGTGTAGTGTATAGGAGTGTATATGTGTGACATGACACAGTATGTATATATACTGCATAGTATAGGAGACAGGGAGCAGTGGTGCTCATGAGCTCGCCTCTCCCCGTGCATGCATGCATGCAAGATATATACTCCTATAGCTCAAAATAAAAAAAGAAACATTTTGTACACTTTGATCAATCCCTTTCGATCTTAATCATAATGAAATCATGGCGTTGCAACTGGATAGATGCACTAATTAATTAATACTACCAGTCTTTTGCCTCCCTTAGTGGTCTCTACATATCTTTGTGACGTACGTACTATTACAAAGTATCATTCAAGTTAGTTAAAGTAATCCAAGCAGCAGATCCCTACCCTGCTATTCTTTTCTGATATATATGGGATTATTGGAGTACAGATAGTAGCGTGCATGTCCCTTGGCTTTCTCCCTAACCAAGATGGTTGTTAGCTCTACACTAGCTTGTACTCCCTCTCTCAAAAGGAATGTATCTTTTTAGGCTGTTTGAAGTAAACACGTTTAAATTTCCAACACCATCTTGTTCAATATTTTCATTGATTGTTTTAAAGATGGTATTATGTATAGTTATATTTCTATTTGAGAATGTATTATATCACATGATGCTATTGCAAGCATCATATACTCCCTACATTCTAAATTATAAGTTATTTTAACTTTCTTAAAGAGTCAAAGCATCTTAAGTTTGATCAAAATTATAGAGAGAGTTACACAAATTCGTGACATCAAATAGGTAAACTATAATAAGAAATGTAATAATATTTATTTGATATCACAAATATGATTATTTTATTACATAAATTTGGTCAAACTTGTGATGCTTTGGCTCTCTAGTAAAGTTAGAATGACTTATAATTTGGGATAGATAACTTTACTAATTTTTGCAGCATATATGCCTATATATTTTGTAAGACTAATTAGTTGTCAGATAGAGTCCAAAGGGATCTCTTTCATGACTTAAGGGAGAGTATTGCCTGCACCATATAATTGAGTCCTGCCTGCCCCTACCTATCTATCTATGTCTAGGGGGTCTGTCTAGGTCGCTAGGCAGCGAGTAGGACTGTGCTGACTGCCGAGTTAAAGGGTAGGCACTAGCTAGAGCACCTAGAACTTATCTTTCAGAACCCAGTTATTGAGGCCATTAATTAGAGGTGCACACCAAAGTGAGTGATACTACAATTAAAGGCCGGGGCAGGCAGGCAGAGCTATATGCTGATCAAGCTAAGCTCAGCTAGATGCTTGTGTGCATCTATCTATCACTGCACAAAGTGTCAAGTGTGCATAGTGAGGGACCGTTGTAAGTGTGTAGTACATGATTTTTTTTTTGTTTTGGAAAAAGTAGTGTGTAGTCCCCCTCGCTCCGGCCTCCCTCCCTCCCATATATGCTTATGCTATGCAAATGCGGTGCACACACATCTATCCTATCTATCCGCCCTAGCTATTCCTTGGTTGCCCTCTTTATAAGAGCATACTTTTCCTCCCTGCAGCCTTTTCCTACTGTACACACACACACACAGGAGAGAGAGAGAGAGAGAGCCTACTGTACACACACACAGGAGAGAGAGAGAGAGAGAGAGAGAGAGAGAGAGAGAGAGATGTTTAAATTGCTCCCACATAGCAAATGCAAATCCAAAAGTTGAACCCTGTGTAGCTCGCCGCAGGCAGGCAAGGCAGGCATCTTCTTGTCCTGTTGCTCTTTCCTTGATCCATCCATGGACCAGCAGCTTGGTGCTTTTGCAGGGCTCCCCCTCCCCTCCATCTATCTATAGCGCGCGCGGTTACTAGTGCATGAATGCTCCCTTCTGCACCATAGCTGCTTGCATCAGCACCAGAGCTACCTAGCTGCAGCTCGATCGCGCGAGTACACTATTATCTAGTAGATGAACAGTGCAGTGAAAGTGTAGTGTAGTAGTGGTGGCAGCCATCCCCCAGTCCACACTTGCTCCTCCTAGCTAGCTAGCTAGCTGCTCATCATCACCACCGCCCTCCATCGTCCGACCTAGCTAGCTTTGCGTCGCGCATTAATCAAGAGGTATGTACTGTACGTTGCAATAACATTTCTTTCATATATTCATGCATATATGTTCAAGTTCTTCATCATCCGTTTAATATAATGCATGGCGTCTCGATCGATCTGTGGCCACCACCCCAAACGCGCAGCTTTCTTAATTTGATCGATCCATCCATGCATATACTCACATCTCATCATGCATGTGCTTCCTGATCAGATCAGCTAACTTGTCACGCCGATCCATCGTTTCTCAGTAGGTCTGATTCTTGCAAGCTAGATGGATCATAACTTCAGCGATATGATCCTGCGCGAGAGCGCATGGAGCGGCGGCGTGGTGGGTGCCGGCGACGGCGGGGCCGTCTTGCTGCCACCGGTGGAGGTGGTGGGGAACGTCGTCGAAGGCGGCAGCGGCATGACGGTGCTGGAGAGGCTGGTGCTCGACGAGGCGCTGGCGGCGGCGATCCTGGAGCTGCAGGGCAGCATCGTCCACGTCCAGCAGCAGGCGCCCGCCGCCTGCTGCGCCGGCAGCAAGGCGGTACCGGCGGCCGGTGGTGGCGTGGTTGGTGAGGAGGCCGCTGTCGCCTTCCCCTCGATGGCGATGGCGACGCCAACGCCCGCCTACGCGGACGTTGACGCGGATGTCCTGCAGCGACAGCAGCATCACCATCGCCATCACGGCGCGATGGGGATATCGATGCCTCCCGACTACGACCTCACACCAGCAACAACACCCGCTGTCGCGGTAACTGCTGCCGCGTTCACAGCCACCGCGGCGGTTGACAGCGGAGGCAACAACAGCCTCGTCGTCGGACGATCGCCGCCGCCGGTCTTCTCCGCCAGCTGCAACGAGACAACAGCGACGGCGGCGGCCGTGACCGCGACGACGAGCCTCAGTTGTGAACAAGGCGGCGGCGGAGGCGGTGCCGGTGGTGGCAAAAGGCAGCGCCGGCCCAACAGGAAGAGGAAGGCCGCCGCCGAGCGGTCACCTGTGGCGGTGGCGGCAGCGGCGGCACAAGAGAGCACCCTGTGCAGCCTCCTGGCGTCCGGTACCACCACCGCGGGCGAAGGCGGCATCCAGATCGCGTTCAGCACGAGCGCCGCCAAGAGATCAGCGAAGCCGTCGTCGCTGAGCAGCAGCGGCTCGTCGAGCATCAGCTTCGACGGCCGGAACAACCCCGCGGGCAACGGCGGCGGCGTGGAGGACTCCATGTACGAGCCAGACACGGAGGCGCTGGCGCAGGTGAAGGAGATGATCTACCGCGCGGCGGCGATGCGCCCGGTCTCGCTGGGCTCCGAGGACGCCGGCGAGCGCCCGCGCCGCCGCAACGTGCGCATCTCGTCCGACCCGCAGACGGTGGCGGCGCGGCAGCGGCGGGAGCGCATCAGCGAGCGCCTCCGCGTGCTGCAGAAGCTCGTCCCGGGCGGCGCCAAGATGGACACCGCCTCCATGCTGGACGAGGCCGCCAACTACCTCCGCTTCCTCAAGTCTCAGGTCCGGGAGCTGCAAACCCTAGACCGCCGGAACTATGGTGCCACTGCGAATAATGCCAACGACGCCACCGCCGCCATGGCTGCTGTTGGGTCGTCTTCGTCACTGATGAGCTATAACAATGGCAACGGTGCCATGCCCTTCTCCTTCCCGGCAGCAGGCGAAACCCTACGAGGATCAGTAGGAGGAGGTCTTGATCGACCAGCTGATTTAGTCATTTAGTTGGATGATGGTAGATTTGTAACACGCATGCATGTTGTTGTTAACCCTTTTGTTTATGCTCGCCCAATGTGCATGAGACCGATCCATCTTATATGATGTATTTCATCATTATTAGCTCAAAGACTAGGTAGTAGACGATGATGATGATCATATCGATGACGGAACCAATCAAATGCAACAAGGATGATGCAACATGGCTTAATATTACTATCTACTAGTTCATTATTATGAACTCTGTCCCCCTTTTATTATAGTTCCTGTCAAAAAAAAGGAGAAAAAAAATATCTCTCTTTGAAAATCAATTAGCCAACCTAATGCATGTGCAACATGTCTTCAGACTTGATTTGGAGATTAATGAATAAACTAAAATCCTTTTTCGCCGAGCACAAGGAAAAGGTCTTGGAAAGTTTGCCCCTTTTTCGAACTAGCTAGCTTTTCTAGGGTTATCGAGTCTAAGCAGCAGCAGCTTATAGTCGTCTCCATCTTTTCATGTGCGTGCATGAATATCCATGCAAAGCTGCATATGCTTTCCAGTGCGTGTGTGCTAGCAAGTGCTCAAGCTTTCCAAAGTCCCGATCCAAATGGTGATAGATGTGAGGAGAGATGAGATGAGAGAGGTCAGGGCGTGTACTTGCAGCTCTCCAAACACCATCATGGCACCTTTCTAACACGCATTATTATTGTTAAGCTGCTGATGGTAGCTGCTGTGCCTGTGATTGTGCATGCGTGCGTGCCAAAACCCTAGCAAAGCGATTCAAGGTTATGATAGGGCTATCATTACTCGCTTTCCCGGCGGCGTCGTCGTCGTCGTCGTCGATCGGAGGGAAGGCATCGCAGGAAAGCAAAAGCAGCGACGATAAAGCTACTGCTAATGGTATTTTAATGGCGTCGCCGAGGCGAGGAGGACGACGAGGACGACTCGTGGCGACGCCGATGCCGGTGCGTCGAGCCCCACCGGTCAGGGCCGGCCGGCCGGGGTGAGCTTTTTAGACAGGCCTGCTGCGCTGGGCAAGCTGCAGACGGAGGAGGAGGAGGCACACAGACACGCACACTGCATCAAAAGGGATGTAAAGGAATCATTCCCTTTCCCTTTTCATTCAATCCAGCGCTTTGTTTAAAAGGCAAGAAGAACGAGCGGGCGGGCCTGCCTTTTGCTCTCATCGGGCAGCGTGTCAAGAATTCTTGATAGGATGTGCTGAATCTTAATCCGATTCGTTCTACTGTTTTTCAATATTTCATTGATTATTGATTATTACTATATTACCATGGTGTCTTTAGCTTTGATTTGTAGGGTTAGTTCGAAATAAAGACGAGATAGACGTTATGGGTGTGCTCAGATTCCTATAATATAGTTGCATTCTAGGAATTACAAGACAAAATAAGAGAGAATATAAAAGACACATGTACTCTCGCTTTATTTCCGAATGAGACGCTATCATCAACTTGATTAATGGTGACTGATTGATAAATTAAAAGTATTTAATGCAAATCGGTTTTTATTCTCTAGAATGTATTATATTTTAGGATAAATTTTGAATACTAGAATGAACTATATTACAGGACGAAGGGAGTATCAACCAGTGAGTGCTGCTGCATGGACTGGAATCTCATAAGAAGCATAACCATTAGAAGTTCAATTTTGCTAACTAATAAAAATTATTTAACCATGTAATCTATTTCTATTTATTTAAAAAACTAAAATTGCACATATTCTACAATCTCTTATCCATCAAAAAAGATTTTATTAGTTACTATATATGTTTTTCCATCCATATCATATATAGTTTTTCCTTCAACTACATGGTATCTCAATTCGTCTTCAATATACATTTAGTTGAAGACTTAATTAGCTTAAACTATATGGTGCCCTTATTAAGGTTATAGCCCATGTTTCATGATGTCATAAATCTAAATTCTTTTCTTTACTTTAAAAATTCAATCTTATTATTTGTTGTCTCTTTAAGTTCGTGTAACTTTTGTTCAAAAATCTCCTTTGTATTTTATATATAAAAAAAATTTCATGTTGTACATTTCACTTTTATTACCATGATGACATAGACAATGACTTAGGGTTGCACATGCTACTAAGGATCGGTGGTAGGACTTAAAAGTGAGATCTAATAGGGGGCCAAAATGGTGCTAACTTGAAGAAAATTAGTCTTTAACCTTAATAATCATTGTTTATTCCAAGGAAATATCAAAACACTAGGAGGTTACACCAACCTTCATCATTTATCGAGATGTTGAATTTTTTTATCAAAGAATCATATGTGGTAATATTATTTTTATAAAAATATAATACACACATTATATAGTATGAAAAGTATACTATCAATATAGATATGTCCATTTATTTCAGTTAAAACATACACATGTGTATTTACTTTAAGTTAGTTATTCGTGTATTTATGTCATTAGAAGTTGATAATTTAGTAACATATTACTTGTGTATTTTATGGATAATGCAATTGTAGATTTGAGGGCATATTTTGTTTTATTTTTATTGATGGTAGAAGTGCAATTTTAGATTTAATAAACAATTATTTGGATTATCTATCATGCTAACATCATGAGCAATGTAGCTAGATACAAATTTATAGTGTTACTTTATATTATGTTTCATAATGGTATAGGTGGATAATATAGATGAAAATTATGGCTGCTTTATTTTATTTTTCATAATGGCAAAAGTGGATAATTTGTTAGAAAATAGAATAGATCTAATGACTATATTATTAATGATGGTTAGAGTAATGACTAGATCTTTCCAACTTTTTTGAGAATAGTAGTATTTATCATTTTGTCTAACATATCACATAAGGATTATCTTGAAATCAGTTGAACCCTTCAATTATTAAGAGTAAGATTTCCACCATCAACTACTGATGCTGGATACTATATACACTATTATCTTATCCTACATCAATATGGATGGCTATGAGCATCCCGATAGACAGGAAGTTGAATTTTTTAGCTCTTAAGGATGGTACCACTGACCTCATCTCTTCGTCTCTCCTTGAGTTTATTTTCTTAGGGAAACCTTCATTTTTTTAGTAGCTGCAAACTCTCCACATTCATGATATCTACACACATGTAGTCGTTCCTCAAGTAAGCTTATGCATCCTTGATCGATCTCCACATCTACTTTATATATATAGTCTTCCAAGCCACAATAAAACATTGTCATCAATCAGTAGTCATCAATAAGCAGTGATCGTTCATCATGAATCATATTCTTGGTAACCATAAGATTTGATTAGAGATAAAAGAAAATGTTGTTCTTTTGTGTAACCTATACCTCAATTATGAACTTGAATTACTATGGCATGAGTTGCGACTACAACTAAATAAAATGATGGTTGCATATATGATTTCTTGGTTTTCTCTATGTGTGGGGCATGAAAACATCTGGACTAAAGGAGTTGAGTAGCTTATTTTTGCTACACTAGTACCAATCCATTTCATCTTTATGCTCATTCTCCTTTTTGCACCGCCATTTGTTTTGTGTAGTTCAATAATTAAGGACACTTTTAGAATGCAGGATTTTTACAAGTGTTAGTTCATTTTCATAGAAAAGCATAGTAAATAGGAAGAAAAAAAATCCCATAGTATAAAAGGACCGAGTGGAGTAAGTTTATATGTCAAAAGCTTCTATAGCATTTAATTTTGAAGCATCCACCAGAGCTACTTAATGTAGATAGACAAAACATAGTGTAGTATAGTTGGTTATTTTTTTGTGTGGTGTCTAGAGTTAGTTGTTATATATTGGTGCCATTTCCCCTATCATACCGAAATCAGACTTTCTTAGAATAGCCACTTATATGAAAAAGTATGAAACAAACTAAACTTGGTTTTCTATTTGTTGAAGCAAAGGAATTTTGGCATAGCTCCTAAGGGAGTGGAAGCTCATTGATGTGAAGAGAACTTGTAATGGAGTAGCAAATGAATTAGCTGCTTTAGCTAGTGCATACTTGACCTCATTTTGAACAAATTGGGCTCCACCTATTCCTAGATAATAATGAGATCTCTTTAATCAGTGATTTTTTTTGAAGATTTACCGTTCCAATCTTGCTCTCAGAGGCACAAACATTGGCACATGTGTTTTTTTGGTAAAGGTGAGGATACGTGTATGTTTGTGAAGTTTGTCGTGTGCATGTGAAGTTGTGTGTCCATACTTTGTTAAGGAAAAAGGAAGAAATAAGATAATCATAGGGTTTGTTTGGATCTAGGGTGCTAATAATTAACCTCTATTTTTATATACTAAATAAGAGGGCTAAACATGGGCTAATTTTAGCCTAATAAAAGGTAACAAGAGTTAATTGGTGATCATAACCCATTAGCCCTAGCCTATTATATATTATAAGATGGGTTAATTTTTAGCAAGAGGATCAACAGCCTATTTTAAGAGTATATATAAGAAGCAAAAGAAAAATAGTCATAGTCAATATGGAAATTTTGAGCGGCTAGGAAAGCCAATCGTAAAGGGTTTGTGTAGGGACGGTTGCGGCGGACATTCTGAATGGGCCTAGGCCCACGTGCGTCAGGGATAGTCACAGTGGAAGGGAATCTAAGTTGGACTGGAGCCTGCTGGAGCGAGCGTGCTCTCGAGAAGCCCACCACTAGCAGCAGCAGCAGCGGTAGCAGCAGGCGCCATCCTGTCTCCTGTGCTGGCCCCGCACATGATGCATCATGCATGCATATGCTTTCCCTCCCAACGCCCCGCCCGAATCGGAACCAGCACAGCATCAGCATGTGTTGTTGTTATCCAGTACTACTACGAAGGAGGAGTACATGGCGCCCATCCGTTTTTTTTTTTTGACTGTCAAAACAGTTGCCAGCACAACAGCACAGGCAGCAACACGCGTGCGTATATATGTATGTTATCGTGATACGGTTGCAGGTGACGAGAACGTAATAAGTACTTGTACATGTTTTTTTTAGAGGAGGTGCCAAGTGCCATATATATATATATATACGAGTTGGTGATGAGAATGATCGAGGATAATGAGGGGCTGTTTAGTTGGTGAAATTTTTTGTAAGGTGCTACTGTAGTACTTTCATTTGTATTTAATAGTTGTTGTCTAATTATAGAGTAACTACATTCAAAAAATTTATTTCGTAAATTACAGACAAATTATAAAATTAGTTATTATTTTATTTATATTTAACCGCTCAATGCATGGAACTAAACAGGTCCTGAGCTTTTGCCATCGGCGTTGTTGATCCTTTCTCAAATTTCCGCAACTCTATAATCATCTCGTGGGCTTCTCTACTCAGCGGAGTTGTGCTACGCTACGAGCCTACACCGGTCCTGGGCTTCTCGCCCAGTGCGGGCCGCCGCTCCCGGCCGGCACCCCTAACGTACACGCACCGCCGGCACCGGGCTCGCTCTCGGTTCATGGGCCATTTTGCTTCCTCTACTTGGATTCCTAAAAAGAAAAAGAAAAACTCTCAAAAAAAAAACTAGTGTTAGAAAAAAACTAGAGTCTTCAATAAAATAATATGCATACAAACTTCATGCGGTTTTTCACTTTGTATATGCGACAATGTATGCGAATCCACTGGTGTTTAATTTCTGCACCTTTTCTCAAGCTTTGCATTCGGTTGCGCTGTTAGCGTATGCGTATACAACATCGATCTAGCAATTTGCTCTTTATTTTGACTTTGTTTTATATGGAACATTTATATATTTATTTGATTACGGACAATTTTGCTGCCCTCTCCATTTCAAATTAATGTAACGGGCGTTATTTTAGGGATTTAATTCACCTAATTAATTATCTCTTTTAAAAAATACTACCCTCTCTATTTCAAACTAATAGATCTTTTAGTTTTTTTATGTACATAGGGTCTGTTATGTATCTATACTTAGATATACATTATATCTTAGATACACAATAATGTGTAATTTTGAATGGAGATAGTAGTATGTAGACATTAGAAAACAATACTCGAGTTTCGTGTTTTACGTGGTTCTTTCTTAGTTTCAAGAAGGCAATAATGTGCCCTGAAATACCTCATCCGAGGAATTTATTTTTTTTTCAGAAGACACAATCCTCATTATCATTGTATTCCAACCACAACTTGTTTATGTTGAATTGACTCATGAAATACATTCTTTGATTCATGTTGTGGTGTCAAGCTCTAATCACGTCCGTCAGCATCGCCATCTAGGCCTTTGGCACAATAACCTATGGCGATGAGATGTGTTACCTCAATGCCAACCCCCTGATTCAAAGACGAGTTTAAGACATCTAGAGGTATAAATGTGAATACTCTTTTGAAAATGGTTAAAATTGCAGGTACAATTCATCAACTAAAACGACCTAGATTTTTCCACAAAGGGGAAAATCCACAGGTTCAAATTATAATGTGATAATTCATAAATTGAACTATCGCATTATCATATATTAGCTGTTATCATAGTCATACATTGTGAAAAACAAGATTACAACACATTGACTTACAACACTTGGTCAACAAACCTATTTACAATGTTTTTCTAGTAGAAATACACGTGGGTCTTTATCAGAGTTGATGTAGCGCATCAGCGGTGAAGGCTCCCCCTTCACAGACAATCATCAGAGTCGGGTAGTTTGTCAGCAAGCGTAGCCTTCATCTCCGAACCAAACTTGAGTGTGGGAATGAGACCACCTAATCCTTCTATTCCCCATAGATGTCATTGTAGATCACATCCAAGACCTGCTAAACAATTTTCAGTATGATTTGTACTGGCCACTGGCTCCCACCCTATGCTTTTGCGTAAGCTTTGTGGTAAGTGAAATGCAAAGGGTAGATCAAGATGCCTATATGCGGCTGTAGGTTTTCTATGCATATTCATCAATATTTTATAAATAATAATTCATCAAGTTTTAATCCATCTCAACCACACATACATCCATCCATACCATCACACACATCTCACCACACTCTCACTCTCTAGGCGGCAAGTATGACTCCTGCTTGTGCCTTGCCTCAACGGCCAACGCTAGATCCAACACCAAACCTAGGGGAAGATAGAAAGGACTCTGAAGGGTCGAGATGGCGGACTAGAGGGGGGTGAATAGTCCTTTCTTAAATTTATTGCGCCGGCTAACCAAAACAAATGCGGAATTAAAACTATCGGTCTAGCCAAGACTACACCCCTCTATCTATGTTCTCTAGCACCTTGAAAAAAATTCTAAACAAGCAAGTAAGGTGCTACCTTAGCAAGAGCTCACCTAACCAATTCTATGAGCAAGGTCACACAAACCTATGCCACTAGTACTTTGTAAACCGGGGAGCTCCTACACAACTAGTAAGCAAAAGCACAAAGCTCCTAAACTCACTAGAATGCTCAATAACAAGGCAACCAATGCCAAATTAGAGAGCGCAAATTACTTAGCTACACAAACTAAGCAATGTGACTAACAATGTTACACAAACCAAATTAGTCACGCAAGAAAACTACTTCTAGGTACACAAGCAAGAAGGTAACTAGCAAGCTACACAAGCTAACTAATTACAAGAGCAACTACACAAGCACAAGTATATGAATGTAAGAACAAGCTTATGTTAGGGACTTGCAAACCAACGGGAAGAACAATGTTGACACGAGGATTTTCTCCCGAGATTCACTTGGTTGCCACCAAGCTACGTCCCCGTTGTGTCAACCAACACTGGTGGTTCGGCGGCTAAGAGGTGTTACACGAACCTCGTGCCCACTAGGACACCGCAAGAACCTACCCACAAGTGAGGTAGCTCAATGACACGCACGATCCAATAGAGTTGCTCTTCGCGATCCCCGTGGGGTGAGCACCGTACCCCTCACAATCTCTTCTCCGAAGCACCGCACAATCTCCTTGCGTGCTTCGACGGAGTCACAAGCCACCAAGCCGTCTAGGAGGTGGCAACCTCCAAGAGTAACAAGCACCACTGGCTTGCAACACGAACACCTAGTGCCACTCGATGCAATCTCTCAATGCAACGCACTAGAATCACTCACTCGCTATTGATTCACACTCTTGGAAGCACAAGTGAGTTAGAGGCTTTCCTAGCACTCCCAAGCATGGACACTAAGTCCCAAGGGTGCTCAGCACAAGCCAAGGCCGGCCACCACTTCTATTTATAGCCCCAAGGGCTAAGCTAGCCGTTACCCTTCACGCGTCTGGTATTGACCAGATCAGCGTCCGGTGCTCTTGACCGTTAGAAAACTAGCCGTTGCCCTCAACGCTGATAAGGCACCGGACTCTCACTTTTAAACACACCGAACGTGTCCGGTGTCACACCGGACCTAAACTTAGGGAGCGTTGCGAAAAGTCACAGCACCGGACGCACAACTCGGACGCATTCCGGTCACACCGGAACGCGTCCAATGTGCACCGGACTTAAACACAGAGAGCCATAAAAACTGAGTTTGCACCGGACGCTCGACTCGGACGCGTCCGGTGTCAGACCAGACGCGTCCGGTGTGCAACGGACGCAAACTCAGAGAGCTACTTGTGGCAGCGTCTTCTGTGGACGATTTACACCAGACTCAACACAGAGAGTCAGGTAAAAATTGAGCTCACACCAGACGCTCAACTCGGACACATCCGACCTCATACCGGTCGCGTCCGGCCTCACAACGGACGCGTCCGACCTCACATCGGACATGTCCGGCCTATACGGGCTGCACGAAACGATCTTCAACTTCTTCCCTTGCTTCCATGTGCTAACACCAAAGTGTTACAACACTTGTGCAAGTGTGTTAGCATTTTCACAAACATTTTTCCAAGGGAGTTAGCCTCTCAAACTTGCCACGCCACTTGATCCTAGCACATATGCAAAGTTAGATCGCTCAAGTGGCACTAGATGACCGATATGCAAACAAGTTTGCCCCTATTAAATAGTACGGCCATCTATCCTAGGTCATAAACTTCTATACACACCTATGACCGGTGAAATGGAAATACCCCTAGGTTATACCTTTGCCTTGCGCATTCTATTCCATCTCCTCCAATGTTGCTGCAACACATGCACCAACCAATCACCAAATGATATGATCCACTTTATATCATCACGTGACCGTATTGGTTCATCGATCTTGACCTCACTTGCTCTTCACCGTTGCCTCAGTCCATCGGCGCCAAGTCTTGCTCAAGCTTCACTGTCACACGCGGTCTCTCGCTTCAAAGCCTCCGACTTGCCCTTCACTCTTACAACCGGTCCATCAAGACAAGCCTCATCTTGATCTTCTCCACCTTGGTCACATGACTCCATGTTATGTCTCATGTGCAATAAGCTCCTCCATCATCACATCATCACTTGTGGACTAATCTCCTGTGTATCTCACATAAACACTATTAGTCCACCTAAGTTGTCACTCAATTACCAAAATCAAACAAGGACCTTTCAATCTCCCCCTTTTTGGTAATTGATGACAACTCTACAAAGATATGAAAAATAAGCTTTTTCAAGCTAGCACTTTACACAAGTGTAAATTGCTAACTTGATTTGGATTTTATGCTACTTATCCAACATTTAAGCTCTATGTCAAGATTTGGTTAAGCACCATAAAACCCAACTAAGTGCTAATGTGTATAGAATAAATCTTTGTAGCTTGATACCAAATTTGATATCATTTGAAGCATTCAATGTACACCATCCTTAGCACCATGAGTAGCTAGACAGCAAAAACACTAGAAACCCCATGAGATCAACATTAAAATCAAGGGTCTAGTCTTTTCTTGAAGAACACAAGTCTAGCTACCAACCTATGCATGCTAGTTATCATATCATCAATCAAGTTCTATAACTAGCATACACCACACAAGCAGACATATTTGAATTTAAAACTTATGTAATGCAAGCAAGCACATGAATATGCACAAATCAAATGCAAACAATCAATGTTCATGAGCTTGCTCCCCCTACTTGTGTGCTTCTCTTATCCAATACTTTTGATCCAACTCTTTTCCTTAATGTTGCTCCCTTGTCCATGTCCATCTTTGATCTCTCCCCCTTGAAACGTATCTTTTGTTGTCGAACTTATCCCATGATCATATCTTTGTTCCAACTTCTCCCCTTTTGTCAACAATTTCCATAAAAGGTATGTGATACCAATTAAACCTTGATATCAATTGAAAAAGTGTGAATCTCATTGTGACAAAGGATCGCATTGGGATAGATGGTTGATGGTTGAATCTTGTATTTTTGATGAACATCACCATATGTCTTGGAATGACATTAATTGAATTGCTCTTGAGATACCACATAGGATCTTTGACCTTGATACCATTTGGTGGGGCACTCCCCCTATGTCATAGCATGGGTCATTCACTTGTCAATCTTGTTGGTGAGGGAACTTCTCTTTGCTTGATGATCACTTAAAGTTGAGGATCACTTGTGGAACCACCTTCTTGTATGATAGATATCATATGTACAAATGTGATATCATTTAAAAGATCTTGTCTGATACCATATGGAAATCTTCTACCAATTGAAGGTCTTCTAGTATGGAACCACTTGTTTGCTAACTTGAACATTTGCTATCATCATCATGAGTACCATTTGTTGGATACCAATTGAAGAAACATTTAAGTCTAGATATGCACTTGCATTGTTGTCTTGTTCTTGTACTCTAATCACTATGAGCTTCTAAATGTTAACTTGAACTAAGTTGATTTGCTAAAGCTTTCAAGTCCGGTTGAACCAATGACAAGCTTTTTCACACCTCACATTAAGGGTTATCTTGCTAATGTTGTACTTGTCACTTGTTAACCATCCAAAATAGATCAAGTACTTGGGTTCACTAGCTCATGAACAAACTCATATACATACCACTAGATCAACTAATCATTCAAGCAATAGTGGTAGGTTATGAATTCAAAACCTTTTATTTGTCATGCATGATCCTATTAAGCATGTACTATATGCACTAGCCACATACTAGTAAGGAATGAAATGATCATGCACATTACAATGATACCTTTGCTATGTTGGAGAAGAGGATAGTCACACAGATTCCAATTCATTTCTCCAATAGCAATGTGAAGTCCAATTTAAAATCTTGGTGAAGACCAATTTTCAATGCCAATTGATAGATCAAATCTTCACCCATATGAAATGAAAACCACTTTATGATCAAGTGCACTATCTTGTTGTGGTTGACTTGCTTCTTCTTTTGACCATTGCTTGCATGAGAGAACTACCAAGAATATCACTTGAAATAGCATGACTAGCTCTCTTTTGGGTTGTTGCTTGCTTTCTTGATCAATCCTTTTGATTTCTCCAACTAAGTATCTCAAATGTCCTTTAGATCACCACTTCCATGTTATCCTTCCAAGCACCACACTTGGTTTACCCACTCCTCGGGCGGCACGCCCCTCACATAGGGAGAAGTGACCTCTCTCTAAAGAACCATTCTTGACACCCACTTGAATTGCCTTTGATAGATTGATTCAAGTGATGGACTTAATATGATGAGTAACCATGAATCCTTTTTTTAAGTCCTTTTCTTTCTACTTGTTTAAGTCCTTTTCTTTCTACCAAATGATTTCCCATAGTTACTAGAACTTAAACGTCATCTTCATCTTGAGTTTGATCTTGATCTTCAATTTGAGTACTAAATGTGTACACAAAGTACATTCCACAATCAAATGCCCTTGTACTCATTACTTGTCATGCTTTTAGAACAATTCAAAACCAAACTTAGGTGCCTCAAATACTTATAATCATGTTTCCAACTTGAGGACCTTTCAATTTAAGTGACTCTAGATCAATCAAATATTTGTCACTTTTCTGACAGATTCTGTACCCTTTAAAGAAATATCCATATCTCACAATGTACAGATCCAAATACCACGAAATTTGGTAGAGTTGTGATTCACTAAGTCATCTAGCAGCTGTAAAAATTTGAGCTTCATTTGACTTCTAGATTGCTACCAGATTTCAATTCTTCCACCACTGCTACATGCTGAAAACTGCTGCACTATAGCTGATAAGATCCACTCCAAAACCGAAGTATCCCTTATCCAATTCTCATGAAATTTCTACAGCATCTTCTATGATAAGTGTACAGCATGTGTACCAAAATTCAAGCCATTCCAAATAGATGTTATCACTCAAACTCAGACTTGATCTTAGCTAGCTCAGGTTTTCAATATTTGGCAGATTTCAAGTAATTGAGCTATACTTGTTCAAATTGAACCAAACTTGAAATCAACTTGATTGAATACTTTCATAAGACATATCCATTCAATCCACTTACTAAAAGTCATCTCATGAACTTATTCAACTCAAATCAATCCAAACTTGATTACTAATCATTTTATCCATTCAATCATCTTATAGCAAGCAACATTGCATATATCCAATTCAATCAACTCATATGCACCCAAATGAATGTGATCAATCAGAGATATACCTTGGTTAGCTCATGATCATCTAATTTGCAAGCTTCAACTGATGTAATTGCAAGTCATCAAATAATCCAATAAATCACCACAACTTGAATGTGACACTTGTATGTTGTAGCACATTTGGACTTCCCTTTCTTGTCATGACATTGGGTTTGAATGTGCACTAGGCTTCAATACTTGGCTCAATCATATGATGAACAATATAGACTCAATTGAATCAAGTCTCCAATGCCGATGGTACCTACACACATTCATCCACTTTTTGATGGTACCCAAACTAGTTTGGGTCCTCTCAAGTTAGGAGCAACATACTTAGGCATAGCCTTAGTATGAGTATCGGGATGTTTTGCAATAGCAACCATAGAGATACCATTACCATCCTTTCTAAGCATAACAATATCATCAATTGAAATAGGCTTAGAAATATTACCTAGGGGACATGAATGAGCCATGTGTCCCCTTTCCCGGCATAAGTAGCAACTTCTTTTGGATTGAGCCTTTTTTTCCTTGCTCATGTGTTGCTTCTCATTGCCTTGCCTCTTGAGAGTTTCTTGAGCCTTCTTCTCAAGCTTGGAAGGACACTTCGAGGTAAAGTGTCCATCATTCTTGCACTCAAAGCATTTAATGTGGGAGAGGTCTTTTGATGATCTTGATTGTCTATCTCCCCTTCTTGTCTTCTTCTTCATCATCCCCATGTCACCACAATGATGGTTGAACTTGACTTGAGCTTGAGGCTTCTCTTCTTGCTCTACTTGTGGCTTTTGTTGAGGCTTTTCTTGTTGCTTCACCAATTGCTTGGTTGGGCACATTGAGGTGAGATGACCCCAAGTGCGACACTTGAAGCACTTAACATGCTTTAGCCTCTCTTCTTCCTTCATCTTCTTGAGCTTCTCAATGTTTGGACAATCATTTGCAAGGTGTCCCGCTTCATGACACCAATAGCACATGGTGTGAGAAAGCTTCTTTTGAAGTAGCTTCTTCATCCTCTTTTCTTACTTTCTTTCGCCCTTTGTCATCTTCTTCTTGAAGCCAAGGCCATACTTGTCACCATAGATTCTTTGAGTCTTCAATATATGCTCAAAGGTGACTTTTGAATTATAGCACCTCTCTAGCATGTTGCTCAAATTCTTCACTTCTTTTTTGAACTCATTGTTCTCCTTCGAAAGGTTAGTCTCACAAGACATAGAAGTAGAACAAGCATCTAATTGTGAAGAACATGGCATAGATAATAAATCATCACAAGAGGTGGATACATGCTTCTTGCCTACATCACAAGGGTTAGTAACAATATCTGATTGATCATTTGACCCAAGTGATGAGCTCTCACTAGTTTTAGTTTCTTCATGAGAAAGATTCTTAGTGAGAAAAGCATGATCTTTTACCAAGTTATCATGAGCAACACAAAGTTCCTCATGAACCAATTTTAGCTCTTCATGTGAACAAGTAGTAACATAAAGTAGATGTTTTTGTTGTTCACATGCGGTCTTTAGAAATGAGTTTTCATTTTTCAATTTATTTGTTTTTGCTAACTCATTTCTTAAAGCTTTTGAGAGTTTGCATACAAGCTCAAAATTTGGACCATCACAATCAATAATCACATCACCAATATATACCTTAGTGTCACCATGTGACATGAAGCAATGTGGTGATGTAGAAGATGAGCTTGTGGAAGCATCACTCTCATAGCCATCATCTTCATCATCAAGTGTGCATGAGGTAGCATCATCATTTGCATCACTTGTGGCATCATCATCATCCTTGTCAAGTGATCTTGTGGTAGCACCATCATCACCATCACTTGACCATGAGGTGGAGCAATCCTCCACAACCACCATGTTGTGGTCATGCTCAACAACCTCATGTATATCCACCTTTGGCACATCATCTTCTTTGGATATCGCCCCATATTTCTCATTGAGAAATACCCAAATCTCATGGGTGGACTTCATATCCATGATCTCACCAAATATGTTATCTTTCATAGATGAGTAGAAGATGTTAGTAGCTTGGCAATCAAGATGTAGGCATTTCTTTTGCGCTTGAGTTGCAACCATTTATCAATTGCACAAGAAAAGCCCACATCTACGATCCACCACATTTGAGGAGAAATAAACTTAAAATTGCATTGCATCCAATTTCTCCACTCTGCAAAGTGTGTGCCATCAAAAATGTGTGGACACTCAACATCTAGCCCATAAGCCGCCATCCTCTAGGGTCGGTGAAGACCACAAATGAGAGACCTAGCTCTGATACCACTTGAAGGGTCGAGATGGCGGACTAGAGGGGGGGTGAATAGTCCTTTCTTAAATTTATTGCGCCGGCTAACCAAAACAAATGCGGAATTAAAACTATCGGTCTAGCCAAGACTACACCCCTTTATCTATGTTCTCTAGCACCTTGAAAAAAATCCTAAACAAGCAAGCAAGGTGCTACCTTAGCAAGAGCTCACCTAACCAATTCTGTGAGCAAGGTCACACAAACCTATGCCACTAGTACTTTGCAAACCGGGGAGCTCCTACACAACTAGTAAGCAAAAGCACAAAGCTCCTAAGCTCACTAGCAATGCTCAATAACAAGGCAACCAATGCTAAATTAGAGAGCACGAATTACTTAGCTACACAAACTAAGCAATGTGACTAACAATGTTACACAAACCAAATTAGTCACGCAAGGGAACTACTTCTAGATACACAAGCAAGAAGATAACTAGCAAGCTACACAAGCTAACTAATTACAAGAGCAACTACACAAGCACAAGTATATGAATGTAAGAACAAGCTTGTGTTAGGGACTTGCAAACCAATGGGAAGAATAATGTTGACACGAGGATTTTCTCCCGATGTTCACTTGGTTGCCACCAAGCTACGTCCCCATTGTGTCGACCAACACTGGTGGTTCGGCGGCTAAGAGGTGTTACATAAACCTTGTCCCCACTAGGACACCGCAAGAACCTACCCACAAGTGAGGTAGCTCAATGACACGCACGATCCAATAGAGTTGCTCGGGGTGAGCACCGTACCTCTCACAATCTCTTCTCCGGAGCACCGCACAATCTCCTTGCGTGCTTCGACGGAGTCACAAGCCACCAAGCCATCTAGGAGGTGGCAACCTCCAAGAGTAACAAGCACCACTGGCTTGCAACACGAACACCTAGTGTCACTCGATGCAATCTCTCAATGCAACGCACTAGAATCACTCACTCGTTATTGATTCACACTCTTGCAAGCACAAGTGAGTTAGAGGCTTTCCTAGCACTCCCCAAGCATGGACACTAAGTCCCAAGGGTGCTCAGCACAAGCCAAGGCCGGCCACCACTTCTATTTATAGCCCCAAGGGCTAAACTAGCCGTTACCCTTCACTTGGCAAAAGTCGACCACACCGGACGCGTCCTAGTTCACACCGGACGCGTCCGGTATTGACCAGACCAGCGTCTGGTGCTCTTGACCGTTAGAAAACTAGTCGTTGCCCTCAACACTGATAAGGCACTGGACTCTCACTTTTGAACATACCGGACTCGTCCGGTGTGCACCGGACCTAAACTCAGGGAGCGTTGTGAAAAGTCACAGCACCGGACGCACAACTCGGACGCGTCCGGTCTCACACCGGACGCGTCCGGTGTGCACCGAACTTAAACACAGAGATCCTTAAAAACTGAGTTTGCACCGGACGCTCAACTCGGACGCGTCCGGTGTGCAACGGACGCAAACTCAGAGAGCTACTCGTGACAGCGTCTTCTCTGGATGATTTAAACCGGACTCAACATAGAGAGTCTGGTAAAAATTGAGCTCGCACCGGACGCTCAACTCGGACACGTCTGACCTCATACCGGACGCGTCCGACCTCACAACGGACACGTCCGACCTCACATCGGACATGTCCGGCCTATACGCGCTGCACAAAACGATCTTCAACTTCTTCCCTTGCTTCCATGTGCCAACACCAAAGTGTCACAACACTTGTGCAAGTGTGTTAGCATTTTCACAAACATTTTTCCAAGGGAGTTAGCCTCTCAAACTTGCCACGCCACTCGATCCTAACACGTATGCAAACTTAGATCGCTCAAGTGGCACTAGATGACTGATATGCAAACAAGTTTGCCCCTCTTGATAGTACGGCCATCTATCCTAAATTCGGTCATAAATTTCTCTACACACCTATGACCGGTGAAATGGAAATACCCCTAGGTTATACCTTTGCCTTGCGCATTCCATTCCATCTCCTCCAATGTTGATGCAACACATGCACCAACCAATCACCAAATGATATGATCCACTTCATATCATCACGTGACCGTATTGGTTCATCGATCTTGACCTCACTTGCTCTTCACCGTTTCCTCGGTCCATCGGCGCCAAGTCTTGCTCAAGCTTCACCGTCACACGTGGTCCCTCGCTTCAAAGCCTCCGACTTGCCCTTCACTCTTGCAACCGGTCCATCAAGCCAAGCCTCATCTTGATCTTCTCCACCTTGGTCACATGACTCCATGTTATGTCTCATGTGCAATAAGCTCCTCCATTATCACATCATCACCTGTGGACTAATCTCCTGTGTATCTCACATAAACACTATTAGTCCACCTAAGTTGTCACTCAATTACCAAAACCAAACAAGGACCTTTCAGACTCCTCTCACTAGTCAAGCAAAGTGGAAACATAGGAAAGGTCCATAGCCAAAAAGACGACATATGTATCAATCGATCAATCAGAAATTGTACAGAGGTTTACACTAACCACAAGATCACCATCATCGACGATCCGACTCGTCTAGGCTAATGCCGGGCTACCTTCCAACTAAACGCGATGCCACCCTACCACTCAGGACTGGGGCCATACCGGAGTACCACCGGTATGATGAGACTGTGAGGTGTAGCATCAGGCCCCCAAAGGTCACTATGGTGTCTTAGGAGGGTGTGGGTCCTCATGCCCGACTGCACCATGTTATCTTCCTAGAGAAGATTGTTCCTGTAGCTATTGCACGGACAAATCATGCGCTCTCGACCCAAACGCACATGGTGCTTTTTCACAACGGCAATAAACTTTCTCACATGTCCCAGAAAAGTCAAATTGTTGCTGACCCATGGTATCTTATACATCCACTCTTCCCTGTCCATGATGATCGCGACCACCTTGCACACACAAAAGTGAGAAAAGTAAATGAAGCCATATGAAAACAGTGGAAAGATTAAGAAAAAACATGTGAGTAGCCTTAGATCTAGTTTTCTCTCTCCATTTGGATCTAGATCTAGATCTAGCTCAAACCACCTAAATAATGCAAAAGAGAGAAAATAAGAGTTAGAGAGTAAGAAATCCACCTCTTGCAGTGCTCTCTTCACCAAATCAAAGGGCAAAACCTTCTCCCCTCTAAGTTATCAAATTTTAGGGTTTTGAGCTCAAAACCCTAATAAATGGAGAAGGAGCCACGGGGAAGAAGAAGGGGGTTGTTGCTACTTATATAGGCATAGCCTTAACCGCGGCGGGCACATTAAAGAAACCACCACGGTCACTTATTAACCGTGGCGATTGTTGTTAGAGCAACCACCATGGTTAAAACTTAACCGAGGCAATTGCCCTAAAGCAACCACCATGGTTAGATTGGTTAACCATAGCGTTCACTATAACACAACCGGCACAGTTAATATGTTAACCATGGCGGTTGTCTTAGGTCAATCGACACAGTTAATAGGAGATTAACTATGGTGGTTGTGATATAGTGACCGCCATGGCTTACCTATTAACTGAGACGGTTTCCAGGCCGGCAGCCTGGCCTAGATTAACCGAGGTGGGCCGCCAGCCCACCCGCCTCTATGGCCCAAAACAAAAGGTCTCGTAAAAGATTTTAAGTAGTGGTGTTATCAACTATGTCTCCAACTGATTGACCTCAACATGAAGGCTAATCTTTGCCAGTGAAACGAAGAACACAAGTAAAAACTCGAAAGACGCAGCTCAATAATTAGGGCAACTGCAGATGAATGATTAAGTTCTCAAAGTGGGGGTCTCACAAACCGATGAACGACGACTGTCAATGGACAGAATGATCTAAGCAAAACCCAAAACCTAACGACAGTGACGATATATGATTATAACTGTCTTAGGGTCGTCGGACAACTGCAGATGAATGATTAAGTTCTCAAAGTGGGGGTCTCACAAACTGATGAACGACGACTGTCGATGGACATAATGATCTAAGCAAAACTCAAAACCTAATGACGGTGACAATGTATGATTATAACTGTCTTAGGGTCACCGCCTACCTTGGACACACCCACTTAACAGCCTCAAAGTCGATACAGAACCCATGGGACCAAAAACAGTGACGCAACACTTGGACATATTTTGGACACTGACTTGTTTTGACAATTCCTGTTGATTCTGAAGGCCTTTTGATGTGTGACCAGTTGCATTATATTTCTTATCAAATTACTTTCCAATGATATATGGATCATCGAAAATGGACTCCGGATGTGTCCGTGTGACCAGTTTTATGGCAGACTAATCCTGGAGGCCGAGGCAGACTCAAATTCATGTTGGATTGGGCCTCCGACTTCCGTTGGACGTCCTTGCCGGTCATCTTTGCCTTCATTGCTTCGTTCAACTTCCTCATGAGTCTCTCCAATGTTCTTAAGAAATATAACGTGAGCTCACCTTTCAATTTAATTGGCGCATTCGAGGTCGAGTCATTGGACCTTGCATATTGATTGAAGGATCAACAGGTGCATTCAAAGGAGTGATGTCCTCATCAACCATCTAGGTCCCTAACTCTCGAATTTTGGTGTTATTCTACACCGCAAGTCAAAATTGAACAGAAAAAATACTGAGCAATACCGAACAACGTTCAGTATCATCCAGTCGTACACCAAGAACCACGAAATACTGAAACACAGGTACTGAACAATACTGAATTTTGTTCAGTATAACACTTTGGTGTAGAATAGCACTTATATATATATATATATATATATATATATATATATACACACACAACTAAAAATTATGAAGATGACCCATCTACCACATCCATGGTGAAGCCATAACTCCCCTTTTACTGTATCATGATAGGCTATCCCATCAACCCAGGCCCCACTCACCCATGCATGCAAAATTGTTTTAGCGAATTAAAAAAGTCAGAACTCTTAAACCGAACATATAAATTAAATTTCGATTACACCATTAAATTTCTTATAACAAATCCTTTAAACAAGATCACACATGGATATATTTAGATAAAATTTTATTAATGAATATTTATCTCTACAACTAAAAATTATGGAGAGGATCTGTCCACAGCTCTCATCCCTTTGGTGGTCTTTTTTACTGCGCGATGACACGCTATCTCATCAACCTAGGCCCCACTCACCTATGCATGCAAAATTGTTTTAGCGAATTAAAAAAAGTCATAACTCATAAACCAAAGATATAAATTAAATTCCAATTGCACCATTAAATTTCTTATAACAAATCCTTCAAAATAAGATCACACATGTATATATTTAGATAAAATTTTATTAATAAATATTTTGTCTTATAAAAATAAAATATTTTCTTTTATTAAGTAGAGACAATATTCTAGGTTCAACAGACAATGTTCTGTCTTTGTAAAAAAATATTATCGATTTAGAAGAATAGTATTTGCGTTTTAGGTTTATGAAACTGATATTACAATATACATAAAAATACATAAATATATGACATAGATAAAAATAATAATAAAATCTAGAGTAAAAAGCATAAGAAAAAAATAAAATGGAGAAAAAATTCAAATAATATCAAAGGGTTACTTTTCAAATATCATAAATATATTTATAGAATATTAACATCACTAAATACATCATAGAATATCATTAAATATATTATAGAACATCACATCTATTATAGATTACATGTATACTAAGTGAACACCATGAAAAACATCATAGTACATCACATGTATATTACGTAAACATGACATAACACAACATAGAACACTAAATATATACTACATAAACATCGCATATATATAGAAAATAAAAATAAAAAATAAAATTACTAAGATGAAAAATATAAAAACAAACATGATTAAAAATGATAAAAATGCATAGAGAAAATAAAAAAATAATTTAAATAAGGATAAAAAAGATTAAAAGGAATTAAAATATAAAATAAAAATGAAGAAACATAGAAAACCTGAAAAAAAAGAAAAACAAATAGAAGCAAGGAAGAACAATAAAACTAAAACCAAAAGAAAAAGAAAATAAAAGGTCAAATTAAAACAATAAAATAATAAGGAAAAGACATGAAATAAAATAAAATCAAAAAATGAAAACTGAAAAGAAATGAAAAAGGAAGAATATAGACAGAAAAAATAAAATAACAATAAAGAAACATAGAGTATGTGGATTTTAAAATCCGTAACAACGTACGGGCATTACCCTAGTATATATATATATATATATATATATATATATATATATATATATATATATATATATATATATATATTCGCTAGATCCAGATGATATTGCCATACAAGTTGTAGGACCCAAATACCAAAATTTTGGGAGTTGAGAACTCAGATAACACTATCACATAAGTTTAGAGAACCCAGATGACATCATTGTGCAAGTTTGGTGATGGTTAGAGTATCTCTAAGAGTCTTTCTAAATCTCACTCTCTAAATCATTATTTGGAGAGTCATCCATAAAAATCGTTTTCTATATCTTTTTACTCTCCAATAACTTTTTATATCTCGTGCGCACTCTAGAGGTCATTCTCATCTTCTACTTTTAGCTAGTGAAAAATTTAGAATAAAATATAACTATATTTATATAACCATTTAGACAAGCTGTTAGAGGATAATTTTTTTTGGTAAAATAGAGAGTCTCTTAATTTGAATATTTGTGTCCAATTGGGTTTACTACAATAATATATTCATAATTAATTTAGTGATATTTATTTTATATTATAAATGTTAGTATTTTTTATATAACTTCTATATCCATACGAAAAAAGGTTATATTTTTGTTTTGGACGGAAGGAGTATCATCTTTTTGGCCATATATTTTTCCCAACCGTGATTGGGGCGGTCGAGCTGCAAACCACCAAAAAAAAAAACAAACATCCAGGAGCCGGGCAGGCCTCTAGGAGAAGCAAAAAAGCGTTGTTGTCGGGAGTCTAGGACTGGTTCAGCGGTTAGGCCACCATCTGGTAAGAGGAAATATTATAGTAGTATGTAAGATGACTAAATATTGAGATGAAGGAGAAAAAAAAGAGAGAATAAAAGCGGGCTGTAAGTTTAGAGACAGCTCAAACACAAAAACCAAATAAAATTATGAGAGAAATAAGTGAGCCATATATTAATAATGATGAGCTAAAAATCTTACAGCCAACAACTACTTGTATTATTAGTCTAGCTCTAAAAAAGATATCGAAACTAAAGCCGAGCTGTGCACTGTACGCTGGATCCATCGAGATTGCGCCTGCGCCTGCCATCGCCATCATGCACGCATGCATTCACGACAAGCACGGGCAAGGGGGCGCATCCAAAACCAGCGGTCACGCAGGATCTATAATAAAAAGTATAATGCTATAATGCTTGGCTCTGCAGGCTCCACAGCCAATGCAAGCACAGCTCAACAGCTCTTGTGGCTGAGATTTGCATTTGCATGCGTGCTCAGAGTACCGCTAGGCTACCTCTCTCTCTCGATCGGACCAGAGACCTGCTGGCCGCTTGGCAGCCTCCCGTTCAGCTACCCTGCCCATATTCCTTTCTTGCGCGCCATCGGTGCCGACATCATATCCGATCCAAATCCGGTCCCTTGCATCCCTCACAATCTAACCATCCATGCATGCAAATGCATTGCGAATCATATACAGATACAGGTCTGTTTTTTCATATATATATATATATATATATATATATATATATATATAATCCATCATTTCAAATTATAACTAACTTTAACTTAATTTCACCTTAATCAAGTTTATCTAAATATGACTAAGTGTATAAAAAATGCACCAAAATATATGACATCGATTTAGTTTCACTATATTTCCTAAAAAATATATTTTGATAGTATGTTTATGCGAACTTGTAGAAATTACTATATTGTTATAACTTAACTGTAGCTGAGCTAGTTGGGTTCTCTGTGATAGAACGTGTCTACCCGGGTTTAAGTACTCGACTTGACATAGATACTCGTATTTTTCTAGATTTATTCTAGAATTTAAGACACTATTCTTTCAGTGGTAGGTGACGTGACCATCGATATAAGACGTTTGTGGTGACTTTACCAATCTCGAGATTTGCCGGTCTTCGAAGGTGCTCATAGGGGTAGGGCGTGTGTGCGTGCATTCATAGGGGTGAGTGTAACTCGTGTACCCGTTCATTTCGCTGAAATTTGGTTTATGATGATGCTTGTGCTGAAATGCTGGGAGAGGAAAATATTGTCTGTTTACTTAAAAGTATTGTTGAAGTAGTGTCGGTCTTCAGAGGTGCTCATGGGGTCGGGCGGGTGTGAAAGCCCTAGTTTGATTTTGGATAATTGATGAAATCTAGGGACTAATCATTGTGCTAAGTGTGTAGACATGAAATGATAAGTCCCATGCCAAGTGGTGGAGCCTAGAGGATCATTGTGATGGTGGTGATGACCACAAGGTGATCAAGTACTCGGCTTGAAAAGAAGAAAGAGAAAAGCAAAAAACTTAAGGCAAGGTATAAGTATTAGGAGCTTTTTAATTTGCACTCCAGACACCTTAGAGGGTGTGAGTGATTTAGGATTGATATCCATACTATGAAGAGGGGTGAAACTCGTATGAAAATACAGTTGTCCAAGTGCCACTAGATGCTCTAACTCATTGCATATGCATTAGGATCTAGTGAGAGTGTTAACTCCTTTGAGAAAATACTTATGAAAATACTAACACACATGCATATGATGATTTACACATGGTGGTGTTAGCATATTTGTAAATGAGGTAGAGTTTGAGGGGTATAGAGGAGTTTGGGATTCGACATTTTCGTAGAAATGAAATATCTATTTTCCATTGCATCGGAGGTGGATTTGAAAAGCTGGCGAAGTCACGAGCATCAGACCCTGCTCAATGTCACGTCGGATGTTGGGGTTGCGTCCGATGCGTACTGGGTGTTGTGGTATGTGCAGGCAGGACGTGTCGGCACATCCGACGCTCTACATAGGCTGAGTATCAGACACATTGATACTCGCTACTATAGCAGGGTCACGAAGAAAGGTGTTCATGCAGTGTGTGCATTGGACGCTAGTTGCGTCTCGTGACTACCCTCCTGACACGTCCGTTGGACGATTTAAGGTTTGGTACCTCTCTGAGTAGCTTCGACGCTGAGGCGGTGGCGTCCGATACTATCCATCTAACACGTCCAATGTGCCTTGACCACGTGCAGTGGTAACTTTGTGACCGTTGGAGACCGAAGTGTGAGATTCAAAAGAGGGACACGTGGCGTCCATCTATGCTTGGACGTTGGGTGCTAGCATCCGATGGCTAACCGTCGGAGTGTCCGACGCCCCTAATTCTTGTGCAACAAGAGAGCCAACGGCTCTATTTGTTTGGGGTGTCTATAAATACATATTGACTAGCTTGGGCTCACTCTCTTAGGCATTTTCATTGACATAGCAACCTTGTCATCCTAGCTAACACCCTCCCATTCATCTTCATCATTGATTCTTCATCTTTGTGAGATTGGGAGAGAATCCAAGTGTATTGCTTAAGTGACTGCATCTAGAGACACTTGGTGATTGTGTTTTGCTGTGGGATTCATTTGTTACTCTTGGAGTTTGCCGACTCCTAGACGGTTTGGAGCAGCGACGATCGTCAAACGGAGGTTGGTAACTGTTTTCAGCTCCGATTATAGTGATTGTGAGGGGTCCTTGTGCCTTCCTTGGCGGAGCACCAAAGGCAACTCTAGTGAATTGCTCATGTCATTGAGCTACCTCACTTGTGGGTCGGTTCTTGCGGTGTCCAATTGTGTGGATGAGGTTCGTGCTACACCTCTTAGCCATTGAACTACCAAGTGTTGGTTGACACAGCAGGGACTAGCGTGTCGGCAAGCACATGAATCTTGGGAGAAAAATCGTGTGTCTCAATTGTGATTGATTGACATTCTCCCAGTGATTGTTTGGTTCATATCTTTGTTGATTGGTTCATTCCCTACATGTTGGTATAAAGATCGCATCCCTTCTATTTATATTCTCGCAAAGTAGTGTAATTAGCTTTAGTTACTAGCTTTGCCTTGTGTAGCTTAGTTCACTAGTATAGCTTGTAGTGACATAGCTCTTGTGTGCCTGGTGATCTAACTAACTAGAATTGTTTGGATAAGTGGCTTGCAAACTCTTAATTAGAGTTAGAGCAAAAGACTTCGCTTTATTATTTACTAACTGTTTGCTCTAGTGAGTTTGTAGAAATTTTATTAGGCTATTTAACTCTCTTTAGCTATATTAAGATCTTTTAGTGTCTGCATGTGTTCATAAGGGTGAGTGTAACTCATGTATAAGCGTTTGTGTCTGTAACTAAGGCTTGTAGAAAAAATATCTTTATAACCAGGTTAAAGTTAAAGTATTATATTTTGTCTATGTGAAAGGCAAAAATGATCTTTAATTTGGAACGAAGGGAATATACCATTTGCAGTGATGCAATAAAATGTCATATCTAATTGATATTCTATTCCTTACCCCGTATTAATACCATTTTCTCATCAACATGTGTCACTATTTGGCGTGGTTTGGGCGCGTACTTTTTGCAAGATGCGAATGCTAGGTCCCTGCTTAAAATGGGATTCATTGATTCATTTAAGTATGCCACGACAAGCGCAGCAGGACCTGCTGCACACCCCACGCAAAGAAAGGTGTCATAGGATTTGTTGTACTCTCTTCTTTCCAATTTTTTCATGGCTAAACAGGGCCTAGGCCCTGTTTAGTTTCCCATCTAAAATTTTTTCATCCATCCCATCGAATCTTTAGACACATACATGGAACATTAAATATAGATAAACAAATAAACTAATTACACAGTTTGGTTAAAAATCACGAGACGAATCTTTTAAGTCTAGTTAGTCCATAATTAGCCTTAAGTGCTACAGTAACCTACATGTGCTAATGACAGATTAATTATACTTAATAGATTTGTCTTGCAGTTTCCAAACGAGTTATGTAATTTGTTTTTTATTAGTTTTTAAAAACCCCTCCCGATATCTTTTTTCGACACATCCGATGTGACACCCAAAAAATTTTTATCTCCATTCTAAACACGGCCTAAGAAGTCCTAGATCTTTTTAATTTGTAGTTTTTATGTACATTTAGATGGAATGAAAAATTATATATTCAAGAATAATTAGAACAATTTATAATTTAAAATAGATGAAGCATAAATTAAGAATGAGATAAAATGATTTGAGTATCCCTTAAAAGTATTAGTGAGCCACGATAAACAGTGCTGAACAATGTCAATATAATGTCGTATAGTGTTATATAGTGTCTTTCTTTATGCAATAGAGTGAGTATGCCGACAGGCTATAGGCCTGTACTCCGTATGAATGTATGATCTCGACCCCTTTCGCACCTTATATTTTAATAATTTTTCTCTCACGTCTCTTTCTTTTGCAATTATTTTTTCAAACAAATATGTACACTACTGCAGAAAGAATAACCGTGGCGGGTGTTTTTTCTTTCCGCAGCGGGCAAACGCGTCCGCCGCGGTCATAAGGCCACAGTAAATCATGGCCACTACTGTACATCCCGATTCATCCCGTACATCCATTCTGACCTATCCATATCGTGCCTGCAAACTCTTACACATCGAACAAAGAAGGTTTCATATGCATCCAATAAGAATCTAGACAAAAAAAATACAGCTTTCTATCTGCTCCATGAAACTAAATCTAGATCTAGATATAGACCTAGAGGGAGGCTCAAAAGTGAGAGAAAGAGGAAGAGAAAGAGGGGAGGGAGCTCCTATTTACCTCTTGTGATGTCCTACTCTACAAAATCAATGCTCTAAACCACAATTCAATTGTTTGGTCAAATTTTAGGGCAAAACCACTCCCCTCATAATTTTGGAAGAGAGCAGCCTTGAGAAAGAAAAAGAGGGTTAGCTGGCTGCTATTTATAAAGGCAACGAACTACCGAAGCGGGCAACGCTGCGGTAAATGCGTTAACCGCAACGGGCGTTTTACGTTGCCCGCTGCGGTTAATACCCTTAACCAAAGCAGACATTTTATGTTGCTTGCTGCGGTTAATCATTTACCGCAGCGGACGTTTCTGTGGCCAGAAGCAACTGTGCGCAGTTAAATAGCCGTGGCGGGCAAAAACTGTGCCCACCACGGAGGTGAAAATGGTCTCGTTGCGGTAGTTCAATCCTGTAGTAGTGGTAGGTTTGCTTTCTAGAAATTAAGACATTTTTTATCTCCTCGAAAAAAATTCTTTTTATCTTTAGAGATATTTCTACTACCCATTACAATATTTTCTGGAAGTGTCCGAGCAAGGTGTGCGGCCGATCATTGACATTGGACTATCTGTTTAGTTCACTGAGCGTCGGATCATTAGATTCGGACTATATGTTACCCTGCTTTCACCATGTTACATTTTTCTATTTTTAGCATAATTTTAGGGTCTGAACTTCATTTTTGATAATCGTAGACTTTTTGGAAAACTAACAAAAAGCTCTACACTTTGAACTAAAGTCATCTTGATTTGAACAGATCTTATCATGAGACAATTCTAATTCATCAATATCCTTGTCTTGGTTTAGTGACTTCAATTTTATTTGTGTTTTTATGTTCGGGCTTCTACTTCTTTCGTGTCTTAGACTTCTAGCATGTCTTGCAGGTCTTCAACATGGCACCTAATGTCTTTTCTTGAGGTGTTAATCATTTAGACAATCACTTTGTCGTCTAAGTCCACCTTGCATCTATTTGAACTATACCTTGTATAGTGGAAAACAACATTCTCTAAAGAGTTATGTTATTCATCGAACACCAAAATCCAAACTTAATGGACTATGAGGTCTATTTTCTTTATAGCATTAGATATAGGAAAATATTCATATGATGGTTCTCAACACATTGAAGTGTTTGTTGGCTTTTCACTAAAAATGGACCCTAGTGTCCCCACAAGGGGGAGGGGTTCGACCTACCCCTATGTGGGCCCACTAACATCTTTTTCCTTCCATTCTTGCCCCTATTCAAATAGGAACAAATACATGTGGAAGAAGTTACTACCACAAAATTCATTACTACTTTGCTTATTTTCATCCAAAGGTGACACTTCGTTGACGATTTTGACGATTCAAAATTATGCTAAAATTACTATCAACAGTGTGGTACCTCGATCTTAAGTTTCTCTTTATCCATGCATCTAGTCAAAATAATCAAATTAGGCTCAATCAAAAAGTGTGTGTTTAGTTGAGAAATTAGGTTCTATATCATCTTTCCACCCCCTACATTTTATTTGGTTTGCCTTATATAAACTAAGCATGACAAATCTGAGATGTGTTTAGTTTTTTAGACTATTTCTACTCTAGCTAGAATCCAAGCCTAGGCAGCTTTAGCCTATCCTAGCAATCCAATCGCTAGTTGTTTGGTTGTATGTGTTATCTAAGCCTAGCTAGCAAATGACGTGTTTGGTTGCTAGGTTTGTTTCGTATAGGATCACCTTTGGATGTAAATAAGCAAAGTAGGCCAAGCGCGACAACAACACGATGGCAGCAGTGTAGGTTTACCCCATTGTATGCATTATCTAAGCCTTTTGTATGAATTATCTAAGCCTATCCTAGCAATCCAATCGTGCTAGTAAGTTTACCCCCATTGAGATATTTCATCAAACAACTGATAGGCATACTTGGCGCAGTAGGTGGAGCATGACAACAACATGTTGGTAGCAGAGTCACACAGTCACAGTCACGGGTGCAACTTTGCCACCACACCTTGGTGAGCACCTCCTCCACCATCGGCGTTAGCCACCGCTCATCTGGGACCACCGCAGGTCTATCTCAAGATCCATGGAGGCCACCGACCGAGGTGACATCATACCTCAGCCACCAAGTTGAGCCGAACCGTGTCGCTTGGGGCATCTAGCATGAGCGCTTGGGCGCTGCACACGCCATGCTCCATCACTTGCCGCAGCACGTGGCACTAGCACTGCCACCCTCGTCCATAGGCGGCGTGGATCAGCACCGCTACGTGGAACTAGCACCGCCACCCTCATCCATAGGCGGCATGGATCAGCGCCGCTAATGGCAAATCTTGGCCTCCCATCCTCAATCCATCCACACCATCGGCGTCGACTTAGTCCCCTCATAGAAAATCTCAGCCATGGCTTTGATTTAGCACATCCTGACGGACTGGCACTAGAGCAGCAGGGCATGCTCTACTATGGTAAATGCATGCATGAACCTAGCTAGTTACTTGATACCTTTTCTATGAGATACTGCAGATGCGAGAGTCGAATCGAACAAGGCAAATAGAAGGAGAGCTTCGAATTGAAGGAGATAGGTGCAGCTCCTGTCTTCTTCATCCTTTCATGGACAAAGACGACACTCGCTCAAAGACAAGCGATAGCAGAACAGGAGAGGACCTCGCTCAGGGACGACGAGAGCGGTACAATAGAGGAGTAGAGGAGTTGCAAGCAAAGGAGATGACTGGTGCAGCGAGCAGTGATGCGAACTCACACTGAGACTAACTAGGAAAAAATGACCATTAGCTGCATTTTTCTAGGCCTAAGCCAGGACCATACGGATGGCCATGTGTAGCCAGGCTCTAGCCATCTCCAGCCAACCAAACATGTGAAAACTTGGATTCAGGGAATAGACCAGGAGTTGGCCACTAAACCAAACACATTTATAGTAATTGAAAGCATCTAGGCTCCTAGTGAGTTTCGGTGATTAATGACATTGTAGATTACTATGACTAAGGTGTGTTTTGCAACGACAAAACCATTTGAGTTAGGTCATGGTAATGGTGATCGATGGACTAGGACGTTCATGCCTACTTAATGATGGAAATCGTTTCGGTTTTTAAAGGATTGTTGGACATCATCAAGGCTAGACTAGGTCTAAGTACCATTTGGAGTTGAAGAGTGCTTAGAGTAGTTTAGGACTTTGTTTTTCCTTTAACTGACTATTAAGGGGGGCAACGAACGGGTAGCTTGACCTAGACAAGGCTTTAGGTTTAGGTGTGATGAACACTTGATAATCTAGCACTAGGCAGCTCAGAGAAAGTCCTTAGATCAAGAGGATCAAACTTCGTTTTGGAAAGTTCGTGATTCGATGATGTTTTGGTTGAGTAGGCACAACAGACGCTGGCACCGAACGCTGTAGTGCTACTATTGGTGCATCCAATGTATACAGGAGTTGAGCCAGTGTGCTAGGTGTCTAGGGTTAGGCACCGGATGCATGCACCGGACCCTACGGGGTGCGTCTGTTCCCTTACCTAGAGAGGTTGTAAATCGGGCTTCCTCATGGGACGTCTCCAAGGTGAGGACATCGGACGTTTGCGTGTGTCTGGTGCGAGCAGGTTTTCTAAGTACAGCTAGCCGTTGGAGAGGCACCGGACTCTCTGCGGAGAGCGTCTGGTGCAACATAAAGAGCATCTGGTGCATACAATTTCTGCTCATTTCATGTGGCCGGCTCTTGGACTTGATGGGGAGTATTTATACTTTTCCACCTCGTCCAAGATAGCTCTCTTGCCCATTTGTTCAGCTAAGAAACACCTTGTGGTGCAAGAGAGAAGCAAGAGCCAAGAGAGAATTGAGAATTGAGTGATTTCTTGAGAGATCCCTCTCTAGTGAGTTCCAAGAGTTCAAGTGTGCATCCACCACTCTCTAGAGCCTTGATTGGGACAAGTGAGAGTTCTTTACTTGTTACTCTTGGTGATCGCCATCACCTAGATGGTTTGATGGTGATTGGAGGCATGAAGATCACCTGGTGTTCTTGTGGGTGGCTCGTGTCAAGCTTGTGAGCGGTTGTAGGTGATTCACGGCAATAGAGTGTCAAAGAATCAGCCCGTAGAGAGCACTTGGTCCTTTCACGGACCAAGGGGGAGCAAGGCTCTTGCGCGGGTGCTCCAACGAGGACTAGTGGAGAGTGGCGACTCTCCGATACCTCAGCAAAACATCACCACGTTCCTCTTCCTCTCATCCTTTACATTCCAGCATTTACTTTGAGCACTTTACATTCTTAGAATTACCATGCTAAAATAGGATTGGAACTAGGTTGCAAAACTTTTATCCAATAGCTCTCTAGAACACACTTAGGCACAAGGGTTGAATTGAGGCTTATAGGTTGCTTAAATTTTTAGAGAATCCCAATTCACCCCCTCTCTTGGGCATCTTGATCCTTTCAATTAGTATCAGAGCCGAGTGCTCTTAAATTAGGCTTCACCACCTAGAGAAAGATGTCTCACAGGGATAGACCACCACCTATGTTTGATGGTGATGACTTTCTGTATTAGAAAATACGGATGGAGTCATACCTCGAGGCTTGCGATGTCAAGTGCCTAAAAGCCGCGACTGAACGATTTGCTCCTCCAGCTAAGGACACCACTCTTAATCCACTTGAGCAAGAGAATGAAAAGTGGAATGCAAAGGCTAAAAACCACATCTTTAGATGTCTTTGCAAAGAGGTGTTTAACCGTGTGTAGAACCACAAAGACGCCCATGAACTATGGACTGAACTTTGTGCCCTCCATGAGGGATCCAAGAGTGAGCGTGAGGAGCGATTCCATCTTGTTATGCACAAGCTTAATACATTTGAAATGCTTTCCAATGAAAATGCTAATGAAATGTATTCTTGCTTGAATGTGATTGTAGAGAAGCTCAATGGTCTTGGACTCAACAAGATGAGTCCAGCGGATGTGGTAAGGAAAATACTATGTGTCCTACCCATTGACAAATATGGGTACATAGTCATGGTTCTTCATTAAGGAGATCTCTCAACCTCCACGCCAACATCCATCTTGGGGAAGATCAACTCTCATGAGATGTACATGCACATCAAGCCCCTAAGATAGCTCCTCATCATCAAAGAAAGAAAAGAAGGACTTGGATCTCAAGGCCGCTCACAAGAAGATTGAAGTTGAATCATCAACTTCAAGTGATGATGATGCCACCATTGCTCTTATGGTGAGCACCAAGATGCTAAAGACACTCAACAAGAATGGAGTCAACTTCGACTCCAAGAAAAAGAAGTTCTTCACAAGTAGCAAGAGAAAGCCCATCTCCAAGATGGATTGCTACAATTGTGGTGAACTTGGTCATCTTTCTCATCAATGTCCTAAACCCAAGAAGGACAAATAAAAGAAGAAGAATAAGGACCAAGATGACTCAAGTGACGATGAGAAGAATGACAAGAAGTCATTCAAGAAGAAAGGTAGCAAGAAGAAGGAGTACCACAAGAAGAAGAATAGCAAGACATACATTGTTGTTGATTGGCTCACCGACATAGAAAGCTCAAGTGGTGACTCCTCGGGCAATGAGAGTGATAATGAGAAGGTGGCCGCTATTGCTATTGATGCTTCATCTCCACCACCTTCGCCATCATCTTCATCCTCTACACACCTATGCCTCATGGACAAGGGTGACCAGAAGGTACAAAGTGAGGATGAGAGTAGTGAGAGTGATAATGAGTTTGAATCACCCTCTTATGATGAGCTTGTAAACTTGCTAAACAAATACTCTAAAATCATAAGAAAGACTAGAAGTGAAAATGAAAAGCTAGGAAATGAAAATGAATCTCTTCTTGCAAAGTAAGTCTAGTGATGAGCTTAGAGATCAAAATGAAATCATGACCACCAAACTCAAGGAGCTCAAACTATCTTTAAAAGAGCTCAAAGAAAAACATTATAAACTTGAGGTTGTGCATGATGAGCTCATTGCTAGACATAGGGTGTTGAAAGAAGAGTTCACAACTCTAAAAGTGAACAATGATAATCTTGAGCTAGCTTATGATCTTGCTATAAATGAAACACATGTTGCTACTAACCATGTTGCTAAGCTTGATGTGGCCACTTCTTGTGATGACTTACTTATGGAGAGCATCGACAAATATGGTAGTTGCAAAGGCAAGAATGTGGTAATGACCGAGAATTATGAGGACACTATCAAGATCAAGAAAGAGAATGAGAAGATCAAATGTGAAAATTTGAAGCTCAAGAAAGAGTTGCAAGAGCAAGCAAAGCACAACACCATAGTGGTTGAAATACTTGATCGTGACAAAGATCTTGCATATGAGAACAAGAAGCTCAAGGAAGAGAACCAATACCTCAATCTTGGATTGTTATATCACAAGCAAGAAGAAGATGAGTCTTTCATCTTGGAAGAGCTTGAGAGCAAGGATGATCCCATCATCAAAAGGCTAACCCAAGAGAACAAGAAGCTAAAGCTAGAGAAAGAACATCTCACCAAGGGATTAGTCAAGTTCACTAGAGGCAAGGACTTGCAAAGTGAACTTTTCATGAACACAATCATGAAGATGGACAAAAGTGTAATTAGATACAAGGCTCAACAAAGCAAGCTAATCAAATCTCAAGCCACTCATGATCAACCAAGAAAGCCCAAGCCAAAGAGATGCTTTGAGTGTGGACAAGAAGGTCACTTTGCCCATGAATGTGAGGCACCACTACCAGCTCCTTTGCCCCAGCATGCTAGACCATTTGCCTTCAATGCTCACTACATTGTAAGGCAAGACAAGAATGACAAAGTCAAGGTTAGCTTCATGAGGCCACCCAACAAGCAAAGGCTAAGGAAGATTTGGGTGCCAAAGTCACTAGTGGAGAAGATTAAGGACCCTAAGCAAATGTGGGTCCCCAAAACTCAAGCTTGATCTCTTGTGTGTAGGTGAACTACAAGACTGGTGGATCACATTAGGTAATTGATAGTGGTTGCACTCAACATATGACCGGAGATCCCCAGATATTCACCTCACTCAATGAAGATGTGGACAAGCAAGAGAAGATCACATTTGATGACAATTCAAAAGGCAAGGTCAAAGGTCTAGGAAATATTGTAATATCAAATGACAACTCCATCACCAATATGCTCTATGTGTCATCTCTTAGTTTCAACTTGCTTTCAGTTGGACAACTTTGTGATCTTGGCTTCCAATGCCTATTCAATAAGAAAGAAGTGATAGTGACCAAGAAGGATGATAATGAGATGGTATTCAAAGGCTTCCGCCACAACAACTTATATCTTGTTGATTTCTCCTCCGATGAAGTAAACATCAAGACATGCTTATTCACCAAGACATCACTTGGTTGGTTATGGCATAGAAGGTTAGCTCATGTTGGAATGGGGACACTCAAGAAGTTGATGAAGAAGGAATTGATAAGAGGCTTGAAGGATGTCACATTTGAGAAGGACAAATTGTGTAGTGCATGTCAAGCCGGCAAGCAAGTGGCAAATACTCATCCAACCAAGGTCTATCTCTCTACATCTTGAGTTCTTGAGCTATTGCACATGGATCTATTTGGACCAACCACATATGCAAGTCTTGGTGGAAACAAATATTGCTTGGTCATAGTGGATGACTACTCCTGGTATACATGGACATTCTTTTTGCAAGACAAGGTCAAAGTTGCATCAATTTTCAAGAAGTTTGCAAAGAATGCCTAAAATCAATTTGAGGCCAAAATGAAGAAGATTAGGAGTGACAATGAAAAAGAATTTGACAACACCAATATTGAAGAATATTGTGATGAAGTTTGAATCAAACTTGAGTTCTCCTCAACAAACATACCGCAACAAAATGGGGTTGTATAAAGAAAGAACCGGACATTGATCACCTTGGCAAGACAATGCTTGATGAGTACAACACTCTAGAGAAGATGTGGGCCAAGGCTATCAATATCGCTTGCTATGCAACAAACAGACTCTTTCCTCACAAGTTCCTAGAGAAGACACCATATGAGTTGCTCAATTGGAAGAAGCCCGATGTCTCATTGTTTAGAGTATTTGGGTGCAAATGCTACATCTACAAGAAGCGCCAACAATTGGGAAAGTTCCACAGAAGATGTGACATTGATTACTTGGTTGGATATTCATCAAAGTTAAAGGCCTATAGAGTTTTTAACCATACCACAAACATGGTTGAAGAAACATTTGATGTTGAATTTGATGAAACTAATGGCTCCCAAGGAGCAAGTGATAATCTTGATGATGTAGGTGGTGAACCATTGAGGGATCCCATGAAAAACATTTTGGTGGGAGACATCAAGCCCAAAGAGGATAACTCATGAACAAGCGGTGGCACAAGCACAAGAAGTTGATGCTCCCCAACCAACCTCTCAAGTGGTGTCAAGAAGATCATCACATCTCCTCCAAGATCACTCTCAAGATCTCATCATCGAGAGTCCATCACGTGGTGTTACTACTCATTCTATACATGCTTTATTTATTGAACATCACGCTTTTGTGTCTCTTGATGATGAACCCAAAACCATAGAGGAAGCTCTTCGGGATGCGGATTGGATCATTGCCATGCAAGAGGAGTTGAACAACTTCTCTCGCAACCAAGTGTGGACACTTAAAGAGCGACCTACAGATGCAAGAGTGATTGGAATAAAATGGGTCTTCCATAACAATAATCAAGGCAAGGTGGTGCGCAACAAGGCATGGCTTGTGGCGAAAGGCTTTTCACAAGTGGAGGGTCTTGACTTCGGTGAAACTTTTACACTTGTTGCAAGACTTGAAGCTATACGTATCCTACTTGCATATGCTTCTAGCCATGATATCAAATTGTTTCAAATGGATGTGAAAAGTGCCTTTCTAAATGGTTATATTAATGAGCTTGTCTATGTTGAGCAACCCCCCGTTTTGAAGACCCTAGGTACCCCTAGCATGTTTACCGATTGTCTAAGGCGCTCTATGGTCTCAAACAAGCTCCTAGAGCTTGGTATGAGAGGCTAAGGGACTTCCTCAACAAAAAGGGCTTCAAGATTGGAAAAGTTGACATGACACTATTCACCAAGAAGATGAATGGGGAAATCTTCATTTGCCAAGTATATGTTGATGATATTATTTTTGGCTCTACTAATGAAGATTTTTGCAAGAAATTTGGTGATTTTATGTCCAAGGAGTTTGAGATGTCTATGATTGGCAAGCTATCCTTCTTCCTTGGGTTTCAAGTCAAGCAAATGAAGAAGGGGTCTTCATCTCTCAAGAGAAGTACACTCAAGATCTTCTCAAGAGATTCAAGATGCAAGATTGCAAGCCAATCAAAATTCCCATGGCATCAAATGGACTTCTCGACTTGGATGAGGGAGGTAACGCAGTTGACAAAACTCTCTATCACTCTATGATAGGTAGTTTACTTTACCTCACCACATCTAGGCCCGATATCATGTTTAGTGTGTGTATGTGTGCTAGATATCAAGCTATGCCTATGGAATCTCACTTAATTGTCGTCAAGAGAATTCTTAGGTATCTAAAATACACACCATATCTAGGCTTGTGGTATCCCAAAGGTGCAAGATTCCAACTTGTAGGCTATTCTAATTTAGATTATGACGAGTGCCGCATTTATAGAAAGAGCACATCTAGAGGGTGCCACTTCCTAGGTAGATCTCTAGTCTCTTGGATGTCAAAGAAACAAAATAGTGTTGCTTTGTCAACGGCCGAAGCGGAGTACATTGCCGCCGGTGCTTGTTGTACATAAATACTTTACATAAAACAAACTTTGCTAGACTATGGAGTAGTTCTAGATAAAGTACCTTTGTTGTGTGAAAATGAAAGTGCCATAAAACTTACTAATAATCTGGTACAACACACCCGCACTAAGCACATAGACATTCGTCATCACTTCCTTAGAGATCATGTTGCCAAAGGTGATATATCTCTAGAGAATGTGGGGACGGAAAATCAATTAGCGGATATCTTCACAAAACCCCTAGATGAAGCTAGGTTTTGTATGTTGCAAAGTGAACTCAATGTGCTTGATCTCTCTGACTTCACTAAAAAATGAGGTTGTGTGTTGTTCTTGTACATAGCTTTTGTATTATATGTCATGCATATTAAAATTAAAAATCCAAAAAGATTGTGTGTAGGTCTTGTCTAACATGGTTAAGATAACTACCCTTAAAGCGTGTGAAAAAGCTTAACCTTGGATCAAACTTGACAAGCGCTACTTTACTTTCAAGTATTGCATTGCATAGCATATGCATGTGTGTTGCTTAGTCGTTTCTTTTTGGTTAAGCTTTGAGCATCCGCTGTGTTCGTCCATTGATAGGGGGAGCATTCAACGCTCATCGTGGTTAAAACCCCTAGCGAATGGCCACATGATGACTCTTTGGTGCTTTCTCTTGCTTATTTTTATAAAAACTACTTAGCCTATGGCAAATTATTTGTGAAAAATTGAAGGTTTGAGAGAGGCCACTCATACCAGTTCCAATTGGTGTTTATTTGAGTCTACTTTGAGTTGGAACTTAGTTGGGTGAAAGTTGTGTGAAGTCTCGTTGAAAATCTCAAGCTCGTGGTGCACCGGACTCTGTAGCGGACGCTGCACCAAACGCTCCCTATGCGTCCGGTGAGTTGTTTCTGCTGGGGTGCACACACCGGACTCACGCACAGTAACCTAAGCGTGTCTGGTGTAGTGCATTCAGTGTAACCTCGGTGCGTTGCCCATAGCATTGGATGCAAGGTGTGTGTCCGGTGGCCTACGTCCGATGGTCCCGTGAGTTTTCAAAGCTCTTTGCGTACGGGTCCAGTGAGCACCAGACGCATCTGTTGGGTATTTTAAACGCAAACAGAAAAAATCCGCAAACGGATACCGATGTAGCTTTCACCCAGGAGTATTCCAGAGTATCGATTTTCCACAGGGAACGTGAGTGTACTAATTAAGATACAAGATCGCCCAAGGATAACTATATAATTATTTTTGGTGGGAAGAGAGGATGTTTCCTAAGAGTTCTCTAGTTGATATAAGAATCAAGAATTACTTCAAAGATTATTTATTTCGGGACATCAGAACACTAACCACAGAAAGAGATGAGAAGGGGGCTAGGAAGCTCTAACTACAGTCCTACAAACACCGATCCGAATGAGGTGGAATACGTCGACCGTTAGGGCTGTCACTACCCTAGGGCTACCACAACAATCCGCAGGATTGAGTGCAATTCCAGGTAATTGCAAGACTAAACACCATGTCTAATCTATTAATTACTACTCTAGCGCTGCAAAGACTAGAGCACTTGATGTAAGCGGGAATCCAATAAATAACTTGAATGTAAATAAAAGTAATTAAAGAACTCAAGAATTATGAATTGAAGAACTTGGAGAACGATGAAGAACAAACCAGTTGCTGCAAAAGTACAATGTTGAGGAAGATCCGACAGATCCGGCTCCTCCTCCGCTCTCCTCTTCTCTCTCCCTATTTTCTAGATTACAACTAGAACTAACTAGAACTAGAACTAGATGAACTAGAGGGATCCTCTCTACTTGGATGAATAATTGAAACCCTAGCTTTGATTCTGTAGAAGAGATATCCCTCCAGGGGCTGGTGGGGGCGCCTTATATAGCCTAGGAAGAGTAGCCCCAAGAAATCTAGGAAGAGTAGCCCCCAAGGAATTGCCACGTCATCGATCCGCGTCACGTTATTCTCCACCATCCGATCAAGCCAACCTTAATCGCGTGACTTTCCTCGATCCTTAGAGTCAGTGGGGCATAATCCCCGAAGTGGACCCTGATTGGGCACCACAGGAGGGCGGGCGCCCTAGGCCAGGCCCCGTTCTGCCTCTGCTTCGGTCCAATCGCTTCTTAGGTCCATCTCATTACGGAAAATTGTAGCAGGCCTTAATATCTCTATGTAAACGTGACGTGTGGGCCTTTCCTCCATATTTCCTGATAACCCCCTGCAGAAATAGGCAAACACCAAAACTCGTGGAATTCTGTCAGATGAAACCCTAATTTTGGATGGTGCTTGCATATAGGTCCTTTTCCATGATTAGTTGACGGTTAAATGTGAGCATTAAGGACCGTCAACAAGCTCTCCCAAGCTTAACCTTTGCTCGTCCCTGAGCAAAGCTAAAATCAGCAAGAAAACAGGGGTTACTTTTATGCCTCTTACTACAGGGTTTTTTTAAGTTATCACTAAGGTCTTAAGTGATTGAAAAATAGAACGATCAAGTCAAGCACTATGTCTCAAGTTCTTCTGTCTTACCTTTGTTCTGGAGTTTTTTTTGTAAGTTTCCAAAATAAAACTGAGGCATTTGCCTTCTTCTCGAAAGATATATAAGTAGAGCTTTAAAAGTTTTAGCATACTTACTTTGCATTTTGCTATGTCAATGCTCGGAGCAAGGGAGAGGAATGTCATACTCCTAGATCAAGACCTTTGACCTTTTTGAAAAGTTTGTCATCTCTTACTGGCATATTGCTTATTAGAGGGACCACGGGCTATCATTTTTTTCTTTCTTTTTTCAGTCTCTCTCTCTTTTTTTTCTTCTTTGTTTTCAAGTGGGCACCAAGTACCCCTAATTCTACTGTCGGACACGTGTCCATTTTTTCCACTCAGGTGGGTATCTTTGTACCCCTAATTCTACTTCGGACACTTGTCCATTTTTACCTCTCGTCTCACTCCTTTTTTCGAATCAAATTTTTGCATAGTCCCATGCCTCTAACGCAATAATACTTCGGAAGAGTGAATCTTTTATATTTTTAAAACAAAAAGACCTTGATCTTTGGAGCATGATAATTCTCTCAACCAAAACTACAAGAATTAACAATGGCTTGAACAAAACAAGTGCCCATAGTTTTAATATTTATATCTTATAAGACTCTAGGTATTATGTCAAATAGGATCTCATTTTTTTTGAATTTTTAGATTTTTAAAAGATAAAATCTCCAGAACTCTAGTGAAACTTGGAACAAGTTAAGTAGTAGCTCAGACCTTCTCATATCATGTTTGTCTATTACCTAGACTTGGATCAAACTTTCTTTTTATTTTATTTAAAACTTAGGATTACACAAAACTATTGTATATTACTCAAAAGAAAAACTTTGTTTGGTTTCATGGTTATGCATTTTTTTATTTCTGAATACTAGTAAATAAAACCAAGAAAGAAAAGTAATACTTATATAGATACACGTGGGGGTGCCTCCCCCAAGCTGGATGTTGACATAGTCGTTCACTCTTGTGGCCTGCATGTTCGGTCTCACTCTTCTTAAGCCTCAAAATCCTGCACAACCCAAATAGACAATAAAACTCATGCAGCATGTTAAGAGTTAGGTAATTGTCTAGAGCTTATGAGAGCTTAATGTGAGAATTCTATGAACTCAATCACATCAAGTTCCTCTACTAGGTTGTTTTGTGGCTCGAGATAGATTTTCAAGCGTTGACCATTTACCTTAAAAGTGTTACCAATGTCATCTTGGATGGTAATGGCTCCATGAGTTGAAGTGTCAATAACCTTATATGGTCCATCCCACTTACTTCGTAGCTTACCATGCCCAAAGAGCTTAACTCTTGAATTGAATAGTAGAACCTTATCTCCAGGCTTAAACTCCTTGTGCTTGATTCTCTTATCATGCCATCGTTTTGTTCTCTCTTTATAGATCCTTGAATTGTGGTAGGCTTTCTCTGTCCAATCTTCTAGCTCAGATAGTTGCATCAGACAATTCTCGCTAGCGAGGTGGAGATCCATGTTCCATTTCTTGAGTGCGCAATGAGCCTTAAACTCTACTTCCATAGGAAAATGACAAGTTTTTCTATATACAAGTTGATAAGGTGACATGCCTATGGGTGTTTTGAATGTAGTTCTATATGCCCAAAGTGCATCAGGAAGTTTGTCCTTCCACCCCTTACCCATCTCATCTACGATCTTTTGTAAAATATTTTTGATTTGTTTGTTAGATGTTTCGGCTTGACCGCTAGTCTGAGGATGGTATGGTGTTGCGACGTTGTGTCAAACTCCATGATCGGCTAGGTACTTCCGGAAGATTTTGTCGATGAAGTGGGAACCTCCATCGCTTATAACTATCCGGGGTATACCAAAGCGAGGAAAGATTACTTCATGGAACATTCTCTTGGCATGTTTTGAATCAACTGATCGACAAGGTAGGGCTTCTACCCATTTGGACACGTAGTCCACAGCTACTAAGATATACTCGCAATTCCTAGACATAGGGAATGGCCCCATGAAATCAATGCCCCATACATCGAAAAGTTATACATGAAGATTATTTGTGAGAGGCATTTCATTTCGTGAGTTGATATTCCCATGTTTTTGACATCGGTGGCATCTCCTGACAAAGTCCTTTGTATCTCCATACATCGTTGGCCAGAAAAAGCCACTTTGCCGAATTTTAGCATGTGTCCGGAATGCTCCATAGTGTCCTCCATATGGCGAGGCATGGCATCTTTCCATAATTTGAGTAGCCTCAGCCATAGGAACACACCTTATCAAGAGTCCATCAGCACAGACTCGGAAAAGATATGGCTCATCCCAAAGGTGGAAACGACTATTGTGAAGCAACTTCCTTTTGTTTGTACCAGGTGGGACATAGCCTTTTACTATAAAGTTTATGATGTCTGCGTACCATGGATCTGCATGTGTTATCTTAAGCAGGGTGTCATCCCTTAGGTAGTCATTTATGGGAAGCTCATCATGTGTTTCCTTATATTGAAGCCTAGACAAGTGGTCGGCTACGGAATTCCCTATTCCCTTCCTATCTCGGATTTCTATGTCAAAGTCTTGGAGTAGAAAAATCCATCGAATTAGACGAGGCTTAGCATCTTTCTTAGTGAGGAGGTACTTGAGAGCAGCATGGTCTGAATAGATGATTATCTTTGCCCCCACTAAGTAAGATCTAAACTTGTCTATAGCAAAGACAATAGCCAAAAGCCCTTTTTCAGTTGTAGTGTAATTGAGTTGTGGTCCAGACAAGGTTTTGCTAGCGTAGGATATGGCATAATGCTTTTTATCCTTGGTTTGTCCTAAAACGGCACCAACCGCAAAATCACTAGCATCACACATGATCTCAAAAGGAAGATTCCAATTAGGTGGTTAGATAATCCGGGCTGAGATGAGTACTTTCTTAAGAGTTTGAAAAGATTTATGGCACTCATCACTAAAGATGAAAGGTGCATCCTTAGCTAGAAGACTAGTTAGGGGTCTAGCAATTTGAGAGAAGGTCTTGATAAAGCGTCTATAGAACCCTGCATGTCCCAAAAAGCTACGGATTCCTTTCACATTCGTGGGAGGTGGAAGTTTTTCAATAACTTCAATCTTTGCTTTGTCCACCTCTATACCACGTTCGGACACTTTATGTCCTAGCACTACTCCTTCTTGAACCATAAAATGGCATTTCTCCTAGTTCAGGATTAAGTGCTTTTCTTCACATCGCTGCAAGACTCTATCTAAATTCTCCAAACAATGATTGAAGGTTTTGCCATAGACGGTAAAATCATCCATGGAAACCTCCATGATCTTCTCAATCATGTCCGAGAAAATAGACATCATGCACCGTTGGAAAGAAGCTGGAGCATTGCACAATCCGAATGACATTCGTAGGTATGCATAAGTTCCATACGGGCATGTAAAGGTAGTCTTTTCTTGGTCATCTAGGTTGATTGGGATTTGGTGATATCCAGAATAACCATCAAAGAAACAAAAGAAAGAGTGGTTTGTAAGCCGTTCCAACATTTCATCAATGAAGGGTAACGGAAAGTGATCTTTCTTTGTAGCCATGTTGAGTTTTCGATAGTCAATACACATACGCCACCGAGTGACAATTCGTTGAGGGATGAGTTCATTCAAGACTCTATCTAGCACTAGGCAGCTCAGAGAAAGTCTTTAGATCAAGAGGATCAAGCTTCGTTTTGGAAAGTTCGCGATTTATGAAGTTTTGGTTGAGTAGACACAACGGACGCGCTGGCACTGGACGCTGCAGTGCTACTATTGGCGCGTCTGGTGTATACAGGAGTTGAGCCAGTGTGCTAGGTGTCTAGGGTTAGGCACCGGACGCACGCACCGGACCCTACGGGGTGCGTATGTTCCCTTACCTAGAGAGGTTGTAAATTTGGCTTTCTCACCGGATGCGTCTAGGGTGAGGACATCAGACGCTTGCGTGCGTCCGGTGCGAGCAGATTTTCAAAGTATAAATAGTCGTTTGAGAGGCACCAGACTCTCTACGGAGAGCGTCCGGTGCAACATAAAGAGCGTCCGATGCATACGACTTCTACTGATTTCGTGTGGCCGGCTCTTGGACTTGTTGGGGAGTATTTATACTTCTCCACCTCGTCTAAGATAGCTCTCTTGCCCATTTGTTGAGCTGAGAAACACCATGTGGTGCAAGAGAGAAGCAAGAGCCTAGAGAGGATTGAGAATTGAGTGATTTCTTGAGAGATCCCTCTCTAGTGAGTTCCAAGAGTTCAAGTGTGCATCCACCACTCTCTAGAGCCTTGATTGGGTCAAGTGAGAGTTCTTTGCTTGTTACTCTTGGTGATCGCCATCACCTAGACGGTTCGGTGGTGATTGGAGGCACGAAGATCAGCTGGTGTTCTTGTGGGTGGCTCGTGTTAAGCTTGTGAGCAGTTGTGGTTAATTCACCGCGACGGAGTGTCAAAGAATCAGCCCATAGAGAACACTTGGTCCTTGCACGTACCAAGGGGGAACAAGGCCTTTGCACGGGCGCTCCAACGAGGACTAGTGCAGAGTGGCGACTCTCCGATACCTTGGCAAAATATCGCCGCGTTCCTCTTCCTCTGATCCTTTACATTTTAGCATTTACTTTGAGCACTTTACATTCTTAGAATTACCATGCTAAAATAGGATTGGAACTAAGTTGCAAAACTTTTATCCGATAACTCTCTAGAACACACTTAGGCACAAGGGTTGAATTAAGGCTTATAGGTTGCTTAAATTTTTAGAAAAGCCTAATTCACCCCCACTTAGGCATCTTGATCTTTTTAGTAATTCAACCGAAATTTATGAAATGAACTCATGATGTATTATTTCATCTATATGTTGTTGTGATTCATAAAACCATATAGATCCAAATTGAACAACTCTGACGCATTTGCATCTATGTGATGTGACTCTTAAGTACAATATAAATTATACGACGCCTCTTAACTCAGGCCCTGTTTAGTTTTACGAGTTAAACTTTAACTCTCATCACATCAAATGTTTGGACACTACATAGAATATTAAATATAGATTATTTATGAAACTAAAAGTTAGAGAGTAATTTGTTAGACAATTCTTTTAAGCCTAATTAGTCTATGATTAGACAATAATTACCAAATAAAACAAAAATACACAGTACCTGTTAAATTTTAACAACCCCAACCAAAACACCTCCTAAATTATATGGCTTCTCAATTGTTGTCAAGTTGATCCTCTACACCATAACATGGCCATATTATTTTGTGTACACAAAGAAAAATCGACCAGCTATAATAAAGCATATTGTCTTACATTTTTTAAGAAGTCCAATTTCAATTTTTTTAAATGTATTTAAAAAATACTAATATTTATGATACTAAATAAGTATCACTAAATTAATCATACAATAGTACCATAACAAACTTATTCAAAATTTTTAATATTGATAGTGTTTTCTATGTACTTAGCTAAATCTAAGATTGATTGACTTCTAAAAGACTTGATCGTTCCTGTCACCTGTCACCATAGTATCACCGACCCACGTAGATGCTCTCTCATCCAAAGTGGCGCTTCAAATGTGTCCGGCCAGGGATATCCCACGATCCACAAAGCAGAGGAATTTCGTATTTTCATCCAAAGGCAAGTGATACGTGTCGGCCGTGGAGCTTCACTTCCAAACGCCGTGGCCCCACAGAGTGCTTGAACTTTCCAAAAGATAACGCTAAGCTCACACGGCTTGGCTCACCTAGCAATTTACCAAGGTACTTCAATATAAGGCCTTGTTTAGTTCAAAAAAATTTACAAAATTTTTAAGATTCCTCATCACGTCGAATCTTATGGCACATGGATGAAGCATTAAATATAGATAAAAGAAATAATTAATTGCATAGTTTATCTATAATTTGCAAGACGAATCTTTTCAGTCTAGTTAATCCATAATTAGACAATATTTATTAAATACAAACGAAAGTTTTTACAGTGTCCATTTTGTAAAATTTTTAGAACTAAACAAGGCCTTATTACCTTTGCTAAACAAGGGTATGAACTCCATCATAGGCAGAAAAAAAAACTCCCTATATATTCTAAGTTGTGGACCATTAATTTTGTTTTATGTTAAACTTCTCCAAATTTAACTAAGTTTGAAGAAGAAAAATATATTATCATATACAATACAAAATAAATGCACTGTCACTATATTTTATAGTGGGATTAACTAAACCAATTTGACATTGTAAATTTTAGTGCATGTTGGTATAATCATAGTTAAAGTTAGAGACACAATTTTTTTTTACCACTATATAGATGTTCACGCCTAAAAAACAAACTAATTTAACATATTTTGGCGATGGAGCAACAAGGAAATACACGCTAACAACCGTTGTTGACAGCGGATGTGGTGTGTGGCAATGAGCTGGCAAACATGTCGGCGAACACCATGCCAAACAATCTCGAGGGAAGGGAAGCTGCGTGTTCCATGAAAACTTTTTTTTTTTTTGGTATTACTAGTTTTGCTCTGCAATCTCCCGTATTGGGTAAAACCCCTAAAATGGAAATGGCAGCAGCGCATTTTCGTCACCGAATTCAACAAACCCATCAAAAAACGGCAAGCTCAAGCGCAACCGTACCTTAGCTGGCTCTCGGATGAAAACAGAAACGCATTGTGGATATCATTAGTATGATATTTATTTTAATATTTTTTATCAAATTTAGATTTGAATTAAATATAATTAGATATCAATATTATAAATATACGATTTAAATATTTAGACTAAATAAATTCGATTTCAAAAACAATAAAAAAAATATCCATACTATTTTCCTAGAGCAAGCAATACACCTGGGAAAAAGCCCGATATGAATCGACACTGTTGTGTACAGAGCGTAGCGTCCACTCCTGTCTCTCATGGTGGAGCCCACCTACCTCCACCCTCTGTGACTGTGGATGAGCATTCGCTTCTCTTCTCTTCTCTTCTCTTTTTGGTGTGGCATCAAAAACTCCATCAAAATCAATCCCGTAAGGCCACCACCACAGACGGCCCCTCTGCTCTCCTCTCCCGGATTTCAGTTCCACCAGCAGCCGCCATGGCCGCCGCGGCAGCAGCTGCGCGTCTGCACACGGGCCTCCCTCATCGCCGGCCCTGACACCGGAACGTGGTGGCTGAAACGAAGGGTTCGGGGGATCTTTTGCTGCGCCACGAGCTGGCTGCTTGATTGATTCGGCCTGCTGCTCCTGGCTCGCTGGGCTGGGCATGACGAGGGGAGGCGGTGGAGGAGGAGACGGCAAGGGCCCGCTGTTCCCGCGGCTCCACGTCAGCGACGCAGGCAAGGGCGGCGGCCCGCGGGCTCCGCCCAGGAACAAGATGGCGCTCTACGAGCAGCTCACCGTGCCGTCCAACCGCTTCAGCTCCCCCGCCCCCGCCCCCGCCCGCGCCGCGGGGGCCAAGGCCAGCCTCGTGCCCTCCACGTCGGCTGCCCAGGTGAGACGCTCGCTGTTTGCTCTGCTTTCAGGATCCAGTTTCCCGTCCCCGGAAACGCAGAATTCAGTTCAACCCCCTGTTCTCACTGTGTTCTTTGCTGCTGAGTTTAGCCCGTGCCAAACTAGGCAAACCTCTGTGCTTGCTTTTTTTTTTTTGTGAAGCAAACTGTGCTTGCATTTGCGTGTTACCAATTTTCCTGCTGTTGTCTAAGCTGTTCTTGTGTTTTTCTTGCTTCTTGGCAACTACTGTACTTCTTCCAAACATTGAAAATTAATTCCTGACTTGCATCCTAACAACTTTTCTGTGAGCTCAATTGCCGAACCTGCAAACCCATAGTATATATGTTGGCCTAGCACACGAGCATAGGAAGTTTCTAGGTTTCTAGTACATAAATAAATAGAAGGGATCACAAGCTAAGAGAGGATATGATCAAGAATCAGTTTAAAAAGCTAGGGGCCCAGCGCATGACACATTTATTTGCAGGTTCATTTGTTAGGATCCTCATCGTGTATGTTGTACAGATGAGCAACTATCCAATGTTCTGCGAGTTTGTAGGACAGGAAAACTATTCCAGAGTGCAAACTTGTGAGGATCACTCACAGGAAAGCTGTGCACCCCTGTCACCATGTTGTTTACTGCTCAGTTGTCCTCATCAAATTTGGCCAAATTGTGTGCAACTGGGTACTTGCATAGTTATCAGTAAAATGGTGTCATTTTAGGAGCTAGGGTATTAGCTATGACCATCATAGGTAACATAACAAATGAAAATATATTGATGGAGTGAGTGACCCAAACCACTTCAGAATTCAGATAACGAGTGACTCGATTGTGCATTTAGGGAAAGAAACCAAATCCGAGAGGTAGCTGTACTGAACTTTCCTAGTTTTGCTGGTGTTATCCAACCGAGCTTTGCTATGGTACAACCAAATGACTGTGAGCCGTTTGTTTATTTTGATCGGATGGTCACGATCAACTATTACCTCCTAGGACGTAATATATGAAACATATATTTATTTAATTTTTAGTTTTGGAAAGTATGCCAAATTAGGAAAAGCTTTAGAGATAAAGATCGTTTTAGATCTAATTGATGCATTCATGATCCATTGAATGTGGGTAAATCTTTTTATTTGTTTCAACTTTAGATATAGCATAATTTAATTAACATAAACTACATATTTTTTATTCAAGTAACTCGTATTACACGTGTATGTGCTCAAAGTGACGTGAAAATGATGTGTGTATGTGCCCAACATGCACGAAAATTTACATGCCATCTTGCATGCTCAATATACGTTACATGTTCTAGGTCACTACAAAGTTCACGTCGTCTCAATTAATGTGTTAATTGTTGATATTTTTTTATATATGTAATGTAATTTTTAATAATTGAATAGCTGTTGTATACATGTTGATGTTTTATTTATATGTAACATACTAAAAGGAAGGACGTGCAATCAACAAGGAAGGGCCACGTGGCTGGCCGCCGGTTCTATCTTGTCCCGTGCATGAGTGGATTTGAAGATCTTTTCTTTTTTTTATTTTCTTAGATCAATTAATTGATTTTAAAAATCTAAAAATTAACGGCTCAAATTTATTTGAAATATTACCTCCTTAGAGGTAAAGGGTGTACCTTAGCATTGCCCTATCCAACCTGGTAGTATCCTTTGCACGACTTTGTCAGTGATCTTCTATCTGAGGCTGAAATGTTGATCCTCCCTCTTATAGTTGTGTTACAGTTTAGGCTCCACATTTTGCTGCTTAGAAAGTACCTATGTACCTTTTTGTAACCACGCATGTCCTTCTTTAAAACCACAGTGATCTGTTTGTCCAGAATACCATCTCCCTGGGCGTTGATTTTACATGTATATTCTTATGGCTCTTCTAATTTAGTGGATTGGAGCGAAGCTCTTGTACTGAGGCTCTCATTCACTTGAATTCTGTTTCAACCATCTTGCCCTTCTAGCCATTTTGTGATGTGTTTGGGATTAAACATTGTGTGTGTGTGTGCGGTGGGGGGGGGGGGGATGTTCTTTGCTGAGAGTATACTTTGTAGTACATATGGAAAGGTTCAGAAACAAATAGGAAATGGATAACAATCAGTAGGAAAAGCTAGTGCCTGACATAAATTTATTTGCAGGTTCATTTGTTATAATCTTTAATATACATATCCTGTAATGTATGCTTGTCTATCATATTTTCTACGAAATTGGAGGACAGAAAAAAAAAATCCAGACTCCAGAGAACAACCATGTTACAACCACCGACAAGACATCAATTACTTGCGAATACAGGTAGAAAGACTAGGTACTTGATAGTTAGATTCCCATAGAAATAATAGCAAAAAAGAAAAGAAAACAAGGGGCTTCCTGCACTCATGATTCTCACCCTATTCTCCCCCATTTTGCGGGGTAAAGCGGTGAGCAAAGAATGAATTGGGATTTTGACCCTTAGGTACTCCATTTCTCACCTCTAATCCAGTTTTAAATGAAAGTTGCTGGATGCTTTGAAAGTACTATCTACCAGTTTGCAGGGAGGGATCCTAACTGGATGGGCCTTGGCAAACAAAGATAGGAACTTAGAGTTCCATTAACAATTTTTTCAATAAATTTTACAAAGTACTGACAGAGTTTCTCCATCCAGGTTTATGGTTATGACAGGACTCTGTTCCAGCCCTTTAATGTGCCTTCAAATGAACCTGCTCGTTCATCTGAAAAGTTCAAAGGAAACTGTATCAATGGGCAGTCTAATAGTACAAGAAGAGAATCTCTGAGGATGTCCTCACAGACCAAGAGCAAGGATGTTTGTGCTTCAAAATCAATTGCCGGGTGCACCTCACAGCATAGAGGGGGCAACACCATCAAGTCTTCTGGGAAGAAAGTGGTCAATGATGATGAATTTATGGTTCCTTCCATCTGTTCTCCTAGAATTTATCGATATTCTACTCAAGAACATGCAGACAAATCCAAACCCCAATCTACTACAAATCCACACAAAAGTCCTTCAATGTCCAAATCATCTGCAAAGTGCTATAGTACTGTGAATAAGCACTTGGACAGAATGAATGAAGCTGATATGAGGTTAATGAATTCTCCAAAGGTTAAGGAGAAAGAAGCAGTGCAAGTACCAAAAGGTGTGGAAGTTAAAGAAAAGGATTCATCAATTCAGGCATCAGAAAAGTTCAAAGACAAATATGCTAAACTATGTCAAATGAGGAATAAGGTGAGTAATATTAATCGTTCTGACAATAACAGTTGCCAACCTACAAGCGTGAATGGAAAATCCACAGAAGCAAAGAACCCTACAGCAACTAGAAATCCATCATCCTGTAAACCATGTACTGATGTAGATAGCTCTAACTGGAATTCTAATTTACTGGAAAGAAGCCCACGGGAAGGTGGTGCAAAGAGAAAACGACAACATCACAGTGGAGAGCAAAATGATGATTTATCTGACGACTCAGTGGAATGCATACCTGGGTGGGAGCTCTCTCCAGATGAAATTGCTGGAGCAATTGGTCCAAAGCATTTCTGGAAGGCGAGAAGAGCTATTCAGAAGTAAGTATATGGTGCTTGAGTAGCCGTTTTGTAGTTTTGTACCAAGTATTTGTTGCGTTGTTTAGAAAATTACTATTTTGTATGTTTCACTTTGCTTAATTTCATTTTCTTTTAGTTTTCAGTTGATTCTCATATGGAAGAAAAAAACATGAAGATGATATGTCTCTTAGTTTGGCTTTCAGTACCTAGCTATTCTGTTGTACCTTTTAATAAACTGTAGATAATGTGAATCCTGAATGCCTTCAGTTTTTGCTTTTTTTTAGTAGAAACACATATTTTCATCCAAAAGGACAGTACGTTACTTGTTAGACTGATATTGCAAATATTACTTTCTTGCTTTCCGGATTGCTGCATAATAGCTTTTCTGATGTTTTACACTTTGTTCTTTTAAAATCCACAGTCAGCAGAGGGTTTTTGCTGTCCAAGTGTTCGAGCTGCATAAGCTGATAAAAGTGAGTCTTCAGGAAATAAATAGTTTTTTCTTCCTTTTCCCATTCATAACTAGGTTAGCTTATGTGATACATTCTTGTGCACAATGCCATTATAACCCAGCTTATAATTGACTTCCAAGCAGGTGCAGAAGTTAATTGCAGCATCTCCACATCTCCTTATTGAAGGTGATCCTGTCCTTGGCAATGCCTTAATGGGAAAAAGGAACAAGCTTCCTAAAGGAAATTTGAAAGTTCAGACCCTGTCAATCACAAACAAAGATGATATCCAGCCAACTCTAGAGCAACCAGAGCTATCAAAACAAAACACAGAAGGAAACCCATCGCACCATTCTCGTGATGATGGACTTGACGACAACCATCATGATCAAGCTGCAGCAAACGAAACCTTTACAAGCAACCCTCCAGCTATTCCTGTTGCTCCTGACAACAAACAGAATAACTGGTGCATGAATCCGCCACAGAATCAGTGGCTTGTCCCAGTTATGTCACCTTCTGAAGGTCTTGTCTATAAGCCTTATGCTGGCCCTTGTCCCCCAGTTGGAAATCTCTTGACACCATTTTACGCCAACTGTACTCCATTAAGACTGCCTTCTACACCATATGGTGTTCCTATGCCTCACCAGCCACAGCAGATGGTCCCTCCTGGTGCTCCTGCCATGCATATGAACTACTTCCCACCTTTCAGTATGCCAGTGATGAATCCAGGAACACCAGCATCTGCAGTGGAGCAAGGGAGCCATGCAGCTGCACCACAGCCTCAAGGGCACATGGAACAGCAGTCGCTGATCTCATGTAACATGTCACACCCGAGTGGCATTTGGAGATTTCTTGCATCAAGGGACAGCGAGCCACAAGCCAGCAGCGCCAGCAGCCCTTTCGATAGGCTTGAAGCTCAAGGTGACGGAAGTGGCCCAGTGTCATTCTTTCCCAAAGCTTCAGTTCTGAATGCCCAGCCTCAGCCCTCATCTGGAGGCCGGGATCAGCAGAACCATGTAATCAGGGTTGTTCCGCGTAACGCACAGACTGCTTCAGTTCCGAATGCCCAGCCTCAGCCATCATCTGGAGGCCGAGACCAGCAGAACCATGTAATCAGGGTTGTTCCGCGTAACGCACAGACTGCTTCAGTTGCGAATGCCCAGACTCAGCCATCATCTGGAGGCCAGGACCAGTGGAACCATGTAATCAGGGTTGTTCCGCATAACGCACAGACTGCTTCAGAGTCAGCAGCACGGATTTTCCGGTCAATACAAATGGAGAGGAAGCAAAATGATTCGTAGCTGGTTCGTGTCATTTGATGACAGCTTAATGCAGTTTACAGGGCTCCCCAAGCTGCAGATTATGGTGGCTCATGTATTCTGACCACTGATTGCGCTTACCCAATCGTCATAGATTGGATGATACGATCTTCTGTTCTCTCCATAGTTGTAAGTCAAGGTTGTGTGCCGCAGTGATGGCCCTGAGGCCCTGAAGTTGGGAGTCTTTCATGAACATGCCAATGACTGGAATTGGTATATATAATGTTACTTTAACTGTGTTGAGCTCATCACACAGCCGCGCTTCTGTTACTATGAGTGGTACAGTAGAAAGCAGCAGTCAGAAATGACTGCCGGTAACGTGGTACGGGGTCGTAGAGATTGGTGTATACTGGTATTATAGGCTGCTGTGCAATTCAGTGTTTTTTTATCTATATGGTGCACAGTATATGTCGAACCTGTAAGGCATTCTGGGCAATGAATTTGGCTTCCAAAATTATTGTGCTGGCCTGCTGGGAACCATATTTTAAAAACATTGCTTTGCGCCTTTGCTCGTGAATGCCGTCGAAGGTTGTGCATCTATCCCTTAGCAGTTCTTTCGTTCCTAAAATACTGTTCTTCCTATTTGTTTGGACGAAGATTTGCTATCAGATCTGACGCGAAAGATGCTGCAATTCCTTGCCCAAACATTTGCACTGAACCATTTTGAAAGCCAAACGGAATCTATAACAGTGCTCGCTGCAAACAGCAGCTCCAGGGTGATGAATAATCGAACCATCAACCAAGGGCCTATACAAACCGACAAACCGTACATATCAGAGGCAAAATCAAATGTTGCATACTACGCCGCTGCGAAGATGGTTGTCACCTATCGCTGTGGAGGCCAAGACGCTGCCGGGGTTCAGATGGATGGAGAGCACTTGTTGGGACGCACGGGAGGCGACCACAGGAGGTCGGCGTCCTACCCGGCATGGGCGTGGTTGCGGAAGGAGAGGAAAGAGGAGGACTGGCAGCAGGGAGGGACATGGACGGCCGCCACCGAGAAACAGGATTCCATAGGCAGGGTATTCATCGAGACATGGGAGTACGATTATACCCTTTAAAATATTTTTTTAATTAGTTAATAGTCTACCTAGTAAGTTTTTAGATTCTGACCCCACAACTTAGTTCCTTTCACTATGTTCTTATTTTTTTTCAACTAATAGATCTCATCAAATAAATAGCTATTATTTTTCTCAAGCATCGTAAAATTTCTCTCCAAACAAACACAAATGAGCATAGAGCGGAACTTTCCATCTTTCCCCTACTGAGCCACATTAGAAGAAATAGGTTTCTTTTTTTTTTTGTATAGGCCGCACAAAATTGATGTCCACACTAATCACTCGTTTTATAAGCTATACTTTTTATGCCAGTCAAATAGTGTTTTTTTTTCACAATAAATCAGTAAACAATACTTTCAACCATGGCTTTTCAGATAAGCAAACAGGTTTTGCCAAACAGAACTTCTATTTTCCCTAAAAAAAACTTTTGTTTGCCCCTGATCGAACCCTATGGTTCGCTGTAGCACTCGAGCTGCTCATATTTGCTGCTCAAAAATTGGCTTGACTGTAGCTAGCGAGTCTATCTAGCCCACACACATGTGTTTTGGGGTCCAGAGCATTCGAATTTTTTACCATTGATTTTAGTCATCGAACAACTTACATTAGGCCTTGTTTAGTTCCTAAAAACTATCTAAAAATTTTCAAGATTTTCCGTCACATCGAATCTTGTGGTACATGTATGAAATATTAGATATAGATGAAAACAAAAACTAATTGCAAAATTCAACTGTAAATCACGAGATTAATCTTTTAAGCTTAGTTACTTCATAATTGGATAATGTTTGTCAAATAAAAACGAAAATGCTACCGTACTCAAAAACAAAAGTTTTTGGGAACTGAACAAGGCCTTAATCATAACATGGAAATCAGTCATGCCTTTACTGCTTCCCTGTCCAGTGCTCCCTATCCGTGAGAATTGAGACCGTAACTGAAAGTCCAAGTATCAACGTCGCGTGCGGGCGTGCAACATCAGCGTGTCGCAAAACAACATTATTGCCGCGATGGGTGATTGGGCGACAAGGCGAGAAGATGAGAAAGAGGAACATCGGTCTACTCGATGGATAGATTGATTGATCGATCAGGAATAAGAAACGGTGCCACCAGCAGACAAAGTTGATTGATGGGCTAATTGATGGATTTTTATGTTGAGGATATAGGTCTTCGAAGGTTTATTTCAATGAGGTAATATATAGGACTCTCTCTATCCCAAATTGTAAGTCATTTTAAGAATATTGGAGAATCAAATTATCCTAAATTTGACTAAATTTATATGATAAAATAACAATTATTTTGATACCAACTAAGTATCATTAGATTCTTTCTTAATTATATTTTCATAATATACTCACTTTATGTTACAAATCTTAATATTTCTCTCTATAATTTTGGTCAAACTTGAAAATGCTTTGACTCTCCAGTACTCCTCCCATTCCAAATTGTAAGTCATTCTAAGAATTTTGGAGAGTCAAAGCATTTTCACGTTTGACTAAAATTATAGAGTGAAATACTAAGATTTGTAACGTAAAGTGAGTATACTATGAAAATATAATTAAGAAAGAATCTAATGATATTTAGTTGGTATCATAATAATAATTATTTTATCATATAAATTTGGTCAAACTTTGAAAAGTTTGACTCTTCAAGATTCTTAGAATGACTTACAATTTGGAATGGAGGGAGTACATATATTGATGGAGTATACACTACTAGAATGTATTTCATAGTGTGTCTATATATCTTGTGTGGTGCTCTAGGTGTTTATGCATTTCTTTTATATATAAATTTAGTCAAAACTAGAGATATTTGACCTATGAAAAACCTAAAATGACTTACAGTTTGTTTGAAACGAAGGAAGTATATTTTAGTAGCTCTTAGTTTACCTTACCTCACTAAGCAAACAAACAGATGAGCCTAGCTGAGCTCATATATGACATATGAGCCTATTCGCTTGTCTAAAAAGTCATGATTGAAATTATTTTTTGCTAGTTTTTTATGAAAGAAAAACATTACTAAATAGTTGGCAGATTCGATAGATAACTGAAACGAACAGTCCCTACTAGATCATACAGCCAACCAAGCATGCACACCGTGTTCCTTGTCTATATACACGTGCATATGTGCGCTATAAGACATGTTTGGATCTTTTTTTAGCACTTGTTTGCAAACTTTGTCTTGCTAATCTACTAACTATTATGTGACTAAACAAGGCCTAAGAGTGGAATATTACTATGCTTATGATACAAAATAAGCATCATTCGACTAATCATGTTATATACCTTCCTAGTAAATCGATCAAATGTTGATACTACTCTTATATATAAATCTAGTCAAACTTAAAATTAGTTGACTTCTCAAAAAGGGAATATGTTTATATTTTTTTCAAAAAAAATATTGACACGTGGGGCTAGATCTCTATTTAAAATGAGACATCAAACATCATTACATCAACCTAATTGGTGGCGAATTGTAAAAAAAAAACCTAATTGGTGGCGAATTAGATCGGTTTTGGCCCGGTAAAGTACGAGCCGGCCCACCCCAGTCCACTATTTCCAACAGACCGTGCGTCTGTCCGCAACGGCAGACCACCGCAGCTTCTAGAACTCCACTCCCATCGACGTACTACCAGGTACCAGCCACAGCCTTGAGCCATCTCACCGCAGAAAGCAAGCGAACGCTCCTGATCGAGCCACGTGGAGCTGCCTACCTCAGCTATAAGAGATCACATCCTCACCTCGTCTCTTGCGGCCAAAGCCTGGGCGCCTGGCTGGCTTCCACGCCGCCTGAGCCAGCAAGCAATTCGACAACCAACTCCTCCCCCAAGCCACAAAAACCCCCCTACCAAAAACCCCATTCCCCACCTCCCAATCCTTCGCCGTCGTCGAACGCCATGAAGGGGCCTGTGCAGATCACCCTGGCGAGGCCCGATCCCCCAAGGCAACGTTGGTGGCGGCGCGACGACGACTACGTCGACGACGGCGACGTCGGCGTACTCCGGATCGGCCGCAACCTGGCCGCCGTCGACACCACCTTCTCCTCGAGCGACGAAGTCACCAAGCGCTGGCTCGCCGAGGCCTCCACCGTCGCCCGCGGCCGCCGCCTCCGCGCGCCCCTCGTCGCGGGCCTCGTCGCGCTGCGCGGCCATGACCCCTCCGACCGCGCCAGGGGCAGTACCGACTTCAGCCCCAACGACCACGACAACCCGATCCGCTGCATCGCGCTCTGCCTCGGCGGCTCCCGCGCCATCGTCTACAGCCCCGAAGCGTATGGCTGCCGCGTCCGCAAGGCCAAGTACGACGGCGACCGCCTCAACTTCTACAGCAACAACATGACCCAGCTCCGCGCGTTCCTGGACGACAAGCGCATCACCGTCGCCTGCTTCGGCGCGCGGGAGGCCACGAGGAAGCTGGCCAAGGAGTGGGGCTTGCACGTGGCGTTGCCGGAGGAGCTGACGCACCTGTTCGCGCTCGCGTTCGGGAAGGTCGCCGGGGTGGAGACCGAGAAGAAGGCGCTGAAGAAGCCCGACAAGTACTGGATGGGGAAGGCGGCGCTTGCTAGGGCCAAGGCCAAGGCCGATCGGGACGACTACGACACCGACGAGGAGGAGGAGGCCACCAATCTCGGGAAGACGTGGCGGCCGCCCAAGGTGGTGAGCGGCCTGAGCCTGGAGCGCATGGCGCGGGTGGCGCTCGGGCCGGAGATGCGTCTGGCGCGCTGCCCGCCGAAGGTGGCGCAGGCGGACTGGGGCAGCTACTACCTGGGCGAGGAGGAGTGGAAGTACGCGACCCGCGACGCATACCTC